>NC_090445.1:791775541-793080078 GCF_031143425.1 Pleurodeles waltl
ATCTCAGTCTCCTCAACCCAACCCATCCAATGCACACATACAGACAAGCATGCACACAAAACATCACACAAGAGTAGCACAGTCAAAGACAGGCAGCACACTTCAGGCCACAAGCACTCACACAAACAATAGACAGTTGCACACACAACAACATCCACTGCCTCCACTGTCTCCACCTTCTCCTCCTCTTCCTTCACAGTCACATCTGCAATCACACCTGCATGCACTGCATCAACAGCCACCACCACCATCACCACATCAAGCAGCACACACACCTCACTTGCAGACACCTCCACAACATCCATCCACACGTCCCCTTTGTCCTCTCCCACCCTGTCTGCCCTCCTCCTAAGAGACACAAATGCAGGCACTCATACTCCCAACAGCCATCCACCTCACACATGCACACTGCCCATGCACCTGCACCCAAGCTCAGCAGATATACACCTCCCACAACCACTCCCTCAACCTCCACTCCCATCCCTCCTCCCACATCCTGCCCCAACATCCCTAAGAAGCTTTTCCTTGCACATCTTGACCTCTTCCCTACACCCCAAATCCAGCTCATAAGTGCAGGGTCCCAACGACCCAGCACAGCACCTCAGCCAAACAGTCTGCCACTGCTCCCATCAAATCTTCAGCTTCTGGCACAAAGGGGCCCCAGAGTGTGACGGCTGCCACTCCTACTGTGAGCACACCTCTGCCTCAGAAAGGGAGTACTAGGGTGGTGAAAACCAAGGGAGATGAGACAGGTACAATGAAGACACCTCCTAGTCCTGGATGCAAGGACACAAGTGACATGTCAAAGGCCAAGGGGACCCATCACAAGAGGGGGCACATGGATCCCCCTTCTCCACCAAAGATTGGCAAGAATCCTACTCCACCACCAAAGAAAAGGAAGGTTCCCACTCCACCACCAATGAAAGGGAAGGTTCCCACTCAACCCCCAAAGAGAGGCAAGGGGCCCCCTCCACCAGCTGAGGGCAAGGAGCCCCCACCTCCAGCAGAGGCAGCCAGGGTTACACCTCCACCAGCAGTGGGCAAGGAACCCTCAACTCCAGCAGAGGCACAGCAGCCCTCACCTCCAGCAGAGACACAGCAGTCCTCACCTCCAGCAGAGGCAGCCAGGGTTACACCTCCACCAGCAGTGGGCAAGGAGCCCTCAGCTCCAGCAGAGGCACAGCAGCCCTCACCTCCAGGAGAGGCAGCCAGGGTTACACCTCCACCAGCAGTGGGCAACGAGCCTTCACCTCCAGCAGAGGCACCCAGGGTTCAATCTCCACCAGCAGTGGGCAAGGAGCCCTCACCTCCAGCAGTGGCAAAGCAGCCCTCACCTCCAGCAGCGGGCATGTAGGCCACCCGTCAGGGACTGTTGTGCAAGGAACCCCCTCCAGAACCAGTGGGCATTTTCCCCACATCAGAGACTGTGGCCCTAGGCTCTCCACCAGAGACAATTGGACAAGGCGCCCCCTCCAGAACCAGTGGGCATGATCCCCACTTCAGAGACTGTGACCTTAGACTCCCCACCAGAGACAATTGGGCAAGGAGCCCCCTCCAGAACCAGTGAGCATTTGCTCCACTTCAGCTGATGTGCCTGCACATTTCCAACATGATGCCCCTGCACAGTGGATTGCGGATTGTGTCAGGAGTGAAGTTGGGACTTGGACTGTGCCCTGTGGCCATCTGGCCCTTTTGTACTTTCGACTGGCCATGGGCCCATTCTGGACATTGACACCTGCATTTCTTTTCGAACAGACAATATGGTGGCTGTTGGCATCAAATGACAGTGTTCCTTGCTTCTCATTGTGGGCTTTGTTTTTATTTAGATGTAGGTCCTGTGACATTTGCTCTACTCTGCAGCTGGTTCTGTGTATGGTGTGTGTATGAATGGTGTGTGTTGTGCGTGTGTGTGTCACTCTCCTTTTCCTCCCTCCCTCCCTTGTGTGCTAGGTGGCTGTACTCACTGTTGTTGTCTTTGTCGGTGTTGGTGTTCCTGGAGGACCATGGAGTAGAAGAGCATCGGGAAAACTTGAAGTTCTGGTTCATGGCGGCGTCAGACTCCTCTGTGTCCCTGAAGGTGAGTCTTTTGTCTTTTGTGCAGTGTTTCCACCACGCTTTTGATGGCGTTTGTACCGTACAGGAAATCCTGGTAGTTTGCTGTGTCATAATATGGTGGGCGGTACCTTGTCTTCCACCTGGCTGTTGATGGCTATGGCTGTGGTCAGTGGTGTTAACGCCCTGGCAGTTGGTGTGGTACATTGGTTGTCTATGGGAGGGATCACTGCCATGGTCATAATTTGGCAGTATTTACTGCCAGCCTGTTGGTGGTATTTCCACCACTATAACACTTACCACCAATGTCATAATAATCCCCTAAGTCTTCACTTCCTTGCCAGAGTTTGAGCAATTCTCTGTAAACTGATGGAGTGACTGCTCATTGATTGAACACTTTTCCAAATTCATTCACCAATCGTATAGAAGAGAACTATCTTGTTGCACCAAAGAAACCTCCCAAGTTGCAACATCTCCAGATAAGATGGGTTGCGGTTAGGAAAAGCACTGGGTCTACACGAGAAGTGTAACTCTACCTCTGTTAGGAATATCTGAACCTTCCCCGGGTATGCTGAGAATCTCTCTGGTGCTGCCATTTGCATTTGTGTGGGGACATTTACTAAAATGTTTTGGGGTGGTGAAACCTCTGTATGATGAGATGGGTTTGTGTCAATGTGACCATCAATCTTTGGCGAGGCAGCAACAAAAGGGGTTTGACAACTACACCTACAAGTTCTCCTACTTTAGTCTGCATCTGAGTCACCTTGTCGGTGTGTGATGTTGTAGTGTTTTTAGACTGAACTAAGTCTCTTTGCATCTCAGTTATGACCATCATCAGGCCATCTAAAGTGGCCATACTAAAGTTCTCTATGCAAATCAGGAGGAAATGTAATTTGTGGGCTCACTAATCTGTCAACAGTGGCTTTCTTCCTCTGGATCTCTACGATGATCTCTAGGTCCACCTCTAGCCACCTCCATCTCAGAATACTGTAGTAGCACTGAGGATTAGAGTGGCCAGGTGAGGGAAAGGGATTTAGGGTAGTATCAGAGGGGGAAGGATATCTGGAAAGGAATAGTTAGACAAAGACTAAAAACACTTGAGTCTGCAATAACTACAGTTCCCTAGACATGATTTGAGTTTGGCAAGTGGTATAGTGTTTTTTCCAGAATGTAAACACTCTTCCCAGGCCTACATTTCTGAGGAAGAATCAGATATAGCTCAGAGGTTGATGGTGAATTGGACTAAAATGCTCACATCGCACTCGATCACTCTCAAATACTCGCTCTCAAATGTAATCAAAAGATATGAATACAAGCTCAGTTAAATTTGCTGAAGTTCACCTCTAAATGAACATTGTCACAGTGTTTCTTCTAGGTCTTGCGGGGTTCCCAAAAAACTCTGCTAGATTCCACAGAACTCTGCGAACAGGAAGAAGGATGCTTGTCCACCCATTTGCATTGCTTTTTCAGACCAGTAGTATGTTCTCTGCTGAAAAATCTGTACGAACGGCATGTCCTAGGTGGCATGGGTGTGGCCATATTGTTTTGCTTCCTTTCTGTTCTCTGCATGGTGCTGGGCCTGATTTGTTTTAATCTCTTTAAAATCTATTTCAATCCTCCCCCATCCCACTCATCCACATTTCATTTCCTTTTTTTATCAGTGTGTGTCTTTGTGTTTGTGTATTTTATGTTTTTCTCTTTTTTCTTACTTTTTCCATGACTTTTTGTACTCTTTTGTTTTCCTTTTCTACTTCCTTAGTTGTTATTTTCTGCTTCTTTTCTTCTTTTTACTTTTTTTTCCCACCCTAGCACCATGTTGGAGGAGGAACAGCCGGCAAGCAGTGGCGCCAGTGCCGCTGCTACAAGCCATACACCTTGCGTTTGGCGGTGCTGTCATTTTTCAGAGGCAGATGTAGCCACACTTGCTTTCAAGTGCGGCTCCACCTCCCCTCCATGCTGGCAGCAGGCATTAGGCCTTGGAGGGCTTACGCCCTTTGGTGCATTGACTGCTGTGGGGGAAAGTGTGTCAGTTCATTTACTGGAGCACTGGGGTTCAGCACACCATGCAGCAGTTATTGCACTGCTGGGCTGACCTGCCGCACAGGGAGCAGACCTGCACAATATGCTGGGTGTTGAGGTTACAGGGCTTGGTAAGTAATTAATTATTTTTTGTGTACTACAATGCTAATATTTTTCTCAAATAGCATGCTGCTCACACTCAAAGGGAAGTTTTGTTTACGTTATGAATATTATGTGATCCAGCTTGAGCTAGGTAGGTGCTGGGTGCCACCTAATCGTACTCGTTGGTGCTCGCTTGGGCTGATTATTTAGGAAGTCATGCAGAATCCGCTGTCCTGTTACTAAGATAGTGGTAGTAAGTAATATCAGTGAGTTAGCATTCTTTGTCCCTCTTTTTATGTAGCTCGTACAGTCTCTATCTCCCACTGATGTGTGTAGCATGCATCTATGAATTGAAAATGAAGACTGTGTTGGCCCATCAGAGGGGGTTGAGAAGCAAACATCATTTGTTTCAATGCATTAATAGTTCCATATGTAGTTTAAGTTTAGAAAATTAGGAATAGGGCATAGATTTAGGAAATTAAGAACTGGTCAACCCAGTACTAGTACTATAGGTGATCTGGTGCAGAAAAGTACAATGCTACTGCATTTGCTTGTCAAAATATTTTTGGGGGGGATTAACTGTACCAGTAATGTATTTTTTTTCTTCTTTATTTCTTCCAACAGCCCCCAAGGGCAAGAGGGCATCTAAGAAGGGTGAAGGTGAAGGGACTGACACTACTAGTATTGCGAAGGGTGGAACTACCACCACCAGCACTGCAAGCTGTGGCTGATCATTCTGCTGTCCCCAGTAAGTCATGTTATTATTGTTGTTTCCATTCTTAAACCTCTCCCCACTATTAGGATAATTTTGCCTTGTTTATTTTTTATACTGTCTCCTTTTTTCAACTCCCTTAACTAATGTTTGTTAAATTCTTGTTAAACTTGCAACTCATTCCTTTCTATATTTCATATTTATGCGTCCTCTTGTCTGTACTCATCTGTAGATTTCTTTTGCTTTGTTAGTAAGCTTTCGATCTCCCCTTATATATCTTGTGGTACTGTTAGACCAAGACTAGGAGAACAGACTTTTGGTACTCAGTTGTGAAGATTGCAGGTCCCAGTAAGCTATTATTCTCACTCATCTTTGTTGATAAGGCTTTCTTTTTCTTGCTCAAATAGTTAAAATGAGAGAGTGGCCATTTTCATGGTGGGCCTCCAAAAATATTATCATTAATGTGTACAGTATACCAGCAAGAACCATGACAGTGCAGAATGCATGAAAGAATGAAGTCGTGTTGCGTTTATAACCAACTAACAGCAACAAACTGCCCATAGGGATATTTTTGATAGAATATATTGCTAACTGAACTGCAGTAAGGTACTGTGGTTGTATTTTGTTAAAAAAAATAATAAGGGAAGGTGTATCTGGCATCTAAAATGTGTAATTTTTTTTTCTTGCTGTACAGATTGGAAGTGTTGGGGTCAGTTGCAGCTCCACTGCACAGGAGGCAGTTGGAGGGGGAGTCTCACCAGTGGCAGGGATGGTTGGCGGTAAGTTACATTGCTTGCTTATTGACAATTGAAGTCTAATCACTGTACTTGTTAAGCGAGGCAGATAGCCCATCCAACATCATTCATCAAACTCCTGCCCATGGCATTTCACCACTGTGATGTAACTGCAGCATGGTTCAATTTGGCACTGCAGTTTTGGCTGTGCAATGTGCGTCTTCTTCAGTTAATGCAGCATTTACTAAGGTTTCAATGCACTTACAAACCGAAAACGAGTTGTTTCCCAGTGCCCACTCAGTCACCTCCTACTAGCACTTCACTCCTTCATTCTTTGCTAAGTTCTATTCCCGCCTATCAAAAAACTGAAAAATCCATTCTTAGCATGTACCACATTTTTCTGGCCAAGTGATTAATGTATATATATCATAGCTTCTTCCATGTGGATTTATGCCTGTTAAATTTTTTCCCTCTCATCATCCATCAAGTACAGTGACTGACTAAGCCAAAGCTTAGCAAATGATGATCAATGACACCTCACTATTCTGTAACAAAACTGCAAGCTTATCCTGGAGTAGAGTATGTTTCCTTACTGCCAAGTAAAGGTATATTTTTTAAATAAATTGCAGTGGAGAGTGAGGCCAAGGAGTAAATTGGGACTAAGGGGGTCATTCCGACCCTGGCGGTCCATGACCGCCAGGGCCGGGGACCGCGGAAGCACCGCCAACAGGCTGGCGGTGCTTCCTGGGCTATTCTGACCGCGGCGGTAAAGCCGCGGTCAGAAAAGGGGAACCGGCGGTTTCCCAACGGTTTTCCCCTAGCCCAGGGAATCTGCCATGGCGGCGCTGCTTGCAGCGCCACCATGGGGATTCCGACCCCCTTCCCGCCACCCTGTTTCTGGCGGTTCTTACTGCCAGGAACAGGTTTGCGGGAACGGGTGTCGTGGGGCCCCTGGGGGCCCCTGCACTGCCCATGCCACTGGCATGGGCAGTGCAGGGGCCCCCTAACAGGGCCCCACAAAGATTTTCACTGTCTGCTTAGCAGACAGTGAAAATCGCGACGGGTGCCACTGCACCCGTCGTACCCCTGCAACTCCGCCGGCTCCATTCGGAGCCGGCATCCTTGTTGCAGGGGCTTTCCCGCTGGGCCGGCGGGCGGGCTTTTGGCGGTCGCCCGCCAACCCAGCGGGAAAGCCGGAATGGCCGCCGCGGTCTCCTGACCGCAGAGCGGTCATTGGGCGGTAACCGCATGGCGGGCGGCACGATCAGAGTGACTGCCTAAATGCCAATGTGATACTCTGTAACAAATGTGCCAAATAAAATCTATGTCCATTCCTTTCCCTGTACTGCAATACATATTTTTTCCCACTGTCTAACTACGGCAGACAGGATATCCACATTTTATATGTGTCAACACCAGAGCAGTATGCGCTCTATTGGCAACAAAAATGCAAAAACCCAGCACTCTCAAAACAACGTAATTTATGCATTGTGCTGATATGTTGTGGTTTAACCTTTTGCATTGCAGAGTTCAATCCTGAAAACTTATTTTTAATATGCTTACAAATACTGTTCCTTTGCAATGTATTGCTGCAGGTTTTCAGAGTGTGTTAGGGTGTGGTCCCTTTCCAGGGCCTTCCAGAGACTTTCCCTGCAACATGCCTGGGCGTGGTTCTGGGCTGGGCCAAGACTCTATAAAAGAGAGCCAGCCCAACTCCCAGTGCTCACTATTCAGAGGTCCCGGTGCAGAGCAGCAGCTTCTTCCTGAGCTCCTGTCCCGGCGGCCTATTTGTATCTTCCAGTCTTCTGCCCTTCATGCTTCATTGGTGATCATTGTTCCAGGTGGTAAGACAGTGGTTGGACTATCCCGACACCGTTATTGAGAATTTTCATATTCTTGGTTTAATTCTTAAACGAGTAACAGATTACTTGCACGCTACCATTTCTTGACATTTATATGGTAGTTTACAAATAGGCAAGACGCGCAATTTGTTTCATAAGGGTTTGACTTTGTTATTCATTGCGTGCTACCATTTCTTGACATTGGCATGGTGGCTTAAGAATCGGCAAGACGGGCGATTCGTTTTATGGTGTTTAAACATTGTTGTCCATTGCGCGCTACTATTTCTTGACATTTACATGATGTTTTATGAATTGGCAGGACGCGCAACTCGTTTCATTAGGATTTAACTTTGTTGTTTATTGCGCGCTACCATTTCTTGACATTTACATGGTGGCTTAAGAATCGGCAAAAGAAGCGCGATTCGTTTTATTGTACTTTGATCTTGTTATTTATTGTGAGCTGTTATTTCTTGACATTTACATTGTGTTTTACGAATCGGCAAGACGCGCGATTCTGTTAATGATGATTTGACTTTGATATTCATTGCGTGCTACCATTTCTTGGTATTTTACATGGTGACACTAGAATCGGCAAGACGCACGATTCTCTCCTCGAGTTTAATTCATGTTGTTTATTGTATGTCACTATTCTAAGATATTTATTATGTAATATTCGAGTTGACAAGTTATGTGATTTGTTTCCTGAATCCATATTGTGTTATTCATGGTGCACAATCCTTTTATGGTGTTTACTATATATATATATACATATATATATATATATATCTGCAATATGCGCAATTTGTGTTGAAACATTTTAAGAGTACACAGAAGGCCAGAGTTTCTAGATGCAATATTGTATGGTCCTAGTATACATTCTCAAAACAGGATTTATATGACTGGTTTAAAATTTAGTCACAATGTTTTTCTGATCCTCATGTAAAGGAAAGTACTTGAATGAGAAAGTTTTCATTTAATTCATCTTGATTCCCCTACAGGTATCCGGCCATCTTGAAACTTAGTCATGTTAAACTTAACTCTTAGATTGTTCATGTTTTCAAAGTGACTAGGCTTAGAATCATAGTCTAGTATTGATTTCAGGAGATATAATTTTCTTATTGTGTGTTCTAAACTTTTTCTTACTACAGGTCTCCTTCCCAGCTGTTCCCTTCCTAATCCCCTCTTGAACTCTCTCAGTCTCTGTGATTTATCTATCAGAGTCTTGGAGCTGTTCAGTGGTGGACGTGTTGGGAATGTGCACAGACCCCGAGGATCTGGTGACTCTGACAATAAGTGATGAGTGTGAGGTAGAATTTTTATTTCTCATCTGCCTCTTTGGAGTCAGAGTAGAATTGAAAAGCAGTTGGGGAAGTGCAGGGTCATTGGAATTAAAGTCATATAATAAATTGTCCATAACAGCTGCCCCAGCTACAGACTGCAAAGACTAGCAAAGTCCCCTATGTGCTAGCATGCCTCCACTAATTCAATACAAGAATACTATTAATTGTGTTGCGTAGTCCATAATGCCTTACTCATTAATGGGAGGTAATTTATTGTATTTGCACATGCATTGTCTGTTTACTTTTTTTTTTTTTACCTAGGGAATCCTTCAAAAGAAAAAAATCACTCTGTTTTAAAATGGTGGTATTCTGGCTTAGTTTCTTGCAACAAGTCAGTGCTTTTATGTGAGTCATATGTGGGGAAAATTTTGCCCTGTGACTAATCACATTAAAAAATCTAATTCCCCTAGGGGCCAAGAAATGTACTGCTAATGTGCCACTAAATAAACAAGAGTTTTCATAGAGCATTCTTTGCAATTTATCTTTTATACATTTTTTTCTTTCTTTATACAGCTACTCATGCTGGTCCAAGACTATCTCAGCAGGAGATAGCAGCCCAGCTGCGGTGGCACTGGATTGAGGCCATCCAGACAGAGTACCGTCGACTGGCGGCTCTGGAGGAGGAGTCGTAAGCATATGTCCATGCCCCGGTCCCCATTTTTTCCGGTCAGCCACCAGCACCTTCATCCTGGCCACAACATCAGCAGTGCTGCCGGCACTTGGGGTTCTCCTAATCCACCACTGCTCTCCCTTTCCTACCTAGACCACTTCCAATGCTGTGGGTTTTGTAAGCTGGTTCTGCTTTGCTGGGAGGTGGCAAGTCTTCACGCCTGCAATGGCAGTGCTCTCTGATGCCCTTTTTTATATTTTGATTTGGTGGGAGGGACTTCTGTTGTTGGTGGAGAGTGTGGGAAGTAGGAAGGGAACAGAAAGTTGGACTCTGCTTTAGTTTGAACATTGTCTTGGACATTGGTTGGGGACTGGGTGATATTTGTTTGGAGAGACGGGTGGGCCTGTTGTGGGTGGAGAGATTAGGTTATTAATATTATCATTATTATTATTATTATTATTATTAATAAGAAAAATGAAAGGGAAATTATTCTGTTACTTTATGCCTGAATTTTTTGTGTGTTTTCCTTTACACTGCTGCCAATTAGTGCAACCTGTTTTCTTAATCTGCTTCTCAAAGTCTATGCCAGTTAGTTATACCCTTGTCCTACTACCCTCTGTAACTATATTGACCACTAGGGTGTATGCCATTACCTATATCTATATTACCTACAAAAACCTACATAAACAACATCTTAATCTTCAGAAGAAGTTAGTTGTTAACTAAACTAGTTCACCTCACTTCTCTTATCTGAAAAGATGAAGCAATGGCTGTTACCTCTCTCAGTCTTCCAAAATCTTACTGCACGGTTTTCCAAAGTCCTTTCTTAATGGTGGTGGTAGTAGTAACAGGCCTGTGCGATAAAAGGATATACTTCACAAGCGAGGTCTCACGCCCACGTAGGTGAACTCCAACTGTAGGATTAATCAGAAGGATTACCAATCACAGGCAACTAGATGAAAAGAATACACAGAGTTAGTGAGTTATTTATTTACATCCTAGCTTTACAAAGACTGAGACTAGACTACCACCTTGACAGAAAGACCTGATGTTATAACAAAAACTAGCAATAGTAACTTCTTCTGAGCAATGGGGAGCTAATATTTAATTAAATGTAGTCTTAGGAGAAGTGGCTCAGGAGTGGACAAGGTTAAGCATTTATATAGCACAAGGCCTGAATGATGAAGATGAGGAATGATGTTATATACCTAAATTATAGATCCCTTTAATGAGTGGGTGGGAGAGTGGCACTGGTGTGGACTCTAACTCAGGTACTAGAAGATCCTGCAGTGCGTTGGTGTTGCTTTACTACATCCACCCGACCAAGTGTGTGGTACATTTATGTGTAAATTACGTCCACCTCCATAAATCACACAGCCTAATGGAAGAGGGTTAGAGGTTTGCTGAATGTAAGAGAAGGGGAGTTGGGGAAAGGTGTGACAAAGACAAATACCACACAATAACAATATTCAACAGGGTGATGAGCAGCACATCATCATCAAATCTGTTGTGGAAGGAAGTGAAGGAATGAGAGTTCAATTAAATCCATTTAAAACTTTCTTCATCCCCAGAGAGCCAAATCAATATACAAATAAATGTGCTGTTATCTTGGTTTACAAAACTACAAATTATGGAGGAGTGATGGAGCACACACAGTCCTAAAAATTATGATTTTTAAAAGTAAAATGACACCCTATATAAATGCAAAATTGGGCAGTGCATCATCAGTCTTCTTGGAATGCCTGGAATGTTGGTCTTGGGTGCCTGGCTGAATCGGTCTGGCAAGGTAAATATGAGTGTTGTGGGGCTTTCACCTTTCGTGTAGGAGAAGAGAAGGCCTGTGGATTGTAGGACAGTAACAATATTGTAGAGTCAAGGAGAAGGACAGAAGGTAAGGTTCATGAGGAGTGGACCATGAAGCAAAGCAAGGACATAGGCTGCTGCAATCAATCATGATGACTTGTGTGATTAAGTGAGAAAGGAGAAAAATTTTACAGTTGATCCCAGACAAGTACCTGCATATACATGGCTGGTCAATCTAACAACTGTCATAACATTTAGCCAAATGTGTCCATGATGTGATGTTGATGATGTGACATCATCATATGTGTCTCCAGTTACCGCCCCCCAAACACAACCATATAATAGAGGAATTTGACATTTATTTGAGCAAACACACTACTGAGCATTTCTCAAATCAACACACCTTTCTCTGGTTTACAGGGCTGAGTGGGCTGCTTAGAGTTATCATCATGTTAGCAGGTGTCCCTTTGAAGTAGATAACTTCCTTCTTCTGGCTTTTGAGGTAGTCATGCCCTCAGTCCTGACCCCAATTAACAAATCAGCCCGACTCCTGACCCAAATGAGATTGGGAGAGATAGATCTGCAGTGCACTGCTGTTCAATCAATCAGGGATTTGTAAAGCGTACTACTCACCCGTGAGGTTCTCAAAGCGCTGAGGAGGGGGGCGAAGTAGTGGGGGGAGGTGCTGCTACGGTGCGAACATGCTGCTAATGGAAAAAATAGCACAATTATTTTAGCATTTTGTTCAGATTTGTATTGGCTAACTAAACTGACTGGTCTGTGAAGAACCAGGAAAAATCTTCAGAGAAGAGTGCACCAGGCAAGTAAATCTAGATAGGTGAAGGGCCAATCACCTTCAGGACAAATCACCCATCAGTCTCCAAACATTGCAAACCATTAAAATAAAGTTTATAAATTGGTTGAACACCCTCCCTCACTGTCTGCCACCACATGAACCATCAATCATCACTCACAATCACTCAGTAACACAATATGCCACTCATTGGTGCAATAGTTACCTGTTCCAATCCAAGCACAGTAGTACACATTGGCAAGTTGTCAGTCTTGTAAATTAAGTAATCTTTACAGGGGCAGCCCTGCTAGGGAATGTAATAAAAAGAAGGAAAGGCGTGAGATGAAGGCAAGCATTGTCTTTAATGTTCTTGAAGGGAATTGGGAGGCTTCTTCACTGCATACTGGTCCAACTCCAATCCAGCCATACATGTGCCTTAAATGGTGGGGGCTGCATAAGTCAGACATAAACAAAATATATAATGTTCCTCTAGCTATATCCATTTTTTGGCAAAGCAGTTTGATGAACATCTGATAGTTCTACAGTGGCTTACTCGGTTAGGGAAGTAGAGTTCATCATCAAACTCAGCGGATTCACATAGGAGTTGGTCATCTAATGCACTTGAGTCTGACCAGTTACCCTCCTCCTCCTCCTATGATGTTTCAGGAACAGTGTAATTGTGTGGTATGAAATGTTGGCTCATTTAAATCATAGTCAAACTCTCCATGTATTGAGACTGGAGACTAGTCCTTCTGACTGTGACAACTTCCCCATATGCACTGAACACATGCTACTGGACTATCTAGTTACAATATTGCCAGCCTTCTGAGCTCTGGCCATTAGAACATCTTCACTTATCAAAAGACCAATGGGCTTCGACCCATATAGAACTCTTTTGGGGCATTCAGAAACTCCTGGAACATCCGTTGAATGGTTATTGCTGCTACTTGCTCAACCTCTTTTGTTTCACCTCTGCACTTGACGCACGCCCTGCCACTTGAAAACATGCCATTACAGAGGTTGGGTCTGATTTCTCTCTTGCTGTTGTTGCTGTTGCTCTTGTTGCTGGTGTTGGCTGCTGTGAGACAACAGCACATCCATCTTTAAAGAATTTGAAGGCTGCACACCAGAACTTCTGCCTGGGACTCCAACTTCTAGCCATTCCTCTTCCAGGTCTCTTGCTTGCTCAACAATCCACATATTGAATAGTAAAACATACCCTTCTGAAAAAAGAATGAAATTGGGCAGTATTCTTTTGTACTGTAGAACAAGTACTGTGACACAGATTAACTTTTTGGACGACACCATGTTTCTTTGCTGCCTTGGATTAACAGCCAAGCGAAGGATTAAACTCTCAACCAACTCATGTGATTCTCTTTTCACAGGGGCAAAGCTTTGCAACCCCTTTTATAACTGGTCCTGTAGCAGATGCAATAACGGAATAGCTTGGCTCATTGTACTGTCCTACTTGCTGACTTCCTGTGTGAAAACCTCAAAAGGAAGTAGCGTCTGTGTCAGGCATTTGACTAGGCTCCATGTGTCCACCTCCATTGTCATGCATTCCATCTAATTTGAATGAAATAGTCACTGATTGGTTTATACTGCTCAAACAGAAGTTGCAACATATAATCGGCTGAGTGCCAATGTGTTAGTACCCCCTGTATGAGGGCTTTAACTGGTACTCAATTAGCACACTGAATGGTCTTCAACTGCTTCTGGGCTTAAAAAGAATGGCTGAAATGCACGTGCATTCTTCTGTGGGTGGTCAGTATGTTGCTGACTATCTCTTCTTTTTCAAAAGGTCCTGCACAGTCAGGTTGATGCAATGTGCCAAACACAGGATTTTGAAATATCCACCATCTGGCATGGCATTGACTATATCACTCCCATTGTCTGTAGCAACAAATCCAATTCTGAGACCTCTGGGTCACAGCCATATACCTTGCTGTTAAAGTCTTTCAAGATGTTTGCAGCTACATGGGATTTCTCCATGGTGAACATGGCTACTGTTGCATGCCACCAAACGCCATCAAAAGTTTTCACCTCTGAAACCTGTATATTGCTGTTGCCTAACCCCCGCAAAAGAGATCCAGTGTCCAGTGACACACATGTGATCAGTTGCTTGAAAACTGGTCCACATATTTGTCGTCAGGTAGAGAGTGTGAACAGCATTCTGCTGCAAAACTTGTCCAACCAATTGCAGCACATCACGAGGAAGCACTGAAACAGCAACTCTGGCTAAATAGGTCCATCTAGGAACTTCCATTTTGGGCAGATGGATGCCACAAATTCTCAAAATCCTACTCCTTTAACAAAGGAAAAAGGGAGGAGGTTCAGCACTAACATTTTAGCCAGCTTCCCATTGTACAATGTGCCATTGGGTGGTTGTGTCCGTAGGGCCCGTACTGCCTAAACATGCCCATAACAGTAGTCTGGATTTTTTTCTTTTCTGGTGCCATGGACTCAGGCAGCGTCCAGACAGAACTAAAAGATGGTAGACTCAGTGTGCATCTTAGGATTGTCACTGTATGCTGTGGGGTCTCCATCTGATTATTGCGCCATTTTTAAGTTGCTGAGGCAGGTGATAATGGCTCACTGCTGGGAACAGGAATGCTTTGTGTAATGCTGTCACCCTCTTCTTCCTCCTCCTCACCTTAACTTCCCACTGAGATTGGAGCTGATTCCCCTTTCTCATCACCACCACCACCTACACCAATTTGTTTAAAGAGCTCCTCCCACCGAATTGCGTGATTTTTTCAGATGACTCGTTTGTCCTCCAATACTATAGTGTGAACCAGGCTTACCTCAACGAACACTGTCATGGCAAATAGAGCATATTGCAATGTTATTCTCCTGCTTGCTAATTGTAAAGACGTCCTACACTGGGGAGGAGAACTTTCTTAGTGGGACTCCGGTACCACTGCCAATGCCTGAAGAACTGGAGGTAGTTGGGTGTGTCAAAGGTTTCCTCTCTGCAGTGCATAGCGACTAAGGTAGAGGTGGATGCAGGTCTCAGCAGGGGCCTTACCATTAAGGAAGTTGGTGGTGGTACCATGCCACATCCCTCGGAGTAGGTTGAATAGAAGGGATAATGCTGGTGTCCTCTAAGCCAGCTTCCGTGACAATGATTTGCTCATCCTCCTCATCCCATTCCATAATTGTAAGGCTGTCAGGAACTTTTGTTTTCCGGTGTCTCGCATAGCAGGTCTCTGACTCAGCAGGGTCCAATCCATGTCCAGATCATCAAAAGGTGGTCATGAAGAAGATGGAGGAGTACTCTTTCTTTTTCTTGGTGGAGACTGGAAAGCCAGTTGTTCAAGAAGAGGAGCATCATGCTCAGCAGGAAGATCAACCTCCTAATATGCGCCTACTTTAGGAAGATCTGCTATTGCTGGCTGTGGCTCCTGTTGTCCACTTTGCTCAGTTTCCTGTGGCTATTGGATACTGGTTTGTGGCTGAGACAACTCCAATTCAGGGCCTGATTTAGAGTTTGGTGGAGGGGTTACCCTGTCACAATGGTGATGGATATCCCGTCTGCTGAAATCCAAATCCTATAGGATATAATGGGATTTAGATTTGGGCAGGCAGTACAGCTGTCACAGTTGTGATGAAGTAAACCCTCTGTCAAACTCTAAATAAGGCCCTTATGCTCACTATCATCGCCATGATTGCAGTTGCATCCTCGCTGAGAGACATGATTTTGGGCTTAGGTTGGGATGATGCATTGATGCAGGAGTGCTGCTCCCAGCTTGAAATCTGCTTTTTCTTCTCCTCCCCTGCACTTTCTTGGGAGCATCCTTTTTGGGACCATTTTCAAGCTCTGTCAGTTGCCAGTTGCACTTAGCTGCTCAAGTGGCAGATACTAGAAGACTCAAGTGCTTGTCTCTTGTGCACCTGAAAGCAAACAAGCAAGAAAAACATTTAGGCCCTCATTATGACATTGGTGGTAAATCTCACTTACTGCCACGCTGACGGCCGCCAACTTACCGCAGCAGCGGCAGCGGATATCCGTTCACCATATTATGACACACACACACCAATCTGACAGAATTCAGCCACAGACACTAATCTGCCAGCCCAAAGGTCAGTGATAAACTCAAAACCCACACCATTACGCCAATAGAACAACGCCCATCACATTATGACCCACGAATCACCACAGCGGACATTCAATGGCGGTAAACCATTGGCGGTACATACTGCTGCGCTCAAAATTGACACACACAAACAAAACAACACCACATTGGACAATTCAAACAACACACATTTGACACCCATACACATACCAAACCCACACACCCACACCACTATAAAACACACACCCACATTACCCACAACCCTTTACCATTACAAACCATTGCCAACAGAGAGACACCAAGACACAACTAGAGCCACACACTATTCACACCTATACACCACTCACGCTCCTCACATCACACACCCCAATACATTACCCTACACAACCTCACCTACACACCTCTCACAATACCCATGGCACCACAAAGACACCCCCGTTTCACAGAGGAGGAGCTAAGGGTCATGGTGGAGGAAATTATCAGGGTAGAGCCACAGTTATTTGGAGCACAGGTGCCGCAGATATCGATAGCTAGGAAGATGGATCTATGGTGGAGAATTGTGGACAGGTTCAACGCAGTGGGACAGCACCCAAGAACTAGGAGTGACATCAGGAAGAGGTAGAATGACCTTCGGGGGAAGGTACGTTCCATTGCAGAAAGACACCAACTCGCTGTACAGAGGACTGGTGATGGACCCCCACAACTAACAGCATGGGAGGAGCCTTGGCAGTCCTGCATCCTGAGGACCTGGCTGGAGTAGGAGGAGGATTGGACTCTGGTAGGTCAACTCTCTACTACTACTACCCCCCTACCTGCATGCCACCACATACCCCCACCCTCACCCTCACTCCCATCACTCTCCACATCCCACACACCCCACCATCACATCTCACTCATCCCAATGCCAAGCCCTGCATGCTCTACCAATGCATGGACACCCATCACTAAAGCATGCAAACTAGAGAGAATCAGCTATCCCACCATACACCAACTTACACAAGTGAAAGCTGCCAGGGCAAATCCAACCAAAGAGGGCAAGCCACAGATGCACAACATGTCAGACACAGAAACAATAACACATCATACACATCCCCATAGGTACCCCAGCCAATGTCAGCGGAGAGGAGGTGCCAGCACTATCCAGTCCTCCAAATGAAGAGGCCCACAGTGATCACTGCAACTCTGGTCTTCAGGATGACCTACTTGACCCATCAGGGACCTCTGGACAGCCCGTTACCCAGTCCCAGTCACTCACAACCACAGAGCATCCCCCATCAGGAAATACCACCACAGCACCCACCCAGCGTACCCACACCTCTGCCCCCGGGATACGTCAATCAGCAGTGTGTCCACCTCTACAGAGACCCCAGGGCACAGCACAAACCCAATACAATCAGGGACATGGGGTCAGTGGCAGTGGGCACATGGTTCAGGGGACAGAGGCACAGGCCAACATAGAAACTGGGAGGACTGCTGTGCGCCAGGGGGAGGGCAGGCCCAGGGAACCAACTCTCCAGTAGGCATTTGCAGAGATCAACATTCCCAGGACACGATGGGCCAGATCCTGAACAATGTGCAGAAGAACAGGTGGCTGCAGGAGGAACAGTACCAGGGGATCAGGAAGGACTTTCAGGCAATCAACAACACCCTAGTCTCCATTGCAGTGGTGCTGGCAGACATGGCTAACATTATGAGGGAGGCAGTCTCACACCAGCAAGCCCCTGCCACCAGCCAGACATCTGAACAGCCTTCCAGCTCCGTTGCCGCTAGTGGCCAGGAGGCCCTGCCACAGAACTCACAGGCCACCAGCATCCCTCCACCTGCAGAAGGAGAACCATCCCGCAAATGTGCCCTGCGATCCAGTCAGAATCCAGAGACACTTGCCAAGACAACCGCCAGGAAATGAGGCTCTCCTGATTGTCACCCTTGTGTCCCACTCAGTCATCCTGTCCACCTTGAACTGCCATTGCTCCCCTTCCTATGTCCCCATGGACAATGCACCTGTGCTACAAACAGACTGGAACAATACCCTGGACTTTCCTACATCATCACCCCATCCCATTGCACTTGGCCCTCAATACTTTAGCATTGCAATAAACACCCTTGGAAAAAAGAAGGTTATAGTATGTCATGTATTACAAATATATATTCATTGAAACAGATACAAACATTGCAAATCAACTGTACATAGAATGAACATAGATTAACAACCTGTAGCTGGCTGCAGTTATCACACCAGGAGTATATGTGAGGTCACCAACAACTGCAAAATGAATTGCCAGAGGGAACAGCAAGTGGGCATAGAAGTGGGGAATAACAGCATGCCAGTGACACAGACAATCAAACAAATGTCAATGAAATGTTAAGTAACACTGTCCTACCTGTGTCATTGGAAGTACTGTCTGATGACTTATGTTCTGTTGTTCTCATCCTCATCCTCACTGTCCACATGGTCCGCTGCTGGCAAACAGGCATCTCCAGCCTCCTCCTCCTGCAGGAATAGGACATGGCATCTGAGGGCCAGGTTATGTATCATGCAGCATGCCACCACTATCTGGCAGACCTTCTTTCGTGATTAGCATAGGGATCCACCTGTCAGATGGAGGCACCTGAACCTGGCCTTCTGGAGGCCAAAGGTCCTTTCTATTATCCTTCTGGTTCCCCTATGGGCCTCATTATTACATCCTTTTGCCCTTGTCCTGGCATTCCTCACAGGGGTCAGCAGCCATGATAGGTTGGGGTAACCAGAGTCACCTGCTATATTGAGGGACAACAGTTAGCCACACACTATCCCAACACCATCATATACTGGGTGGGAACCAGGGCTCTCCTATTAGCCATACCCTGTGCCTTTGTAGTAGGGCCATCACATTTGGGATGCTGCTATTCCTCAGGACAAAGGCATCATGCACCGACTCAGGATACTTAGCAATGATTTGGGTGATGTACTCGTCTGCCAGGCATACCATCTGTACATTCATAGAGTGAAACTCTTCTGATTTCTGAACAACTGTTCATTCTGGCAGGGGGGTACTAATACTATATGCGTTCCATCAATCGACCCAATTATACTGGGGATATGTCCCATTGCAGAGAACTCGGCCTTCACTGTGGCCAAATCTTCAACCTAGGGGAAAACAATGTAGTTGTGTTTTATCAGGGCAGACAACACTCTTGAGAGCACTATTGAGAACATTGGCTGTGACATTCCTGCTGCCAAGCCCACTGTCACTTGGAAAGAATCAGTTGCCAGGAAATGGAGTACAGATAGCACATGCATATGAGGGGGGATCCCGGTGGGGTGATGGATAGCAGATAACATGTCAGGCTCCAATTGGTCACACATCTCTGTGATTGTGGCCATGTCCAGTCTATAGGTTAGGATAATGTGCCTGTCCTCCAGTGTTGCCAAGTCCACCAGGGGTCTGTAGACGTGGGTATGTCTCCATCTCCTATTCATTCACAGCAGTAGCAATCTAAGGGACAAAAGAGTGAGGAGACGGTCACAAACTGAACAATGGAGCTACAACAGAACTTGGCATCCTGTTAACTTGTAATGAGTCAGTGTTATATGTCCAATATGTCCTAATATCACCAGTGACAAAGTAATATTTAAGGGCCTGCCCCCCCCCCTGAAATGGAGTCTGCCTGTACTGTGTGGAGGGACAGGTGGAAGTGAGATAATTTCGCTGATGTTGTGCGCCGTTGCAGGAGGCGGTCAGGAACTGCTGTGCTACTCCTCATTGGTTCTAATAGGGCCCTATGGGTTACAGCGGCCAATGTTCCCGGGTGGGGGATGTGGGTCAGTGGGTGCCCCTAGGCCAGGCCTGACATTGCAGCATTTGTCCCCTGGTGGCTAGGGTTCTGGATGGAAAATCTTGCTACCTAGCTCGTAGGCATCCACTACTGGTCAGGGTTTGCTGGGTCCCAGGTGTGCCCCTCCCCATGCCTAGCCTGCTGACTATTTCCCTAGTAGTGCTTTGGCATAATGCATAGGGCTGTTCCCTGTGTGTGAGATTGCTGTGTACGCCAACGGTGGTATTGGTGCAGCCATTGACCAAGTGTATCCTTTGTCTCTTCCCCCCAACCTGTCCTTATGTCCATTAGCATCACCTGTCAGAGGAGCAGAGGCACCGGCGATGGAGGGAGTTGCATCCCACAGGACCCAGGAGTGAGAGTCCACTGACTGTGAGGGCACCAGTGGGACAGAGGGCGAGGGGAGCAGCACGACGGAGACTGGAATGGACAGTTCAGACACAGATACCTCCTCCGATTGAAGCTGCCTGGTGGTGGCGAACACTTCTGTGACCACCCCAGCAACAGGTACAGCCACCACCCCATACCAGCACCGCCCTCCCAGCAGCCCCCCAGCGAGTTGCCTGTGCCCGCTCACCCAGGAGGGTGGGCATCTCATTCGCCCCAGCCACCTCAGGCCCTGACCAGTAAGACCTGCTGCCCTGAGTGAGGAGGCTATTGACCTCCTGAGATCCATCTCGGTAGGGCAGTCAACCAATGTGAATACCATCCAGGGGCTGGCAGCCCAGATGCAACAAGCAAATGCATTCCTGGAGGGCATTCACACTGGCTTGGCGGCCCAACAGAGATCGATTCAGGCTCTGGCCTCCTCTCTGATGGGAGCTATTGTCCCTGTTCCTACCTTCCCCCCCTCCAACTTCCACTGCCCAGTCCCATTCCCCTCAACCCCAACCTATCCCAAGCACATATACAGATGAGCATGCACACAAGACAGCACCCAAGAATATCACAGGCAAACACAAGCACCACACTTCATCCCACAGGCACTCGCTCAAACACCATCCAGTTGCAGACACACCAACATCCAGTGTCTCCACTGTCTCCCCCTCTTCCTCCTCCTCCACCTCCCACCCAGTTCTGTCCACACACAACACCTGCATGCACTACATCATCATCCACTAACAGCATCACCACACCAAGCAGAACACAGACCCCACTGGCAGAAACCTCCACAACAGCCATGCACACATGCCCTGTGTCCTCTCTCACGGTGTCTGTCCCCCCTCCTAAAATACACAAACGCAAGCACTCAGACACCCAACAGCCATCCACCTCACAAAAGAATACAGCCCATGCACCTGCACCCAAAAGCAGCAGACAGAGACCTCCAACAACTACTCCCTCATCCTCCACTCCCATTCCTTCTCCCTCTTCCTGCCCCAATGTCTCTAAAAAACTGTTCCTATCCACCATTGACCTCTTCCCGGCCCCTCCCCCCATTCCTGCATGTATGGCCAGGGTGGGAAGAACCCAGCCAAGCACCTCAGCCACACAGTCCACGGGCCCATTTGTCACCACACTCACTCGAGTTGGAAAGGGATCCAGGTCACATGTCCTGAAGGTGATGGAGCCTGGCCCAGCTGCCAGGAAGACCAAGGAGCCTGCACTAGCAGGCAAGAAGGGTAAGGAGGCTAGCCCTGCTGCCAGGAAGACCAAGGAGACTGCCCCTGCTGCCAGGAAGACCAAGGAGACTGCCCCTGCTGCCAGGAAGACAAGGGAGACTGCCCCTGCTGCCAGGAAGACCAAGGAGCCTGCACCAGCAGGCAGGAAGAACAAGGAGTCTTTGGCAGGAACTGTGAGGGAGCCACCGCCACCACCCATGGTTGTGCAACCATCTGAGGTTGCAGGGGATGGGAAGGAGCCTCCCCCCAGCAGCAGCACCACCACCACTGTGCAACCTTCAGAGATTGCAGGGGACGGGCAGGAGCCTCCCCCCAGCAGCAGCACCACGACCACTGTGCAGCTGACTGAGGTTGCAAGTCATGGGCAGGAGCCTCCCCCAGCAGCACCGCCACCACCACTGTGCAGCCATCATCGCCGGCGGATGGTATGTAATCCTGTCTCCATGGGCTGCTGTGCGGCCTGTCCACTCCAAGACCAGTGGGTATGACACCCACCTGAGAGACTGTGACCTTGCACTTCTCAGAATCAAATACAGGGAAGGTAGGCACCTTCAGAGCCAGTGGGTAAGACACCCACCTGAGAGACTGTGACCTTGCACTTCCCAGGATTAAGCACAGGGCAGGTAGCCCCCTCCAGAACCATTGGGTATGACACCCCACTGAGAGACTGTAACCTTGCACTCCCCAGGATCAAGCACAGGGCAGGTAGCCCCCTCCAGAACCAATGAGTAAGACACCCACATGCCCAACACTCCCTGGATCAAGACCACGGCACAATGCCCCCTCCAGAACCAGTAGGTAAGACACCCACTCGAGAGACTGTGGCCCATCACTCCCCAGGACCAAGAGCACAGGGCATGTTGCCCCCTCCAGAGCCAGTGGGTTGGACACCCACATGAGAGACTGTGACCTTGCACTCCCCAGGACCAAGCACAGGACATGATGCCCCCTCCAGAACCAGTGGTCTTGTGACATCTCCTGGCTGAGGTGCCCCCCATCCCCTGTCCCCCTGGGGTGCCTGCGTATTTATTAACTGATGCACCTGCAGTGTTCTCTCCGTGATGAAGCAGGTGACATGTGTGGCCTTGGATTTTGGCTGATGGCCATGTGGCCTATGGACATTGTGGACTGGGCTGTGTCCCTTTTTCTGTAAATATGTATATATCTATTATTGCCTAACGTATTAGTTCTACTATGTTAATCTTATTGCAAACACTTTTGCTAAATTCTTTTGTCCTTGCATTATTCAGGCGAGCTACGGGGTCAAATTGTTTTTGTAATGCATCTGGTTGTGTATATGGTGTGTGTGTGTGTGTGGTTGTGTGTTGTTCCATGTGTGTGTCACTGTCGTTTCCCCCCCCTCCCTTATGTGCTAGGAGGCTGTCCTCACTGTCGTCGTCTTCGCCGGCATTGGTGTTCATGGTGGAGCAGAACGTAGAAGAGCATTGGGAAGACTTTTAGTTCGGGTTCCATGGCGGCGTGGTTGTTCCCTGTGTCTCCAATGGTGATTCCTTTCACTTCTAAGGTGTGTTTCTGCCAGGATTTTGATGTTGTTAGTTCCACCCCGGAAAAGGTGGCGGATTGCAGGGTCTTAATATGGGGGGCGGAACATAGACTTCTGACTGGCTGTAGGCGGCTACCGCCAGGGTGCCTGTTGTATCCGCCCTGATGGCCGGTGTGGTACATTGGCTGTCTATCGGAGATCTTTCCGCCATGGTCATAATTTGGCATTAGTTACCGCCAGCCTAATGGCGATATTACCACCACT
Organism: Pleurodeles waltl; assembly: GCF_031143425.1. Lineage (NCBI taxonomy): Eukaryota > Metazoa > Chordata > Amphibia > Caudata > Salamandridae > Pleurodeles > Pleurodeles waltl. The sequence continues at coordinate 791,798,830 of NC_090445.1, forward strand.
TTATCACCCACCGCCAGGGTTGTAATGAGGGCCTTAGTGAAATGTGGCATTTTTGAAGTTTGCAGTTTAGTACAGGCATTATAATTTAGTCTAAAAACCACACCACCACAATATTTCATTTTCAGTCAGGATAACAACATACAGCTGTAACTGTTTGCTTTGGGTGCATCTAAGGGAAGACACCTGTGCCGGGCAAGAGGTCCAAGGGAAAATTGAATACTCCTTAAAAGATTAATGCCGGTTTGTGCCTATGGGTGCCAGGGGGTGCAGGTGAAAATGGAATAATCGAGCCTATGGCAGGCATCAGTTTCAGGGGAAAATGGAATAATCCATATAAAATTAATGCTGTTGAGTTTTCAGGCTGTGCACCTATGGCGAACAGGAGGTCCAAGGGAAAAGGAGTAATGACAATTCTTAAAAAGTGAATGCTTGAGTGTGGCAGACTTCTATGACAGGCATGGGGTGAACAAAGAAAAGTGAAAAAACAGTAACAAAAAATGCAAAAACTATTGAAAAAATTTAAATTACAAAAGCTAAATAAAATTTCAAAAAGGTAAAAATATATCAATAATAAATAAATAAATACATTTTAAAAAAAATATATGGAATGAATTGCTGGTGTACCAGGGGAATATGGGGTACACATTGGGATTTGAAGGCAATGTGGAAAATGGTAAAAACGCAAATAATATTAAACACTATTCTTATATATAATACAATGACCCTCAAGCATATGGAGAAGTGTGGCTCAATGGTTAGAGCGGCAGACCCTGAAGCAGAGATCTGGCTCAAGACCAGGGTTCAAGTCCCGCTTCGACAGATCTTGGTCTCAATTCCCCTTGACCAGATAATTCTCGCCTCGGTGCCTAATCTAATTCATGGCTCCCACTCTGCAACTCTGGGCAATAGCTTGCTTAATCTCCACAACGGCCCCAACAGTGCTTGGATCCCTGGCTCCACCCTGGGGGTGCTCAGGAGTGGGTCCCTCACAGGGAAATGCCAGGAGGGGTTCCATAGTGGTATGAGTACAGTTCCTTGAGACCCTAACGGGTGAGTAGTGTGCTATACAAGTGCTAATTTACATTTACATTTTACATATTAAACTGATATCAGAGAAAAGTAAAAAAAACTAAATTAACAAACACAAAAATGCATCACCCTCTATTATCAGTCTCCCTAGAAAATTGGTTCAAAAACAGGATTTACACACTGGCTGGCTACACAAAATGGCTGATGGCCACATGGTCACCAAGAACAACAAGCAAAGAGGCATGACCACAACAAAGAGCACATGTGTGCCTATGGCAAAAGTACTCTGCCTACCTACACAAAGGGGCTACTGGCCACATGGTCAAATAACAAACAAGGAGGCAAGGACAACAAAGAAGAACAAATGCAGGCCTATGGCAAAAGCACACTGGCTGGTTACACAAATGGCCCCTGACCACATGGTCAAGCAACGTCAACAACAACAAGCAATGAGGCATTGGAAAACAAAGAATACATGCAGGCCTATAGCAAAAGCACACTGACTACTTATACTAAATGGCTGCCAGCCACATGCTCAAATACCAACAGCAAAAACAAGGAGGTTTTTGAGGCCTTTGGCAAACCCACACTGACTGTCTACACAAAACAGCCACCAGACACATGGTCAAACAAGAACAAGCAAGGAGTCTCGCTTTGAAGCAGTAGATGGAAGCCAGGCAGTAAAACAACTTTCTACTCTGTGACGCACGACGCAGGGCTGACTGCTCTAAAGCCCTTAATTTCCATTGTGGTCTATGGCAGTGTTCACTAAAGGCCAGTGATGCTTATGGTGTCATGATTTTGGGCGTTGGAGTCTTCATCCCTGCATGAGGGCACCCATCTGTCATCCACAAGCATAGATCCCACCCTTTCCTCATTCTCAATGCAGTAGGAGTGGATGCAAGCATGTGTGATTTAGGGCCAGATGTAGCAAAATTTTGCGAGTCGCAAATGGCCCAAATCGCTGTTTGCGACCCCGCAAAATCGGAAATGGGATGCAAAAACCCCATTTCCGAATCGCAAATAGCGACGCAAGCCATTACCGACTCGCAAAAGTTGCGACCCCATAGTGCGACCCACAAATAGGAAGTCGCAATTTGCGAGTCACAAACCATATGAAAAAGCCACTCGCAAATTGCGACTAGTCGCAAAAAGCCCATTTTGCACACCAAATTTACCACTAAGTCAGAGCAGGTGGTAACCAGAACCAAAGTATAAAAGGAGACCCAGAAGGCACCTGGGTTACTCAAGATGGCGGAGATATATGTGATAGAAAGGAGGAGGAGAGTCCACGCCGCACAGCAGAGGAGGAGGAGGAGCCAGAGACAGGAGAGGATATACAGAACCAGGCAGACACTTTTCCAACAAACAGAGGAGGAGATATATGATAAATACAGACTCAGCAGTGCAGCAATATTAGAATTAATAGATCTACTCAATCCGCAGCTGCAACGCCAGACTGTGCGTGGCAGCGCTATCCCCACACATGTGCAAGTGCTATGCTCACTGCACCTCTTGGCCTCGGGTAGCTACCAGGGGGTCATTGCTGTGGCAGGTGGGGTATCCCAAAGTGCACTCTCACGTTTTTTCAGATGTTTCTTAGATGCCATACTCACACACATGTCCAGATACATATACCTACCCAGGAATGAGGCAGAAATCAACAGCACCAATTTGGAATTCTACAGGATTGCCAACTTCCCTCATGTAATAGGGTGTGTAGACGGGACACATATACAAATCTGCCCTCCTGCAAATCTGGAATATCTGTTCTGCAACCGGAAGCGTACCCACTCACTGAACATCCAGGTGGTATGTGACGCCCATTATGTCATCACTGACATGGTAGCCAAATTTCCAGGGAGTACACATGACTCCTACATTTCCAGGCACAGTGGGATACACCAACGCCTAGAACGTGGGGAGTTTGGAGACAGATATCTCTTAGGTATTGCTGAATACACCCTGAAGACATACACACAGGTCACTGTAGAAACCATCCATGCCCTGCTAACATTGTCAATTTTTGCCAAACAGGTGACAGTGCATATGCGCTACGACAATGGATACTTACCCCGTACTTAACACCCAGCAATGAGACTGAGAGGCGATACAACAGTGCACATAGGAGGACCCGAAATGTCATAGAGAGGACCTATGGACTGTTGAAGGCAAGATTCCGATGCCTCCACAGAAGTGAAGGTGCGATCCAGTATGCCCCAATAACAGCATTCAAGATCGTTGGCGCATGCGCTATACTGCACAACATTGCCACCAGACATGGGCTACATCTCACCCCAGAAGACCCAGATTCGGAGGATGACGAGCAAGAGCTACCACATCACCATCATGGGGATAGAAGCATTGCAAATCAAGGCAGACAGAGACGGGACCACATTGTAAACCAATACTTTGGCAGGTATGTGCTAACTGTCACCACACACACTAATGTCACACACAAAGAGCCCAGTTGTGAAGTGGAACAAACAAGAATTTTTATTAAGCAAACCTAAGTAATTATGAACTGAACTTTTGGGAAGGGGCTGTAAATGTCCACATGCAATGAGGACACATTCACCTCATGTGCCTCAATTGTCCGCAAGTGCATAGGCTCAACTCCTCCGCCTGGGACACCCAGCATGGCTAGTGCTTGGAGTGTCAGCAGATCCCTGACGTGCACTGCCACTCCTCAATACCCTTGTGTCTTTGGCAGATGCACTACTGACGGTGGAGCCCTCCTCACTATCTTGAGGTGTGTCTGCCGTGCCCTTAGCCACCTGTCTTGCCTCCATCATGTCCACAGCATGGCTAATCCTACCCAGTCCCCGAGCCACATCCCCTGCAAAGTGGCCCAAGTCTACCTGCAAACTGACTGTACGGCGTGACAGCCCTGTGGCGTTGACAGCCAGGCGGACGATTGAGGCAGCCATGCGGTCCAAACGGTGCATGAGTTGCCGCTCACGGCACCTTGCACTCTCTCTCTCTGACACTAGTTCAGTTACAAGTTGACGGATGGAGAGTGCAAGGTCACCGACATGATTGTTCAGGCTTTGGAAGTCTGTGTGCACCTGTGCCAGCCCTGTGGTGAAATTCCGCTCCATACGCTGCATGGCCCCTGAAATAACTCCCATCTGCCTTGTTTGCAGGCGCTGACTACTGATAAGGGCTGCCTTGGCTGCGGAATTGGAAGAGTCCCCTACAGCCTCCTGGGACACTGCAGGGACATGGACTCGGCGTCTGCAATGCGGTGGAGCATCAGGGTCCTGTTGTATGGCACTGTGGCTGGAAACAGGTGCTGGGTCGATCTCCCCAATGTCCATTGGTGCAGCTGGAGGGGACTGTGGTTGGGTGGTGCTGGGCCCTGTAGTGGCTGCTCCTGACTCCTGTGCTGCCTGTTGGCTGCTCTCTGCACCCTGGACGGACTGGCTGGTGGGGATGTCTTGTGGGAGACCTGTGGGACATAGGGAACACACTGTCAGTATCTAACATCTGTTGTATGCTTCCTAATATACTGTTGCCTATCAGCTGACTACTGAACTACATTGTCCATAATGCACCATTCTGGTGGTTGCTAGTCCGGAATGGAGCTAATTTGGTTGTGCATGCTGCTGTGTACTGGGTGGGTGGGGGTATGGCAGATATGGGTGTACATGCATGTTTCATGGTACTCACTTGTTGATGTTCCTGGCGCTGACGTGTCCAGCTCTCCCATTCCAGCCACTGCCTCTGGCTCAAGGGTCTGTTCCATACGTTCCTCCATGGGTGTGGGTGGTGGGACGGTGGATGGGCCTCCTCCTGTGCCCCTCATCTCCCGGAGGCGATCTGCCACCCTCTACTTGGTCCTGGAGCGCAGGTCGTACTATCTCTTTTTGAGCTCTTCAATGCTCCTGTGGCTCACCCCAATGGCGTTGACCTTCTCCTGGATATCATTCCAAATCCTCCTTTTGTTAGTCTCTGGCACACTCAGGGAAGCCCTTCCAAATAGCTGGTCATGGTGCTGGCAGCATTCATCTGTCAGCACCTCCAGTTCCTTCTCTGAAAACTTAAGTTTTCTCTTCCTGCCAGAGTCCTCCATTCTTGCTGCTGTTCCTCCTGGTGGTTGCTCAGCAGTTGGAAAAGGGTGTGGTCCTCCCTCCTCCTAGGTGTATTTGTAAACTTCCTGGCTGTGATGTCATCAGCAAGAGCCAGGAAGTGTTTTCCAGACTGTTCTGCTGCACCTGTATGCAATTTGCGGCACAGTCGCAATTTGCGACACCCACTTGCAATTTGCGTGTTCGTTTTTAGCGAGGTCGCAAAACAGCGGACTCGCAATCTGCGGTGCGACGTCATTTGCGAGTCGCAAAATGAAGTCGCTTTTTCTTGTTGGATACCTGATTGCGAGTCGGAAATGCTAATCTTGTGTTAATTGTTTTTGTACTGAGACCCCTTGTTACTGTAAACTCCCCCATGTGACACCTCAGACCCTGGCTGCAGATCGTTGCCTCCTTTAGAAGTGGAGCTGCTGTATTTGTTCCTCATGAAACTGTTCCAAATGCAGAGCAGGGTTCTTGTATGGTGTTAAAACTGGCCCTCCTATATTCATACCCTTAACATTAATACTACAAACATGGATTGATATGCGAACAATGAATGATAAACTGTATGTAATGTGTGTCAGCAACTTAGTTTCTCTTATTTCACATGCTTTGCTTAATGTTGCATTCCCCAAAAGAGTTGGCTGTTTCATCATGCTGTGTTTCTGTGCATTGTATTCCTCTTGCATAGTACACACTTCGACTTGTGCCAGGTGGTTCGAGGGGCTTTGATTGAGAGTGCTGGTGCTGAGGGTGAAGGCAAAGCAAGTGCCTGACAGTGGGTTGGTCTCTCTGCAGAGCACACAGAACAATGGTCATGTATTCCACCTGCAATTGAAATTCAGTGTAAATGTGTGTGCAGGGGTTCGTAGAGGTCAAAATATTAAGAAGGCAAAAGAAAAAATGAAATAGTGCTTAAATGTGAATGGGTGCAGTGTATGTTTGGGGCAATAAAGTGAGGGAGATGCAAGGGAGTACATTCAGGGAAGAGGGAAAAGAGGGTGCTCAAGAGGGAAGAGAGAAGGATGAAAATGTGCAGATGAATGAGATGTGAAGAGAAAAAGAGCATACAAATATAATGTAAAGCACACATAACTGAAGGCCCTACTCCTTTCATAGGCCTCAATTTTATTTAGTTCACAGTCTCACAATTTTAGAATTGAAACATTTCCAATGTTAATTATGTATAACTAATCATTGGTGTTGTTCATTTATCTTAAACAGCTAACAATCATTGACAAAGACAATAGCCAATAGTACTGACATGTTTTAGGTGTATGTCAGTTGTTGTGTTATATTTCTGGGTGCAATAACATCTCATAGAGAAACCAAAATACAGGCCGGGTGGCACACTACTATGGGAATCACAGAAATGTATTTTACATATTCTCTTTTAAAGAATCCCGCTTTTTTCATCCCACTTAAAGATCTATCTGCACATATTTCTGTAGTCTCACAGGACACTCGTCATAATAATTCAAGGACAACATTTAGCCAGAACTGATGGTGTAATATGATGCAAACAGCCACCATATTGTCCATGTGACAATAGAAATATGAGTCACTGTTCAGAAAGAGCCAATTGCCAGTCCAAAGTACAAAAGACCCACATGGCCACAGGGCACAGTCTAAGGCCCAACTTGTTCCCTGACGAAATCCGCACTACAATGTGCAGGGGCATTATGTTGAGAATGGCCAGGCACTTCAGGGGGATGGGGTGGGGGGCACCTCTGCTGAAGTGGGGAACATGCCCACTGGTTCTGGAGGGGGCTCCATGCCCATTTCTCTTTGCTGGGGAGTGCAAGGTCACAGTCTCTGAGGTGGGGAACTTGCCCACTAGTTCTGGAGGGGGCTCCATGCCCATTTCACATTGCTGGGGTGTGCAAGGTCATAGTCTTTGGGGTGGGGAACTTGCCCACTGCTTCAGGAGGGAGCTCCATGCCCATTTATCTTTGCTGGGGAGTGCAAGGTCACAGTCTCTGAGGTGGGGAACTTGCCCACTAGTTCTGGAGGGTGCTCCATGCCCACTTCACATTGCTGGGGAGTGAAAGGTCTCAGTCTCTGAGGTGGGGAACCTACCCACTGGTTCTGGAGGGGGCTCCTTTTATAGCAGTCCCTGCATGGTGGCCTACATGCCCTCTGCTGGATGTGAGGGCTGCTGTGTCCCAGCTGGAGGTGAGGGCTGCTGTGTCCCAGCTGGAGATGAGGGCTGCTGTGTCCCAGTTGGAGGTGAGGGCTGCTGTGTCCCAGCTGGAGGTGAGGGCTCCTTGCCCACTGCTGTTGGAGGAAGCCTCTTGACTTTCTTAGTTGGTGGAGTGGGAACCTTCCCTTTCTTGGGTGGTGGAGTGGGATCTTTCCCTCTCAGGTGGAGTAGTGGGATCCTTCCCTCTCTTGGGTGTTGGAGTGGGATCCTTTCCTTTCTTGCCTCCACGACTAGGAGATGCCTCCACTGTCCCCATGGACTGTTTGGCTGAGGTACTGAGCTGGGTCATTGTGACCCTGCTCTTATGGGCAGAACAGGAGGGTGGAGGGAGGAGGTCAAGTTGGGCAAGGAAAAACTTCTTAGGGACGGTGTGGTGGGAGGAGGGAGGAGGGGTGGGAGTGGAAGTTGAGGGAGTGGCTGTTGCAGGTGTATGGGCAGTGTGCTGATGTGAGGTGGATGGCTGTTGGGTGTCTGAGTGCGTGCGTTTGTGTCTCTTAGGAGGTGGCAGACAGGGTGGAAGAGGACACAGGGGACGCATGGATGGATGTTGTGGAGGTTTCTGCAAGTGAGGTGTGTGTGCTACTTGGTGTGTGTGAGAAAGTAGCCTCTTTCTAGCCTTGTTACCCCCACTTTTGGCCTGTTTGTGAGTGTATGTCAGGGTGTTTTCACTGTATCACTGGGATCCTGCTAGCCAGGGCCCAGTGCTCATAGTGAAAACCCTATGTTTTCAGTATGTGTGTTATGTGTCACTGGGACCCTGCTAGCCAGGACCCCAGTGCTCATAAGTTTGTGGCCTATATGTATGTGTTCCCTGTGTGATGCCTAACTGTCTCACTGAGACTCTGCTAACCAGAACCTCAGTGGTTATGCTCTCTCTGTACAAATTGTCATTAACAGGCTAGTGACCAATTTCACCAATTCACATTGGCATACTGGAACACCCTTATAATTCCCTAGTATATGGTACTGAGGTACCCAGGGTATTGGGGTTACAGGAGATCCCTATGGGCTGCAGCATTTCTTTTGCCACCCATAGGGAGCTCTGACAATTCTTACACAGGCCTGCCACTGCAGCCTGAGTGAAATAACGTCCACGTTATTTCACAGCCATTTACCACTGCACTTAAGTAACTTATAGGTCACCTAAATGTCTAACCTTTACCTGATAAAGGTTGGGTGCTAAGTTACTTAGTGTGTGGGCACCCTGGCACTAGCCAAGGTGCCTCCACATCGTTCAGGGCAAATTCCCCGGACTTTGTGAGTGCGGGGACACCATTACACACGTGCACTATACATAGGTCACTACCTACGTATAGCGTCACAATGGTAACTCCGAACATGGCCATGTAACATGTCTAAGATCATGGAATTGTCACCCCAATGCCATTCTGGCATTGGGGAGACAATTCCATGATCCCCCGAGTCTCTAGCACAGACCCGGGTACTGCCAAACTACCTTTCCCGGGGTTTCACTGCAGCTGCTGCTGCTGCCAACCCCACAGACAGGTTTTTGCCCTCCTGGGGTCCAGCCGGGCTTGGCCCAGGAAGGCAGAACAAAGGACTTCCTCAGAGAGAGGGTGTTACACCCTCTCCCTTTGGAAAAAGGTGTCAGGGCTGGGGAGGAGTAGCCTCCCCCAGCCTCTGGAAATGCTTTGATGGTCACAGATGGTGCCCATCTCTGCATAAGCCAGTCTACACCAGTTCAGGGATCCCCCAGCCCTACTCTGGCGCAAAACTGGACAAAGGAAAGGGGAGTGACCACTCCCCTGACCTGCACCTCCCCTGGGAGGTGCCCAGAGCTCCTCCAGTGTGCTCCAGACCTCTGCCATCTTGGAAACAGAGGTGCCGCTGGCACACTGGACTGCTCTGAGTGGCCAGGGCCAGCAGGTGACGTCAGAGACTCCTTCTGATAGGCTCTTACCTGTGTTGCTAGCCTATCCTCCTTCCTAGGTAGCCAGCCAAACCTCCTTTTCTGGCTATTTAGGGTCTCTGATTTGGGGAATTCTTTAGATAACGAATGCAAGAGCTCATCAGAGTTCCTCTACATCTCTCTCTTCACCTTCTGCCAAGGAATCGACCACTGACTGCTCTGGACGCCTGCAAAACTGCAACAAAGTAGCAAAGACAACTACTGCAACCTTGTATCACTGATCCCGCCGCCTTCTCGACTGTTTTCCTGGTGGTGCATGCTGTGGGGGTAGTCTGCCTCCTCTCTGCACTAGAAGCTCCGAAGAAATCTCCCGTGGGACGACGGAATCCTCCCCCTGCAAACGCAGGCACCAAAAGACTGCATCACCGGTCCTCTGGGTCCCCTCTCAGCACGACGAGCATGGTCCCTGGTACTCAGCAACTCTGTCCAAGTGACTCCCACAGTCCAGTGACTCTTCAGTCCAAGTTTGGTGGAGGTAAGTCCTTGCCTCCCCACGCTAGACTGCATTGCTGGGTACCATGTGATTTGCAGCTGCTCCGGCTCCTGTGCACTCTTGCAGGATTTCCTTTGTGCACAGCCAAGCCTGGGTCCCCGACACTCTAACCTGCAGTGCACGACCTCCTGAGTTGTCCTCCAGCATCGTGGGACCTTCTTTTGTGACTTCGGGTGAGCTCCGGTTCACTCTTCTTCATACTGCCTGTTCCGGCACTTTTGCGGGTGCTGCTTGCTTCTGAGAGGGCTCCTTGTCTTGCTGGGCACCCCCTCTGTCTCCTCACGCAATTGGCGACATCCTGGTCCCTCCTGGGCCACAGCAGCATCCAAAAACCCTAACCGCGATCCTTGCAGTTAGCAAGGCTTGTTTGCGGTCTTTCTGCATGGAAATACCTCTGCAAGCTTCTTCATGATGTGGGCCATCCATCCTCCAAAGGGGAAGTTCCTAGTCCTCTTCGTTCTTGCAGAATCCACAGCTTCTACCATCTGGTGACAGCTTCTTTGCACCAACAGCTGGCATTTCCTGGGCATCTGCCCACTCCCGACTTGAGTGTGACTCTTGGACTTGGTCCCCTTGTTCCACAGGTACTCTCGTCTGGAAATCCATCGTTGTTGCATTGCTGGTGTTGGTCTTCCTTGCAGAATTCCCCCATCACGACTTCTGTGCTCTCTGGGGAACTTAGGTGCACTTTACACCTACTTTTCAGGGTCTTAGGTTGGGCTATTTTTCTAACCCTCACTGTTTTCTTACAGTCCCAGCGACCCTCTACAAGCTCACATAGGTTTGGGGTCCATTCGTGGTTCGCATTCCACTTCTAGAGTATATGGTTTGTGTTGCCCCTATACCTATGTGCTCTCATTGCAATCTATTGTGACTGTACATTGCTTACATTGCTTTCTATTGCTATTACTGCATAATGTTTGGTATTGTGTACATATATCTTGTGTATATTTGCTATCCTCATACTGAGGGTACTCACTGAGATACTTTTGGCATATTGTCATAAAAATAAAGTACCTTTATTTTTAGTATATCTGTGTATTGTGTTTTCTTATGATATTGTGCATATGACACCAGTGGTATAGTAGGAGCTTTACACGTCTCCTAGTTCAGCCTAAGCTGCTCTGCTAAGCTACCTTTTCTATCAGCCTAAGCTGCTAGACACCTCTTCTACACTAATAAGGGATAACTGGACCTGGTGCAGAGTGTAAGTACCCCTTGGTACCTCTACAAACCAGACCAGCCTCCTACATTAGTTGTGCAGCGGTCGGATAAGTACTTGTAACTACTTACCACTTTGTCATTTTGTACTTTTCATAAGAGAAAAATATACAAAACAAGTTCAGTGTATGTACACCTAACCAAAACGTTTTGCTTTTCTTCTCTTACTCTATTGCTAAGTGCTGAAAAGTACCTCTAAAACTTTCAAAATGTTTCTTAAAAGTTGAAAAAGTTTTTTTTTCTGTTCCTTAAAAAGTTCTGAAACTTTCTCTTTCTTTTTCTGTCCCTTAAACCTTTTCCTATCATGTCTGGTACAGATCAAACTCTGGATCTGGCCAGCACAGCTTATGACCACCTTAACTGGAAAGGTGTAAGGAGTCTCTGCATTGATAGAGGTTTAGGGGTAGGGAAGAATCCCTCTAGAGAACTGTTGGTTAATATGCTCATTGAGAATGATAAGGCCATAGCTGGCACATCAGGTGACAGATTAGCTGATGGTCCACACTCTGATTCTGGGGTAGCCCCAGCAAAAATGGTAGATGGGAACCTTCCCAACCTACCCCTTAGCAGGCCACCTAGCAGGGCTGGTACTGATGTGAGTTCTCATCACAGTAGGGAGATTACTACTTTAGGCCAGGTTGTTAGAGTGCCATCTGTTAGGGACAGGTCTCCCTCTGCCCATTCACACCCTTCTTCTGTGTCTAAGCATGCCCAACCCACCCACCCTGATGACAGAGTGTTAGAAAGGGAACTCAATAGATTGAGAGTGGAAGAGCCCAGGCTGAAGCTTAAAAAGCAACAGCTGGATATAGACAGGGAAGCATTTGACTTAGAAAAAGAAAGGCAGAGGTTGGGGTTTGGACCCCATGATGGCAGCAGCAGTATTACAGATAGTAATCCTGTAAAAGAGCATGATTCTAGGAATCTGCACAAGATAGTTCCCCCTTACAAGGAGGGGGATGACATTAACAAGTGGTTTGCTGCACTTGAGAGGACCTGTGTTGTACAGGGGATCCCTCAAAGGCAGTGGGCTGCTATCCTATGGCTATCTTTCAGTGGAAAGGGTAGGGATAGGCTCCTTACTGTGAAGGAAAGTGATGCCAATAATTTTACAGTTTTAAAGAATGCACTCCTGGATGGTTATGGCTTAACCACTGAACAATACAGGATTAAGTTCAGAGAAACCAAAAAGGAGTCTTCACAAGACTGGGTAGACTTTGTTGACCATTCAGTGAAGGCCTTGGACGGGTGGTTACATGGCAGTAAAGTTTCTGACTATGAAAGCCTGTATAACTTGATCCTGAGAGAGCATATTCTTAATAACTGTGGGGGTCATTCCGACCTCCGCGGGCGGCGGAAGCCGCCCGCCTGGCGGGAACCGCCAGAAGACCGTACCGCGTTCGAAAGACCACGGCAGTCATTCTGAGTTTCCCGCTGGGCTGGCGGGCGACCGCCAGAAGGCCGCCCGCCAGCCCAGCGGGAAACCCCCTTCCATGAGGATGCCGGCTCCGAATGGAGCTGGCGGAGTGGAAGGGGTGCGACGGGTGCAGTTGCACCCGTCGCGATTTTCAGTGTCTGCTTGGCAGACACTGAAAATCTTGGTGGGGCCCTGTTAGGGGGCCCCACGACACCCGTTCCCGCCAGCCAGGTTCTGGCGGTCAAAACCGCCAGGCTGGCGGTAAGGGGGTCGGAATCCCCATGGCGGCGCTGCCTGCAGCGCCGCCATGGAGGATTCCCTTGGGCAGCGGGAAACCGGCGGGACACCGCCGGTTTCCCGTTTCTGACCGCGGCGGTAACGCCGCGGTCAGAATGCCCATGGGAGCACCGCCAGCCTGTTGGCGGTGCTCCCGCGGTCGTTGGCCCTGGCGGTCCATGACCGCCAGGGTCAGAATGACCCCCTGTGTGTCTGATTTGTTACACCAATATCTAGTGGACTCAGATCTGACCTCTCCCCAAGAATTGGGAAAGAAGGCAGACAAATGGGTCAGAACAAGAGTGAACAGAAAAGTTCATAAAGGTGGTGACAAGGATGGCAAGAAGAAAGATGGTGAGAAATCTCAGGATAAGCATGGGGATAAGGGTAAAACCAAAGATCCTTCTTCAAATCCTAAACACTATTCAGGGGGTGGGGATAAAACAAATTCTTCCTCTTCTTCACAACCTGCACACATTAAAAAGCCTTGGTGCGTTGTGTGTAAAAACAGAGGCCATAGGCCAGGGGATAAGTCCTGTCCAGGTAAACCCCCTGAGCCTACCACCACTGATACATCAAGCTCTAGTGCCCCTAGCAGTAGTGGTAATAGTGGTGGGACTGCTGGCAACAGTCAAACTAAGGGTGTAGTTGGGTTCACTTATGGGTCCATCATAGAAACTGGGGTAGTCAGTCCCAAGACAGTTTCTGTCACACCTAGTGGCATTGGCCTTGCCACACTGGCTGCTTGTCCCCTTACAATGGATAAGTACAGGCAGATAGTTTTAATAAATGGTGTTGAGGCTCAGGCCTACAGGGACACAGGTGCCAGTATCACTTTGGTGACTGAAAACCTAGTGGCTCCTGAACAACACATCATTGGACAACACTATAAGATTATTGATGTCCATAACTCCACTAAGTTTCTTCCCTTAGCTATAGTTCAGCATAGTTGGGGTGGAGTTACTGGCCCTAAGCAGGTGGTAGTATCACCTAGCTTACCTGTAGATTGTCTCTTAGGTAATGACCTAGAGGCCTCAGGTTGGGCTGATGTAGATTTTTATACCCATGCAGCCATGCTGGGTATCCCTGAGGAATTGTTCCCTCTCATTTCTACTGAAATTAAAAAGCAAAGGAGAGAAGGCCTGAAAACTCTGGATCCCTCTCCAACAACAGGTAAAAAGGGTATCACAGTATCCCCTAACCACCCTGCCATTCAGGATACCATTCCTGTGGTAGGAGAAACCTCTCCTGGGGTGGCACCTGTTCCAAGGGAACCATCAGCTGGCATAGCTGTACTCCCTGAGGTGGAAGTACCTCTCTGTGGGATAACTCATATTGGTGAGAAAAAGAGCACCATTTTAGTTAACATGGAGCATCCCTCCAACCCTCCCAGAGAAACTTTAGTGCAGAAACCCTGCACTGCCTCACAACACTTAGGACAGCATCCCTGCCCTAGTGTGGAGCTCATAGGACAGCATCCCTGCCCTGCTCCAGCTCAAGAGAAACAGCATCCCTGTTCTCTCTTCCAGCCATATTGACAAAGTTTTTGCCCAGCAATGGCTTTTCTGAGACAGCATCCCTGTCTGGCATTCTCATCACTAGAAATAGGTCCAGTGGACAATTCCCACTGCTCTAAACTAAAACTTACTGATAGAAACTCTGAAAATATATCTTCACATTGTTGCTTAGCTAAAAAACTTCAAACAGGGTGGTTTACATCCCCACAGGGAAGTAACCATATAGTGGATGATAAAGGGAGTAACCAGTCTATTGCAGAGCTACTCTCTACTTATCACGACTTAGACAATAAAGTCTCAACTGGCCAAGGTTAGCCTTATTGTCCTTCGTTTGGGGGGGGGGGTTGTGTGAGAAAGTAGCCTCTTTCTAGCCGCGTTACCCCTACTTTTGGCCCGTTTGTGAGTGTTTGTCAGGGTGTTTTCACTGTCTCACTGGGATCCTGCTAGCCAGGGCCCAGTGCTCATAGTGAAAACCCTATGTTTTCAGTATGTGTGTTATGTGTCACTGGGACCCTGCTAGCCAGGACCCCAGTGCTCATATGTTTGTGGCCTATATGTATGTGTTCCCTGTGTGATGCCTAACTGTCTCACTGAGACTCTGCTAACCAGAACCTCAGTGGTTATGCTCTCTCTGTACAAATTGTCACTAACAGGCTAGTGACCAATTTCACCAATTCACATTGGCATACTGGAACACCCTTATAATTCCCTAGTATATGGTACTGAGGTACCCAGGGTATTGGGGTCCCAGGAGATCCCTATGGGCTGCAGCATTTCTTTTGCCACCCATAGGGAGCTCTGACAATTCTTACACAGGCCTGCCACTGCAGCCTGAGTGAAATAACGTCCACGTTATTTCACAGCCATTTACCACTGCACTTAAGTAACTTATAAGTCACCTATATGTCTAACCTTTACCTGATAAAGGTTGGGAGCTAAGTTACTTAGTGTGTGGGCACCCTGGCACTAGCCAAGGTGCCCCCACATCGTTCAGGGCAAATTCCCCAGACTTTGTGAGTGTGGGGACACCATTACACACGTGCACTATACATAGGTCACTACCTACGTATAGCGCCAAACATGGCCATGTAACATGTCTAAGATCATGGAATTGTCACCCCAATGCCATTCTGGCATTGGGGAGACAATTCCATGATCCCCGAGTCTCTAGCACAGACCCGGGTACTGCCAAACTACCTTTCCCGGGGTTTCACTGCAGCTGCTGCTGCTGCCAACCCCTCAGAAAGGTTTCTGCCCTCCTGGGGTCCAGCCAGGCTTGGCCCAGGAAGGCAGAACAAAGGACTTCCTCAGAGAGAGGGTGTTACACCGTCTCCCTTTGGAAAAAGGTGTCAGGGCTGGGGAGGAGTAGCCTCCCCCAGCCTCTGGAAATGCTTTGATGGGCACAGATGGTGCCCATCTCTGCATAAGCCAGTCTACACCGGTTCAGGGATCCCCCAGCCCTACTCTGACGCGAAACGGGACAAAGGAAAGGGGAGTGACCACTCCCCTGACCTGCATCTCCCCTGGGAGGTGCCCAGAGCTCCTCCAGTGTGCTCCAGACCTCTGCCATCTTGGAAACAGAGGTGCTGCTGGCACACTGGACTGCTCGGAGTGGCCAGTGCCAGCAGGTGACGTCAGAGACTCCTTCTGATAGGCTCTTACCTGTGTTGCTAGCCTATCCTCCTTCCTAGGTAGCCGAATCTCCTTTTCTGGCTATTTAGGGTCTCTGCTTTGGGGAATTCTTTAGATAACGAATGCAAGAGCTCATCAGAGTTCCTCTGCATCTCTCTCTTCACCTTCTGCCAAGGAATCGACCGCTGACTGCTCTGGACGCCTGCAAAACCGCAACAAAGTAGCAAAGACGACTACTGCAACCTTGTATCGCTGATTCGTCCGCCTTCTCGACTGTTTTCCTGGTGGTGCATGCTGTGGGGGTAGTCTGCCTCCTCTCTGCACTAGAAGCTCAGAAGAAATCTCCTGTGGGACGACGGAATCCTCCCCCTGCAACCGCAGGCACCAAAAGACTGCATCACCGGTCCTCTGGGTACCCTCTCAGCACGACGAGCGTGGTCTCTGGAACTCAGCAACTCTGTCCAAGTGACTCCCACAGTCCAGTGACTCTTCAGTCCAAGTTTGGTGGAGGTTAGTCCTTGCCTCCCAGGCTAGACTGCATTGCTGGGTACCATGTGATTTGCAGCTGCTCCGGCTCCTGTGCACTCTTCCAGGATTTCCTTTGTGCACAGCCAAGCCTGGGTCCCGACACTCTAACCTGCACTGCACGACCTCCTGAGTTGTCCTCCGGCGTTGTGGGACCTTCTTTTGTGACTTCGGGTGAGCTCCGGTTCACTCTTCTTCGTAGTGCCTGTTCTGGCACTTCTGCGGGTGCTGCTTGCTTCTGAGAGGGCTCTTTGTCTTGCTGGGTGCCACCTCTGTCTCCTCACGCAATTGGCAACATCCTGGTCCCTCCTGGGCCACAGCACCATCCAAAAACCCTAACCGCAACTCTTGCAGCTAGCAAGGCTTGTTTGCGGTGTTTCTGCACGGAAACACCTCGGCAAGCTTCTTCACGACGTGGGACATCCATCCTCTAAAGGGGAAGTTCCTAGTCCTCTTCGTTCTTGCAGAATCCACAGCTTCTACCATCCGGTGGCAGCTTCTTTGCACCCACAGCTGGCATTTCCTGGTCATCTGCCCACTCCCGACTTGAGTGTGACTCTTGGACTTGGTCCCCTTGTTCCACAGGTACTCTCGTCTGGAAATCCATTGTTGTTGCATTGCTGGTGTTGGTCTTCCTTGCAGAATTCCCCTATCACGACTTCTGTGCTCTCTGGGGAACTTAGGTGCACATTACACCTACTTTTCAGGGTCTTGGGGTGGGCTATTTTTCTAACCCTCACTGTTTTCTTACAGTCCCAGTGACCTTCTACAAGCTCACATAGGTTTGGGGTCCATTCGTGGTTCGCATTCCACTTCTAGAGTATATGGTTTGTATTGCCCCTATACCTATGTGCTCTCATTGCAATCTATTTTGACTGTACATTGCTTGCATTGCTTTCTATTGCTATTAGTGCATAATTTTTGGTATTGTGTACATATATCTTGTGTATATTTGCTATCCTCATACTGAGGGTACTCACTGAGATACTTTTGGCATATTGTCATTAAAATAAAGTACCTTTATTTTTAGTATATCTGTGTATTGTGTTTTCTTATGATATTGTGCATATGACACCAGTGGTATAGTAGGAGCTTTACACGTCTCCTAGTTCAGCCTAAGCTGCTAGACACCTCTTCTACACTAATAAGGGATAACTGGACCTGGTGCAGAGTGTAAGTACCCCTTGGTACCACTACAAACCAGGCCAGCCTCCTACAGTGTGGTGGTGGTAGCTGTTGATGCAGTGCAGGCAGGTGTGAGTGCGGATGTGACAGTGAGGGAGGAGGAGGCGGGGAGACAGTGGAGACAGTGGATATTGTTGTGTGTGCAACTGTCTGTTGTTTGTGTGAGGGCTTGTGGCCTGAAGGGTGCTACCTGTGTTTGTCAGTGCCACTCTTGTGTGATGTTTTATGTGCATGCTTGTCTGTATGTGTGAATGGGATGGGTTGGGGTTGAGGAGATTGGGACTGGGAAGTGGTAGTTGGAGGGGGGACGGTAAGAACAGGGACACTGGCTGCCATCAGAGAGGAGGCCAGAGCATGGAACGATCTCTGTTGGGCCCCCAATCCACCATGAATGTCCTCCAGGAATGCATTGCATTTCTGCATCTGGGATGCCAGCCCCTGGATGGCATTCACAATGGTTGACTGCCCGACAGAGATGGATCGCAGGAGGTCAATAGCCTCCTTACTGTGGGCAGCAGGGCTTACTGGGGCAGGGCCTGAGGTGCCTGGAGCGAAGGAGATGCCCACCTTCCTAGGTAAGCAGGCACAGGCAACTCGGAAGGGGCTACTGGGAGGGCGGTGCAGGTACGGGGGTGCCATCTGTACCTCTAGCTGGGGTGGTCCCAGAGGTGTCCGCCATCACCAGGGAGCTTTCATCGGAGAAGGAATCTGAGTCAGTGTTGTCACCTCCGGTATCCGTCTTGGTGCTACCCTCGCCCCCTGTCCCACAGGTCCCCTCGGCTTCTGTGGACTCTGACTCCTGGTTTCTGTGAGATCCAGCTCCCTCTGTTGCCGGTGCCCCTGCTCCTCTGCTAGATGATGCTAATGCACACATGGACAAGATGACAGAAGAAAAAAGGGGGGAAGAGAAATAGAGCACTGGGTCATAAGCAGCACCAACACCACAGATAGCATATAGATTACCGTCACACACAGGGATCAGGATTGAGCGCCATGCATCGCACTGGCATTCCATTGGCTAGGAACCACAGCAAGATGTGAGCCAACCCCTGCCAACTGCCCCCCTTCTGGGATTCACTAAGCCCCGTCTGACATGGAATGCAACCTATCTAGGTTACCAGATTTAGCAATACAACCAATACCCTTGAGCTGGATCACTCTACGATCTCTGACCTTGCATTAAGGGGCACCCACTAACTGACACCCACCACCAGGATCACATGCCACCTACCAATTATAGTTGTAACGCCCACTGTACTCACCCGCTTGTGGCTGCCATGATGCCCTCAGTCGCCCATCCAGCTTTGGGTAGGCCGATGCCAGTATGCGGGCTATCAGAGGGGTCAGGTACCGATGGCCATCCTGCCCTCATTGGGAGGCCATCCCCAGCTGGGCCTCTGCGGTCTTCTGGGCCCAGCGTCTCAGGTCCTCCCACCTTTTCCTACAGTGAGAGCTCTGTCTGCTGTAGACCCGAGGGTCCGCACATCTTTGGCAATGGCACATCTCAATCCCTTCTTATGATGGGTGCTGACCTGCAGAGGAAACACTGTCAGGAGGACACCATTACACATACAATCCAGCCTGTCACACATATGGTCCACAAATCCCATTTCCATCTCCATTGGCACACACATCACCCAGTGCCCACCATATACACTACCACCAGACATACCACCCCCCCAAATGACACAATGCTTGCACACACATCTCCATGCAACATTATGACATGCATTGTGCCCAAGGTGTACTCATTTGGTCTGGAGGCCCATAAAGCTGTCCATACTGGAGTGGGACACCATCCAGCAAGCGCTCCAACTCCTCCGAAGTGAAGGCAGGGGCCCTTTCCCCGGTCACACGGGCCATGGCAGGGTCCAGACACAGGTCACAGCAGCACACCGAGTGTAGGTGTTGTCCTGTGGAAAGTCAGGAATCAAGTGAGGTTATAGACAGAAAATGGAGGTCACATCCGCGGCGGTGTACACAGTCACTGCCGCCAGTGATCCCCATTGGCCACTGTACTCCATAGAGCCCCATATTAGCCAATGAGGAATAGCACGGCGGTGCAAGACCGCCTTCCGCCATGACGTCCAATCCCGGCCCAAGTTACCTCACTTCCACCTGTCCCTACATACCGGACAGCCGGTCGCCATTTTATGGTGGTGGACAACATTCAGATAATTCGTGAACTGCGTGAGTTCTAGAATTTGCACATACATTGCCATTCCCATTATCCCATTACATTACTACTCGATGTACACTGAGGTGGTGGTTCCATTGTTCAAACTGTGACACCCTAATCACTCTTGTGTCCCTTAGATACCTACCACTGCAGAGGAATCGGAGGAGGAGACAAGATCCCGTGTACAGACCCCTTGTGAACCATGCTACACTGGAAGACAGCAACATAATACTCACCTGTAGACTGGACAGGGCCACTATCACAGAGCTGTATGCTCCATTGGAGCCTGATCTGATATCAGCTATCCGTCATCCCACTGGGAAGCCCCCTCGTTTGCAGGTTCTATCAGTGCTCCATTTCCTGGCAACTGGTTCTTTCCAAGTGACTGTGGGAATGTCACATCCAGTGTTCTCAATAGTGCTAGCAAAGGTTTTGTCCACTGTGAAGGCAGGATTCCATGCAATGGAAGATATACCCAAAATTATTTGAGCGATCGACGGTACACATGTTGCGTTTGTTCCCCCCACCTGCTGAAGTGAACAGGTTTTCAGGAATCGGAGTTTCCATTCACTCAATGTGCAAATGGTGTCTGGCTGACCAGTACATCTCCCACATCACTGCCAAGTATCCTCGGTCGGTGCATGACGCCTTCGTCCTGAGGAATAGCAAATGTGATGGCAGAACTACAGAGGCACAGGGTGTGGCTAACTGGTGAGCCTGACACCCCACCCAATGTTTGTCAGTGTACGCCTTATGGTGTTAACCCCATACCATTGTGTAAGGCAAATGTTTGGCCCTCATTACTTGCAGGTGACTCTGGCTACCCAACTATCGCCTGTGAGGAATGCCAGGACAGGGGCTGGGAATCATTATAATGATGCACATGGGCAAACCAGGAGGATTATTGAAAGGACGTCCTGAAGAGCAGGTTCAAATGCCTCCATCTAACAGGTAGATCCCTGTGCTACTCACCTGAGAAGGTCTGCCACATAGTAGTGGCATGCTGAATGTTGCACAACCTTGCCCTCAGACGACATGTACCTTATCTGCAGGACGAGGAGACTGGAAATGCCCCTGTGGCCGCAGTGGACTCTCAGGACAGTGAGGATGAGGAGGCAGAGGATGAGGATGTGGACAACAGAACATCAGTTATGCATCACAATTTCCAATGACACACAGGTGAGACAGTGGAACTGACCATTCCTCTGATTATAAATGTTTTCTGTGTGGCTGTAGCAGGATGGCATTCACTTCCTTTACATCTCTACTTACTGTCACATATGACTTCTCATTTTGCAGATTTTGGTGATGTAACTGTGTACTGAGGGGATGACTACAGACAGATACAGGTCATGAAATGTATGCTATAACAGTGTTCAGATAATTTGCACATGATGTGACTGTTTCCATATATGCACATTTTCATCACATAAAACACTTTCTTTCAATTTGTGTTGAAGGGTGTTTATCGTGGAGCAAATAATTGACGGAAAAGTGCAATGGAATGGGGTGATGGTTGAGGAAAGTCCAGGGTACTGTTGCAGTCTGTTTGTAGCACAGGTCCAGTGTCCAAGGGGCCATAGGAAGGGGAGCAAAGGCAGTTCAAAGTAGACAAGGTGACAGGGTGGGACACAAGGGGGGCATTCGGGAGGGTGTAATTTCCTGGCAGTGATCTTGGTCTTGGCAAGTGTCTCTGGCTTACGTCTGGGTAGCAGGGAACATTTGCGGGGTGGTTCACCTTCTAGAGGGGTGCTGGTGGCCTATGGGTCCTGTGACAGAGCCTCCTGCCCACTAGCTGCAACGGAAGTCGTGGGCTGGTCAGTAGAGTGGCTAGTGGTAGGGGTCCGCTGGTGTGCTGTCCATTCCCTCATGATGTTGGCCATATCTGCCAGCACCCCTGCTATGGAGACCATGGTGGTGGTGTTGAGGGTCTGCAAATCCTCCTTGATCTCCAGATGGTGTACCTCCTGCAGCCGCTTGTTCTCCTGCATGTTGTTCAGGATCTAGCCCATCTTGTACTGGGATTGTTGGTAAGCACCCGGGACATTAGTGAGTGCCTTCTGGAGAGTCGGTTCCCTGAGCCTGTCCTCCCCCTGGTGCACAGCGGTCCTCCCAGTGTCCCTGTTTCCCTGTGCCTCTGTCCCCTGAACAGTGTGCCCACTGCCACTGACCCCAGGTCCCTGATTGTCTTGGGGGGTGAGGTGTGGATTGGGGTCCCAGTACATGTGGGCACACTTCTGATTGACATGTCCTGGAAACAGAGGTGTGGGGACACTGGGTGGGTGCTGTGGTGTTGGATACTGATGGAGGACTGGGGTGGCCGACTGACCAGTGTCCTTGATGGGCCAGGTAGTTCATCCATGTCTGTGACATATTATACATCCCTAGCTTCCTCTCTATTGCTGCTGTTGCCCTACCACCTTTGCTAGTATTTAGTGCTGTATTGTGGGATTGTTAGTTCTCCATGCTGTGAATGCTTTGGTGATAAGTGTACATGCAGTGCTGGGAGGGCTGTACATGCATCGGTCTAGCATGCAGGGCTTGGCATTGGGGTTAGTCAGATGTGTTGGTGCAGTGTGTGGAATGGAGTGGAGTAATGGGAGTGAGGGGGTGTGATGGAATGCTGGTATGGGGGGTGATGAGCAGTCAATATAGACTCACCAGTGTCCAGTCCTCCGGCTACTCCAGTGTGTCCCTCAGGATGCAGTACTGCCAAGACGTGCTCCTCCCATGCTGTGAGCTGTGGGGGAGGAGGTGGGGGTCCACCGCCAGTCCTCTGGATGGCGAGCTGGTGCCTTGTTGCCACGGAACATACCTTCCCCCGTAGGTCGTTCAACCTCTTCCTAATGTCATCCCTTGTTCTTGGATGCTGTCCCACGCCATTCACCCTGTCTATGATTCTCCGCCATAGCTCCATATTCCTGGCAGTGGATATTTGCTGTACCTGTTCTCCAAACAGCTGTGGCTCTACCCTGACTATTTCCTCCACCATGATCCGCAACTCCTCATCAGGAGAACGGGGTGCCTTAGTGTGGACTTGGGTGTTGTGTGGTGTGTGTTTTTCAGAGGGTGTTCAGTGTAGTGGTGTGGTGTGTGATGTGGGGTGCGTGACGGATAGATGGGTGTTTGTGTTGTGTGTGTCTAGTTCTGTCAGTGGTCTTCATGTTAGTCTTGGGGCGATTATTGGTATTCGTAAAGGGTTGTGTGTAATGGGTGTGTATGTTTTATAGTGCTAAGGATGGGTGGGTGTGGTGTGAGTATCAGTGTCAGGTGTGTGATTTTCATTTAGGACAATGTACTGCCAATGGTTTACCGCCACTGAATGTCCACCCTGGTGATTCGTGGGTCATAATATGGTGGGCGTTGTTTTGTTTGCGTAACAGTATGGGTGTTCATATCGACACTTTAACACTGACCTTTGGGCTGGCAGATTTGTGTGTGGGCAGTGTTCTGTCAGTTTGATGTGTGTGTGTCATAATATGGCGAACTGATATTCGCCACTGTGGCGGTATGTTGGCGGCGGTAAGCGGCATTTACCGCCAATGTCACAGTGAGGGCCTATATGTTCCCACTGCTTTATAAACCGTGCTTTCTCACTAAATTCATTTGCTTCAAATGCACCATTTGCTAATCTTTTTTCAATTTTTTCTTGGGAGGATTCACCTTTGACTCAACGTTTGTCTATTAAGCTTGCTCGCTTCACTCCCTACATAAAAGTCATTCCCATTGTTTGCGCCACACCACTTTCAAATGTCACCTGGTGCCACTGAACTAGGCCCCTACTGAAACTCTAGGCCACACACCCACAATCAAATCAAATAAAAGTACAAATAAATTCTGGGGCATACTCTCCATCAAACAAACAACACTTATCCAAATCTTTTTCAACTTACTTGTGATATCACTAAAATGAAGCCCTTAAAACTCCAATGGTATATATGTAGCAGGAATTACAGACAGAGTGATCCACCTAGAAATCCAAATGAAAAGTGACATGGAGATGAACAAAGCACTTGCTGGAGCCCACTGGGAACAGCATGCTGCAAATCTCGTCTTGCTCACCAGAAAAAGCCAAAACAAGTCTTGCACATGCCAACAGAAAAATAATTCCACCATTCCCCAGATGACCAACTTGCAACCTGAAATATATTTCTGCCCAGACCTAGTTTGTTCCAAATATTTACATGAAAGATTTTAAACTACTTAAATGCACCAGGAAGCACAAATCTCAAGTGCTTATTCACAGTGGTTCAACCCTAAATCCCTATAATATTGTTCTCAAAGTGTGGTTCACTCGTGATTCTAGAATTTCCCCCAGGAATAAGTATTCACTCCCAAAATTATTGTATCATAAGCATTAAAAATAAGGCTTACTGAGAAGACTCAACCAGTTTTACCTAGATATCTTGGAGTTCTGAAAGTCTGCTGCAGGAGCCACCATTCGTCTCTAGGTGACTGCCATGAGCTGGAGGTAGAACAGTGAGTGCATCTCCCAGAGGTGGATCACTCTTTATGCCCAGTCACACCCAAAATGGCCACCTTCTGAGGCACCTGGGCAATGAAGTCTAGATTTGAAAACCAGGCTGAAACAAAATAATGCAGAGATTAGATGCACAGTCACAGTCAGAAAATACAATGCAGCCACCAGTGCACTGACTCAGCAAAACTACGAGCCTTACCACTAGTCAGACCCCTAATTATGAGCCTGCTGCAAAGAGAGAAGGACCTTTGGGCAAAGGACTTGCCAGGGCTCATGGTTGTGAAACCTGTGATGATTGAGGTGGGACCGCAATACTGACAGATGGAAATTTCGGATTGGAAGTCACAATTTTGAAAATGCCACTTTTAGAAAGTTCCATTATTTTACAATGTGATAACCCAGTTACCCCCAGGGCCAGGGAACCAAACAAATCAATTCCATCACAGCAGAATGACTTAAACATCTGTTTTTTAGTGGCTGTTTTGGTTGTGAATCTGATCTGAGGATCCCCGCCTCTAGTTTTCGTTGGCTATGCATTTGAAAAAGGAATCACAAAAAACAACCTGAAGCAAATTTTGAGCCTCATGTAACTCCAGGTGAGTCTTGCAAGCTCACCAGTTTCATGTAAAAGCTAAACACACCTGCTATGGTCATTTAAACACATATTTTATTCACACAGGTTGCCCGTCTCACATGTCCTGATGAAGACTGGCATGGATGGTTCTGAGTAACTATGATAATATGGGTAAAAATTTTGATGATCTAAATGTTGGCATGTACTGATTTAGGCCCTCACTTTGAACATGGCGGCAAAGACTGGTGACCGCCATGTCGGCGGTGAACAGAATCCCGCCGGTGGCTGCGAATGGAAACCTGCCATATAATGATTGAAAAGCCCAACCCCGCCAAAAAATCCCAGACCACCACTCCCCGCCAGGACCCTGTTTGCAGGAATCCTGGCCCACCCCACCCCGCCACCGCCAAGCACACCCACATCCCGCCCTCCAAATAATGATGCACAAATCACTTCGGTGGACAGTGGAGGCTGGACTACCATTTGGGGCTGCGACCGCCACGGGCGGCAAGTGGGCTCAACAGCAAGAAGTGCACACATTGGCTAGGCCTATCACCCACATACCTGACACACATCCAGATCACCATAAAACACCCCCAGACACACCCCACAATCCCTTGCAACGAAACCAGGACCAGAAGACGGAGAGCACAAGAGCCAGACAGAGAATGCCAGCATAGAGGACACGCATAGTGACCCACACAGGAGCACCCATACCCCGTCTCCAGTCATGACGCCATCCACCACCCTCACCATGTCCCCCCCAAAAATCAACGCTTCACTGAAAGGGAGCTAAGGACCATGGTGAACGAGATCCTGAAGGTGGAGCCACAAATATTCGGGTCCGAGGTGCAGCACACACCCATCGGGCGGAAATTGGAGCTGTGGAAGAGCATTGTCAACAGGGTGAATGCATTGGAACACCATCCACGCACCAGGGATGACATCCGCAAGAGTTGGAACGACCTGCGGGGGAAGGTCCGTGGCATGGCATTGAGGCACCACATCGCAGTGCAGAAGACTGGGGGAGGACCGCCACCAACACCACCCGACTACACCGACTCAGACGAGAAGGTACTCGCCATCCTGCACCCAGAGGGACTCACTGGAGGAATGGACTCGGGTAAGTCATCTACAATTACCCCATATACAACACATCTGCAATGCATGCACCACCCCACCCCACCCACACCCACCTCGACCCACACCCCACCCAGCCATTACCCACCACATCCACCACCCTGCATTACCCACAACTCACTTCCAGGCCCACATCACTCCTGCTGTGCACAGCCACCAACCCCTGCATATACCCACAATGGAATAATACCCCCACCACAATGTAACCCCACAACTGCCACTAAATGCAATGCCCACCTCACAAAGGCACCCTGGAAGGCCACTAAAAGTCACACCAGCACAAAATTGCACAGTTCTGTACACCTCAAACCCTCAGGCATATGTAACAGACATGTCTATGTCCCCCAACAGGCACCACCCCCATGCAACCCTAATGGAGGGGACAAGGAGTACCACAGCACTCCAGGGAGACAGAGGAACATCACAAGACCTTGGAAAAGGACCCCTGGACACTGATGAGCAGGTAGGCCCCTCACACAGCCCTGGATACTCACTATGCAGCAGCCCCACCCAGGTAACCACTGTCACCCCTAACACCCAGTCAAGACCAGCAGGCCAGGGGAGATGTACCCGCACCAGTGGACCCAGGGCACAGCCAGGTGGAACACAGCTACAGAGGCCACAGTCTCCCACTCCCAACATGCAGGAAGGCGAGGGCCCCAGTACAAGAGGCACGTCAAGACCTGCGCAGGGGACACAGGCACAGGGGGCTAGGGCAAGTTCAAGTGCCCCAGTGGGTTAGGGGGCAGGGTACCGGATGGATGCAGCAGCCCAGGACGTCATTGCAGAGGTATTGGGGGCCTACTAACATACCCAAGACAGGTTGGCACAGATTGTGTCCACCCTGGATCAAAGTCAGAGGATGCAGCAGCAACAACACCAACAGGCCATGGAGCAGTTGAAAGAACACAATGCCACAATGGCCACCATTGCTGGAGCACTGCTGCAGTTGGTCAACAAACAGTCAGACACCCACACCGGACAAGAGGCCCCCACAACAGCCCTGGACAACCAGCAACAGATGACCCAAGCAGCAGAAACAGCACAGGAAATACCCTCCCAGGAATCACAAGGACCAACCATGCCACCCCAAGAAGCTCCACAGCAGGCGCCCAATTGTAGTCTCAGGCCAAGATATGGCACTGGAAACCCAGCTAAGACCAAGCCCCAATTCAACAATTGACACTGCTACTACTGCAAAGCAACCATCCCACCCATTCACCAACAACACTTAGCTGAGGGCAAATTGAAGTACTATACTACAAATCGGACCCACCTATGACATCCAACAGGGCTGCCCCCAAGTCGGTTTTGAGGACACCCAACCCTCATGACTTCCATCACTGTACATAGCACAATTCACTGTATTCGACCAATAAAACACATTTCTCACCTGTAACACTGTCCCCTGTCTTCAATGTTGAACAAAGTGGAGTATGGATGCAACTGGCAGAGAACAACTTTATTGTCAATTTGTACTTGGTGGTGGTAAAGTGTGTTTCAAATTCAGCAAGGAGGGAATGCATATATTGTCTGTCAGTACCATGCAGAAGAGGTCCATGTCTCGCCTATCATGACCAATCACCCCTATATGACATGGCACACTGACAGTATCAGTCACTAACCACAATTACAGGCTTAAGTCCCAGACAGTTATTGGAAGTAGAGTTGGTTCCTGGAATTGACATCTTCCCCTTCCTCATCCTCATCATCACTCTCCTCACCTCCCTGAGGTAACTGATCAGGACCTATAGCACCCTCCACCTCTAAAAGTGGGATAGAATGTTTCACAGCCACGTTGTGCAGCATGCGGCAGGCCACCACTATTCTACACACCTTATGAGGCCCATAGGCCAGGGAGCCCCCAGAGATATGTAGACACCGGAATCTAGCCTTCAGGAGACCTATAGTACGCGCTATCACCCTCCAAGTAAGTCCATGGGCCTCATTGTATTTCCTCTCTGCATCCGTCCTGGGATTCCTCACTGGTGTCAGGAGCCAACGCAAGTTTGGAAAGCCAGAATCACCTAGAAAAAGGTTCAATACTGAGTCATCATTGCAATGTCCCTTAGTCAGACAGGCAGGTTTTCTGCAATGTGTCAGTGACAGGCAAACTTACCTATGATCCACCCTCTGTCCTCTTGTAGTTGTTCCATCTTCTGTGGCACACAACTGTTCCTCAAAACAAATTAATGATGGACTGAACCTGGAAACATGGCATTCACATGGGAAATGTACTGGTCTGCAGTACATACCAATTGGATGTTCATGGAGTGAAAGTTCTTCCTGTTTCTGTACACCTGTTCCTCACACTTGGGGGGATGATAGCTATGTGGGTGCCATCGATGGCACCTATGACATGGGGAATGTTTGAAAAGGCATAGAAGTCAGACTTGATGGCAGGGAGGTCAGCACTTTGGGGGAATCACACATAGGATTGCAGATGTTGTACAAATGCATTCAGAAATCTTGTCAGTACCTGGCTGAATATTGGATGTGAGAAACCAGCACCCATGCCCACTGTCACTTGAAATGAGCCTGTGGCCAAGAAATGGAGTGCGGACAGCACCTGCACCTCAGTTGGAGTGGCATGCTGTTTACGATTTCCGGGAGACAGTGCAGGATCCAGTAATGCACATAGGTCCTGAATAGTTACACGTGTGAGTCTGTAAGTGATAATGATCTGACGCTCCACCATGGTCCCCATATCCACAAGTGATCTGTACACCGATGGTGCCCTTCCTCGCCACAAGGTCGGTACCTATGAGGGGTAAAAAAAAAGTAGTGATGTGAACACATACATTGGCATATTTGCTAAATACATGAAGTGCATTGTTCATAGTAGTGTCTGTAAAATAACTGTAACCTGATAGATGTACATGTACATCACTAGGAGGGAACAGAGTAAATCATGTGTGCTAATATACGCAATGGATAAAGGCCTAGATGTTTCGTGTGGCTAGTAGGCCCTGCATTGTTAGTGGTGAATTTCAAGATGCGTAGGTGATGGCAAAATGTCTGCCCACTGTAGTTCTGCCCCTCTGTTGTCGAAGTGACCTAATACCGCTAGTGGTTGACATCACAGCGTATGGCGGTGTTGACCGCTGTTCGCACCCTCATTGGCTATTATGGATGCCAATGGGGAATCCTGGCATATCATGACCGCCGCTGGCGGTGACGGTGCATACCGCCACAGAAAGTACACGCGTTCGTCATCGATTGATCACTTGACTCCCTGATCTCGTGCTGACAGGTACGCCACTCTGTGTACTGCTGTCGCCTGCCTCTGGCTGTGGATGTTCCACGTGGTGCAGGGGAAAGGGCCGCTAACTTCACCCAGGAAGAACTGGAGAAGCTAGTGGAAGGGGTCCTGCCCCTGTACGACAGACTCTACGGCCAGCCAGAGGTACAGGTGAGTCCGTGTTTGGGGGGCACTGTGTGAGAAATGGATGGAGTGAATTGCACATATGTGTGCTCCTGTGAGCTAGGATGGGCCATGGTGCATGGAATGCTGCGTGCCACTGTCCCGCATGTCTGAGAGTACTGTCAGTCCTATGTTTGACAATCTGCCAGCTGTTCCCATCGTGCAGGTGCCTGACCTCTGTGTTCCATTTCTATGTCACCCTACTAGGTCAGCGCCCACCAGAAGAGGGCACATTGGCATGCCAACGCAAAGGAGGTACAGGCCCTGGTGGTCTACAACCGGCGTAGCACCCACTGTCAAAAGAGGTGGGAGGACCTGCGCCACTGGGCGCGAAAGATCACTGAGGCCCAGCTGGGGAAGTCCTCCCAAAGTGGAAGGGGTGCCCGTTGGGCACTGACACCCCTCATGTATCGGGTCCTGGCGGTGGCGTACCCAGATCTGGATGGGCGCTTGAAGGCTGCACAGCAGTCACAAGGGGTGAGTACTCACAGACCATACTTCAGTCTGGAAGGATGAGTGTGTGTGCGATAGGGCTCATGCTGCTTAGAGCAGGGAATTTGACTGGTGTCCATCTACTGTATGTTCCCCATAAGGGTGTAGGGGTCTCCCTGTCAGGTTTCACCTACCTCAGCCCCAATACTATTTCAGGGGATGGGTGGAGGTCAGTATTCTGCTCAGTAGTCAGGGGCATGTCCATGGGCATAGTGCACGGTGCTGCCTGATGGGTGTGTCTGCTGGGTGGGTGTATATCTGGCCATTGTGTATCAGCATTCAGGTATTTACAAGTGTCTCTCCTGTTTTGTCTCCCCATCCCTGTTCTCTTGTGTTGGTCTGGTACAGCATCAACATCAGGTGAGGGAGCTGAGACACCGGCAAGTGGGGAGGCAGCGGCCCACGGATCCTCCGAGGCAGAGACAACGGACGCCCAGGGGACCAGTGGGTGGGAGGGCGAGGGGACTTCCATAGGGGAGGCTCCTACCACAGGAGTTAGAGACTCTGAGACCTCCTCCAATGGGGGTTCTCTGGCAGTGGCGGACCCTAGTGGACATACCACTACCGTTAGATCTTCTGCCACCACCCATACCATCATCGCCCCCCCTTCTTCTCCCCACCGAGTTGCCCGTGCCCGCCCACAGAGATAGGTGGGCGTCTCCTTTGCCCCAGGCACCTCCTCCCCTGCCCCAGTCAGCCCTGCTGCCCTCACAGAGGAGGCTATTGGCCTCCTGAGAACCATCTCTGTAGGGCAGACAACCATCGTCAATGCCATCCAGGGTCTGGCATCAGAGGTGCAGCAGACCAATGCCTATTTGGATGGCATTCACGGTGCCATGTCTGCCCTACAGAGATCTTTTCAGGCTCTGGCCTCCTCTTAAACGGCAGCCAGTTCCCCTGGCCATTCTGTCCCCCCTCCAAACTCCTCTACCCCTTCCAGCACCCCACTCACCTTCACCCGTCCAAAGCACACAATCAGACCCGCTTACAGGCACATCAACACACAAAAAGCACACTTCCATACACAAGCACCACACCTCCCACCACAAGCATTCACACAGCCAACAGACACCTGCACACACAACAATGTCCACTTCCCCCAGTGTGCCCACCTCTTCCACCTCCCTGTCTGTCCACTCTACATCCACACCCTCATGCACTGCACCGTCACTCACTGTTATTGCTCCTCTTCCTGCCCTCACCACGATAGCAGACAGCCATGCATGCACCCCATACACCACACCTGCACTCACCACCTCTACTGTAGTTGACACATGCAGCACACTCACCAGACTTGCAGACACCCACCCAACATACATCCACGCTAGCTGTCTGTCTTCTCCCACTGTGTCCATCCCCCCACCTCCCAAAACACATAAACGCTCCAAGCCACCCACCCATCAGACATCCACCACACCACAGCATACTGAGCTGTCACCTGCACCCACTACACGCACACCTACACCCCATACATCAACTCCCTCTTCCTCCACTCCCACGCCCTCCCCAATTGCTCCCAAGAAACCTTTGCTCTCCCTGTACAGACCTGTTCCAACCCACTGGCCCACCCCGTCTTGCCCCCAAACGTGCCCACCTCCTTGCCCTTTCCGCGCCTTCCACATCACAGCCCACCCCAGTCCAGCCTTCCCATTCCCGTGCCCCTTCCCCGGTGAAGAAGATGGCCTGCCCAGAGCCTAGGCCATCCAGCTCCACCCGAGCCAAACAGCCCTCACCCCCTTCAAAGGAGAAGCCCATGCCCCCCAACCTCCTCACGCAAGTCAAAGTCCCACCCCTGTCGAAAATCCCCACCCCCTTCCATGAGGTGCCTGGATCCCCATATGGTGCCCTGTTCTGTGGAGTACCCAGCACTTGTGGGAGTCAGGTGTGGCCAAGGACAATGTGCATTTTATGGACTGGCCATTGGCCATGTTGGCACTGTTTTGCTCAGTGAGCTACAAATTAAAGTTTCTGTGTGGCCTGTGTTTGTTTTAATTTTTTATGGGTATTGGGCTATTGTATGTACTATGGTCAAGTTGCAGTGGCCTTCGGTCGGGTACGTACCTCTTGGTGTGGGGTGTCTGACTTGTGCTGCTGGGAAAGGTTGGGGGCGTTGCAGAGTGGGTGGGTATGTAACTGTGCCCTTTCCTCCCTTGTGTCGTAGGTTGCGGTACTTACCGTCGTTGTCTTCGTCGGCGGTCTCGGTCGTGTAGGTATATGGCAAGGAGCAAGGATGGTATGATCAGCAGCTCTCTGTCCATGGCTGCCGCTGCATGTTTTGTGGAACTCCGGTGAGTCTTTCCTTCTATTTGTTTAATTTCCGCCTGGCTTTGTGTGGTGGTGGTTCCCGTCCCGGAACTGGCGGCGGAATGGTGGTTCATAATTTGATGGGCAGGTTGGGCCTTTCCGACGGCCTGTGGGCGGACTCAATGTCGTCAGCAGAACTCCTTTCCTGGCGGTGGGTGGTGCGTGGGATGCGTGTGTTTCCTTTGGTTCATTATTTGGCGGTCCGGCCCGTTCCTCTGTTGGCGGTTTCTACCGCCGGCGGAGCGGAACGGACAGCCATGTTCATAATGAGGGCCTTAGTATCTCTCAGAGGTATTTAAGGGGTTCATACGCCAAATATACAGTTACCAAAGAACTGATTTTTTATTCATTCTGCTCCAACAGGACTTTTTTGTACTTTTACAAAGTTGCCCTTTTTTTGTTCTGCAGCCTGTGTCTTGGGTCACATGACTGTGAATGGTTTCCAGTCGGTCTTTATACATTCCTCCCAGACACTATGACAGACAGAGACTAGATGTTGGCAGGATGGAACATCCTCTCAGGATGGATAGAGCAGAGATGCACCCAGTCCCACTTACATTTCAAATACCTGCTTCCAGCACCCTCATGAAAGAATTTTAAACCAGTCCTTTGTCACCCTAGTCTACTTGGTGTCTGGGCAGGTGGAAGGAAGGAAGCTTCTAGAACCAGATAAAAGGATAGCTTGCAGGTTTCTCCCACTTCATTGGCTGGCAACAGGTATAAACATTTAACCCTCAGGCAAACTCTTCAGTACTTTCTGGATCTTTGGAGGAGCCCCAGATGGACTGCCTTGTATTCAGAGGACTTCCCTGCTGCCTGAGGCCTGCTTTGTACCTCAGAGGACTGCACTGCTGCTACTAGAAGACTGCCCTGCTGCTTGAAGCCTTGGCTGTACCCTCAGATGACTGCCCTGCTGCTTGAGGCCTGCCTTGCTGTTTGAACCCAGGACTAACAGAGTGAGTACAAGGACTAGTTGGCTGGTCTACTGTGGAAGCTACGGGTACATAATGAGCTCCAGAGACCTTGAACCCTGCCCTTTACCTCTGCCTGTGAATCAGTCCTGACCCCCCAAGTGGAGCCCGACCAGCCCTGGACAATTCTAAGTGGTGGGAAATGTGCGTCTCCAGCTAAAATCTGGACTTGGGATGTAGAAAATGTTTCCTCATAAAGTGGCCTGGGAACCGACCGAAGACCAGGACCTAGCTGCTCTGACCGAGGTGCATCACCAGTTGGCCTGAATTTGTAGTGGCTGGCTCTCGCTATGTTCTTGCTAGCAGATTTTGTTCAGTGGGACCTCTCGGAAGGGGTATTTGGTTTCGTGGAGCCCTCGTTGGCTACAACTTGCAGCTTCACACTGCTGGAGATTTTCAACTTCCAAAAAAGTGAAAAAAGTTTAAGGTGAGCGAGACAGGCCCAATTCATCTCATGTAGCTGAAACACACTCCATCACAGTCAGTCTTAACTATTGGCTTTGCTCTGCTCTCTCACAACAACCAGATATCCGCCATTGGTGCTTTGATATTGTTAGTGATATTTTTCACTTAAAAATTTCTAAATTAACAACTCTGGTTCTACTGGTAGGATTGAATTCATTTTGGGGTAATTTTATTTGTTAAAATCTTCTTCATTTCCAGAGGCGTAGCTCAGTCAGTAAGATTGCGCGATGAGAGCTACAAATCTATCAACAATCACACTGGAATATCATGGTAAATTACGTTATTTGAAAAGCAGAGCTTGAGGGGGCCTAAGAAGTAATGGGAAGGGAATATTTTGTGAAATAATCAACAGTTTTAAGAACTTCAAAACAAAGTTGAGAGTATGTATAGATATTTTTGTCTATTTGTGCATGTAAAAACCCTAGGTGAAATCTGACAGCCGCCTCACCATCCCCGACTGAAAGCACCTGTACCCAAGTGTTTAGAGAACACATTTATTATGGGGGTTGAACACTCCAAACACCCCCTCTTGATTTTTCGAAAATGGTGTCGGTTTGTTCTTCTTTTGTGTTTTCACTTCATACTGTTTGTGTAACGCATTAATACTTAACACAATGTCTCTAAGTTAAGTCTAAAAGCTTTCATGCCAAGCTACCAGAGGGTTAAGTGCAGGTTAATTTTGTGACTTTTTGTGGTTCACCCTGACAGGGATTGTAGTTGTTTTTTTAGAAGGGTATTCGCCCCCTCAATAAAAAAAGCAATTTTCGACACCTCTTTTACACAGTGTTGTCATTATTTTCCTGCAGGATGTTGGCAGTTCTGTATCTTGTTTCATTTTGAACTTTTCGATCATTACATGCTGACCAATGTAATATATGGCTGTGGTGGGTGTCATCACAGCAAGCCATTTCAATGTGGCCCAAAGTGGATTTAAGTATATAAAATTTGAAACTTGATGAATGTTTTTCATGTATGCTGTTGGATAGATGGTTCACTGTGCCAAAACTTTCCTTTGGAGCTTTTGCACAGCTATAGTGACAAATAGATCCACCTCTAAATATTACATTTCAAACCAGTGGTCACCACAAATTGTAGAATATCCTCTTCTTCCACAAAAGAAATCCTGAGAAGGCGAAGTGCCAAGATGTTGGCCAGATTTCTGCTATATACATTAGCTGTTGTATGATTTCAGTGAACCTATCTGTGTTAGTACTATGTGAGAATTCCACAATTTACTTCAGAGAAGATGTGGTGTCTGGGCATGAAGTGATGACTTCTATGGGTCATGCTGAAGTTGGTGATGTTGCAGACAGGCTAGAGATGGCATGGCCTAGTGACTTAACAAAGGCATCAGTAAGCTGCAATGCCTAAGGCACCATAATTTGCCTCATAATCTTCTCCTTCATGAAATGTGATTCTAAAGATGAACCATGAGCTGTTTCCTAAGGTGCTGTTCCCATCTGTCTAAATGCCGTATCTCAAATTGCCCAATCTTATTTTTCTATTTTTGCAGTATATATAGGGGGTCATTACAACATTGGCGGTATAAGGCGCCTACTGCCGTGCAGAAGACCGCCAATACACCGCCGCGGCCGCGGTAGACCGCCACAGCTATTATGACACACATCTTGGAATCCGCCGAAATTCAGACATCCACACAACACCGCCACACCAAAGGCCAGCGATAAACATGCGGAAACAAATCCTCCACCTCCACGCCAACAAAAACACGCCCATGCTATTACGACCCACGAATCCACGTGGCGGTCTTTCAACCGCGGTATTCCATTGGCGGTACACACCTCCACGCTCAAAATACACACACATCTACAAAACACCGCCACATAGGACAATTACAAATACACACACCTGACACACATACACACACCACTCCCACACATCCAATACAATATAAAATACAAACCCACATCACCCACAAACCCATACGACCAAAACTTCTGAGAGAAGGCGAGAGATAGAGCACAGCTATTGACAACCCCATCACACAGAGGCACACACCACCATCACCCACACAAAATCCACTCACAAAACACCACATACCACTACACTCACCACACTCATCAACACATACACCACCCCACACATCACACACACCACCCCATGGCACTCCAAAGACACCCCCGCTTCTCCAAGGAGGAGCTCAGGGTCATGGTGGAGGAAATCGCACGGGTAGAGCCACAGCTATTTGGCTCACAGGTACAGCACACATCAATAGCCAGGAAGATGGAGCTATGGCGAAGAATAGTGGACCGGGTGAACGCCGTGGGCCAGCACCCAAGAAATAGGGAGGACATCAGGAAGAGGTGGAACGACCTACAGGGGATTGTGCGTTACACAGTATCCAGGCACAACATCGCGGTGCAGCGGACTGGCGGCGGACCTCTCCCCCACAACTAACAACATGGGAGGAGCAAGTCTTGACCATCATGCATCCTGAGGGCCTCGGAGGAGTCGGTGGAGGATGGGACACTGGTAAGTCCAATCTTAACTATCACATCCCCCACCCTACCTGCATGCCATCACACCCCCCCACCCTCACACCCTCCCCTATCACCCCAAATCCTAACTAATGTACTAATAACACAAACCACACATCCCAACACCAAGCCCTGCATGACACAACTAAGCATGCTCACCCCTCACCAAAGCATGCTCACTGCACATACCCAGAACACCCCCCCAACCATCAACACACAAGCCCCCACACAGGAATGCCTGCAGTGGGGTTCACGCACACCCACCCATTGCACACCATCAAACACACACATGCAATAATCATGTTCTTATACCCCTGCAGGAACCCCAAGGAACGTCACCACAACAGAGGGTCCAGACAACACCACTCCACCCCCAGAAGAGGCCCACAGTGACAACAGCAGCTCTGCCCCACTGGATCTTGATGACCAGCCCGGACCATCGTGGGCCTCAGGACAGTCGGTTCCCCTTGCCCAGCCACAGCCCAACACTGACCTTCCACCCTCTGGTAACACCAGCACAGCACCCACCCAGCGGGCCCAAACCTCCCTACCCAGGACAGGTCAATCAGCGGTGTGTCCACCACTACAGGGCACCCAGGATAACCCACCACCCCAACAACAACAGGGACCTGGGGGCAGTGGTAGTGGGCACACGGTCCAGGGGACGGAGGCACACGAACACCGGGGAACTGGGAGGGCTGTTGTGTGACAGAGGGAGGACAGGCCAAGGGAACCCACTCTCCACGAGGCCCTATCCTCCATCATGGGAGCATGCCATCACTCCCAGAAGACGATGGCGACGGCCCTAGACAAGTTGCAGGAGACCCTGCGTCTGCCGGAGGAACAGTATTTGGGGTTCAGGGAGGAGCTCAGGACCATCGGCTCCGCCCTGGGCACCATCGTAGGGGTGCTGACGGACATTCAAAAGACCATGAGGGACACCGTGGCACTCCAAGGGGCCCCTGACACTAGCCAGGACGATGAAATGCCCACCACCTCCGCCGGCGCTAGTGGACAGGACGCCCCGCCACAGGACCACCACACCAGCACCCCATCCCCTGCAGACGGACAACCACCCCGCAAGCGGTCCCTGAGATCCAGGAACAGGACAGAGCAAGATGGCAAGACCCCCGCCAGGAAATGAGACCACCCTGATTGTCCTCCCACTGTCCCACTTTGTCACCCTGTCCATACTTGAACTGCCCCAGCTCCACTTCCTATGCCCAGATGGCCAGTGCACCTGTGAGACTAATAGACTGGACACTGCCATGGACATTCCTCCACCATCCCCCATCACCAGTTTACAACCCCCCTTCATTTTTTGAGCACTTAAATAAACACCCTTGAAACACAAAAAAATATGGAGTCAGTCTATGATTTGGAACTTTGTATTATCAATTACAGCGTCATAATGGGTTACCCATTGTAAGGCCAACATACCAATGTCACACATCACAAGCCCTTCAAGGATGCAAGCAGTTGACACGTAGGTTACCACACTTGTGAAACTGAAATGGAAGGGTACAACTCAATTAACAAATAGTGAGTGAAAAGGAGGTACAGGATAGAGGTAGACGTGTGAAAGTTAATGTAATGTTAAACCAGAAAATGTTCTCACCAGTGTGTCACTGGAAATATTGCTGTATGACTGAATCCCTGTTGTCGTTTTCTTCTTCCTCAGCTTCTTCCTCATCACTGTCCACAGGCTCCACAGCTGCCACAACACCGTCATCTGGATCATCCTCCTGCAAAAAAGGCACCTGGCGTCGCAATGCCAAATTATGGAGCATGGAGCAGGCGACGATGATGTCGCACACCTTCTTTGGTGAGTAGAATAGGGATCCACCTGTCATATGGAGGCACCTGAACCTGGCCTTAAGAAGGCCGAAGGTGCGTTCGATTACCCTCCTAGTCCACCCATGGGCATCATTATAGCGTTCCTCTGCCCTGGTCCTGGGATTCCTCACTGGGGTCAATAGCCAGGAAAGGTTGGGGTAACCGGAGTCCCCCAATAGCCATACACGGTGCCTCTGGAGTTGACCCATCATATCAGGGATGCTGCTATTCCGCAGGATGTAAGCGTCATGCACAGAGCCTGGGAACATTGTATTAACCTGCAAGATGTACTGGTCTGCCAAACAGACCATCTGGACATTCATCGAATGATAACTCTTCCTGTTCCTGTACACCTGTTCACTCCTGTGGGGGGGGACCAGAGCTACATGGGTCCCATCAATGGCACCTATGACATTGGGGATATGTCCAAGGGCATAGAAGTTACCTTTCACTGTAGGCAAATCCTCCACCTGAGGGAAAATGATGTATCTCCTTACGTGTTTCAGCAGGGAAGACAACACTCTGGACAACACGTTGGAAAACAAAGGCTGGGACATCCCTGATGCCATGGCCACTGTTGTCTGAAAAGACCCACTTGCAAGGAAATGGAGCACGGACAGCACCTGCACGTCAGGGGGGATTCCAGTCGGAT
Organism: Pleurodeles waltl; assembly: GCF_031143425.1. Taxonomy (NCBI): domain Eukaryota; kingdom Metazoa; phylum Chordata; class Amphibia; order Caudata; family Salamandridae; genus Pleurodeles; species Pleurodeles waltl. The sequence goes on from NC_090445.1 coordinate 791,837,346, forward strand.
GGCGGATTGGTGACATCAGGTCTGGCTCCAACTGGGTACATAGTTCCTGGATTGTGGCACGGTCAAACCGGTAGGTGACGATTAAATGTCTTTCTTCCATTGTCAACAGGTCCACCAGCGGTCGGTACACCGGAGGATTCCGCCATCTTCTCATATGTCCCAGCTGACGGTGCCTAAGAAGGACAACAGCGAAGAACCAGTCACTATTCGTCCAGGCATGTACCCACAGTTACACAGAAGACTACACCAGACAATAAACCCTTCCTGTATGTGTGTTGAGTATAGGCCTAGCTATGTGTGACGCAGTAGTAACTGAAGCCATGTGGGCCCCTGAAATGGCGGCTGCCTGTCCTCTAAACTGGGACAATGGGATTGTGGGGTAACTGCGCTGGCGTTGCACACCGTCGCGGTAGGGGGTCGTAGACCGTGGCGCACTGCTGCATTGGTTAACATTGGACCCTATGGGTCCCAGGAGCCAATGAACAGGTGTGCCAGCGGTGATGATGCGCCCCGCCGCGGACGTCACCGCCGCGGACGTCACCGCCATTTTCTATCTCTTCAATCACTAGATACCGGACCTTCGACAGGAGAGGACCTACACTGCTAGTGCTGCTGTGACCTCGGTCTGGAAGCGACGATGGCTGCTGCGTCTGGGGAAAGGGCCCCTGCCTTCACTGCACAGGAGTTGGAGAAACTTGTGGATGGGGTCCTCCCCCAGTACACGCTACTCTGCGGTCCTCCAGACCAACAGGTTAGTACACAGGGAGCACGTTGTATGGGCTAGGCCTGGGTGGAGAGGGCTGGGTGGAAGAGGGAAGGGGCCAGAGTTCATAGTACAATAATGCATGGGAAATAATGGGCCACATGGCCAGAGTAGGGAGGGGGCCACTCACATTGACGGTGCAGTTGGTAATGATTGTACCTCTTCCCTTGTGCATGTCATGTAGGTCAGCGCCCACCAGAAGAGGTACATTTGGCGTGCCATCGCCAAGGAGGTCCGGACCCTGGGGGCCCACCAGAGACGGGGCACCCACTGCCGGAAGAGATGGGAGGACATTCGCCGCTGCAGCAAGAAGACGGCGGAGGCTCAGCTGGGGATGGCCTCCCAACGTGGGAGGGGTGCCCGTCGCACCATGACCCCCCTGATGTTCCGGATGCTGGCGGTGGCCTACCCGGAGTTGGATGGGCGCTTGAGGATATCACAGCAGACACAAGGGGGTGAGTACTACCTCATTCTGCGGACTTTGCGTGCAGTGGAGGTGTCTGGGTGGGGGAGGTGGGCTGTGGGTGTCCCTAGGCCAGGGCGACTTAGGTAGGCAAGGCCCCTCCGTAATGTAGGCCATGTGGCACTCAACCCCACCTCAGCAGAGTGCCAAGTTGAGGTATAGTTGCCCCTGTGGCATCCATGTGCGCAGATTTCCACCATTGCCATGTAGGCCATATCCCAGAAATTGCATGTGCAGAGGGCAGGAGCACGGCGTAATGCATGGGGCTGCTGCGTCTGTCTTGTCCGCCAACGGTAGCGGTATGCCATGCACTAAAACTCTCTTTCTTCTGCCTCCCCCCCTTTTTCTGCTCTCCCTGTCCTTTTGTACATCAGCATCATCAGGCGGAGGTACAGTGGCACCGGAGCACGAGGGAGCTGCATCCCACATGGCCATGGAGGGCCACACCACGGACTCTGAATGCACCAGTGGGACAGAGGGCGAGGGGAGCTTCACGTCGCCCACCGGATCACCAACCAGCGACACTGACTCGTCCGCCGATGGGAGCTCCCCTGTGGTGGCGGCACCATCTGTGCGCCCCACTTCTACAGGTACAGCTGCCACCTCTCCTACCAGCACCTCCCTCCCAGCAGCCCCTCAGCGTTCGCCGCGTGCCCGCTCACCCAGGAGGGTGGGCATCACCTTCGCCCCAGGCACCTCAGGCCCTGCCCCAGTCACCCCTGCTGCCCTCAGTGAGGAGGCCATTGACTTCCTCAGGTCACTCACTGTTGGGCAGTCTACCATTGTGAATGCCATCCAGGGTGTAGAACGAGAGTTGCAATACGGTAATGCATTCCTGGAGGGCATTCATTCTGGTCAGGCTGCCCTTCATTGAACCCTGCAATCTCTGGCCTCAGCACTGATGGCAGCCATTGTCCCTGTGTCCAGCCTCCCCCCTCCAACTTCCTCCACCCAGACCCAATCCCCTGTACCCCAGTCCATCCCAAGCACACCTACAGACCAGCATGCACACAAGTCAACACACACAAGTAGCTCAAGCAAACATAGGCACCACACATCCCACAGGCATTCACACAAGCATCACCCACATACAGACACAGCAACATCCACTGTCTCCACTGTGTCCCCCTCCTCCTCTTCTCCCTCCTCCCTCCCAGTCTCGTCTACACACATACCTGCATGCACCACATCTACAGGCACTAGGACTCACACCAGGACACCCAGCACCATAACCCGCTCACCTGCACTCACCACCTCCACTGCCATTTACACGTCCCCTGTGTCCTCTCCCAGTGTGTCTGTGACGCCCCCTCCCAAAGTACACAAATGCCGGCAATCACTCACCCAACATCCATCCAGCTCACGACAGCCTACAGTACCTTCACCTGCACCCAAAACACCTAAAGTGACACCTCCTACAACCACCTGCTCTTCCTCCACTCCCAGACCCCCTCCAGCTACCCATCCCAGTGTCCGTCAGAAACTGTCCCTATGTCAAATTGACCTTTTTGCCCCCACCCCCCCTCCAATTCATCAGTCCCGTCGTAGCGCCTCAGCCAAAAAGCCTACAGTACCAGTGGTGCGTGTTCCAGGTTTTTGGAGTGCACCGTCCACCAGGGCAGGCAGTAGGACCCAGAGCCAAGGCACTGGCAACCCACCCCCTGTAAAGGCTCTAAAATTGGAGAGTGGACGACGGGACCATGTTAAGACTCCTGGTGGGACAACAAGTGACATGGGATCGAAGGCGATTGGTGAGTCAGCTGTAACTCCAAAAAAGGTGGTGAAGGTCCAGAGGAAGTCTGCCCAGCCTGTTGTGAGTGTCACGGCGGAGAAGTGCGCCATCATTTCCGGCGGTCCAGACACAACCGCCAGCACCGTCGTCACTGGTCCAGAGACCACCGCCGGAGTCACAGCCCAGGAGGGCCCAAGTATCGTCACTGGTCAGGAGACCACCGCCGGAGTCACAGCCCAGGAGGGCACAAGTATCGTCACTGGTCCAGAGACCACCGCCGGAGTCGCAGCCCAGGAGGGCACAAGTATCGTCACTGGTCCAGAGACCACCGCCGGAGTCACAGCCCAGGAGGGCCCAAGTATCGTCACTGGTCAGGAGACCACCGCCGGAGTCACAGCCCAGGAGGGCACAAGTATCGTCACTGGTCCAGAGACCACCGCCAGAGTCACAGCCCAGGAGGGCACAGGTATCGTTACTGGTCCAGAGACCACCGCCGGAGTCACAGCCCAGGAGGGCACAAGTATCGTCACTGGTCCAGAGACCACAGCCGGAGTCACAGCCCAAGAGGGTACAAGTATCGTCACTGGTCCAGAGACCACCACCAGAGTCACAGCCCAGGAGGGCACAAGTATCGTTACTGGTCCAGAGACCACTGCCGGAGTCACAGCCCAGGAGGGCACAAGTATCGTCACTGGTCCAGAGACCACAGCTGGAGTCACAGCCCAGGAGGGCACAAGTATCGTCACTGGTCAGGAGACCACCGCCGGAGTCACAGCCCAGGAGGGCACAAGTATCGTCACTGGTCCAGAGACCACCGCCAGAGTCACAGCCCAGGAGGGAACAGGTATTGTTACTGGTCCAGAGACCACCGCCGGAGTCACAGCCCAGGAGGGGCCAGGATGCCACAGCCCCGCTGGGCAATGATGGAACGTCATGCCACACACCAATGCCCATTGTAGGGATCGTCATGCCACACACCAATGCCCATTGTAGGGATCGTCATGCCACACACCAATGTCCAGTGTGGAGATTGTCATGCCACACACCAATGTCCAGTGTGGAGATCGTCATGCCACACACCAATGTCCGTATCAGAACCGCCATGTCAAAGCACCGCTGAACAGTCCAGAACCGCCATGGCAAAGCACCGATGAACAGGGCAAAGACCGCCATATCAAAGCACCGCTGAACAGTCCAGAACCGCCATGGCAAAGCACCACTGAACAGGGCAAAGACCGCCATGTCAAAGCACCGCTGAACAGGGCAAAGACCGCCATGGCAAAGCACCGCTGAACAGGGCAAAGACCGCCAAGTCAAAGCACCGCTGAACAGGGCAAAGGCCGCCATGGCAAAGCACCTCTGAACAGTCCAGAACTGCCATGTCAAAGCACCGCTGAGCAGGGCAAAGACCGCCATGTCAAAGCACCGCTGAACAGTGCAGAACCGCCATGGCAAAGCACCGCTGAACAGCGCAATGACCGCCATGTCGAAGCACCGCTGAACAGGGCAAAGACCGCCATGGCAAAGCACGGCTGAACAGGGCAAAGACCGCCATGTCAAACCACCGCTGAACAGTCCAGAACCGCCATGGCAAAGCACCGCTGAACAGGGCAAAGACCGCCATGTCAAAGCACCGCTGAACAGGGCAAAGACCGCCATGGCAAAGCACCGCTGAACAGGGCAAAGACCGCCATGTCAAAGCACCGCTGAACAGGGCAAAGGCCGCCATGGCAAAGCACCGCTGAACAGGGCAAAGGCCGCCATTGCAAAGCACCGCTGAACAGGGCTATCACCGTGTAGGAAAGAATAGGCCGCCACATCAGGCATCCTTATCCCATGTGCAGGTGGGACAGTGACAGGACATGAACTTTCACGGGGAGACTCATCCAGTCTGGGCACCAGTCCCACCCAGTGCCAGTAGAGAACTGCATCTACTTGAGAGACTGTGGCTTTGCACTCCCCAGGATGGTACAGTGGGCAACCCACCCACTGTAGAGACTTGAGAGACTGTGGCTTTGCGCTCCTCAGGATTGAACAGTGGGCAACCCACCCACTGTAGAGACTTGAGAGACTGTGGCTTTGCACTCCCCAGGATTGAACAGTGGGCAACCCACCCACTGTAGAGACTTGAGAGACTGTGGCTTTGCACTCCCCAGGATGGAACAGTGGGTAACCCACCCACTGTAGAGACTTGAGAGACTGTGGCTTTGCACTCCCCAGGATTGAACAGTGGGCAAACCACCCACTGTAGGGACTTGAGAGACTGTGGCTTTGCACTCCCCAGGATATGGCAGTGGGCAACCCACCCACTGTAGAGACTTGAGAGACTGTGGCTTCGCACTCCCCAGGATACATCAATGGGCATGGAGCCCCATTGTGGATCTGGCTTCGCATTCATGTGGCTGAGGTGCCCCCCCTTCCCTTCCCCCTGAGGTGCCTGTAGTGTTTCTATCTGATGCCCCGGCAGTGTTCTCTCCGATTTTGGTCAGGTATCTATTGTGGGCCTCGCCCATGCATTTTTGGACTGTTGGTGCACGGACATTGTTGTGTACATATCTGCACTACTTCTCGGGTTGTATTTGTAAATAAGAGTGATTTAGAGATATATATCTGTATATTTTTGTATGACATGTATATTGGCACATTACAATGTTTGCCCGAAATTCGCATTGTCTTTGCATTCTTCCGGGGGGAATGTGGGTTGTTAATGTGATATTTGTGATTGCATTGGTGTGTATGTTATATAATGCGAGGGTGGGGGTGTTTGGTGGGTGTCCCCCTGACTTTTGCCTCCCCGTGTCGTAGATGCAGTACTCACCGGTATCTTCTGCGCCTACGTAGCTGTTGGTCGTAAAGGATCAGAAAGACAAGGGCAGGTAGGATTTGTAATTCCGGTTCCATGGTGTCCTCCTTCCTCGTGGGATGTGCTAAGGTGAGCGCTTTCCCATTGCAGAAACTGTTTCCGCCGTGTTTTTATCCACTGTGAATCCGCCCCGGAAAAGGTGGCGGATTGGCGGGTTGTAATAGTGTGGGCAGTACATTGTCTTCCGCCTGTCTGTTGGCGGTAACCGCTTGTCTGTACCGCCGTGGCGGGCGATGTGTTAAAGTGGCTGTCTTTGTTGGCGGTTTCCGCCAGGGTCGTAATTCAATTTTTTGGTCCGCCGGCCTGTTTGCGGTATTACCGCACCTTTAACACCGTCCGCCAGGGTTGTAATGACCCCCATAGTGCAAACTTGGCACAAGAGCACCAGAGCACTTTACAGTTCCGTTCTATAAGGCCATGTGCATTTTTCAGTCTCTGGGAAATTATGTGATTTTGCTCAGGATTACAGGATGTTGAGCTGGTGCCAGGGCTCAAACCTGGTTCTCAAGTACCAAAATGGCCATCACTGGGCATAACACCACCCCCTCCCAATAAACAAAAGCTAAACATATACTGTCAGAATGCTAGGTTGAAAGATTCCAGTGATAACTTACTATCACTTTGCAGGCTTTACATTGGGAGCAGCTTAATTGGGAATTTTTCTATTGCTGGTAAGTTTTGAGACTTTTGTTTTGCAAGTTTTTACTTCACAGATAATTAAAGTTTTCAAACTTAAAGGTAGTTATAGTTCGGATGCCGTTCCTATAGAAAAGTAATTTTTTGTTTTGCTAATATCTTTATTGCCGTTTGATGAATCTTTATGACATTTTTTAAAAAAACTGTGTCACTTTAGCTGCTGTCTGTAAAGTTTTGGGGTGATCTGTCAAGCGGGGACCAAAAAAAAGGGGAGTCTCAAAACGCATTTTCTTCAGTCATTTTTCCACAGGGAATTTTAACAGTGATAACGCTCAAATCACTGGATGGAATTACACCAAATTTGGCAGAAATTTAGCTCTTGGTCAGGAAAGAGGCCTTTTTGTTATTTGGTATAAATCCGTTTAGTAGTTTTAGAGAAATTAAAGAAAATCCATATATATTTATACATGGGGGCCCAAAGGCTTTGCAAACTCTCCTGATCTCGTGCTGAGATCTGATTGGCTGTCAATTCTTCAACAATGAATTGTTGGCAGCCATGTTGAGATTTGGCTTCAGTCGAGTCGCACAAAAAAGTGTAAAATTAAACAAAATGGGCCAGGGTAGACTCACCCTGACCCCTTAGCTCTGGTGCTGGGTTCCAGAGGGAACCCCCCCCTCACACACAGCTAAAAAGCATTTATTTTTTATTTTTGCTGCAATATATATATAAATATATATATATATATATATATATATATATATATATATATATATATATGTACAAAGAGGAATCCTTATATTCAAGGAAAGACCAGATATCTCCAAATGTGCTGTCAATTCATATGATTTACTGGAAAATCAGATCTCCTGTAGCCTTGCTCATGGAACCCGGCTGGGACCGCTGTGTGACAGTTTCCGCATTCCGGACACTGTTTGATACAATATATATATATATATATATATATATATATATATATATATATATATGTGTGTGTGTGTGTGTATATTAAATGTATACATATACATATATATCTATACCTATATCTATATCTGTCTATCCATATATCCATATATATACTGTAAAGCCTAGTGGTGGTTGACACCAGGTAGTTCTAGTTGGGACCATTTTTTCCATAGATGGAGCATTTTTTGTTTTGACAATAACTTTGGTGCCACAAAATTTTAAAAACTTATATATGTTGGTCAGTTTAGCTGCTGTCTTGAAAGTTTCTGAACAGTCCAGAACCGCCATGGCAAAGCACCGCTGAACAGGGCAAAGACCGCCATGTCAAAGCACCGCTGAACAGGGCAAAGACCGCCATGGCAAAGCACCGCTGAACAGGGCAAAGACCGCCATGTCAAAGCACCGCTGAACAAGGCAAAGGCCGCCATGGCAAAGCACCTCTGAACAGTCCAGAACTGCCATGTCAAAGCACCGCTGAACAGGGCAAAGACCGCCATGTCAAAGCACCGCTGAACAGTCCAGAACCGCCATGGCAAAGTACCGCTGAACAGGGCAATGACCGCCATGTCAAAGCACCGCTGAACAGGGCAAAGACCGCCATGGCAAAGCACCGCTGAACAGGGCAAAGACCGCTATGTCAAAGCACCGCTGAACAAGGCAAAGGCCACCATGGCAAAGCACCGCTGAACAGGGCAAAGGCCGCCATGGCAAAGCACCTCTGAACAGTCCAGAACCGCCATGTCAAAGCACCGCTGAACAAGGCAAAGACCGCCATGTCAAAGCACCGCTGAACAGTCCAGAACCGCCATGGCAAAGCACCGCTGAACAGGGCAAAGACCGCCATGTCAAAGTACCGCTGAACAGGGCAAAGACCGCCATGGCAAAGCACCGCTGAACAGGGCAAAGACCGCCATGTCAAAGCACCGCGGAACAGGGCAAAGGCCGCCATGGCAAAGCACCGCTGAACAGGGCAAAGGCCGCCATGGCAAAGCACCGCTGAACAGGGCAATCACCGTGTAGGAAAGAATAGGCCGCCACATCAGGCATCCTTAACCCATGGGCAGGTGGGACAGTGACAGGACATGAACTTTCACGGGGAGACTCATCCAGTCTGGGCACCAGTCCCACCCAGTGCCAGTAGAGAACTGCATCTACTTGAGAGACTGTGGCTTTGCATTCCCCAGGATGGTACAGTGGGCAACCCACCCACTGTAGAGACTTGAGAGACTGTGGCTTTGCGCTCCTCAGGATTGAACAGTGGGCAACCCACCCACTGTAGAGACTTGAGAGACTGTGGCTTTGCGCTCCCCAGGATTGAACAGTGGGCAACCCACCCACTGTAGAGACTTGAGAGACTGTGGCTTTGCACTCCCCAGGATTGAACAGTGGGCAACCCACCCACTGTAGAGACTTGAGAGACTGTGGCTTTGCACTCCCCAGGATGGAACAGTGGGTTACCCACCCACTGTAGAGACTTGAGAGACTGTGGCTTTGCACTCCCCAGGATTGAATATGGGCAAACTACCCACTGTAGGGACTTGAGAGACTGTGGCTTTGCACTCCCCAGGATATGGCAGTGGGCAACCCACCCACTGTAGAGACTTGAGAGACTGTGGCTTCGCACTCCCCAGGATACATCAATGGGCATGGAGCCCCGTCGTGGATCTGGCTTCGCATTCATGTGGCTGAGGTGCCCCCCCTTCCCTTCCCCCTGAGGTGCCTGTAGTGTTTCTATCTGATGCCCCGGCAGTGTTCTCTCTGATTTTGGTCAGGTATCTATTGTGGGCCTCGCCCATGCATTTTTGGACTGTTGGTGCACGGACATTGTTGTGTACATATCTGCACTACTTCTCGGGTTGTATTTGTAAATAAGAGTGATTTATAGATATATATCTGTATATTTTTGTATGACATGTATATTGGCACATTACAATGATTGCCCGAAATTCGCATTGTCTTTGCATTCTTCTGGGGGGATTGTGGGTTGTTAATGTGATATTTGTGACTGCATTGGTGTGTATGTTATATAATGCAAGGGTGGGGGTGGGGGTGTTTGGTGGGTGTCCCCCTGACTTTTGCCTCCCCCTCCCCCATGTCGTAGATGCAGTACTCACCGGTATCTTCTGCGCCTACGTAGATGTTGGTCATAAAGGATCAGAAAGACAAGGGCAGGTAGGATTTGTAATTCCGGCTCCATGGTGTCCTCCTTCCTCGTGGGATGTGCTAAGGTGAGCGCTTTCCCATTGCAGAAACTGTTTCCGCCGTGTTTTTATCCACGGTGAATCCGCCCCGGAAAAGGTGGCGGATTGGCGGGTTGTAATAGTGTGGGCGGTACATTGTCTTCCGCCTGTCTGTTGGCGGTAACCGCTTGTCTGTACCGCCGTGGCGGGCGATGTGTTAAAGTGGCTGTCTTTGTTGGCGGTTTCCGCCAGGGTCGTAATTCAATTTTTTTGTCCGCCGGCCTGTTTGCGGTATTACCGCACCTTTAACACCGTCCGCCAGGGTTGTAATGACCCCCATAGTGCAAACTTGGCACAAGAGCACCAGAGCACTTTACAGTTCCGTTCTATAAGGCCATGTGCATTTTTCAGTCTCTGGGAAATTATGTGATTTTGCTCAGGATTACAGGATGTTGAGCTGGTGCCAGGGCTCAAACCTGGTTCTCAAGTACCAAAATGGCCATCACTGGGCATAACACCACCCCCTCCCAATAAACAAAAACTAAACATATACTGTCAGAATGCTGGGTTGAAAGATTCCAGTGATAACTTACTATCACTTTGCAGGCTTTACATTGGTAGTAGCTTAATTGGGAACTTTTCTATTGCTGGTAAGTTTTGAGACTTTTGTTTTGCAAGTTTTTACTTCACAGATAATTAAAATTTTCAAACTTAAAGGTAGTTATAGTTCGGATGCCGTTTCTATAGAAAAGTAATTTTTTGTTTTGCTAATATCTTTATTGCCGTTTGATGAATCTTTATGACATTTTTTTAAAAACTGTGTCACTTTAGCTGCTGTCTGTAAAGTTTTGGGGTGATCTGTCAAGCGGGGACCAAAAAAAAGGGGAGTCTCAAAACGCATTTTCTTCAGTCATTTTTCCACAGGGAATTTTAACAGTGATAACGCTCAAACCACTGGATGGAATTACACCAAATTTGGCAGAAATGTAGCTCTTGGTCAGGAACGAGGCCTTTTTGTTATTTGGTATAAATCCGTTTAGTAGTTTTAGAGAAATTAAAGAAAATCCATATATATTTATACATGGGGACGCAAAGGCTTTGCAAACTCTCCTGATCTCGTGCTGAGATCTGATTGGCTGTCAACTCTTCAACAATGAATTGTTGGCAGCCATGTTGAGATTTGGCTTCAGTCGAGTCGCACAAAAAAGTGTAAAATTAAACAAAACGGGCCAGGGTAGACTCACCCTGACCCCTTAGCTCTGGTGCTGGGTTCCAGAGGGAACCCCCCCCCACACACAGCTAAAAAGCATTTATTTTTTATTTTTGCTGCAATATATATATATATATATATATAAAGAGGAATCCTTATATTCAAGGAAAGACCAGATATCTCCAAATGTGCTGTCAATTCATATGATTTACTGGAAAATCAGATCTCCTGTAGCCTTGCTCATGGAACCCGGCTGGGACCTGTGTGGGACAGTTTCCGCATTCCGGACACTGTTTGATACAATACATATATATATATATATATATATATATATGTGTGTGTGTGTGTGTATATTAAATGTATACATATACATAAATATCTATACCTATATCTATATCTATATCTGTCTATCCATATATCCATATATATAAAGCCTAGTGGTGGTTGACACTAGGTAGTTCTAGTTGGGACCATTATTTCCATAGATGGAGCATTTTTTGTTTTGACAATAACTTTGGTGTCACTACATTTTCAAAACTTATATATGTTGGTCAGTTTAGCTGCTGTCTTGAAAGTTTCGGGGTAATCTGTCAAGCAGGGGCTGAGAAAAAGGGGGGGGTCCCAAAACACTTTTTCCCCATTCTATGTTAATGGGATTTTTCAATTTTTTTTAAGATGACTACAGCCCAAACCATTGAACGGAATTACACCAAATTTGTCAGAAAGCTAGCTCTTGGTCCAGAAAGTGACCTTTATGTTATTTGGTGGAAGTCTGGTCAGTATTTGTAGAGATAATAGAGTTTAAATAATATAGATAGGTTGCCACTCGGATACTCTGAGTATCCAAGTGGCTCTGTGCTGATATCTGACTGGCTACCAAAACTTTTACAAGGAAGTTTTGGCAGAAATCTTGGGTCTCGGCTTCAGACAGTGACAAAAGATGAAAAAAGAACAGGGGCCAGGGTAGGGTCAACTTGATCCCCTAACTCTGGTAATGGGGTCCCAGACGGACCCTGCCAGGCCTAAAAAGCATCACATTTTTAAAAAAGGTTGGAAAAACATGTTGATCCAGATACGTCGATTTTTCAGATTTTTTTAAACTGGGGGTTTCCTGATATTTCATGTTTTCTTTTAACCAGCCCCCCCGGTGGGCAGGGACCCAAGAGCACTGGGGGCTTCTATTATCCCTGGGGACTGCCATTTCCACAGGGCAGAATACAGTATGTATGGGGGGCATGTGGCCCGCTATAGCACCAGGGACCACCACCTTCCCAGGGCTACTATAAAAGAATTAAGGGAATCTGTTGTGGAACCCCAACTCCGAGAGACCACCACCTCACCAGGCAAATAGATCAATGGAGGTGGGCCTGCTTGGCCTCCCTCAAGGACCCAATGGTGGCCATAGGGACAGCCATCCCCAAGGGCTGGCTCCTGCTATGTACTGGGGTGCCCACCCCCGGGACATAGTTGTTTGCTCTCACTTGGCGGGAGCTCTGACAGCTCCCATAAAGTCAGAGCAAAGTCTTCACTTTCTGCAAGTGAGAGCTGTTAACCAGCTCTCACTTGCAGAAAGTGAAATTTTAATCTGTTTCCCTGAATGCAAATATGCGTGCAGGGAATCAGACAAAAACATTGAACCTGCAAGCAGGGAGCTGCTATTTAAAGCACCTCCCTACTTGCGGGAGCAATGCTGGCTCCTGCAGGACATTGGGAGCCAGCTATTACCTCAGGGGCCTTGAGGCTCCCCCCATGGTCTTGTCACTTTCTCTAACTCTTCCATCCCATATTGGGATAGAAGAGACAAAGAGAGAGAGAGAGAGAGAGAGAGAGAGAGATTGTCATTGCAATGGTCTCTCCATACAATGCCTTCAAAGAGACAGACTAGCAAGATGTTTGGTTCCAATGTTATAGTTACTTTTTGATGGACAGCAGACCATGGTCATTTGTGGCCTAATGGTCAAGCTCTTGGGCTATCACTCAGTAGGCTGAAGGTTCAAATCATTGTATCTTATGCAATGTGTCTGTTTATTTTCCAGTGTTTTAACTGTTAAACATTCCTTGTGATGTAACATTGAAGTCTTTTTCCACTCAAAAGCTTAGGGTTGAATGTCATAGCTAAGTCGGTCAGCACACGCTTTTGGCCTAGTGGTTAAGGTCTCAGACCTGTACGCTACAGGTTGAGGGTTCAAGTGCATGTGTGTCTGTGGTGATTTCTCTGGATCTCTGGGGCCACAATTGTTTGGGATAGGGGGACTGTGTAGCCCCCCAAAAATTAGAAGGCTGGGCTTTGGAGGATGAGGTCCCCAGGGCCAAAATTGGCCGGGAGAGGGGGCCACATGGACCTGCAGCCAACTCCTGCTATGCATGACCAAAAGCCGGACACAGTTTGGGGTTGGGTGGTTCGGAGGGTTGGCTGCAGGGTGTGGCTCCGGCCATGAGCAGCACAAGGTTCGGTGGTTATAGAGTGTTGGAGTCAGGGCCTGGCCACAGGTCAGGCCCTGCGGTCAGCTGCCACTGTGCACAGGCAAAGGCAGTGCATGGCGGTTAATGAAAAATACTTTATGTTAAAAAAAATAGAAATTCACTGAAAAAAACAAAAGTTACAGGGACATTATAGTTAGGAAATAGAATTTTAAAAACCATAGACATTCATTTAAAAAACAAAGGTTACAGGGACCTTATAGTTAGGTTCTGAATTTAGTCGTACTAAAGTTTAGAAATTAACCAGTTAGAGTTATTTCAAGTAATTGTAACTTGTGCCCTACAGTAACTATAACTCTACCCTCGCCATGTACTGCTAATTACCCCAGATATTACATCACTCATGACATCTTTTAGAACATCATTTATAATTTAATTGTAACATTTGTTGTAAAATTATTTTTAAAAACTGTACATGGTGTTGCCTCAAGTTATAGTTACCTTAGGGCAGGAGATATTGTTACTTGAAATAACTCTAAAGCCAAATGATGAATTTCTAAGGTTTTGTGTGAGTAAATTCAGATCCTTAATATAACATCCTTGTAACCTTTGTTTTTTAAGTGAATTTATATATATATATGTATATATATATATATATATATATACATATATATATATATATATATATATATATATATATACCTGTAAATAACTTTGCCCCTTTCGACAAAACTCTACAAAACTTTAAAAAAAGGTGCTTCATTTTAACTAGTTTGTTAATGGAATGTTTTGGCGTAATCTGTCAAGGGGGGCTGATAAAAAGGGTGCGGTCACAAAATGCTAAATCCCCATGAATTTTCCCTAGTGTTTTTTTAAGACAGGTAACTGCAAAAACTGCTGAATGGAATTACACCAAATGTAGCAGGAAGCTAGATAACAGTCCATAGATTGTGCTTTTTGTGATTTGCTGTGAATCCATTCAGTAGTTTCTGAAAAATAAGGGTCAAAACAACTTTATATCTGGACAGTTGGGTCCAAGTGAGGTTCAACAGACTCTTGTGGGTACACCAATTGGAAATTGGAGTGTTCTGATAAGCCCTGGGAACTTTATTTCCCATGACAGTCAGAGTCCTGCATGAGTAAACACTCTCATTGGCTGCCAGCAACATGTGAAAAAGTTTGCTGGAAGACATTACATAACTCAGGGACTTTTAGGCCCTCATTATGAACATGGTGGTCCGTTCCGCTCTGCCGGCGGTGGCAGTAGAAACCGCCAACAGAGGAGCGGTCCGGACCGCCAAATAATGAACCAAACCAAACACACGCATCCCACGCACCACCCACTGCCAGGAAAGGAGTCCCGTTGACGACGGCAGAGTCCGTCCCCAGGCCATCCGAAAAGCCCAACCCACCCATCAAATTATAAACCAGAATTCCACCGCCAGTTCCGAGGCGGGAACCACTGCCACACAAAGCCAGGAGGAAATTAAACAAATAGAAGGAAAGACTCACCGGAGTCCACAAAACGTGCAGCGGCAGCCATGGACAGAGAGCTGCTGATCATGCCAGCCCTGCTCCTTGCCATGTACCTACACAACCGAGACCGCCGACGAAGACGACGAATGTAAGTACTGCAACCTACGACACAAGGGAGGAAAGGGCACAGTTACATACCTACCCACTTCATCTACTTTGCAACGCCCCCTCAACCCTTCCCAGCAGCACAAGTCAGACACCCCACACCAAGAGGTACATACTCGACCGCATGCAAAAGCAACTTGACCATAGTACATACAATAGCCCCACACCCATTAAAAATTAAAACAAACAACAGGGTGGAACTGCGTGCAGCCCAAACACAGGCCACACAGAAACTTTAATTTGTAGCTCACTGAGCAAAACAGTGCCAACAGGGCCAATGGCCAGTCCATAAAATGAAAATTGTCCTTGGCCACTACTGGCCACACCTGACTCCCACAAGTGCTGGGTACTCCACTGAACGGGGCACCCTATGGGGATCCAGGCAGGGGGATGGGGGTGGGGATTTCCGGCGGGGTGGGACTTTGACTTGCGTGAGAAGGTTGGAGGGGGGGTGGGCTTCTCCTTTGAAGGGGTGGGGCTGTTTGGCTCGGGTGGAGCTGGATGGTCTAGGCTCAGACCGGGCCTTCTTCTTCACCGCGGAAGGGGCATGGGAATGGGAAGGCTGGACTGGGGTGGGCTGTGATGTGGAAGGAGCGAAAAGGGCAAGGAGGTGGGCACGTTTGGGGACAAGAAGGGGTGGGCCAGTGGGTTGGAACAGGTCTGCAAGGCAGAGGAAATGTTTCTTGGGAGCAATTGGGGTGGGTGTGGATGAGGGCGTGGGAGTGGAGGCAGAGGGAGTTGACGTATGGGGTGTAGGTGTGCGTGTAGTGGGTATAGGTGACTGCTCAGTATGCTGTGGTGTGGTGGATGTCTGATGGGTGGGTGTCTGCAGGCCTGCTGAGTGTGCTGCATGTGTCAACTACAGTAGAGGTGGTGAGTGCAGGTGTGGTGTATGGGGTGCATGCATGGCTTTCTGCTATCGTGGTGAGTGCAGGAGGAGGAGCAGTAACAGTGAGTGAAGGTGCAGTGCATGAGGGTGTGCATGTAGAGGGGACAGACAGGGAGGCGGAAGAGGCGGGCACACTGGGGGAAGTGGACATTGTTGTGTGTGCAGGTGTCTGTTGACTGTGTGAATGCTTGTGGTGGGAGGTGTGGTACTTTTGTTTGGAAGTGTGCTTCCTGTGTGTTGATGTGCCTGCCAACAGGTCTGATTGTGTGCTTTGGACGGGTGAAGGGAGTGGGGTGCTGGAAGGGGTAGAGGAGGTTGGAGGGGGGATGGAATGGCCAGTGAAACTGGCTGCCATCCAAGAGAAGACCAGAGCCTGAAAAGATCTCTGTAGGGCAGACACGGCACCGTGAATGCCATCCAGATAGGCATTGGTCTGTTGCACCTCTGATGCCAGACCCTGGATGGCATTGACGATGGTTGTCTGTCCTACAGAGATGGTTCTCAGGAAGTCAATAGCCTCCTCTGTGAGGGCAGCAGGGCTGACTGGGGCAGGGGAGGAGATGCCTGGGGTGAAGGAGATGACCATCTTTCTGGGTGGGTGGGCACGGGCAACTCGGTGGGGAGCAGAAGGGAGGGCCTGATGGTATGGGTGGTGGCGGAAGAGCTTATGGTAGTCGTGTGTCTGCTAGGGTCTGCCACCTCCGGAGGACCCCCATCGGAGGAGGTCTCAGAATTACTACCTCCTGTGGTAGTAGCCTCCCCTGTGGAAGTCCCCTCGCCCTCCCACCCACTGGTCCCCTTGGCGTCCGTTGTTTCTGCCTCGGAGGATCAGTGGGCCACTGCCTCCCCACTTGCCGGTGCCTCAGCTCCCTCGCCTGATGTTGATGCTGTACCAAACCAACACAAGAGAACAGGGATGGGGAGACAAAACAGGAGAGACACTTGTAAACAGCTGAATGCTGATACAAAATGGCCAGACATACACCCACCCAGCAAACACACCCAACAGGCAGCACTGTACACTATGCCCATGGCCATGCCCCTGACTACTGAGCAGAATACTGACCTACACCCATCCCCTGAAAGAGTATTGGAGCTGAGGTAGGTGAAACCTGACAGGGACACCCCTACACCCTATGGGAAACATACAGTAGATGGACACCAGTCAAAATCCCTGCTGTAAGCACCATGAGCCCTATCGGACAAGCACTCATCCTTCCAGGCTGAAGTATGGTCTGAGAGTACTCACCCCCTTGTGACTGCTGTGCACCCTTCAAGCACCCATCCAGGTCAGGGTACGCCACCGCCAGGATCCTTCGCATGAGGGGGGTCAGTGCCCAACAGGCACCCCTTCCAAGTTGGGAGGACTTCCCCAGCTGGGCCTCACTGATCTTTCGTGCCCAGCGCCGCAGGTCCTCCCACCTCTTTCAACAGTGGGTGCTCCACCAGTTGTAGACCCCCAGGGTCTGTACCTCCTTGGCGATGGCATGCCAATGTACACTCTTCTGGTGGGCGCTGACCTAGTAGGGTGACACAGAAATGGAACACAGAGGTCAGGCACCTGCACGATGGGAACAGCTGGCAGATTGTCAAACATAGGACTGACAGTACTCTCAGACATGCAGGACAGTGGCACGCAGCATTCCATGCATCATGGCACATCCTGGCTCACAGGAGCACACATATGTGCAATTCACTCCATCCATTACTCACACAGTGCCCTCCAAACCCGGACTCACCTGTACCTCTAGCCGGCTGTAGAGTCTGTCATACAGGGGCAGGACCCCTTCCACTAGCTTCTCCAGTTCTTCCTGGATGAAGGCCGGGGCCTTTTCCCCTGCACCACGTGGAACATCCATAGCCAGAGGCAGGTGACAGCAGTACACAGAGTGGAGTACCTGTCCACACGAGATCAGGGAATCAAGTGATCAAACAATGATGAACGCGAGTACGTTCCGCGGCAGTATGCACCGTCACCGCCAGCGGCGATCATGATACGCCAGGATTCCCTATTGGCATCCATGTTAGCCAATGAGGGTCCGAACATCGGTCAACACCACCGTACGCTGTGACGTCAACCGCTAGTGGATTTAGGTCACTTCCACAACGAAGGGGCAGAACTACAGTGGGCAGACATTTTGCCATCACCTACGCATCTTAAAATTCTTAATACTCACAATGCAGGGCCTACTAGCCATATGTAGCACCTAGGCCTCTATCCATTGTGTATATTAGCACACATGGTTTACTCTCTTCCCTCCTAGTGATGTACATGTACATCTGGCAGGTTGCAGTAATTGTACAGACACTACAATGAACAATGCACTGCATGTATTTATCAAATAAGCCAATGTATGTGTGCACATCACTCCTTTTTTTTTCCCCTCATAGGTACCGACCCTTGTGGCGAGGAAGGGCACCATCGGTGTACAGACCACTTGTGGATATGGGGGCCATGGTGGAGTGTCAGATCATTATCACTTACAGATTCACATGTGCAACTATTCAGGACCTATGTGCATTACTGGATCCTGCACTGACTCCCCGAAATCGTAATCAGCATGCCATTCCAACTGAGGTGCAGGTGCTCTCCACCCTCCATTTCCTGGCAACAGGCTCATTTCAAGTGACAGAGGGCATGGGTGCTGGTTTCTCACAGCCAATGTTCAGCCTGGTACTGACAAGGTTTCTGAATGCATTTGTACAACATCTGCAATCCTATGTGCGATTCCCCCAAAGCCCTGACCTCCCTGCCATCAAGTCTGACTTCTATGCCTTTGCAAACATTCCCCATGTCATAGGTGCTATCGATTGCACCCACATAGCTATCATCCCCCAAGAGTCAGTGAACAGGTGTACAGAAACAGGAAGAACGTTCACTCCATGAACATCCAATTGGTATGTACTGTAGACCAGTACATTTCTAACGTGAATGCCATGTTTCCGGGGTCAGTCCATGATTCATTTGTTTTGAGGAATAGTAGTGTGCCACAGAAGATGTAACAACTACAAGAGGATAAAGGGTGGATCATCGGTAAGTTTTCCTGTCACTAACTGACACATTGCAGAGAACCTGCCTGTCTGACTAAGTGACATTACAATGACGAATCTGTATTGACCCTTTTTCTAGGTGATTCTGGCTATCCAAACTTGCGTTGCTTCCTGACACCAGTGAGGAATCCCAGGACGGATGCAGAGAGGAAATACAATAAGGCCCATGGACGTACTAGGAGGGTGATAGAGCGTAGTATAGGTCTCCTGAAGGCTAGATTCCGGTGTCTACATATCTCTGGGGGGTCCCTGGCCTATGGGCCTGATAAGGTGTGTAGAATAGTGGTGGCCTTCTGCATGCTGCACAACGTAGCTGTGAGACATTCTATCCCCCTTTTGGAGGTGGAGGGTGCTATAGGTCCTGATCAGTTACCTGGGAGAGGTGAGGAGAGTGATGGTGAGGATGAGGAAGGGGAAGATGTCAATTCCAGGAACCAACTGATACAACTCTACTTCCAATAACTGTCTGGGACTTAAGCCTTTAATTGTGGTTAGTGATTGATACTGTCAGTGTGTCACGTCATATAGGGAGGATTGGTCATGATAGACGAGACACGGACCTCTTCAGCATGGTACTGACTGACAATATATGCATTCCCTGCTTGCCTAATTTGAAACACAGATTACCACCACCAAGCACTAATTGACAATAAAGTTGTTGTCTGCGAGTTGCATCCATACTCCAATTTGTTCAACATTGAAGACAGGGGACAGTGTTACAGGTGAGAATTGTGTTTTATTGGTCGAATACAGTGAATTGTGCTGTATACAGTGATGGAAGTTGTAAGGGTTGGGTGTCCTCAAAACCGACTTGGGGGCAGCCCTGTTGGATGTCATAGGTGGGTCCTATTTGTAGTATAGTACTTCATTTTGCTCTCAGCTGAGTGTAGTTGGTGAATGGGTGGGATGGTTGCTTTGCAGTAGTAGCAGTGTCAATTGTTGGTGTGGGGCTTGTTCTTAGCTCGGTTTCCAGTGCCATATCTTGGCCTGAGACTATGTTTGGGTGCCTGCTGTGGAGCTTCTTGGGGTGGCATGGTTGGCCCTTGTTATTCCTGGGAGGGTATTTCCTGTGCTGTTTTTGTTGCTTGGGTTATCTGTTGCTGGTTGTCCCGGGCTGGTGTGGGGGGGTTCTTGTCCAGTGTGGGTGTCAGACTGTTTGTTGACCAACTGCAGCAGTGCTCCAGCAATGGTGGCCATTGTGGCATTGTGTTCTTTCCACTGCTCCATGGCCTGTTGATGTTGTTGCTGCTGCATCCTCTGACTTTGTTACAGGGTGAACACAATCTGTGCCAACCTGTCTTGGGTATGTTGGTAAGCCCCCCATACCTCTGCAATAACGTCCTGGGCTGCTGCATCCATCCTGTGTCCTCCCCCCGGCCCACTGGGACACTTGAACTTGCCCTAGCCCCCTGTGCCTGTGTCCCCTAAGCAGGTCTTGACATGCCACGTGTACTGGGGCCCTCGCCTTCCTGCATGTTGGGAGTAGGAGACTGTGGCCTCTGTAGCTGTGTTCCACTTGTCTGTGCCCTGGGTCCACTGGTGTGGGTACGCTGGTCTTGACTGGGTGTTAGGGGTGACAGTGGTTTCCTGGGTGGGTCTGCTGCATGGTGAGCATCCATGGCTGTGTGAGGGGCCTGCCTGCTCATCAGTGTCCAGGGATCCTTCACCAGTGTCCTGTGAGGTGCCTCTGTCTCCCTGGAGTGCTGTGGCACTCCTTGTCCCCTCCATTAGGGTTGCATGGGTGGTGGTGCCTGTTGAGGGACATAGACATGTCTGTTATATATGCCTGAAAGTTTGAGGTGTACAGAACTGGACTATTTTGTGCTGGTGTGACTTTCAGTGGCCTTCCAGGGTGCCTTTGTGAGGTGGACATTGCATTTAGTGGCAGTGATGGGCTTACATTGTGGTGGGGGGGTATTTTTCCATTGTGGGTACGTGCAGGGGTGGGTGGCTGTGCACAGCAGGAGTGATGTGGGCCTGGTAGTGAGTTGTGGGTAATGCAGGATGGTGGATGTGGTGGCTGATGCCTGGGTGGGGTGTTGGTCCTGGTGGGTGTGGGTGTGGGTGGGGTTGGGTGGTGGATGCATTGCAGATGTGTTGTATATGGGGTAATTGTAGATTACTTACCCAAGTCCATTCCTCCAGTGAGTCCAGTGAGTCCCTCCCAGTCGGTGTAGTCGGGTGGTGTTGGTGGCGGTCCTCCTCCAGTCTTCTGCACTGCGATGTGGTGCCTGGATGCCATGGCCCTGACCTTCCCCCGCAGGTCATTCCATCTCTTGCGTATGTCGTCCCTGGTGCGTGGATGGTGTCCCACTGCATTCACCCAGTTGACAATGGTCTGCCACAGCTCCAATTTCCACACAATGGGTGTGTGCTGCACCTCGGACCCGAAGATTTGTGGCTCCACCTTCAGGATCTCATCCACCATGGTCCTTACCTCCCTTTCGGTGAAGCGTGGATTTTTTGGGAGGGAACATGGTGAGGGTGGTGGATGGCGTCTGGACAGGGGACGAGGTATGGGTACTCCTGTGTGGGTCGATATGTGTGTCCTGTATGCTGGCGTTCGCTTCCTGGATCTGGTGCTCTCCGTCTTCTGGTTGCAAGGGATTGTGGGGTGTGTATGGGGGTGTTTTATGGTGTTCAGGATGTGTGTCAGGTGTGTGGGTGATAGGCCTATCCAATGTGTGCACTTCTTGCTGTTGGGCCCACTTGCCGCCCGTGGCGGTCGCAGCTGCCAATGGTCGTCTGGACACCACTGTCCGCCGAGGTGATTTGTGCATCATTATTTGGAGGGCGGGATGTGGGTGTGCTTGGCGGAGGCGGGGTGGGGTGGGGTGGGCCGTGATTCCCACCAACAGTGTCTTGGCGTGGAGTGGTGGTCTGTGATTTTTTGGTGGGGTTGGGTTTTTCATTCAGTATGTGGCGGGTTTCCATTCGCCGCCACCAGCGGGATTCTGTTCACTGCCGACACATTGGTCGGCGGTCTTTCCCGCCATGTTCCTAATGACCGCCTAGGTCCCCTGTCCTGAATTATTAAAAACAAATAATATTAAGAGGGCCGAGTAGGAATACCCTGACCTCTAGGCCCCAAGGGGGGGGGGGGTGAAGGAGGATCCCCCAGGGCAAAAAACATAAAAGCATCAGCAAACATTGCTGCAATCCTGCAGGACTCCCATTTGGTTGAAAAAAATACAGAAGGGCAGCCGGGTTGTATTTATTAATACAAGTCTTGAGGAGCCCATCCTAGGGCTGTATTCATAAAAGGCCCCTAACATGTGTATGGTGGGTGCGCTGGGTGGGCATCAGGACAACCTTGTTTAAAAAAGTCGACCCCAGAGTCAATAGCACCTTGGGGTGGAGGCTGTGCAGCCCGCCTCCACTTAATTCTTAGAACTGTCCCTGGGGATGGGGATCCCTAGGGCCTAACAAGTTTCAGGGACGGGGTGTCACGTGGCCCCCATTCCCTTTATTTGAATGAGCGAGCTCAGGGTATGGGGTCCCTAGGGCTAAACAAGTTTTATCGAGGGGGTCACGCAATCCCTTCTCCCCTTTAATCAAAATAAAAACCATGTGGGGTGGGGTCCAAAGGGTCTAATATGGCTTGGGGTAGAGGGCCACATGGTCCCCTCTACTTTATTGTTGGTAGTGGGCCTCGTCGACCGGGTCCCTAAGGTCTAACAAGGCTCAGGGAGAGGGCATTGTGCCCACCTCTGCTTTAATTAAAATAAACAGCCCTGGGGGTTGGGTCCCAAGAGCCTAACAAGGCTCAGGGTGGGGGGTCATGCAACTCCTCCCCTTGAGTCCCTGCCGGGTGAGTAGCATGCTTAACAAATCTCTGATTGATTGATTGATGGAGTAATGTTCCAAGGGCGTGGGGTGCCCAGGGTTAACAAGACTCATCATAGGTGTGTAAAGGGATTGAACACGTTATAAATGTTTACATTGAAGAGCAACCCTATATGCAGGCGACATCTGACAGCTTGTGACCATTATGTTCCACACGTTTTTAGGCTCTGAAGAAAATGTTTGCAACAGGGCAAAGATACAATATACTCAGAATTGTAAGCATTCTTGAGTTATTAGACACAATCGCCTCAGCACAAAAAATGTCTACATAACACAGAAGACTGTGCACCAGGTATTATGCTATGTACATGTGCTTGTTTTGCTTCTGAAGATTGGCTAACTATAAAGTTTTCACCAAGTATAAAGGCTGCAGGTAGTATAATTTTGATCACCACCACATGTTGACTGTTACAAGTGAGTGCTGCATAGAGTGTACTGTCTTCTTAGTGGATATTCTTTAATACTCTGTAGTATATTTCTCATGAGAGTTTCACTTTCTGCAAACAGGGTGGTACAGGGTAAACTCTCTCCATGGAGTGAATACTGTTTACAGTTCTCACGTTGGGTCTCGTACCAAATCCATTTCTCAATGTAGATGTGGTAACAATCAGGGGTTTGATACAGATAAAAAATGTGCATAGTATGGTATACCATTTGAAACAAACATTCATCATTTTTAGGAACTTGGGTTTCTCTGAACAGTTGTACACATACTAAACACTGTATGCAATGAGGGTTTCCCATATATCTGTGGCTGATTGTTAATGTGAATTAAACTAACTGGGACGTGTATGGTACAGGGTCAATGTGGCACATAACCCATGTTTTCATCACCTAAGGGAGTTTGAGTCAGTGATGTCATAAATGATGTTACAGAACATGTCATGAATGATGTAATATGTGAGGTCATAAGCAGTGCATGAACTGGGCTCAAGTAACAGTTAGTTCTGCTAACTATAACTGGTGAATGTCTGTGTTTTGCCTAACTATAACGTTATTTTAACCTTTGTTTTTTTAGTGGATATTGAGGCAATGTTATAGTTAGGTGAATTTGTCAGTGTCAACATTAACGCTTTAAATAAAAAATAAAAAACAGAAATTCACCACTGATATTCTCGAGTAAATATAACTTGTGTACTAAGGTAACTAGAACTTGCGCCCCTACCATGCACAGTTATATAATCAATAATTTAATTGAAAATGTTGTAGTGATATTATCAATGATGCCATCTGGGATGTGATGTAATATGTGGGGAAATTAGCAGTGCATGGTGAGAGTGGAAGTTATAGTTACCTGAGACATGAGTTCTTCCCCTGGAGTTTTGCTCCCCCACCAGGTGGGAGCGGCTTTGTTCTGCTGTCTGGGGGGAGAACATTGCACTTTCCCTGCCCGCTGTAAAGGGAAATAGTCTGTGTCCGAGGAATGGGTACCATGGGACATCCTAACTGAGCTGGCCCTGGGGATGGGGTCCCTGATGGCATTTTGTGGCTCTGGGAGGGAGAGGCCATGTGGCCTTTTCCCCATTTTGAAAGTTTTGGACCCAGAGTATGAGGACCTTGGGGCCGCCTCAGGCTCTGTGAGGGGGGACACTTGGCCCCCATACCCCTCCCCTTTATTATAATATCTGCCACAGGGGATGGGGTACCTGAAGCTTTGTTAGGCTGGGGAAGAAGAGCAGTGTGCCCCTCCCCTTTGTTTATGACACGCACCTGGGATATAGAGTCCCCAGTCATTTTTGAGGCTGGAGGAGGGGGATGCTTGCCCCCTTCCTTTTAATAAACTATAAGCTATAGGGTATGGGGTTCCCAGGGCATCGTAGAAGCTTGGGAAGGGAGCCTAGTGTTCCCTCCCTCTAAATAAAAAAACATGCCACAGCCCTCAGGCCAAGCCTACCCCAAGGGCGTTTATTGTTAACAGCATGATTAAAAAAAAAAATATTTTACCACAGATTCATGGATCCTCTACATGTTTAAAAAAAAAACTTTTTGGCACCAAGCAGGGTCCCTCTGGGATCCCACCACTAGCCTAGGCAGTCATGGTATCCCTACTCCACCCCTTTATGGCTTTTTGTTTAAATGTTTTCTTAGAGCTCAGCACTGAGTCCTGAGTACTAAGATGGTTGCCACCACATCCTTGTTGATGTGATAAGAGTCAATCAGATGTTATCATGAGATCTGTCGGCTCAGAGAATGTTCAGTGGTGTGATCATTTGAGCATTAATTGCTCAAAAACTATTGAACGGATTTGTACCAAATCACAAAAGGACTCTTTCTGAACCAAGATCTAGCTTTCTGCCAAATGTATTGTTAATCCTTTCAGTGGCTTGGGCTGTATCTCTGTGTTAGCAATTGGATCTCTAGTTGGCAGAGGCATGCACCCCATCCAAGGAGGGACTGCAACACTATTCAGGGTAAGCGAGATACATTCTCTAATTTATCCTGTGCTCTCCGTCTGGTAGCTTTGCATAGTGCAGTCAGGCTTAACTTAAGAGGCAATGTGTAAAGTATTTGTACAACACTTAATACAGTAAAAAACTGTGAAACACCACACAAAAATAATCCACACCAAGTTAGAAAAATAGTTCAGATATGAATTTCTAAAGATTAAAGTAAATGTAATTGTAGTGTTTAAATGTATAAACCATTGACTGGGGCTATCTGGTCACACTAGACTGGGGTAAATCCAAAGTTCAGACTGACCACGAAGGAGTGCAGGCCAGCTATAGGGACCAACCTGGTCCAGCTGAAAGAATACATTATATGGAGTGTTGGGTCGACGTCGAGAATGTGATGCAATGAGCAGAGGAGATGATGCAAAGGTGATGCATCAGTTCCGAGCAGGGCATTCGCCGAACCTCGAGCAGTAGTGCAGCGTTGAATCCTTTGTGAACTCTTTTTGATGAAGGCGATGGTCTATCTTCGAGACGCACAGCCAGCAATGGGAGGGTGATGCGCCTGTGTGAAGGCAATGCATTGATCCTGAGCCCATACTCATGCGAAGTCCTAGTCCTCAGTGACAGAAGCGATACATTGTTGTCAAGGAGAGATACGGCCGTTCTGATTGGCACAGTGCCAGTGATGTGTTGATTTCTGTAGAACACAACTGTTGAATCCAATTCTAAGGTCCAAGGACTGGATTGGCCCCACTTGGCAGGGTAGGAATCAGAGTTGGCAGAGTCCAGAAGCTATAGCAGAGTGGATGTCCCTGAGACTTCAGAACGGGAGGCAAGCCAGCAAGCCCTTGGACTCACTTTGGTTATGGAGATGTAGAGATACAGGTCCGGTCCTACTCACTCCAAGCAAGGACAGCAGTGGGCAGCAGGACAGGCACAGTAAAATAGGAGACCAGCAAAGTCCAGCAGAGTTCATGCATAGTGACGACAGTCCCTTTAGCATTACAGCACTCCTTCTTCCTGGCAGAATGTCCTTAGGACCAGAAGTGTATTGATTTGTGGTGTCTGAGGTCCAGTATTTATACCCTGTTATGCCTCTGAAGTGGGGGAGACTTGAAAGAGAGATATTTGAAGTGAACAAAGTCCCTGACCTTCCTCCCCTGGCTCCAGGCACACTACAGGGGGTTATTCAGCTCTTTGTGTGGGGACAGGCACAGCCCTATTCAGGTGCAATTGTCAGCTCCTCCCATCTAGCCCAGGAAGACACATCTGCCTGTGATAGGCCATCAGGATGTAAATGACACACCTCAGTTTCCTTTGTCAGTGACTGTCTAGAAGGAATGCACAAGAGCCAGAGGCCAAGTAAGAAAATGGCAACTTTACCATAAGTTGTGATTTTAAATTTTGAGTCCAAAGACACCAAACCCGAAGTATCTATCTGGTTCCTATTGAAAATGACACTTATAAAATGTAATAAGGCAATTCCAATGTCAACCTATGGGAGAGACAGGCCTTGTAGTAGAGAGAAACGTATTTAAGAGTTTTTCACTACCTGACGTTTAAAACCTAAAAGTATGTGTCCAACTTTTTAAATACACTGTACTCTGCCCTTCAGGCTGTCGAGGGCATAACCTGGGGGGGAACTACATGTATGAAAAAGGAAGGTTTGGGCCTGGCAGGAGTGTTAACTTGCCAGGTTGACACTGTAGTTTAAAACTGCATACACAGGCTCTGCAATGGTAAGCCGGAGACATGTTTAAATTGGCTACTTGAGAGGATGGCAAAATCAGTGTTGCAGGCGCCCCAGTAGCGTTTAAGTTACAAGAAGTGCATTTTATTATGGACGTACAAGCAAATTAAATATTCCAAATATGGATAGGCCAATATCACCATGTTTTTAAGCAGAGAGCACATGCACTTTAGCACCGGCTAGCAGTGATAAAGTGCTCAGAGTCCTAAAGACAACAGAGCTAAATTCAGTAAAAAGGATAGGACGAAGGCAAATCATTTGGCGATGACCCTGCAGACAGGGCCAGGTCCAACAGTGTCTCTAAAGTCTATATGCAAAAATGAATGGGGAAAGTTTGTTACTGGATCCACCCTTTTTCTCTGCCCCCCACCTGACAGATTGTAATTGTAATTGTAATCGTATTTATATAGCGCTTACTACCCCTGACGAGGCGTTGAAGCGCTTTTCGATGAGTAGCACGCTACTCCAGAACCCAACAAGAATTAGTGATGGATTAGTATTGTTAAATAATGAGTACAGTTTTAGTATTATTATGAGTTAATTTGAGCCGCGGATATGAGAGTTTGTTAATTAGACTGGCGTAATGCAGGGGTGGAGGAGGAAGTAAATCCAGAGGTGTTAATTGGGAGTATATCCTTCATTTACTCAACCCAACGGCTTGGGATGAGTAAAGGGGGGTGGAGGGGGAAGAGTATGTGGAAGGGTTAGGGAGAGCATAGTAGCAGGGTGAGATGAATGCAGGAGAATTTAGTAGGGTTGTGTGGGAGGTCACAGAGGTAGAGTGAGGTTTGGTGAGTTAGATGTGGAGGGAAGAGCTTAGGCAGAGATATTTATGAGATGAAAGTGGTAGAAGAGATTTGGGATGAGTCAGAGTGAGAAAGGAGGATAGTTTGATAGAGACATGACATAAGAGTGATGAGTAGATAAGTGTGATAAGATGAGAGCAGGAATTCAATGATCCACGAACATGCCAAGCACAGAAACAACATATACACATACACATATATATATATACATATGTATATATATATATATATATATATATATATATATATATATATATACAAACACACACACACACATATGCACATACAATACATAATTAGAAACATGGGTAAAAAATACTTAGTCAGACAGGGTTAAAGAGTGTGTGCGTATTTTATTGTTATGACATAGTAGCAATACATATTTTCCAAAGAAGCTATAAATAAATAGAAATATACATATAATCTGAAAAAATATTTATCCACATAGGCATATGCAGTTCATAGTTGTTTGAAAAAGGTGGTTATGAAGGAAAGAGTCAACTCTTGAGTAGTTTTCTGAAGACAAGAAAGTTATCTGTGGCTCTTATAGTTGGGGGTAATGAATTCCATAGTTTGGCTGCTTGGACGGAGAAGGATGTACCACCTATAGTCTTTTCTTGTATGGTGGTGTTCTAAGGCGGAGTGCCAGTCTTGAGCGGAGGGTTCTTTGTTGGATGTATTTGGTCATTTTCTTTCTGATAAAAAGCGGTCCTGTTCCATGTATAGCTTTGTGGGTGATACAAAGCAGCTTGAAAGTGCATCTTCTGGCAACGGGTAACCAGTGTAGTGCTCTTAAGGCAGGGGAGATGTGGGCTTGCGGCTTTATATGTTGTAGTAGCCTGGCTGTGGAATTCTGGATATGTTGTAGTTTTTTTCATAACAGATAGAGATGATCAATGGTAGAGGCTATTGGCATAATCCAGTTTGGATAGTACAAGCGATATAGTAGCTTGCACCTTGTGTGGAAATCCGAGGTGGGGGAAGATGCGTCGTAAAGCCTTTAAGGTGATGAAGCTTGTGCGTGCTAATTTGTCTACTTGGGCATTCATAGTTAACTTTGAATCCATGGTGATTCCTAGGTTTTTAACTTCCTTGGATAATTGAGGAGGTGGTCCGAGATCGTCAGGCCAGACGCACAGAGGGTCATAACTTTTCCAGTCACCACATATGAGTATTTCTGTTTTGGAGGTATTTAGTTTGAGATGGCTCCAGGTCATCCACTGATCAACGGCTCTGAGGCAACTGAAGATTTGTGAGTTTTCAATGTTTTTGGGGTCTTCTAATTGAAGTAGTATTTGTGTGTCATCTGCATAGTTGTAGCATGTGAGATGGAAATCATTGATCAGTTCTGGTAAAGATATCATGTAGATGTTGAAAAGCAAAGGTGAGATGATTGACCCTTGGGGGACCCCTGCTTTTGTGAGGTAGGGTTCGGACGAGAAGGGGGGCGAGTGGATGATATTTGCTCTTTTTTAAAGATAGGAAGTAATCCAGTCGAGAGCAATCCCTTGTATGCCGGCTTCATGGAGTCTTTGAGTTAGGGCGTCATGGTCAACCGTATCAAAGGCAGCCTGTATTCCTTCTGTTTCTTGTATATGAGACAATTATGTATTAAACTGTGTTGACATGCAGTTAGAAACAAACACATAGGACCAGTGAGGGTTTAAAAGATTCGCAAAAACAGCAAGATAGCTAGACTTCGGAAGGGGATGTCAAGTGAGACCTTTCACTAGATTTAAGAACGCTTTTCACTGAGCCGAGTTTAAAAAACAACCTTGAATAAAGCAGGCTTCATCCAGGGTGTGAAAACATACCAAGGTCTGGCAGAGGCATTGTGCTATAGTTGCATGTATACAGTGCTTGAGGTCCTGTCGAGATTTTGGACTGGTAGCAGGCTATTTTGGGGGATTGTTATGTTTTTTTCTTTTTTTTTTCTTTTCTTAGTGTTTTATAAAGGGAGAACCTTCTACTCTGTGTCTCCAGTAGCGGAAGATAGAACCCGCTCGTCACAGTCTTATACGGATTACGCTCCAGTACATCATCGATTCACCTCCAGGAAGGATTCTAGATTTTTTCTGCTATGGAATCTCTGAGCGCAGAGCCTTCCTTTATCTTTGCCAAGCCCAAGAGTTAGTGTGGCTTGTCCTTTCCAGAAGCTGAACTTCAACTGGGGCACCTGCTACGTTTATATTTGTAAGTGCTTCCTGTTGAGGTTTAGTTTCTGTAAAATGAGCATCATGGCCTACCCAACCGGAGTATTTTCTACCAGTAAGTCAGTAAGCGTTACCTAGCATGTTTTATATGCACCGTTTATATTGTACACTAAAGCTCGTGATTGGACCATGGTGAACAAACATCTCCAGCAACCCTGTGTGTCCTTGGCAATGTGATTGTTACTAGTGCATCTTTGTAGAGATGCCCTCGTGCTTCTGCGCATCAACAACGCACCACCTGACTCGGCGGTAAACGCAGTGGGGTCGTTTGGAAAGCTGTCCATCATCCTGGTAAAAGCGGGAATTCCTTTGCCTATTTCGAGGGTGGACGGGGCGTGGCTCCAGGAGAGGACAATAGCACCCGCGCGTCACAGTCAGATACAGATTACGCTCCACTACATCATCAATTCCCCCCCAGGAAGGATTCTAGATCTTTTCTGCTATGGAATCTCTGAGCGCACAGCCTTGCTTTATCTTTGCCAATCCTAAGAGTTAGGGTTGCTTGTCCTTTCCAGAAG
Organism: Pleurodeles waltl; assembly: GCF_031143425.1. Taxonomy (NCBI): domain Eukaryota; kingdom Metazoa; phylum Chordata; class Amphibia; order Caudata; family Salamandridae; genus Pleurodeles; species Pleurodeles waltl. The sequence continues at coordinate 791,867,685 of NC_090445.1, forward strand.
CTGAGCTTCAACTGGGGCACCTGCTACGTTTATATTTGCAAGTGCTTCCTTTGAGATTTAGTTTCTGTAAAAATGAGCATCATGGCCTACCCAACCGGAGTATTTTCTACGAGTAAGTCATTAAGCGTTACCTAGCATGTGTTTTTTTTTGTTTTTTTGTTATGCCTTGTTTATATTGTACACTAAGGCTACGTGATGGGTCATGGGGGAAACGTCTCCAGCAACCTTGTGTGCCTTTGGCAATGTTATTGTTACTAGTGCATCTTTGTGGAGATGTCCTCTTGCTTCTGCGCATCAACAACGCACCACCTGAATCGGCGGTAAAACGCAGTTGGGTCGTTTTGGAAAGCTGTCCATCATCCTGGTAAAAAGGCTGGAATTCCTTTGCCTACTACGAGGGTGGACGGGGCGTGGCTCAGCTGGCGGATATTACAGGTGATTTATAAAGGGAGAAGCCGTCTACTCTGTGTCTCCAGTAGCGGAAGATAGAACCCGCTCGTCACAGTCAGATACGGATTACGCTCCTAGTACATCATCAATTCACCTCCAGGAAGGATTCTAGATCTTTTCTGCTATGGAATCTCTAAGCGCGCATCCTTGCTTTATCTTTGCCAAGCCCAAGAGTTAGGATGGCTTGTCCTTTCCAGAAGCTGAGCTTCAACTGGGGCACCCGCTACGTTTATATTTGTAAGTGCTTCCTGTTGAGGTTTAGTCTCTGTAAAATGAGCATCATGGCCTACCAGACCGGAGTATTTTCTACCAGTAAGTCAGTAAGCGTTGCCTAGCATGTTTTATATGCACCGTTTGTATTGTACACTAAAGCTACGTGATGGACCACGGTGAAAACGTCTCCAGTAACCTTGTGTGCCTTTGGCAATGTTATTGTTATTAGTGCGTCTTTGTGGAGATGTCCTCGTGCTTCTGCGCATCAACAACGCACCACCTGAAATCGGAGGTAAACGCAGTTGGGTCGTTTCGGAAAGCTGTCCATCATCCTGGTAAAAGGTGGGAATTCCTTTGCCTACTTCGAGGGTGGACGGGGCGTGGCTCAGTGGGAGGAGCTTACAGGTGACTTATAAAGGGAGAAACATTCTACTCTGTCTCCAGGTGAGGAAGATAGAAACCGTGCGTCATAGTCAGATACAGATTACGCTCCAGTACATCATCAATTCACCTCCAGGAAGGATTCTAGATCTTTTCTTCTATGGAATCTCTGAGCGCACAGCCTTGCTTTATCTTTGCCAGGCTCAAGAGTTACGGTGGCTTGTCCTTTCCAGAAGCTGAGCTTCAACTGGGGCACCTGCTACGTTTATATTTGTAAGTGCTTCTTTTGAGGTTTAGTCTCTGTAAAATGAGCATCATGGCATACCCAACCAGAGTATTTTCTACCAGTAAGTCAGTAAGCGTTACCTAGCATGTTTTATATGCACCGTTTATATTGTACACTAAAAGCTACGTGATGGACTACGGTGAAAAAAAAAAAAAAAAAAGTCTCCAGTAACCTTGTGTGCCTTTGGCAATGTTATTGTTATTAGTGCGTCTTTGTGGAGATGTCCTCGTGCTTCTGCGCATCAACAACGCACCACCTGAAATCGGAGGTAAACGCAGTGGGGTTGTTTCGGAAAAGCTGTCCATCATCCTGGTAAAAGGCGGGAATTCCTTTGCCTACTTCGAGGGTGGACGGGGCGTGGCTCAGTGGGCAGAGCTTACAGGTGACTTATAAAGGGAGAAACCTTCTACTCTGTGTCTCCAGCTGAGGAAAGATAGAAACCACGCGTCATAGTCAGATACAGATTACGCTCCAGTACATCATCAATTCACCTCCAGGAAGGATTCTAGATCTTTTTCTTCTATGGAATCTCTGAGCGCACAGCCTTGCTTTATCTTTGCCAAGCCCAAGAGTTACAGTGGCTTGTCCTTTCCAGAAGCTGAGCTTCAAATGGGGCACCTGCTACGTTTATATTTGTAAGTGCTTCCTTTGAGGTTTAGTTTCTGTAAAAAGAGCATCATGGGATACCCAACCGGAGTATTTTCTACGAGTAAGTCAGTAAGCGTTACCTAGCATGTTTTATACGCCCTGTTTATATTGTACACTAAGGCTACGTGATGGGTCATGGGGGAAACGTCTCCAGCAACCTTGTGTGCCTTAGGCAATGTTATTTTTATTAGTGCGTCTTTGTGGAGATATCCTCGTGCTTCTGCCCATCAACAACGCACCACCTGAAATCGGAGGTAAACGCAGTGGGGTCGTTTCGGAAAAGCTGTCCATCATCCTGGTAAAAGGCGGGAATTCCTTTGCCTACTACGAGGGTGGACAGGGCGTGGCTCAGCGGGCGGATCTTACAGGTGATTTATAAAGGGAGAACCGTCTACTCTGTGTCTCCAGTAGCGGAATATAGAACCCGCTCGTCACAGTCAGATACGGATTATGCTCCTAGTACATCATCAATTCACCTCCAGGAAGGATTCTAGATCTTTTCTGCTATGGAATCTCTAAGCGTGCATCCTTGCTTTATCTATGCCAAGCCCAAGAGTTAGGATGGCTTGTCCTTTCCAGAAGCTGAGCTTCCACTGGGGCACCCGCTACGTTTATATTTGTAAGTGTTTCCTGTTGAGGTTTAGTCTCTGTAAAATGAGCATCATGGCATACCCAACCGGAGTATTTTCTACCAGTAAGTCAGTAAGCGTTACCTAGCATGTTTTATGTGCACCGTTTATATTGTACACTAAAGCTACGTGCTGGACCACGGTGAAAACGTCTCCAGTAACCTTGTGTGCCTTTGGCAATGTTATTGTTATTAGTGCGTCTTTGTGGAGATGTCCTCGTGCTTCTGCGCATCAACAACGCACCACCTGAAATCGGAGGTAAACGCAGTGGGGTCGTTTCGGAAAGCTGTCCATCATCCTGGTAAAAGGCGGGAATTCCTTTGCCTACTTCGAGGGTGGACGGGGCGTGGCTCAGTGGGAGGAGCTTACAGGTAACTTATAAAGGGAGAAACCTTCTACTCTGTCTCCAGGTGAGGAAGATAGAAACCGTGCGTCATAGTCAGATACAGATTACGCTCCAGTACATCATCAATTCACCTCCAGGAAGGATTCTAGATCTTTTCTTCTATGGAATCTCTGAGCGCACAGCCTTGCTTTATCTTTGCCAGGCCCAAGAGTTACGGTGGCTTGTCCTTTCCAGAAGCTGAGCTTCAACTGGGGCACCTGCTACGTTTATATTTGTAAGTGCTTCTTTTGAGGTTTAGTCTCTGTAAAATTAGCATCATGGCATACCCAACCGGAGTATTTTCTACCAGTAAGTCAGTAAGCGTTACCTAGCAAGTTTTATATGCACCGTTTATATTGTACACTGAGGCTACGTGATGGGTCATGGGGGAAACGTCTCCAGCAACCTTGTGTGCCTTTGGCAATGTTATTGTTACTAGTGCATCTTTGTGAAGATGTCCTCATGCTTCTGCGCATCAACAAACGCACCACCTGAAACGGCGGTAAAACGCAGTTGGGTCGTTTTGGAAAGCTGTCCATCATCCTGGTAAAAGGCGGGAATTCCTTTGCCTACTACGAGGGTGGACGGGGCATGGCTCAGCGGGTGGAGCTTACAGGTGATTTATAAAGGGAGAACCGTCTACTCTGTGTCTCCAGTAGCGGAAGAAAGAACCCGCTCGTCACAGTCAGATACGGATTACGCTCCTAGTACATCATCAATTCACCTCCAGGAAGGATTCTAGATCTTTTCTGCTATGGAATCTCTGAGCGCGCAGCCTTGCTTTATCTTTGCCAAGCCCAAGAGTTAGGATGGCTTGTCCTTTCCAGAAGCTGAGCTTCAACTGGGGCACCCGCTACTTTTATATTTGTAAGTGCTTCCTGTTGAGGTTTAGTTTCTGTAAAATGAGCATCATGGCATACCCAACCGGAGTATTTTCTACCAGTAAGTCGGTAAGCGTTACCTAGCATGTTTTATATGCACCGTTTATATTGTACACTAAAGCTACGTAATGGACCACGGTGAAAAACGTCTCCAGTAACCTTGTGTGCCTTTGGCAATGTTATTGTTTTTAGTGCGTCTTTGTGGAGATGTCCTCGTGCTTCTGCGCATCAACAACGCACCACCTGAAATCGGAGGTAAACGCAGTGGGTTCGTTTCGGAAAGCTGTCCATCATCCTGGTAAAAGGCGGGAATTCCTTTGCCTACTTCGAGGGTGGACGGGGCGTGGCTCAGTGGGCGGAGCTTACAGGTGACTTATAAAGGGAGAAACCTTCTACTCTGTGTCTCCAGGTGAGGAATATAGAAACCGCGCGTCATAGTCAGATACAGATTACACTCCAGTACATCATCAATTCACCTCCAGGAAAGGATTCTAGATCTTTTTCTTCTATGGAATCTCTGAGCGCACAGCCTTGCTTTATCTAGCTGAGCTTCAACTGTGGCACCTGCTACGTTTATATTTGTAAGTGCTTCCTTTGAGGTTTAGTTTCTGTAAAAAGAGCATCATGGCATACCCAACCGGAGTATTTTCTACGAGTAAGTCAGTAAGCGTTACCTAGCATGTTTTATACGCCCTGTTTATATTGTACACTAAGGCTACGTGATGGGTCATGGGGGAAACGTCTCCAACAACCTTGTGTGCCTTTGGCAATGTGATTGTTACTAGTGCGTCTTTGTGGAGATGTCCTCATGTTTCTGTGCATCAACAACGCACCACCTGAATCGGAGGTAAACGCAGCCCCTGCATCCTAATTGAAACTCCACAACAAAGACATGGGCATTACAAGTGATCTGTCCAGCTTCACACAATACAGGTTTAAGAGTCTCTTCATAACGCCTTCCCCGCTGCCCAGCCTCAGGCAAGTTCTAATTGACTTATTCAGGTTATTTCAGCTTCTGTTTTATAAATTGGATCAAACCTGGGGGTGGGCGATCAACTTAGTCGTTGTTTGTCTATTCATATGCTGTTTGTGCAATTTTACCTGGGACTCGCCGCTGCCTTCAAAAATTCTGGAAGATCCATAGTAGGATATGAACACAAGAAAGAGAAAATACCACAACGCCCCATGTATTGTTTTATTGTGTTTTTTAAGGCAAGACAACACATAAAAATTGCTCTGGCTTGAAATGAGGATTACATTTACTCAAGCAACTGGTGGCGCTGCTGAGGTCAAAGCCGCCTCAAATACTTCCCCCCCAACCTTTGTCCAACAAAAAGGTCACGTTCGCACCCCTTCCCATGAGTGAAGCGTCCCCATGATTTTTCTGCATAACAAAAGGCAAGCAGGATAAAAAGGCGGGATTGGGTGCTATGTACCATTGAGCATTATTTGGCAGACAAAACGCAACTATACCTCTCCCTAGAAAGGCCACTGGTGCTAAAGTGAACATTTTGTATCATCTCCTGATGCCCAAGCAGGAGCATTAACTTTTGTCATCATTGCCATGTAAGATTTGTAAGCAGTATCCCTGCAAACGTTTTTGTTTTTTTTGTTTTACAAGGGTACGTTTTTAGGCTGTTTTCTCGCACCATTACCTGTCTTTACAGGGTTGTGTGGGAGGTCACAGAGGTAGTGTGAGGTTTGGTGAGTTAGATGTGGAGGTGGAGGGAAGAGCTTAGGGAGAGATATTTAGGAGATGACAGTGGTAGAAGGCGTGAGTCAGAGTGAGAATGGAGGATAGTTTGATAGAGACATGATATAAGAGTGATGAGTAGATAAGTGTGATAATGCCATGCAATGATCCACGAACATGCCAAGCATAGAAACAACATATGCAACATACATACACATTTATATATATATACACATATACACACACACACACACATGAGTACAACACACATATGCACATACAATACATAATTAGAATCATGGGTAAAAATACTTAGTCAGACAGGTTTAAAGAGTGTGTGTGTATTTTATTGTTATGACAGTAGCAATACATATTTTCTAAAGAAACTATAAATAAATAGAAATATACAAATAATCTGAAAAAAATATTTATCCACATAGACATATGCAGTTCATAGTTGTATGGAAAAGGTGGTTATGAAGGAAAGAGCCAACTCTTGAGTAGTTTTCTGAAGACCAGAAAGTTATCTGTGGCTCTTATAGTTGGGGGTAATGAATTCCATAGTTTGGCTGCTTGGACGGAGAAGGATGTACCACCTATAGTCTTTTTCTTGTATGGTGGTGTTCTAAGGCGGGGTGCCAGTCTTGAGCGGAGGGTTCTTTGTTGTATGTATTTGGTAATTTTCTTTCTGATAAAAAGCGGTTCTGTTCCATGTATAGCTTTGTGGGTGATACAAAGCAGCTTGAAAATGCATCTTCTGGCAACGGGTAACCAGTGTAGTGCTCTCAAGGCAGGGGAGATGTGGGCTTGCGGCTTTATATGTAGTAGTAGCCTGGCTGCGGAATTCTGGATACGTTGTAGTTTTTTCATAACAGATAGAGATGATCCATGGTAGAGGCTATTGGCATAATCCAGTTTGGATAGTACAAGCGATATAGTAGTTTGCACCTTGTGTGGAAATCCGAGCTGGGGGAAGATGCGTCGTAAAGTCTTTAAGGTGATGAAGCTTGTGCGTGCTAATTTGTCTACTTGGGCATTCATAGTTAGCTTGGAATCCATGGTGATTCCTAGGTTTTTCACTTCCTTGGATAATTGAGGAGGTGGTCCGAGATCGTCAAGGCCAGACGCACAGAGGGTCATAATGCTTCCAGTCACCACATATGAGTATTTCTGTTTTGGAGGTGTTTAGTTTGAGATGGCTCCAGGTCATCCACTGATCAACGGCTCTGAGGCAACTGGAGATTTGTGAGTTTTCAATGTTTTTGGGGTCTTCTAATTTAAGTAGTATTTGTGTGTCATCTGCATAGTTGTAGCATGTGAGATGGAAATCATTGATCAGTTCTGGTAAAGAGAACATGTAGATGTTGAAAAGCAAAGGTGAGATGATTGACCCTTGGGGGACCCCTGCTTTTGTGAGGTAGGGTTCGGACGAGAAGGGGGGCGAGTGGATGATATTTGCTCTTTTTTGGAGATAGGAAGTAATCCAGTCGAGAGCAATCCCTTGTATGCCGGCTTCGTGAAGTCTTTGAGTTAGGGTGTCATGGTCAACCGTACCAAAGGCAGCTGAGAGGTCCAAGAGAAGTAGTGCAGCAACTCCATTTTGGTCGACTGTGTTTTTAAGATCATCCCAGATGGCCATGAGTGCCGATTCAGTGCTTCTTCCTGGGCGGAAGCCAGTCTGTAAGTCAGAAAGTATAGAATTGTCTTCAACGAATTGTGACATCTGGGCGAATGCTGCTCTTTCTATCAATTTGCCCAGGAAAGGTCCATTTGTGATTGGTCTGTAGTTGTTGGGGTCTTGCTGGTCTAGGTTTGTTTTCTTTAATAATGGTCGTATGTATGCCTTTTTCAGGTCTGCAGGAAAAGTTCCTGAAGTTAAAGAGTTGTTGATGATTCTTCTTACATGTGTGGCAGCAGAAGTAGATAGCAGGATGTTCTTGAAGATTTGTGGTGGGCAAGGGTCAGAAGGGCAACCAGAAGGTCTGCTTGCTTTGACCAAATCCATAAATTCATCCTGGAATATTTGTTTGAAGGACTGTAGAGGTTGGGATGGTTTATTCTTAGAGGGTATTTTAGTAAAGGGGTTGGTGCTGATGGTTTTCTTCTGTTTTAAATAGGAGTCCAGTGTGTCTGCCTTGGTTGTGTAGTGAGTTGCCAATTTGTTTGTGAAATCTTGAGAGGTGGGATGACTTCTTTCCATGCATGTAGGTTTACGAAATTCATTGAGAATTTTGTAAAGTTCCTTGGTTGTAGATTGAGCATTTTGAATTCTGTCAGAGTAGTATCTTTTTTTAGTTTTTTTGATTGATGATTTGTATATCCTGTTAAGTTTGTGTAGTTGCAGTTTGTCTTGACTGTTGTTTGTTTTGAGCCAGGTCCGCTGCAACTTTCTGATTTGTTGCTTTATCTTTTTAAGTTCTGTGTTTTTCCAAGGTGTTGGTTTTCTTTTCTCGTGTTTAGTTTTTCTGAGTGGTATTAGGACATCAAAAGCTTCCTGTAGCCACTCATAAAGTTTTGGTACAGAATTAATAGTATCTAGATCTGTGTTTGCTGTTATTTGTGTTTCTAAGTGGTCCAAATTGAGTTTGCTCCATGGTCGATAGGTGTATGTATGTAAGTAGCTGTGGGGTGCGTTGATTTGTGGAGTTGTATGTCGGAAAGTTATCATATGGTGGTCTGACCAGGTGGTTGATGTGATGCTATGAATAGTAATGAGTTCAGGCTTAGCAAAAATGACATCTAGGATGTGACCAGCGACGTGTGTGGGATTGTGTACAATCTGATGTAGGTTCAGTGCGAGTAGGCCAGTGGTGATAGCTTTTGGATGGGGCATATCGGGTTTGTCAAACCAAATGTTTAGATCCCCAAGAATGCATAGATTGGAGTATAGTGTAATAAGGTTTGAGACTCTGTCAATAAAAGCATCAGGGAAAGTGGAGTTCTTAGGTGGAGGTCTGTAAAGGAGGAGAAAGTTACAGGAGGAAGTTGGAGTAGGGTGGCATCTGGTAAGGAGGGCTTCACAACCTTGTATGGAGATGTTGTCTGTTTTACTGAGGTTCATTGCTTGTTTGAATATAATAGCTAGTCCACCTCCTCTCTTGCCTATACGGTTTTGTGTGATGGTTTGATAGCCCGGAGGAAGGGCTTCGTGCAACACTGGTGCCATGTCATCTCCCAACCAGGATTCTGGAGTGAATAGTAAGTCAGGTTGTGTGTCTGTGAGTAGGTCGTAGATGTGGTGCTTGTTTTTTGAGAGTGATCGAGCATTTATGAGCTGGCAGTTTAGATAAGGTGTGTTAGTGGTAGTGTTGTTTTGTTTAGTAGAAGTGTAAGTAGTGTAAGGTGAGCTGGAAGCAGGAGTGTTGCTAGTTGTGATATCTGTTTGGGGCTCACAATAGTTTTGCTTTTCAATGTAGTGTTGCTCTTCCAGCAGGTTAAGGAGGCATGTTGTTGGGTCTGTGTGTGTGGGTGGTGGACTTGGTGGCTGAGAGAGCCATGAGGAGTGTAGCGTTTTTTTGTAGGGTAGTGTTATTATGTAACAGACAAGGGGATGCGAGGTTGCTATGAGTGGCATGTTTTTTATTTTGTTTGCGTTTGTTTAGTGTGGATGGAGTATGGGTTAGGGGTGGTGGAGGAGCATGTGGATCATGATGTAAGGCTCTAAATTGTGCAATGGAGGAGAGGCGAGTGAATGAAAGTTGCTGGGATGGGGTGCTTGAGGTAGGTGTTTGTGAAGTATGGGGGGTAGGGGTGGAGATAGGATGGAAATTGTATCCTTTGTGTAGTCCTGGGGGTGGGAGTGGGTATGACGATGAGTGTAATGTAAGTTTGTGTTGTTTTGATGTGCTGATGTTTGTGGTCGGTATTGTTTTTGTGGAATAATGAGAGGGGCTATTGGTGTAGTTGTTTTTGGTGAGGGATTTGTATGTGAGTTAGTGTTGCTAAGTGGAATTTGGGTGTTAGATGGGGTGTTGATGTGTTTTGGAGGTGAGTGTATGAAGTGTGTAAGACGTGATGGGTGTGTGTCAGGGAAGTAAGTATTAGTTGAGATGACCGGAAGGGGTAATATATGTGGTGGAGTGAAATGTGGGGATTGTATGGTTGTGTGTAATTGGTGAGGAGAGGGGAAGAGTGTTTGTATATGATGTGTTTGAATGCAGGGTTTGGGCATTGTTATGATGACAGGTGGTCTGTGTGGAGCGAACAGTGGATAGTGTTGTTGGTTAATATCAGCAGAGAGTGTGTATCTGGGAAACTGAAGCTGAGAGAAATGTATGTTGTAGTTTTGTGTTGTGTGGGTGGTGGCAGGTAGTGTTAGTGGGAGGGGAGAGAGTAGTGTTTGCTGTGAGAATGAAGGTGTTTGACTGTAGTAGTTGTGGGGGGTATGTGTATATGTGTTGTATGTAGGGTATTGTGTTGGGTGGTGGGGCAATGCAATCTGTCTGTGGTCAGTTTGTGATGCATGGTTTGGATGCCCTTGTAGAATATGTGCTTGCATGTGGAGGGATATGTAGGGGTTGACACCATTCATGGTCATATGTGATTTGGGCAGCATTTCTGTCCCTAGTCCCTAGTCCCTACCTGTCCCGAACAGGCCCAAACAGACAACTGCCCTTATCCTCTCCGCCCTTTGCCTCGACGCCTGGGCTGAGACGCCCTGAATCCTGGCCTTTTATAGCCCTAACGGCCAATAAGAAGCTGGTCCTAACCCTAGCCAATCCGATTTTAAACCCTGATTTAGCCAACTAATGGGAGACCCAGCCCTAATCACCAGTCATAGCCCTATTCCTGACTATCCAATCACAGCCCCCAGCCCTAAAAACCAGCAGCCATTCAGAATCTCAGCCCTATCCACCAATCACAGCCCTAGATCCAACAGCCATTCAGAATCTCAGCCCTATCCACCAATCACAGCCCTAGATCCAACAGCCAATCAGAATCTCAGCCCTATCCACCAATCACAGCCCTAGATCCAACAGCCAATCAGAATCTCAGCCCTATCCACCAATCACAGCCCTAGATGCAACAGCCAATCAGAATCTCAGCCCTATCCACCAACCATAACCGCAAATCTGGAGCTAGCAACCAATAAAACACCGTCTCCCAACAACCTATCACAACAGCATATGCAATAACCACAAGGAACTTATATAAGGAGCAAGTTAACTAAACTCCAGTCCCTGGGGGCAGGGGAAAGGCTACTGCTGCTCTATTCAGTATCTCCTTGGATACAGACAGGCTAAATCCACACTTCCAAGCTAGCAGAGTCTACTTTCCAGGTAAGGGGGGGATTGTTTAAGAGACAAATACTGCAATAGTGCTGGGCGCACACTCTAAAATCTGTCTTCTTTTTTTTTTTTTTAAGGTGAGTGAAAAATCCGAGTGGTAGCATATCCAGCTTGGTGCATTATGGGAAATGAAGTCTGTTTGTAATGATTGAAATGAAGGGGGAGTAAAAACGTATTTAAACATTAGTGGGCGTGTGTCCTGTAATTACCAGCATTTGAAGAAGGCACGTCGCCAAAACGCGTTATGCTGGGGTGAGGAAGTGGAATCTAAATGTGCCCCTGGCTCTGTCGGTTGTCAAATCTTTACAAAATTTTCCAAAACATAAGATGCTCAAGTCAGCTACTATATGGAAAGTTTGGGTTGGTCCATCAAGCAGGGGCCGAGAAAAAGAGAAGTCCCAAAACCTGTTTTCTCCATGTTAATTTCCAAACGTATTTTGAACAAGAATAGCAGCTGAACCACTGGACGGATCTACACCAAAAATGGCAGAAAGCTACCTCTTGGTCCAAAATGTTACCTTTTTGTTATTTGTTTTAAATGTGTTCAGGACTTTTTTAAATATTTTTAAAAAAAAATTACATATAGGGACGCGAAGGCTCCGCAAATCCTCCCAATGTCGTGCTGAGATCTGATTGGCTGCCAACACTTCAACAAAGAACTGTTGGCAGCCATTTTGGTACTTAGGAAAAAAGATTAAAAATGAGACAGGGGGCCAGGGTAGGGCGGACAAGGGCAAAGAAGCACTTTTTTTTAAATGTACAAAATAAAGAAGTGTGGTCTCCTGTGCTTGTTCCACTAAAGCTCCCGGGTGGGGCATGTTAAACTAAAGGAGAGGAGCACAGGGGGCCCCCTCCTGGGCTCATTCATGCCACTAGGACTACCATCTCTCCAGGGCTTTAGTTAAATGGCACGTGGGGAGTGCATAGCTACCCCACGCCCCAAGCACCGCCACCTCCCTGGGGCAAATAAGGAATGTTTGGGGGCTGCATGACCCCCCCACAGCCCCAGGAACTGACACCTGCCTGGGGAAAACACTGAATTACATGCAGGGGTGCTGCACGCACCTCCTGCAGCCCCGGAGTCCGCCACCTCCCCGGGACAAAAAAAGAACGTTGGGGGCACCCAACCAACACCTCCCCGGGGCAAACATTTAATTACATGAGGGGGGCTGAGAGGCCCCCACACAGCCCTGCGGGCTGGATCCTCCCCAGTGCCTAAATTGAATTGCATGCGGGGGGCTGCATGACCCCTCACACCCCCCCGGACCGCTGCCTCCCTGGGGCAAATATTAAATTACATGTTGGGGACTACGCAGACCCCTTGCATACCTCTTTGGGGCTAAAATAAAAGATTGATGGGTGTCCATTGGAGACACCGGCCCTGGGGACCACCACCTCCCCGAGACAAATGCCACATTGGAGTGGGCCTGGTGGAGCCTAAGATGGCCATGGGCTCTACCAACATCGAGGGCCAGCTCCTGCTATGTCCTGGGGTGCCCACTCCCGGGGCAAATCTGTTTGCTCTGACCTGGCAGGAGCTTTCACAACTCCTACCAAGTCAGAGCAAACACTCAGGTTCCAGCAAAGTGAAAGCTGTCAAACAGATCTTGTTTGCTGGAAGTGGTGGTCTCCTCTGTTTTCTTGTCTGCAGAGATGCGGGCAGGGAAACAGGGGAAACAATTGCACTCACAGACAGGGAACTGAATATTTAGTAGCTCTCTGTCTGTGACAGGTAACCGGCTGGGACCCTGGGGGCCTTCAGGCTACCCCGCAGGTCACCCAGGAACGATGGCCAGACCCCGGGGATGGGTTTACCAGGGCCAAAATACGCTAGGGGAAGGTGGCTGCATGACCGCCCTCTTCCATTTTTTGAGGGCCACACCCCAGGGGATGGGATCCCTAGGGCGAAGATTGACCTGGGGCGGGGGGCCGCATGGCCCCCTATGGAACTGTAGTGGGCTCTGGGGAATGAGGCTGGAGGAGAAGGGGAAGCTGGAGTCCCCCTCCCCTACACTGCACAGTTGAAGCTCCACTTCTGGAAAGGACAAATGATCCAGGCAAAGCAAGTGTTTACTCCGAGATTCCATGTCTAAAATGATTCTAAATCTTTTGCGGAGGTGAATGCATCTCTCATCTGTTGGAATACCCACTCTCACACCCAAACAGACAGTCTCACTGCCAACACACCTAGAGACACCCTCTCACACCTATTCTCAAACCAGAGTGACAGACCCTGCAACCAGCTCCTGCTGTGCATGACCAAAAGCCATGCAAAGCGTGGGTTTGGGTGGTTGGCCCCAAGGACAGGCCGCAGGCTAGCCAACACTGCTGACAGCCTTCAACTGTGCGCAGTGTGGGATTGGGTGGTTATAGAGTGTTGCCCGTAGGGCCTGGCTGCAGGCCGTGTTTGGATTAGCGTATAGTAATGAATTACTTTACATTTTAAAAAAAATATAGAAATTCACTAAAAAAACAAAGGTTACAGGGATGTTATAGTTAGGAAATATAATTATAAAAACCTTATAAATTCACTTAAAAAACAAAGGTTACAGAAATGTTATAGTGAGGTTCTGAATTTACTCACACAAAACCATAGAAATTCAGCATTTACATTCAGAGTTATTTAAAGTAACGATAACTCGTGGCCTAGGTTACTATATCTCGTGTGCAAATAAGCATTTTCTTTTGTTTATCATGAAATGCTGGGGAAAAACACAAATCAAACGGTTAGTAAAAACAATAATTTTAATACTGAGCTTATTCAACTGTGAGTTGCATTTTCATTTGTAAAGTGATTCCTACTACCTACATTTCTTACCTACAGCAGTAGATTTCTTCACAAATCGTCGACCATCCTTGACCATGTAAGATAAATGTACTCCATATTTTACAGATGTTGACGTTTTGACCTACAATTAAAATTTAGGAGTTAGTACCAGAAGGTACCAGTTCATTAAACATTTTGGCAATGTGTGCTTAAAGGTTAGCTTACTGTCATCACATTCATTCCATCCTGTATTGTTTCTCAAATATGTGGTGTATATGAACAGAAATAATATTTTGACCATGATGGAAAATAACTGCAGGACAAGTACAAATGCACCAAAATATGGAAATCTGAGTGGCAGCAAATCAGTAAACTTTTTATATTATCTGGAACACTTTTGTATCATTACACATAATTATTTATTCACCATAGTCAAACAAAGTGTTGTGACAACCTTAGATCCACAGTTTGAATGAACAAGAGTGCACAGCTTGATATATAAATGTTTTTAAATGATACTGATTTACGGTCTGGAATAGGAAATTTTACAAATCTTTCAAATATTGTGACTATTGAGAAAGCATTGGAAACATTAACATTCATGTTCCCAATAGCGCTTAGAGCACAAAGATCTGTATGTGGGAAACTCTCATTTACTACTATTTTCAGAACAGCCATACAAAATTCTGAACACGCATTCACAATATCTCTTATACCACTTGTAGATTGGCATAATTGCTTGTTCAAGTGAAGTAATGAATACAAGTTACTTACAGTGTTACAAAGAGGCATATCTGAATTTTCCAGAATTGGGGGGTCATTCTGACCCTGGCGGTCCATGACCGCCATGGCGGAGGGCAGCGGAAGCACCGCCAACAGGCTGGCAGTGCTTCCTGGGCGATACCGCTGCGGTCAGAAAAGGGGAGCCGGCGGTTTCCCGCCGGTTTCCCGCTGGCCCAGGGAATCCGCCATGGCGGCGCTGCTTGCAGCACCGCCATGGGGATTCCGACCACCTTCCCGCCAGCCTGTTTCTGGCGGTGTCCACCGCCAGAACCAGGATGGCGGGAACGGGTGCCGTGGGGCCCCTGGGGGCCCCTGCACTGCCCATGCCACTGGCATGGGCAGTGCAGGGGCCCCCTAGCAGGGCCCCACAAAGATTTTCACTGTCTGCTTTGCAGACAGTGAAAATCGTGACGGGTGCCACTGCACCCGTCGCACCCCTGCAACTCCGCCGGCTCCATTCGGAGCCGGCTTCATTGTTGAAGGGGCTTTTGCGCTGGGCCGGCCGGCGGTCTTCTGGCGGTCGCCCGCCGGCCCAGCGGGAAAGCCGGAATGGCCGCCGCGATCTTTCGGCGGGAACCGCTTGGCGGGCGGCGACCGCCGACCGCCGCGGTCAGAAAGACCACCTTAATTCTTTCACTATAGGTAAATATAAAATCAAATTACCCCTTAGCTGGTCACTCCCCCCACCTTAGTGCTGGGACCATTTGTGGCTATTTGAGGTAATTTGCGCTAAGGCTCCATAACGTTTTTACACATAAGGTATCCACACCAAATGTGCGCCCTTTTTTTCTAACATCTTGGGAATTCTAAAGGTACCCAAGCTTTGTTGGTTCCCCTGGAGGGGACTGAGAATATAATCAAAATGTAGCAACATTTTGAGTTTTTGAGAAAAACTGGGAAATGGTGCTCCATTTGTTAGTATGTTTTTATGATCCTAACAATGGCATCAACAAAGAGTTTGCTGTACTAAAGTCACCATCTTCCCAGCTTTCAGGAACATGCATAGCAAATCAAGAAACCACATTTTGCACTACAGTTTTGGCATTTTTGAAAGAGGTAGCCCATTTTACCTGGGTTTTTCTGCTCTGAACCTACTTCCAGTTTGCGGTGGAAACCAGTGTGAAACCCTTAGGTGATCCAGGAAACCTATAATTATAGGAGGCTGGCCTGGTTTGTAGTAGATACCACATGCACTTACACCTTATACTGGGTCCAGTTATCCCGCATTAGTGAAATGTACCCAGTGTCTAGAAGCCAGGCTGTCTAGGAGTAGCTATATCTGAGAAGTCAAGGCTGAACTACGAGACATGCAAAGCAGTACTCACACACATGAAAGAAAATACTCAGTGTTACAAAAATAAAGGTACTGTATTTTGGTGACACAAATGCCAAAAATATCTTAGAGACTATACTCCCTTAGGAGGTAAGTAATATACACAGTACATACACTAGAATCCAAAAACAGTTAAGTAAACTGTTAGAAAACAGTGCAAATAGTGAAAATCACAATAGGTTGCAAAGGGCCTAGGGAAACACAAACCATATACTAAAATAGTGCAATGCGAAAGTCGGTTTCCCACCTAGGCAAGTGTAGTGTGTAGAGGGGCACTGGGAGTGTAAGAAAACACAAAAGGTAACTAATAGAACCCTCCCCAGAGTCAAGGAAAACAGGAGGAAATCACAGTAAGTTTCCTGGAACACAAAAGACATTGTGATAGAAGATTATGCAAGAACCAGAAGAGACTGCAAGGCACCAACAATGGATTCCTTGACCTGAAGACCTGTGAAAGAAGGGGACCAAGTCTAAGAAGCACTGAAGAGTCCAGGGAGAACAGGAGCCCCGCTAACCCGGATGAAGGTGCAAAAGAAGAACTACTGGTGAGAAGACAAAGTCAGTTATGCACCCAAGAAGACAGATGCGGGTTCCTGGTTGATGCAGAAGATATCCCACACCAGATGGATGATTGCAGTATGGTTTGTGTCGCTGGATTCCTCCAACAGGCTTTGGCACACACAAAGCTCGCGGTTAGCGGAAGATGGCGCTGCCTGGGACCTGGAGGGAACCTGGTGGCCTCTACCCAGGAGGGGAAGACAGAGGGGGCTCTCAGCAACTCAGCTAGCCCTCAGAAGACCAGGCAGCAGGCACAGGTGTTCCACAGAACAGGGACTAAGAAGGTGCAAATGGAGGCCCATGTAGCATGACACAAAGGGATCCCACGCCACCGGAGAACCACTCAGGAAGCTGTGCATCACAGGATGGAGTGCTGGGGGCCTAAGCTGTGCTGTGCACGAAGAACTTCTTGGAAGGTCGCACACAAGCCTTGGCAACTGCAAGTCACGTGGTGCACGTAAGTACTGTCTTGCGTGGGGAGACAAGCTCTTACCTCCGCCAAAGTTGGACAGCTGGACTTTGGGACTGTTGGGGGTCGCTTAAGTCCACCACCTGTGTTCCTGGATCCATGCTCGTCATCTGGAGAGGGGACCCACGCCACCGATCATCGCTGCAGAGAGGTGCCTGCTGAAGCAGGGAAGTGACTCTGTCACTCCACAGGAGATTCCTTCAGTTCTTCTGTTGCAGGCTGAAGACAGGCAGTCCTCGGAGGATGCACAACCTGGAAACTATTGCAGTTTCTGGCAGGAGCTGAAGATACAATGTTGCAGAAGTCGTCTTTGCTTCTTTGTTGCAGTTTGTAGAGTTCCTGGAGGGTTCAGCTGCGGTACCATCGGTAGAAGACGAAGTAAAGAGTGCAGAGGATTCCTGATGGAGTCTTACAATCTGAATCTGAAGAAACACCCAGAGGAGAGGCCCTAAATAGCCTTGAAAGGGGGATTGGTCACCTAACCAGTTAAGCACCTATTGGGGGGGCTCTGACATCACCTGCTGGCATTGGCCGCTCAGATGCTCCTAGAGTGCCCCACCACCTTGGAATCCAAGGTTACAAAACCCAGGGACACTCTGGAGGAGCTCTGGTCACCACCCATAGGGTGGTGATAGATAGGGGAGTGGTCACTCCCCTTTCCTTTGTCCTGTTTCATGCCAGAGCAGGGACTGGGGGTCCCTGAACTGGTGGGGATTGGATTATGTAAGGAGGACACCATCTGTGCCCTTCAAAGCATTTCTAGAGGCTCTGGGAGGCTACCCCTCCCATGCCTTAACACCTATTTCCAAAGGGAGAGGGTGTAACACCCCTCTCCCAAAGGAAATCCTTTGTTCTGCCTTCCTGGACTTGAGCTGCTCAAGCAACAGGAGGGCAGAAACCTGTCTATGACGTGGCAGCAGCTGGCTGGAAAACCTCAGAAGGCTGGTATGGCAGTACTGGTGGTCCACTGCAGAGCCCCCAGAGTGCATGAGATTGTGCAACCAATACTAGAACCATTATTGGGGAACAATTCCTAGTTGTTAGACACCTTCCATGGCCATATTCCGGGTTACCATTGTGAAGCTGGACATAGTTATTGACCAGTGCACGTGTAAAATGGCATCCCTGCATGCACAAAGTCTGGGGAAATGGTCCTGGATGATGTGGGGGCACCTCTGCTAGTGCAGGGGTGCCCTCACACACAGGGCACCTAGCTTTAAGGGTTGGAAGGCCTGGCATATAGGTGACTAATAAGTGACCTGGTGAAGTGTATGCACCATTTCACACAGGCTGCAATGCCTTCCTGTAGAAGACTTCGTATGGGCTC
Organism: Pleurodeles waltl; assembly: GCF_031143425.1. Taxonomy (NCBI): domain Eukaryota; kingdom Metazoa; phylum Chordata; class Amphibia; order Caudata; family Salamandridae; genus Pleurodeles; species Pleurodeles waltl. The sequence continues at coordinate 791,885,776 of NC_090445.1, forward strand.
CCTATGGGTGGCAAAAGTAATGTTACAGCCCATAAGGATCCCCTGGAACCTCAATGCCCTGGGTACCTAAGTACCATATACTAGGGACTTATAAGGGGTGACCAGTATGACAATTTGGGATGAAATACTGGGTTGCCATTATGTAGTGATCAATTTGAGAACAGAGAGAGCATAAGCACTGGGGTCCTGGTTAGCCGGACTCCAGTGACACAGTCAAAACACACTGACATCAGGCAGAAATTGGGGGTAACATGCTAAAAAGAGGGTATTTTCCTACAATAATGTTATGAAAAGCAGATTAAATTCCAAATGTGTCAAGAGGCCATGCCATATGTGTAGATCCCTCAAGGTTTTGCCAAGGAAAATAACTGATGAAATAAAGAAAAATGGAAAATGTGTAGGGAACAAGGGACATTTGTAACAACACTTTTATGTGTAAGTTTTTGTCATGAAGGCCGGATTATAAAGCAGTATGCCATAACATCCACTAGAGCCTTCTGGTTGCATGGTTATATACTGTTTGTGGGTTCTCCAAGCACCCAAGTGCCCAGAGCCAACAACGGTGATGCACCATACAATGGTTTTTCAATAAGAACTGAGATTAGACTAATTCATGATGTGAAATAGGTAGAGTGAAAAATGGGTATCAAGGAAACCTTTGTATTTAGGAAGTAGGCAGAAGACGTGAAGTTTAGGCATTTTGTGGGTACCTGTACTAGCGTATGATTTTGATGGCATTTTTCAAAATGTCTCCTTTCTTATAAACTGCCTTAGATTGGAAGGGCACAAATGTAATGTAATCCAAGTGGCAGTAACAAATGTTTACTGTTCTATGCTCCCACAGGTATTCCAATAAAAATGTTACCTCATTTGAATGGGTAGGCTTTATGCCTGCGACTGGAAAAGGGATTAAACACAACATGAAAGCATCAAATTTTTTCACTGAAAACTGACCCTGTAGATTTTAGACCCTAGCTCAGCCAGCACCTATGGAAATGTAGCGAACATGTGGAATAAAAATAAAAAGACAATAGGGGTATCCAAGGTGGATTGACCTGCGTGGCTCTTATCAGTTTTTTTAACTCAGAATCCCTCGCAAACCTCAAACTTTGACAAAAAAACATTTTCCACATATTTCTGTGATGTGAAGTACTAGAATCTGTGGGTAACCACATACTTCGATCCACCCAGTATTCCCCCAAGTCTCCCAATAAAAATGGTACCTCACTTGTATGGCTAGGACTGCCCGTGAAAGAAAAAGGCCCAAAGCAAAACATTGATACTGCATTTTTAACTGAAAACCAACCTTTTTTCCTAATGTGGGTAGCTGGAGGTTTTGCACCCTAGCTCAGCCGGCACCCAGGGAAACCTAGGCAACCTGTACTTTTCTGAAAAATATACACCTAGGGGTATCCTGGGTGGGCTGACTTGTGTGGCTGTAAACAGTTTTTGTAACCCAGAATCCCCTGTAAACCTCAGACTTTGACTGAAAAAACAAATTTTCCTAATTTCTGTGATGGAAAGTTCTGAAATCTATGGGTAGTCACACAATTCCATCCACCCATCATTCCCCCCAGTCTTCTAAGATAAATTGTACCTCACCTGTGTGGGAAGGCCTAGTGCCTATGGCAGGAAATGGCCAACACCACAACAGGGACGCATCACATTTTCCACCAAATTCTGACCCCTTCATCCAGTGTGGGTTGCTGGAGATTTTGGACCCTAACTCATCTGGTACCTAGGGAAACCTAGCCAACCTGTACATTTTTAAAACTAGACATGTGTGGGCATCCAGGGTGGGCTGAATTGAATGACTGTAACCAGGTTTTTTGACCCAGAATCCCTTTCAAACCTCAAACTTTGGCTAAAAATGACATATTTTCTTCACATTTCTGTGATGGAAAGTTCTGGAATCTGTGAGGAGACAACAAATCTTTCTTTGCACCCAGAATTCCCCCAAGTTTCCTGATAAAAATGGAATTTTAATTGTGTGGGTCGGCCTAGTGTCCCCGACAGGAAAAGGCCCCAAAAGCAGCATGGTTGGATCACAATTTTACCAGTGAAAACTGACCTTTATTGAAATGTGGGTAGCTGTAGATTATGGACCCTAGCTCAGCCAGCATCCAGGGCAACATAGCCAACCTGTAAAGTTTTTAAAACTAGACATATAAGGGTAACCAGGGTTGTCTGATCTGCATTGCTCTCACAAGGGATTTTTTACCCAGAATAATTTGCAAACCTCAAACATTGACTTGAAGCAAATGTTAATCCGAATCTGCAGGGAGCCATAAATATCCATCCACCTGACATTCCTCCAAGGCTCTCACTAGAAAGGGAAACTCACTTGTGTGTTTAGGCACGCCCGCAAAAGAAAAGAAAAGAAAATGGACACATCAGATTTTTCAATGAAAACTGATCTTTTTTCACATGTGAGTAGCTATAGATTTTGGATCCTAGCTCATTCGGCACCTATTGAAACCTAGCCAGCCTGTACATTTTTAAAAACTAGACACCTAGTCCAGGGTGAGCTGAATCACATGATTGTAACCAGGTTTATGACCCATAATCCCTTGCAAATCTCACCTTTGACTAGAAAAAAACACATTTTCCTAACATATCTGTGATGGAAGGTTCTAAATTCTTTGGGGAGCTACAAACTTCCATCCACGCAGCATTCCCCAAAATCTCCCAAGATAAATGGTACTTCACTTGTGTGGGTAGGTCTTGTGCCTGCAGCAGGAAATGGTGCAAAACACACCATAGACGCATTGCATATTTCCACCAAAAACTGACCCTTTTATCCAATGTGGGTAGCTGTAGATTTTGGCCCATAGCTCAGCCAGCACCTAGGGACACCTAGCCAATGTGTGCATTTTGAAAACTTGACATATAGGGGTATCCAGGTTGGCTGACTTTCATTGCTTTCAGTAGGGCATTTTATACCAGAATCCTTTGCAAGCCTCAAACTTTGACTAAAAAAATACATTTTAATCACATTTCTATGCCAGACAGTTCGGCAGAGAGCACCAAACCTCTATCCACCCGACAGTTCCCCAAGAATTCCAATAACAATGGTTCCTCACTTGTGTTGGTAGGCCTAGTGCCACGATAGGAAACAGCTCAAACACAACATGGATGCATTACATTTTTCCACCTACAACTGGCCCTTTTTTCCAAAGTGGGTAATCTGGCAATCCCAGGTGTGGACTTTTCGCCTCCCACTGTGGTAAACGGCACAAGGGGTTTATGATCCACTTGCACAATGAATCAGAATGAATCACAATGTATTGCAAACCCCACAAATATGATTTACAGTGTACCATACCCCACCAAAAAGCCACTGCCTCCTGTTCAGTCAGTAAATAGGTTGCTTCAGAACCCCTCAAACTCATAGAGGCAAAGGTAGCTACTTGTTCCTTTCCACCACTATGTTGCATGAGCTCTATACCTAATCCCCTTTGACTTGCATCTGTCATCAGTATGGCTTGATCACATGTATCAAACGGCTTCAAAGGAATGGCATGGATATTTTCATTCTTAATGTGGTTAATCTCCATTTCACACTCTCCACTCCAAGTGAACTTAGCATTTTGTTTCAAAACACCCCTCATGTTAAAGGTTTTCTCTGCACAGTTTGGCACAAATCTCATGTAAAATTCACTTAGATCCATGAATGATCTGAATTGGTCTATACCCTTTGGCAAACATGAATCCCCAAGTGACTTCACCAAACTAGTTTTTAATTCAATACCTTTTTCTGATAATTTGTGCCCTGAATACTCTATAGTGTTGGTATTCACCCTACATTTTTCTGGACTTAGGCCCTCATTACAACCCTTGCGGTTTGTGATAAAATGGCAGTAATACCGCCAACAGGCTGGCGGTGAATACTGCCAAATTATGACCATGGCGGAAAGAGCTCAGACAGACAGCCACTTTAACACACCCACCGCCAGGACGGAATCAACAGGCACCACGACGGTAACCGCCTACAGCCAGGTGGAAGCGAATGTTCTGCCCACAGTATAATGACAGTCCAATCCGCCACCTTTTTGGGGGTGGTACCAACGACATCAAAAGCCTGGTTGAAACAGATTTCAGAAGTCAAAGGACTCACCTGTGGAGACTCAGGGAAGAACCACGCTGCCATGGAGCCCGAGCTGCACATATTCCCAATGTTGATTTACGTCCTGTTCCACCATGAACACCAACAACAACAAAGATTACCACGGTGAGTACAGCCGCCTAGCACACAGGGGAGGGAGGGAGGAAAATGAGAGTGACACACACACGCAACACCCCCATCCTCAACACCATACACACAAGCAGATGCAGCAACATATCATATTGACCCCCTACTCCTCCAGAATAATTCAAGGACAACTCCAATAGATAAAAGTGATTGTAATAAGATAAATATAGTAGCAATACGTACATCCAAATCAAAATGTATATACATATTTACAAATGAAGGGACACTGCCCAGTCCTCAATGTTCATGGGCAACAGGGCCACATTACAAAGTCAAAGGCCCCACTTGACTCCTGCAACAACACGGAGAGAACACTGCAGGGGCATCAGTTCTAAAATAGGCAGGCACCTCAGGGGGACGGGGAATGGGGGAGTACCTCAGCCGGAAGATGGTACAACGCCACTGGTCCCGGAGGGTGCAACATGCTCTGTGCTTGGTCCTGGGGAGTGCAAGGCTACAATCTCTCGAGTGGGTGACTTGCCCACATGCTTTGGAGGGGGGAACATGCCCATTACTCGGTCCTGGAGAGTGCAAGGCCACAATCTCTCAAGTGGATGCCCTCTCTACTGGTTCTGGAAGGGGCATCGTGACCAGTGAGCTTCATCCTGGGGAGGATGGGGTGAGTGGATGGCTTCTCCACTGGTTCTGGAGGGGGCATTGTGCCCAGTGAGCTTCATCCTGGGGAGGATGGGGTGAGTGGATGGCATCTCCACTGGTTCTGGAGGGGACATTGTGCCCAGTGAGCTTCATCCTGGGGAGGATGGGTTGAGTGGATGGCTTCTCCACTGGTTCTGGAGGGGACATCATGCCCAGTGATGCAGGTCTTGGGGAGTGCAGGGTCACAGTCTCTCAGCTTGGTGTCAATCCCACAGGATTTGCAGGGGGCAGGCCGGACAACAGCCCATGGAGGCAGGGTTACACAATGTCAGCCGGCGGTGACGGCTGTTCAGTGGTGGTGCTGCTGGTGCTGCTGCTGGTAGTTGTTGGGGGATGCTCCAGCCCATCTCCTGCAGCCTCAGTCGGCTGCCCACTGGTGCTGCTACTGCTGGTGGTAGTTATAGGGGGAGGCCCCAGCCCATCCCCTGCAGCCTCGGATGGCTGCCCACTGGTGCTTCTGCTGCTGGTGGTGGTGCTGGTGGCGGTGCTGCTGGCAGAGCTAGTGGTGGGGGGAAGCTCAGGCCTATCCCCTGCAGCCTCAGACAGCTGTCCACAGGTGCTGCTGCTGTTGGTGATTCGTGTGGGGGGAGGCTCCACCCATCCCTGCAGCCTTGGACAGCTGCCCACTGGTGCTGCTGCTGCTGGCGGAGCTGGTAGTGGTGGTGGGGGGAAGCTCCTGCCCATCCCCTGCAGCCTCGGATGGCTGCATCACCATGGTTGGTAGTGTGGGCTCCGACAGGGACCCAGCACCAGTCCCCTTGCCCTTCATGCCAGCAGCTGGGGATGGTTCCTTGCTCCTTTTGGCTGCAGCTGGGGATGGCTCCTTGCTCTTTTTGGCAGCAGCCGGGAGTGGCTCCTTGCCCTTCCTTGCGGCAGCTTTGGGTGGCTCATTGCCCTTCCTTGCAGCAGCAGGGGGTGGCTCGTTGCCCTTCTTTGAAGCACTTGGGGCAGGCACCCTTTCCATCTGGCTGGTTGGTCCCGGGATCCGTTCCCACCTGGAGTTGCTGGGGACACTACTTGCCTGTGGACTGGTGGCTGAGGTGCTTGCCTGGGTTTTGACCACCCTGGCCTCATGTGAAGGACCGGGGGGAGGAGAGGTAGGGAAGAGGACAACGGTAGAAAGGAAAAGCTTCTTATGGACATTGGGGTGGGAAGAAGGAGAAGGTTTGGGAGTGGAAGAAGAGGGAGTGGTTGTAGGAGGTGTCTGTCTGCTGTGTTTGGGTGCAGGTGCATGGGCTGGATGCTATTGTGAGGTGGATGGCTGTTGGGTGTCTGAGTGCTTGCATTTGTGTACTTTGGGAGGAGGGGCCCCAGCACAGTGGGAGAGGGCACATGGGATGTGTGCATGGATGTTGGGGTGGTGACTGCCAGTGTGGTGTGTGTTCTGATAGGTGTGCTTGTGATGGAGGTACTGGATGAGGATGTACTGCATGCAGGTGTGAGTGTAGACGCAACTGGGAGGGAGGTGGAGAACGAGGAGGAGGGGGACACAGTGGAGGCAGTGGATGTTGGTATGTCTGCATCTGGATGGTGTTTGTGTGAGTGCCTGTGGGATGAAGTGTGGTGCTTGTGTTTGCCATGTCCACACTTGTGTGTTGTCCTGTGTGCATGCTCGTCTGCCTGTGTGCTTGGGATAGGTTAGGGTTCAGGGGAATGGGACTGGGAAGAAGAAGTTGGAGGGGGGAGGGGGGAAACAGGGACAATGGCTGCCATCAGAGCGGAGGCCAGAGCCTGGATTGATTTCTGTTGGCCCGCCAAGTCAGTGTGAATGCCCTCCAGAAATGCATTGGACTGTTGCATTTGGGCTTCCCACCCCTGGATGGCATTCACAATGGTTGACTGCCCAACCGAGATGGATCGCAGGAGGTCAATAGCCTCCTCACTCAGGGCAGCAGGGCTAACTGGGGCAGGGCCTGAGGTGCCTGGGGCAAAGTAGATGCCCACCCTCCTGGGTGAGCGGGCACGGGAAACTCACTGAGGAACTGCAGGGAGGGCGGTGCTGGTATGGGCCGGCGGCTGTACCTGTAGCTGGGGTTGGCACAGAGGTGTCTGCCACCACCAGGGAGCTTCCATCAGAGGAGGTATGCGTGTCTGAACTGTCTCCTCCAGTCTCCACTGTGGTGTTCCCCTCGTCCTCCGTCCAACTTGTGCCCTCACCGTCGGTGGACTCCACCTCCTGGGTCCTGTGATATGCAGCTCCCTCCGTCACCGGTGCCTCTGCTCCTCCGCCAGATGATGCTAATGCACATAAGGACAGGGTGACAAAACAAAAAGGGGGAGAGAAAGAAAAAGGATACACTTGGTAAATGGCGGCACAAACACCACCGTTGGCATGCACAACACACTCACACACCTGGAACAGCCCTACGCACTAGGCAATGAACTACCAGTTACAATGCTAGTCACCAGGCCATGGGGAGGGGCACATACCGCCAACTGCAGCATACCTGGAACCCACACAGCCCTGCCCAGTAGTGGATGCCTACTAGCTAGGTTGGAGGAATTTCACATCAGAACCCTGCTCAACATGTCAGGCCTGGCCTAGGGGCACCCACAGGCACACATCCCCCACCCGGATACCACCCCACCAGGCGTATGTAGTAATGAAGGGCACTGTGCTCACCCCCTTGTTGCTGCTGTGATGCCCCCAAGTTCCCATCCAGCTCCAGATAGGCCACCACCAGTATGCAGGCCAACAGGGGGGTCAGGGTTCGACGGGCACCCCTTCCTCGTTGGGAGGCCATCCCCAGCTGGGCCTCTGCCGTCTTCCGTGCCCAGCGTCTCTGGTCCTCCCACCGTTTTCAACAGTGGGTGTTCCGCTTTCTGTAGACCCCCAGGGGCCGCACGTCCTTGGCGATGGCACGCCATATACCCTTCTTTTGATGGGCACTGACCTACAGAGGAAAAATACACAGGGAAAAGTATTAGTCAGACCTTCCTGTCTGTTACACTCATGGCCCACCATTCCCCTTCCCATCACCTTACGCACAGACATGGCCCAGCATACATTCTGCACGCTGCCCAGGGCCCATCCACCAACATCCCCCACACGAGGCTTCACACACAGCACTCCATGCATTCATGCCCCATGCATCTTACTCACAGTGTACTCACCTGTTGATCTGCAGGCCCAGACAGCAGTCGGTACTGGGGTAGGACCCCATCCACTAGGCTCTCCAACTCCGCCGAGGTGAAGTCAGGGGCCCTTTTCCCAGTCACACGAGTCATGGTAGGTTCTAGACACAGGTCACAGCAGCACATGCAGTGTAGGTCCTCTCCTGTTGAAGGTCAGGTAGCAAGTGAGTGAACAGATACAAAATGGCGGTCATGTCCGCGGCGGTGCATACCGTAACCACCGGCGTACATCACCATTGGCCACTGTACCCCATAGGGTCCAATTTATCCACTGAGGCGTTGCACAGCGGATCCCGACCGCCTCCCGCAATGGCCACAACGTCAGTGGAATTACCTCACTTCCACCTGTCTCTCAATACAGGACAGGCATGGATCATAACTGTGTCACAGATCACATTTGTACTTACAGGACATATGCCACTAATACATTTAAATTCACATCATGCATTGAACTGTAGTGGCTACAATGTACAGCTATGACCGGCACATCACTCTTTTCCCCCATAGATTGCAAGCGCTGCGGATGAATAGCAGATGGACACATCCCCCGTGTACAGACCCCTGGTGGACTTGGCAAAAATGGAGGACAAGCACACTATCCTCACCTACAGACTTGACAGGTCCACTGTCACGGAGCTGTGTGTCCAATTGGAGCCTGACCTGATATCTGCTATCCGTCACCCCCCTGAGATCCCCCCTCTTGCGTAAGTCCTATCTGTGCTCCATTTCTTGGGAACTGGTTCTTTTCAAGTGACTGTGGGCTTGGCAGCAGGAATGTCACAGCCAATGTTCTCAATAGTGCTGACCAGAGTGTTGTCAGCCCTAATTAAACACATGTGCAGCTACATTGTTTTCCCCCAGGTGGACGATTTGGCAACAGTGAAGGCTGACTTCTATGCAATGGGACATATCCCCAACATAATTGGTGTGATTGCTGGAACACATATTGCATTTGTCGTACCCCCTGGAAAAATGAACAGGTGTTCAGAAATCGAAAAAGTTTTCACTCCCCCTGTCGCACAGCAGTTCCCCCAGCTTCCCTGTTGTCCTGTACCTCCGTCCCCTGAACCGTGTGCCCACTGCCACTGACCCCAGGTCCCTGATTGTCTTGGGTTAGTGGGTTTGCCTAGGGTCCCTGTAGTGGTGGACACACTTCTGATTGACGTGTCCTGGGAACAGTGGCATGGGACTGCTGGGTGGGTGCTGTGGTGGTGTCTCCTGAGGGGGGAGGTTCTGTGGTGGGTTGGGACTGTGGCAGGTGAACTGACTGTTCAGAGGTCCCTGATGGTCCGGGCTGGTCATCTTGATCCAGGCATGCAGAGTTGCTTTCATCACTGTGGGCCTCATCTGTGGGTGGACTAGATATGGCTGGAACCTCCTGTCCAGTGACGTTGGGTAGGGGTCCTGTTGGGGTGTAAATGCATTGTTATTATATCTGTGTGTGCCATCTTGTGCAGTGGGTGTGTATTCCTCTATTACTGTGCTTGCACTATCGCCTTGGCCCTTGTGTGAGTGGTGATTGTGTGCCCTGGGTGAGTCTCTCTCTTGGACAAGCTTTAGTGATGGGTGTCCATGCAGATCTGTCATAGGTGTCCATGCATTGTTGTTGCATGCAGGTCTTAGTATTGGGATGTGTGGGTTGTAACGGTGGGGTATATGTGAGGTGGTGGAGTGATGGGGGTGAGGGTAGGGGTAGGGGTTTGTGATGGCATGCAGGTGGGGGGGGGATATAATAGTAACGATTTGCCTTACAAGAGTCCAGTCCTTCAGCTACTCCTGCGAGGCCCTCATGATGCATAATTGTCAAGACTTCCTCCACCCATGTTGTTAGTTGTGGGGGAGGAGGTGGGGTCCACCGCCAGTCCTCTGTATGGCTACCCGGTGTCTGGATACCACGGAACGTACCTTCCCCCGTAGGTCATTCCACCTCTTCATGATGTCATCTTGTGTTCTTGGATGCTGTCCCACTGCGTTGACCCCGTCGTCAATTCTCCGCCATAGCTCCATCTTCCTTGCAATGGACGTCTGCTGCACCTGTGATCCAAATAGCTGTGGCTCTACCTGGATGATTTCCTCCACCATGACCCTGAGCTCCTCCTCAGAAAACCTGGGGTGTCTTTGAGGTACCATGATGTGGTGTGAGTGATGTGTGAGGTGGTGTTAGATGTGATGTGTGGGGTGATATTTTGGGGTGTGTGGTGTTTTGTGCGTGGATGGTGTATGAGTGATGGTGTTGTGTGCCTCTGGCGTGGTCTTTCCTTTTCTCTCTCTCTGCTTCTTCAGTGTAAGGGGTTGTGGCTAATGTGGGTGTGTGTTTTATAGTGTTGTGAGTGTGTGGTGTGTGTATGTGTGTCAGGTGTGTGTATTTAGAATTGTCCAATGTGGTTGTGTTTTGTAAGTGTGTATGTATTGTGAGCGCGGCGGTGTGTACCGCCAATGGTTTACCGCGGTTGAATGACCGTTGCATTGATTTGTGGGTCGTGATAGTGTGGGCGTATTCCTGTTGGCTTGATGGTGTGGGTTTTGGTTCCGCCACTTTATCACTGACCTTTGGTGTGGCGGACTTGTGTGGGTGTCTGTATTGTGGAGGATTTCTCAGTGTGGGTCATAATACCCGTAGCGGATTTCCGCCATGGACACGGTATGTTATCGGCCGTCGGCACAGAGGCCAGCGGCATTTACCGCCAATGTTGTAATGAGGGCCAAGGTATGTTTTGCCTAAAATGTGGGTCTTCTGAATGTAGTCTTCTACAACGACATTCCAATGCTGAAATTGGAATATGACGATCATCATATCTCCCCCCTTTTCCAGTTGGAAATAAAATTGGACCACAGTTAGCCTCAAAACATTTCTTCCCAAACACTGGAGGTCATTAAGGGCCAGATGTAGGTAGGTAAAAATTAGCGACTCGCAAATTGTGACTCTTTGCGACTCACAATTTCCGACTCGCTAACTGCAATGAAGGTAGAAAATGCAAGGACAATTTGCGACTCGCACACGGAGTCGCACTGCAGATAGCGAGTCCACTGTTTGCGAGGTCGCTTTTTGCGACCGCGCAAAAAACGGACACGCAATTTGCGAGTGGGTGTCGCAAATTGCGACTGTGCCGAAAATTGAATGCAGGTGCTGCAGAACACTCTGGAAAACACTTCCTGGCACATGATGATGACATCACAGCCAGGAAGTTTACAAATACACCTGGGAGGATGGAGGACCACACCCATTTAAACTGCAGCACAGCAAACACACAGAGCTCCTGCAACCATGGCTGAAAACCCAAGGAAGAGGAAACTGAAGTTTGCTGAAAAAGAGTTGGAGGTGCTGACTGATGAGTGTTGTCAGCACCATGACCAGTTGTTTGGCAGGGCAGCCCTCACCGTGCCATAGACAGAGAAGAGAAGACTCTGGCAGGAGATCCAGGACAAAGTCAACTCCTTGAGGGTCAGCCACCTGAGTATTGAAGAACTGAAAAAAAGGTGGTACGACCTGCGCTCCCGGACCAAGGAGAGAGTGGCAGAGCGGCTCCGGGAGATGAGAGGCACAGGAGGGGGACAATCAACCCTACCACCACCCACACCCCTGGAGGAAAGGGTAGAAGACACCCTTGAGCCTGAGGCTGTAAGCGGGATGGGAGATCTGGACACCTCTGAGGCAGGACCATCAACCGGTGAGTACCATGTGACATGCATGTACCCTCATTAATGCCATACCCCCACCCACCTTGTACACAGGAGCATGCACAACCAAAATAGCTCCATTTCAGAGTAGCAAACACCAGAATGATGCATTATGGGCAATATAGTCAAGTAGGCAGTTCATAGGCAATAGTTTATTAGGAAGTTGATAACAGATAGTAGATACTGACAGTGTGTTCCCTATGTCCCACAGGTCTCCCTCAAGACACCCCCACCAGCTCAAGCAGCCAGGGGCCACTGGTCAGCCAGCAGACACATGAGGGAACAGGATCAGCCACCACTGCGACCTGCACCTCCAACACCATGTCCCCTCATGAAACACCTGTTGCAGTAGTGGTGTGTTAGCCTGCACCAGGTACGAGCCAAAGTGCCACGGGAGACATCACAGGGCCTCCACCGCGTCGCAGGCGATGTGGAACACCATCCTCAGAGTGGCAGACAGAGTCACGGGATGCCTCCACATCACAAACCGAGGCCGCACTCCTACGGGGTCAGCGCCTGCTAACACAGGAATTAAGGAGGATTACCAGGGCATTGCAGCGCATGGAGCGCAATCATGGCAACAGTATGCAGTTGGTACATTCAGAGTTGCAAGTGATCAGTTCCAACATGGGTGACCTTGCGCGCTCCATGCGCCAACTAGTGGCAGGACTGCTAACGCAGACTGAGAGTGCATGGCGCAGGGACCGCCAGCTGCTGAACCGCCTGGACAGAATGTCCTCCTCAATTGTAAGGCTGGCTGTGAACACAACAGGTCTGTCTAGGCGCACAGTCAGCCTCCAGGTGGACATGGGCCACTTTGCTAGTGACGTGGCACGGGGACTGAGCCGTCTCAGCCACGCTATAGACCTAATGGAGGCACGGCAGGTGGCCAGGGGCACAGGCGACACGCCACAGGACAGTGAGGAGGGCTCCACTGTCAGCAGTGTCTCTGCCGGTGACACCAGGGTGCTTCGCAGTGGAAGCACAAGGCAGGGCACTGCTGACTCCCCTAGTACCAGCCATGCTGGCCGAGCCCGCCGTAGGGTCTGAGCTCCACACAGTCCTGGGGTTGGGGCACATGACGTCAATGTGTCCATTGCCAGGTGGACTATTGAAGCCCCTGAACTGTTCCTATTGTACATAGTTTTTGTGTTTGCACTTATTAAATCACTTGTTCTTTCCACTTAACACATGGACTCTTTGGGGGTCATTCCAACCTCAGCGGTCTTTTCAATAGACCGCCGAGGGACCGCCGTACGGAATACCGCCAGTGCTGGCGGTCTTCCGCATGGGCCATTCTGACTGTTGGCAGCTCTCCGCCCGTTTCCGGATAAAGAGCCGCCAACAGCCATACTGGTGGCAGGCGGGGAAGTGGAGGTAGCTCCACCGCCACGCCAACAGAACACCGCCCAGCGAATCACGACCTGTGATTCGCTGTGGCGGTGTTCTGTTGGTGTCGCGGTGTCGGCGGAGCTGCCCGTTTCCTCCCGGAGGATCACCAGGAACAGGTAAGGTGATCGTCCGCTAGGGAAGGGGGGTGGGGTGGTGTTGTGAGTTGTGTGCGTGCATGGGGGTGTGCGTGTGTGTATATTGAGGGGGCGTGTGAATGCGTGCATGTATGCGGGGGGGTGTATGTGCATGAATGCGTACATGAATGTGGGGGGTGTGTGTATGTGCATGAATGCATGCATGAATGCAGGGGTGTGTGTGTATGTGCATGAATGCGTGCCTGTATGTGTGTATGTGTGTGTATATGTTGGGGATCGGGTGGGGACAGGGGTCCTGCAACCTTTTGGGGGTGGCAGGGGTGGTGGGGGGGTAGGGGAGGGAGTCGGGGTGGGGGTTGGGGGTGGGGGAGACCCCTATCAGTGCCAGGGAAGGGATTCCCTGGCACTGATAGTGCTTACCGCCATGGATTGAATGGCGGTCCCCGACCGCATGAAATCCATGGCGGTAAGCCGGGGTCAGGCAGGTTGGAATACCGCTGTGGCGGTCGGAACGGTGAATCGGCGGCTGACCATGGCGGTAACCGCCATGGTCAGAATACATGAAAAAAGACCGCCAGCCTGTTGGCGGTCTTACCGCCGCTTCACCGCTGACCGCCATGGTCAGAATGACCCCCTTTGTGTGTTACATTGGTGAGTATGGTAAAAGTTAGCATGTACCTTCCAAAGTATTGGTTTGCAATGTGTTCCCGTCTCAGTCTGCCTTGATTTGCGATGCTCCTATCCCCTTGATGGCGATGTGGTAGCTCTTGCTCTTCATCCTCAGAATCTGGGTCTTCAGGAGTGAGAGGTAGCCCACGTCTGGTGGTAATGTTGTGCAGTATAGCGCATGCAACAACTATTTTGAAAGCTGTTATTGGGGTATACTGGAGGGCACCTCCACTTCGGTGGAGGCATCTGAACTTTGCTTTCAGCAGTCCAAAGGTACGTTCGATTATATTCCTGGTCTTCTTATGTGCACTGTTGTATCGCCTCTCGGAATCATTGCTGGGTGTTAGGTACGGAGTTAGTATCCATGGTCTTAGTGCATATGCACTGTCACCTGTTTGGCACAAAAAGTACAATGTTAGCACGGCATGGGTGGTTTGCACATTGACCTGTGTGTATGTCTGCAAGGTGTATTCAGCTCTACCTAGGAGGTATCCGTCTCCAAACTCCCCACGTTTCAGGCGCTGGTGTATCCCACTGTGCCTAAAAATGTAGGAGTCATGAGTACTGCCTGGAAATTTAGCAACCATGTCAGTGATGACATAATGGGCGTCACATACCACCTGAATATTGAGTGAGTGGGTACACTTCCTATTGCAGAACAGATATTCCAGGTTTGCAGTAGGGCATATTTGTATATGTGTCCTGTCTACACACCCTATGACATGGGGGAAGTTGGCAATCCTGTAAAATTCCAACTTGGTACTGTTGATTTCTGCCTCATTCCTGGGTAGGTATATGTATCTCGACATGTGTGTGAGTAAGGCGTCTAGGAATGCCCTAAAGAACCGTGAGAGTGCACTTTGGGATACCCCACCTGCCACAGCAATGACCCCCTGGTAGCTACCCGAGGCCAAGAGGTGCAGTAATCATAGCACTTGCACATGCGTAGGGATGGCGCAGCCGCGCACAGTCTGGCGTTGTAGCTGTGGTTTGAGTAATTCTGTTAAATCTAGTATAGCTGCACTGCTAAGTCTATATTTATCATATATTTCCTCCTCAGTTTGTTGGAAGAGTGTCTGCCTTGTTCTGTATATCTTCTCCTGTCTCTGGCTCCTCTTCCTCCACTGCTGGGCGGCATGGGCTCTCCTCCTCACTGCTATCAGGTATATCTCCGGCCATCTTGAGAAACCCGGATACCATCTGGGTCTCCTTTTATACTTTGGTAATGGTTACCACCTGCTCTGAGTTAGTGGTAAATTGGAAGTGCAAAATGGGCTTTTTGCGACTAGTCGCAATTTGCGAGTTGCTATTGCATATGGTTTGCGACTCGCAAATTGCGACTTCCTATTTGCGGGTCGCAAAATGGGGTCACAAATTTTGCGAGTCGGTAATGACTTGCGTCGCATTTTGCTAGTCGGAAATGGGATTTTTGCATCCCATTTCAGATTTTGCAGGGTCGCAAATTGCGAATCGGGCCATTTGCGGCTCGCAAAAGTTTGCTACAACTGTCCCTAAGAGTTTGGCAGGCGGAAAAGGCCGCTGCCAAAGTCCAGCTGTCAGGTTGCCTCCAGTGCGGCCACCGTCCCGCAGAGCCCATTGGGAGTTCCCCCCTGGGTCAGCGGCAGAAACAGCAGGGAACAAGCCACAACATTGACGCTGGTTCATAATTGAGCCGGCGGCAATGTTGGAGTGTGTAGGTTGCATTGCACCCATTGCGCTTTTCAATGAGAAGCTCGATGTGGCTGTCCATGGGGGCCCCTGCACCCTGTCTCCACCAGCTTTTACGTGGTGGTGCAACCACCATGTAAAAACTGGCAGAGAGGGGGGTTGTAATCCCTAGGGCACTGCTGCGTGCAGCGCTGTCCTGGCAGGTTAGGACCGCCAGCACCGCCAGTCCCTCCAATGGAGGGAAAATGGAGGTGCTGGGGGTCTGACCGTGGCCCAACCGCCACGGTCATAATGTGGTAGTCTGACAGCTGCCAAAGCGGTTGGGCCACCGCTTTGGCAGTGGTCAGACTGCCACCACATAATTAGGGCCACTAACAGGATCTCCTGTAGCCCCTCTCACTTGATAAAGCATCACCCATTACATTTTTTAATGCAGTAGGTGTATACTATAGTGCTCATATATTTGCTCTGCGAGTTCTTTACAAATTTTCTGAAACTGGCTTGAGTTACTTCCATCTGGAACTAGTAGGTCATTGGTATTTATGAAGTCATTCAGTTTCAAATTCTGGTAGTGTGTGTTATTTTGTACCGAGTATGAAATAGCATCTTGTATTTTGGGAATGCTTATCAAGTCTTGCAATTTTTATCTTTTGTTGGTACTTCATTAACTAATACAATTGATCTTCTAATGTTTGCTGTACTTCCACAGTTTCAATGTTTTAAAAAAAAATGTCATGGTAGTAAAACAACCTTTCCGTTTAGTGATGCCACCAAAGCAGTGGTCCGAGCTCTTTGACGGCAGTCAGACCACCACATTATGATTGTGGCAGTTTTGCCATGGTCGGTCCACCAGCACCGCCAGTTTCCCTCCACTGAAGCGACTGGCGGTGCTGACGGTCCTAATCCGCCAGGGCAGCACTGCATCTAGCACCGCCCTGGGAATTACAACTCCTGTCTCTGCCAGCTTTTAAATGGCGGTTGCACTGCAATTTAAAAGCTAGCGGACATGGGGTGCAGGGAGCCCCCATAGAAAGCCCCATTGCGCTTTTCACTGTCTGCATAGCTTAGCACCCTACGCACCGCAACATTGCCGCTGTCTCGATTACGAGCCAGCTTCAATGTTGTGGGCTGTTTCCCACTGGGCCAGCGCAAAACTCATAATAGAAGGTCACCGCACTGGCAGTGACCTGACTGCTGGAGTTTGGCGGGCAGCTTTTCCACCCCCAAACTCGTAATGAGGGCCATAATTTGGTCAGAAGAAACATCATATCTGTTTTCTACAATAAGATAAATAGTATGTTTTCCCCAAGCTACTCAGTCTTCTCTTTCCATTTTTGTGTAGTAAATCAATATAGTCAGTTTATTTTCCATAATGAGCGCATCTACAGCAAATGCATTCTTTATTCGGAATTTCTGAAATGGTTTTGTGGAATTGGAAAATCTCCAAATCATAGTGTTGAAGTCCATAACTGGTTGTCCATTGTACTTTCTAGGTATGCAATATTTGTGTACACGTCATCTTGAGACTCGCTGTCGAAGTATTTTAATTGTATGTACTTTGTAATCAATAGGACCTTCCCAGTATTACAATGTAATAGAGCATCATTTATTAACTTCAATTGTAATGCAGGCCCTTTAACAAAATATAAAGTTCATACTAGTGTTCTTATAATGGAATGATGAGATGGGAGCATTTTCATGTAATGGAAAGTGGAACTACACATATCTTTTTTAAGACAGCCTAAACGATGGCCCTGTAGCTGTGTAATGTGCTGAAATAGGCAGTAGTCCAATGTTTGCATAATTTTAATTCTACCTTCCAAAGGTTTCTTTAAAACATTTCCATGAGTTTTGTCTCAGTCTTGCATATTGAAATGCAATTCCATTGGTAAACAGGAGGTTCAGTGGCTTTTCCCTCAGAATCCTGTTTGAGTGCTCTGTTACATTCTTCACTTTTTATCTAACCCTACAACAGAACCATCCATAAGTTGAAAGCAACATCCTTCACTGTTTATAGATAGGATCCAGTCAGTGTATATAGGTAACAGTCTTCCTGAAACTATGGTTTGGTAATGGACTTGTATCTCTCCCAGCCTCCAAATATATTTTGGAATTTCAACCAATTATAATTTTTTTATTTTCTAACTTATATAATTTCTAAGTTAAATTTAAATCATTTTCTTTTCACAGAAAGAGTTTTTTCCACAACCAAATGAACATATTGTTAACCTTTCAGTATTGCAGTATGGTTTTTGGAAGAGGTATACATTTTTTGTAAATTGCCAAGTACTCTCCTTTTAAACTATTTACTTGCAATGTTTCCAATGGTCTCTCACCTGGCATTACTGTATAACAGAGAACAATTCACCTGTTTGATTTGGTTGGTGTGTTCTGTACAAATCTGAGCATTTGTGGGAATATTGTATGCATTCAGAAGCCTGTTATCAGCACAAACTCCTTTCTCACTTTGCAAACATGCAGTAATACTCTTACCATTTTCCTTATTTGAATGTCTAATTTGTCCATTTGTAGGTGTGGGCACTTTAAACCTAATATATTTTAAGTCCTTCGATATATACACACTATGCATGCACTATGTACTTTTTTATGCATTCTTTTTTTCTGGTAATATTTTGAAAGCATTGTGGTAACTGTAACTATAACTGTATAGAAAAATAGAAAAAAAGCAACAGTACTATTACTAATAATTACAGTGAAGTATAACTCACACAACTGTAAATCTAACAAGTTGTGTTTGTAAAATAGTATTCAACTGTATTTGTACTTAACTTTAAATAATACAAGTAAATGTTGTTATGTTTTCCTAACAATTCAAATAAGTAGTTGTATCTCCAAGTTTCACTTGAACTACAGTCCTAGTATAAGCAATTCAACCAATGTAAATATTGTTTGCATCACTCTCGTAGTTCTGGGCTATGTTGGTAGTATAATGGTAATTGTAATGCAATACCAATCTGTGTTACATCAAAATGGAATTTATAACAAACCATATTATTGGTTAATGTTCTCATGTGATTACACTTAGTCTGTCTTTCACATGTGTTATAAACAAATGACCAAGAACAGAAGGGATAAATGTTGGGTTACCCTTGTAATACTGGTCATATGACCTTAGATTTCACTGTAATAGCTGCAGCTACAATCGACTATTTTTAAAGTATACAGTTTAGTGTTTTGAGATTGAATGTGCTTGTCTAGAAGTATTTGGGATATGTTACCAACCTAATCTCACATACAACTAATCAGTCTTTTTCTTTCATAAGTATAATATGTTATAAACAATTTAATTGGGATTGTGTTGTGGACCAGAACTTCCTTGTTTAACTTTACTACATTTAGTCATCAGTGTTTCTTGAAGGTTTTTGCTAGTCTTGAAAGAAGAAGGCTTCTGTTTGGATAAATGGACACAGTTATATTTTTTGGGCTAGATAATATAGGGAGAAGGAAGAAATTGAGCATAATATACATGCGTCAAATGATGGGATCACATGGGTAGCTGAAAGAGGTTTAAGGGGGAATAATATCCAACCTCTCATTTCCCATCCCTCAATACGTGTCAGCATCTACATTTGACAATTATTCGTTGTGGAGGCAAAGATATTGGTCACCTCACCGGTGTACAAATTGAAATAGAGATGAAAGCTACTCTCATATCTCTGATGAGTCTCATTGCTCACACCCATTTTGTGTATTCAAATATTTGCCAAATGATAAAATGGAAGCACTCAGTAACAAATGTTGGAAATGTGTGAAAAAACACACAGACATATCAATAAGATGGTGTCTGCTTTTCTAAGAGCTCACAGCATTTCTTCCATATGTCAACTCAACATTATGTTTTCCAAAACTTACCTATATCGTGCAGATGTTGTACATTTTAGGACAAGTGGCAATAATATTTTTAATAATACAATTCACCCCCCCCTGCTGAACCATACTTAGATACACATTGCACACATAATATAGGGCTGTTTTAATAACCCCCCTAACGAGAGGACAAGTAAATGTGAAGCATATGGTTTAAAAAAAAACATACATTTACAGTACAGCAGTACTATCTAGAAACCAACATGAAAGTACAGCTGTACTACATAATTTTAAATCAAGATATTTATACCTTTCCAAACATTAATACCTACATGTCACCACTATATGGACCTAATTATAGCTACAAGTAATAGGCTGAACTTATTTTGAAAGACGATGGTAAGGTGTATTACAAAACACACTGAAACTGCTGTATAAAGCAGCATGGCTGCCTCCAGATTTTGGAAAAGTGCACATTAGCCAATCAGATAATCCTTTGTTATCGCTATGTACCAAGGTTATGCCTTACTACCCTGGCTACAGATATAGATAAAAAAGTATAAATTAACATTTACTTCTCTTCTTAGCTGCACTACCCCACAGAATCATCTACACCCCCTACTATGCAATGTTGCCAAATTTCACACAAAAAACTGCTGACAGTTTTTGCACTATGCAAAAAACAAAGCCCATTTTGAACACCCCCCCCCCCCCTTTTCCCATTTAACCCTCTTTATGAAACGTTTAAAAACTTTCAGGACTCCAAGACTGAATTAGGGGCAGAAGTTTGCAATGTTTTGCTGATATTCGGCCAATTGGTGCAAAGTTATTAAAGGGCCAAAACTAAAAAATATCCATATCTGTGGTTAACCTAACTATAACTACAGAGTGGCTATTGCCACTCTGTAATGTATATGTGTATATGTATATATTCACTTAAAAAAACTAAGGTTACAGTGTCGTTATAGGTAGGCTACTATTTTAAATGCACAAAACCATAGAAATTTGCCTGTTACAGTTAGAGTTATATCAAGTAACTATAACTCGTGCCCTAAGGCTCACAGCAACCTGACTAGAAAGTTGAGCGGCCATCTTATTTCACAGGACACGGTCCATGGAGTGAAATTCCAAATTGAAAGTGGCATAAGGGGTCAAGGTGAAGGTACCCTGACCCCAGGGGTATGATATAGATGTGTTTTAGGGGCAAATTAGGGGTTTAAAATAATTTTGCGCCACCTTGTGTGATATTCGTGAAAATTCACAACATTTTGCAAATTACTCGCAAATGTGGAAACTTTTGAAAGAAAAAACGCAGGTTTATTCATACACTAATTCATTCACTCATACATGCATTCAGAGACTCATACGCCCACTCAGACACTCATGCACCCACTCACATCCACTCAGACTCACACACCCACTTTCAGCCCCTCTCAAACACTCATGCACCCACACACAGATCCACCTGTGTCGCCCACGGCCAAAGGACATGGATGGCGTGGGGTTGGGTGGTTATAAGGGCTTGGCTTCAAGGCCTGCAGGCCTTGCGACCAACCCCGCTGTTGTCGGCTGTGCGGAGCAGGGGTTGGAATAATGTATAGTAATTAAAATTGCTTTATGTTAATAACCATTGAAATTCACTGGAAAAAAACAAGGTTACAGGGATGTTGTAGTTAAGTTCTGAATTTATTTGTACAAAAATATAGAAATTAAACAGTTATAGTTAGAGTTCTTTTAAGTAATTATAACTCATGCCCTAAGGTAACCCTAGCTCTCGCCTTCGCCATTCACAGCTAATTACGCCACATATTATATCATTGATGAGATCTTGCATGGCATCTTTGATATTATCACTGCAACATTTGCAATAAAATTATTGATAAGAAAACTGTGCATGTCAAGGGCATGAGTTACAGTTACCTTAGGGCGCGTGTTAAAGTTACTTAAAAGAACTCTACCTATAACTGCTGAATTTCTATAGTTTTGTATGAGTAAATTGAGAACCTAGCTATAACATCCCTGTAAACATTGTTTTTTTCCAGTGGATCTATATATATATATATATATATATATATATATATATTTATATATATAAGTTATGTGACTTTCATTTGTAAGTGTTCTAAATTACTTTAACTTTAGTTAACAGAAAAGTTAAAATTAGCTAATTTTGATTCATTAAAAGTAACATAATTAATATTTAAAGTAGATTGAAATAAAACATGGGAATATTACTTTCAACTATGTTTAATTTTAACATTACAAATATTTAATTTATCACATTGGTATATGCCTTCATTTTCTGTTGTTTTTAGGACTTAGGGATCAGTTTTGCTTATGGAGTGGAAATTAATGTTTGAGTTTCAGGTAGGGTGACAGTTAGTGGTGGTAAGGAGTGCTTAAGTTTCAGGCAAGTGTAGTGTTCAGAAGTTCTAAAGGTTTTTCAAGTTGCATGTGCTGGCAGTGTTAAAGAGTGGTAAAGAGTTCAGGGGTGGGTTGTGTTTACGGTCAGTAATGGTGTTTTTAGAGTACAACGATGAGTAATATAAAACTGTAAAATGTTTTAAATAATGTTATCATTATAAGTAAAAATATTACTAAATTACATTTAAAAAATAGATTATCCTTTAGAATGAAAAGAAAGATAGACAGGCAGACAGGCATACAGATAGACAGATAGATAGAAGACAGATGGATGGATAGATAGATAGATAGATAGATAGATAGATAGATAGATAGATAGATAGACAGACAGACAGACAGATAGATAGATAGATAGATAGATAGATAGATAGATAGATAGATAGATAGATAGATAGATAGATAGATAGATAGATAGATAGATAGATAGATAGATAGATAGATAGATAGATAATCCTTACCAACATACCTGAAAAGTAAAGGCACTACCACTATTAGAAACCATGACGTAAAGGTACTGGTAATGTACTTACTGCAATGTAATGACCCCCATTGTAAAAGATAGATATTCCTCCTGGGCCAAACAGTGAGTTTAGTTTAGTTTTAAGGATTTATAAAGCGCGTAGTGACCCGAAGGCATCCCAGCCCTAAACCTAACCTGACCAGTGCTGGCAATAGGAGAATTGAGAGAGCTACCTACAGAAAAGAATAGTCTTAAGTTTTTTTCTAAAAAGCAGTTCTGAATGTTCATGACGGAGTTCAGAGGGAAGATCATTCCAGAGATGAGCGGCCTTGGTGAGGAAGGAGTTGGCCCCCCAAGCTCTCTTAGACCGCAAGATGGTCACAAGTCGAGAGGAGGAGGACCTCAGACTTCGAGAGGGGACATAAAGACATAGCCGCTTTCTAAAGAACATTGGACCCTTATATTGCAGGGCTCTGTGAACAATGCATAGGGCCTTAAAATGAGTGCGTTGCTTAACAGGGAGCCAGTGAAGTGTGGAAAGAGCCGGCTTAGCGGATAAATGTCTGGGAAGATTGACAAGAAGCCTGGCAGCTGCGTTCTGGACTGTTTGCAGCCTTTTTATAACATAAGCCGGGGCGCTGAGAAAAAGTGAGTTCCCATAATCCAAACGGGAAAGGATAAGAGTTTGAACAAGGATTCTTCTGGCCATAGGGGGAAGAAGATTAGAGGTTTTCCTAAGGACTCTTAAAATGCCAAAGCATGTAGAGGAAACTCTTTTTGCTTGATAATCCATGGTCAGGCGAGAATCCACCCAAAAACCAAGGCTTTTTACCTGGTCCTTGGGAGGAGGAAGATTATTGAAGGCCTCAGAGTACAGCAAAAGCGAAGGAGCTGGGGGGGCATTGCCTAGTACAATGACTTCTGACTTTCCATCATTGAATTTAAGCTTAGACTGGATCATCCAAACTCCAATGTCTTTCATACAACACGAAAGGTTGGCCGCCGACGAATCCCCGGAACTAGATAGTGACACCACAAGTTGAGTATCGTCGGCATAGGTGACCAAAGACAGATTGTAGGGAGCGATCACTTTAGCCAGCGGGGATAGATAAACATTAAAAAGAGTTGGACTCAAGGAGGAGCCCTGGGGAACTCCACAAGTCAAGGGAAAGATATCAGAGAGGTAGGCTCGGTCCAGGACTTGAAAAGATCTACCTTTGACGAAAGCGGACAACCAGGACAATGCCAGGCCTCCTATCCCTAATTCCGAGAGCCTACAGCAGAGAAGGTTGTGGTCCACCGTATCAAAAGCAGCGCTGAGATCAAGTAGAATCATGGCTACATGAGACCCTTGGTCCAGAAGTTGCCTGGCTGACTCCGTCACTGTGAGGAGGGCTGACTCCGTGCTGTGATGGGCTCTAAAACCCATTTGAGTGGGGTGAAGGAGTTCATGCCTCTCTAAGTAGCTGGTTAATTGGTGGTTAACATGTTTCTCCAGAATTTTTGTTGAAATGGGAAGGAGAGCAATGGGTCTATAATTCTCCAGCAGAGATGGGTCCAGTTTCGTTTTTTTTAAAAGAGGCTTAATGATGGCATGCTTAAAAAGAGGGGGAAGAAAAGCTAAGGATAGGGAATGATTCAGTATTTTTGTAAGGGGAGGTACAACAATATCTGAAACTCACGAGAGGATGGAGGGAGGGGCGGGGTCTAGGGGGAGCCCGATTTAATTTGAAGAAGAAGGTTGGTAGTAACAGTATCAGTGAGAGGTATAAAAACGGTTAATGTGCTTCCGGAGAGGGAGGGATCCATCATTTGGTGCTCTACTGTACCTGGGGGAGGAGAAGAAGGGAACCCAGAGTATATCTTGATGCTTTGTCATTGAAGTGAGATGCCAGAAGATTACTGTATTCAGTGGAGGGCTCTGTGGGAGGAGAGGGCATAGGGGTTATGGTTAATTCCTTAAAAATCAGAAAAATTTCCTTTTGTGAGCAGGAGGAGTTTTCTATTCTTAATCCGTAGTAGGAGGACTGGGCGGCTTTAATGTTTTGGTGGTAGAGTCTGACAGATTGCCTATATATTTCTCTATCAATGGGACTGTAATTCTTTCTCCAAGCTCTTTCTAACCTTTTGCACTTTTTTCTTAATTCTAACAGACGAGGTGAAAACCAAGGTTTAGCCTTATGGGGGGGCTTGTTAGATCTTAATTTGATGGGCAGAATACTATCCAAAGAGGAGGAGATCCATTCATTAAATAAATCTGCGGAGGTGGAGGGGGTGCTGGCCCCCAAGGAGGTCTGGAGAGCAGCACGCCACTCCACAAGGGCCAATTTTGACCAAATGCGACCAAAGGTTGAGGAGGTAGGCTGCACCTCTGGAGTAACCTTGTAAGGGAGAGAGAAAGATAAAAGGCAATGATCCGTCCAGGTTAAAGGCTGGGACGGCAAGGTGGTGAGGACAGGGAGATTACTGAATAGAAGGTCCAGCGTATGGCCTTTGGTATGGGTAGGTCCTATTACGTGTTGAATTAAATCAAGCGCAGAGAGGGACGCAAGTAGAGACCTGGCGTGCGGACAGTTTTCATTATCAAGATGGATATTGAAATCCCCAAGAGTAGTAAAGTTAGGGGATTTACAGATAAGACTAGCTGCAGCTTCCGGCAAGGAATCTAAAAAACGAGTGCAAGGTCCTGGGGGTCGGTAGAGAAGCATACCTGAAAAGGTAAAAGTGGGGGAGAGATAGAGAGAGAAAATTAAGCTTTCACACTCCGAGATATCAGAGGGGAAGGTGGTACACCGAAAGATATTTTTGTAAATAATGGCTAGACCGCCACCTCTTCCATGGAGTCGATCTACATGCGCCATAGAGTAGGTGGAGGGTAGAGAATTGCAGATATCTACTGCTGAGTCATTGCCCAACCAGGTTTCGGTGAGAAACAAGGCTTCAGGGGAAAGATCTTCTATGAGGGTATATATGTGAAGGGAGTGTGCTGGTAAAGAACGACAGTTGAGGAGCAAAAATTTGCTGGTTAGGGATGGGGGGAAGGCGGGGGTGAGACAACCTTAGAGGAACTAGGGAAGGCCGGCCAGAAAGAAGAGGCATAGGACCCAGGGGGTACTAAGAGAGGTGGGCCAGATCGTCCCCCTCTGAGTGCGTGAAGCTGCAAGGGAGAGTAGACCTGAGTACCTGGGCCTCAGGTTTTTAACGACTGAGGTCTTTTGCAACTGATCTTCCGGGGCCTTCATACAGCAGACTCACCAAATGAGAACCAAGTAGCCCTTTTCTAGCACTTGACACTCAGTGGGGTGTTGTGGGCTCTTGGCTCACAACTTCACAATGCAACAAACAGCACATAAATAATTGTCCAGCCAGTTCTCTTTCTTGTAAAAAGGATAAGTACTTTTATTCACACTCTGCTAAAAACTACACAGAAAAAAAAATATTTAGATAATGACTAGTGGAAATGTTTATTTAGACACCCTCTAAACTACCTTTCCTTTAGGGGAGGATTCGGTCAACCTGCTGGACAACAGAGTAGTTGACCTTGCTGAGCAGGGCAGTTCAAACTCTGAATCTCATAAAGGGGCTGACTCAGGAAAATACTGCAAAACACAAAGTATGGTTGCACCTCAGTCCATTTTAAACACAGAGAAATTGATTGTAAACATTTTTCTAAGCTGAGCAATGTGAAGTTAATATTTTGGTGCAGCTCTCACCTGGAGTGCGAAAATAGTAAAGCACTACAGACTTACAGTAATGCTCGACAGGCTCACATGAATACACTACAGACTCACAAAAGGGTGAACATGAAATGACAATATTTATTTTTGGAGGGTCAATTGTATTTTAAGGCCTGCACAGGCCATATTCAGTTAACTCAATGTCCATATGTTACAGACGACCTGTATGCAGCTACTGACTTGTTAGTAGTCCCACTCGCTCATACAGCACATGTGTGCACACACATTTACATGTAACCATAGCAGAGCCTCTTAACCCCGGCTGCAGAGCTGCGGGTCTTATTTTCAGAGTAGGAAACTGACATTTAAATTTGGATGTGAGGATGCATTTTGCCCTAGAAAAGTGTAAAAAACAAAAATAGTGTGAACAATAGCTGCTGCTTTCACCCACTTTGTTGTTATTGTGTAGTTACAGTAAATTTTTCCTGGGAGAGCTCATTTGTGTTGCAAAGAACGGGCCTAAGTCTGCTTAAAGTGGATGGCAATCAAAGCAGGGGCTTTTTTTCTTGGCCACAGAAGGTGGACTGATGACTAAGGTTAGGATTGATTTGTCTGCTCTTCCCATGGACAAGCATATCAGTTGCATGTAGCTCCCACAACTCCTCTAGAGTCTCATGATCTGGTGTCTCCTGGACTAGAACTATTGGTTCTTGAGTTTGATGACTCCATTATTCTGGTCCCGGATTCTCTAAAAATCTTATTGCTGCTCAGAACAATATCCCTTGTGGTTACTGCTCCAGAAAACTCATAACAAGGAGCTATGTAGCATATTAGAAGTGCATGCTATTACTATCTGCCACTGGACAGAAGTAGTCTTCAAAATTCCAATCGCCATGCAAAACCCTGTTTATGCAGACAGCAGCATTTCAAGAAATGCAATTTTCTGCAGCCTGTAATTATTGAGTGTGATGATCTCAACAGGCTTGCAAATTTACACTGATCAATTCTAGCCTGTCAACTTGGCAAAATTTACCTGGAGACACATGCTCTATAATTACTGGGATATGCAGAACTGGATACGATAGGCACAAATTCTGCATATTATGCCCCATTCCCAAGGTAATTACCCAAGTGAGTAAATATGTCATTCCTTGTTCAGGGGCAGCTCCTCTGTTATGGCGTTTTATTTTTAAAGGGTGGGGGTCATGAGGGTGACGAGCATGAGGGGAGTGCACAGAGCACTCCCCCTCAGTGCACATGTATGTTTGGCCGGCCCACTGTGGTGCTGAGTTGGATAGAGCCTGCAAAGGCTCCCAGTCGGCACTGGAGCGCCCAGCCGGGGCACTCTAGCCAATCATGGCGCTGCATTGAGGACCGTCATGATTGGCGCAGAGCAGTCTGTGCCTTGAGTGCGACGGTGGAAACGCAGGAGCAGCACGGCAGCGAGGTAAGTACATTTACATTTTTATTTTTATATATATACATTTGTTTGCCCCCCACCACCATGCTGAGTCGCCAGCCGTGACTGTCCTTGTTGTAATTTACTATGTAATTTACTATTTTCGGTAAATACCTCTTGCCCCACTTATGGTAGAAGCCTTCATTTTACCACCTTTTCAAAATTATACTTGAATGCTTTTTAAAATCAGTATATTTGTGCATGCTGCCATACAAATAGAGAACCAAAGAACATTTTAAACACAGGATACGTCACCAATTTGTTTATAAAAGCGACCTAAAGGGATAATTCCATGACAGCAATAACAAACTCTCACTTTTGAGCTATGGGCAAGAGCATTGGGTTAGTGTTTAGTCATAGTTCCGAGTCATTTGGAACAATAGTCTTGATGAAAACTGTTGTCCTTTCGTCCTCCTGAAATGGCTTATCTGTCAAGTAGAGCTCAGCAGAGAAGCCTGCCGCCAGTTTCCTAATTCTGCTGGCATGTTATTATTTTTTGATTTAGGTAACAATTCATTAATAAGAATAATTACGCTAGAACATAAGACAAAAGAAGGTTCATTAAACTTTAGGGAAAACAAATTTACCAATAATGATATGTCTTGATAACTTAATAGAAAGCTAATAGGAAAAGCCGAGACTTAATTACAGTCGTGTTGCTTTCCTACCCGACCTAATGGTTTGTTTCCCCATTGGGATTGTAACAGCATGATATAATTAAACAAGGACTACATGTGGCGATATTCCTCGATTGTCCTTATTAAAAAGTTATGAACTTCTCCACTAACAAATATAATCGGAATGAGCCGCAGTTCTGCGAGCAGAATTAAAGAAATTGAAGCCGCTCTCAAGCATGCATGCAGAATACCCGGTTAAAGTTAATATATTTGTGCAAGGCCTGGACTTCGTAATGAATGTGTTCTGCTGCAATGGACTCTCTGATACCTGATCTTTTTAGGTACTACATCTGTGTTCCAGAATCTGAGCAGCGACTTGCCCTGCACCGTGGAAGGCAAGGGAGAGCCAATCTGCATCAATGAATGGGTTTGGAGTTTGAGGCGTGGCATGCAGGTCTGCAGGCCAACTGTAGAATGTAGAGGCATTTCAATGAAAGTTGCAGTGCATAAAAACTACCTCTGCTGCACTAAACCAATGAAAGTATATTATCTTATGACCCTCCAAAGGTCACGTTGACATCACAGTTCAGTAGCCAGAATAATGAGCATCCGTTATTTAGGTGCCGAACTGCACCGCAGCAGTATATATAGCTGCCTCCACATTTGTCGCTATTGAGACTGCAAGCGTGCCGTAAAACACACAAGAATGGAGGGGCCCGCTGAGAGAAAGAGCCCAGCTCTAGTCTCTCTCCGGGCTCTTTCGGGAAGGGGAAGTGACAGAGCCGGGACGGGATTGGCTCCTAGGTAAGTGGGGGTGGGATGCGAGGGTGGGGATAAAAGGGGTGTGCAGGGGAGGGACCGGCCTCTTTCCGCGCAGCCCATCGCGCAGTTAGTTTGGCCGGTCCCGGGGGTAAAAGAGTAACAGGCAAGTGAGAGTTGGGCAGGGCCGGGGGGAGCCTAATTTATTTTTACAAACAGTACGGTTGACGAGCAGTTATTCCTGCTCGGGTCCGCGAGGGCTGCAGTCTGGGCATATGCGGAGGCGCACTCATTAGCGAGGTGCCTTTCCGCCAGCGCACACGTGCGCTTGTTGCCGGGCCGCGTTAGCGGCCTGCCGGCAATTTAACCTTTTAGGTTTTTGGTGCGCTGACGGCCGACGAGCGTTTCGGGCACACTCATCGACCAGTGGGGTCAATTATAAAATATAAACGGCGGCGCTTGCTAGAGACAGCGCGACGACCGTCTAGGCCTCGGGAGTTTTTCTGTCGGGCCGGGTAGCGGCCGTATATAATTTTACAGGCAGTTTTAAAGATAAGAGAGCCCCCGCCTGGCACCATGGCAACTAGCCATGACGCGGAGGCGGTAAAGGCCGCACTTCGAATATTAGGTGAGGCTGGACGGGCTGACCTCCTCAGGCCTGGTGTTCTGGACCAGGCCTGGATGGGAATGGTGCGGCCGACGCGCAGCGCGTCTGTCCGGGTAGCGGCAGTTGTAGCCGCCTGTACATCACCTGAAAGGGCCAAAAAGCCCAAAAAAGCGACGGTGGGGCGGGCGCATGGCGCAGCTTCCCCCTCCAGCCATATGGGTGAAGGTGAGGTTGCCACCAGTGAAACTGAGGCAACAGAGGAGGGGGCAGCACTAGAACAACAGGAAGGGGGCAGTGAGGCACAACAGGAGCAGCCATTGGGGGGCGGGCCCCTTTGCAGGAGGTAGTGGTGCAGGAGCTCCCAGGCCCTGGTAAAGAGATGACACCTATGGACCTGTCCCTCCCCAGAGGGGGGGCCAATACAGCAGGGGCTCCCGTGTCAGTGAAAAAGAAGGGCAAGGGCCCCAGGCTAAGGGGTGGCACGACAAAATGTAAGGCCAGCAAGGTGCAAACTAGGAAAGCTGGGGGGGGTGGAGCGCCTGAGCCCCTTACAGGGTCGGGGTTGAGTGGCCCCAGGCTCCGCAAGCTGGACATGGGTGAAGCATGGGATTTAGAGGCCAGGATCCGGGAGCAACGCCGCATAGTAGCAGAAACAGAAGACAGGTGGGCCCAATTATGTATGGAGCGGGAGGTGGCTGCGCCATACGGCCGGCAACTGAAGAGGCCAGCAGAGAGCGCTGGGAGTGCAGGAAATATGCCACAGGAAGCTTGCAAGGGTAGCTGGGTCTGGGTACTGAATAGTAAGGGCCAGGAGGCTGGTGCGGCCTGTGGGTTAGGTAGCACGATGGGAGCCAGTGGCGCACACGGCCAGGAGTGGCGCGGAAGGTCAATGCCAACACACGAGGTTGGCAGAAAGAAGGCGACGCCAACGGGGTGCAACACGGCCCCAGCACGTTGGTCTGAAGCGCTAGAGGGGTCTTCGGCGGCCTTCTCTACTCCGCAGGATTGGGGTTTCCACAGAGATGGTGGGCGCCATGAGGGTCAAGGCGATGTTTCAGCTAGCTACATGATGATGAGTGGTGGTGTTGATAAGAGGTTGGATGTGGTCGAAGATGATGTGTTGGAACTCGACTATGAGGAGGAGCTGGATGAATGGGAGGATGGGGAGATTCGGGAGGCAGAGGTGAGCAGCATGAAGGGGAGGGGAAGAGGACGCAGGAGCGGCGCAACCCCTCTTTCCGCATGTATTTTTTCAGGATCGGGCTATCAGCAGACAACAACATGAAGGGAGGCAAGAACAAGCACGTGGCCGAGGGGCCCGGAAGGTTTTGCGGCCTGCGGGAACACAAGGAAGAAGTAAAGGGCAATGGTGGTCGGTTTGGGGGGATGGCGTAGGGGGCGGGGATGCTCTAGGACGAAAGTCCATTGGGGTAGGTGACTGTTCTATTCTTGACACACTATCGGACATAGACACTCAGTGCAGTGAGAAGGGGAAAGAGCTGCAAGGCAGTGCTTCAACCGAAGGTGACAGCGGGCCCAAGGTAACCGGGGAGAATACAGGGTCAGAGGAGAAAGAAGATGGAGGTCATAACAAGAGGCTTCCTTATATGGGACTGGCTATGCCCTTGGGATCTCATGTGGCAGATAAAACAAAGTCGAGAATATGGAGACACGAGTATGTAGATGTTTTTAAACTCTTGCATAGGGACATACAAGCCAAGGAGGGTTCAAAGGAGGAAGAATGGGAATTAGCCCGTAGGCCAAGGGTACCAATTACAATGAATAATTGGACATCTGCATTCCTGATTTTCGCAAGCATATATTGCGAGAAATATCCAGACAGGGCCATAGCACTTTTCAAATATATGGACATCATTCGGAAGGCACAAATGCACTTTGGGGGTTTTGCCTGGTTGAGTTATGATGAGGAGTTCAGGGCTCGGGTGAGTGTCAATCCCGACAAGCCTTGGGGTGACGTAGATCCAGAATTATGGATGCAATGGATGGCGTAGTCGCAATCCACGGTATCTACCCATACGGCCAGTGGTCTGCCTGTGGTTTATAAGCCTCAACTAACACGACGGGAGCTTGCTGTAACTTCAACAAGGGTTTCTGTTCCAGACAGCCTTGTAAATTTAAACACAATTGCTCCAAATGCGGGGGCCGTCACCCGGTTACTCAGTGTTTTTCACTCTCCAGTCCAGCAGAGCAATGGAGAGCATCCAAGGGCAGAGGCACACAGGGCGCTCCTGCTCCAAAGGGGGCCTACGCCAGTTAGGATAGACTTCCTCATACCATGGCTGCACAGATACCCGGATAGGGCCACAGCGATTAAGCTAGCAGAGGGTTTTCAGGAGGGTTTTAGGGTCAGCTACCAAGGTTCACGTATGAGGCGATGGGCAGACAATTTGCGGTCTGCAAAAGAATTGCCACAGGTAGTAAGGAGTAAATTGGATAAGGAAGTGTCATTGGGCAGAATTGCGGGGCCTTTTTATGATTGGCCGAGTCAAACGCTGATGATCTCCCCATTAGGAGTAGTGCCGAAGAAGGCCCCGGTGAGTTTAGGTTGATACATCACCTGTCATGGCCGGAGGGGGCATCTGTCAACGATTTTATTGCAGCGGAGGACACCAGAGTAGTATATGCATCTGTGGATGATGCTATAAAACTGGTCAGGGGATGTGGCTCCGGGGCTGAATTGGCAAAGTGTGACATACAATCAGGCTTCAGGCTACTGCCTATACACCCAGGAGATTTTGACTTGCTGGGGATGCAATTTGAAGGGGCCATTTATGTGGACAGGGTCCTTCCCATGGGTTGTGCGATATCTTGCGCCCTGTTTGAGGCCTTTAGCACTTTCATGCAGTGGGTTTTCTGCAAGATCAGTGGGCATTATGCGGTGACCCATTACTTGAATGATTTCCTGTTTGTAGGGACGGGCGACTCTGGGGCTTGCGGGAAGGCTTTGACGGTTTTTCAAGATATGGCGTGCCATATGGGGGTGCCTCTGGCCCCGGAAAAGACAGAAGGACCTTTGACGGTACTCACTTTTTTGGGCATCAAGCTAGACTCAATTACCTTGACAGCCAGAGTACCAACACAAAAAGTCAAAGAAATGCTGGAATTCTTGGGTACAGTGAAGGAGGCACGAAAAATTGATTTGCGAACAGCACAAAAAGTTGCTTGGTTATCTCAACTTTGCTTGTAGGGTAGTCAGAGGTGGGAGGACTTTTTTCAGGAGGTTGGGGCTGGCTATGTCGGGAGCAGTGATGCCACACCACCGAATACGAGTTTCAATGGGCGTGAGGGTGTGGGAAACATTCCTGAGGCATTTCAATGGGGTATCCATGTTCTTCTGCGATGAGGTGATAGTATGGCAGGTGCAGATATTTTCGGATGCAGCAGGAGCAAATGGTTTTGGAGTCTTTTGGGATGGCAGGTGGTGCGCAGAGCCGTAGTCAGCACAATGGTTGCAACAAGGGAGGAGTATTGCCTTTTTTGAATTTTTTCCCCTTTTGGTAGCAATGGCAGTATGGGGGCGGGAGTTAGCAAATAGGACAGTTTTATTTAGAGTTGACAACATGACAGTGGTGGAACTGGTTAACAGAAAGAAGGTAAGGGACCTTAGGGTTTTGCGCATGTTGCGCCAATTTATGTTGCAGTGTTTATCTTTGAATGTAATTTTTAAAGCTGCTCATATACCGGGAGTATTCACTGAGATTGCGGATTCCCTGTCTCGTTCAGAGTGGCAGCGTTTTCGCAACCTGGTGCCAGGAGCAGAGCAGTGCAAGACAGTGGTCCCGCAGACATTTGGGAGTGGGGGGCATGATGATCACGGGGCTGGTGGAGATGTCTTTAGCGGAATCCACTTGGTGAAGTTACCGGCTGGCCTGGTTGGATTTTCAATCATTTGAGCAGTTTACAGGGAATTTTTGGCTATAGAAGGGTAAACAGTTAGAGCGTCGTGCCTTGCGTTTCGTGCTGTTCATGATACAGAAAGGTTTGTCAGCGGAGACTATTGGTGGAAAACTGGCTTCTGGCAAGCACAGTTGTACTAATAAATATTATCAATGAGTATTCATGTATTCTGAATAAGGGGTTTGTGTAGAAAAAATGATAATGTAGAAAAATAATGCACGCATTTGAAAATGTGGTTACGAAGAGTGGCCGCCAATGTGCACAAAGTGTAATTATTAATATCCCAACATTGTGAAAAGTTGAATATATATTTGACTAATGTAGTAATATGTCATATTAAGGGTTATGCATTATGCTTTAGCTTTAACAATTTTAGGCCTTAACTTAGCAAGTGTCTTGGCCTACTTGCCAGGCCTCATTGCAAAGCTGCATTTCTTAATGTTAAATAAATGGCTGACCTAGAGAGTTAAACTGTGATTTTTTTTGCATTGTTTAAAAATGTGCTCATAACGGAAGCTTTCTCATAAGAACCCACTGCCAGAAGATGCTGTTCTTGTTAGTGTAATATTTTGTGTGTAATGCATGTGACACTGACTTTCTCAGAAGAAGAACAATGGAGATACTGACTGGAGTGGAAGCTGCAACAATATTGTTACCTGACCAGCCGGATGATGAGGACATTGCAGGACAACCAATCAACGACATGTGAATGGAGTAATGGTAGAATTCATAGATCTGGAATTTTAGTTTTATTGGACAAAGTGTGAAAATGCAATTAACTGACCAATAGGGATTTGGGAAGTAGTTTTACTAGTTTTGATTTAACAGAACTGCACAGGAGAGGGATAGCTCTCTCTTGCCCATTTTGCATCTTGACAAGAGACATGCTTAACTTTAATGCTTAAAGACTTTGCATTTTCTGAACTTTGATACTGAATCCTGAATGCTTTGCTGATTGACTGATGTCCTGAGGACGAAGACTGACTCTGCTTGCTGATTCACATTGAGGATAGGTATTATGAATTAGACTATTTATAATTATGCGTATTTGTTTTCCTTTCTAGTTACCAACTGCATTGTTTTGGAAGCCATAGTTAGATGTTTTTTAAAATTTGTGTTACTAAATTGTTTTGCATGAAGCCCAACATGCTGATGCTAATCTGATGTTAGTTAAGGATTCCTCAGTAATGAAATTATGCTAATAGGGAATAATGCTTGATGAATTTCTCTGCTGAATTTGAATGTACGTAATTACTTTGACGCAGTTGACTTTGTTATTAATTTGCACCATAACCTTAGAATGTGTTCTAGTTCAAGCTTTGATTAGATTACATTTCTTCCGCCGCTTTGTACAGCCAGTATTGTTTCTGTATGGGTTTCATTTGATTTTGAGATTAATCTACATGACCTTAGCATTGTTACTACAGGGAAATAAATATTCGAACTTTTACTAAATGGTGTGATTCTTCATGACTGAAAGGTCATGGTGCGTGATAATTACTGACTCTATTGATTATTACTGTTATTGATTGTTGTTGATTATTGATATTGTGTATTGGCTATTGATTATGTACTGGAACTATAGTAAGAACATCTTCATTGCAAGTCAAAAGGTTCATCGACCTATTCGCGTCACCTTGTAAGTTCACTTATTAAGGTCAGACATGCTAGCACTTCCAGTAACGATGCACTGGGGGACCCTGGATTCCAATAATGATTTAGCGGTGATTCCTGGATTCTCGTAATGAATAAGCGGGGTTCCACGGAAATAAAATGGCTATGAACCACTGACTTAGACTGTTTCCGTAAACTTCTGCTGATTGCAAGATATTCTGATGAAGGATCTTCAGCCATTTCCTTTTCTTCCATACGCTACATCTCTGCCATACACAGCTTCAGTTCTCCCACAACCCTAGATATTCCCATGACATCTTTCATTGAGGGATTAATTGCTGCTCTCAATTGTTCTAGTATTCCTTTGTTGCACAGGGCACAATTAACTGATATTTGATCACTTTGTCAGTCATTGTCCCTAACTGGGGCATAACTTGGTTAGTAGGATTAGGGGGGGAGGGTGGTTTAGATTTTCCAACAAATACAACAACTAGGGCACATGAGAGGGGCTAAAGGCGAACTGGGAAGGGAGACAAATGTGAATTGTCAGGAGTAGTAAGTGAGCAAAAATAAAAAAATTCAATAAAAGGACCAACATTATTGAATATAATCGAAGTTGAGAAGGAGCGAGTGTGTGTGTTTTTGTCTGTGTTAATGTAAAAATTCCTGGTGAAATCTGAGAGTGTTAACGCTGAGTTTTTGACAAAATTATTAATGATTATTTGCGTAGAAAATTAAATAACGTAGGGAAAAATAATGCACACATTTGAAGGTGCTACTACCTGAGTGGCCACCAACGTTCACAAAGTGTACTTATTAATGGCTTATTAAAATGAAATATTGAGCTTATGTTTGATTAATGTATTAATATGTCATATTGACGGTTATGGATTGTTAGAAATGGGGTCTTTGGTTGACAGTCAGGTTACCCCCTGTTTAAGCAAGGACCCTCACTCTAGTCAGGGTAAAAGAGAATCCCCCTCAGCTAACCCCTGCTTACCCTCTTGGTAGCTTAGCAGAGCAGTAGGCTTAACTTCAGAGTGCTAGGTGCAAAGTATTTGTACCAACACACACAGAAACTCAATGAAAACACTACGAAATGACACAACACCAGTTTAGATAAATAGAAAATATTTATCTAAACAAAACAAGACCAAAACGACGAACATCCACAATACACAAATCAAGTTATCAATAAAAATGCAAAGAGTCTTTAAGTAATTTCAAACACACACCAACACTGTCAGCGCAAAAAAGTACCTTGGGCGCATCAAAAATAACCCCGCACGGGCAAGTGCGCGTCAAAAAGGGCTTGCGATGCGTTGATTCCATTCACGAGCGGGACCGTGCGTCGTTTCTCCTTTCGCCGGGTCGGGGCACGTTGTTTCTTCTCTCCACATGAGAGTGATGCGTCGATCCAGTCAGCGCTCTCGGGTCTGGGCAGGCCTTGCGTTGTTTTTCCATGCACAGCGGTACTTGAGTCGGAAATCCAGCCGCACGATGATCCGAAAATCCCGCAGGGCGGGTTGTGATCTCCCAGCCTCCGTCAGCGATGCTGCGCATCGTTTCTCCTGCTCCGTGCATCGATTCTTCGGTCCCGTTTCCTGCGAGCGTCATTTCTCAGCTGCGGAGCCGGCGGTGCGTTGTTTCTTCAGACGCAGATCAGACTTGCGTCGATCTTTTCCCCGCACGGACCTCTGTGCGTGGATTTCTTCCTTTTAGACCGCCAGCTTCTCCTTTCAGGGTCCCAGGAACTGGATAGGCACCACAGGGAGAGTAGGAGTCTCTCCAGAGACTCCAAGTGCTGGCAGAGAGAAGTCTTTGCTGTCCCTGAGACTTCAAACAACAGGAGCCAAGCTCTAAATCAAGCCCTTGGAGATTTCTTCTCAAGATGGAAGGTACACAAAGTCCAGTCTTTGCCCTCTTACTCTGGCAGAAGCAGCAACTACAGGATAGCTCCACAAAGCACAGTCACAGGCAGGGCAGCTCTTCTTCCTCAGCTCTCCAGCTCTTCTCCAGGCCGAGGTTCCTCCTGTTTCCAGAAGGGTTTCTAAAGTCTGTGGTTTGGGTGCCCTGCTAATACCCAATTTCTCCTTTGAAGTAGGCCTACTTCAAAGTAAAGTCTCTTTTGAATGTGAAATCCTGCCTTGCCCAGGCCAGGCCCCAGACACTCACCAGGGGGTCGGAGACTGCATTGTGTGAGGACAGGCACAGCCCTTTCAGGTGTAAGTGACCACTCCTCCCGTCCCTGCTAGCACAGATGGCTCATCAGGAAATGCAGACTACACCCCAGCCCCCTTTGTGTCACTGTCTATTGTGAGGTGCAACCAGCCCAACTGCCAAACTGACCCAGACAGGGAATCCACAAACAGGCAGAGTCACAGAAATGGTATAAGCAAGAAAATGCTCACTTTCTAAAAGTGGCATTTTCAAACACACAGTCTTAAAATCAACTTTACTAAAAGATGTGTTTTTAAATTGTGAGCTCAGAGACTCCAAACTCCACATGTCCATCCGCTCCCAAAGGGAATCCACACTTTAATCAGATTTAAAGGTAGTCCCCATGTTAACCTATGAGAGGGACAGGCCTTGCAACAGTGGAAAACAAATTTAGCAATATTTCACTGTCAGGCCATTTAAAACACATTACTATATGTCCTACCTTAACCATACACTGCACCCTGCCCTTGGGGCTACCTAGGGCCTAACTTAGGGGTGTCTTACATGTAAGAAAAGGGAATGTTTAGGCCTGGCAAGTGGGTACACTTGCCAAGTCGAACTTACAGTTAAAACCGCACACACAGACACTGCAATGGCAGGTCTGAGGCATGATGACAGAGCTACTCATGTGGATGGCACAACCAGTGCTGCAGGCACACTAGTAGCATTTGATTTACAGGCCCTGGCACCTCTAGTGCACTTTACTAGGAACTTACTACTACATCAAATATGCCAATCATAGATAAACTAATTACATACACATTTTATAAAGGAGCACTTGCACTTTAGCACTGGTTAGCAGTGGTAAAGTGCCCAGAGTAACAAAAACAGTAAAATCAGAGTCCAGCACACATCAACAACCTGGGGAACAGAGGCAAAAAGTTAAGGGAGACCACACCAAGGATGAAAAAGTCTAACATGCATTATGTATTAGCTTTATTAATTGTAGGGCTTTACTTAGCGGCGGTCTAGGCCTAGTTGTCCAGCCTCATGTCAAGCTGCATTTCTTAGGCGTTTAATAAAATGTCTGCTCAGAGAATTAAATTGTGATTTTCCACTGTACTGTCCACATGCTCATACCTAAACGTCTTTTCTCATGAGAACTGCTTGCTAGAAGATGCTGTACCAGCTAATGCAACAATGTTTTATGTAATGTGTGTAAGACTGACTTTCTCAGGAGAATACAATGGAGACTCTGACTAGAGTATAAGATGCAACAATATTGTTACCCGACAAGGCGAATGACAGGAGCCGGACAAGAGGAGCCCATCATCGACATGTAAACCCTGTATTAGTAAAAATGCAGATTTGAAGCTTTAGTTTTATGTGACAAAGTGTGAACATGTGATCCATGAACCAATTGAAATGTGGGATGTAGTTTTAGGAAATCTAACTTAGCCAGACTGCACAGAGGAAAGACAGCACATTTGCCTATTTTCTATCTTGCCGAAAGGCCATTACTTTCTTGACCGTCTTGAGAAGAGGCGTGCTTAACTTTATTGCTTAAAGAGACTTTGCCTTTTATGAACTTTGATGCTGAATCCTGATGCTTTGCTGACCAGACTGATGTCCCGATGACGAAGACTGTCACCGTTTGCTGATCCAAATTGAGGATAGGTATATTGACTACGATGATGTTTGCTATGTGTATTTGCTTTTGTTTCTAGGTGCCAACCGCTAATTTTGATAGAGCCATAGTTAGATGTATTTTCCAAGTTTGTGTTGACTAAATTGTTTTGCATGAAGTCCAAACGTGCTATTCTAATCTGGGGCTAGTTAGGGAGCTCACTGATGAAGATCGCTACATGTAATGACATTTGATGTCTTTCCTTTGTTGAAACTAAATGTATGTAATATTGTTTGTGCAGTTGTCCTTGTTATTAATTTGCACTGTAACTTTAGAATTATGTAGTAGCTCAAGCTTTGATTAGATTGCGATTCTTTCACTGCTTTGGACAGCCAGTGTTGTTTCTGTATGTTTATCAATTGATTTTGAGATTAACCAACATTACATTAGAGTTGTTAATATAGGGAAATAAACATTCTAACTTGTACATAAGGTGTGGTTGTTCATGACTGCAAGGTCATGGTGTGCTAAAATTACTGACTCTTATTGATTACTAATGTTATTGATTGTTATTGATTATTGATCTGCATGTACAGGATATATGGTGGGAAAACCTCAACGCGAGTCAAAAGGTTCATCGACCTATTTGCGTCTTCCTTGTAAGTTTACTTATTAAGGTCGGATGCGCCAACATGTACCTAACTATTTGCCAGGAAATACATTTATTAGGGGGGTGTAACGCCCAAAACACCCCTCCCGAAACTACACCCCTGCCCCTGACATTTTAAGCGAGCTAACTCAGCCATGCCATGAACTCATCCACAGTTTCACTGGGCCTTTGTGATTGTGTGCCGAATTTATGCTGTATCATTGCTAGGTATTCAGACTTTGTAAATTTTGTTTCAAGTGTTTCACTTCTTTGTATGCATCTGAAGTTGTTACCCTTTGCGCACCCAGAGCTAGAGCCAGAGAGTTAAATACATACAGACCTTCTTCGACCATAGCAATATGCAACAGCAATTTTCTCTGATCAGATAAAAATTTCTGTCCATGGATAGCCTCAACATAATTGTCTAAGATTTCAATCCGTTCTTCCTACTCATTGGGAGATGGACCTGCTTGTGGAAAAAACTTGATGGCAAGACTGCTGTTTGATAAGTATCCATTTTGGTGAAGTCTTTTGACATTGATGCTGCTCAAAGTTAATGTGTTTTCAGTGTTTACCTCTTGAAGTCAGCTGCATTTTATTCTTAAATGCGATACTACTAACAGAACAGTGATGGGCAATCTACATTTTTAAATATGGCACCATATCCCACCTCTGTCCGTTTGTCGGTGTTTTATTTATCCACCAAGCTCTAGTCAAATTAGCACTGCTGGTGATTCCTCAGTAAATGCCAGATGTGCACTGTTTGGTTCCCTTCGTCTGCCCCCACAATTCTTTGGATCCATTCACTTACCACGTGAGGAACCAACGCCTCCTCTGTCACTTAAGCCATATGAGGTCAGAGATCATGCAAGATGAATACGATTGCTTGCACATCATGGGTGCAGACACACATTGATACACCGACGGACACAGGTGAAAGTGCCATTGTGGTAGGAAGTAATTATGCTCAATATGAGCATAGGTTGGGTCCTGCCCATGCCGGATAGGCTGAATCACCATGGAACCTCAGGGCTTCCTGCCATAAAGGCCGCTAAGGTTAAGTGAGCACTGAGACCCCCCTGGGAATCAAATAAGACATTCCAAGAGCACTGCCTCTCAATACTTAGGCCCTCATTATGACTTCGGCGGATGGAAACCGCCTGTCCGCTGAAGCCGTGTGGTCAGACAACCGCCAGAATGGTGAGCTGACCGTGAGGGCTTATAAGAGTTCCCCACTGGGTCGGTGGGCAGAAACAGAGTTTTCGCCCCCTGGCCCAGCAGGAAACAACCCACAACATTGACGCTGGTTCATAATAGAGCTGGCGGTAATGTTGCGGTGTGTCGGGTGCAGCAGCACCTGTTGCGCTTTTTACTGTCTGGCAAGCAGACAGTGAAAAGCACGATGGGGCTGGCCATGGGGCCCCCTGCACTGCCCATGCCAAGAAATTTATTTGGACACCCAGTAGTGGTCACCACTAGGCCAGTCAGCTGACCCACTACAACTCCAGCAAGAAAGAAGCACAGAGTTCCATTATTCCCTAAAAGTAAAATAAACTTCTGCCATCTGCTATTGCCAAGTGTTTAAAGTTAGTGCCAATCATATTATCATGCTATACAATGACGCACTACTTCAGTCATTCACGTCATTCACGTCATTCACGTTTGACTCACTCACTCAAGTGGGAGGTAAACTCTGAGCACAGCAACTCCTCTTCTCAGTACTATTGATTTATTAATTGACCATGCTAGAAGTAGCTCTGAATGCAAATATTAAGACGACAAATTGTACGCTCCAGAAAGGGAGGCTGTGTGCAGCTCTCTTGTCGTATGTCTCATGTCTTAAGTACATTTGCAAAGCACACTATAAGTGTGTATAGATGGAAGTGGAAGGGTGGACACAGGGGCGTTGCTATCCATAGTGCAGCAGTTGCTGGGGCCTCCTGGCCCACATGAGTGGTCCACTTCACCCAAATAAGTGACTGTTTTTATTACAAAACCAGGGAATGTGTAGTTCATTTTCCTTGCTTGCATTAGGGACCATGGAGCTCTTGCCACGCCACTGACTAGATGAGTTGATCTTGCTTGGAGTTTCCGCTGTAGTCGCGATGCACAAACATGTAGAAGAGGCTTTAGCCAGCAGAGCGTTTAACCTGTAACAATGAGACAAATCTTGTTGGTGGTTAATCAAACATGCCCATAAATCAAAGCAAACCACGTGGCTAGAGTAAGAGATTTGCTGCTTTGACATAGAACATTTGACAAGTTGCTTACTGATTGCTGCGCTTGGTTCTAAATTATTTTACTGATATTAATGAGCTGAAAGTGTGTCTCTGGAGATGTATAAGCGTCAGCTAGGTAATGCGAAGGGGGTGCATTGTAGGAGCTGAAAATATTTTCACTGGGTACACAAAATGATGACGCTTTCCTTACTTCATAGGATTTAAGAGCATCATTCGTTGGAGTTAAACATTTCTGGTATGTCACTCAATACAATTTATAAATTGCACTTATTATTTGGGTCTGATCCTGTTTCGGATAACACCTGCTCCATCGATGAGGGAATATCAAAGGGTTAATTTGAAGGCACGTGCAAATCGCGTCATCCTACATTTTTGCATGAATACTCTCGATTAATGCTACCATGCTGTTGCACTGTACTGTTTATTTGCAGCTGCAGAATCAATTGCTCTCATCCCTGTAGGAAAGAGTGGTGCTTGTAATTGCCTGAATAAAATTGCTGTTATTAGCACTGATGTTGGGGAAAGGGTGGGAAAGAGCCATATTTTAATCTCATAGACAGTCCTTGCTTGTAGAACTGAGGCTTTGATTACCGTTAGGAAATCGAACACATTTGCACACCAGCATCTCACTAAGAATACTAATGTAAGCAAAATTATCCATTGCTGTTTCCTGCAAGTGTTATAGCCTTTGATTTTAACTATCAATTAATCAGCTTCTTAAAAAGTGGCATAATGAAGCCCATGCCTGCAAACCTGATTTTGACATGGCGCTGCTTAAAAAAAAGAAACTAGTGATGAATAATGTGTTTGCTTGCTCAGATCGTAGAAAAGCATCTAGCCAAATAGACAACCAATTTCCTTGATTCATCTAAACAGGTCCAGAAGAGCACAAGATGTGGTGTCTGAGGTATAATTGATATAACTGGTGCCCTTCCTCTCGAGTGTGGGAGAACTTTCTGGAAATTTCCTTTAAAGAGTCCAGGTATTGTGCCTTCCCTGCCCTCATCCAGGCTAACTACAGGGGGTATGCAGACCATTGTGTGCAGGCAGGAAACAGCCTATTCAAGTATACTCAGGGCTGAGCCAAACTCCACCCTCCCATCCTGCCTTTGACGGCCCATCCAAGCACAAGTAAGCCCTCTATTGTATGTGACTGTCTAGGAGGAATACACAAAGCCCAATTGTCAGCTACACCCAGTCATGCTACCCAGGGACAGTCTACAGACACTAAATGGCTAAGGCAGGAAAATACCAACTTTCTAAAAGAGGCATTTTCAAAATTGTAATTTAAAATCAGACTTCCCATAAGGACAGATATTTCATTACAATTCCAAAGACGGCAACCATGAACTAGTCACTAGTTACCATTTGGAAATTACAGCTTATGAAGTTAAAGGTAACTCCGATATTATCCTATAGGAGAGATAGGCCCTGCAGTAGTGAAAAACGAATTTAAGAGTGTTTCACTTCCTGGTCATTTAAAACTTAAAATTACATGTCCTACTTTTTTAATACATTGCACCCCAAGGGTGACATATGTATTGAAAAGGAAGGTTTGGACCTGGCAAAAGATTTATTTTGCCAGGTCGAAATGGCAGTTTAAAGTGCACACACAGGCTGCAATTGCAGGCCTGAGTCTTGATTAAACGACTACTTAAGTGGCGGCTTATTAAGTGATGCAGGCCCACTTCTAGCATTTAACTTGCAGGCCTTTGGTAAATGAAGAACCTATTTACCAGGGAGTTATAGGTAAATCAAGTAAGCCAATTAGGGATAAGCAAATGTTACCATGTTTTGAGTGGTGAACACATGCACGTTAGCACTGGTCAGCAGTGGTAATGTGCACATAGTCCTAAGGCCAGCAAAATAGAGATCAGCGAAAAGAAGAAGGGGGAAGAAGGCAAATCATTTGGGGGGAAACCACCCTTAGGCTGGCAGGTCTAACAAGGAAGCTTCACTCCTCTGTCCTTTCCCCCATCTATTTGAGTCTTTCAAACAACCAACCAATCAATGGTAGGAGTTAGCATGCTCATTTGGTTTCTAAGCACTCTTGCATGCAGACCATACTCAGCTGTCGCTGATGTTTAACTATCAATTCATGAAGTCTGTCCGGTGGCTTGGGAATGTCTCACTGCCATCCATGACTGAATGCCCACACACTTTCTGAAATTAAATGGCAACAAGACTGAAATCCTAACAAAATAGGGTTATTTCTCTGACTGTTAAACGGGGCTACGCCTTAAAGGCGAAATCCACTTGTTTTTCACAGCTTCACCATTTAAGGAAGATATTCAATATAGGGAAAAAAATTCATTAGAGGAAAAGTATTCTCCTTCCTCACATGCAAGTTGGAGGAGAAAAGAGAGAGTTAAAGAATGTACAAATAGGGACATTCAAAAGCAAAAACACACACACACAAAAGGTTAAGTCCCTTTCCATGCAGTATTGTTCTACCCACATCGACTTAAATAGTACTATGGCCAAAACACTCTCGAAATACTCCAATCAAGCCATGGAGTAAGTCACACACGTCATATGACCACTCACATGTACTGCAAGAAAATCACGTAGAAATCAATGGAATGCAGGGGATAAAACTCCTAATACAAGGTGTAA
The DNA here is from genome assembly GCF_031143425.1 of Pleurodeles waltl. Lineage (NCBI taxonomy): Eukaryota > Metazoa > Chordata > Amphibia > Caudata > Salamandridae > Pleurodeles > Pleurodeles waltl. The sequence goes on from NC_090445.1 coordinate 791,929,977, forward strand.
AATCTCCACCCAGAGGATATGAATTGCATTTAAGCAGAGATGTATTCCAAGCTATCTTTATTAATCTCAGTATGCATACATTTACTCTCATTGATTAAATTTGTGATTAGAGACCTGCATATTCACCAACCTACTAGCGCATGGCACACCAGATTTAGATATGCCTATCACTGCAGCATACAGGAATCAATTCTACCGATGTACTTACTGACAAAAGTTTAAATTCCACTATTCAAATGTTTACTAGTTTGTGCAAGTGCTACAATGAAGAGATGCCTTTCTTCATTCACTAGCATAGATCTGATTTAGAGATATTCCTACTTTAGAAGGAACACCTAAAACATTTCAGCATGTCTCATGTACTGAGCTGGCACAATGGCCAGGTTGCTGATTTGAACTTGGCCATGTGGATGTCAGTCACAGCACTGGCACTTCTTCAGAAAATCACAAGGGTCTGATAACACTTATCTACCTCTTCTACAAAATGCAAAATCCACAAAGTGAAAATTTTTAACAACTACACCCTATCTTGTCTAGTACTGACCCACATTCAAGTTTCTATGGCCCATCGGATTTGTTTATTTATGTATGTTTGAAATCAGAAGCACATTCCTCACCCAGAGGTACCATGGCACTAAATTCAAGAGTGACAGGATATATTGCTTCATAAAATGCTGCTATATATCACATCACAAAAAACACCAAGTTTTCAGTGGCTTTCTGAATTTAAAAAGGTTTATTTCTGTTTGTAAATCAAAAGACAGAGTATTTCAACATTATGCAGCTGCATATAGAACCCAATGCCTCTTAAATTGACTTGTTTGAACGTTGGGGTATTTACAAAGGAGCTGCCCACTGACATCTGATACAAGCAGTTTATAGAAGGTAAATCTTTCTGCCAGAGGTTCAGGCTGGGAGCATGAAGGGCTTGTGTGCACAACGCATAAGGATTTGAATTTAAATCTTTGAACTACTGGAAGCCAGTGCAGATTTACCAGAGTATATCACAGTAGGTGTAGGAGTCTGGCTCTCTCTGTAGTGTGCAAAGCTAGGCTCACTGTAAAGGGGGGGTCCAGGCAACCACATGCTGATTTACAGAGGTAAAAACTAGACCACCTAATGCTCAAATTTTTATGGTAGGTTGGTCAAGCAGTTAGGCTAATCTTGGAGAAGTACAAAGCATTTGTTGTACTTACAGTATCAATAAATTAAGACACACACTCAAAAGAATAACTCAAGACCAATTTACAAAAATACTTCATATTTTTATAACATTTTTAAGACCAAGATGATCAAAATTGGGTAAGTACTTATTAAATTATGAAATTTAAAGTTTTAATAAAGTTAGTCTTTTTGTGTGCGTAATTACGCACCAAAGGAATCAATGGAGAAATACTTTGAAAATTTACAGTAAATGAGGCAATGTGTTTACCAAGGTCTCCTTTTCCAGGTATGTCAAAGTAATTGATGGGTACACTGGACCAGCTGGAGAAGTTCAGGTGACTACCGGTTACCGCAGGAGCAACTGCAGAAAGTAGATGGAGCTGGTGCCAGTTCACTACCGGGGACCACTCGGAAAAGCACTGCACAGGCAGATTTAGAGGTGAGTACAGTAGGTCACCTTGGGGTGCTGAGGTTGCAAGGGGTGTGGCACCCTTAGGGCACAGCTGGATCTTTGGTGCAGGGCACAGGGCGGCTGGGTGCAGAGCGAATCTGTGATCCAGGAGCAGGAGCTGTGTGCAAAGGTGCCCTTGGAAGCAGGGACTAGGTCACTTTAAGGGTCACCAGGTCAGCAGAGACACTCTGGGGGAAGGTCCAGGTGGTTCCTGAAGTCCCTCAACTGGGGATTCCTCCTGGTCCTTTTTCAGTCTGGAATTGACTGTCCTTATGGGTGTCCATTGTGAAGAGACGGTTTGGCCACTGGAGGACACTGTGCACCCAAACTTGGCACACTTTGTCCTCATGGTCCAATAGGCTAAGTTTGGTCTGGCTTCAGCGTCCAGTTCTTTGGTCAGCAGCCTGTCAGTGAAGTGGCCTTCACTGGGTCTTTGGTTCCTTGGGGTTACTGAGTGATGCTTTCACTCTGGAGGGAGATGTTTGGTGAATCTTGAAGAGTTTTGAAGAGTGGAGGTCCTCTGGGGTTTTATAGAGTCCATCTGACATCCGAGCAACCCCTCAGAGGTGATTGTCGAGTCCTGGTTGCAGCAGGCAGGGTTTGTCGCATTTTCTTGTTGCAGCAGGACTTCAGTTCTCGAGCCTTGGGTCTTCTCTGTTGCTGTTCATCTGGAATCTGATTTCTTGGTCTAGAGATGCCTACTAAATACTGTATCTAGTGGGTGCTTTGTGGGGTACCTGGTAAGGACCAATGGGTCATCTAGCTTAGGGTGTCTACACCTACTAAGTGACCACTTTCTGTGGGCAGAGGTCACTTCCCTACACCTGATTGGCTATTTTCTTTCCCTCCAAGATGGAGAAAAATAAAATGGAGGCATCACCTCACATGCAAAACCTTAAGGGTGGTGCAAGCTGGAGATGATCACTACTCCTACCCTTTAACTATTTTCCTGTTGTTGGTCTCACCAAAAGTGGGGTTTTTCAACAGGGTGGGCATCTGTTGTTAGCAGCAGGTCTGGGATCAAGTTTTAAGGTTGCTATGACCTGAGGTAGGGGGGGTTAGCACCACCACCCAGGAAGGGCTTTGTTCTGAATCCCAGAGATCAGGATCTCCCACCCCAGGGATTCAGAATCTTGTCTTGTGGTGGCAGGCTGGTTGTGACCGGCCAGCAACCATGCCAGGGTAGTAAGCTTTTGCAGGGGGCCCCTCTAAGTTGACCTCTGGGTACACTTTGTAATAAATCCAGTAATGGGACCAGTTTGGATTCATCATTCTGAGTTGTTTGATACCAAACAACCCAGGGTTCAGGGTAGCCATCATGTAGCTGTGAAACTCGTACTTACCAGAGTCCAGCACATGCATTAAAATGTTTGCCCTGTCCTCTTACTGTGTCGCAGGTTTGTCAAGGACACAATAGGGGCATATTGCTCATGCATCTATTACTCATTACAAGTATCTCATAGCAATCCTAATGATATCCCCAACTATAGAATTACTTGTTATAATGGATCTTGAGATTTCTATGGAGTGGGAAAATAATGGAAGTGTGTGGGGGGAATTACATGTTTTTGATGAATACCATGTAAAATTGGGTATTTGCGTGCCAATTAATGCATGTTTTTTCCTGGTGTTTCACACAGAGATTTCAGTAGCCGAAATATCTATGTGAAATGCACACAACTTATAATTCTGATGGGCTTGGTACTTTTGTTACTGAACTCATTAGAATTAACAGCCCACACACATGATGGCATAAACCAAGTAGGTAAATGTTGGCAGTTCATGAGGTGCATTTTATATTGAGCAAGAGATGCAGAGTGGTTATCAGTGGAGACAAACTTGGCAAGGTGTACAAAGTTAAGTGATGCGCTGTAATGTAGGTGAATGAGAGATGGAGCTCATATAGTACAAACTGCAAATAGAATTGCGTCTGTGTGCCACACATACATTGTCAAAATATCTATGCTTTCATCAATTCTATGGCTGGCTTGACAGCACAGCTTCCTGCTTGACCTACTCTTACCAATTCTTTAAGATATAAATGGAATAGGCTTTAGCTGTTCTGAGACACATATTTATTTCTGTTAGCTGCCTAGTGTTTGTTTTGCCTACTATGAAATACTTGTGTTGCAATGCTGTACATGCCCTCTCTGCAGGGTCATTCCCAAACTGTTTGCCTTGAACCTCCTGCTTTCTGAACCCACTTTTGTTGGCTTTTAGGATTCTGCACTTTACCACTGCTAACTAGTGCTAAAGTGCTTGTGCACTCTCCCTGAAACATGGTGAGATTAGCTTATGCCCAAATGGTACATTTAATCTACATGTAAATCCCGTGTAAAGAGGAACCAGAGGTGTCCGAGGAATGTAAATTAAAAGCTGCCAGTGGACCTACAACACTCACTGTGCCACCCACATAGGTAGCCTTTTATTGTCTTGGATTGATCATTGCAGCCTGTGTGTGCAGTTATAAACTGACATTTCAGCTTGGCAAAATAAACTTTTAGCCAGGCCTAAACCTTTCTTTTTAATATCTGTAAGCCACCCCTAGGATAGGCCCTAAAAAACACATAGGCCAGGGTGCAGCGTATTTAAGAAGTTAGATGTGTACATTTAAATTTTACATGTCCTGGTAGTGGAAAACCCATAAATGCTTTTTTCACTGCTGCAAGACCTGCCTATCCCAGAGGATAGCATTGAGTTACCCTATTACATTTAATAAGTGAAAACATTTGTTGCACCTTGCATCCTTAGTGTGGCTTCCCCCAACTTTTTTACTTTTGCCTACCATCCTCATGTTTTTGCTGAATTCATTTTTACTAGCTTTAGGACTCTGCACAGTTTACCACTGCTATCTAGTGCTAAAGTGCTTGGGCCCTCTCCGGTAAACATAGTAACATTGGGTTCCACCCAGTTGGCACATTTTATTTATTTGTAAGTCCCTAGTTAAGTGGTGTTAGAAATGGGGTTTTTGGTTGGCAGTCAGGTTGCCCTCTGTCCAAGCAAGAACCCTCACTCTAGTCAGGGTAAGTCACACACAATCCAAAATCAGCCTGTGCTCACCCTCCGGTAGCTTGGCACGAGCAGTCAGGCTTAACTTAGAAGGCAATGTGTAAAGCATTTGTGCAATAAATCATACAACACCATAGCATAACACCACAAAAATACACCACACAGTGTTTAGAAAAATATATAATATTTATCTGGGAATCTTCAGGTCAAAACGATCAAAGTTGCAATATGAATTTGTAAAGATATCACTGAAAAGTGATATAAAGTGTCTTAAGTCTTTAGAAAGTAAACAAAGTCTCTTTCAAACACAAAGTACCTGGTTTCTGGTGGAAAATCTCCTCAGAGGGCCACAAAGGAAGAGATGCGTGGAAAAAGGGTGTGTGCGTCGATTTCTCCCCAGCACACACGGACTTGCGTCGTTATTTTCCACGCGGGGAAGTCGAGCATCGTTTTCCGGCGCGTGGACGGTCTCTTTCTGTGGGTCGCGGGGATTACCAGATGTCCCGGGTCTGTGCGTGAATTTTCCTGCTTGTTTTCCGGCTGCGCGTCGTTCTGCGGGGCTGCGCGTCGAAGTTTCGATCTCACGGTACGCGTCGCGTCGATTTCTCCTGCGGAGTCGGGCGGCGTTGTCCTTGCGAGGCCGTGCGTCAGAGTTTTGATCTCACGGCAGGCGTCGCGTCGATTTCTCCTGCGGAGTCGGGTGGCGTTGTCCTTGCGAGGCCGTGCGTCAAAGTTTTGATCTCACGGCAGGCGTCGCGTCGATTTCTCCTGGGAAGTCGGGCGGCGTTGTCCTTGCGAGGCCGTGCGTCAAAGTTTCGATCTCACAGCAGGCGTCGCGTCGATTTCTCCCGGGAAGTCGGGCGGCGTTGTCCTTGCGAGGCCGTGCGTCAAAGTTTCGGTCGTCCCGAAGGCGTCGCGTTGATCAGCGTCGGTGTGCAGCGTTTTTTTTTGCCGTGGAACAAGCTGTGCGTCGAAAAGTTCGGCGCACGGAGCGTCCAAGAGGAAGAGAGAAGTCTTTTTGGTCCTGAGACTTCAGGGAACAGGAGGCAAGCTCTATCCAAGCCCTTGGAGAGCACTTTTACAGCCAGGCAAGAGTTCAGCAAGGCAGCAGGCCAACAGCAAGGCAGCAGTCCTTTGCAGAAAAGCAGACAGGTGAGTCCTTAGTGCGAGACGCCGTTTTCAGAGGGTAGGTCCATAGCGACGGACCTGGAATACTAATGCCACGTGTTTCCAAGTCCCTGAAACGTGCCTCTCAAGTAGCCCTATCCTGATTAGGGGATGGGCGACCTGACAGTGACGTAGCCAGTTTTACTTAAAATGTAAGTGACCGGTATATATATTTAATTTTCGTCACATTTTTTCCTTTTTAATTGGAGAAGAATTACCTTAACAATTGTCTTTTTTTGGTCCTGATGAAGCGTCACTGGATCCTTCAGGACCACACGACGCGAAACATGTCGACCCTATTCTGAGGGTACTGTGATTACTACAGACCCTGATAGTTCATTGCTCTTTGAAAGTAATTGAGCATCAACACTCAGTTTATTACTTTCTTTTTTGATTTTAATCTTGGTCTTCATCCGAGTATATTGATTAAAGGAATGCAGCTTTTTTTCGGGATGAATAACCAATTTTAGTCTTACATCTTATTCTCTCCGAGCGTATGCTGGTGCCTTAATATAGGCATTCCTGTCTGATTAGTTTCCATCAGAACAGTACGGCTGAGTGCTTCCCTTTCAGGGGAGCCCGTCAGGCGTTGCAGCGCCGGCCTGGCGAGGAGCAATTCCCAATGATGATGCCAGCCATCCATTGTGATGCTTGAGGGTCTTTGCTCCTGACACCTCAGGGAGCCCTAGGTTATTTGAGCACTTTTGGAACAGTGTACCTTTTGTATATTACATTATTGGGAGACTGTACACTGGACCACATAAACTCCCGGTCCCTCTCCTTTGCCTCTAGAGTCCTTTGAGCAGCCAGGCAGTTCTTCTTGGCAGGATGTAGTTTCTGGTTCAGGTTTCTTCTCCAGCAAGTGTCTGATGAGGTAGGGCAGAGGCCCTGTTTTATACTAAGTTGTGCCTTTGAAGTGGGGGTGACTTCAAAGAGTGTCTAAGAAATGCACCAAGCCCCCTTTCAGTTCAATCCTGTCTGCCAGAGTCCCAGTAGGGGGTGTGGCAGTCCTTTGTGTGAGGGCAGGCCCTCCACCCTCCCAGCCCAGGAAGACCCATTCAAAGTGAGGCTGAGTACCCTGTGTTTGGGGTGTGTCTGAGGGAATGCACAAGGAGCTGTCAACTAAACCTAGCCAGACGTGGATTGAAGGGCACAACAAGATTTTAGTGCAAAGAAATGCTCACTTTCTAAAAGTGGCATTTCTAGAATAGTAATATTACATCCGACTTCACCAGTCAGCAGGATTTTGTATTACCATTCTGGCCATACTAAATATGACCTTCCTGCTCCTTTCAGATCAGCAGCTGCCACTTCAACAGTGTATGAGGGCAGCCCCAATGTTAGCCTATGAAGGGAGCAGGCCTCACAGTAGTGTAAAAACGAATTTAGGAGTTTTACACTACCAGGACATATAACCACACAAGTACATGTCCTACCTTTTACCCACACAGCACCCTGCTCTAGGGGTTACCTTGGGCACACATTAGGGGTGACTTATGTATAGAAAAAGGGGAGTTCTAGGCTTGGCAAGTACCTTTAAATGCCAAGTCGAAGTGGCAGTGAAACTGCACACACAGGCCTTGCAATGGCAGGCCTGAGACAAGGTTAAGGGGCTACTGAGGTGGGTGGCACAACCAGTGCTGCAGGCCCACTAGTAGCATTTAATCTACCTGCCCTAGGCACATGTAGTGCACTCTACCAGGGACTTACAAGTAAATTAAATAGTCAATCATGGATAAACCAATCAGTAGTACAATTTACACAGAGAGCATATGCACTTTAGCACTGGTTAGCAGTGGTAAAGTGCCAAGAGGTCAAAAGCCAACAACAACAGGTCAGAAAAAAATAGGAGGAAGGAGGCAAAAAGTTTGGGGATGTCCCTGTCAAAAAGCCAGGTCCAACAAGTGGTATTACATTTAAATATGGATTGCAAATTAAATGATACTAGTGTGCCACCCACCAAAGTAGCCCTTTAAACATGCCTCTGGCCTGCCATTGCAGCCTTCATGCAGTATTAAACTGCCAATTCAGCTTGGCAATATAACCCCTTGCCAAGCTTTAAACCACCCTTTTAATGTCATTATGGACACCCATAAGAGGCCTATGTAGCGCATAGGGCAAGGTGCATTGCAATAAGAAAGGTTGAACATGTAGTTTTAGTGTTTTACGTATCATGGTAGTGAAATTCTCCTAAATGCAGTTGTAACTACTGTGAGGCCAGCAACTTGCATAGGATAACACTAGGTTGCCTTATTACATTTAAGAAGTGCTAATGTTTGAGTGGAAACAGTTAAACAACTCATGTTTGGTTTCTGAGAAATTATAATTACAAATCCTCTTTAATGGTAAAGTCAGACTTTCAGTTACAATTTTGAATATGTCACTTTGTAGAAAGTTGGCATTTTCCTTCCCTCACAATTTGGTGCCTGTAGCCTGCTCCTGGGTCACATGATGACTGGGTGTAGTTTACAATTGGATCTTGTTTATTCCTCCCAGACAGTCACACAATGAAGGGATTAGGTGTCCCTTGATGGGACCTCAACAGGCAGGATAGAGGACGGAGCTAGGCAGAGCCTCACTTGCATAACTCACACAAAGGACTTGTCATCATTGCATTGTTAATACAGGCAGCTTGAACCCAGGGCAACGGAGGCAGAAAATGACTCAGACTTCAAAGAGAATTATCTAGAAACTTCTCCTATTTCAAAGGAGGCACCAGGTATTAAAATAGAACCCTCAGACCTACTTCAGTTCATCTCTAGACCTGTGGCCTCTATTGAAGAAGGATTGATGTGCTGCTTTGCTGCCCTGCTATCTGCTGCCCTGATCCCAGCTGTCCTGCTTGCTGAGAAGGAAGACTGGACCTCTGTTCTTCATCCTAGGTGGAGTGACTCAAAAGGTCAGCTGTCTGACCTACTGTTCTGAGCTACAGGGACATAACAAGCTCTAGATCCTTCCTGCAACTTCCCAGCTCACCTGTTGCCTGGATCTGCAACTGGACCAGCCTGAGCCCTTGACAAGGCCTTGATCACTCACCTCAAGTCCAGGTCTCCATGGGAGCGAAGAGGAAGCCCCAACCCCTTTGAACTATTCGCTCACTGCTGAAGGGTACAGTGAATGAGTGGATAGTGTCCACGGGGAAGGAATAGGGAACAGGGTTGGGAGAGGAGAGGGACAAAACATTGGTCCAGAAAGTCTTTTGATCACTGTTCTAGGGCACACACTTCCGGCTTGACTATTGGTATTCCTGAACAAAGGGAAGGAATACTCTAAGTACAGACTCATTCAAACTGAATAACCAATATTCTCATTAAGCTTTTAAGCAACAATACACACTGCAATATGATACAGCAGGTACGCATGAAAATAACTCGTATCAAAATAAACTCTGGGTTGTTCGTGTGTCTCTAGTCTTTGCTTTGTGAGGACTTTCTTTTTTCTTTTTTAAGTTAGCACCATAGAAGTTCACAATTGCTTGAAAGAGAACCACTCTACAAGGGGTTAAATCCAAAGCACCGGAAGAACAACGGTAATCCTTTAGATAACAGTTCTGCACAATGTTACACGTGCATTAGTGTTTACCAAAGCCTTAGAGAATTGCCCCTAAACTTGAAACACAAATCAGTTCTATGTTGATTGCACAGAGTTCTCCTTTTTGTTCAAATTAGTACAATGTTCACTAACGTTTTGTAACCCAAGGTGCGGGACACAGTAAGATCTTACTCTAAATAATTCTCTCTTTCTTTCCCTTTTCAGGAAACCGTGTCGGAGTCCAACGTGGGTGAGACCAAGGAGGAGGAAGCCTTCCGTCTGGAACTGGGCTTCTTCAGGGAACAGACGAGTGGAAGAGGTGCAGAGCCAGGCAGGAATCTTGATGCCAAGCAGGAGAGCTACAGCGGTTGCAGTTTAAAGAGGCTCTCTCTCACATTGCTTAGCACGGGAAAACGAACAGGTGGGGATAAACATGCAGACGATGAGTCAGTGGCAACACGTTGAAGCTAGAATCTCAGATACAATGGCTATTATCTTGATGTTCAATAATGAAACAGTAGTCTATATGTTTTAGGCATGGTAACAGTGTTCAAAAAGCAATGTCTGTTTAACAGAGGAACAATCTCCCACGTATGACAGTATCTTTGGGAAGCAAAATAAACTAGATATTCCCAAAATAAACCGACATCTGTGTCACTGTAATGATCATTACCCCATATATCACAATATCTTTGGTAAGAAAAATAACCCTGACATCTTAATTACTGATAGGGGTACAGATAGCGCAGGATGAGCGAGTCCTAACAGCTCTGCTGGCCTCTGCTAGAGTCAGTTTCTGACCCCCAAGATGTGCCTCTCATGTCCTGAACCCATGGTGTGGCATCAGATAAGTTTCCTTACAATGAAATGTTGAAATACTGAAGTTTTGGGCTCCTCGCAGACCGTGAACAGGTCTTTTGTGCCAAGATTTTGCTGCCTGTGCCGGTCTTCAATTTGCAGCTCCGGTGAACCCAACTCCTTGAGCTACAGCGACTGGCAGCAAAGCATGGCCACATGAGATCTGTACTTCATGATACAGCATTAACAGCTTGCGGTGACCGGCAATGCGAAGCTCCAGCACTGACCATCAGCAATGCCTCACAGGATCTTTGTGCTACAGCGATGACCATCTGCAACACCTGGTTTGCTTTTCACATTACTTCAATGACTATCCAGAACACTCTCCCTGCTCCTTGCAGCCCCATCCACCAGTAATGGAGCTCTTCTATTCAGACTATTGGACGTAACTCTTTCAGCTGGACTAGCCATGTCACTGTCCAAAAATCTATGTTTTTTCAGAAGATGAGTTGAGCGTCATGGTGGATGAAATCATAAGAGTAGAGCCACAAGGGTTTGGAACCAAGTTCAGCATACTCTCCTCAGTAGGAAAATGGAAATGTGGGACAGGATAGTTCACAGAGTGAATGCTGTAAGCACCAGCTTGCGCACAAATTAGGACATTAGGAGGAGGTGGAACGACCTCAGGGGCAAGGTCCATTCCCTGGTCTCCAGGCAGCAGCTTGAGGTCAAGAAGACTGGCATTGGCACTTCGAATGCCCCATTAAGACTCTTTCCCTGGGAGGAGAAGGTCTTGGCCATGCTGCATCCTGGGAGCTCGACAGGGATACCCGGAGGAGTGGAGTCTGGTAAGTTACAACACAAAAACTGTCACAAAACTATAATGTCATACGTGCCTACAATCAGCATTTGACACTTGTTCATGTACCTTACCAACATTCAATACCCAAAGTATCTGAGTTTTAACACTGTCAATGTGTATTATTGGACCCAACATCACAGCTACCAAGGCTCATTACATGGCATATGTTCAAATGGTGCCTGTAAATCTCACAATATAAAAAAAAAATCCAGGATTAACGGTATGTTCTAAAATGTATTTGTATGCTCAAACCTAAATGCAGCCTGCATGCAGATATGCATTACCCAAAATTTGTCAAGAGTTGGGGAGTAGAGGGAGTGACTTGACTGCATCTCCCTGGAGGCCTTGTATCAGTAACTCCAACCACCCCCCCAGTGTTCATTTGGCAATTACCCCTGTGTTTTAACTCTCAATTGACGTGTACTGACTGAGGAATATACCATTTGTTAAGTGTGTGTAGTAGAAAGAGTGACCTGATGGCAAAGCCCAATAGCCCCCGTTTCTGTAACTACAACCACCAGCCCAGTGGTCACTTTCCAAATTACTCCTGTGTCTTAACTCTCAATTGAAGTGCACTTACCTGGGAGGATACCATTTATACAGTATGTTTAGTAGAGGGAGTGACTTGACTGCAACTCCCAGGAGGCCTTGTGTCAGTAACTCCAAACACCAGCCCATTGTTCACTTGCCCCAATACATCTGATAGTGAATTCTCAAATGTAATTTACATAGCTGGGAGTATACCATTTGTCAAGTGTTGGGAAGGAGAGGGAGTGACCTGACTGAAAATCCCAATGAGCCCTGTTTCTGTAATTCAACCACCAGCCCAGTAGTCTTTTACCCAATTACCCCTGGGTCTTAATTCTCGATTGAAGTGTATTCATCTGGAAGGATACCATTTGACAGGTTGTGTAGTAGAGGGATTGACCTGACTGCAAAGCCTAATAGGCCCTGTTTCTGTAACTCCAACCACTAGCCCAGTGTTCACTTGTCCAATAACCCAGTGTCTTAACTCTCAATTGCGGTGTAGTCACCTGGGAGGATACCATTTGTGAGGTCTGTGTAGAGGAGGGAGTGACCTGACAGCAAAGCCCAATTGGCTGTGTTTCTCTAACTCAAACCACCAGTCCAGTGTTCATTTGCTCAATTACCCATGTGCCTTAACTCTCAATTGAAGTGTACTCACCTATGAGGATACCATTTGTCAAGTGTGTGTAGTAGAGGGAGTGACCTGTGTGCAAATCCCAATAGTCCATGTTTCTGTAAGTCCAACCACCAGCCCTGTGGTTACTTGCCCAATTACCCCTGCGTCTTGACTCTCAGTTGAAGTGTACTCACCTGGCAGGATCCCATGAGTACAGTGTGTGTGGTAGAGGGAGTAACCTGACTGCAAAGCCCAATAGGCCCTGTTTCTGTAACTACAACCATCAGCCCATTGTTCACTTGCCCAATTACCCCTGTTTTTTAGCTGTCGATTGGAGTGTACTCACCTGGGAGGATACCATAGCATAGGGAGTGACCTGACTGCAACTCACAGGAGACCTTGTGTCAGTAATTCCAAACACCAGCCCAGGTGTCCATGTGCCCCAGTACATTTGCTTGGAAACTCTCAAATAAAGTTTACTCACCTGGAGTATACCATTTGTCAAGTCTTGTGAAGTAGAGCAAGTGATCTGACTGCAAAGCTCAATAGGCCCTGTTTCTGTAACTACAACCATCAGCCCAGTTTTCACTTGCCCAATTGCCCCTGTGTCTTAACTCTCAATTGAAGTTTACTCTGCTGAGAGGATGCCATTTGCCAAGTGTGTGTGGAAGAGGGAGTGACCTGATTGCAAAGCAGTCTAGGCCCTGTTTCTGTAACTCCAATCACCAGCTGCTCAGTGGTCACTTGCCCAATTACCCCTGTGTCTTAACTCTCAATTGAAGTGTACTCACCTGGGAGGATACCATTTGTCAAGTGTGTGTGGTAGAGGAAGTGACCTGACTGCAACTCCCAGGAGGCCTTGTGTCAGTGCCTCCAAACACCGGCCATGTGGTCACTTGTCCAAATACCCCTATTTGGTAACTCACAATTATAGTTTACCTACCTGGGAGTGAGCGAGATACAGATCATGCTCAACTCAGAGATGTGTCTATCTACCTAGCTCCTTCTTGACCTCCTAACCCAAGAAGAAACTATTGAGGACAGGAATGACACCTCACCCAGTGTTTACAAGTATTTTTAAGGCCTCAAGCTGTATCATCATATTGGTATCAGCAGAAGACACATTGACACATGATAACTGCAGTCACATATACAACAAAGTCCTGTGTTTACCTGTATCTCACTCAACTAGGCCTCCAAATAGTCAAATACACTTGTTGCCTCTCCGATGTGTTGGCTTCACTGGTGGTAAGATGTCATTTTCAGTCCATCATTCAAAGTGGTACAACCTATCTGCACATCTCATCATGAGCCTGAGTCAAATAGTTTAGTCATGCTTCGCACATGTCATGTCAAATAACTCAATAGCATGGTAACGTAGTACAATAGGATTACCTACAACTTAACTATGTCCAATGTCTCTGCTTAATATAGCACAAAACCTTTGGTTTAGATGTCACAATTCAACTAGTACCATTGTACGTTCTTCATCAATAGGTCGAGCTGCCACTGGGCACATAGAGGTCACAGAACAGACTTCCACCACCCCCCTGGATGAAGTCGTCAGTAACAACAACATGCCTGGACTTGTGGATGTGGAGGAAGGTCCTGGCCCATCTGGGCAAACTGGTCAGACGGCAACAGTGTGTCTCACTGTGGCCAAAACGTCACCTCTCAGCCCTGTTGCTTCAACATCCCAGTCAGAAATTTGCCCCAACCTGTGTACCTACCACAGTTTCCACCTTCTTGTGCCCCCCGCCAGTCCTGGATCCTGACGTGCAACTTGACTCTCTAGACACTGAGGGTTCAGGACACACTTGGAGAGGCCATCATTTGCAAGGGCCACAGGCTTGTGGAGGTAGGGTGTATGGGAGGGATGCGGTGGGCCAGTGGAGTGAGGCCACTGGGGATGCTGTCAGCCAGGACAACATCAGCCACATCTAGTGGGTCTATCAGGAGTTTCAAGGAGTGATGGGCCAGATGTTGCCTGAATTCTGGGAAATGAAGCAGCTTCAGAGGGCAGCTTCAGAGGAAGAAATGGAGGCCCACATTTTAAACATGGCCTCCCTAAAGGGGTACTGAGGGACATTCATACAATCCTGAGCAGTGCTTTTGCAACCCAATCTTCCACTTCCTTGGGTCAACAACATCAGGCCCATGTACATCGGCCCTGCCAGTGACACAACCACTCACAGTCACCCCTGCCTCTGTAGCAGCTGGTCACCCCCCAAACAACCGGGGATGTTCAGCAAAGAATCCAGTAGATGCGGATGGCAAGACACCCACCACTGCCAGGAATAATCCTCTTCCTTAGGGTCTTCTTTTATGTGTCACACATTCATTCCGTGGATTGATCCTGAACATCCTTCCATTTCCAATGGGAGGATTACCCTGGACTGTGGATTTCCAATGGTGAGGCATCTACTCCAATGATTTAATTCACCATGACTGACCCGTTGACATTCAATTTTTTGTTGAGTCAATATTACATATCATTTCTGTTAGTCATAGCTTCCCAGCAAAAATACCCTTCACTAACTTATCGTCTGCTGTTTTTAATTTCACATTTAGCCATATACATATGTCAGATCATGTGAACAATACCATGATGATCCAATGTACTTGTTCAAGATGGGATTTGTTGCATGTACACAGTGACCAGCTCAGGATTACAACGATTACATACAAAAACAAACACAAACATACAAGTATCTGGTCGAAGAAAATGTTATTAGATTGTTCAACAAATAGGCTGTCAAGATGCCTAACACCTTGCAAATCATAAATTATTGAATCATACTGAGTAAATGTTCCTTTTTCCAAGTACGACATCCAGACCATGGAAGGAAGGGATTTGTCAGGCATTATCCTGTAGAATAGGCAAGCATTAAAGTGGCTGATGTCATCAGCTGGAGCCATATCACCTTACACACCTAAGTAATCCAACAGCACATAATGCAAGACTCAGATAGATGGCAGTACAGTAGTTTCTGATCACAGGGTATTTACAATCCAGTGGTCATGCATCTGGTGGTATGACTCAAACATGTCAGTGATTTGGCACAGACACCTTAGCCTACAATGATGAAACACATCAACAGCTACATACAGGCCATGCAAAAAGAGTGTTTAGCCAATGTGAAGGATAACTGAAATGATTGTGGCCTACAACTAAATATTTTCTGACCAGATCAAGACACACATGATGCATCAAGACCAACACAGGACAACAAACAAGTTCAATGGAATGTTATAAACTTCCATCCTATTACTTTGGCTTGGCAAAGGTCTGCTACACCCAAAGTCTGTGACCTACATTCCTTGGAACAATCCATGTTCACTTTGTATGTCAGAACAGCATCACTTACCTACCAATGTCAAAACCCTGAAATGCTCATATGGAGATGTCATTGTGAAGGCACTTGAACAAAGAATAAAACAAGGAGTATAGGCATGAAACCATGAAAGTCACATAGCAAGCATCAATAAAACAAAGCACATTGCAATACATCTGAGACAAACAAAGCAATATCATCAGGGTGGGGATGTGTCAAAAGCAATTTCATCAAACAGCCTTTGGCTGATTTTGACTGAGTATAAACTCCCTAACTATTTCAAAGAATCAATTCCACACATTCTCACAACTACAGTACATTGTACAGTCAAATTCATGATATCACATGACATTACACTCATGAGAAGAAGCTGTCAATGATATCTTGTAGCAAGTCATCTTCTTCCACTTCCCCACAGCCATCTTTATTTGGCATTTCAGGATTTCCACCAGGTAGCACTGTAGGCTCCCTGGGATGTAAGGGATATTCCTCTGCAGGGCGATGTTGTGGAGCAAGCAGCATGCCATAGTGATCTGACACACTTTCCTGTGTAAGTAGAAGAGGGCTCACCCAGTACTTTCCAGAAGTCAAAATCTGGCCTTTGGGAGCTCAAAAGCCTGCTCCACTACCCACTGTATTCTTCCATGAGCCTCATTGAAGTGGACTTCCCCTGGTGTAGTTGGATTCCTCAGTGGCATCAATAACCAAGGCTGGTTTGGATATGCTGAGTCTCCTATTTAGGACTGAGACATAAGTGCAACAATGAGTCACTCACTTCACAATTGTAGCTCCTGACACTGCTCACACACAATCAGGACAGATGTGACTTACCAACCAGCCAGGCCCTCGCTGGCTGCAGTTGTGACACCAGCTCGGGTATGGTGCTGTTCTGAATTATGCAGAAATCATGGGCTGATCCAGGGAAACAGGCACAGACGTTTGAGATGGAGAGATCAGATAAGCAGACAACTTCCACATTGATTGAATGGAAGTTGTTCCTGTTGTGATGGACTTGTTCAGTGGCCTGCGGTTGCACCAAGGTAACATGTATGTCATCAATAGCCCCATCACATGTGGGCGGAGGGCCAAACCATAGAAGTCAGCCTTCGCATTGGCCAAACCCTCACTTTGAGGGAACATGATTGTAACAAGGTGGTGGTAAAACAGTTACAAAATAAGAGAACGTGGCCACTGTTGCAGTACCCCGGGGTCCCAACGAAAGAAGAGAGGGCTGGACTTCCGCCCATGACCTGGATATCCAGTGCGAGGAGGAGAACGCCAGTGAGGAGCGTAAGGAGGAGAACACCAGTGAGGAGCGCAAGGAGGAGAACGCCAGTGAGGAGCGCGAGGTGGAGAATGCCAGTCAGGAGTGCAAGGAGGAGAACACCAGTGAGGAGCGTGAGGAGGAGAATGCAAGTGAGGAGCAGCAGGATAAGGACACCGGAGGATTAAGGCCAAAGACAGAGCCGAGGGGCACCAGGGAGCCAAAAGAGATGGGAGAACGTGACAGAGACGTGGGACAGGACAAGAGCTCCAGCCACGTCCCTGGAGGGATGTGGCTCATGGAGGTGTGTGCACGTTTCCACAGCCCCACAGGGCACTGGTGGGACTGGGGAAGCGGGAAGGGCACTCGGGCAAACCAAAACGGACACTGATAAAAGAAGGAATAAATCCCTATTCACCTGGGTATTCACAACAATATTATTACATTTTGTGAGAATATGATGCACATATGCTTCACGGGGTGCACAGTACCACACAAATAATAAATTCCAACCGGAATCACTACTCACCTGACTCATCCGTACCTCCTTTCCAAGCACTTCACATGTATCTGCGAGAAAGAAGGAGACAGGATACACTTACCTGTTTTTTCCGATTCTGTTTTCTTTTGCATGGTCCCGCGAATGTCAGAGGGGACGTGAGAACAGACAACAGAACTAAGGTAAGAGAAAAGAAATGAAAAGGACATCAGAAATTACAGCTTAAAAGAAAGAAAATAAAAGACAGGAATGGATAAGATTACTGACTTATATATCCAATACGGAAAAGAAAACTCTAATAGAGATTGTTAAAACAGTTGTGTATGTCTTCCTTGAATACCTCAAACAGAATCCCATCACAATGATATAGCTGTCAATGTGTTTCAACATTGCTTATAGGAAATCTCTCAACACAAGTCTGAACATAGACTGGGACATACTACCAGATATGGCTACTGTATGTTGGAAGGACCCTATGGCCAGGAAGTACAACACTGTAATGAGTCTCGCAATGGGTGGTATGCATGTTGGATTAGTGTTTTCAAGCATCAGACTGGCATCAACCGATGGCACAAATTCACTATTGTTTGCCTATTCAGATGGTATAGTTGAATTATATGACATTCTTCCATGGTTTGAAGGTCTGGCAATGGATGGTACACTGGAGCTTGCCCTCCTTTTCCCCTGGGTACCTCTGTGTAAAAATACGTGAGTGAGAGCATTAGTCACTGTGTCTACACCAATATACATGATGTATACCAACAAAGTGATGTGACAAAGAATTTCAGACTTGAAATACATTACACCCAGTACACATCACAGCTGTCAACTGCACAAGGGTCAAATGTGACCCCCATGGTTGACAAGACATGTATCCACAACATGGATTTCTGCAAAACCCAACTATCTGCTCCTCAATTTCCCCTCAAAATATAACAGTATTTAATGACCACCAAAAATACCATCAGCTGCTGTGGACAGTGCACCACGGTCATATGCCATCTGTGCCCAGCAACACACTGCATTGGTGATTATGTAGTAGGACCTACACAACAAGACTAATTTGGAAAGTTTGTGATGATCCCACACATATATTGTTGTTGTGACACATTTAACAGGGCCATATATTGTATTTTCAACCTCAAAAATGGCAGATGCTTGACCTACTTGTAGGAGGCTGGCCTGGCTTGTAGTGGGTACCAGGGGTATTTACACTCTGTACCAGGTCCAGTTATCCCTTATTAGTGTAGAAGAGGTGTTTCTAGCAGCTTAGGCTGGTAGAAGGTAGCTATAGCAGAGCAGCTTAGGCTGAACTAGGAGACATGCAAAGCTCCTACTATACCACTGGTGTCTTATGCACAATATCATAAGAAAACACAATACACAGATATACTAAAAATAAAGGTACTTTATTTTATGACAATATGCCAAAAGTATCTCAGTGAGTACCCTCAGTAGGAGGATAGCAAATATACACAAGATATATGTACACACTGCCAAAAATATGCAGTAATAGCAAAAAGAAGTAATGCAAGCAATGTAAAGTTACAGTAGATTGCAATAGGAGCACATAGGTACAGGGGCAACACAAACCATATACTCCAAAAGTGGAATGCGAATAACGTATGGACCCCAAACCTATGTGAGCTTGTAGAGGGTCGCTGGGACTGTAAGAAAACAGTGAGGGTTAGAAAAATAGCCCACCCCACGACCCTGAAAAGAAGTTGTAAAGTGCACGTATATTCCCCAGAGAGCACAGAAGTCGTGATAGGGGAATTCTGCAAGGAAGAACAACACCAGCAATGCAACCAAAGTGGATTTCTGGACGAGAGTACCTGTGGAACAAGGGGACCAAGTCCAAGAGTCGCGACAAAATCGAGATTGGGCAGATGCCCAGGAAATGCCAGCTGAGGGTGCAAAGAAGCTGCCACTGGATGGTAGAAGCTGTGGATTCTGCAAGAACGAAGAGGACTAGGAACTTCCCCTTTGGAGGATGGATGTACCACATCGTGAAAAACCTTGCAGAGTTGTTCCCACGCAGAAAGACCGCAAACAAGTCTTGCTAGCTGCAAGGGTCGCAGTTAGGGTTTTTGGATGCTGCTGTGGCCCAGGAAGAACCAGCATGTCGCCAATTGCCTGAGGAGACAGAGGGGGCACCCAGCAACAAAAGGAGCCCTCACAGAAGCAGGCAGCACCCGCAGAAGTGCCGGAACAGGCACTACAAAGAGGAGTGAACCAGAGCTCACCCGAAGTCACAAAAGAAGATCCCACGACGCCGGAGGACAACTCAGGAGGTTGTGCACTGTAGGTTAGAGTGTCGGGGACGCAGGCTTGGCTGTGCATGAAGGAAATCCTGGAAGAGTGCACAGGAGCCGGAGCAACTGCAAATCACGCTGTACCCAGCAATGCAGTCTAGCGTGGGGAGGCAAGGACTTACCTCCACCAAACTTGGACTGAAGAGTCACTGGACTGTGGGAGTCACTTGGACAGAGTTGCTGAGTTCCAGGGACCACGCTCGTCGTGCTGAGAGGGGACCCAGAGGACCAGTGATGCAGTCTTTTGTTGCCTACGGTTGCAGGGGGAAGATTCCATCGACCCACTGGAGATTTCTGCGGAGCTTCTAGTGCAGAGAGGAGGCAGACTACCCCCACAGCATGCATCACCAGGAAAACAGTCGAGAAGGCGGCCGGATCAGTGATACAAGGTTGCAGTAGTCGTCTTTGCTACTTTGTTGCGGTTTTGCAGGCGTCCAGAGCAGTCAGCGGTCGATTCCTTGGCAGAAGGTGAAGAGAGAAATGCAGAGGAACTCTGATGAGCTCTTGCATTCGTTATCTAAAGAATTCCCCAAAGCAGAGACCCTAAATAGCCAGAAAAGGAGGTTTGGCTACCTAGGAAGGAGGATAGGCTAGCAACACAGGTAAGAGCCTATCAGAAGGGGTCTCTGACGTCACCTGCTGGCACTGGCCACTCAGAGCAGTCCAGTGTGCCAGCAGCACCTCTGTTTCCAAGATGACAGAGGTCTTGAGCACACTGGAGGAGCAGGTCAGGGGAGTGGTCACTCCCCTTTCCTATGTCCAGTTTCACTCCAGAGCAGGGCTGGGGGATCCCTGAACCGGTGTAGACTGGCTTATGCAGAGATGGGCACCATCTGTGCCCATCAAAGCATTTCCAGAGGCTGGGGGAGGCTACTCCTCCCCAGCCCTGAAACCTTTTTCCAAAGGGAGAGGGTGTAACACCCTCTCTCTGAGGAAGTCCCTTGTTCTGCCTTCCTGGGCCAAGCCTGGCTGGACCCCAGGAGGGTAGAAACCTGTCTGAGGGGTTGGCAGCAGCTGCAGTGAAACCCCGGGAAAGGTAGTTTGGCAGTACCCGGGTCTGTGCTAGAGACTCGGGGGATCATGGAATTGTCTCCCCAATGCCAGAATGTCATTGGGGTGACAATTCCATGATCTTAGACATGTTACATGGCCATGTTCGGAGTTACCATTGTGACGCTATACATATGTGGTGACATATGTATAGTGCAGGCGTGTAATGGTGTCCCCGCACTCACAAAGTCCTGGGAATTTGCCCTGAACGATGTGGGGGCACCTTGGCTAGTGCCAGGGTGCCCACACACTAAGTAACTTAGCACCCAACCTTTACCAGGTAAAGGTTAGACATATAGGTGACTTATAAGTTACTTAAGTGCAGTGGTAAATGGCTGTGAAATAACGTGGATGTTATTTCACTCAGGCTGCAGTGGCAGGCCTGTGTAAGAATTGTCAGAGCTCCTTATGGGTGGCAAAAGAAATGCTGCAGCCCATAGGGATCTCCTGGAACCCCAATACCCTGGGTACCTCAGTACCATATACTAGGGAATTATAAGGGTGTTCCAGTATGCCAATGTGAATTGGTGAAATTAGTCACTAGCCTGTTAGTGACAATTTGGAAAGCAACGAGAGAGCATAACCACTGAGGTTCTGATTAGCAGAGCCTCAGTGAGACAGTTAGTCATCACACAGGGAACACATACAGGGCACACTTGATTGTACGACGAAACAACGACTTCAAAAACAACTACTGCCTTAACAACGAGGTCGGAACACCGACCTCGTTGCTACTACTAATGATTTTACCACTAATGCCTTAACAACGATATTTTGTTGTAAAGGCATTCCTGATAAAAGCATTAGCAATAGGCACCATTCACCCTACATCCCTCACCCCACCCCCCCAACTCCAACCCAAAACCTAAAACCCCCTGACCCCCCACCCACTCCCCAAAACCAAAAACGCCCCACCCCCCCAACCCCACCCCTAAACCTAAAACCCCCTGACCCCCACCCCCTCCCCTAAACCAAAAACGCCCCACCCCCCGACTCCACCCCAAAACCTAAAACCCCCTGACCCCCCACCCACTCCCCAAAACCAAAAACGCCCCAGTCCCCCAACCCCACCCCAAAACCTAAAACCCCCTGACCCCCCACCCACTCCCCAAAACCAAAAACGTCCCACCCCCCAACCCCACCCCAAAACCTAAAACCCCCTAACCCCCACCCACTCCCCAAAACCAAAAACGCCCCACCCCCCCAACCCCACCCCAAAACCTAAAACCCCCTGACTCCCCACCCACTCCCCAAAACCAAAAACTCCCCACCCCCCCAACCCCACCCTAAAACCTAAAACCCCCTGACCCCCCACCCACTCCCCAAAACCAAAAACGCCCCACCTCCCCAACCCCACCCCAAAACCTAAAACCCCCTGACCCCCCACCCCCTCCCCAAAACCTAAACCCACCACTTACCTTCGCCAACTCCCTTCTTTGTACCTTAACCACGCATGTTCGTTGTTCAGAACATACGTAGTTAAGGCACAAAAAACCGGAGTCGTGGTTAAAAAAAAGCGTTGTTGCGCTTTTGTTAACCATGACTTTCGGAAAAAAAAAGGCGGAAAAAAGCATGTTTCCCGGCACACTTATGAGCACTGGGGCCCTGGCTGGCAGGGTCCCAGTGACACATACAACTGAAACAACATATATACAGTGAAATATGGGGGTAACATGCCAGGCAAGATGGTACTTTCCTACACCCCCCACCCCCAAACGAAGGACAATAAGACTAGCCATGACCTGATGAGTCTTCATTGTCTAAGTGGAAATATCTGGAGAGTCCATCTGCATTGGAGTGGGTACTCCCAGGTCTATGTTCCACTGTATAGTCCATTCCCTGTAGAGATATGGACTACCTCAACAATTTAGGGTTTTCACCTTTCATTTGTTTTAGCCAAAGTAGAGGTTTGTGGTCTGTCTGAACAATGAAGTGAGTGCCAAACAGGTATGGCCTCAACTTCTTCAGTGCCCAGACCACAGCAAAGCCCTCCCTCTCTGTGGCAGACCAACGCTTTTCTCTAGGGGTCAACCTCCTGCTGATAAAAGCAACAGGTTGATCCTGGCCCTCAGAATTGAGTTGTGATAAGACTGCCCCTACCCCTAATTCAGATGCATCAGTTTGAACAATGAATTTCTTGGAGTAACATGGGCTTTTTAGGACAGGTGCAGAGCACATGGCCTGTTTCAGCTCCTCAAAAGCTTTCTGACAGCTAGCTGTCCACAATACCTTTTTAGGCATTTTCTTTGAAGTGAGGTCATTAAGAGGGGCTGCTATGGAGCCATAGTTCTTTATGAACCTCCTGTAGTACCCAGTGAGGCCTAATAAGGCTTTCATCTGGGTCTGAGTTGTAGGGGGAACCCAATCTATGATAGTTTGGATTTTCCCCTGAAGTGGTGCAATCTGTTCTCCACCTACAGTGTGTCCCAGATAAACCACTTTTCCCTGCCCTATCTGGCACTTTGAAGCCTTGATAGTGAGGCCTGCCTTTTGCAGGGCCTCCAAAACTTTCCATAGGTGGACCAGGTGATCATCCCAGGTGGAGCTAAAGACAGCTATATAATCTAGATATGCTGCACTAAAAGCCTCCAGCCCTTGCAGGACTGTATTTACCAACCTCCAAAAAAGTGGCAGGTGCATTTTTCAAATCAAAGGGCATTACTGTGAATTGGTAGTGCCCTCCAATAGTCGAAAATTCAGTTTTTGCTTTAGCATCCTCTGATAACTTGATCTGCCAATACCCTGCAGTCAAATCAAAGGTGCTTAGATACTTGGCTGATGCCAGTGTATCTATTAGCTCATCTGCCCTGGGTATAGGGTGAGCATCAGTTTTAGTTACCTGGTTGAGACCTCTGTAGTCTACACAAAATCTAATTTCCTTTTTCCCATCTTTGGAATGAGGTTTTGGTACAAGTACCACAGGAGAGGCCCATGGACTTTCAGAGTGCTCAACCACTCCCAGTTCAAGCATTTTCTGAACTTCTTGTTTTATGCAGTCCCTGACATGGTCAGGCTGCCTATAGATCTTACTTTTGACAGGCATGCTGTCTCCAGTATCTATAGTGTGCTCACACCAAGAAGTGGTGCCTGGCACAGTAGAAAAGAATTCAGAAAACTGACCCAGGAGATTTATGCAGTGGTCTTTCTGCTCACCAGTAAGACAATCTGTTAAAACTACACCTTCCACTAGAGCATCTTGTTCTGTGGAAGAGAAGAGATCAGGGAGAGGGTCACTCTCTTCTTCCTGTCCTTCATCTGTTGACATGAGCAGGGTGAGATCAGCCCTGTCATAGTAGGGTTTTAGGCGATTGACATGGAGCACCCTAAGGGGACTCCTGGCAGCGCCCAAGTCAACCAAGTAGGTGACTTCTCCCTTCTTTTCAACAATAATGTGGGGTCCACTCCATTTGTCTTGGAGTGCTCTTGGGGCCACAGGCTCCAAGACCCACACTTTCTGCCCTGGTTGGTACTGAATCAGAACAGCCTTCTGGTCATGCCATTGCTTTTGGAGCTCTTGGCTGGCCTGAAGGTTTTTGCTGGCCTTTATCATATACTCAGCCATTCTGGATCTTAGGCCAAGTACATAGTCCACTATGTCTTGCTTAGGAGCTTTTAAAGGTTGTTCCCAACCCTCCTTTACAAGTGTTAGAGGACCTCTTACAGGGTGTCCAAATAGGAGTTCAAAGGGGCTGAAGCCCACTCCTTTCTGAGGTACCTCCCTGTAAGCAAAAAGGAGGCAAGGTAACAGGACATCCCATCTCCTCCTGAGTTTTTCAGGGAGTCCCATTATCATTCCTTTGAGAGTTTTGTTAAACCTCTCAACTAGTCCATTTGTTTGTGGATGATAAGGCGTGGTGAATTTGTATGTTACACCACATTCCTTCCACATGTCCTTCAGGTATGCAGACATAACGTTGCTACCCCTGTCTGATACCACCTCTTTTGGGAAACCCACCCTGGAAAAGATTCCCAGGAGGGCTTTTGCCACTGCAGGAGCTGTAGTGGTCCTTAGAGGAATTGCTTCAGGATATCTTGTGGCATGGTCCACTACCACCAAGATAAACCTATTGCCTGAAGCAGTAGGAGAGTCAAGGGGGCCAACTATGTCAACCCCTACCCTTTCAAAGGGAACCCCAACCACAGGTAGTGGAATAAGGGGAGCCTTTGGGGTGCCACCTGTTTTGCCACTGGCTTGACAGTTGACACAGGACTTACAAAATTATTTTGTGTCCTCTGACATTCTAGGCCAATGAAACAGGGGGACAAGCCTATCCCATGTTTTCATCTGCCCCAAATGTCCAGCCAAGGGAATGTCGTGGGCTAGAGTTAGGAGGAACTCTCTGTATTGCAGGGGAATAACCAATCTCCTGGCAGCTCCAGGTTTTGGGTCCCTTGCCTCTGTATACAAGAGGTTGTCCTCCCAGTAAACTCTGTGAGAGTCACTGACATCCCCATTTTGCTGTTTGACAGCTTGCTGTCTTAGACCCTCTAGTGTGGGACAGGTCTGCTGTGCCACACTCAGCTCCTCCCTGGCAGGCCCCCCTCCACCCAAAAGCTCAGCAGTGTCTGCTTCCAGCTCCTCTGGTGAAGGTTCTGCACAGGGGGGAAATTCTTCTTCCTCAGAAGTTGAATCATCTGTAGAGGGAGGGATAGTAGGTAGTGATTTACCTTTACTAACCCTAGCTTTAGGGAGCACTTGGTCCATTGTTCCAGGATCCAAGCCACCCTGTCCTTTTTGCTTTTTGGCCTGAGCCCTTGTCAAAGCAAAAATATGCCCAGGAATGCCCAGCATTGCTGCATGAGCCTCCAACTCCACTTCCGCCCAAGCTGATGTCTCTAAATTGTTCCCTGGTAGACAGTCTACAGGTAAATCTGAGGCAACCACAACTTTCTTTGGACCAGTAACCCCCCCCAGTTGAGATGTACAACAGCCATGGGGTGGCTAAGAGTGTTGTTATGAGCATCAGTCACTTGGTACTGGTGACCAAGTAGGTGTTGTTCAGGGTGGACCAGTTTCTCTATTACCATGGTAACACTGGCACCTGTGTCCCTGTAGGCCTGAACCTCAACACCATTTATTAGGGGAAGTTGCTAGTACTTATCCATATTAAGGGGACAAGCAACCAAGGTGGCCAAATCAATGGCACCTTCAGAGACTAACACAGCCTCTGTGGTCTCCCTAACAAGACCAACCCCAACTATATTACCAAAAGTGAGCCCAGCTACTCCCTTGGATTGGCTATTAGTAGGTTTGCTCCCACCACCACTGCTATTACTAGGGGCACTAGGTGTAGCAGTAGGGGTTGTGGTAGTGGGAGGCTTGGTGCTTTTCTTTGGACAACTGGCATCAGTTGTCCAATGGCCTTTTACTTTACATAAATAGCACCATGGTTTCTTTACTTGATTAGAAGAGGATTTGGACCCACCACCCCCACCAGAGTGTTTTTATGGGCCTGATGAAGACTCATTTTTAGATTTGTCCCCACCCTTGTCTGAAGACTTACCATCCTTCTTCTTGCCATCCTTGTCACCCCCTGTATGAACTTTTCTGTTCACTCTTGTTCTGACCCATTTGTCTGTCTTCTTTCCCAATTCTTGGGGAGAGGACAGATCTGAGTCCACTAGATATTGGTGTAACAAATCAGACACACAGTTATTAAGAAATATGCTCTCTCAGGATCAGATTATACAGGCTTTCATAGTCAGAAACTTTACTGCCATGTAACCACCCCTCCAAGGCCTTCGCTGAATGGTCAACAAAGTCTACCCAGTCTTGTGAAGACTCCTTTTTGGTTTCTCTGAACTGAATCCTGTATTGTTCAGTGGTTAAGCCATAACCATCCAGGAGTGCATTCTTTAAAACTGTAAAATTATAGTCATCACTTTCCTTCACAGTAAGGAGCCTATCCCTACCCTTTCCACTGAAAGATAGCCACAGGATAGCAGTCCAGTGCCTTTGAGGGACCCCCTGTACAACACAGGCCCTCTCAAGTGCAGCAAACCACTTGTTAATGTCATCCCCCTCCTTATAAGGGGGAACTATCTTATGCAGATTCCTAGAATCATGCTCTTTCACAGGATTACTATCTGTAATACTGCTGCTGCCACCATAGGGGCCAAACCCCAACCTCTGCCTTTCTTTTTCTAAGTCTAAAGTTTCCCTGTCTAGAGCCAGCTGTTGCTGTTTAAGCTTCAGCCTGGTCTCTTCCACTCTCAAGCTATTGAGCTCCCTTTCTAACATTCTGTCATCAGGGTGGGTGGGTTGGGCATGCTTAGACACAGAAGAATGGTGTGAATGGACAGAGGGAGAAATGTCCCTAACAGTTGGCACTCTAACAACTTGACCTGCAGGAATGATATTCCTACTGTGATGAGAACTCACATTAGTACCAGTTATGCTAGGTGGTCTGCTAAGGGGCAAGTTGGCAAGAATACCATCTAACATTCTTACTGGAGCTACCCCAGAATCAGAGTGTGAAACATCTGCTAACTTCTCAACTGATGTGCCAGCTAAGGCCTTATCATTTTCAATGAGCATGTTAATCAACAATTCTCTAGAGGGATTATTCCCTAACCCTAAACCTCTATCAATGCAGAGACCCCTTACACCTTTCCAGCTAAGGTGGTCATAAGCAGAGCTGACCAGATCAAGAGTAGGACCTGTACCAGACATGATAAAAAAAGGATTAAGGGACAGAAAAAGAAAGAAAAAGTTTCAGAACTTTTTAAGGAAACAGAAAAAAAAACGTTTTCAACTTTTTAGAAACTTTTTGAAAGTTTTAGAGGTACTTTTTAGCACTTAGCAATAGAGTAAGAGAAGAAAAGCAAAACTTTTTGGTTAGGTGTACATACACTGAACTTGTTTTGTATATTTTTCTCTTGAAAAGTACAAAATGACAAAGTGGAAAGTAGTTACAAGTACTTATCCCACCGCTGCACAACCAATGTAGGAGGCTGGCCTGGCTTGTAGTGGGTACCAGGGGTACTTACACTCTGTACCAGGTCCAGTTATCCCTTATTAGTGTAGAAGAGGTGTTTCTAGCAGCTTAGGCTGGTAGAAGGTAGCTATAGCAAAGCAGCTTAGGCTGAACTAGGAGACATGCAAAGCTCCTACTATACCACTGGTGTCATATGCACAATATCATAAGAAAACACAATACACAGATATACTAAAAATAAAGGTACTTTATTTTTATGACAATATGCCAAAAGTATCTCAGTGAGTACCCTCAGTATGAGGATAGCAAATATACACAAGATATATGTACACACTACCAAAAATATGCAGTAATAGCAAAAAGAAGTAATGCAAGCAATGTAAAGTTACAGTAGATTGCAATAGGAGCACATAGGTACAGGGGCAACACAAACCATATACTCCAAAAGTGGAATGCGAATAACATATGGACCCCAAACCTATGTGAGCTTGTAGAGGGTCGCTGGGACTGTAAGAAAACAGTGAGGGTTAGAAAAATAGCCCACCCCACGACCCTGAAAAGTAGGTGTAAAGTGCACCTATATTCCCCAGAGAGCACAGAAGTCGTGATAGGGGAATTCTGCAAGGAAGAACAACACCAGCAATGCAACCAAAGTGGATTTCCGGACAAGAGTACCTGTGGAACAATGGGACCAAGTCCAAGAGTCGCGACAAAGTCGAGATTGGGCAGATGCCCAGGAAATGCTAGCTGAGGGTGCAAAGAAGCTGCCACCGATGGTAGAAGCTGTGGATTCTGCAAGAACGAAGAGGACTAGGAACTTCCCCTTTGGAGGATGAATGTCCCACGTCGTGAAGAAGCTTGCAGAGGTGTTCCCACGCAGAAAGACTGCAACAAGCCTTTCTAGCTGCAAGGGTCGCGGTTAGGGATTTTGGATGCTGCTGTGGTCCAAGAGGGACCAGGATGTTTCCAATTGCGTGAGGAGACAGAGGGGGTGTCAAGCAAGACAAGGAGACCTCACAGAAGCCGGCAGCACCCACAGAAGTGACGGAATAGGCACTACGAAGAGGAGTGAACCGGAGCTCACCCGAAGTCACAAAAGAAGATCCCACGACGCCGGAGGACAACTCAGGAGGTTGTGCACTGCAGGTTAGAGTGTCGGGGACCCAGGCTTGGCTGTGCACAAAGGAAATCCTGCAAGAGTGCACAGGAGCCGGAGCAGCTGCAAATCACGCAGTACCCAGCAATGCAGTCTAGCGTGGGGAGGCAAGGACTTACCTCCACAAAACTTGGACTGAAGAGTCACTGGACTGTGGGAGTCACTTGGACAGAGTTGCTGAGTTCCAGGGACCACGCTCGTTGTGCTGAAAGGGGACCCAGAGGACCGGTGATGCAGTCTTTTGTTGCCTGTGGTAGGAGGGGGAAGATTCCGTCGACCCACGGGAGATTTCTTAGGAGCTTCTAGTGCAGAGAGGAGGCAGACTACCCCCACAGCATGCACGACCAGGAAAACAGTCAAGAAGGCGGCCGGATCAGCGATACAAGGTTGAAGTAGTCGTCTTTGCTACTTTGTTGCGGTTTTGCAGGCGTCCAGAGCAGTCAGCGGTCGATTCCTTGGCAGAAGGTGAAGAGAGAGATGCAGAGGAACTCTGATGAGCTCTTGCATTCGTTATCTAAAGAATTTCCCAAAGCAGAGACCCTAAATAGCACGAAAAGGAGGTTTGGCTACCTAGGAAGGAGGATAGGCTAGCAACACAGGTAAGAGCCTATCAGAAGGGGTCTCTGACGTCACCTGCTGGCACTGGCCACTCAGAGCAGTCCAGTGTGCCAGCAGCACCTCTGATTCCAAGATGGCAGAGGTCTGGAGCACACTGGAGGAGATCTGGGCACTGGAGGGATCCCCTGGGAGGTGCAGGTCAGGGGAGTGGTCACTCCCCTTTCCTTTGTCGAGTTTCGCGCCAGAGCAGGGCTGGGGGATCCCTGAACCGGTGTAGACTGGCTTATGCAGAGATGGGCACCATCTGTGCCCATCAAAGCATTTCCAGAGGCTGGGGGAGGCTAAGCCTCCCCAGCCCTGACACCTTTTTCCAAAGGGAGAGGGTGTAACACCCTCCCTCTGAGGAAGTCCTTTGTTCTGCCTTCCTGGGCCAAGCCTGGCTGGACCCCAGGAGGGCAGAAACCTGTCTGAGGGGTTGGCAGCAGCAGCAGCTGCAGTGAAACCCTGGGAAAGGAAGTTTGGCAGTACCCGGGTCTGTGCTAGAGACTCGGGGGATCATGGAATTGTCTCCCCAATGCCAGAATGGCATTGGGGTGACAATTCCATGATCTTAGACATGTTACATGGCCATGTTCGGAGTTACCATTGTGACGCTATACATAGGTAGTGACCTATGTATAGTGCACGCGTATAATGGTGTCCCCGCACTCACAAAGTCCGGGGAATTTGCCTTGAACGATGTGGGGGCACCTTGGCTAGTGCCAGGGTGCCCACACACTAAGTAACTTAGCACCCAACCTTTACCAGGTAAAGGTTAGACATATAGGTGACTTATAAGTTACTTAAGGGCAGTGGTAAATGGCTGTGAAATAACGTGGACGTTATTTCACTCAGGCTGCAGTGGCAGGCCTGTGTAAGAATTGTCAGAGCTCCTTATGGGTGGCAAAAGAAATGCTGCAGCCCATAGGGATCTCCTGGAACCCCAATACCCTGGGTACCTCAGTACCATTTAATAGGGAATTATAAGGGTGTTCCAGTATGCCAATGTGAATTGGTGAAATTGGTCACTAGCCTGTTAGTGACAATTTGGAAAGCAACAAGAGAGCATAACCACTGAGGTTCTGGTTAGCAGAGCCTCAGTGAGACAGTTAGTCATCACACAGGGAACACATACAGGGCACACTTATGAGCACTGGGGCCCTGGCTGGCAGGGTCCCAGTGACACATACAACTATAACAACATATATACAGTGAAATATGGGGGTAACATGCCAGGCAAGATGGTACTTTCCTACTCTTTTCCGCTGGACATTACCATGGCCGCCTGCGGAAGTCCTCCAGGTGGGTGGTGCCAACCGCAGCAGACACAGTGATAGGCTAAAGTTGTTGCCTGCGGTAGTCGCAGTCCAATAGCTGAGCCATTCTGTGGTGATGACATCGTATGTGGTATATGTGTAGACCAAAATAAGTCACTTGACTCCTGACACTGCTGCCAGCAACACCTCCACCACTTCCGCTGGCATGTGCAGCCTCTGGGAGCAATCATGACACAGCCAGCAGTTGAAAGGCCCCTGCCTTCTCTCCAGAGGAGCTGAAGAGGCTTATGGAGGAGGTACTTCCCCTGTATGGTCAGCTCTATGGCTCACCGGAGGAGCAGGTAAGAGTCTCATTGGCACAATTGACTCTGTTCAACACCATCCTTTTTCTCTTCACAGGCTACAGCATGCCCCTGTGTGCCAGCTAGACTTCTTGTGTGCCTGTTGTTGCAGTTTTAGTGGCATCAATGAGATGTATATGGTGCATGCATTGGAAAACAGTACTATATGTTTTGGAAATTCACATTGTGTTCTGTGATGTGTTTTGAGGCCCTAGATCCTCCTTGTGTTGGATGTATATATCTCTGCAAGGAGGCGTTACTGCCATACAATGACATTTCTTTGGATATCATGGTTCTGTATGCTGTATGCCCTGCATAGACCAGGGCTTTTCAAATGTATCTCCCAGTACTGGACATACACCACGCTGTGGGAGAGTCACTTTAACTATGCAACTCTGGCACTGTGCCCACTCCGTGTAGACCTGTAGGTCCTGTCATGTGGCCAATATGAGGGTCTAGTGGGA
Source organism: Pleurodeles waltl (assembly GCF_031143425.1). Classification (NCBI taxonomy): domain Eukaryota; kingdom Metazoa; phylum Chordata; class Amphibia; order Caudata; family Salamandridae; genus Pleurodeles; species Pleurodeles waltl. The sequence goes on from NC_090445.1 coordinate 791,961,339, forward strand.
ATACTTGCCCTGAATGCCTCAGTCCATTGACTGGAATAGGTATGTGCACTGAGGTAAATCCCTTAACTATTCCATATGTGTATTTTGCATCATTGTCAATGCGTGTCTTTGACTCATGACAGGTCCCTTACTCTCACAGCTCTGTTGCCACCTTCACATAAGTCATATTTGTCCAGTACAGGTGTATTGCACAATTCAGAAACCCACAGTGCAGATAGTGTGTGGATTCCAGGGAGTCCACGGCATGTGACTCAATAGCTTGGTTACATGGTAGAAATTGAACAAAACATGCCTTTGTATGTTGGATGCCATCTCTGTAGGTTTGCCACATGTGTTCAAAGGTATGTTGTGGTGTACAGGTACACACCACGCAAGCCTACCCTGAAGTGGCATGAGTCGGCATTTGGTAGGCCACCTGTCCACACATGCACAGGGAAGAGACTTTCCATGCCCACCATGCCAGCCCTTTCATTGTCACTCAAGTCTTAGTGTAAAGCCTGTATTATGGTATTTGCCTGTAGGAACTGTATGCCTTTATTCAATGCTGCAGAGTATAAATGTGTTGGTCCAGTCAGGCCCAAGGAGTTTATCCTTCAGAAGCTACATTGATGTATAGTGTTTCATTGTGGCTCACATCACAGTACATATTGCTTGAGCCTGGGATATCTAATGTCAGTAGGCTTGCTTAGGCAGAGTAGGCCATGAGCAGGGTAGTAGGTTAGTCTGCAGATAACACCAAAAGTGTGTGGGATACAACCGTTTGTGCAAAATCTTGTGTTTGTAATCATTTGATTTGCCTGTTGCATTTTTACAGGTCAACGCCCATCAGAGGAATAGGGTTTAGAGAGCCATTGCCCGGAAGGTGTGGACCCTGTGGGTCCACTGTCGGCAGAGCACCCACTGTCAGAAGAGGTAGGAGGACCTGAGATGCTGGGCCTGGAAGATCACAGAGGTTCAGCTGGGGCTGTCTAATGGCCCGCATTCTGGCAGTGGCCTACCCGGAGCTTGACGGACATTTGTGGGGACCACAGCAGCCACAAGGGGGTGAGTCCAGGGCACATTCCTGCCTGTCACACTGCCAAGCTGATGTATTAGGTTTGGCCATCTCCCCCTGAAGATTGGGGATGGGCACAAAATGAGTAACTGTTTGTGTAGGTATGGAAGTTGGTGTATGCTGATGTACTCTGCCTATTAGCCCTGAGACCTAGGACACAACCGAGTACAGTCCAAATTTTGCTCTCCAGGGCTAAAGCATGGCTGTGTACAGTAATCAATAAAGTAATGTTGGTTGTTGTGGGTGTAATTTGTACTCAACAGTCCACTACTCTTCAGTGTGACAGCCCAAACAAAATGAAGTGATGGATCACTGTTCTCAGCCATCTGTCTGCTCAAGTGAGTAAAGTGGCAACTACCCCCCAAAGGCCACTTGTCTTCTGTGTGTCATGAGTGCAGGTGGCTAACTACTGCCTGTCATGTGATGGTAAACATCATACATGTGACAGAGCATACAGTGTCTTTGAGTGCAGCTGTAGATCAATACTTTCCTTTGGTAAGTGGGGAATGTCCATTCACATGATTTGGGTGACATCACTGTTGCCAACATTCCTTGCGCCTACATGTTAGCATGTGTTCCTTTCACTTTTGACAAATTATTTTTTATTGCTGATCCATGCATGGACTATCTGTGTTCATTTGATGCTTTCTGTATTCCCTCACCTATGAGTGCATGCCGAAATGTGTTTGGAATTGGACATATGTCATGGGGATACATTTCGCAGGAGAGTGTCACTATTAATTGGTGGCTCACACATACCCTCACCCATCATTGCATGTCATGTGGCATGTACAACTGCAGTAGCAAAGAAGGATGACAGGCAGTACTACAGTTTTTGTCCACAATGTGCATTTCCATGCCATTGATGTGGCATCATGTAGCAAAGTGTTCTGCACATGTGAAATGGGGAAAATTCATTACCTGACAGTTGACATGTACCATAGAGAGCCGTGCCGTTATGTGGGAATCATATGTGGTTGTGTACAACCATTCCTCCATGGAAATCTGGGTTTGCAGGACCAATATAGAGACAGTGATGTAGGTTCCCATTGGGCAACATGTTGAGGGCTTGAGAATCCCTGGGCCTCTCCAACATTCAAAGGGCTATTGGCTTCAGCTGAGGCAATCAGATCATGTCATTGTCAGGGGTGGCATTCAAGAGGGGTGATTTCCCTGGGGCTAGCTGATTCAATGTGTTGTGGACTTTGGAGACATATCTCCCGGACATTTTGCATAATTGGTCTACAAGGTGCATTTCCATGCTAAATGTGTGATATATCTGAGCAACATTAGTACAACCTCTATGACTCCATTGGGACAATTTACACATGGTGAAGTGAGCATTGTTGATTTGTTTCCAGTGTGACATTGGTATTTCCATGTCACCTTCTTCAGGCTACTGTACTTCTGCCAGCAACATGCCAGGATTTTAGACTATCATTTTTTATTATTGTGGTATTGTGTATGTGCAAATAGATGTATGCATGACCTTGTGTGGGATCTGTGGGAATGACTTGGGTATGACAACAGATAACTGAGGTATGCTACACGAGACAAACCATTGAAGGTGATGAGTTTTCCTACTTGTTCAATGTTACTTTGTTGCACAACTTCACCCATGCAATTGGAGTTGCCTGGGATTTTTATTTTCCTGTACGTAACTGTTGACAGTTCATGTGGCATGCATGCATATTGTGTGGTAAATGGAGCAACTTTGGTGGACTTTGTTGGTGGGGCCTACTTTACATCACGATAATGTTTGCTAACCAAAGTTGTCATTCAGGTGTGATTAGGAACATGAAGTGGCCCTATTTCACTTTGTATTTGCAGAATCATCCCAGACAAGTGAAGGAGACAGGACAGAACAAAGTGGGGAAGCATCTGGCCATGGTACCTCTAGTCATGACACCACCGACTCAGAGGGACCCAGTGGCCCGGAGAGTGAGGTGAGTGCCATGGAGGATGTAGGATCAACTTCGTCATCATCTGATTCTACCTCCAGTGGCCACTCCTCGGTGGTGGGAAACCCATCAGGACCTACTCCTGTACCATCCTTGTCCGCCACCCCCAGTTCTATTGCCACCCTCCCTGTTACTCCCCACCCAGTTGACCATGCCTGCTCACCCAAGAGGCGGGGTATCTCTTTCACCCCAGGCACCTCACCTCCAGCCCCTGATACCCCTGCTGTCCTGGGTGAGGAGGCTATTGACCTCCTGAGGAGTATCTCTGTAGGGCAGACTTCCGTTATGAATGCCATCAAGGGTTTAGCCAGCCAACCTCAGAAGACAAATGCTTACCTGGAAGGCATTCATCTTGACAATATCTGGCCTGCAGAGATCTTTTCAGGCTCTGGCTTCCTCACTGACGGCATCCATCCACCCTTCGGAATCCTCACCCCACTACCCCTCTTTTCCCAATCCAAATTCTCCATTCCCCTACCTGTCCCAAGAACACAGACACATCTGCAAGTACACACCTTAACACACACAAGCAGCACACATAGACACAAGCACCACAGACACACTGGCACGCAAGCACCAAATAGCCACCCACAGACACCACAACAGTTACCTTTTCAAGAGACACCTCCACTGGCCCAAACACCACAAACACCATACCCACAGACACCACCACAACACCCAGTGACAAATCCACCGCACCCACCATGCACCCAGACAAAATGTCACAACCCATAGATCCACACACCTCAGACACCAAAGCACACAGACATATTTACCACCGCCACCATACCCACAGACACCACCCCAATACACACAGACACATCCACCACATCTACCATACCCACAGATACCACCCAAACAGCCACACACACATCCACCACTCCCACATCACCCAGCAGCTCGATCTCACAGCCCCAAGACAAAAAAATGCCCACACTCATGCACACAACAGACACCACACAAACACAAGCAGAGCTCACACCTGCACAGACTAAAGGCATCAACACCCACAGGCAAGACCATCACTCCCTCAACCTCCAAATCAACAATCCCTTGTAATGATTCAAACCATTTTCCCAAAGAAAGTTTCCTTTTTGACCTTGCCCTTTTCCTTGTTACCTCCACCTCCTCCCAAATGCAAAAGGCCCCTAACCACATCCCAACTCATCCCTTCCATATCCAAGTGCTCCCATCACACCTGTCAACACTACAAGCACCCATATCACTCCCCCCAAAGAAATGTTCACCTCTCTGAAGAAACAGTCTACCCCTCCCAAACTCACCCATCTCAAATCTAACACCACTCCAACAAAGCATGAGGTGCCTGCATGTCCAATGGATGCACCTTCCTGTGGAGGGCCCCTACCTGTAGAGGTTTCCTGACAGTGATTGGAGTCAAGTTTGGGAACAATCATGAGCATGGACTTGCATTTGAACTGGCCAATGGCCTTTGAGCTTCATCGTTTGGTGTTGGGTACACATTTGTCCTGCCATTACTTTTCCACCTTTTTGTTGTACCTGAGTAATTTGAGTTGTATGCCTACAGTTGTATGTGTGTCATCATAGTTTGGCCAATGTCAGCATCTATAGTGTTGGAATTGTCCCCCTGATATGGATTGTACATGTGTTTCATGTGTTGAAGCTAGAGTTGTGTGTGTCCACACATGGAGGGTATTCAGTTGTGCTACCTTCCTTTACATTTGACTGACCATGTGTCCATTTTCATATGTGTACCTTCCAGCTACTTCATCTACATGTATGGCCAATGCTGCTGCTGGTGTATTTGCTTCCTTGACTTGCAGTTTACACATTTGGCAGATTAACATGTCACTTGTCTCTACTATTGTTTGTCCCTGAGATACATGGAGGGTCAGGTCCTGTGCAGATGGTATTTTGGGGCATGTGCAAAATGAAATGTGCCCCACGGCAGCATTCTTCCAGGATTACTCCTGATGCCCCATCCCTATTGTGCAGGTATTGTTTACATTGTGAGATTTGGATATTTCTTTCACAAAATATTGTGTATGACCCTCTTTTGTGTTGAAATGTGGGTGATATGTGTGAATCTATTTCAGGGACGTTTCATGGGAGGGTCATTTGTGTTAAATGACACATCCATACATATGTATCCCCAATCTGATATCAGTCCGAGGCATGTGAGCAAGGTGAGGGCTTCAGTTGAATTATGTGTAGTATTGATGTGGTGTTGCTGTTGTATGATACAATGTTCTGTACACTTCAGTGTCCCTGTGACTAAAATGAGCAGGTGTGTATTATTGCAGAGTGTGGCAGAGCACTGTCAGTGACCTTCCTAAAGGGGGTGTTTGTTTTGTGTTGTAAATGTTTTATTAATTGTGAATGACTCTGACCCAAGGCACAATGACAAGTCTACTTGGTCTACGTAGCAAGACCTCCATATTATGTGGATGATGGCATGACGATCTGTTGCGCTTAATGACCTTGGTAGGTGTGTGCTCACAGTCATGACGGCAGAAAATGTTGTGCTCCCTCTAAGAGCAACAGCAGTGGCAGGATGTGTGTGATTGGCTTTATGGCGGCCCAGGATATGTGACGCTGCCTGCAGGTGAGCTCCTTCCTTTATACTCTCTGTTTCTGCCTGTTGGAACGTGGTAGTTGAACCACCATGGTCACGTCGGCAGAAGATAACATCATAATGAGTCAGGCAGAAAAACTGTCTCTGATGGCCTCATTCGCCTGTCTCACCACCACTGCGGTGTGCGCTGCCTGGTGGTGCTGGCGGGACTGCTGCAGTCTTTCCACTATGGAACCACATGCATTGTGATCGGGTGTTCTGACCACAAATCTGATGGTGGGCTGATTGCTGCCGCCAGGCCGGTCCATGGACCGCCAAACTCGTAATCAGGTCTTTAATATCTGAATGGAAGTCACAATGCTCCAGCAGGGAAAAACTAAGATCTGCACCTGACGAAGTCCTCTTTAAATCAGATCTGGATGAGATCCCATTGAAGTTGCTGGCATCGGTGGGAAAAGCTCTAAGCATGAAAATTCAGATTTTGCACCCAATGAAGTCCTCTCATCAGTCCTTCCTTTGTCTAGTCAAGATTTCTATCTTCTCACTTAAGTTTCTGTTTTGGAGCTTTAAGCGGGACACCATTGACACAAGGCCCTGTTGCAGTTCCCTAGGTTTTGAAAGTCCATAAATGTTCTACATCCCCTTGATTTAGACTTTTTACAGCAGTTCCTCTTGGTGTCTTCTAAATGTCCCATGACCTCAGGGATAGACCCTGGGGACTACAGCAGAGGCCCCAACAAGGTCCAATACAAGTCCACTTTCCACTGGTCAGTATATCACTCAGGCAGCAGCAGCTTGTTGTGTACTTGGAACCACAGAGGAGGTCAGCCAACTGACCCTTGGAGTCCACCTCTCAGTTCAAGATAAAAGTCGGAACAAGTCCAGCCGTCCCGGTATCCACACAGGTCATGTGCAGTGGTTTCAGTCACCTTCTGTTTCACAAGGTCCAGTAAGTGTTCTGATGTTGTGGGGGTGAGATGCCACTTTTGTAGTATTCAGTAGCTGGTGGGTGGGGTGTCTCCTGGACACACACTAACCAATGAAAAAAAGGTTCACAAGGGAAAATCTTCCCTCTTTTGCAGGACAGCCTGTTTGATTTATTGCAAACCATCCCAGAGTGCACAAGCCTGTATTAAATCCAACATGGCAGCACTGTCTTTAGGAGTGGCTGGTGTCCCGCCTGCAGAAATGTCCAGAGAAAAGAGCAGTTCCCTCCTTCTAAACCACATCATACTGGTTCTGGAACCAGCTAGCCTTCCCACTAAGATGATGCCAAGCTGGCTACAGCTGGTTGTGGGATCAAAGGGCTTCTCTTCTCAAGGCCTCCCTTGGCATTTAACTATGAATTGGCAGGCCTCACGTTGCTCCCTTTCAAGTTAATGAAGTTCCTGGACCCTCCCCAATTGCTCACCTGAGGTGAGACAAGTTACAAACATCACACCCTCAGTCTTCTTCTCAATAGACTTAAGCCGCTCTTTCTGCTCTGGGTACCAGTTTGCTCACTTCTTTAAGGAGAAACCATTGAAAGGGGGGTAACTGCTGGCAGTCTAATGCTAATTAACCTACTGGATCTCCAGGCAGGCTAAGTTTACTTTTATCAAAAGTTATGTCTAATGTATATTTATCAAAACTCCAAATTCACCATTTAATTGGATAGATATTAAACATTACAACAGTTGGGGAATCTGTTCTATAGCTATCCCAAGCCAAAGTTAGCATAAATTATTATTTTATTTGAACTTACGTTTTTCTCATAGGATGAGCTACAGTCATCAACAGTGAATACTTCTTCTGGTGGCTTCTCACTCTAGGAGCATACCACCATAAAATTCCTACATATTTAACTTTTTTTTAATGCTAGGCACCCTACCTTGTAGGCTACAAGGTCTGCCTAAGGGCTACCTATTTACTAACTGATTTAGGCCCTCATTAAGACATTGGCGGTAATGACCGCCTACCGCCCTGGCGACGGCTGCCAAAACATCGCTGACGTGGCTACCTACCGTCCCCCATATTATGACTGTAGCTGGAATTCCACCAGAAGGCTGGTGGAATTCCGGCTACAGTCATGGCGGTGGACGGCGGTAAGGTGGTGCTGCTGCCAGCAGCAGCTCCATGCCAGTAAACGTCTGCAGACCGTATCATGATCCAGGATACGGCCTGGCGGAGTTCTGCTGGCGGACGCTGCTGCTGGCAGCTGCGCCATGTCTGGTCTCCTGCCGGAGGACCCCCTGCAAGCAGGTGAGTCAGGTGCACCGACAGGGGAGGGGATGGGGGGTGTTGTGTGAGTGTGTGGGTGTGTGTGTGTGTATGTGATTGTGTCCGGGCATGCGGACGTGTGGCATGTGGAATGCGTGTGTGCATGAATGGGTGTGAGTGTGCGTGTATGTTGTGTGGTGTGAATGCATGTGTGCTAGAATGTATGTCAGTGTGTGTTGATGTGTGTGTGGATGAATGTATACATGCATGGGTGAATGTGGGTATGAGTGTGTGTATGCATGTGTATGTTGGTGCGTGAATGTGCGTGTATGTCGTGGGGGGTTGGGAGGGGGCCCCTACCAGTGTCAGGGAAGGAATTCCCTGGCACTGATAGTGCCTACCGCCATGGTTTTCGTGGCGGTAAGATTGTCACGAAAACCATGGCGGTAGGCGGGGTCATTATGCCGCGGGTGGGACTGAGACGGTCGCCTGGCCGGAGACTGTAGTCTCCAGCCCGGTGGCTGTTACTGCCCTGGTGGATGGAGTGGTACATTGGTGGTTTGGCTTGGGTCTAACCGCCAATGTCATATTTTGAGGAAAGGTACTGCCAGCCTATGGCAGTACCTTTCTCAAAAATACCGCCATCCTCCAGGGACTAATGAGGGCCTAAGTGTTCTTTTCTGTCAAAAAATGTTATTTTGACAGGCTTTCCTACAGATTGAAAAGCAACTGAAGTCAGCTAGTCGTCTAGACCAGAATCCATGTTTTTCCATGTCAGTCTAGTGGATGTCACAATATTTGCTACAGTTCAAACACAACATTTAACTTTACATGCTTTTGCTGTATTTTCTTGTACCATATACTGTGACTTTTTTGGAAAAGTAAATATTCCAATTGAGAAATGGGCAGTTTTACCTTGTTGTGCAGTACCCCAGTATGCAGAGTTAAAACATCAGTAATACCAGTCAGCAGAAAAATGGGAGTGCTTATGCAAGAAGAAAGATTTTTTCACTGAAGAGTGTTCCGCAGCATGTTCACTAGTGGTTCATGCCATTGACTTTAGAATGATCTGTGAAATGACGTAAAGCCCCCGTCAAAGAGTATGAAAAGGGTTTTGTGAGGGCTCCTTTGTTACAAAGAAAACTCAAACATATGTGAAAGGACCAAAGCTGCACACATCAGTGCCCATTTTGGTTGGACCATCTTATAGTATCAAATCAATTATCTGGTAGAAATGAACAATTGTGATTTGGAAAGTTTACCTGGTCGACAAGTATTTGCACAAGGAGGTGGTGTTTTAATAGGGAAATATCAGATAAGTGAGACAATACTGTCTGTTGGCGTAGCTGCTGGGTATACTAACAGGATATCAATTTTTTCATGTTGATCTTCAAATATATTGACTACTCCAGAATTTGAACTACCACTATACTTTTAAGGTAAAAAATTTAAAATATTTTGCTAAGCATAGATTTTCCATTGTTTAATTGTTTAACTTCGTTGTTTTACAAAAAATACACAAATCAAATCAGGGTTTATAGAGCACAACTACTCACCTGTAAGGGTCTCAAGGTGCTAAGGGGGTTTGTCCTCTGAGCTTCAGTTGAAGAGCAAGGTTTTGAGGTCCTTCCTGAATTGGGGCAGTGAGTGTGACTGCCTGAGGTGCAGGGGCAGGGTGTTCTAGCTCTTTGCTGGGAGGTAGGAAAAGGATCTTCCACCTGTCGAGGTCTTCCGTTTGTGGGTACGGTGGGTGGGACTTGTTGAGCGGAGTAAAGAGGTCTGGTGGGGGAGTAGAAAGTAATTCAGTGGTTGAGGTAGGCGGGTCTTAGGTGATGGAGGGCCTTGTATGTATGGACGAGGAGTTTGAAATGAATTATTTTCTCCATAGGAAGCGAGTGGAGGTCTCTTAGGTGAATGGAGATGTGTTTGCAGTGGGAGCTGTCCAGGATGAATCTGGCATAGTCGTTTTGGATGTGCTGTAGTTTCCTTAGGTTTTTCTCTGTGGTGCCGGCGTAGAGGATGTTGCCATTTTCAAGTCTGCTGGTAGCCAGGGCACGGGTACAGTTTTTCGGCAGTCCTTTGGGATCCATTTGTAGGTCTTCTGGAGAAGTTGGAGTGTGTGAAAGTAGGAGGATTCAAAACAGTTGACTTGGCGGGTCATGGTGAGTGATGAGTCCAGGATGAAGCTGAGGTTGCATGAATGGTTTGTTGGGTTGGAGCAATGCCGAGGTAGGATGGCCGCAAGGAGTCATCTCAGGCTGATGTGGATGGTCCCAGGATGAGGATCTCGGCCTTGTCAGAGTTGAGCTTGAGGCAGCTGTCCTTCATCCAGCTGGCAATGGCTTCCATCGCGTTGTGGAAGTTCTTCTCTGCAGTAGTGGGGATTTCAGTCAGTGACATGATCAGCTAAGTATTGTTGGGGTAGAAGACGATGTTGAGCCCCTGGTTCCTGACGAGGGATGTGAGTGGGGCCATGTAGATAATGAAGACTGTGGAGCTCAGGGAGAAACCCTGTGGAACTCTGCCTCTGATCTTTGTAGGTTCTGACAGGTAGGGTGGGAGTCTGACTCTCTGTGTTCTGCCAGACTGTAAGGAGCGTATCCATTGTAGGGCCTTTCCACTGATGCCAGCTGCATGGAGTGTGGAGCAGAGGGGGAGGTGCGAGACAGTGTCAAAGGTGGGCAATTAGGATGAGGGCTGCTGTGTGCCCATGGTCTTGGAGTGAGCAGATGTCATCTGTGGCGGCAAGGAGGGTGGTCTCTGTGCTGTGGTTGCTCCTGAAACCTGATTGGGAGGTGTCTAGTATGGTGTCCTTGGTGTGCTTATGGAGCAGAGCACTGATGGCCTTTTCGATGACCTTGGCTGGGAAATGCAACAGGGAGATGGGGCGGTAATTCTTAAGGTCCAGGGGGCTGGCCGGTGGGTTTCTTCAGGAGCGGGCAGATATCAGAGTGTTTCCAGTCCTCTGGAAAGGTGGCCTTCTCTAAGGTGTTGACGGTGTGGCAGAGTTTGTGTGCAATGGAGGTGTTTGCTTTATTGAAAATGTGGTGAGGACAGGGGTTCGTAGGGGCTCCAGTGTTGATGCTGCTCATGATGCTGTGGGTCTTGTTTTTGGTGAGGGTGGTCCAGCAGTGCAGGATCAGTGATGGTTCGGTGGGTCAGAGCTGGGGGCTAGTTGGAGGGTCTTGGGATTCAAAGCTGTCGTATATGTCTTTGATTTTCCGGTAGAAGAAGTAAGCTAGTCTGTCACAGAGGTCTTTAGATGGAGGGATGCTTGACGTTTCAGCTTGGGGTTTGGAAAGCTCTTTGACCACAGTGAAGAGCTCTTTGGTGTTGTGAGAGATGGCACTGATGCAGTCCTGCAGGGCATTTTTTCTGATGACTCTGATGAGGTGGTGGTGGGAGTGGGTGGTAGCTTTGAAGGACTCAAAGACTTCCGGGGACTTGCTGTTCCTCCATCATTTCTCTAGCTGTCTTCAGATGTGCCTGGAGTCCTGGGGAGAACCACCTAGCCTTATTGAGGTGGTGTTTAGCTGAGGTCTTATGGAGAGGTGCTATAGTGTTGGAGAATTCGGAGATCCATTGGCGGAGTTCTGTGCTGAGATGTTAACATCCGTGGTGAGGGGCGTTGAGACTTGCTGAGGGTGTTAGAGATCTGTTCCCCAGTGATCTGGTTCCATTTTCTGCTTGGGGCTGGAGGTGGATCATCAGTGATGTGATGGTGAAATGGATGCAGTGGTTGTCAGTCCAGTAAAGCGTGGAGGTGTTATTGAAGGTGATGTTGTTGGTGGAAAAGATGGCATTGAGTGTGTCCAGCGATGTGTGCTGGCAAGGTGACAGTAGCTTTAGTTCTAATGTGGCAAGGTTGTCAAGCAGGGTAGCGGTGTTGGTGTCATTGCCATTGTCAATGTGGTAGTTTAGATCGCCGAGGAGGAAGTATTTCGAGGAGGCGAGAGCGTGAGGCAAAATTATGTCGACGATTGAGTTGCTGAAGGCTGGTCGGGGCCCGGTGGCCTGTAGATGCGGGTGCCGCAGAAGGTTGACTTGGCGGTGGCGTGTATCTGGAAGTGGAGCTGCTCCATGTGGAAGGATTGTTCTGCTTTGGTTGTCAGGAGGAAGTAGAATTTGTGTACAATGGCCAGGCTGCCGCCTGGGTGAGAAGACCTGTCTTTACGGAGCAGTTTGTAGTCGCTGGGGATGGTGATGGTGATGTCCTGTGCAAATGCTGGGTTTGTCTATGTTTCAGTGAGAAAGGTGATGTCTGGGCGGGTGAAGTCTAGAAAGTCCCAGAGTTTCATACCATGTTAGTGGAGGGAGCGAATGCTGAGGAGGATGCAGCTGAGGCACTCCGGGTTGATGTTCATTGGCTCAGTGGTGGGAGGATCCGGTGCTTAGTGTACGGTGAGGATGCGGTGGCAGTAGAGGCAGGAGGACTGTCCATGGGTGTCTCTGGGTAATGAGAGGTAGCAGGCGGCAGAGCGACCTGTGTTCAGTGCATGGAGGATCTCTGCGTTGTGGCGATGGAAAGTCGGCAGACCAGGGACTGTGGTGCTAGGTGTGGTCCAGGTGCGTACGGGCGCAGACGGGCTTGCCTTAGGTGTGCCAACTGCGCGCATCAGATGTACACCTGCACAGCAGCTGCCATTAAGAAGGGCAGAGACAGGGGGTCCAGTCAGCTGGGAGGCGGGAGGGCAGGAAAATGCTTTGAAGGGAGAGAGGGGGGCGGGGTCACAGGGGCCACAGCAGTGGGGAATGGAACAAAAGGAGGAAGAGTGAAAGGCTGAAGGATAGAGAAAGAGACAAGCATGAAACAAAAGAAAAAAAAGATGACAGAAAAATAAGCAAAAGTAAAAAGAGACAGCTAGATACTTACATGAAGATGGCCACTAGGCCACCAGACCAGGGATGAGCTGCAGGTGAGAGCCTGCGGGTGGAGGTGGGCCTCGAACTGAGAGTAAGGCAGGCCCTCAGTTTGAAATGCAGCACAGACAGCAGCAGCAGCAGGTGGAGCTGCGCAGAGGAAAGCGAGAAGACGCTGAACAGGAGGTCAGAGGAGTATGTATGTATATGTATCCATATATATATATATATATATATATATATATATATATATATATTAATGTCCACGTGCTCAAAAGATAGAACAACAATCTGCCCAAGAGGGGTGGTGCAAGAACCGGCACGAGCAAGCCGGTAATTTATAAATCCCAGAAAAAAAGTTTATACTCGCACACTCAGGATTCAAGGAAAAGAAAAATTCTGTTTATTCCAAACACAACGCGTTTCGGCTGACACAGCAGCCTTGGTCACGTATATATATATACTCACTGATAAAACCAAAGGTTACAGGGACGTTATAGTTAGGAAATAGAATGAAAAAAACATAGAAATTCACTGAAAAAATAAAGGTTACATGCCCTAAGGTAACTATAACTTGTACCCCTGCCATGCACAGTTTTTTCATCAAATTTGTGTGGTAATTAGCCGTGCATGGTGAGGGCGCAAGTAAAGTTACTTTAAGGCACAAGTTATAGTTACTTGAGGTAATTCTAACTATAACTGGTGAATTTCTAACATCCCTGTATCCTTTGTTTTTTTCAGTGAATTTCTATGTCTTTATTTAGTTCTATTTCCTAACTATAACATCCATGTAACCTTTATTTTTGAAGGTGAATTTTTAACATATAGCAATTTTCATTACTATACATTAATCCAACCACCACTGCCGTACCAGGCCCGGAAGCAAACTCCTATAACCACCCAACCTTGCACTGTGTACGGCCTTCCCCTGTGCGCAGGGGAGGTTGCCCACCAGACCTGGCCTGGAGCCAGACCCTGCGACCGACACCCTCTAACCACCTAACCCCATACTGTGCACAGGCCTTTGACTCTCTGGGTGTGAGAATAGGTGTGAGAGGTTTTATCTGGGGGTGAGAGTGGCTGTCAGATTGTCTGTCTGGGTGTGAGAGTGCATATATCAGTGTTTTAGTGGGAGCATTAGTGTTTGCACGGGTCTGTGAGTGGGTGCATGAGGGTGTCAGTGGGTCTGTGAGTGGACGAGTGAGTGTCTGAGTGGGTGAGTGAGTGGGTGTGCAAGTATCTGAGTGGGCCCGTGAGTGTCTGATGGGGGCTGTGAGTGGGTGCAAGAGGGTCTCAGTGGGTCTGTGAGTGGGCGTGTGAGTGTCTGAGTGGGTGGATAAGTGTCTCAGTGGGTGTATGAGTGGCAGAAAGAGATGGAAAGCAAGTGAAAGAGTGAGGGGGAGACAAAGACTTTTTTAGATTTTGATTTATGATATACTTAGAATTACATATTTTTGTTTAATTTTATTTTTTATTTAAACATTTGTAATTAAAAAAAAGAAAAAAAGGAAGAAGGAAACAAGTTCAGCTGGATTTAAACATTTAATGCTCAGTATGAAAGTCCTTGACTTTCACATTGAACTATCTTTTTATTTATTTTTTTGCCCTGTTTTTTTCAGCCTTTAAGGGCTTCCCCACTGTCCTTATATGTGTTTTTCTTTTTTAAGTGTTTTTTTTCTAAACAAGCCATTTATGGACTATCTGGGACCACATGGGAAGCCTCAAGGCCACCCCCATACTCCCACTGCTTCATTAACCAAGGAGCTGCTTGAAGCAGCTCTGTGGTTGCTGAAGCATTTCATCTCTGTCCCCTGCAAGCCTGCAGAGCACAGAGATGAAAGCAGTGGATTTTAAGAGCAGGACTTGCTTTTCAAGTCCAACTGTCCAAACTAGAAGTGCTTTCTGCGGCTTGGTTGTAGAGCTGCAGCCAAGCCACAGTAAACAACTATGTCCCGGGGGTGGGAACTTTGGGACATAGCAGGAGCCAGCCCTGGGGTGGCGGTCCCCAGGGCCATCAGAGGCTCCACAGTGGGGAGCCACCCTTCCTCCCTCCATCTGTGCACACAGCCCCAGAGAGGTGGTGGTCCACTGGGCTAATGGGGGTCTGAAACGCACCCCCTTTGCAATATTAAGTATGTGCGCCAGTAGTGGTCGTCGATAGGCTGCAGGGGTCCCAAACAGACACCCTTTTCTTTTTAAAATATTTGCCCCAGGGGGCAGTGGTCCTCGGGGCAGAGGGGGGCTGCAAATAAATTACATTTTGCCCCGGGGTGGTGGATCCTGGGGTTCCACAGGCACATTATTTCTTAAATGCTCTGGTGAGGTGGTGGTCCCCGGTTTACCGGGAGTGGGTGGGTCTCCCCCCGCATATTACAACACAGCCCTGGATCCAAACATAAATGAAAAATAAATGCTTTTTAGACCTGGGGGGTACCTTTGGGACCCTACTACCAGAGCTAAGGGGTCAGGGTGTTCCTACCCTGGGACCTTGTGTAATTTTTATTCTTTTTTTCTGGAACTCAACTTCCGCCGAGTCCCAAGATGGTTGACAACACCTCTGTTGTGGAAGTGTTATCAGCCAATAAGATCTCAGCAAGAGATCAGGAGGGGTTGCGAATCCTTTGCGTCCCTATATATACAAATATGGATTTTCTTAAATTTCTCAAGAACTACTAAACAGATTCACACCAAATAAATAAAAGGGTTCTTTTTGGGCCAAGAGCTACCTTGCTGCTACATTTGGTGTAATTCTGCCCAGTGGGTTTTGCGCTATCGCTGTTCAATTGTTCCTATGGGAATTAACATCAGAAGTACTCTAAATTTCACCCCCTTTATCTCGGACCCTGCTTGATAGATTATCCTGAAATTTTCCAGACAGCAGATCATGTGACTGTGAAATGTGTTTGGAAAATTTCACGAAGATTTGTCAAGCGACGCCACAGATATAGGCAAGCAACAAACAGATTTTGAAATAGAAACTAGGTACTAACTATAAGTACCTACTGGTGACTGCTGGTAGGTGATATATATTCACTGAAAAAAACAAATGTTACAGGGACGTTATAGTTAAGAAATAGAATTTAAAAAACCTAAGAAATTCACTGTAAAAACAAAGGTAACATGGACGTTATAGTTATGTTCTGAATATACTTGTACAAAACCATAGAAAATCAGTAGTTATAGTTAGAGATATTTCAAGTAACTATAACTCATTCCCTAAGGTAACTATAACTTGCGCCCCCGCCATGTACAGTTTTGTTATTGAATATTCTGACTGCTAATATTTCATTTATATTTTTTATGACATCCAAGAACCCCCTCCACCAAATTTACTTAATGTGGTGGTCCCCAGGGCTGGGGGGGACGCACGTCCCCCTTCACACAATATAACGAATGCCCAAGGAGGTGGTGGCTCCTGGGGCTGCGGGGTACCATGCGGCCCCCACAGACAATATATTCAAAGGCCCAGGAAAGTGGTGGTCCCTGGGGCTGCTGGGGGCCACGCAGCCGTCCTGCACACAATTTAATGATTGCCTCAGGGTGGTAGTGGCCCTTTGTTGTGGGGGGGCGTGCTGCCCCCCTCACAGAATATAATCAATGACCTGAGGAAGTGTTGGTCCCCGGGACTGCATGGGTTCCAAAAAGGACCCCCTTTTTCTTTTTAAATTTGCCCCAGGGAAGTTGTGGTTTCCGGGGGCCTCTGTAAAGAGGAAGCACCGGAGCCCATGCTGGAGCCTGTGCTTCTTTTTTTTAAATTAATTTCCCCCGAATCACGGATCCGATGTGAATTGCAGCAAACGTTTGAAAAAATGCTTTTCAGCTCTGAGTGGCCCTCTGGGACCCCAGCACCAGAGCTAAGGGGATTCGGCTGAAAATTCAAATTTGTATATATGGACACGGATCCTTCACAAGTCCTCCTCGGATTTGCAAATTCACTTTCCATTAGCAATGCCATGATTGTCTGGCTGCAACCTGAGAGGAAAGTTGCAGCTGCCATTTTGCTCATCGTGTTTGGGTTCAAAGCTGTAACTATAACTTGTGCCTCCGCCATGCATAGATTTTTCTTCAATAATTTGACTCCTATTGTCTCATTGATATTCTTAGTGACGTTATAAAAGTTGTCATGGGTGCTGTAAGATCTGGAGTAATTAGCAGTGCATGGCGAGGGCACAAGTTATAGTGACCTTAGGCGTTGTAGTTACTTGAAATAACTGTAACTATAACTGCTGAATTTCAATGGGTTTGTATGAGTGAAATCTGATATTAACTATAACATCGATGTTTTTCAGTGAATATATCTATCTATCTATCTATATATAATATATATATATATCTATATATATATATATATATATATATATATATATACATATATATATATATATATATAGATATATATATATATATATACACATATATATATATCTATATATCCATATATATATTTATATCTATATATATATATCCATATATATCTATATATATATATATATCCATATATACATATCTACAGGTATATATATACATAGGCCAGGGCTGCAGGCAGAGAAAGCTGGTTGTGTGCATGTGTGAGGTATGCTTATGGTCGGGTGGTGTCTGGTGTGTGTATGAGTGTGGGCATTTGGTTGTCTTGGAGGCTGGGAGGTGAAGGTGCTGGGTGATATGTGAGTGGTGAATGTATCTGTGTCTGTTGGGGTAGTGTCTACCGTTATGGTTGTAGTGGTGGATGTTTGTGTGTCTTCTGGAGTGGTGGATGTATGTGTGTCTGTTGGGACGGTGTCTGCAGGTATGGTGGGTGTGGTGGATGTCTGTGTGTCTGTTGGTGTGGTGTCTGGGATGGTGGGGGTGTTGCTGCCTGTGATGATGGTGCTTGTGGGTATGCTTGATGTGTTGTGGGTGGTGGGGTTGTCTGGGGAGGTGGTGGCTCATGTTGTGTGTGTGGGTGCTTGTGTGCCCGTGTGACTTTTGGTGTTTGTGTTTATGTGTGATGCCTATTTGTGTTGAGGTGGGTACATGCGGGTGTGTCTGTGTACTTGGGATAGGTAAGGGAAGGGGGGATTTGGATTGGGAAGATTGAGGTGGAGGGGGTGCAGAATGTCATCAGTGAGGAGGCCAGAGCCTGAAAAGATCTCTGTAGGCCAGGCATGGCACTATGAATGCCTTCCAGGAAAGCAATGGTCTGCTGAAGTGGGCTAGCTAACCCCTGCATGACATTCACAATGGCAATCTGACCCACAGAGATACTCCTCAGGAGGCAATAGCCTTCTCACTCAGGGCAGCAGAGGTAAATCTTTTGGGTGAGCGAGTACGGCCAACTGGGTGGGGAATAACAGGAAAGTGGTGAAAGAACTGGGGGTGGTGGACAAGGATGGTACTAGAGTTTGTCCCGATGGGTCAGCCACCACCAGGGACTGGCCACTGGAGGTAAAATCTGATGATGATGATGTAGATCCTGTCTCCTCAGTCATGCACTCCCCTCACCCTCCGGGCCACTGGGTCCCTCTGTATTGATGGTGTCTTGACTGGAGGTACCATGGATAGATTCTTCCCCACTTGGCTGTGCCCTGTCTCCTTCACTTGCCTGGGTTGATGCTGAAAATACAAAGAGAAAAGAGTCACCACATGTCCCTTATTACACTTGAACAACAGCTTTGATTAGCAAGAAATAACATGATGCCAAGTAGGACCCAGCAACAAACTCCACGTAAGTTGCCCCTACCTGTATCATACCACATGCATGTACGCCACATGACCTGTCAACAGTTTCCCACCAGAAAATCAGGATCTCAGACAACTGCAATTGCATGGCTGAATAGTACAGTAACAGTAACCATTGATCAAGTAGGAGACCACATCACCTTCAATGAGTTGCCACATGGAGCATACCTCAATTACCTGTTGTCACACAAAGACATGCAGACAGGTAGTACAAATGTTGCTCTGATATGGTACACATTTGGCATTAAAATATACATTGTAGGCATCATGTGCAAATTGTCATGGAGATATATCCCTAAAGTCCACAACAAAATGAATCAGCAAGCCCCAGGAAAATCACCACTAATGTCTAGCACACCTCACAATTACATACTCTGATTGCATCAGTAGAAGCTATTAGTCCTTTGTATGTTAGAGAGACAGAGATTTTCAAGTACCTGTAGGAGGCCCTCAACATGTTACCAGATGGGAACCTACACCACTGTCTCCATTTCAGTCCTGCAAACCCAGATGTCTGTAAATGAATGGTTGCACACAATGTGATTTCAACATAACTGCAAGTCATTCCATGATGCATGCCAACAGCCAGGTAAAAAACATTACCTATTACATATGTGGAGAGTAGGGGTGAGCAGTGAGCTACGCTCTGCTGGCAGAGCTAACAGAGTTGTTGGTACTCCATGCTCTGCTTGGAGCGTGGAGTTCAACCAAAGACTCCGCTAGCTGCTCTAGCGGAGCAAAGCTCACTACGTGCACACTGCAGCCCAGTTATGGGACACAAAGTGCAAGCGCAGACAGTCTGCACTTGGGCTGTGTGGCCCATAACTGGGCTGCATTGAGCACTCTCGGCTCAAGGTCAGCAGCATGGAGCTGCTGCCAGTGCCAGCTCCGGATCCAGGCATCTCTCTGCCAGCAGCCCGGGAGCAAGGGGCAGAGGGAGGCAGAGAGCCAAGCAGCTGGAATGAGGACCACCTGGGAGGGCTTGGTAAGTCCGCCTGACCCTGCTTAGTGCTTCCGAGATTGGGAGCATTCAGGGCAGGGTGCCACTAGGGCAGGCAGCAGTGGCACTCTGCCGCTCACGGAAGTCTGCCTCTGCAGAATTCCACTGTTTTTCATAAACTCCACAAAATTCCACAGAGTAGAACTCTGTGAGCTCCACCCACCCCTAGTGCACAACACCTTGCTACATGATGCAACTTCAATGGCCTGGAAATGCACATTGTGGCTCCAAAATCTAGTCATAAATATTTTGTCCCTCATTGCTACTTAAGTTGAACATGCCAAATAACATGCAATGATGGTTGAGGGTATGTGTCAGCCAACAATCAATGGAGACATACTGCTGTCTGTGGCGCCACATGCAAGGTACTCCCATTTCAAATGTGGCATGCACATATATGTGGGGTAACACAGAATACATCACATAAACAACAGTAGACCGTGCTTGAAACAACAGTGTACATATTTTGTCCAAAGAGAAAGGGGCACATACTAACATATTTTGACAACAGTGATGGCACATAAATCATATCCATGTTCATTCCCTACTTACCAGTAGTGCTCTGTTGCATAGAATTTACATGCACTACAACAAGAAGCAGTACTTGATTGATCAATATACACAGCCATACGTTGTCTCTGGAGAGCAAATTGCTTTTGGACTGTACACGGTTGTGTCCTTGGTTCGTGGGCCAATAGGCAAGGCACATCAGTATGCACCACATTACGTATCCATACAAACAGTCACTCATCTACTGTGTCACACAAGACACATCCCTAATCGTCTGGGAGTGATGTCAGAACCTAACACATTAGCATGGCAATGTGACAGGAAGGGTTATGCCCTGTTCTCACCCACTTGTGGCTGCTGTGCTCCGTCAAATGCCCATCAAGTTCTGGGTACGTCACCACCAGGATGCCGGGCATTAGAGAGATCATGGTCTGACATACACCCAGCCCACGTTGGGAGGAAAGCCCCAGCTGGACTTCCATGATCTTCCTTTTGCAGTGTCTCAGGTCCTCCCACCTCTTGCGACTGTGGGTACTCCACCAGCTGGGTATCACCAGAGTGCACACCTTCCGGACGATGGCTCTCCATATCTCCTTCTTCTGATGAGCATTGACCTACATGGTTGCAAAGGACAAATGAAGAGAATACAATCCTAATTTTGGCACAAATAGTTGTCACACACGTCAGGAACACCACGCTAGAATTTGTTTAATTGGTTTACACACCCCAAGTGTAAAGCACATAACCTCAGAAGTACAGGGACATGACAACAAACATATATATCCATCTGCAGACTAACCCACCACCCTGCTCAGGGCCCACAATGAATAAGCAGGCCTACACCCATCAGGTAGCCCATGCCCCAGTAACATGTACCATGATGTGAACCACAATGAAGCACTAAACACATATGTGAGTTCTGAAGGGTAAACTCCTGAGGCCTGACTGGACCAACCCATTCACACTCTGTGAAATTAACTCACTGCATAGAGTCCCTATAGGCAACTGCCATAGTACAGACTTCACCCTAATTCTTGAGTGATAATGAAGGGGCTTTCATGGTGGGTACCGAAAGTGTATTCCTTGTGCATTTGTGGACATGCGGCCTACCAAATGCAGACTCATGCCACTGCAGGGGGTAGGTTCTGTGGTATGTACCTGTATCACAGAAAAATCCTTTGGACATATGTGTCTATCCTACAAAGATGGCATCCAACATGCAAAGGTATGCATTGTACAATTTCTGCTATGTGACCAAGGTACTGACTCACGTGTCATGGCCTCCCAGGAATCAACACAGTGTCTGCACTGTGGGACTATCATCAGTGCAATAAGCCTGTACAGGACAAATATTGACAGGTATCTGAGGCTGTTCTGACATACAAATTGGACATGGACTTTTCCAGGTAATGTAGGTCACAGTGTTTGGCTGCATGACACCTCAGCCAAGACATTTTGCACAGTGTTTGGGTGGAAGTACAGAGAAGCACATTGTACTTGTTTTATGTCTTGTGGTGGGTCTGATGCATCATGTGTGTCATCATGTGATCAGGAAATATGTAGTCCTAGTTTTTAACCAAGTCATTTTTCCTTCACATTAGATAAACACGCTTTTTGTATTAGCTGTATATAGCTGTAGATGTGTTTCATCATTGCAGGCCACAGTGCCTGTGCCACAACACTAAAATATGTTTGTGTCACACCATCAGATGCATGAGCATTGGATTATGATACCCCTTTGATCAGGAACTGATGTACTGCCATCTGTCTCTATCTTGGATAATGTTATGTTGTATTACTTTGGTGTGGTATGTGATAAGCCTCAAGCTGCTGATATCAACCACTTTGATGTTTGTCTAGTCTACAGGACTATGTCTGACAAATCCCTTCCTTCCATGGTCTGGGGATCTGTACCTTGCAATATGTACATCGAATCAGTTTGAGTCATATATTCTTGTTTCTAAAAACCCAGACATATTGAAAGCACATATGCTGCACACCGGAATAAAAATGTTGTTTTGACCAGACACTTGTATTAATGTGTTGGTGTATAACGGTTGTAATCTTGAGCTGGACACTGTGTACCTGTAAAACACATCTCTGCTTGCAGAAGTAGCTTGTGTCTTCGTCCTATGGTTCACCTGGTCTTACATTTCTACATAGCTAAATGCGAAATTAAAGCTAGCAGACAATGAGTTTGTGATGGGTGAATTTATTACAATGCTAACACAGAAAATACATTTTTGACAGAAAGAAACAAAAGATCTAAAGTGAAGGGGTTAATCATGGTGAATAAAATCACTGGAGTATATGCCACACCACTGGGAGTCCAGAGCACCCCTCCCTTTGGAACTGGTAGTTGGTTGAGGATCAGTCAACAAAGCAAATGTATGGCACACAAAGGAGGTCCTATAGGAAGAGGTCACTTGCTGGCATTGGTGGGTGTCTTTCCATCTGCACCACCTGGGTTCTTTGCTGGACGTCCCTATTTGTGTGGGGGCTGGATCAGCTGATATAGAGGCAGGGGGTTCTGGGCCTGGGTCTTCCTCTGGCAGGCCACCCTTCCAGTGGCTGGCACTTATGTTGAAGTACCTGATATTGATGAGACAAAGGAAGGGATAGGCTGTTGTTAAAAATAACTGCTCTTGGTGGTGTGAATATCCGTTAGCACCCCTGTTAGGTAGGCCATGTTGTTATTGTGGGACTCCATCTGTTCCTGCATTTCTCTGTGCATATCCCTCTGTAGCTGCTTGATTTCTCAGAGTTCAGTCGTTAGATTAACGTATAGTAATGAAAATTACTTTACGCTATAAAACAGTAGAAATTCACTGACAAAAGCAAAGGTTACTGGGACATTATAGTTAGGAAATAGAATTTAAAAAACATATAAATTAACTTAAAAACAGGTTACAGGAGCGTTATAGGTAGGCTCACATTTTAAAGGTAAAAAACCATAGAAATTCACCGGTTATAGTTAGAGTTATCTCAAGTAACTGTAAAAAATTACAGCACTTACGCCATCTTTGATGACATCATTGATCATATCAATGTATTATTTGCAGTAAAACCTTTGACGAAAAAGCTGTGCATGCCAGGGGAAGTGAGTTAAAGTTACCTTAGGGCAGGAGTTACAGTTACTTGAGATAACTCTAACAGGTGAATTTCTATGGTTCTGTGGTTTTGTACGTTTAAAATGTGAGCCTAACTATAACGTCCCCGTAACCTTTGTTTTTTTAAGTTAATACATATATATATATATATATATATATATATATATATATATATATATATATCCCCACTTTGATGACTGTAAAGTGTGGAATATCTATAATCTGGGAAGATTAATTTTAATGAGTGGAACCGAATACCTCTGAAGTTTCAAATCCTTAAATCTATACTTACGGAGAACACAGTATTAACTAGCACCAGACTTCCACACTAACTACCATGCCAAAACCTGAACTCTCTAACACCGCAATAGTGAATATTACATTAACAGTGTGACAGCGAATGTTTTCGAAAATGGGATCCCACAATAACAGCATACAAATAGTATTTATGAGCATAAAGCTAAACTCATAAATATGTACCCAACTAGAAATAATCAATTACAAACAGCAACATTCCCCACGCCTTTGTTATTATTTTTAACTGCTTTACTCTTTTCAGATATGATGTCAGCCTTTCACGACTCTTTCAACTAATTCGGCATTATAGCATGTGCCTGTAATTTGCCCAGGAATGTAAAAGACAGCAGCATGTTGAATATTAATGAGCAGAGCCCGCATTTCTCTCCTTGTTTGCATTAAATGACACGACCTCAATCTCTTAAACATGTTCCATAAATTCGGTGGGAGTGTGGTTGCTATAGTTCTGCGTGGGCGAGGGTTGCCATGCTCGCCAGTGATAACATTAACGTGCATGCTGTCAGAGGTGATGTATACAATATCTGTTCAAATTACCCACGCTTTACTGTGGAATACAGAAAGATGTTCATCTTCGCTCACGGTTATTAAAGGTTCATGGCATTCGCCACATATGATTTTAAGAACTAGTTTCACAGGCTTCACTTCTGCAATAGCGATTCCAGATAATTGTGGGTGCGATGTGAGCGCTACGCAGACAGAAATCCCAAATTTAAAGGTTTGTGGTCAGATCTATGCAAGCCAAGAATGAAGACCAAGCAAGTCAGTGGCAAGAAGACGCTAGAGAAAACTTGTGAGGCTAAATGATTTAAAAACAGCAGCTTCAGGAGCTTTTTGAGGTAATGATTATGACATGAGCTGAAATGGTTTTATACTGAGTGTTAGACCTGACAGCCTTAGGGGAGTCACCCCTAACTTTTTGCCTTCCTCCCTCCACTTTTCGGATACTGCTTTTGCTGGTGTTTAGCCTCTGCGCACTTTACCACTGCTAAACCGTGCTAAAGTGCATATGCTCTCTCCTTAAAACATGGTAACATTGGATCATACCCAACTGGAATATTTAATTTACTTATAAGTCCCTAGTTATGTTATGTCATGTTATGTTATGTTATGTGAATTTATATAGCGCATAGCTGCCCGAAGGCCTTGCAGCGCTCAAAATTGAAACAGTAGCATCCAAGAGTATTAGATTGGAAGTTAAGCCTTAAATAGCCACGTCTTCAAGGCCTTACGAAAGGATAATTCATGATTCATTGCTCGTATGCTGATAGGAGAGGAGTTCCATAGCTTTGCCCCCTGGTATGCCAGGGATCTTCCACCCCATCTGGCTTTCTTCACTTTAGGAATCACTGCCAGATATGCTGAGGAAGATCTAAGTGATCTGTTAGGTGTATAGAAGGAAGCTAAGGGCCTCAGCATTTCTGGACCTTCTAAGTCCCTAGTAGAGTGCACAATGTGTGCCGAGGGCCTGTAGATTAAATGCTAATTGGGCCTGCAGCACTGACTGTGCCACCCACTTAAGTAGCCCCTTAACCTTGTCCCAGGCCTGCCATTGCAAGAGCTGTGTGTGCAGTTTCACTGCCAATTCGACTTGGCATTTAAAAGTACTTTCCAAGGCTAAAACACCCCTTTTCTTACATATAACACACCCCTAAGGTATGCCCTAGGTAACCCATAGGGCAGGGTGCTGTGTAGGCAAAAGGCAGGACACATACCTATATAGTTTACATATCCTGGTAGTGTAAATGTCCTAAATTCGTTTTTACACTGCTGTGAGGCCTGCTCCCTTCATAGTCTAACATTAGGGCTGCCCTCATACATTGTTTGAGTGGTAGCTGCTGATCTAAAAGGAGTAGGAAGGACATACTTAGTATGGCCAGAATGGAGATGCAAAATCCTGCTGACTTGTGAAGTTGTATTTAATATTACTATTTTTGAAATGCCACTTTTAGAAAGTGAGCATTTCTCTGAACTTAAATCTTTCTGTGCCTTACAATACACGTCTGGCTGGGTTTAGTTGACAGCTCCTTGTGCATTCACTCAGACACACCACAAAAACAGGATACTCACCCTCACTTGCATACATCTGCATTTTGAATGGGTATTCCTGGGCTGGAAGGGTGGAGGGCCTGCTCTCACACAAAGGACTGCCACGCCCCCTACTGGGACTCTGGCAGACAGGATTGAACTGAAAAGGGAACTGGTGCACTTCTAAGCCACTCTTTGAAGTCTCCCCCACTTCAAAGGCACATTTGGGTATATAAAAGGGCCTCTGCCCCTACCAACTCAGACACTTCCTGGAGAAGAAAACTGGACCCAGAACCTGAATCCTGCCAAGAAGAACTGCATTCTGTGAAGAACCGCTGCCTTTCTGTTGCTCTGCTGCCTTGCTGCTCTCTGGCTGTGGTGAAGAAGTGCTCTCCAAGGGCTTGGATAGAGCTTGCCTCCTGTTCCCTGAAGTTTCAGGACCAAAAAGACTTCATCTCCACAAGAAGGACTCCTTGTGCGGTGAAATTCGACACACAGCCTTCCAGAAACGATGCACAGCCTGCACCACAGTGACAATGTCACCGATCGGTGATCCGGAACGATCCAGCCTGACTTCACAACGAGAAGATCGATGCAGCGCCAGTGTAGCAACTGAAAATTCGATGCACGGCCCACTGGAACAATGCAGAGCCAAACCGGAACGACGCAGACGATTTCCAGGGAGGAATCGACGGAGCGCCTGCCGTGCGATAGAAAATTCAATGCAATGCTCACCGAATCAACGCAGCTCCTGTGCCTTCATCCTGCCAGCGCAGGAAATCCACGCATCATCCCCGGGGCATCTGAAAACCCCGCAACCCGAAGAGGATCCATGACTGAGTGCTGGAAATCGACTCACAGCCATCCCTGCGTGAAAACTAAATGACGCATCACTGTGTGCGGCCCGAGAAAGCGATGCACACCCCTTTGTTTCCACGTATCTCCTCCTCTGCGGCCTTTTGCAGAGATTTTTTACGAGAACCAGGTACTTTGTGCTTGAAAGAGACTTTGTTTGCTTTTAAAAGACTTAAGACACTTTATATCACTTTTCAAGGATATCTCTACATTTACTTATTGCATCTTTGATCGTTTTGACCTGCATTTATCGAGTTAAATAGTATATATTTGTCTAAACACTGTGTGGTGTATTTTTGTGGTTCTCTATTGTGTTATGGTATGATTTATTACACAAATACTTTACACATTGCCTTCTAAGTTAAGCCTGACTGCTCAGTGCCAAGCTACCAGAGGGTGGGCACAGGATAATTTGGATTGTGTGTGACTTACCCTGACTAGAATGTGGGTCCTTGCTGGACAGGGGGTAACCTGACTGATAACCAAAGACCCTATTTCTAACACTGAGAGAGAGGTGGTCTGAGAGAGAGAACTAGAAAATGGGGAGAGAGAACAGAAAGAGTTCTGTGCCAGGTCTCGTTCAATAGAAAGGTGGAGGTGAAATAAAAATGGATGATTGCAAAGTCTATGCTAAAGGGCAACTTTGGAACTAAGTGGACTTTCTTACACCCACTCAGTCTTTGCATGTCACACACAATTTGTGGGCCTTTGAGAATTGAGCGGGTGTCTCTCCAGTCTGTCGGTGCGATAGCTGGCTCTGCTTCTCTGGCAGACGACTACCTGCTCAATCTAGAGATGTGGAATAGTGTTGCCAAACATACTTCTATTGACTCGGAGGGAAAACGTTTGTCAAAACAGCAGTGCCAGCTGCCCACAATGTCACATAGGAGGTCAACATGTTTTTGTAGAATTTCGGAATCAAACGACATGCTGGGAGTTTATTTTTAAAATAGAAAAAAAAATGACCTTGACATGCAGGAAGGGTTACAAAAAGAGCCCATTGATCTTTTCTTCTACACAGGTCTGCCACACAAAAGCTGGCAGTCCCGGGTAAACCAAGATATACATTGTAAAGTCTACTCCAAATAGGGCTGCATTGACCATGACCTTCCAGGTCATGGGTTTCTGACTGCAGAACCAGCTGAGACTTTGCCGTTATAAACCTATTGGTTCCCTCACCTCCAAATGTGGTGGGTCAATCATGTGGGTTTGATGAGGCCAAGCCCTTTTGACTTAAGGCCAAACACATGCCTCACCACACTTTGGATCTTTGTTGGATCAACCCAGCGGCTGAAAATCATTTTTCGCAGTATTTAGGACCTCATTACGAGCCCAAGGGGTCTACCGCCGGACCGCCAGCCAGCCAGACCCATGTGGAGGGGTCGGCTGCAGAGATGGCGGTCTTCCCCCGGCCCAATTATAATGTTTCCACTAGGCGTGATGGTGGAAACCCATGAATTGGGAGGTTTCCACCGGTCAGCCCAGTGGAAACAGTGTGGTGGCATTGGCCTCGGCTCCCGAAGGCCAATGCCATCGCACTGAGGGGCTCCCCAGCACCCTTGGAATGCACACTGTCTGAGGTAGCAGACAGGTCGCATTCCGAGGGCGATGGCCAGGTGGCCCTGTGACCCCCAGCACTGTCTTTTCATGGCGAGGACCCCTACATGAAAAGGCTGGTGGCAAGGAAGCTTGTGATTAGCACAGCGGTGCTGAACTCAGCACCGCCGTGGCTGAGCACACCTACGACCGCTGACACCCCGCCAGGATCCATGATCCTGGTATTGGTGGTGGTCCTCCGGCCACCAGGAGTGCAGTGGCCCACCTGCTACTGCAGCTTTAGCGGTCCTCAGACCACCAAACTCGTAATGGGGCCCTTAGTCTCATCTGTTATGAATTGACACCTTACACAATTGAATCCAACTAGTTTGCTGTTTTTATATCCATCCTGTGTATGTTTTCATATGAACATTTTAGTTTTTTCTGCAGCAAAACCACTGCTTTTCTGTTTGACTATCAAGTTTCTTCCTTTTTGTTGGCTTACAAACATGGACGTCGGTTCAAATAAATGACAGGGGTAGTGAAAGTGACATCACATGCCTTTTGGACTTACTAACATCCAAGGAGTGAAATCGCTTGACCATTGATCCTGAATCTTACCAGGAAGTGATGTGGCTTGACCTTAACCAGGATGATATCACAATAATTGACATCAAGTTACATTAATTGATTAATATAAAAATACTCCACAATGTCTCTTTTGGATCCCCATATATGAGGGTACTGACATAACCTTTGAAAGTGGTGGGGTGTATGTAATGTAATACATGCCTTATATTGTACTGAGCAAAGCAAGTGAACCGGAGTTCTTTTGAACAGATTCGAGGATAACAGGTTCTCCCCACAAGAACATTTCGAAAAAAGGACAGCATTTTAAAGTTATCTTTTTACATACATCTGCTAACAAGCCAGGGGTTATGAAAGAGTGTTCATGAAATGTATGTATTTTCATGTTGCCAAGCCGGAGAAACCTGATGTTCCACAGAAGTTGAATCCTTTCTTTTCACAATTCGCTGCGAGTGCTCCCATATGACAAAAATAACCCCTATCCTGCCAGGGGCAGCATGTTGCCATGGATGGCCCCTGTAAGTCATGGTGCCTCCATATGCCAACAATTACATTTAATATACAAGTTGTGGAATTTTGGTAGTAATGTTATCCATGTATCATGGTGACCCTTGTGTAAAGTTTTTCTTATAGAAAAATATGGCAAGCATTTTCTTGTGTTTGTCCTCCTGTATGCTACCACTGTTATCCGTTATGCCAAAAATCATATACAACCATGAGCATTTTGCCATAGGTGTCCCATACCAAGAATTGCCTCCAGTAGGTCTGTGCCAGCCTTTTGCCATGGATGTCCCAAACATATCAAGTTTACTCTCTAGTATGTCAGGTCCTTGTCTGTTAATAATTGCCTCCAGTATGCCAACACCAGTATTTTACAAGGGCCAAAAGCAGACTCACAAGCAGACCACATTCTCACTCATGCAAATTTACATTTAGTAGCTGACACTCATTCTCACCTATTCACTCCTACTCAATCATTCTCACTCACTTGCACCCATTTATTCTCACTCTCTTGCACTCAATGTTACACTCACTCACAAATTGTCAATCATTCTTACACTGATTAACTCACAGCTACTCGCTCGCACTGACTTGAACTCACTCCAACCCTCACTCCATCATTCTCGTTCACCCTGACTCAGACATACTCACTGACATTTAATCTCATTTATTGACACTCCTATCACTGACTGCCACTTTCAATCTCACACACATGCTGAGATACACACACTCTTATGCATGGTCACTCCATCTCTCACATACCCACACTCTCGCCCTTACGTATGCACACACCATACATTTAAAAAAAAAAATACTTAGCTGATGGTCTAGTCTTTATTACACAAATAGTGAATAATATACAATTATTCACTCTTAGTGTAATTACAAATGAGATGAAAACAAGGAGTGCGAAGTCACCCATCTTCTTCGCACTGATTTTGTCAATATCTGAGTCCAGGGGTCGCAAAGGTGTCGCAAGGAGAAAGCCAGAGGTCGCGGCTGCGATCCCTTGCCACTTCTAAATGGCTCCCATGTTTACTGACACCAGAGAAAGTTACCTAAAGAACAGAACTTAAAGAAACTCCTGGGCACCAACAACGGAAACTTGAACAGCCTGCGGCATCCAACCAAAGTATTATATTATGGATGGAGGTGGAAAGTGAGCCGTGTAAATCATGCTAGCACAAGGGACGAGCATGGGAGCATTGCACAAAGGGACACATGCCATTTGCAGCTGCAGATATTAATATTCTCTCAAGGCAGCTATCACTCAAGCTGCCATCTACTGCATTGCAGAATGAGCACATGGATATTAGTCAGGCCTGTGTGTCAGTGAAATAAATTACCGGCAGCCTTCGTGCTCGTGTTGCTCATCAGGTATCGGATCCAGAGCGGCGCCACATTCTCTACACTCGGTAATACAAAGGGAATTCTTAAAGAGGGACTCTTCTGATTGGTCAGGGAGATTTCGTTGTTAACATGCTCAAGGATGCGAACACAAATTCAACACATTATTATGCATAATACTTCCACCTTGTAGAAGGACTAGAAATCCCCGGAAATACATTTGTATCTTCAGTTGCATTTGTAAACCTCCTTAATGGGTTAGTGCTCCAGCCCCTACCGCCTGAGAATTTAAAATAAAAAGCTTGTGAATCAGATTTAAAGCACCAGAACTGTAAACTGCATACGCTCCTATAAGGGGCAGCGTAATGTTCCCACCATGAGCTCTGTTATATGAGCGGGGCTACAAAAAGGCATATTTGTTCTAATCAAAAGTACATCACAAAGGTGCCCGTGTAAAATTATCTGGTAACTGTCTGGTTACAAAGTTGTATGCGAGATTGGGTGTACGGTACTTCGTGGCGTGCGTTGTCCTAAAAGGAAAATCTGTAGCTGGCATTTTCGTTAGTAGCTTCAGTCTCCTCAGTGAGTCACAGAGGGTTGAGAGAGCTGAGCTATACCTGGCACTTCCAGAACACTTTAGAAATGAGTAGGGAGTAGGTAACCACGCTAAAGGTATGTGTGTTAGCAGGACTGCTTTTTGGCATGGCACCGATCTTCAGAGAAGCGTAAGGAGGTGTCTGTATCATGGTGGTGCAGACAAGACAGTCTTTGTCATCTGGCTCCAGTAATTTACATTAAAGCTCATTCACCCATTTGAGTAACATGCTGCCAGGTGTTACTTTTAACAACTCATCAGCCTGCTTTCTTGCCTTCCCATCTCTCTCTCAACCCCTGGTGCCATATGGTATTAACCCCCACCTCCAACAAACAACTTGGCATCAGCACAAGGAACTAATCTGTGACTGATTCCGGTGAATTGGGGGAGGTGAAGAGATGTTTGTGGCCAGTCAAAACTCATGTAATCAGCCAGGGACTGACCTCTGAACAAATGAGTTAGCACTATTAGAGTTGTAAATTCCTAACTGGACTTTTCTTGCAACATAAATTGAAAATGAATAGTAAAACAGTTGACATAATTGAGCCAATTCAAAGCTCCACAGCCACCATAAGCATGAGTGTGAAGGAGAGACATGAAAGGAAAAATAAGTTTGATAACAGTCGATCGTATCAGCAAACATGCAATTATCCATGTAACAGCATCAATGGCCAAGGCGGTAGCAAAACTGCCCCAAGGGGGGACAAACATAAAGCATTTACCAATGATAACAAAGGATTTTGAAAGGCAAACTAGTGAACGAGTGATAGTGATGGGCGTGCATCGTGGTGTGTTTAAAAAAAGCCCACAGATGGATTCAAACACTTCCGAATGCTTGCGCGCTCGAACTAAATGGGTACTCTCTGCTGCCTATTTTATTTACTAGCAGCAGTCAGGACACAATGGCCCTCATTACAACCCTGGCGGTCGGTGTTAAAGCGGCGGTAATACCGCCAACAGGCCGGCGGGAAAAAAAATGGGATTACGACCGTGGCGGAAACTGCCAACATGGCCAGCCACTTTAACACTTCAACCGCCACGGCGGTACAAACAAACAGCACGGCAGACACCGCCAACAGACAGGCGGGAGGCAATGTACCAACCACCCTATCACAACACGCCTATCCGCCACCTTTTCCGGGGCAGAACCAACGCAAATAAAAACACAGCGGAAACAGTACACAGAAGGGAAAACACTCACCTCTCCACACCCCACATTCCATATCCAGGTGACAACTGTGATGACAGTGATGCTTTATGGAAGCTGCCCAGGGTCCTGGAACTCACCACCAGCCTCGGACAACTGACCACTGGGGATGGTAGCCATGTCTGCGGTGGTGCCACTGTCTGAAGATGTTGTGGGGCCACTGATGGTGCCTGCGGCAGTGTCAGTCGCGGCGGTGCTGGCTGCGGGGTCTGTGGTGACGGTGCTGGCGGCGTGGTCTGTGGCGGCGGTGCTTGCGGTGGTGTCAGTCGCGGCGGTGCTGGCTGCGGGGTCTGTGGCAGCGGTGCTGGTGGCGGGGTCTGTGGTGGCAGTGCTTGCGGCGGTGTCAGTCATGGCGGTGCTGGCTGCGGGGTCTGGGTTTGCGGAGCTGGCTGCGGGGTCTGTGGCGGCGGTGCTGGCGGCGGGGTCTGTGGCGGTGCAGGTGGCGGTGTTCTCTGCCGTACAGGTTGGCGTCGACGTGGACAGAAGGTGTGACACTGGTCCCTCAGTCGGTGCCACCATGCCCTCTCCTGACCTGCCCTTCAGTTTTTGGCCCTTCCCCACTTTTGATGGTGGCGCAGCTGTCTTGCGACTATCCCCTTTCATTTTCCCTGACCCCTTGGTGGCAGGTGTTTTCGTCTTCTCCCTCCGGGATGTGGGCACCTTTTTCACCATGGCAGGTGGTGGAATGTCCTTGCCCTCGCAACGTGGCACACTGGCAGCCCTGATGGTTGGCACACTCCATGACCCTGCAGTTGCTGGCACCACTGTGCCTGGGGATGTGGAGGCTGAGATGCTTGGCTGGGACCTGGAAAGCCTGGCCCTAGGGGAAGGATGGGGGGGTGTAGGGAAGAGGTCAATATTAGCCAGGAAAAGTTTTTTTAGACACACTGGGATGGGTAGATGGAGGGGGTTTGGGAGTGGAGGTAGAGGTAGTGGTTGTAGGAGATGTACATCTGCTGAATTTGGGTGAAGGTACATGGGCTGGAGGCTGTTGTGAGGTGGATGGCTGTTGGGTGGGTGTGTGCCTGCGTTTGTGTACTTTGGGAGGAGGGCTAACAGACACACTGGGAGAGGACACTGGGGATGCGTGAATGGTAGTGGGGGTGGTGAGTGCATGTGAGCGGTGTGTGGTGATGGGCGTGCTGGTGATGGAGGAAGTGGCTGAGGATGTAGTGCATGCAGGTGTGAGTTGAGACAAGACTGGGAGGGAGACGTGGAGGAGGGGGACACAGTGGAGGCAGTGGATGTTGGTATGTGTGCATGGGTATGATGCTTGTGTGAGTGCCTGTGGGATGTGTGGTGCTTATGTTTCCCTGAGCCACCCTTGTGTGTTGATGTGTGTGCATGCTGATCTGATGGTGTGCTTGGGATAGGCTGAGGTAGAGGGGATTGGGTCTGGGTGGAGGAAGTTGGAGGGGGGAGGCTGGACACAGGGACAATGGCTGCCATCAGTGCTGAGGGCAGAGCCTGAAATGCTCTCTGTTGGGCTGTCTGCCCAGAATGAATGCCCCCCAGGTATGCATTTGTTTCTTGCAAATGCCTCTCAACACCCTGGATGACATTCAGAATGGTAGACTGCCCAACAGTGAGGGATCTCAGGAGGTCAATAGCCTCCTCACTGAGGCAGGGTCTGAGGTGCCTGGGGTGAAGGAGATGCCCACCCTCCTGGGGGAGCGGGCACGGGACACACGCTGAGGGGCTGTTGGGAGGTCGGTGCTGGTGGGGGGGTGGCGGCTGTACCTGTAGATGCGTGGGGCACAGAGGGGCCTGCCACCACAAGGGAGCTCCCATCAGAGGAGGAGTAGCTGTCACTGCTGTCTGCTCCTGTCCCCGCTGTGGAGCTCCCCTCGCCCTCCGTCCCACTGGTGGCTTCAGACTCTGTTGTTTCACCCTCCAGGGCCAAGTGGCATGCAGCTCCCTCCTGCTCCGGTGCCAATGCTCCTCCGCCTGATGATGCTATTGCACAAAAGAACAGGGAGACCACAAAAAGGGGGGAGGGAAGACAGAAGAAAGACATGTTCAGTGCATGCAACACCACTACCGTTGGCGGACACTACAGACACAGCAGCCTTCTGCACTACGCCATGCCCTTATAATTCCTAGATTAATCACATGCCCATGGGGTACAAGGCCTAAGCCTGATTGCTGCACACATGGAAGTCACAGGAGTCTGACTAGGTGTAGATGGCACTAACCACTAGTGGGGTTGGGGTGCCACTGAGCCTGCCTCACTAGGGACCTTGCCTACCAAGCTCGCACTGGCCTAGGGGAACCCACTGCCCACCTCCCCCACCCAGACACCTCGTAATGTGCACAGAGTCAGCTGAATGAGAGTGTACTCCCCCCTTGTGGCTGCTGTGATGCCCTCAAGTGCCCATCCAACTCCAGATACGCCACCGCCAGGATCCGGAACATTAGGGGGGTCATGGTGCGACGGGCACCCTTCCCACGTTGGGAGGCCATCCCCAGCTGGGCCTCCGCCATCTTCTAGCTCCAGCGGCGAATGTCCTCCCATCTTTTACGGCAGTGGGTGCTCCGTCTGTGGTGGACCCCCAGGGTCCGCATGTCCTTGGCGATGGCACGCCAAATAGCCTTCTTCTGGTGGGCACTGACCTAGAGGAATAGTACAGGGGAAAAGGAAAATCTTTACCTGTCCGGACTGTCAAACTCATTGGCCCACGTTCCCACCCTTGCCCTGACACACATACGCTCACCATCCGCACATGCAGGCCTCAGTCCCCCCACCCATTTATCTTCCATCCACACCACTCCAAACAGGCATTGCCCATGCAGCATGCTCACAGTGTACTCACCTGTTTGTCTGGAGGACCGTACAGTTGTGTGTACTGGGGGAGGACCCCATCCACTAGTTTCTCCAACTCCTCCGAAGTGAAGGCAGGGGCCCTTTCCCCAGACACATGAGCCATCATCGCTTCCAGACTGAGGTCACAGCAGCACTTGCAGTGTAGGTCCTCTCCTGTTGAAGGTCAGGTATCAAGTGAGTGAACAGACAGAAAATGGCGGTCACGTCAGCGGCGGTGCGTACCGTCACCGCCGGCGTACATCGTCATTGGCTCCTCTAACCCATAGGGTCCAATGTTAACCAATGCAGGATTGCGCCACGGTCTTTGACCGCCTACCACGACGGTGTACAACGCCAGCGCAGTTACCTCATATCCCCTAGTCCCACCTTACAGGTCAGGCAGCCGCCATTTCAGGGGGCCACATGGCATTAATATTAACTGCGTCACACCAATGCAGGCCTTGAATACACACAGTAACAGGCACATTGCGGATTAATAAATGTGTGCAAATGACATTTTGTGATACCTCAGTGATGGCTGACTCTCTGCTTGCTGTTCTCGTCCATAGGGCACGTCTGCTGGGGCAGGTGAGGAGATGGCGGCATCCTCCGGTGTACAGACCGCTGGTGGACCTGTCGACAATGGAAGAGAGACACGTAATAGTTACCTACAGACTTGATTGTGCAACAATCCATGAACTGTGTGCCCAGTTGGAGCCAGACCTGATGTCAGCTATCTGCCATCCCACAGGTGCAGGTCCTGTCTGTACTCCATTTCCTGGGAAGTGGTTTCTTTCAAACAACAGTGGCCATTGCATCAGGGATGTCCCAGCCAATGTTCTCTAACGTGTTGTCCAGAGTGTTGTCTGCCCTGCTGAAACACATGTGCAGCTACATCGTGTTCCCTCAGGTGGAGGATTTGCCCACAGTGAAAGATGACTTCTATGCACTGGGACATATCCCCAACAACATAGGTGCCATTGATGGGACACATGTGGCCTTGGTACCCCCCACAGGAGTGAACAGGTGTACAGAAACCTGGAAGACCTACCCTTCTATGAATGTGCAGATGGTGTGTTTGGCTGACCAGTACATCTCCCATATGAATGCCAAATTTCCTGGCTCAGTGCATGACGCTTACATTCTGAGGAATAGCAGCATCCCTTATGTGATGGGGCAACTCCAGAGGCACCGTGTGGCTAATAGGTGAGGACAAGGACCCTACACAGTGTGAATAGTTGTCTGGGTATGGGGTTGTCCCTACAGGTTAGTGTGTGTCTAACAGTTGTCCCTCAACATTTGCAGGTGACTCTGGTTACCCCAACCTGTCATGGCTACTGACCCCAGTGAGAAATCCCAGGACAAGGGCAGAGGAACGCTACAATGAGGCACATGGGCGAACTAGGAGGGTGATTGAACGCACCTTCGGCCTCCTGAAGGCCAGGTTCCGGTGCCTCCATATGACAGGTGGTTCTCTCTACTACTCACCAAAGAAGGTGTGCCAGATCATCGTGGCCTGCTGTCTGCTGCACAACCTGGCTTTGCGACGGCAGGTGCCTTTTCTGCAGGAGGATGGTCCAGCTGGTGGTCTTGTGGCAGCTGTGGAGCCTGTGGACAGTGAAGAAGAGGAGGCAGAAGAAGAGGATATTGACAACAGAAACAACATAATCATGCAATACTTCCAGTGAGACACAGGTAAGAAGATGTCACTGCCTCCCACATCACATACTATTGATGGAGCTAGCATAAGTCTGTAATTTTCACTCAGTGTACGGACCCTGACTTGTCACTTTGCCTTTCCATTTCACAGATGTGGGTCCCACTTTGTGCCCTCTGCTATATTTCCTCCAGCCCTCCAGCTGTGTTACATCGGTATGTGAACAATTAAATTGGCATTGCTATATTCCATGGTTCTTGCAATTACACGTTTGTGAAAGCACAGACTGACTCCAGATTGTTTTGTGATTGAAGTGTGTTTATTTCTGTGCAAATGAGTGGAGGGGGTTGTAACATGGGCAGTGGTGATGGTGGAGGAATGCCCATGCATAGTCCAGTCTATTTGTTTCACAGGTGCATTGTCCAAAGGGGCATAGGAAGTGGAGCAATGGCAGTTGAAGGATGGACAGGGTGACAAAGTGGGACAGAAGGGTGACATTCAGGGGGGTCTCATTTCCTGGCGGGGGTCTTGGCAATGTTCTCTGTCTTGTTCCTGGATCTCAGGGACCGTTTGCTTGGTGGTTCTCCATCTGCAGGGGGTGGGATGCTGGTGTTGTGTTCCTGTGTCGGTGCCTCCTGTCCACTAGCGCCGGCGGAGGTGGAGGGCTGTTCATCGTCCAGGCTAGTGTCAGGGGCCCCTTGTTGTGCCACAGAGTCCCTCCTGGTGTTGCCAGGGTTTTGCAGCACCCCTGCAATGGTGACCAGGGTGTTGTTAATGGACTTCAGGTCCTCCCTGATCCCCAGATAGTGTTCCTCCTGCAGCCGCTGGGTCTCCTGAAACTTGGCCAGTACCATTGCCATCGTCTCCTGGGAATGATGGTAAGCTCCCATGATGTGGGAGAGGGCCTCGTGGAGAATGGGTTCCCTGGGCCTGTCCTCCCCCTGTCGCACATCAGTCCTCCCAGTTTCCATGTTTTCCTGAGCCTCTGTCCCATGAACCGTGTGCCCACTGCCACTGCCGCAGGTCCCCGATTTTCTTGGGCTGGTGGGTTTGCCTGGGTTCCCTGTAGTGGTGGACACACTGCTGATCGACGTGCCCTGGGGACAGAGGGTTGGGCCCGCTAAGTGGGTGCTGTGCTGGTGTTTCCTGAGGGGGGAGGCTCTGTGGTGGCTTGTGCCAGTGTCAGTGGAACCGACTGTCCCGAGGTCCCTGATGGGCAGGGCTGGTCATCTTGATCCAGTTGTGCAGAGCTGCTGTCATCACTGTGGGTCTCTTCTGTGGGGGGACTGGATATGTCTGGTACCTCCTGTCCGGTGACGTTGGGTTGGGGTACTGCAGGGGTGTAAAGGCATGATTATTGCATCCGTGTGTGCCATTGTGTGCAATGGGTGAGTGACCCTGTACCCCAGTGCTTGCATTCTTGTCTTGGTTCTTGTGTGATATTTGGTTTGGGGTCTGTGTGGGTATCTGTAGTAGACATGCTTTGGTGATGGGTGTCCATGCTTTGGTGTTGCATGCAGGGCTTGGTGTTGGGATGGGTGGGTTGTGATAGTGGGGCATATGTAAGATGTTGGAGTGATGGGGTGAGGGTGGCAGTATGTGATGGCATGCAGATAGGGTGGGGGATATAATAGTAAAGCTTTGCCTTACCAGAGTCCAGTCCTCCTGCTACTCCTGCAAGGCCCTCAGGACGCAGTATTGTCAAGACCTGCTCCTCCCATGTTGTTAGTTGTGGGTGAGGAGGTGAGGGCCCACCGCCAGTCCTCTCTGCAGCTATCTGGTGTCTGGAGATCACGGAACACACCTTCCCCCGTAGGTCGTTCCACCTCTTCCTGATGTCTTCCCGTGTTCCGGGGTGCTGTCCCACTGTGTTGACCCTGTCGACGATTCTGCGCCACAGCTCCATCTTCCTTGCAATGGAGGTGTGCTGCTCCTGTGATCCGAATAGCTGTGGCTCTACCCGGACGATTTCCTCCACCAGGACCCTGAGCTCCTCATCAGACAACCTGGGGTGTCGTTGAGGTTCCATGATGTGGTGTGGGTGATGTGTGAGGTGATGTGTGCTGTGATGTGTGAGGGGATGTGTTGTTGGGTGTTGTTTGAGGTGCGTGGATGCTGTGTAAGTGATGGTGTTGTGTGTCTTTGAATGGTGGTGTTGTTTATGGTGGTGTCTCTCTCTGGAGTGGTATCAGAATTCTGGTATCAAGGGTTTGTGGGTGATGTGGGTTTGTGTTTTATATTGGATTGGGTGTGTGGGTGTGGTGTGTGTATTTCAAATTGTCCACTGTGGTTGTGTTTTGTAAATGTGTGTGTATTTTGAGCGCGGCGGTGTGTACCACCAATGGAATACCGCAGTTGAAAGACCGCCACGTGGATTTGTGGGTCGTGATACTGTGGGCGTATTCCTGTTGGCGTGACGGTGGAGGTTTTGTTATCACCAGTTTATCACTGACCAGAGGTATGTTGGCGATCTTTTGCACAGCGGTAAGCAGCATTTACCGCCAGGGTTGTAATGAGGGCCAATATGTCTTCTAGCTCAGGGCACTATCCTGGCAAAGGCTCACTCTGTGTGTTAGGATGTTCAGCCAGCGTTGCTGCAGAACTTGCAAACTGACAGTCTGTCACTGAAGTACTGATCCATCGAACTCTTGTTATGGATAACATTAATTCTAAGGGTTGAAGATACCAGTTTCATACTAAGTCCACAAGACTAAGGCCCTCATTATGACTTTGGCGGTCTTTTTCTCAGACCACCAAAGTCATGCCTGCCACATGACTGCCAGTGTTGGCTGTCTTCAGACCGCCATATTTTGGCTGCTGGCTGCTCTCTGCCACTATTTGGCAGGGAAGCCACCACCAGCCATACTGGCGGTCTAGTGGAGCTTGCTCCGTCGTCACGCCAAGTCACCAAACACCGCCTGCTGGATTACTACATTGTTGATGGTGTGGCGGTGTTGTGTTGGTGGGATGCTGGCGGTGGAGCAGGCTCCATGGACCCCATTCCCTCCCGGACGACCACCAGGTAAAGTGATCGACCGACCGGGGAGGGGGGTGCTGAGTGTTGTGTGTGGGTGTGTGTGTGTGTGTGAATAGAGGAGGTGGGAGGGTGTTGTGTGTGTTTGTGTGCGTATGTGTGCAAGTGTCTGTGTGCCTGTGTGACTGCGTGTATGTGGGGATAGGGGTAGTGTTGTGGCTATGTGTGCTTGTGTGTGTGAATGAGTGAACATGGATGTGTGTGTATGTATGTGTGGTGTGTGCATGCGTGGATGGGGGTTACATTATGGGGATGGGGGTACAGTATGGGGAGGGGGGTGTTGCCTCTTAGGGGGTGGGGGGCTTCTTATGGGGGCAGGGGTGGGGGGTCACCGACATGGAGGGGGAGTTGGAGAGTCCTGTAGTGGTGACAGGAATGAGTATTCCTGTTGCCAGTATCCTTACCGCTTACAGGGATTTTGTGGCAGGGCTGCCGCCAAGGAATCCCTGGAGGTAAGGATACTCAAAATACCGCAGGTGGTGTTAGGTGGATGGCCAGATCGAAAGTGGACAACCTTCAGCCAGGCGGTCCTACCCCCCTGGTGGTACAGGTGGTGAACTGGTTGCAATGCAGCCAGTTCACTACCCTTGACATAATTTGGCAGTACTGCATCACCACGCTGTTGACGGTCTGGCCGCCACGACTGATGTGGCGGGGCAGGACCACCAGGGTCATAATGACTCCCTAAATCATAACCCTTGCCAAATAGATTACTCAAATACAAGGCCACAATGAACCAGGTGTCTCTGTAGGTTTTTGGCCAGATGCTAAGATTCTAACATACATCAAGTACTTTATCTGTTCCTAATGATAGCTATGAGGTGTGTGTATGAGGAGTGTTTTCAAAAGATTCTTAAAGAAATGAAAGCCATAGTGTTGATAAATTTTGCTCTAAATATTCTGTAAAATATAGTTACTTCAGGGTTGTCTTTTAGGGCATAAAGGAAACACAACACTTTGGGCCTCATTACGAGTGTAGCAGTCAACAGACCCCCAGACACGCAGTAGCGGTCATGTATGCTGCTGGTTTGGCAGTCTGACCACCAAATTAAGAGTTTGGTGGTCAGAGCGCCAAACGACTATCGTCTCCACTGGAAACAATGTCCCTGATGGGCTGACGGTGGGTCAGATCATAATCAGCCAGGGCGGCACCCTGATGATTACGACCTGGTTATTCACCACCCTTTTCATGGTGCACTGAAAAGGCTGGCAGAGAACAAGTGCAAGGGGCCACAGGGGGGGCACTGCACTGCCCATGGTCCCCCTGCCCAGCACCTTGTACTGTGCACAGTGTGCATTACAAGGATTCCGGT
Organism: Pleurodeles waltl; assembly: GCF_031143425.1. Taxonomy (NCBI): domain Eukaryota; kingdom Metazoa; phylum Chordata; class Amphibia; order Caudata; family Salamandridae; genus Pleurodeles; species Pleurodeles waltl. The sequence continues at coordinate 792,002,084 of NC_090445.1, forward strand.
GCTCCCTGCGGGCTCTATTACAAGCTGGCAACAATGCTGCTGCCACTTTCCCACTTGGCTGAGGGGCAGAAAGTTTGATTTCCGTCTATCAGCCCAGTGGGAAAGTCATAATAGGGCCAGAGGGAGGTCGCCAGTGCTCATAATCAGGCCCTAAATGTGAGGAATTCTGTCCCCAGACATAGGACATGCAAATAGTAGGGGGATTCTGTACTGCTCGGTGATGCCAAAGCATGGTGCTACCACCTAATTGCCTATAAAGGGACACTTGGCAGATCAGAGATGTGCCACTTCAGCACACAGTTACAGCTAGGGTTTATTTATGGTTTCAGGAAGCATTTCCCAGAGAGGTAGAAGTTTCCAGAGAAATTGAATAGACGAGTTATATTCAATGAAGAAAAAAAGGATAAAGCTTAGTTATAGTTTGGAAAACTCTATTTATTCTAATTAAAAAAACAAACTTAAACTACACAAACATTAGGAATTCTAAAGTTATATATATACCTTACATTTTACAATTTCCTCACCACCTTCAAATTACTCTTACCTTATTTATTGTTTCTATACAAACCATACTTAAACTACACAAACATTAGAAATTCTACAGTTATAGTTATACCTTAAATTTATAATTTAAGGAACCCCCTAACTTTATTCATTTTTTCTGTACAAACCAAACTCAAATTGCACAAACATTAGAAATTCTAAAGTTGTAGTTACACCTAAAATGTTTAATTTAGGCATCAGATTCAAATTACTATAACTCACTCACCTCTGTACACAGTGTCGTCAACTCGCTAACCACAGTACATAAACTATGACTCGCAACGTCTCCATTCACCGCTTTACCCTTTCATTCTATATCACTCATATGTTAAATAAGACTCATGACCTGTCTAAAGAAATCACTTGAGAGGACACTGTGTGTGGGCGAGTGGTGAGTTGTAGTTAATGTATTGTGGCTAGCGAGTTGAAAATACTTTGTGTGGTGGTGTGTGAATTATAGTAACTTGAAGGTGGTGTGTAAATTATAAATTTTAGGTATAGCTATACCTTTAACATTTCTGGTGTTTGTATGATTTAAGTTTGGTTTGTAAATAAAGAATGCATAGAATTATAATAATTTGAAGGTGGTCTGTAAGTTATATATTTAAGGCATACCTATAATTTTAAAATTTCTAATGTTTGTATAGTTTAAGTTTGGTTTGTGTACAAAGAATAAATAAAGGTATATTAATTTGAAGGTGGTGCATACATTATAAATTTAAGGTATAATTAGAATATTTAATGTTTGTGTAGTTTAGGTTTGTATTCTATCAATAAAGTTATAATAATTTGAAGGTGATGCATTACTTATAAATGTAATGCATAATTATAACTTTCAACTTTCTCATGTTTATATAGTTTAGGTTTGCATTGTATAGAAAGAATAAATACAATGTATAGTAAATTGAAGGAGGTGTATAAATTATACATTTAAGGTTTAACTATACCTGTAGAATATCTACTGTTTGTGTAGTTCAAGTTTGCTTTGTATAGAAAGAATAAACAACGTTAGAATAATTTGAAGATGGTGCATCAATTATGAATTCAAGGCATTCCAATGTTTGTACAGTTTATCTTTGACTTAAGACTTTCTAATGTTTGTATAGTTTACGTTTGGTTTGCATAGGAAGACTAAATAAAGTTATAGTAATTTGAAGGTGGTGCACAAATTATAATTGAAGGTATAACTATAACCGTAGAAGGACTTCCCTTGGCTTGGTTGGGTACCTCATTGGTGTCAACAACCAAGGACTGTTTGGGTAGCCAGAGTCCCCTGTAAGGAATAGTTACAACAACACAAACATATGTCTAGGACATTCACATTTGTTGATAGCACGAGATATATTTTGCAAACACACTTCAATTGATACTGTGCAACCAGCCAGGCCCTCTTTATGCAGAATCATGTCATCAGCAGTGGGAAATTGCTGTTCCACATGATGAAGGAATCATGGACTGATCCGGGATACTTTGCACAGACTTGTGAAATGTACTGATCTGGCAAACACACCACTTGGACATTGATTGAGTGGTAGTTTTTCCTGTTCCCAGATACTTGTTCATTGGTACTGAGGGAAACCAATGCTACATGGGTGCCATCTAAGGCTCTAACCACATGTTGAATGTGTCCAAAAGCATAAAAATCTGCCTTCACAAAGGCCAAATCTGCATGTTGGGGAAACCTGATGTAGCTGTCCAGGTGTTTCAACAATGCACACAGTACAACCTTCAAAACCAGACTGAACATGGGCTCAGACATCCCTGTAGTTAGGGCCACTATATTTTGAAAGGAACCAGTGGCTAGGAAGTGTAGACCTGATATGACTTAAACAATGAGAGGTATGCTATTGGGATTGCGAATGGCAGGCATCAGATCTGGCTCAGACTGATCATAGAAATCCATGACTGTATGCCTATTCATGCAATAGATCTGTATTGTGTGTCTCTCCTCCATGGTGTCCTGGTCTATTAGTGGGGGGTACATTGGAGGTTCTCTTCCTCTCCTCATGCCAGGGTAACTATGTGGGAAACATTTAGATTGTAGGTGACGTTTACAATATACACATAATTAATATGTTCAAATAGAAGTCACAGATATCTCCATATAATGTCAGATATAATAATGACATTATAAGTACAGCATCTTGCCATGCATCCTATGACAGTCCCCTTTGTTCACATTCCATGAATCCTCTGAAGAGCTATACATGAATATTTATCTGTGACTGTCATCGTTTGATAGTCCAACCTAGCTTGCATTTGAAACGTATTTGTTGCACCTATTCGTCACACATAGGATGTTGAGAATAGGTTATCTTTTACATTACCACCAATTCCTCTGTAACTCAGCTTTTACTACTCACATGCACAAGTAGACTATTAAATATGAAGGCAGCACTTACTAATAGTTCACACAATATAAAGATTCATCAATGACTCAGAGTCCGTTACTTTTCCATACATATAATTGCCTCAAAATGGCAGCTGCCTGACCTACTGTTCTGGACATGAGCAGGTGACCTAACTCCACCGGCGGATGTTGTCATGGCGGTACGTTCTAAACCGTGGTGCACATTGCTATTGGAACACATTGCTGCCTTTGGCGGACCTGGGCCAATCGCGATGTTCGCCAGTGGTGACGGTCATGTACGTGGCGGACATAACCACCATTTTCTGCTGTAGTGGTCACTTGACTCCTGACACTGATGCCATCAAGACCTCCACTACCTGAGATGCTGTGTACTGCCTCTGGGAGCTATCATGCCGCGTCCTGCAGGTAATAGGGCTCCAGCCTTCACTCCAGATTAGCTGGACAAGCTTGTGGATGAGGTTCTGTCCCTGTATGTACAGCTATAAGTGCATCAGAGGAGCAGGTGAGTCCAATGGTATACCAATGTGTGAAAGGTGGAGTGTATGATGGTGTACATGAACTGTGAGATAGTAAGGGATTAGCCAATAATGTCTGGGTGTATGTGAATGTGTGCATTTGCACAGGCAGACATACAGTATTGACACATGGTAGCTAGTGTGTAATCTAACTTCCTTTATTCACAACATAGATTGCAGCATGTACAACAATAATGGTGTGATAAATGTTGATAGAGATATACCATGTTATGGATACTCATGTGGCCTGGTCATATGTGTCTAGTCAATAAAAGGTACTGTTAATGCATGTTGCATGGGAGAGTCCACTCCACACATGAGCTGGCTGCAGATGGTAAATTGTGAATTAACTTGGACTGGTATGTTTGCCAACTCACTGTGACTGAAGTGTTCAGACCTCTTGCGTTTGGATGGTGCATGTGGACATAACTTTCTCCTTTTGTCTGTGTCATCCATGCAGGTCAACAGGAGGGACTCTGAAGTGCCATCACCAAGCAAGTGTGGACCCTGGGGGTCCACAGCTGGTAGAACACCCACTATAGGAAGCAGTGGCAAGACCTGAGATGCTGGGCCCAGAAGATCGCAGAGGCCCAGCTAGGGATATCCTCCCAATGAGGAAGGGGTGGCAGCAGGACCTTGACCCCCCTAATGGCCCGCATTGTGGTGGTGGCCTACCCTGAGTTGGATGGACATTTGAGGGTAGCACAGCAGCTACAAGGGGATAAGTACTGACTGCACACATGTACATTCCTCTGCCAGTTCAGTGTATAATGTGTGAGTATTTAAGCAGTGACAATGTGGTAAGTGCTAAAGGCAATTGGTCTTCTAGGTACACCTAGCTATACAGGTTATACCACAGGTGTGGAGCTTCTAGTGTGTAGAGGGAGGGAAACATCCTTTTTTACGACTTTTTTTTCCCGAAAGTCGTGGTTAACGAAAGCGCAACAACGCTTTTTTTAACCACGACTCTGGTTTTTTGTGCCTTAACTACGTATGTTCTGAACAATGAACATGCGTGGTTAAGGTACAAAGAAGGGAGTTGGCGAAGGTAAGTGGTGGGTTTAGGTTTTGGGGAGGGGGTGGGGGGGTCAGGGGGTTTTAGGTTTTTGGGGTGGGGTTGGGGGGGTGGGACGTTTTTGGTTTTGGGGAGTGGGTGGGGGTCCGGGGGTTTTAGGTTTTAGGGTGGGGTTGGGGGGTGGGGCGTTTTTGGTTTTGGGGAGTGGGTGGGGGGTCAGGGGGTTTTAGGTTTTGGGGTGGGGTTGGGGGGTGGGGCGTTTTTGGTTTTGGGGAGTGGGTGGGGGGTTAGGGGGTTTTAGGTTTTGGGGTGGGGTTTGGGGGTGGGGTGTTTTTGGTTTTGGGGAGTGGGTGGGGGTCAGGGGGTTTTAGGTTTGGGGTGGGGTGGGGGGGTGGGGCGTTTTTGGTTTTGGGGAGTGGGTGGGGGAGTCAGGGGGTTTTAGGTTTTGGGGTGGGGTTGGGGCGTTTTTGGTTTTGGGGAGGGGGTGGGGGGTAAAGGGGTTTTAGGTTTTGGGGTGGGGTTGGGGGGGTGGGGCGTTTTTGGATTTGGGGAGTGGGTGGGGGGTCAGGGGGTTTTAGGTTTTGGGGTGGGGTTGGGGGGGTGGGGTGAGGGATGTAGGGTGAATGGTGCCTATTGCTAATGCTTTTATCAGGAATGCCTTTACAACGAAATATCGTTGTTAAGGCATTCATGGTAAAATCATTAGTAGTAGCAACGAGGTCGGTTTTCCGACCTCGTTGTTAAGGCAGTAGTTGTTTTTGAAGTCGTTGTTTCGTCGTACAATCGTAGAGGGACATTAAACTCACCAGTGTGAACCATATTGTATTGAAGCATGTGGTGATGCACACGTCAAAGTGTCATATGTGTACCAATCTACTGCTCTATATATAACCTGCTGGGTCATCCTTCGCACCTGCTGATCCATACTCCAGGTAGCCTGTTGGTAAGTTGCTCAGGTCTTTGGTCTCTGTCCATTCCTATTCCACTGTATCTAGCTCTATGAGCAACATAGGAACTGACAGGTGAGAAACAGTCCAATTAATCATGAGTTGTGACCTAGATGTAAAGTTCATGTGCAGGTGTGATCTCAGTCTGAAATTTCAAATGCCATACTTGCTACACTTACTCTGAGGTGTGAGGAGCTGTCCCTATTGTTAAGTGAAGACTGTACATTGGAAAACATTCATGTATAATCATGGTGGACATCCTACGTGATGAATAGCATGGTGGTATTTCTACATTCCTAGTGCAAGACATGTCATAGAAATGGGGGTTTAGACTTTTTGTCCCATGTTTCTGTCAGTATAACTTTACTCCAAAGATGTACGTTTACTCATGTCTAAAGTGCTGATAGTCATGTGATTTTGATAATGTTGATGTGAGGTATATGATCTTCAGTATTAGTTGAACTGTATGTGGCCTTCATGCAAATGACACGTGTCCATTGTATTGAGGTGTTGGTATGGTTTCTGGGTTTTCTGTGGGTAAATCCTGTGTACTGGGTACGCCCCTATTGCTGTACATACCTTTGTTTACTATGTGATCATTGCTAAGATGAGTAAGTTCACAAGGTATGTATCAACCTTTGTAAAAACACTATTGATATATGTGTTGTTGAAATGCATATAAAATCTATTATACACAATCTTTGAATATGCCAAATGGAGTAGGTGCATCTGTGTTTTTTTTCCTTTGTGAATGTAATAAACACCATTACAAGTACTAAATGTGATTGCTAAACAACATGCTGTGTTGTAATTGGAATGTGATGAGGTAACTTTCATAGGACATGACATCTGTTAATCGACTGAGCAAGTGTAGATTTGGAGTATGTATGAATGTGATATCCAAGCAACACTAATTTCCATTGATGGATTATGATTTCACAGTTATGCTCTGTATAGGACACACGTTTAATGTTGGCAATTCATCTTGTGCTGGTATAAATTTTGTTATAGCTGTACTGATAAGATGGTGATGTAGTGTTCAGATAGTTGGCGTATGTTGTGTGTGACATTCTTGTCATATAGAGTAGTGAAAATTATGTTGTTATGACACAATGTTGGCTCAAAATGGTTCCTACCTGGGGTTTGTTTTACACATAGATGCAATGTTACTGTTGTGTAAAGTGTAAAGTATGTGTATGTTAAGAATGTGACAACCCTATCTCTCTCTCTGTTTTGAAGCATCAGCAGGCAAAGGAGAGGGGGCAGAGCTGAGTGGAGAAGCTGCTAGCCACAGGGCCGGAAGTCATGATACCACCGACACCGAGGAACCCAGTGGCCCGGGGTGTGAACAGAGTGCCATGGGGGAGACAGGAACCTATTCTTCAACTTCGGAATCCTCCTCCAGTGGACATTCCCTTGTGGTGGCGGACCTATCTGGGACCACCCCAGCTCCCTCTAAGTGCACCACCCCCGTTACTACGACCACCCTCCCTGTAGCTTCCTACCCAGTTGGCCGTGCTCACACCCAAGAGGGTGGGTGTCTCCTTTGCAGCAGGCACCTCTGCCCCTGTCCCTGTCAACCCCTGCTGCCCAGAGTGAGAAGGATATTGACCTCCTGAGTTCGATCTCTGGGGGTCAGTCAACCATTGTGTGTGCCACACAGGGACTAGCAACTCAGATACAACAGAGTAATGTGTTCCTAGAGGGCATTCATGGTGCACTGGCTGGCCTACAGAGATCCTTTCAGGCTCTGGCCTCCACTCTGACGACAGCCAGTCACCCTTTGTCCCCCCTCCCACTCCACCTTCCTCTTCCCAAGCCCATTCCCCCTTCCCCGACCTAGCCAAAGCACACAGACAGAAAGGCATGCATCCACCTCAACGTCCAAGAGTAGTTATGACAAACATAGGCACCACAAGACACACCACCGGCATGCACACAGGTAACATACATATGCAGACACAGCAACAGTCACTACCTGCCTTGACACCCCAACCACTCCCAGCATCACTGACACTACACTCGACACACCTGCAGACACCACTCCAACATTCACATCTCCAACCTCTGACCCTATCCTACCCACAGACAGCACAGTAGAAAATCCTCAGACATGCACCCCAGTTACCAGACCAGCAGACACCACAACCACTGACACTCCTACATGCAGCGCATCCACCATACCTGCAGTCACCTCCCCAACAGACAGTCACCTACCCACCACGGCATCCACCAGCACCTCTAGTCCTGTGCACATAAATGCCTGCACTTACCCACTCAACAGACACCCACCATCCACAAACATTCCTCCCCCACACACGCATCCACGACACCCATACGTACACTTCAGACAAACACTCCCTCACCCTCCACTCCCAAACCCCCTTCTGATGACCGTCCCTGTGTGTCAAAAAAGTGTTCCTTTCATGTTTTGACCTTTTCCCTACTCCTCTTCTCTTGTGAGACCCCTAAATGCTGTTTCCCTCCCCAGGCCTGTCCCTTCCACCTCCAAGGCCTCCCCTGTCCCCCTACAAGCACTCATGCCCCTCCCCTCACAAGAAGTCTACCTCTCCCAAGAGAACTCAACCCTCCACTAAGCCCAGACCTAAACCCACCCTCCCAAGCCCAATCCCACTTTGTAAGCAGCCAACCACTTGTCAATGTCATCTCCCACCACATAAGTTGGCACTACATTTTCGGGTATACGAATCTTCCCCTCTCCTACAGGTCCTGAATGTGTGATCCTACTATCTCTGCTGGACTCAGATTGTCTTGCCTTAATATCCAGCTCCTTAAGACTCATCTCAAGCTGTGTTTCCGGTATTCGGTATGTGTTTTTGACACGTGTGTCTGTGTGTGATGGCCTCAGTATGTGTGCTATGTATGTGCAGGTGTATATGTGGCTGTTATGAGTATGCGTGTCAGTGTCAGGTTTTGTGTGTGTATCACCCTCACCCCCCATTCCCGATTGGTACGTTGTGTGAGCATACAAATGTTTGCAATTTACAACAGTGACAGGTAAGTGTATGTAACCACGTTTGCTCTTGTCTTCGGTGTTGATTCCGGAGTCAATGGTGAGTAGGAGCATTGGGATGAAGTGGAGTTCTGGTTCCATGGCAGCTTCGGACGAGTATGGCTTCCTGAAGGTATGTGTCTCCTTTTATGCAGTTCATTTCCACCTGGATTTCCATCGTGGTGCAACCGTGGCAGAAACCTTGGCGGTGTGCAACCTCATAACCTGTCCGGCAGAAACATGGTCTCCACCGACCTGCAGGTGGCTACTGTCATCCATGGTGGCCAGACTGCTGTGGCGGTGCTATTGGTGCTTTGGGTGTATTCTGTATCGAATACTGCCAATGTCATAATGTGGCGGTCTTCTCCGCCAGCCTGATAGCGGGACGACCGTCACCGCCAGCATGGTGGTTATGAGACCGACAAACTTGTAATGAAGCCTAAAGTCTGAAATGAGGCAACAACTTCAAACATTTACATAATATATATAGGGCAAAACACATTCCAGGACCCTTACTCGTACCTTTAGAATGTTAGACCCAACTCACTTTAATCTACAGGCCCTTCCAATTTAAAGAGTTTATTTTTGTCTTAATGCCAAATCACATACTATTTAAGTGATACTACTATATGGTTACAGAATAAAATGTAAACTGCATATATATCAACATGCTTTGAGTTATATTTTTGTCTACCCGGTGACTTTGCAGTTCTCAGTGTTACTGTGTTTCAGAAATAATATCTGACTCTTCAGTAACTGTTTAATTAGCCAGTTGTTGGGGTTTCATCAGCAAAGGGGAAATTATTTGTAAAGCAATTAAGTTATGAAATGTTAGGTATTTCCATTTTAAGTACGATCTTGCAAGTTATCCATATCTATAAAGATATCTCAGGGTTTATGTGACACTGGATCTAATTAAATACTCTGGTCTTGTTTTTTACCGTGTATTCTCACCACTGTTGAAATGCATTACACGCATTTTCTTCAGGAGTAGGTCCACATTTTAGCTCCAATAATACAGCACTTCACCCAGAGCTTAAGATCTGGGACAAGGGCAAATACTGATGACTAAGTATATCACAAGAGTTGAGCTGCTGCTAGAGATCCTATACATGGACGTGAAATAGATAGTCCACACAGTCATAGATTCACTAGAGGCCATATTAAGGAGCTGGAATGTACTAGTGTTTTAATGATAGGCACACAAGATATAGGTATTAGGGTTCATAGAATGGTGCATGTCCTTACCTAGGTTTATGCCTCTCAACACATCAGTAATAGAGATGATCCTAGGCCCAGAACCAAGGCATGGACAGATGTGGCTTGACCCTTTTAAAACAACACCCCAGCACATATTTCTAGTCTTGTTCAAATCATTGTCTTGACGTTTGTATACATATTTTCTTGTATGAAAGCCCCAAAGTGTTTACTGCTAGGGCCACCTCATGCTTCTGATCACTGTTAGCACAGCAATGCAGTGATCTCACTCACTCTTGTGTCAAAGCCTCAAGGTAGAAAGATGATGTGATTCCCCATAAGACTTTTTATGAAGCATCTAACCTATGGTCCTGAATTTTGCCACTAACCGTGACCAAGGATACTTGGACCCAGGAACAGAAGGGTTCACTGCACCCAAAAGGCTTACTTCTTTTTAGCAAGTAAGTTGAAGAAGGACCTTTTTCCTGGTTGAATGCCACATCAAGTCCAAAAATATTGTTAAAAAAATGGTGACAACAACATCAATAACCATAATATCAATTGTCTTAAACTTCTATCAAAATAACATAAATATTAACTACAACAATATTGTCCTTGAAAAGTGTGGAAAAACAGCAATATCAAAAGCAAAGACTATTAAAATATTTAACCTATTAAAACAGAGCTCCAAATTAAAAACCAGAATAAAAAAACAATGGGGGTTATTACAACTTTGGAGGAGGTGTTAATCAGTCCCAAAAGTGATGGTAAAGTGACGGATATACAACCAGTCGTATTACGAGTCCATTACATCCTATGGAACTCGTAATACGGCTGGTGGTATATCCGTCACATTTGGGACGGATTAACACCTTCTCCAAAGTAATAACCCCCAATTTTTGCAACAACTTCAAAAATATATATAATTTTATCCAAGATAAAAAAAATATTTCTAATATTAACAACAGACTCAGGGCCTGATTCTGAGTTTGGTGGTCCGTCGACTGCCATGGCGATGGTCTGACCAACATCGGCTTCGCAGTCAGACCATCATATTGCAATGCATGCGGTCCCATAGAGGAAAGATCATAGGGTACCGCCGGCACTGCCAGGCAGCTTAGAGCGCTGCTGTGGCAACGCAGGCCAAACAGGCTGATGGAGCCAGTGTTTCTACTAGACACATTATGATGTTGCCTACTGCCAACGTGACTGTGGCAGTCCAACTGTCACATCCCAGGAGGAGGAAGAAACGGAGAGCATAAAATTAGCAACTCACCTGCAGGCAGTGTTACATGGCCTGTGTTGCCTTGGAGCCCATCACACACATCCCGCCACCACTGCTTCTCACATATGGAGCCCAAAATCCAACAGCCATGGACGCAACCGATCATAAAAACACACACCTACCTGTGTCATGAAGCTAAACAACAGATTGCCACGCCGTCATCCACATGATATGGGGCTTTGGCTAAGGGCACAAAGTAGACTTTACATTTTGTCCTGAGTCGGAGTCCATCACAAAGAATGCCACATTCACAGCTATTAAACACCCCCTTTGGGCAGGTCACTGACACTTCACAGCCACACTCCACAATAACACACGTCTGCTCATTTTCAACACAGTGTCAGTGAAGTGTACAGAACATTGTGTTGCACAACAGCAACACCACAGAAACATCACTTCTACCAGTACAACTGACACACTCACATTGCTCACATGCCATGGACTGTCGTTAGATTGAAGACACCTATATATGTGAGTGTCATGGAATGTAAATGCCCCTCCCATGAACCATCACTGTAACGGAATCACACATCACCCACATTACAACAGGTCAATGGGATGCACAATACTTAGTAGACAAATATCCAAAACTCACAATGCAAACAATACCTGCACAATAGCTGCACAATAGGGATGGATTCATTAGGAGCACTCCTGGAAGGATGCTGCCCAAGGACACATTTAACTTTGCACAGGTCCTAAAACAACAACTGCACAGGAACTGACCCTTCATGTATCTCAGGGACAAACAATAGTAGAGCCTATCTGTGTAATGTCTAAGTGCAAGTCAAGGAAACAAACACAACAGCATGAGTGATACAACTAGATGAAGTAGCTGCAAGGTACACACATCAAAATGGACACATATTTAGCCAAATGAAAAGGAAGATAGCACAATTGAAAACCCTCCAGGTGTGGACAAACACAACTCTAGCTTCCACACATGAGACAAATGTTCAATCCATATCATGGGGACAGTGGTAACACCATACATGCTGACATTGGCCAACACATGACGAAATACTTACCATAGCAAACATAACACAATGGAATGACACCCCAATTAGATTAACACCCATATCCATACAGTGCACATCTACCCTTGTCATGGGTGACATCAGCACTGCCCACAAAGTCAGATATTGCAAACAACGGCAAATGGATCAGCAATCATGGTGAAACCCACACAACTGTAGGCATACAACACAAATTACTCAGGAACAGCAAAAAAGTAGAAAAGTAATGGCAGGACAAATGTGTACCCAACAAAACAGCAACTTAGGTTTATTAACTCCAAACGAAGGGGGTCAAAGGCCATTGGCTAGTCCATATGAGTGGATGCAGTGTACTGTGCTCAACCTTGACTCCATTCACTGCCAGGGACCCTCCAAAGGAAGGGGCATCAAGTGGGCAGACAGGCACCCCAGGAATCATGCTTGGGAGTGGTGGAGTCAAATTTGGGATGGGGGGATTTGGGTTTGGGTGGGGGGCATACCACCACAAGGCCGCCCCCATTGCTCTTCAGAGACCCCATGAGCCCTTAGTGAAACTTTATAAGCAGCCAACCACTTGTCAGTGTCATCTCCCACCACATAACTTGGTACTACATTTTTGGGTATACAAACCTTCCCCTCTCCTGCAGGTCCTGAATGTGTGCTCCCACTATCTCTGCTGGACTCAGACTGTCTTGCCTTAATATCTAGCTCCTTGAGACTCAGTTCATGAGCCAACAGACGTTCTTTTCAGCCAAGGCTCTCTCAGCTGCAGCCTCAGCTCTCTCAGCCTCATTTGCTTGGCTGCTCTCTCAGCTTCAGACTGTTTGGCTTGTCTATCTGCTCTCCTCTCCTCCTGTTGGGCTTCAATTTGCAACCTTGCCATTTGTAGTTGGATTTCTCTCTCCTCCCGCCTTTCCTCTGCGGTCAGGCCATGGCTAGAGACACTGCTTCCTGGTCTACTAGGGGGCACAATTGTAGGGGTAAGATCCTCCACTACTGGCAAGAAATCCTCTGAGGGGCCATACTCTTGTTCCTCCTCCTCAACATCCTCCTCTGAATGGGCTTCTGCCCAGGCATTCAGCACCTTTTCATATTCCTCCTTTCTGGAGGTACCCTGTGTAGGTACTCCCATCGCCTGGCAGGAACCCCTTCATCTGTTTAACAGCACATGTCTCCAGCTTGGCTAGGTCAAAATCTTCGGCTCCTGCTTGAGACCCAGCCAGAGACATGTTGAATGAGGATTTAGTTCAAAATCAGGCAGAGAATAAAATTGCAGAAAAAGATAAAAAATCAAGTTGACATTGAACTGTGGGTAGATAGTAAACACCTAGCTATTGTATGTCACTGCACAAATACAAGTCCTATCCTCACGGCTGATCACCAATGTTAGAAATTGGGTCTTTGGTTGGCAGTCAGGTTACCCCCTGTCCAAGCAAGGACCCTCTAGTCAGGGTAAGTCACACAAAATCCAAATTCTCCTGTGCCCACCCTCTGGTAGCTTGACACTGAGCAGTCAGGCTTAACTTAGAAGGCAATGTGTAAATTATTTGGCCAATAAATAATGCAATAACACAGTAGAACACCCCAAAAGTACAGCACACAGTGGTTAGAAAAATATATAATATTTATCGGGTAAGATGCAGGTCAAAACGATCAAGATTCAATAAGTATACATTAAAATATCACTGTAAAAATGATATAATGTGCCTTTAGTCTTTTAAAAAGCAACAGGTTTCTCTTGCAAGCACAAAGTACCTGGTTTGCTTTCAATTCTCTGCAAGGGACCGCAGAGGAGGAGTTGCGTGAAAAACGGGGAGGTGTGCATATGTTTTTCCAGTGCACACAGACAATGTGTTTTTGAGTTTTCACGCAAGGCAGGCTTTGCATCAATTTCTGGTGCGTAGGCTGTGATCCTCTTCGGGTTGTGGGGTTTTCGAATGCCAGCGCTGCAAAGCTTGTAGATATAGTGTCAACTGCACGGATGTTATTTAGGGTGATGGACAAAATAAATATCAGATTACAGGACATTATAATTGTAATACTGAATTTTGTGTGTACTGTTTGAGATGCCCATGTGATAGATTATATGTGGGCAGCACAATTCATAGGGCCAAAAAGAGAATTCTCGAACACATGAGAGCCATTCGGAATAATGACTGTAATTATCCAGTAGCGAGACACTTTCAAGAGGTACACCAAGGGAATGAGAAATTACTCAGGTATTTGGTATGTGATCATGTTAAGAGTAATATGCAAGGTGGTGACAGACAAAAAACTTTTGCGCATTCTGGAGTCCAAATATATTATTAGGTTTATGACACTCTCACCTGGAGGGTTAAACTCCAGTGAGGAAATGAGTAGTCATCTTGGATAGTTACTTCTGGGCAAAAGTTGGGTAATAACTGTGGAATATTGAATTTTGAATTAATTTGAGGTGTAAAATAATGTGTATTTATTAATAGTGTTAGTATTGGTTTTTCATCCACAGGGTTTTTGACTTTTAGGTATGGGGTTATGAGCACTTGTAAATATTTAATGGACTGTAGTGGATATGATTTGAACTTTAGTATGGTGTATACCAGGTATAAGAGGATATAAGAATACCATTAAATATAATGTGTAACAATTTGGGATAATAACAAATAATTATTTTAGTCAATATATTTATTATATAGGCTGAGTAATACTAAGATATAAAAAATAATAATGGTAAATTGTGATAGGTATCTTATGTACTAGTGACTAGCCCAATATGGCCACTACGTTTCCAAAACAAATGTCTGTATGTGTTGTATTTGTCTGTCTTTAGTTTTGTTGACTTTGGGTATTTACATGTGAATGTGCCAAGTTCCCCCATCTGTGAACAAGGCTACGGCTGAAACGCGGTGGGAGGAAGTATCTGTATGACAGTAAAAGCTTCAACTTCACTGGAAGTGTCCTGACCTTTCATGTTGTTACAAGAATTTGTTTGGTTATATTTATGTTTTTTTCCTGAAACCATGGTCGGACCGCCACTTTTTTGAGCCTCAGTATTTCGGGTTTTTTGGTGAATGTATATACATGTTACAATGTCCAAAGCTCCAAACGGGCCCCCAATTCGAGGGGGGGTGGAGCTTGCACCGGCAGAGCACTTCGGTAAAAAACGCTCACTCACAGAGAAGGTCAAAAAGGGTATTTGCTCCAAACAATAACGCATTTCGCCCGACCCGCAGTCTTGATCACATGATTCACTCACCATCTTCTCCATATATATATACATATATTCACTGAAATAAACAAAGATTATAGGTGTTATAGTTAGGTTCTTAATTTATTCGTACAAAACCATAGCAATTCAGCAGTAAGAGTTAGAGTTCTTTCAAGGAACTATAGCTTGCCCCCTAAGGAAACTATATCTCGTCCCCTTGCCATGAACAGTTTTCTTATGAAATATGTTATTAACAAACATTGCAGTGATATCAAAGGTGCCATACAAGATTTCATCAATGACACAATATGTGGAGTAATTAGATGTGCTTGGCGAAGGCACGAGCTATAGTTACCTTAGGGCACGAGTTAAAGTTACTTGAAAGAACTCTATAACTGGTGAATTTCTATGTTTTTGTATGAGTAAATTCAGAACCTAATTATAACATCCCTGTAACCTTTGTTTTTTCAGCAAATTTCTATGTTTTTTTTAACGTAAAGTAATTTTATTTACTATACAATATTCCAACCCCCCTAGGCCAAACACGGCAGCCGTTGGTTGTGAGGCCTGGCCTTGCAGCCAGACCTTGCAGCAAAGCCCTTGTAACCACCCAACCCCAGGCCATGTTTGGCCCTTGGCTGTGTGCAGCGCAGGTTGGTCACAGGGCCTGTCCCTGTCTGTGGATGTGTGAGTGGGTGTGTGAGTGTCTGAGTGAGTCTGATAGTGTGTTTGTGTGTCTATGAGTGGATCTGAGTGGGTGCATGAGTATCTCAGTGGGTGTGTGAGTGGGCGCATTAGCATTTGAGTGCATGCATGAGTTGATAAATTAGTGTATGAATTAGTTTGTGTTTTTTCTTTCAAATGTTTTCACAATCGATAATATTTTGCAATTAAATTGCAGAAATTTGTGAAAAATTGATGAAACTTTGCAAATTTGCGCCCTAAGGTAACTACAACTCATGCCCCGCCAAGCACAGTTTTTTCATCATAGATATTACTGCAAATATTGCATTGAATTTATCAATAATGTTATCAAAGACACCATAAGTGCTGTAATTTGTGGGTTAATTCGAAGTGCATTGCGACAGTGTGAGTTATAGTTACGTTAGGGCACGAGTTATAGTTACTTGAGGAAAATCTAAGTATAACAGGTGAAATTTCTATGGTTTTGTTAGTTTAAAATGTGAGCCTAACTATAACAATCCTGTAACCTTTGTTTTTTTAAATTAATTTCAATGTTTTATAAAAAATTCTATTTCCTAACTATATTGTTTTGTAACGTATAGTAAGTTTAATTACTATACATTAATCCAACCACTGCCTCGCATGGCCTTTGGCCATGCATGGTGGTGGTTGGCCACAGGGCCTGACCTCTGTCCAGGCACTGGGGCCAACCCCCTTTAAGCACCCAAGCCAATACAGCCCCACCTCCCCAGGTCAATCTCGGCCCTGGGAACCCCAAACCCCGGGGCCCAGTCTAAATATTTGATTAATTTGCTGGGGCTGCGTGCCCCCACCAGGCTGATCTCAGCCCTTGGGATCCCATCCCCTGGGATCCAAACTAAACATTACATTTTTGGGAGGAGGAGGACTGTGCCGCCCCCTTCCCAGGCCAATCTTAGCCCTAGGGACCCCATCCCCCAGAGCCTGTCCTAAACATTTAGGTGGTCAGTATGACATTGGCGATGACTGTTAAAGTGGCGTAATTCCACCTATAGCCTGGCGGTAATTACCACCTAATTATGACCATGGCGGTGATAACTCCCATAGATAGCCAATGTACCACACCAACCACTATGGCGTTAACACCACTGATCACGGCGGTAGTCATCACCAGCCAGGCGGAAGACAAAGTACTGCCCACCATATGAAGACATAGGAAACTGCCACAATTTCTGGGGCAGTACCAATGTCATTAAAACCCTGGCGGAAACAAAACACAGAAGATGAAAGACTCACCAACAGAGACACAGAAAAGATCAGCGCGGCCATGGAACCAGAACTTAGAGTCTTCCCAATGCTCTTCTACACCATGCTTCACCTTGAACACCAACGGTGACGAAGACGATGACGGTGAGTACAGCCGCCTAGCACGCAAGGGTAGAGGGAGGAAAAGGAGAGTGACACACACACGTACAACACACACACACGCCATACACACAACCAGCTCCAGAATAAAACCAATGTCACAGGACCCACGTCATAATAATGCAAGGACTACATTTTTCCAGAACTGATAGTGTAATTTGATACAAACAGCCGCCATATAGTCCATATGCCAATGGTCAGTCCAAAGTACAAAAGGCCCACATGGCCACAGGGCACAGTCCAAGGCCCAACTCATTCCCTGACGTAATCTGCACTACACTGTGCAGGGGCATCATGTTGGGAATGGACAGACAACTCAGGGGGAAGGGGGTGGGGGTCACCTCGGCTGAACTGGTTCTGGAGGGGGCTCTATGCCTATTTCAATTTGCTGGGCAGTGCATGGTCACAGTCCCTGAGTTGGGGAACCTGGCCATTGGTTCTGGAGGGGGCTCCTTGTACAGCAGTCCCTAGAGGGTGGCCTACATGCCCTCTGCTGTAGGTGAGGGCTGCCGTGTCCAAGATGGAGGTGAGGACTGCTGTGTCCCAGCTGGAGGTGAGGGCTGCTGTGTCCCAACTGGAGGTGAGGGCTGCTGTGTCCCAACTGAAGGTAAGGGCTGTTGTGTCCCAACTGGAGGTGACGGCTGCTGTGTCCCAACTGGAGGTGACGGCTGCTGTGTCCCAACCGGAGGTGAGGGCTGTTGTGTCCCAACTTGAGGTGAGGGCTGCTGTGTCCCAGCTGGAGGTGAGGGCTTCTGTGTCCACTGCTGTTGGAGGGGAAACCCTGCCAAACTCTGCTGGAGGTGAGGGCTCCTTGCCCTCTGCTGTTGGAGGGGGCCTCTCTGAGTTGGTGGAGTGGAAACCTTCCCTTTCCTCGGTGGTGTAGTGGGATCCTTCCCTATCTTGGGTGGTGGAGTGGGATCCTTCCCTCTCTTGGGTGGTGGAGTGGGATGTTTCCCTCTCTTAGGTGGTGGAGTGGGATCTTTCCCCCTCTTGGGCGGTGGAGTGGGATCCTTTCCTTTCTTGTCTCCACGAGTGGGAGGTGCCTCCCCTGTCCCTATGGACTGTTTAGCTAAGTTACTGGGCTGGGTCGATGTGACCCTGCTCTTATGGGCATGATAGGGGGGAGGGAAGAGGTCAAGATGGACAAGGAAAAGCTTCTTAGGGACGGTGTGACTGGATGAGAGAGGAGGGATGGGAGTGGAGGTTGAGGGAATGGTTGTTGGAGGTGTATGTGTGCTGGACTTGGGTGCAGGTGCATGGGCAGTGTGCTGATGTGAGGTGGATGGCTGTTGGGTGGCTGAGAGCGTGCGTTCGTGACTCTTAGGAGGGGACAGACAGGGTAGAAGAGGACACAGGGGAGTGGATGGATGTTGTGGAGGTGTCTGCAAGTGAGGTGTATGTTCCGCTTGGTGTGGTGATAGTGGTGGTGGCTTTTGATGCAGGGCATTCAGGTGTGAGTGCGGATGTGACAGTGAGGGAGGAGGAGGAGGAGGAAAAGGAGACAGTGGAGGCAGTAGATGTTGTTGTGTGTGCAACTTTCTGTTATTTGTATGAGTGCTTGTGGCCTGAAGTGTGCTGTCTGTGTTTGTCTGTGAAACTCTTGTGTGATGTTTTGTGTGCATGCTTGTCTGTATGTGTGCATGGGATGGGTCGAGGAGATTGGGACTGGGAAGTGGTAGTTGGAGGGGGGACGGTAGGAACAGGAACAATGGCTGCCATCAGAGACGAGGCCAGAGCCTGGAACAATCTCTGTTGAGCCACCAATACACCGTGAATGCCCTCCAGGAATGCATTGCATTGCTGCATCTGGGATGTCAGCCCCCGGATGGAATTCACAGTGGTTGACTGCCCTACAGAGATGGATCTCAGGAGGTCAATAGCCTCCTCACTCAGGGCAGCAGGGCTGACTGGGGCATGGCCTGAGGTGCCTGGGGTAAAGAGGATGCCCACCCTCTTGGGTGATCGGGCATGGGCAACTCGGTGAGGGCTACTGGGAGGGTGGTGTTGGTCCAGGGGGTGTTGTCTGTAGCTGGAGTGGTACCAGAGGTGTCTGCCACCACCAGGGAGCTTCCATCGGAGGAGGTATCTAAGTCAGTGCTGTAATTTCCTGTCTCAGCCATAGTGCTCCCCTCACCCTCTGTCCCACTGGTCCCCTCGGCGTCGATGGACTCTCCCTCCTGGGTCCTGTGGGATGTAGCTCCCTCTATCACCGGTGACCCTGCTTCTCCGCCAAATGATGCTAATGCACACGTGGCAGAATGACAGAATTAAAAATGGGAGAGAGAGAAAGGGAGCACTGGGTGAACTCATTGCACTACATAACACACCCCTACAAAACCCACAATCCTTTGCAATGAAAACACCACACACAACCAACATCCCAGAGAGTTTAAATTAGCAAGAATAGGCACCCATTTACACTTCATTGCACACACATCATATACCTGCACAAAATAAAAAACACAAATATTAGTACCACACACAATCCACAATACCCATCACCCCTCCCATTACAGCATCTACACCTCACCATTTATCTAACTCTGCACCCTTTCACTTTGAACACAACCACACCGTCTTCACAACCACTACCATGTCCCCACAAAAACACCCATGTTTCACTGATGATGAATTGAGGGTCATGGTGGATGAAACTCTCAATGTAGAGCCACACCTGTTTGGAGCACAGGTCCAACAAACATCCATTGCAAGAAAAATTGAGTTGTGCCAAAGGATGGTCGACAGGTTGAATGCTGTAGGTAATTATCCATACACAAGGGAGGACATCAGGAAGAGGTGGAATGACCTCAGGGGGAAGGTCTGTTCCATGGCATCCAGGTACTAGTTCATAGTACTTAAGACTGGCAGTGACTCCTTGACCCCCTCCCCCTACTTTCACATCTTGGGAGTATAAGGACTTGAACACACTGCATCCTGAGGGCCTGACAGGAATACCTGGGGGAGTGGAGTCTGGTAAGTACACACAACATTCATGTCACCCAATTGTGTAGTCTTGCATGCTCCATCACCACCTAAACCCACCCCAATTAACAAACCATCCATAACAACTCTGTCCTAATGCCCTCTTGGCTTCCATTGCAGTGTTGCTGAGAGCCATTAATATCGCACTGAGTAGGTTTTGTACCCAACATCTGGCCCCTTCCACTAGCAATGAAACATCAGGCCCATCTATATCTGAGGCCGCTAATGGAATGGAGGCCATGCCAGGGGAAGGACATGCCTCAGACACCACACCCTCTGTAACTGAAGAACCCCCCGTAAACATGGATGTCCACCAAGGCATCCAGCTGGAATAGATGCCAAGACCAAACCTACTGTCAGGTAGTAAACCTCTCCTGACTTGTTCCCCTTGTGTGCCACAGATACACCCTTTTGACTGTTCTGTAATCAATCTCCATTTTCCTATGGTGCAAGGACATTGGACTGGTGTATCCTGATGGTGTAGCAACTACCCTCATAATTCTATGACTGCGCCCATCACTGTTTATTTTGTGTGTTTTTTACATTAATAGTCACATATGTTGATTTTATTCCCACAATACATCACACTTAAATACAGGTCCTGTGTGTGTCATTTATCATCCGTGTACAATAGTTAGGCATGCCAACTCTAGTATGAATATGTCCCTCTGTCTTGTACACCCATTGTTATGGACAGCAAATGTGAACTCCCTCAGCACGAGACTCATTACAATAGGATTGTAACAGGCCAGATTCCAAAAATGTTGTAAACTACAACTACACACAATCATTGGTAGATATGCAAACAGCACAAAGAGCATGACTGGGAGTAGCATCAGGATGTTTGCTATGGTGTCACACAATGCTAAACCACAGGATACAGAAGTTAGGGTCATGTCAGTATACCAACCAGGCAGGAGGCACACAGATTGGTTCTTTGTATCACCAGGTAAAGCCTGATCACATACCCATACCATAGCTTCCAAATACTCATATCCCATGGTACAGACAGAGATCAGTACTGATGTCCCTAGTCCTGATATCTTTCACTTACATTGGTCACATACCTGTAGGCTTGTCACTCACCTATGTCAGTCTACAGTGACATGCACATTGGTCTGCAAAATAGGAACACAGTGACAGCTAGGTTCAAGGTATTTTACATACAACAGAAATCATTGTGATGGGAGAGGCTATGGTCCAACATTTACACATTTGTCATACATACATCCAGACAAAAATGACACTATTTGACAACCTCCTGTACCCTACAGGTGAACTTGACGGAAAAAACACTTTTCCATCCCAGTGTCCTGACAGACTAACAATGTTCATTACACGCCACATTATCAATACTAATAGCACCTGGTTACAGCCATGTCCACTTCTCATGTCTGTCTGTAATCCCATCTGCTTCTGACACTGTCTGTCATTTGCCAAGGTTGATGGGGCAAACACAATCTAGGCAAATCTGTGATTGAAAGAGAAAAGATATAGGACATAGCAGAATACACTTCTCAAATCAGAGAAGTCAAGTCCACAAGTGTGATTTTGCATCTGCTATGACAATACATGGTACTGTAGACCACTCTGTCCTGTACACAATACAATCATTCAGTCTGCATGTACAACTCACTCATTGGCATTGAAGCTATCTACATCCCCACAAATGATGCAAGAAAGGAGGTGACATGCTACCCATCTACTTGTGGTTACAAAATTATATCACAACATTATGGCAACTTCACATACATTTTAGTCAGTTGAGGTGCTGATTAATTTGATCTGCTCTAGAGTCTCCTGCTCTGGTATAAATTGTATCTGATGTCTCAGGGCACGATTGTGGAGCATGCAGTAGGCAACTATTATTTGAACAACCTTGTTGGATGAGTAGAGGAGGGCACCTCCTGATATGTTCAAGCATTTAAATCTTGCCTTCAGGAGCCTAAATGTCCACTCAACAACACGCCTTGTCCTCCCAAGGGCCTCCTTGTAGCGGACTTCCACTGGTGTGGTTGGGTACCTTACAGGTGTCAACAACCAAGGACGGTTGGATAGCCAGAGTCCACTGTCAACAATTTGGGAGAACAACACAAACATATATGTAGGACATGCAACATTGTGTTGGCAGGTGATATACATTGCAAGCACAAATTTCAAGTGTAACTTACCACACTTCCTCTCTGTGTGGAGTCATGTCATCAACAGTGTGACGTTGCTGTTCTGTTTAATGAAGGAATCATGGACTGATCCTGGATACTTAGCACTGACTTGGAAAATGTACTGGTCTGCAAGACACACCACTTAAACCTTTATGGAGTGGTCGTTTTTCCTGTTCCTATACACCTGTTCATTGGCACTGGGAGGAACCAAGGCTACATGGGTGCCATCTATGGCTCCAACCGTATGTGAAATGTATCCCATTGCATAAATCTCTGCCTTCACATAGGCCAAATCTACATGTTGGGGAAACCTGATGTAGCTGTCCAGGTGTTTCAACAATGCACACAGTACATCCTTCAAAATCTGACTGAACATGGGCTTAGACATCCCTGCTGTTAGGGCCACTTTATTCTGAAAGGGCCCAGTAGCCAGGAAGTGTAGCACTGACAAGACCTGAATGATGGGAGGTATGCTATAGGGATTGATAATGGCAGGCATCAGATATGGCTCCAACTGATCACAAAGATCCATGATAGTATGATGCTTTAGCCAATATGTCTGGATACAATGTCGCTCCTCCATGGTATGCAGGCTTACTAGTCGATGGTACATTGGTGGCTGTCTTCTTCTCCTCAGGGTAGCTATGTAAAAAGATGTAAACATAGTAGGTGACATGCAGCATGCACACCTCATGTAAAGTTAAACAACTCACTCATATCTGCTGTCGAGGTCATTTACAACCTCTGACATCTACAGTACAGCACATAGCTATGCATCCGATGACACCCTCCTTGATGCACATTCCCTCAACTAATTATTGAACTACACATACATATTAATCTGTTGCGATATATTTTTGAAAGTCCCACTGACTTGATATGTCTTCCACATATTGTTGTACATTATCTACATTTTCAAATCACATAGGAACCTCAGAGTAGGTGTACATTGCTATCACCACATGTCCTTTCGTTTTACAGCATTCACTGCACAGAAGCACAGACAGAAAACTAAACATGAATGCAGTACTTACAGATATATTGCACAATATGGGGAACAGTTTACGATGCAGATTATAAACTCTTCCATACATGAAATGTGCTTAAAATGGCAGCTGCCTGACATACTGTACTGGACATGTGGAAGTGACAGAAGCCCGCCGGTTGAAGTTGTCATGGCAGTAGGCAGTCACAACCACTCGGAAATTGTCATTGGAAGACATTGCTGCCTTTGGTGGACTTCGGACAATGGCGATGTCCACCAGCTGTGACGGTCATGTACGTGGCAGACGTGACCGACATCTTCTGCAGTATTGCTCCCTTGACTCCTGACACTGCTGCCAGCAAGACCTCCACTACATGAGCTGCTGTGTACTGCCTCTGGAAGCTATTATGTCATGTCCTGCAGGAGGGCCACAGCCTTCACCTGGATAAGCTGGATAAGCCTATGGGGAGGTCCTACCCCTGTTTGGACAGCTATATGGTGACCCAGAGGAGCAGATGAGTCTAATGCAAAACCAATGTGTGATAGGTATGGTGTATGATGGAGTACCTGAAATGTAAAGTAGTGAAGGTGTTGATGCATGCAGATGCTAATTTGTAAATGAGTGTGAGCTGAAATGATGGGGATGTTTGCCTACTTGCTGTCACTGAAGTGTTCTATCCACTATTATTGGTATGGTGCATGTGGACATGACTTTTCCTTTTGTTTGTGTCATCCATGCAGGCCAACGCCCATTAGAAAAATGGAATTTGGTGTGCTATCACCAAGCAAGTGCGGACCCTGGTGGTCCACAGCTGGCGGAGCTCCCACTGTAGGAAGCGGTAGCAGGACCTGAGGCACTGGGTTCGGAACATCACAGAGGACTAGCTAGGAATGTCCTCCCAACAACGGAGGGGTGCCCATCGGACCTTGACCCCCCTAAGGGCCCGCATTTTGGCGATGGTCTATCCTGAGGTGGATGGGCTTTTGGAGGCAGCACAGCAGCCACAAAGGGGTAAGTAATGACTGAACCCATGTACATGCCTCTGCAAGTTCAGTGTATGATGTATAAGTATCTTGTGTGACAATATGGTAAGTCATATAAGTAAAGTGTCTCCTCGGTAGACATAGTATTACAGTTGGCAACATAGAAACACATATGTGATCATAGTCTTGTGTATAAGGACATGCTCATAACCTATGTCAACCAAGTGACATGGCTGGATGTGGAGATGCAGATGTGACAGTGCCATATGTGTAATTCTACTCAGCCATACATATGTGTAGCCAGCTGTGTCATCCTACCCACCTAGTGTTCCCAAGTCAATTTACCTATTTGTTCAGTTGTATAGCTCTTTGATCTCTGACCAGTCCTTTTCTACTGGATGTTGCTCTGTGTGCAGCATTGGGTCTGACAGGTGAATATCAGGGCCACGTAATCCTGTGTCCTGAAATAGATGGAAACTTAATGTGAGGATGTCATCCCAAGCAGGATTGAGCTATGTCAAACTCACTACATTCCCTATGAGGTCTGAGGAGGTATCCCCATTGTCAGATCAGATATATATTGGGAAAGGTTACTTCTTATCAGGGTGTACATCCTACATAGTGGAAATCATGTTGGTAATACAACATTGACATTTGAAGACATAACATTGACATGTGTACTAACACCTTTTACTCTAATGTATATAATTTTGAGAAGGTAAGTGGCTAGTTTGCTGATCCCTTAGCTCATGTATATTGTCTATGCTACATAAGGCAATATAATACCTATATGAGTGCAACACAAAATATTTCCTGATTACATCATGTGTCAATTGAAACCTTTTCTTTGCCAGACTTACCTTTGCTAATCTGAGGCTGTTTGGACAGTTTTAGTAATGGATCTGCTCATTTCTGCCTGGCTTAATGGTGTAACAGGTGTTCCATTTGACATACACATGTTGGTTTTATAGGATATGTTGTCATTTATTTTGCTTGATTCTAGATGTAAGTATCATTCAGGGTTACCTTAGTAATTAGCTGTTGCAGAACATAGAATTGTTGTCTATGTATCAATGGGTTAGATAAGTGGGTCCAGCTATTCTCTATGAATCTTTTCATAGTATTTAGACAGATGTTTCAATAACATGCTATGTCATTTTGTGTGGCACACTGTTTGGGTATGCTACATGTAGTGTCTTCATCTGAGGTGTTTGACTTTGTGTAAGGTATGAACAGAATGACAAGTTAGGCATGTGTTTGGAAAGCAACATTCTGTGTTGTATTTGAAGTGAGATGAGTTTACTTTCATGGAACATGACTACTGGTGATGAACTGGGCAGGTGTGAAGTACGGGGAGGCATGTCAGTAAACTGCATTTCTTTAAAATGGTTTGTTGATAGACAGTGATGATCTATATGGGGAGAGAATTTAGATGTAGCCAATTCATCTTGTGCATGATGCTTTTGAACCACTGGTGAATTGATGGGATGGTGATGTATTGGTTAGATGGTTGGCTTATGTTGTGAGTGAGACTGTGGTCATATGGGAATGCTGGAAGTATCTAGTTGTGGCATGATGTAGGCTCTGAATGGTTTCTACCTAGGGCTTTATTTGGCATAGATGTGTTGTTACTGTTGTGTATGTTGTAATGTACGTGTATGTTAAGAATGTGATGACCCTCTATCTCTGTTTCTGTGCAAGTGGGGAAGCTGCTGGCCACGGGACCCGGAGTGCTGAGACCACTGACACTGACTGACCCAGTGGCCTGGAGGGCAAGGGGAATGCCACTAGAATCCTCCTCTAGTAGACACTCCCTTGTGGAGGCAGACCCATTTGGGACTACCCCAGCACCATCTCAGTCATCCACCCCCCTCCCTGTAGCTCCCCACCCAGTTGGTGTGACCGCACACGCAAGAGGGTAGACATCTCCTTTGCCGCAGGCACCTCTGCCCCTGCCAGCCTTGCTGCCCTCAGTGAGGAGGCTATTGACCTCCTGAGGTCCACGTCAGTGGGTCAGTCGACCATCGTGAATGCCATTCAGGGACTTGCAAAATCAGATCCAACAGAGTAATGGGTTCTTGGAGGGCATTTATGGTACACTGGCTGGCCTATAGAGATCTTTTTAGGCTCTAACCTCCACACTGATGGCAGCTAGTCACCCTTTGTCTTCCATTCCCCCCTCCACCTTCCTCTTACCAATCCCAAACCCCTATTCCACGGCCCAGCAAAAGCACACAAACAGACAAGCATGCATCCACCTCAACATCCAAGGGTAGCTCAGACAAACACAAGCACTACAAGACACACCACTGGCATGCACAAAAGCAACATACACCTGCACATACATCTAGTCACAATTTGCCCTGACACACCTCCACCCCCAGCATCACTGACAGAACACCTGTCACACCTGTAGACACCACACCAAAATTCACAGATCCAGCCACTACACCTATCTTACCCACGGACAGCACCAAAACAGACCTTCAAACATCCACCCCAGTCACCACATCCATGGACACCACAACCACAGACATGCCTACATGCAGCACATCCACCATACCTGCGGTCAGCACTCCAACAGAAGCTCACCCACAAACCATGGCATCTCCCAGCACCTCCACCCCCTCCTCCCATGACTAATAAATGCCAATTCTCATCCACCCAACAGACACCCACCATCTAAAGGCATACCCTGCACCCAACACCTCAGACAACCACTCCCTCTCCCTCCACACCCAAGCCCTTTTGCAATGACCATCCCTCTGTGTCTTTCCTTTTGGAGTTTGCCCTTTTCCCTACTCCTCTAACACACTGTGATACCCCTAAACATTCTCCCCAAGTCTGGCCCTTCCACCTCCAAGACCTCACCTGCCCCCCCTTGCAGATTCCCATGCCCCTCCCCTGCAAAGAATTCTACCCCTCCACCTAAAACCCAACCCTCCCCAAAACCTAAGCCCAAACCCAAACTCCCCCTCCCAAATCTGATCCCAAAGCCCCCCCTCCAAAACCCAGACTCCCCAGATAACCCCTAAGGTGCATGGCTGCCCCATTGATGCCCCTTCCTGTGGAGGTTACATGGCACTCAGGAGTCACATTTGGGGCACACATCTGTGGACTGTGTGCATACAACATGTCTGCATTATAAACTGACCTATGGCCTTTGTTTTTCATATTGTTTTGCCTTACAATAATTACTTGAACCAACCAGTGGTTGGTTTCCTGGTTCCATCTTTAGCATGCATTGCTTTCCCTAGTATAGAGTTGTTCCTGCCTGACACTAGTTGTGTGTCTGTATGTGTGTGTGTGCTGCTTGGGCTACATGTGTTGTTTGGGCAGTATGTGAGGTTGTGTCCAGTGATTTTGTCCGAAAGTGGTCTGGTATGTGTTGTGTCATGGACATTTGTGTATTGAAGGCATTAGTTGTGTTGGCATCTTGTGCTGTTGATATTTTGATGTGCTTGTTGGTGTGTTGTTTGGCTTTGTGTGCATTGACCATGTGTGTGTTAAGTGCCTGAAATGTTGGACACAGAGGCCCTCATTATGACCCTGGCGGTAAATCCAGCTTACCGCCACACTGATGGCAGCCAATTTACCACGGTGGTGGATATCCGTTCATATTATGACACACACACACCAATCCGACAGAATACAGCCACATACACAAATCCGCCAGACCAAAGATCAGTGATAAACTGGCAGTATCAAACCCCACACCGTTACACCAACAGAACAATGCCCACCACATTATGACCCATGAATCACCACAGCGGACATTCAACGACGGTAAACCATTGGCAGTACATACCACCACGCTCACAATGGACACCCATACAGAAAACAACAATACATTGGACAATTCAACCAACACACACACAACACCAACACCCCCCACCACTATAAAACACACACCCACATTACCCACAACCCTTTATGAATACAATGAATTGGCACGAGACTGACACCAAGACCACTGACACAATTACATACACATACCACATACACCCATACATCCCTCACGCACCCCACTTCACATGCCCCAACATATTACCCAACACACCCTCACCAACACACTTCACATAACACCCATGGCACCACAAAGGCACCCCCGTTTCACTGAGGAGGAGTTAAGGGTCATGGTGGAGGAAAACATCAGGGTAGAGCCACAGCTGTTTGGAGCACAGGTGCAGCAAATATCCATTGCCAGGAAGATGGAGCTATGGCGGAGAATCGTGGACAGGGTCAATGCTGTGGGACAGTACCTAAGAACAAGGGACGACATCAGGAAGAGGTGGAAACACCTACAGGGGAAGGTACGTTCCATAGCAGCAAGACACCAGCTCGCTATCCAGACGACTGTCGGTGGACCCCCACCTCCTCCTCCACAACTCACAGCATGGGAGGAGCAAATCTTGCCAATACTGCATCCTGAGGGCCTGGCCGGAGTTGGAGGAGGACTGGACTCTGGTAAGTCAACTTTCAACAATTAACACCCCCTATACCTGTATGCTATCACACCCCCTCAACCTCACTTCCATCACTCCACTGCATCCCACACACCACACTATCACATCTCACTAATCCCAATGCCAAGCCCTGCATGCTGTACCAATGCATAGGCACCCCTCACAGCTCTGCATGGACACTCATCACTAAAGCATGCACAGCATAGAGAACTAACAATCCCACCATATACCAACATAGGCAAGTAAAAGCTGTCATGGCAACACCAACCATAGAGGGGACGCCAGGGCTGTACAATTTGTCATACACATTAACCATAATACATCATCTACATCCCCACAGGCACCCCAGCCATTGTCACCGGAAAGGAGGTGCCAGCACTATCCAGTACCCCAACTGAAGAGGCCCACAGTGATAACAGTAACTCTGGACTTCAGCATCTGGACGATCTACCTGGCCCATCAGGGAACACTGGACAGCCGGTTACCCAAGCCCAATAACACACCACCACAGAGCCTCCCCCATCAGGAAACAACATCACAGCACCTTCCCAGCATCCCCAAACCTTTGTCCCCAGGACACGTCAATCGGCAGTGTGCCCAACTGTACAGGGACCACAGGCTACACCTCTCACCCAAGACAATCAGGGACCTTGGGTCAGTGGCAGTGGGCACATGGTTCAGGGGACCGAGGCACAGGCCAACAGGGACAATGGGAGGACTGCTGTGCACCAGGGGGAGGACAGGCCCAGGGAACTGACTCTCCAGGAGGCACTCTCTGAGATCCTGGGAGCCCATCAACATTCCCAAGACACGATGGGCCAGATCCTACACAATGTGCAGGAGAACAGGTAGCTGCAGGAGAGACAGTACCAGGGGATCATGGAGGACTTGCAGGCCCTCAACAACACCCTGATCTCCATAGCAGGGGTGCTGGCAGACATGGCCAACATTATGAGGGAGGCAGTTTCACACTAGCGGGCCCCTGCCACTAGCCAGTCATCTGAACAGCCTTCCACTTCTCCTGCCACTAGTGGCCAGGAAGCCCTCCACAGGACTCACAGGCTACCAGCACCCCTCCCCCTGCAGAAGGTGAACCACCCTTCCTGTGACCAGACAGAAGCCAGAGACACTTGCCAAGACCCCCACCAGTAAATGGGACTCTCCTGACTGTCCCCCTTGTGTCCCACTCAACCACCCTGTCCACCTTTAACTGCCATTGTTCCCCTTCCTATGTCCCCTTGGGCAATGCACCTGTGCTAAAAACAGACTGGACCAATACCCTTGACTTTCCTAGAAGTGGGAAATACCAGCATGCCAATGCCACACAGAATACAACCAGTCATTGAAATGTAAAGTTACACTGTCTCACCTGTGTGTCATTGGAAGTACTGGCGGTTTACAGATATTCTGTTGTCCTCATCCTCACTGTCCACAGGGTCCACTGCTGCCACAGGGGCATCTTCAGTCTCCTTCTACTGCAGAAAATGGACATGCCAATGAGGGCCAGGATATGCAATATGCCACTACTATCTGGCAGACCTTCTTGGGTGAATAGCACAGGGATCCACCTGTTAGATGGAGGCACCGGAACCTGGCCTTCAGGAGGCCAAGTGCCTCATTTTAATGTTCTTCTGCCCTTGTCCTGGCATTCCTCACAGGGACCAGCAGCCATGACATGTTTGGGTAACCAGAGTCACCTGCAAATATAGAGGGAAACATTTAGCCACACACTGTCCTATTTGGCCAACACCATAGCCATACATCAACATATACTGGGTGGGAATCAGGGCTCACCTATAAGCCACACCCTGTGCCTCTGTAGTTGGGCCATCACATTTGGGATACTGCTATTCCTCTGGTCAAAGGCATCATGCACCGACCCAGGATACTTAGCATTGACGTGGGACATATACTGGTCCGCTAAGCACACCATCTGCACATTCATGGAGTGGATACTCATAGTGATTTCTGAACATCTGTTCATGCTGGCGGGGACACACAAATGCAATATGTGTTCTATCAATCGCCCCAATTATATTGGGGATATGTCGAATTGCATGAAACTCTGCCTTCACAGTGGCCAAATCCTCTACCTCAGGGAATGCAATGTAGCTGCACATGTGTTTTATCAGGGCAGACAACACTCTTATCAGAACTATTGAAAACATTGGCTATGACGTTCCTGCTGCTAAACCCACTGTCACTTGAAAAGAACCAGTTGCCAGGAAATGGAGAACTGATAGCACTTGCACAAAAGGGGGGATCCATCTCTGTAGGGCAATCAACCATTGTGAATGCCATCAAGAGGCTGGCAGCCCAGATGCAACAATCAAATGCATTCCTGGAGGGCATTCGCACTGGATTGGCGGCTCAACAGAGATCGATCTAGGCTCTGGCCTCCTCTCAGATGGCAGCCATTGTCCCTATTTCAACCGTCCCTCCTACAACTTCCACTTCCCAGTCCCATTCTCCTCAACCCCAACCCATCCCAAGCACACAGGCAGACGATCATGCACGCAAGACAACACCCAAGAGTGTCACAGGTAAACACGAGCACCACACTTCATCCCACAGGCACTCACACAAACACCATTCATTTGCAGACACAACAGCATCCACTTTTTCCACTGTCTCCCCCTCCTCCTCCTCCACCTCCAACCCAGTTATGTCCACACTCACACCTGCATGCACTAAATCATCATCCACTACCTCCATCATCACCACAACAAGAAGAACACACACCTCACTGGCAGACACCTCCACAACATCCATGCTCATGTCCCCTGTGTCCTCTCCCACTGTTTCTGTCCCCCCTCCTAAAGTACACACACTCAAGAACTCAGACACCCAACAGCCATCCACTTCACAACAGCATACAACCCATGAACCTGCACCCAAATCCAGCAAACACCTCTAAAAACCCCTTCCTCATCCTCCACTCCCATTTCTTCTCCCTCTTCCAGCCCCAAAGCCCCTAAACGTTTTTCCTTTCCACCATTGTCCTCTTTAGTACCCCTCCCCCTCCGTCCTGCATGTATGGCCAGGGTATCAAGAACACAGGCAAGCACCTCAGCCAAACAGTCCACGGGTCCAGTTCCTTCAGCACCTACTCGTGGTGGAAAGGATTCCAGGCCACAACTACTGAAGGGGAAGGAGCCTGCACCAGCCAGAAGAAAGGGGAAGGAGCCTGCATGAGCCAGCAGAAAGGGGAAGGAGCCTGCACCAGCCAGCAGAAAGGGGAAGGAGCCTGCACCAGCCAGCAGAAAGGGGAAGGAGCCTCCACCAGCCAGCAGAAAGGGGAAGGAGCCTGCACAGCAGCTGTCACAGAGCCCCCACCGCAAGCTGTGGTTGTGCAGCCATCAGTGAGTGCAGGGGCTGAGCAAGAGCCTCCCACTACCACCACCACCACAGTGCAGCCATTGGAGGGTGCAGGGGCTGAGCAGGAGCCTCCCACTACCACCACCACCACAGTGCAGCCATCGGAGGGTGCAGGGGCTGAGCAGGAGCCTCCCACTAACACCACCACAGTGCAGCCATCGGAACGTGTAGGGGCTGAGCAGGAGCATCCCACCACCATCACCACCACAGTGCAGCCATCTGAGGGTGCAGGGGCTGAGCAGGAGCCTCCCACTACCACTGCAGTACAGCCATCGGGGGTACAGGGGCTGAGCAGGAGTCTCCCTCTACCACCACCAGAGTGCAGCCGTCACCACCGGCGGACGCCATATGATCCAGCCTCCATGGGCTGTTGTGTGGCCTTCCCCCACCAGAACCAGTGGGCACCCACTCGAGAGACTGTGGCCTTGCACTCCCCAGTACCAAGCACAGGACATGTTGCCCTTTCCAGAACCAGTGGGCAAGTCACCCACCCGAGAGACTGTGGCTTTGAACTCTCCAGGACCCAGCACAGGGCATGTTCCCCCCTCCAGAAGCAGTGGGCAAGTCACCCAACCGAGAGACTGTGGTCTTGTACTCCCCAGGAACAAGCACAGGGCATGTTGCCCCGTCCAGAAGCAGTGGGCAAGTCAACCAAACAAGAGACTGTGGCCTTGCACTTTCCAGGACCAAGCACAGGGCATGTTGCCCCCTCCAGAGTCAGTGGTCTTGTTTCTGCATCCGGCTGAGGTGTTCCCCCCTCCCCCTGAGGTGCCTGCCTGTTTGCCAACTGATGCCCCTGCAGTGTTCTCTCCGTATTGGTGCATGGAACGAGTGGGGCCTTGGACTTGTGGCCCCTGTGAACTGAGGACTGGGCAGTGTCCCTTTTTTGTACATTTGCACATATCTGTTGCATTGCCAAATTGAATTTTTACTTTTGATGTTAATCTTATTACAATCACTTTAGTCAATTCTTGTTGACCTTGCATTAGTCAGCCGATTTACGGGAATTAGTTGTTTTTCTTGTGCAGCTGGTTGTGTGTATGTTGTGTGTGTTGGTGTATATGTTGTGCGTGTGTGTGTCACTGTCCTCCCCCCTCCCTTGTGTACTAGGCAGCTGTACGCACCATTGTCATCTTTGCCGGCGTTGGTGTTCGTGGTGGAGCATAATCATTGGAGAATGAGAAGATCATTGGGAAGACTTGCAGTTCTGGATCCATGGTGGCGTGGTTCTTCTCTGTGTCTCCAATGGTGAGTCCTTTCACTTCTATGCTCTTTTTCCACCAGGCTTTTGATGGCGTTGGTACCACCCCGGAAAAGGTGGCGGTTTGGCATGTCATAAAATTGTGGGCGGAACTTTGTCTTCCACCTATCTGTAGGCAGCTACTGCCGTGGTGGCTGTTGTTTTTGCCCTGGCGGTCGGTGTGGTAAATTGGCTGTCTTTCAGAGATATCACCGCCACGGTCATAATTTGGCGGCACTTACCACCAGCCTGTTGGCGGTATAACTGCCACTTTATCACCGACCGCCAGGGTGGTATTGAGGGCCAGAGTTCTTTGTAGGTAGATTGATAATTAGTATGATTGTATATTTGTAAGTGTGTTTTGTCTGTTGGTGTTATGTTGTGAAGCCTGTGTGATGTGTTCCTGGGTAGTGCCCCGTGTGTCCTTGCCAAGTGATTGTAGATGGTGAGGATATGTTGTTTTTGTGACGTGTTGTGGTATTATGTGGTAGTGTGTGAGTGTGGGCCTGTGTGATATTTCCATGCGTACCTGCGTGTGCTTGTGACATTTCTGTGTGGGTGTGTGGGTGTGTATGTGTGGTGGCTGGGGCATGTTTGTTGTGTATATGCAAGTGTGTGTGTGGCTGTCTGTGAGTGTGCATGCTATTGTGCAGTTATGTGTGAATGTCACCTTAGCACCCCCTTCCCGAATGTATGTTGTGTGTAAAAAAAATATCAATATACAACAATAACAGGTAAGAGTGTATACTTACGGTTGCTGTTGTCATCATCATCTCAGATTCTGAAGTAGTGGGGTGAGCAGGAGCAGGGGAAAGATGTGTAGTTCTGATTCCATGGCGGCTCCGGACAAATATGGCTTCCTGAAGGTGAGTGTCCCCTTGTATGCATTTTTTAGATGCATGAACCAACCTTGCGTCAATGAGATGCAAGGTAGGCGTTCCCATCTAAAAATGGTGCTATCCCTAAAGCCCCATATTCATCCCCCTGTGATAAAATGATGCACGGGTGGGAGGAGGGGCTAAATAATGGTGCAAAGCTTGCTTTGCACCATTATTTAATGCCTGGGTCAGACCAGGCGTTAGGGGACCTGTGGACCCATTTCCATGGTTAAATACCATGGAATGGGTCCACAGGTGCCCTCCCCAAGCCTCAGGAACACCCCCAACCACACAAGAGGGACACCAGAGTAAGGGGGACCCCATCCCAGGTAAGTAGAGTACGTGTTGGAAGTATTTTATTTTTAAATTGAAGTGCCATTGGGGGCCCAACTTAGGGCCCCCTGCATGGCATAAGGTGCAATGGCTATTGTCAGGGGACCCTTGGGGTGGTGGGCATGACTCCTGTCTTTTATAAGATAGGAGTCATGTGGTATGGATGGTTTTGTGTCAGGAAATGATTCTAGGCTGGTTAAAGGCATTTTTTTGCCTCTAACCAGCCTAACGTCATTTTTTGGTGCAAAACCCCCTTCCCCTATACTGCCACCCTCACCCGGCTAACGTCAATTTCCCAGACGCCAGCCCACACTGTGTCCCGGCTTGCGGAGTTCCATAATTGTGGCGCACGGCTGGCGCTCTGGAATGACGCAAGCCGGCACTATTCTTTTTGAAGCGAAACTGTGTTTGCTCATAGAAATGACTAGCACCAATCTGGACATCTGGTCGCACTCAACCAAGGAAAAGTCAAAGTTTGAGGCAGACCATAATGGAGCCCTGTTCGGCTACAGCAAGCGAGATGCCTCGGTCAAAAGTTTATCTTCCAACTTAGTCTTTTTTTTCACAGTCTTCTTCCTCACCTGGACAAAGTTACAGATGAAGCCGTCCTCCCTGGAGCCATTTCTCGGATCTGCATTGCAGAAGGCCTTGGTGGAGAATTTTTTGTTTGGACTTAGTATCTTTTTCACGTCGGAAGTGTTTGCCTGAGACCAAGCCAGAATTGAAACCGACCTCACTAGAGCCCTCGTCAGATAAGCTCCACAGAATGCCTTGGTGAAGATTCTACGTTCAGACTTAGGGCCTCATTATTAGTTTGGTGGTCTGACAGCAAGCCCTCCTGGATCAGGTACACAATTCCACCATTGATACCAATCTCGATCTTCGAGGGGCCTATCATTTGATCCGTGTACGCTAGTGTGATGAGTGGAAAACCACCTTTCGGTCCAAGTCTGGGCTTTACATGTATACTGTAGTGCCCTTTGGCCTCTGCAATGCTCCTGCAGCATTTACATTTTTCATCAATGAAGTGCTGCAGGAGTTCCTTGATGTCTGTGTAATGGTCTACATAGATGACATCCTTATTTATTCCACCTCTACTGAGGAACATATTGGCCATGTCCGGGCTATGTTGCCGTGGTTAAGGGAACACCAATTGTTTGTGTTTCATGGCCAAAAAATGTATTTCTGGGTTCTATCATAAATGCAGAGGGAATTTCAATGGATCAATCTGAAGTACATGCCATCCTAAAGTGGGTAAGCCCGAAATCTGTCAAGGAAATCCAAAGGTTCCTGGGGTTCGCCAAGATTTACCGGCGATTCGTCTTGCGGTTTTCTACAGGGGTGACCCCAATCACACACTTATTGAGAAAAGGAGTGATGTTCCATTGGGATCAGCAAGCAGAAGATGCTTTCCAGCATTTCAAAGAGGCCTTTACTCGAGCCCCTATTTGCCACCACCCCGCTCCCTCGGAACTCTTCTTCGTGGAAGCAGATGCGTCTCAGGTGGCTGTGGGTGGTGTCCTTTCTCAACGAGACCCAGATACAAGCTGTTTTCACCCAGTGACATACTTTTCTTTAAAAAACTACTCCTAGCAGAACAGAATTACACTGTGGCTGAACAAGAGCTGTTGGCCATAAAACTTGCTTTCCAAGAATGGCACCACCACCTTTTAGGGGCAAGACATACCATAAGCATATATACCAACAATCGAAATCTTCAGTTTTTTCAAGCCACCAGAACACTCACACCACCACAATTTTATTGGTTACTATTCTTTAATGAATTTGATTTTGTTATTACTTACAGACCTGGGACAGTCCAGAAAAAGGCTGACACCCTATCCAGGAAGACACAGAACAGGTGTGTCCTATTATACCTAATAAAAAGATTGTAGCAGCATGCTCACACATGAGTTTCTCAACAAGCTACAAATTGCTCAATTGGCTACTGACTGCCCTCCAAACGTTACCATACAGGGAGGTTTAGTTTATAAGGATGACAAATTCTATATCCCCACTTCAGATATGCAGGAAGCCATCCTTCATTGGGGACATGATCCGGCCCTTGCACGCCATCTGGGTGAGAGGAAGACGTTAGAGATCTGCAAAAGATGGTTTTGGTGGCTGCCTCTACACACAATCTTAGACTTTTCATCCTTGGCGTGGTCTCCCTTAACATTTTGCTTCTGTTTTCCAGGTTGATGTGTGCTGCACTCTGTTTTTGTTGTTTTTTGTTACTCTGGGCACTTTACCACTGCTAACCAGTGTTAAAGTGCAAGTGCTCCTATACAAAATGTGTATGTAATTGGTTCATCCATGATTGGCTTATTTGATTTACTAGTAAGTCCCTAGTACAGTGCACTAGAGGTGCCCAGGGCTTGTAAATCAAATGCTACTAGTGGGCCTTCAGCACTGGTTGTACCACCCACATTAGTATCTCTGTAAACATGGATCAGACCTGCCACTGCAGTGTCTGTGTGTGCAGTTTTAAACTGTAAATTCGACTTGGCTAGTGTACCCACTTGACAGGCTTAAACCTTCCATTTTCCTACATGTAAGGCACCCCTAAGGTAGGCGCTAGGTAGCCCCAAGGGCAGGGTGCAGTGTATGCTTAAGGTAGGACATATAGTAATGTGTTTTATATGTCCAGACAGTGAAATACTGCTACATTTGTTTTTCACTGTTGCAAGGCCTGTCCCTCTCATAGGTTAACATGGGGGCTACCTTTAAATATTATTATATTCCTTTTGGGAGCGGATAGACATGTGGAGTCTGGGGTCTCTGAGCTCACAATTTCAATAAACATCTTTTAGTAAAGTAGATTTTGAGATTGTGGGGGTCATTACAACATTGGCGGTAAATGCCGCTTACTGCCGTGCAGAAGACCGCCAACACACTGCCGCTGCTGCGGAATTCCGCCACAGCTATTATGACCCATAGCTCGGAATCCGCCAAAATTTAGACACCCACACAAGTCCGCCACACCAAAGGTCAGTGATAAAATGGCGATAACAAAACCTCCACCATCACACCAACAGGAATAACCCACACTATAACGACCCACGAAACACACATTTACAAAAACACTACCACATTGGACAATTCAAAATACACACACCTGGTACACATACACACACCACTCCCACACATCCAATACAATATAAAACACACACCCACATCACCCACAAACCCTTACGACCACAATTTGCGAGAGAGAGACACCACCATCTACAAACTAGCATCCGCAGGCACTCAACACCATCACTCACACAACATCCACGCACAAAACACCACACACCTATAAACATCACCCCACACATCACAACACACACCACCCCACACATCACCTACACCACCCCATGTCACTGCAAAGACACCCCAGGTTCTCTGAGGAGGAGCTCAGGGTCATGGTGGAGGAAATTATCCGGGTAGAGCCACAGCTATTCGGATCACAGGTGCAGCACACCACCATAGCTAGGAAGATGGAGCTATGGCGCAGAATCGTGGACAGGGTAAACGCAGTGGGACAGCACCCAAGAACACGGGATGACATCAAGAAGAGGTGGAATGACCTACGGGGGAAGGTACGTTCCGTGGCATCCAGACACCACATTGCGGTTCAGAGGACTGGCGGCGGACCCCCACCTCCTGCCCCACAACTAACAACATGGGAGGAGCAGGTCTTGGCTATACTGCATCCTGAGGGTCCCGCAGGAGTAGCTGGAGGAATGGACTCTGGTAAGTCAAATCTTAACTATTACATTCCCCACCCTACCTGCATGCTATCACATACCCCCACCCTCGCCCTCACCCCATCACTCCAACTCCTCACATATGTCCCACTATCACAAACCACTCATCCCAACACCAAGCCCTGCATGAAACACCAAAGCATGGACACACATCACCAATGCATGGCCACTGCACATACCCACACACCCCTAACCAATTATCACACAAGGTCCCAAACAAGAATGCAAGCACTGGGGTACAGGGTCACCCACCCATTGCACACCATGCAACACACAGATGCAATAATCATGCCTAACACCCCTGCAGTACCCCTACCCAACATCACTGGACAGGAGGGTCCAGACATGCCCACTCCACCCACAGTGATGACAGCAGCTCTTCCCAACTGGATCTAGATGATCAGCCCAGCACCATCTAGCACCTCGGGACAGTCGGTTCCCCAATTACTGGCACAAGCCACAACAGAGCCTCCACCCTCTGGAAACATCAGCACAGCACCCACCCAGCGGACCCATACCTCTGTCCCCAGGACACGTCAAGCAGCAGTGTGTCCACCACTACAGAGAACCCAGGCTAACCCACCACCCCAACAGCACCAGGGACCTGGGGGCAGTGGTAGTGGGCACACGGTCCAGGGGACAGAGGCCCAGGAACACAGGGGAACTGGGAGGGCTGCTGTGCGATGGGGGGACAGGCCCAGGGAAACCACTCTCCACGAAGCCCTCTCCAACATCATGGGAGCCTACCACCATTCCCAGGAGACAATGGCAACTGTACTGGCCAAGTTTCAGGAGACCAAGCGGCTGCAGGAGGAACAGTATTTGGGGTTCAGGGAGGAACTCAAATCCATCAACACCACCCTGGGCACCATTTTAGGGGTGCTGAAGGAACTCGTCAACACCAGGAGGGACACTGTGGCACAACAAGGGGCCCCTGACACTAGCCTGGACGATGAACTGCCCACTACCTCCGCCGGCACTAGTGGACAGCAGGCACCGCCACAGGACCACAACACCAGCACCCCACCCCCTGCAGATGGAGAACCACCCCGCAAGCCATCCCTGAGATCCAGGACAAAGACAGAGAACACTGCCAAGACCCCTGCCAAGAAATGAGACCACCCTGATTGTCATCCTTCTGTCCCACTTTGTCACCCCGTCCATCCTTAAACTGCCCTAGCTCCACTTCCTATGCCCGTTTGGATAATGCACCTGTGAGACTAATAGACTGGACTCTGCCATGGACATTCCTCCACCATCACCTCTGACCATTTTACAACCCCCTCCTATATTTAGCACTTAAATAAACACCCTTAAAGCACAAAACAATCTGGAGTCAGTCTGTGCTTTCGAAAATGTGTATTTGCAATAACTGTGTAAAAATGATATATCCATTGTATTGTCAACATACCTATGTCACACAGCTCTAGTCCATGAGGAAACAAAGCAGATGTCACACAGTGGGACCCACGTCTGTGCAATTGAAAGGGAAAGTGACAACTCAGGGTCCATACACTGGGTGAAGGTGACAGACAGATGAGAGGTCGAACAATTATATCAGATGTAGCAGGCAGTGATGTCTTCTTACCTGTGTCTCACTGGAAGTATTGTTGGATCACCGTGTTTCTGTTGTCGATGTCCTCTTTTTCTGCTTCCTCTTCTTCACTGTCCACAGGCTCCACAGCTGCCACAACACCTCCATCTGGACCATCCTCCTGCAGAAAAGGCACCTGTCATCGCAAAGCCAAGTTGTGAAGCATACAGCAGGCCACGATGATCTGGCACACCTTCTTTGGTGAGTAGAATAGGGAAACACCTGTCAGATGGAGGCAGCGGAACCTGGCCTTCAGGAGGCCGAAGGTCCTCTCTATAACCCTCCTAGTTCGTCCATGGGCCTCATTGTAGCGTTCCTCTGCCCTTGTCCTGGGATTTCTCACTGGGGCCAGTAGCCATGACAGGTTGGGGTAGCCAGAGTCACCTGCAAATGTCGAGGGAAATCTGTTAGACACACACTAACTCTTAGGGACATCCCCAGACCCAGACACCTATTGTCGTTGTTTGGACTCTTGCTCTGAGCAAGACTGCTGGTTTAAAGATAACAGTACTTTTGTTTGTAGGCGACTGAATCTTTCCTACAACAAGTCGCAACTGTTGTCCCAACCTTAACGGCTCACTAGCAGCTGCTCACCATAAACGCAATAGTAAAAGGTGATTTGTGGCAGTCGCTTACGCATGGACTCAAAGTAAGATATCTCAGGGTTGTTGTGGTTAAACAGAAATTACCCTTTTCTCACAGATATATTATGTCTCATACAAACAAAGGTAATAACACAGATGCAGTGAAGTTATAATAGTTTTTATTTAACATATCTGCAATTTACGATAAGTTGCATGAACTGCAATGATTAGGATAATGAATATACCAAGCAACAGTATTGTGAAGAAGAGAGTCATTGTTATGAAGACCCCCACCATTTTAATATATTTGAAAGAAATATATATATGTATGTATAAGATGGAATATGCCCTAATACCCTAATGAGAATAGGCCTAACCTCCTACCTAAAGGAGAGCTGGGTTTGCTAAACCTAATCTGCCAAAGCCGTGTCCATGAGAGGAGCCCCCAACCCTCGTTACCTTGGAATGAGGTCTCTATCTCAGACTCCGCTGGGACACGAAGACTGGGTCAGCGTCAAGATGACTGCGGCATCGGTATCAGCGATGGTGGCGATGCCCTCTGGTCGGAATCCCTCTGATTATCTGTCTAAAAGTGTGATGTATTTATACAGATCTACAAGGTCCCCTGACGTAGGTGTATCCCAAAACAATAGATAACAGGCATGCTTGGGACAGCAATTAATATCAACAATCCCTCGAAA
Source organism: Pleurodeles waltl (assembly GCF_031143425.1). Taxonomy (NCBI): domain Eukaryota; kingdom Metazoa; phylum Chordata; class Amphibia; order Caudata; family Salamandridae; genus Pleurodeles; species Pleurodeles waltl. The sequence goes on from NC_090445.1 coordinate 792,043,279, forward strand.
GTATAGAGAGGGAAAATCCCTAAGTGTGAACACCTACTGTTTGTTTGTCTTTCGCGCTTGATCTTGACGCCTTGGCGCAGTGACACTGATAATAAAACTCATAACAAGTGGCTTAACTATAAACAAGGCAGCCATCTTAGAGGAAATAAATAATTAAATGAGCTAAGACAGAGCAAGCTAAGTAGGTTAAAAGTCACTAGGTGACGGGGGCATGAGTTTACAAGCCTAAGGCTAAGCTAACTCCTGCTATCCCATTAAAACAAACTAGGATTCACTACACCCTCCCCATTGCCGTAACAGGTATGATGAAGGTACAGGAACCCAAAAATGCTAAAAAGCTGCTTCTGAACTAAAAGCCAAAGGCAAAAACAAGCTAAAAAAAAGCTAATAATAAAAATTGCTGTGTGTGAAAACACCTTAAAACAAGGCTGCCTAAAAAACACATACAGAGATGTTAATATCAACTATGACAAGTACAGCAAACGTCTATTATAATTTGGAATTGGGAATGGTAAGCAAATTCATCAAATTATGTGTTATACGCAGGATCTTGAAGAATGTCATCGAAGTCACCAGTCAAGGACCTCAAAAATGAGTCAACATCGTCCGAAGTGAAGTCAAGTGCTGGGCGGACAAACGGATCCACAGAGCAGAAGTGAGCCATATTCACCGGTGCATCGATACTTGCTGCAGTGTCCTCATCCATGTTAGATCTTATAACGGAAGGCTCATAGGTGGCCTCGCGGAGCAACCTCAGTCTCAAGGGGCATGACCGTGTATGAACCCTCATCGGGGACATCAGCAGTACGTGGTCCACAGGAGATGTCGGTGCAACAGCAAGACAGACCATAGGCAGATGCTCAAAGAGACACCATATGCAGCGGAAGACCGGTTGTACACACCAGAGAAGTGGCCGGAATGACAACGACCAGTCAAGCTCCAGTTCCACCAGCAAAGGTGTACCGAAGATCCGAACCATGCGCTCACGGTACAGTGGTGTTGGCGGGAGCGGCTCCATTGCTCTGCGTTGCTGGAAAGAAACAACCACCGCGAATCAGAAGAAATAGTAGTAGTAGTCCGCCAATCAAAGCCAAAATAATTGGAAAGCCACCAAACACACTTGAAAAGAGAGAATGGATGGCCGATGGGATGACTCCAAAGACAGTCTGAAAGATGGACACAAAACCAGACCCGACAGCCTTTAAGAAATGAACAATCCCAGTGGTGCTTGAAGCATTGAATATTCTCGATACCAACTCTCCAAAGTGTCCGGGGAAATCGGTATTTAAAAGGGATTGTATCTCGGCTGATGATCTCGCAATCTGGAGAGCATACGTCTCTTTTGCGGATGTCAAGGCGACCTGTTTCTGAAACAATAGCGCCTTTAGTCTACTCAACTTGTCATAGTTCATATTAATAGTATCCATGTGGGGCCACATTTCAGATACTTTTATCTCTCGTGTGGGGGGAAACAAAACATGTCCACAACACGTAACGACCTTCGTGACTGAGATTGCGTAGGCAATTCCAGGTCGCAAGCCGCAACAGCTTTCATCGTTCAGTAGAACATAACTTCATTGGAAAGTACATTAAACACTGGACGAATCAAGGGGACGGGAGTACCCGTCAGAAAACAGGCCAAATTCGTGACCCCCGCATTGCAAAGACCGTGAAGAGACACCTGTTTGCATATCATAGAATTACGAACAGCAGTCTCACATTCACTTCTGCTAAGAAAGACCTCCTGTTCACCATTCATACATCTATAGACAAAGGGCAACTCCCACTCTTCCTTAATAAAGCAATCTCCTAGCTGCTCATATCGTCCCACTGCAAGATGTTTCAGGCAGCTCGAGAAACAAAAGGTCAAAATCGGTAAATTAATAATGCTGTGCAAGAGCCAGATAGTTGAAGGACTCTCTTCTACCGTGAAGGGCAACTTATCTAATTTCTCTACTTGAAGCAGGGTGAAACGAGCCTCCCTTTTAGCCATTGTCTCTTGTTCCCTGGAAAAATTAAAAGCAGTGAATAGTTCACTCCCATTAATGTACTTCCATAGAATGTGGCCACTTTTCAGTGTCTGTAATGTCCAACCCAGCTGCATGATGGAACGCAGCTGTGTTTGCCCATGATATAACCGGGACAAGTCAGTCTGAGTGATATCAATACCAGACAACACTATATTTGATAGTGAATAAATCCTGTTGGACAGCGTGTTCATGCCATTGTCGACAACAGCTAATGTTTTTTCCAAATTCTCCTTATCTAGTTGCCTTAAACGTGCAGCAGCCTCAATCTGGGAAAGTTTCCAAATTTCATTATACATAGCATATAAAAAACGTTTCGAGCTTTGTTTCCTAGGACCTAACAGGAAATCCTGTAAGTCTATACTGTCAAAAAGAGTGTTCAGGTGTTTTTTAACCGCTGTCAACGTGTTTGTCTGCACCCATTGCTGGCACAGCTTCCCCACACTGTATGTTGTAATTATACCTGTATGTTGACCTGATAGAAAGCGAGGGTCAGGCCTGTGAATGGAAAAAAACCCTGAAGAGTTCAGGAAATGCTTTTGACACTCATCAGTGTTGGTGGGCCATACCAACCACCCGCCGGGACGGGAAAGTGAAGAATTATAGGTACCAGCCTTAACCATTGCATCTAGCTTGTCTTCTGAGACATTAAGAAAGTATTGCCAATCTCTAAATTTTGTCGGAGTAGGGATACTGGGCGTGTTCAGGTCTTTAATTTTTGCTAACCCCAGACAGGATGTCTGCTCAGTAGTGTCATTTAAGAAAATCATTTGCACAGGAATTAGGCACGCTCAAAACAAAGCCTCCCTACCCTGTATCTGCCAATCTTGTGTCCCCCATACACTTTTCAAATCAATAGTATCTTTCCAATATTCGTAACCCTCAAGCGAGAGCCGGGAAACAAAGGGATCTGAATAAATCAGTTTCGTATCTGTTAGCAAAAGTTTTCTAATTTGTGCCGGAGGTATTTTAAAATAATACGACTCTCCTTTCTTTGTATCATGCCCAGAAAAGTATGTAAATTTATCGCTGTAATACTTTGGACTCTCCTCCTGTGGTGTTGAACAGTGTTCCCACTGTGTGTAGTTCAAGAGAGGCCTATATCTAGTTGCACGGTGTAGGTAGTGATGTCCCCAATTGTTATAGCAGAACATTTCCCCATAATTCATTGTATAATGGTATACATCATCACTTCCAAAAGTGGAATAGTCCTTCATTTCAGCTAGCATGGAATCAACTGTTTGGACATCCCAATCATCAGAGACAACATTAGGTGTAATAACATCAGACATTGAAATTCTGAACACGTATGGTATTTGAATAATCTCTGTAGGCCCATATATATCGAATGGAACTTTGTCCCACACAATCCCATCAGTAATTGGTATAGCTGTAATATTTACAGGGGACAAATCTCGTCGGACCTTATGGGAAGAATGATGTGGTGTTAAAATGTCATCAACAGGCTCCACAGAGGAGCGATCAGGAATATAGTGACCATTAATCAGCAAAAAGAAAACAGTCACAAAACCAATCCATAAAAATAATGCAATAAATGTCAAACAGAACCATAGATAGTTCCATGGGTAGATCAAATAGTTCCTTTTAAGCCATCAATACAGCTTACTAGTCTTTGAAACTTCGTTAGTCGCAGTTGAGGATGAATCAGAAGAAAAATCATCAATGTCTACGAAATAGCCAAAGGAAGTCTCTGCAAACACAGGACCCGCTGAATTTTGATCCACTACTCATAGAGGTTCTTGATAGACAACGTCATTAGCCGTGGAAGTGTTTGTATAAAATACAGCCAAATCTTGAAGCAGGGTGGTGACCGAAGATGTGACTGGAACCAACAAAAGTTCATTTTCTGCCCTCCCCATTGTCGAGGAAGTGTCTGGAACAGCAGTTGACATAGTTGCATAGTCAGTTGCAGTGATGTTCATCCTACTATGTAGATGGATGTCATGTTGGGTAGTGAGAGGGGATCGGGAACCACCCAAGGGACCTCCTGGTCTACTGTGAAGAATCGGCCACATGGTGTAATTTGATGTCATCAATGGAGATGAATCTATTCGATTTAGAACCGGATGTTGGTGGTAGGATGACAGTCCTGGTGCCTTTTATTCCCAAGACCGGTACAGGTGCTCTGTATGATGGACCGAATTCCTTTTTCACAGCGATCTTCTCACAAACCAGATCCCCAATGTTAGGAATCCAGCCAGTAGAAGTTTCGCCAAGTCCCTTATTCCTAAGGTGGCAGCACTTGCAGATGATTTATCATCACAAAATTGTTGAAGCTCCTGTAAAACAGTGAGACGTTCTTTTATGTCAAATGGTGTTTCTGCTGCCACCATACCAGGGGCATCAAGATCGGGGACATACATAGGTATCCCAAAGAGAACCTCATGTGGAGACCTTCCCCCCAAGGACCGTCTTGGCAGATTATTCAGTGCTCTCTGGACCCCATATAGGTGGTGTAACCAACTGCGGCCTGAACCTAATACTCGAGCTGTTAAGGACTGCTTTAGATCACGATTCCGCCTCTCCACGACCGAATTTCCCTCGGGATGGTATGGTGAGGAGTAATGGAATTCAACACCCATCGTCCCCATGGTGTCCCTGAATGCCTTAGAGGCAAATGCAGGGCCCTGGTCCGAATGGAATGCTGCAACCGCATATGTACCGATAAAGATCAGCAAATCTTTTATAACAGTCCGGGCGTCAGCCGACCGCTGTGGGCATACCCACAGGAATCTAGAACAGGAATCCACAGCCACTAAAATGTATTTGTATGCACCATCAGGCTGTAAGGGACCACAATGGTCTAGGTACACACACTGGAGTGGCTTGTCTGACACTAAGAGGGATGTCTGCGGAGGGCGTTTGATATTAGAGCCCTTAATCTGCTGACAAACGTCACAGCAAAGGACATACTGTTTAGTCCATCTGCATAGACCAGGTCACCAGTATCGTTGCTGTAGAATTGTTATCGTGGCCTGTATACCAGCATGTGCAGAAGTGACACCCTCATGTGCGGCTGTAATCAGCTCTAATCTCTGGTCTTCATTGGGCATCACTCGATCTCCAACCCCAGGAATTGTTGTATAAGCAACATTCTGAGCACTGATATGGTAAGTATAGTTTGTAGGGTATCCTTTCGGAAGGGTCTTGCCTGCAGCCGAAGCTTTAACGGCAATCAGTATTTCATTATCCAACCTCATCCGAGAAGCCGTAGCTACTGATGCTGTGGCCGCTTCATCAGCCAATGTATTGCCGGCAACGTGTATTCCTACACGTTGGTGTCCTAATGTGTGAACTACATGGACACATAGTAGCTTATCCTTAAGATCAGCCACCCTTCCCCACAACATTTTGGGGGTCATTCTGACCTCGGCGGTAAAAGGCGCTTACCGCCGGTCAGAAGACCGCCATAACACCGCCGCGGCCGCGGAAAGCCGCCACGGTCATTCTGACCCACAAATCCGACCTCCACTGCAGGCCGCCACATCAGCGGGCAGCGATAAACTGGAGATGACCAAACCTCCACCGTCACGCCAACAGAAAAACGCCCATGCCATTACGACCCACGAATCAACGCGGCGGGCTTTCCAACGCGGTATTCCATTGGCGGTACACACCGCCGCGGTCAAAATACACACACAGCACCAAAACACAGGCACATTGGACAATTACAAATACACACACCTGATACACATACACAACCCACTCCCACACAATCAATCAACTATAAAACACACCCCCCACATCACCCACAAACCCCTACGACCACAATTACTGAGAGAAGGAGAGACACAGCAGACAATCCATAGCAATACACACTGAGGCACACTACACCATCACACACACCACATAGTAGCACAAAGCACCACACACCAACATACTCATCATCACATACACCACCCCACACCTCACCCACACCACCCCAAAGGCACCCACGCTTTTCGGACCAAGAACTCCGGGTCATGGTGGAGGAAATCCTAAGAGTGGAACCCCAGCTCTTCGGCTCACAGGTGCAGCACACTAGTATAGCTAGGAAGGTGGAGCTATGGCAGCGGATCGTGGACAGGGTCAACGCGGTGGGACAGCATCCCAGGAATAGGGAGGACATCCGCTAACGATGGAACGACCTACGGGGGAAGGTCCGATCGATGGTCTCCAGGCACAACATCGCGGTCCAGAAGACTGGCGGCGGACCCCCACCCACCCCTCCCGAATTTACATCATGGGAGCAAGAGGTCTTCAACATCCTGCATCCTCAGGGCCTCGCAGGAGTAGCCGGAGGAATGGACTCTGGTAAGCCCAATCTCAACTACTAGATCCCCCCCACCCCACCAGCATGCCAACCCACACCCCCACCCTCACCCCCAACCCCCCAGCACACATCCTCCCTGACAATGTCTCACCAGCACAACCCACCCATCCCAACACCAACTCCTGCATGCCAACACAATCCATGGACACCCATCACCCAAGCATGACCACCGCATTTACCCCCCCCCCCACTAACTACCCTCACAACACCTCCCTCAAGGGAATGCCTGCACTGGGGGACGAGGGCACCCATAACACGCACGCTATTGCACACACAGAAACAATAACCAAACTCTCTTACCCCATGCAGGACCCGAACGCCAAAACACCAGCCAGGAGGGTCCAGAAATGTCCATCCCACCCCCGGAACAGGCCCACAGTGAGGACAGCAGCTCTGTCGACACTGAACCTGATGACCAGCCCGGACCATCGGGGACCTCTGGGCAGTCGGTTCCCCTCACCCAGACACAGGCCACACCAGACCCGACCCCCTCTGCCAACACCAGCACAGCTCCCACCCAGCGGGCCCATGCCTCTGTCTCTAGGACACGTCAATCAGCGGTGTGTCTGCCACTACAGGGCACCCAGGCTAACCCAACACCCCAACAACAACAGGGACCTGGGGGCAGTGGGAGCGGGCACACCGTCCAGGAGACAGAGGCCGGGGGAAACCGGGCAGCTCGGAGGGCTGCTGTGCGACAGGGGGGGGAGGAGAGGCCCAGGGAACCCACTCTCCAAGAGGCCCTCACCACCATCATGGGGGCCTACCACCACTCCCAAGAGACGACGGCGACGGTACTGGCCAGGTTCACGGAGATCCAGGCACAGCAGGAGGAACGCTACATGGGGTTCAGGGAGGAGCTGAGAATCATCGGGACCGCAATGGGGACCATCGTCCTGGCCCTCAACAGGATAGAAGACGCGTTGCGGGACCATGTGGCACCACACAGGGCCCCTGTCACTAGCCCGGACCAGGAACAGCCTACCACCTCCGCCGGCGCTAGTGGACAGGAGGCCCCAACACCACGGCAGGCCACCAGAACCCCACCTCCTGCTGAAGAACAACCACCCCGTAAGAGGAGCCTGAGATCCAAAAAAAATACAGAGTAGGATGTCAAGACCCCCGCCAGCAGGACATACCCCCTGAACTCTTCCCACTGTCCCACATTGCCACCCTGTCCAACCATGAACTGCCTCTGCTCCATCCTTCCACAGGCAAAAGGACAATGCACCTGTGAGACTGAGAACTGGACTCTGCCATGGACATTACTCCACCCCCACCCATCACCCTTAGAATCACATGTACCAATATCTAGCCCTGTAAATAAATCACATATTGCACACAAATCAGTTTGGAGTCATGCTGTATTATTAGCAAATGTATTACATATTACTGTTCAATATCTGTTCTGTCAATTAGTGATGACAACATACCAATGTCAATACGCTGTAGTTCATGGGCAAACCAAGCAGAAGTCAGGCACTGCGTCATACAGCACTGAGAAGGGAAGGGAAAATAAAAAATTACCCAAAAATATCTGGTGGGAACTACAGAAAGTACAGATGCAGGAGGCTAGAAGCAATTGTGAAATGGCGTGGGTGATTCTTACCTGGGTGTTACTGGAAATACTGTTGTATCACTCTGTCCCTATTGTCTGTGTCGTCCTCTGAGTCTTCCTCCTCTTCACTCTCCACAGGCTCCACGGCTTCTACAACACCACCATCTGGACCATCCTCCTGCAGGAAAGGCACCTGGCGTCGCAAAGCCAGGTTGTGAAGCATACAGCACGCCAAGATGATATGGCACACCTTCTTTGGTGAGTACATTAGGGATCCACCTGTCATAGGCAGGCACCTAAACCTGGCCTTCAGGAGGCCAAAGGTTCGCTCAATCACCCTCCTAGTACGCCAATGGGCCTCATTGTAGCGTTCCTCTGCCCTTGTCCGGGGATTCCTCACTGGGGTCAGTAGCCACGGCAGGTTGGGGTAACCAGAGTCACCTATTAGCCACACACGTTGTCTCTGTAGCTGCTCCATCACATAGGGGATGCTGCTATTTCGCATCACTTACGCGTCATGCACTGACCCTGGGAACTTGGCATTTACATGGGAGATGTACTGGTCAGCCAAACAGACCACCTGGACATTCATCGAATGATAATTTTTTCTGTTTCGGTACACCTGCTCATCGTCTTTTGGGGGTACCAAAGCCACATGGGTCCCATCAATGGCACCAATGATGTTGGGGATATGTCCAAGGGCATAGAAATCACCCTTCACTGTGGGCAAGTCACCCTCCTCTGGGAAAATGATGTAGCTCCGCATGAGTTTCATCAGGGCAGACAACACTCTACTCAAAATCTTAGAAAACATAGGCTGAGACATTCCAGATGACATGGCCACTGTGGTCTGGAATGACCCACTGGCCAAAAAATGGAGGACTGACAAAACCTGCACCAGAGGGGGAATCCCTGTGGGTTGGCGGATGGGGGACATCAGGGCTGGCTCCAGCTGGGCACACATTTCATGGATAGTGGCACGGTCAAGTCTGTATCGAAGTATTATATGGCGTTCTTCCATTGTCGACAGGTCCACCAGCGGTCGGTACACGCGAGGATTCCTCCTTGTCATCGCAAATCTCAGCAGACGGTGCCTAGGAAGGACAACATGGAGCACAGAGTCAGCCAAACCACAGGTACGTACAGACAGCTTGCACAGTTAAAGAATGGCAATGGGTTGAAAGGCGTGTATGTGTGGCAATGCAAGGCCTAGGCCTGTATGTCGCAGTCAAAATTAAGCCATGTAGGCCCTTGAAATGGCGGCTGCCTGACCTGTGAAGTGGGACAATGGGATGTGAGGTCAATGCGCTGGCGGGGCACACCGTGGCGGTAGGCGGTCGAAGACCGCGGCGCAAAGCCACATTGGTTAACATTGAAGCCTATGGGTTTCAGGAGCCAATTACGAAGTGCGCCGGCGGTCGCGGTACGCACCGTCGCGGTACGCACCGCCACGGCCGTGACCGCCATTTTCTATCTGCTTAATCACTCGAGACCTGATCATCCACAGGAGATGACCTATACTGCAAGTGCTGCTGTGACCTCGGTCTGGAAGATACAATGGCTGCTGCGACTGGGGAAAGGGCCCCTGCCTTCACGTCTGAAGAGTTGGAGAAGCTCGTGGATGGGGTCCTCCCCCAGTATGCGCTACTCTACGGTTCTCCAGACCAACAAGTGAGTACACCGGGTGCACATGGAATGGGCTATGCCTGTGTGGATTGGGGTGGATGTAAGTTGGTGGGGTGGGGGGCGAATGAGTGCAACGCCCGACAGATGAGAGCATGTGCCATATGGCAAAGTTGGTGGGGGGGGCCAATCACATCTAACATGCAGGTCATTCATGATTTCCTCCTTTCCACCCTGTACATGTCAAATAGGTCAGCGCCCATCAGAAGATCGAGATTTGGCGTGCCATCGCCAAGGAAGTCCGGACCTTGGGGGGCCACAACAGACGTGGCACCCACTGCCGCAAGAGGTGGGAGGACATCCGCCGCGGAACAAGGAAGACCGCAGAAACACTGCTGGGGATGGCCTCCCAACCTAGGAGGGGTGCCAGTCGCACCATGACCCCCCTGATGTCCCGGATCCTGGCGGTGGCCTACCCTGAATTGGATGGGCGCTTTAAGACATCACAGCAGACACAAGGGGGTGAGTATCAGCACATTCTCCTATCTTTCTGGGCAGTGGAGGCGTCTGGGTGGGGGAGGAGGGCTGTGGGTGACATTAGGCCAGGGCGCTTTCTGTAGTGTAGTCCTCTCCCTTAGGCATGGCCCTGTGTCCCCGGCCCCCACCTCGGTAGGGTGACAAGTACAGCCATTGAAGGTCCAGCATCTCCCATGTGCGCGTTTGACGTCTCTTGGCCTGTTGTCTTAGTCAGTAGTACTGAGTAGTGTACCCCGAATGCGCGGCTTAGTGCATTAGGCACCTGTGTCTGTCCTCTCCGCCAACGGTGTTGACATTGCATGCACTCAACCTGGTCTTCTTTTTTCTCCCCCCACCCTTTCTCTTCATCTTCTTGTGCATGTGTGCATTAGCATCATCAGGCGGAGGAGATTTGGCATCGGAGCATGAGGGAGCTGCAGGACACAAGGCCCCGGTGGGCCCAGGAACAGACACCGAGGGCACCAGTGATCCAGAGGGCGAGGGGAGCACCACGACGGGGACCGCTGGTGAGAGCAGCGAAAGCGACACTTCCTCGGATGGGAGCTCCCTAGGGGTGGCGGCAACATCCGTGCCCCCCGCCTCTACAGGTACAGCCGCCACCCAGCGCACCAGCCCCGCCCTCCCAGCAGCCCCTCAGTCTTCGCTCCGTGCCGGTTCGCCCAGGAAGGCGCGCGTCTCCTTCGCCCCAGGCACCTCAGCCCCTGCCCCTGTTGCCCCTGCTGCCCTCAGTGCGGAGCTCATTGACCTGGTAAGGACGCTCATTGTTGGGCAGACGACCCTTTTGAATGCCATCCAGGGTGTGCAAAGGGAGGTGCAACAGAGCAATGCGTACCTGGAGGGCATTCATTCGGGTCAGGCTGCCCATCAACGAGCGTTCACTGCTCTGGCCTCAGCACTGACGGCAGCCATTGTCCCTGTTTCCAGCCTCCCTCTTCTTACTGCCTCCAGCCTTTCTCTGTCTCCTGTTCCTCAGCCTATCCCATCCACACCATCAGACCAGCCTGCACACACCTCAACACCCAAGAGCAGCTCATCCAAAGACAAGCACAACAGATCCCACAAACACTCACCCAAGCAACACCCAGATGCAGACATGCCAACAGCCACTGCCACCCCTGTGTCCCCCTCCTCCTCGTCTCCCTCCTCCCTCCCTGTGACGTCTACACTCACACCTGCATGCACCCCAACATCAGCCAGTGCTTCTATCACCACCTCACCCTCCAGGACAGTCCACACTCGTGCAGTCACCACCCCCACTGCCATTTACACGTCCCCTGTGTCCTCTCCCACTGTGTCTGTCACCCCCTCTTCCAAGACACACAAACGCAGGCAGACACCCACCCAACAGCCATCCACCTCACGACAGCCTACAGCACCAGCACCTTCACCCAATGACAGCACACCTGACTCTCCTACAACCACCTCCTCTACCTCCACTTCCATCTCCACTTCTCCTACCCTTTACCTTGGCCCTAAAAAACTTTTCCTGGCTAACCTTAACCTCTTTCCCCCCGATGAGCTCCCCCATCCATCTTCAAAGAGTCCCAAGAGCACCGCAGCCACCACCAGCCCAGCTTCGGGTGTCACGGTTGTGCCTGGGTTCTGGAGCCCACCCTTTGCCAGCAGTGACACATCGATCAGCAGCAAGGACACGTCCAGCCCCCCCCCCCGGCAAGAGGACCCGCAAAAACAAGGGCCGCCATGCGAGGACCGACAGGGCTGCCCCCAAGGAGGAATGTGCGGCCACCTCACCACCCACACCATCTAGGGGAGGCAAGGGCCCGAGAGCCCCATCAAAGGAGCGGAAGGGCAGCAGGAGCGCGGAGAAGGTGGACCCCACATGCCACATCCCAGCTGGGAAGGAGGACACTAAGGAGGCCAGGAGTCCGTCCCCGAAGGGTCCAGAAATGTCACAGTCCGAGGGCGACTGAGCAGGGAGTCCAGGCCAGGTCTGGCTCCCTTGACCTGCTGGATGAGCACCGCTGAACAGGGCCCGCGGTGCAGAAGAGCACCGCTGAACAGGGCCCGCCGTGGAGTAGAGCACCTCTGAACAGGGCCCGCCGTGGAGTAGAGCACCGCTGATCAGGGCCCGCGGTGCAGAAGAGCATCGCTGAACAGGGCCCGCCGTGGAGTAGAGCACCGCTGAACAGGGCCCGCCGTGGAGTAGAGCACCGCTGAACAGGGCCCGCGGTGCAGAAGAGCACCGCTGAACAGGGCCCGCCCTGGAGTAGAGCACCGCTGAACAGGGCCCGCCGTGGAGTAGAGCACCGCTGAACAGGGCCCGCGGTGCAGAAGAGCACCGCTGAACAGGGCCCGCCGTGGAGATAGGCACCGCTGAACAGGGCCCCGCCGTGGAGAAGAGCACCGCTGAACAGGGCCCGCGGTGCAGAAGAGCACCGCTGAACAGGGCCCGCCGTGGAGTAGAGCACCGCTGAACAGGGCCCGCCGTGGAGTAGAGCACCGCTGAACAGGGCCCGCGGTGCAGAAGAGCACCGCTGAACAGGGCCCGCTGTGGAGAAGAGCACCGCTGAACAGGGCCCCGCCGTGGAGAAGAGCACCGCTGAACAGGGCCCCGCCATCTCAAGCACCGCTCCGCTGGGCCCTTCCTCTCAAGCACCGCTCCGCTGGGCCCCTCATCTCAAGCACCGCTACGCTGGGCACCGCTGTCTCAAGCACCGCTCCGCTGGGCACCGCCGTCTCAAGCACCGCTCCGCTGGGCCCTTCCTGTCAAGCACTGCTCCGCTGGGCCCCGCTGTCTCAAGCACCGCTCCACTGGGCCCCGCCGTCTCAAGCACCGCTCCGCTGGGCACCGCCGTCTCAAGCACCGCTCCGCTGGGCCCTTCCTCTCAAGCACCGCTACGCTGGGCCCCGCCGTCTCAAGCACCGCTCCGCTGGGCCCTTCCTCTCGAGCACCGCTCCGCTGGGCCCTTCATCTCAAGCACCGCTACGCTGGGCACCGCCGTCTCAAGCACCGCTCCGCTGGGCACCGCCGTCTCAAACACCGCTCCGCTGGGCCCTTCCTGTCAAGCACTGCTCCGCTGGGCCCCGCTGTCTCAAGCACCGCTCCACTGGGCCCCGCCGTCTCAAGCACCGCTCCGCTGGGCACCGCCGTCTCAAGCACCGCTCCGCTGGGCCCTTCCTCTCAAGCACCGCTACGCTGGGCACCGCCGTCTCAAGCACCGCTCCGCTGGGCCCTTCCTCTCAAGCACCGCTCCGCTGGGCCCTTCCTCTCAAGCACCGCTCCGCTGGGCCCTTCCTCTCAAGCACCGCTCCGCTGGGCCCTTCCTGTCAAGCACCGCTCCGCTGGGCCCTTCCTCTCAAGCACCGCTCCGCTGGGCACCGCCGTCTCAAGCACCGCTCCGCTGGGCACCGCCGTCTCAAGCACCGCTCCGCTGGGCACCGCCGTCTCAAGCACCGCTCCGCTGGGCCCTTCCTCTCAAGCACCGCTACGCTGGGCACTGCCGTCTCAAGCACCGCTCCGCTGGGCCCTTCCTCTCAAGCACCGCTCCGCTGGGCCCTTCCTCTCAAGCACCGCTCCGCTGGGCCCTTCCTCTCAAGCACCGCTCCGCTGGGCCCTTCCTCTCAAGCACCGCTCCGCTGGGCACCGCCGTCTCAAGCACCGCTCCGCTGGGCCCTTCCTCACAAGCACCGCTACGCTGGGCACCGCCGTCTCAAGCACCGCTCCGCTGGGCCCTTCCTCTCAAGCACCGCTCCGCTGGGCCCTTCATCTCAAGCACCGCTACGCTGGGCACCGCCGTCTCAAGCACCGCTCCGCTGGGCCCCGCCGTCTCAAGCACCGCTCCGCTGGGCACCGCCGTCTCAAGCACCGCTCCGCTGGGCCCTTCCTCTCAAGCACCGCTACGCTGGGCACCGCCGTCTCAAGCACCGCTCCGCTGGGCCCTTCCTCTCAAGCACCGCTCCGCTGGGCCCTTCATCTCAAGCACCGCTACGCTGGGCACCGCCGTCTCAAGCACCGCTCCGCTGGGCACCGCCGTCTCAAGCACCGCTCCGCTGGGCCCTTCCTGTCAAGCACTGCTCCGCTGGGCCCCGCTGTCTCAAGCACCGCTCCACTGGGCCCCGCCGTCTCAAGCACCGCTCCGCTGGGCACCGCCGTCTCAAGCACCGCTCTGCTGGGCCCTTCCTCTCAAGCACCGCTACGCTGGGCACCGCCGTCTCAAGCACCGCTCCGCTGGGCCCTTCCTCTCAAGCACCGCTCCGCTGGGCCCTTCCTCTCAAGCACAGCTCCGCTGGGCCCTTCCTCTCAAGCACCGCTCCGCTGGGCCCTTCCTGTCAAGCACCGCTCCGCTGGGCCCTTCCTCTCAAGCACCGCTCCGCTGGGCACCGCCGTCTCAAGCACCGCTCCGCTGGGCACCGCCGTCTCAAGCACCGCTCCGCTGGGCACCGCCGTCTCAAGCACCGCTCCGCTGGGCCCTTCCTCTCAAGCAACGCTACGCTGGGCACCGCCGTCTCAAGCACCGCTCCGCTGGGCCCTTCCTCTCAAGCACCGCTCCGCTGGGCCCTTCCTCTCAAGCACCGCTCCGCTGGGCCCTTCCTGTCAAGCACCGCTCCGCTGGGCCCTTCCTCTCAAGCACCGCTCCGCTGGGCCCTTCCTCTCAAGCACCGCTCCGCTGGGCCCTTCCTCTCAAGCACCGCTCCGCTGGGCACCGCCGTCTCAAGCACCGCTCCGCTGGGCCCTTCCTCTCAAGCACCGCTCCGCTGGGCCCTTCCTCTCAAGCACCGCTCCGCTGGGCACCGCCGTCTCAAGCACCGCTCCGCTGGGCCCTTCCTCTCAAGCACCGCTACGCTGGGCACCGCCGTCTCAAGCACCGCTCCGCTGGGCCGTTCCTCTCAAGCACCGCTCCGCTGGGCCCTTCCTCTCAAGCACTGCTCCGCTGGGCCCTTCATCTCAAGCACCGCTACGCTGGGCACCGCCGTCTCAAGCACCGCTCCGCTGGGCCCCGCCGTCTCAAGCACCGCTCCGCTGGGCACCGCCGTCTCAAGCACCGCTCCGCTGGGCCCTTCCTCTCAAGCACCGCTACGCTGGGCACCGCCGTCTCAAGCACCGCTCCGCTGGGCCCTTCCTCTCAAGCACCGCTCCGCTGGGCCCTTCATCTCAAGCACCGCTACGCTGGGCACCGCCGTCTCAAGCACCGCTCCGCTGGGCACCGCCGTCTCAAGCACCGCTCCGCTGGGCCCTTCCTGTCAAGCACTGCTCCGCTGGGCCCCGCCGTCTCAAGCACCGCTCCGCTGGGCCCCGCCGTCTCAAGCACCGCTCTGCTGGGCACCGCCGTCTCAAGCACCGCTCCGCTGGGCCCTTCCTCTCAAGCACCGCTCCGCTGGGCACCGCCGTCTCAAGCACCGCTCCGCTGGGCCCTTCCTCTCAAGCACCGCTCCGCTGGGCCCTTCCTCTCAAGCACCGCTCCGCTGGGCCCTTCATCTAAAGCACCGCTACGCTGGGCACCGCCGTCTCAAGCACCGCTCCGCTGGGCCCCGCCGTCTCAAGCACCGCTCCGCTGGGCACCGCCGTCTCAAGCACCGCTCCGCTGGGCCCTTCCTCTCAAGCACCGCTACGCTGGGCACCGCCGTCTCAAGCACCGCTCCGCTGGGCCCTTCCTCTCAAGCACCGCTCCGCTGGGCCCTTCATCTCAAGTACCGCTACGCTGGGCACCGCCGTCTCAAGCACCGCTCCGCTGGGCACCGCCGTCTCAAGCACCGCTCCGCTGGGCCCTTCCTGTCAAGCACTGCTCCGCTGGGCCCCGCCGTCTCAAGCACCGCTCCGCTGGGCCCCTCCGTCTCAAGCACCACTCCGCTGGGCACCGCCGTCTCAAGCACCGCTCCGCTGGGTCCTTCCTCTCAAGCACCGCTACGCTGGGCACCGCCGTCTCAAGCACCGCTCCGCTGGGCCCTTCCTCTCAAGCACCGCTCCGCTGGGCCCTTCATCTCAAGCACCGCTACACTGGGCACCGCCGTCTCAAGCACCGCTCCGCTGGGCACCGCCGTCTCAAGCACCGCTCCGCTGGGCCCTTCCTGTCAAGCACTGCTCCGCTGGGCCCCGCTGTCTCAAGCACCGCTCCACTGGGCCCCGCCGTCTCAAGCACCGCTCTGCTGGGCACCGCCGTCTCAAGCACCGCTCCGCTGGGCCCTTCCTCTCAAGCACCGCTACGCTGGGCACCGCCGTCTCAAGCACCGCTCCGCTGGGCCCTTCCTCTCAAGCACCGCTCCGCTGGGCCCTTCCTCTCAAGCACCGCTCCGCTGGGCCCTTCCTCTCAAGCACCGCTCCGCTGGGCCCTTCCTCTCAAGCACCGCTCCGCTGGGCCCTTCCTCTCAAGCACCGCTCCGCTGGGCCCTTCCTCTCAAGCACCGCTCCGCCGGGCACCGCCGTCTCAAGCACCGCTCCGCTGGGCACCGCCGTCTCAAGCACCGCTCCGCTGGGCACCGCCGTCTCAAGCACCGCTCCGCTGGGCCCTTCCTCTCAAGCACCGCTACGCTGGGCACCGTCGTCTCAAGCACCGCTCCGCTGGGCCCTTCCTCTCAAGCACCGCTCCGCTGGGCCCTTCCTCTCAAGCACCGCTCCGCTGGGCCCTTCCTGTCAAGCACCGCTCCGCTGGGCCCTTCCTCTCAAGCACCGCTCCGCTGGGCCCTTCCTCTCAAGCACCGCTCCGCTGGGCCCTTCCTCTCAAGCACCGCTCCGCTGGGCACCGCCGTCTCAAGCACCGCTCCGCTGGGCCCTTCCTCTCAAGCACCACTCCGCTGGGCACCGCCGTCTCAAGCACCGCTCCGCTGGGCCCTTCCTCTCAAGCACCGCTACGCTGGGCACCGTCGTCTCAAGCACCGCTCCGCTGGGCCCTTCCTCTCAAGCACCGCTCCGCTGGGCCCTTCCTCTCAAGCACCGCTCCGCTGGGCCCTTCCTCTCAAGCACCGCTACGCTGGGCACCGCCGTCTCAAGCACCGCTCCGCTGGGCCCTTCCTCTCAAGCACCGCTTCGCTGGGCCCTTCATCTCAAGCATCGCTACGCTGGGCACCGCCGTCTCAAGCACCGCTCCGCTGGGCCCTTCCTCTCAAGCACCACTCCGCTGGGCCCTTCCTCTCAAGCACCGCTTCGCTGGGCACCGCCATCTCAAGCACCGCTCCGCTGGGCACCGCCGTCTCAAGCACCTTTTATGGTTCACTGTGCCCACCATGCCTCCTCCTTAACCAATGGAGACTGTCATCCACCTGATGGACTGTGGCTTTGCACTCCCCAGGATGGTCCAGTGGGCAGCCCACCCACTGTAGAGACATTGAGAGACTGTGGCTTTGCACTCCCCAGGATGGTCCAGTGGGCATGGTGGCTCCTCGTGGATCTGGCGTCGTGGACTCATGTGGCTGTGGTGCCTCCCCCTTCCCTTCCCCCTGAGGTGCCTGTAGTTTTTACATCTGATGCCCCTGCAGTGTTCTCTCCAAAGGACTCAGGTCTCCTGTGTGGGCTTTGCCCTTATTTCTCAAGACTTTGGCCCACGGACATGCTGAATTCGTAGGATGTGCAGGACTTGGTACTTCAGTTATACACTGATGTGTATGTCATTAGTTTTGTTGTGAATATCTTTCATGGTTGTACGATAATTTTCTGGAGCTTTTTGGTACATAAATATTTATTCCAAATATGATTATGTCCTAGCATTTTTCAGGGGTGTTTGGGTGGTGTCACTGTGACTTGGTGCTCTGCATTGGTGAGTACATAGTTGGGGGGGGGGTCGCATATGTGTGTGCCCGTAACCTTTCGTCCTCCCCCTCCCGTGTGTCGTAGGTGCAGTACTCACCGTTGTCGTCTGCGCCGGACTTCGTACTCGTGGTAGATGAAAAGGTAGACGAGAGCAGGTAGGATGTTTAATTCGGGTTCCATGCTGTCCTCCTTCCTCCTGGAGTGCGTAGTGGTGAGCGTTTTCCCGTCCGTAGTCTGTTTCCGCCGTGTTTTTATCGGCGGTGCTCCCGCCCCGGAAAAGGTGGCGTATTGGTGAGTTGGAATAGTGTGGGCATTACATTGTCTGCCGCCTATCTGTTGGCGGTGACCGCCGCGCTGTTTGTTTGTACCGCCGTGGCGGTCGGAGTGCTAAGGTGTCTGTCTGTGTTGGCGGTTCCCGCCAGGCTCAGAATCCCATTTTTTTTACCGCCAGCCTGTTGGCAGGTTGGCCGCCGCTTTAACACCGACCGCCAGGGTTAGAATCACCCCCTTTGTGTTTAATGGTGTTCCCTTTAGAATCCCTCAACCCGTTCAGTTTCCAATTATTGAGATATTCATTGTATGACTGGACCCAGTAATATGAATCACAGACTATCAAAGTCTGGCTTCCTGCCTCAGTATGTTTGATCGCTAGAAGAAGAGCCTTAAGCTCGGCCAACCGGGCTGTGCAGTCCCCTAAGGTCTGCGTGTAGGTATTGTGAGGATGGAAAACTCCGTCTTCCATTACCCCGCACACGGCTGCACAAGCTGCCAAGTATTGATATTTAGTACCTAAAGCCGGTTGAGCCGAACCGTCAGTATAAATAATAGTATTATAACTGTCCAGTGGCACGAAAATTAGAGGAGCGGGGTACTCCTGTTCAGACTGGAGAAATTCTTGTGTCTGAAGTCTTGGGTCAAATACATAGGGCCTGATTCTGACCCTGGCGGCCGGTGACCGCCAGGGTCACCGGCCACGGGAGCACCGCCGACAGGCTGGCGGTGCTCCGAAGGGCATTCTGACCGTGGCGGTTCAGTCGCGGTCAGAAAGGGTAAAACGCTGCCCTTCTGAATCCTCCATGGCGGCGGAGCGCGCTCCGCCGCCATGGGGATTCAGACACCCCCTACCGCCATCCTGTTCATGGCGGGAAACCCGCCATGAACAGGATGGCGGTAGGGGGTGCCGCGGGGCCCCTGGGGGCCCCTGCAGTGCCCATGCCAATGGCATGGGCACTGCAGGGGCCCCCGTAAGAGGGCCCCGCAAAGTATTTCAGTGTCTGCTATGCAGACACTGAAATACGCGACGGGTGCCACTGCACCCGTCGCACCTTCCCACTACGCCGGCTCAATTCTGAGCCGGCGTCCTCGTGGGAAGGTTGATTTGCCCTGGGCTGGCGGGCGGCCTTTTGGCGGCCGCCCGCCAGCCCAGGGCAAATCTCAGAATCACCGCAGCGGTCTTTCGACCGCGGTGCGGTGTTCTGACGGGGTTACTTTGGCGGGCGGCCTCCGCCGCCCGCCAAAGTAAGAATGACCCCCATAATCAACATCAGTAGCGGTCAGAGACGTTGCCCATTGAATCCAGCGTGGATCTAATGCCTTAGCGTTCGGAACGCTCGCTTTAGTGACAGCCTCTAAGGCCGGCACCGGGGAGACAACAATAATGCGTTTCCCCTGGGCAAGTGGCCTCTCCTTTATGACGGCCATCTGAACTGCTGTCAGAATCTTTTCTGTAGGTGCAAAACGTTTTTCAGCATTTGAGTATAAGTGTGATTTATATGCTATCGGCACTGTGTCATCCTCATTAAAGGTGACATAAGTAAATCCAAGGGCACCAGCAATTATTCTGATGACCTAATTTGTTTTATTGTCACGTGTGTGTAAGTGTTTAGCTTCAAGCATGTCGCGTTGCATGTCCCTAAGGATGTGTGTGTGTTCAATCGTCCAATGTCTGCTAGAAAAATTAGGCTTAATTAATTCATAAAGTGGTTTGATGTGTTCTGCATAATCTGGAATGTATGTTCTGCCAAAATTGAAGAAACCCAGTAATGACTGTAATTTCTTAAGTGTGTTTGGAGGCTGTAGTTTAGCACACTTTTCTAGGAAGTGCGGGCCAGGCTCTTCCCCTCGTTTGATAGCTCATATCCCAGGAACAATACACTAAGAAAGGCTAGCTTGCTTTTCTTAAAATTACATTTATAACCGAGGTCTGCAAATCCCAAAATGATCCAATCGACCCTCGCAAGATGAATGTCGAGGGCGTCGTCAGTGAGATAGATATCATCCACATAGGACAATGCATTGGAATCAAGCTCGTGCAAAATTGATGTCACACGGGCTGAAAACAGACCTGGGCTATTTTTGTAGCCTTGAGGTAAACGACAAAAGCGTTTCTGAGAGCCAAACGAGAACGCACTTAGGTCCCTACTTTCATGTGCTAAATTCTGGCAGAAAAATCCATTCGATATATCCAATGTTGTTTTATATTTCTTACGCACTATATTGTTTATCAGTGCCGTGCTGTGTGAATTTTGTATAGCATACGTGCGTGTATGACTATTTAAGTGTCTATAATCAACCACAATTCTGTATGAATGATTTGGCTTTGCAACGGGGAATAGTGGATTATTCATTGCCGACGAACAGGGCTCAATCACTCCCTGGTACTCAAGTTGTGACAGTATCTCTGTCACCGGAGCTTTCGCTTCATGCTTAACAGGGTATTGTGGCTGCGGTTGGGGTGTAGACCTAACAGGAATAACATGACAAGGAGAGTCCTTGTCCCAACCTACATGATTACGGTATAGTGCAGGTGCCTGCGCCAAAGCCCATTCAGCAGCATAGGCTTTTTTGCCTGCTTCCGGAACAAGATCGGAAAAAGAAGGCAAAATGACATCTTCCCCATGCGGGAGCTTGCGGACGTGTTCAGGTGGCCAGTCTCTCTCGGCCAACAGGATAGCACTAGTAAGTTCATCCCAAAATATTACACTAATAATGCGTTCCACGTCTCCCTCTATCTGAATTGTTAAATCATAAACCCGATCGGGTGGGAGAATGAGGCCATCCGCTGTCTCAACCGCAATGTAATTGCTAGTTGCTGTCGCATCCAGATGATCTTTCCGACTCTGGCGACATATCGTGACCTCTGCCACGCTGTCCAACAGAGTCACGGCCCACTTCTTGTTCCTCAACAGTGTTCTCAATACTACTGCCATTTTTAACTGTCAGTGCTGCCACCTTCTTCTTTTTAAACTGTGGCTTTTGCTGAGGAGTCTTTTTTTCTTTTTTAATGGCAGACTGTGGTGAGTCTTTTTTTTCTTTCACGTAGTCCGGACGTCGATCTTGACGGCCCCCTCTCTCGCTATGTTTATCCGGTGCGTCCTGAAAGGAACGAGAGGGACATGAATCAGTATATCTGTCTGGAGTCCTAATGTGCTCCCCATTTCTGAGATTATACCTCCTTTCGGAGTACTCCGGATGTGGAGAATCAGCTCTCTTATTTCTCCTGTCTTTGAAATCTTTTTTGTTTGTCCCAGCGCTTTTTAGAGCCCTCTTGTGCCTGCTTTGTACCTTCCTTATGGGTGGTACTTGGTAATTCAATTTTTTTAGGTTTGGCTCCCAAACTATCCCGTCCTATACTAGTATAGGTATCGGAAATTATTTTCGGTAGCTGTCTCTCTTGTTCCATATTTGGAGTTTCCCGGAGACACTGGCGTATTGCCAGTGCCACCGCTTCCCCTTTAATATTACTTAGTATTTTCGAGGAGACGGCGTCAAAGTTACACATCAATTTCATCCCCAGATCCAGGTCCGGTGCAGCCCCATGTTCATTTTGTATCCACCGAGGGAACCATCCCAAACGGCAAGCACATAGTGAGCAGTCTATGTTTTTCCTGTGGTCCCGTATGGGGAAACACAGCTTCCAGCTGATTAGTTTTCTGGGCTATCCAGAACGGTATCTTTTCCCGTTCTGTGGGCACTTTACCCATAATAGTATGCACTGTTTGTGGATTAATCCCAGTAGCCAATTGATAACCACCAGCTACTGGCGGTGCTGGACGTGCTGGTGTAGTGTTCAATGTCCGCATTACGAACTGAACCAATCGTCTATATAATGCCACTAATTCATTATATAATACTCGTAAATCTGCGATCGGCATGGTCTGTATGCCTGGGTGAGGTGTATATTCTGCAAACATAGGCCATGTAGGTCCCGCATTACTTAAAGGACCTAGCCTCACTTGTCGTAGTACATGTGGTGGGGCGCCTTCAAACCACTTCTGATGCTCTTGATATGTGAGCGATATTTCATGATACTGGTATGCTTCGTATCTTACTGGTACGTTCGCAATTTCATATGTGTGAAATGTATGTGTTCTTTGGTCAGCCTCAGGAAAGGTGACCCAACAGTAAAAAGTCTCTGTTTGGTATGCTTCAGTCACTTCTGTAATCAAAGTAACATCCCCGCCCTCTTCTGTAAGGCCATGCGCTAATAAATGTTGTGTAAGTGCATGTCTAGCATTCGCAGGAATATCTATGGTATTAGCCATAGTTGTTTAGAGAAACAGAACACCAAATAGGGGAAGTTTTTCCTTTTTATGGGTTCGAGCTCGAACAACCTACAGCTTAATTAGGTGTTACCTGTTCAGCTGAGGAGGAATCTTCCAAAGACCACGGACGTCTTCGTATAACGGTACTTAGGGCACCTGTTGTCTGTGAGACAGTGATAGTCAGGGTATCCGTAAATTTGTGCCTAATCACCATCGTTGGTGGCGCCATGTCGTAGTTTGGACTCTTGCTCTGAGCAAGACTGCTGGTTTAAATATAACAGAACTTTTGTTTGTAGGCGACTGAATCTTTCCTACAACAAGTAGCAACTGTTGTCCCAACCTTACCGGCTCACTAGAAGCACCTCACCAGAAACGCAATAGTAAAAGGTGATTTGTGGCAGTCGCTTACGCATGGAATCAAAGTAAGATATCTTAGGGTTGTCGTGGTTAAACAGAAATTACCCTTTTCTCACAGATATATTATGTCTCATACAAACAAAGGTAATAACACAGATGCAGTGAAGTTATAATAGTTTTTATTTAACATAACTGCAATTTGCGATAAGTTGCATGAACTGCAATGATTAGGATAATGAATATACCAAGCAACAGTATTGTGAAGAAGAGAGTCATTGTTATGAAGACCCCCACCATTTTACAATATTTGAAAGAAATATATATATGTATGTATAAGATGGAAAATGCCCTAATACCCTAATGAGAATAGGCCTAACCTCCTACCTAAAGGAGAGCTGGGTTTGCTAAACCTAATCTGCCAAAGCCGTGTCCATGAGAGGAGCCCCCAGCCCTCGTTACCTTGGAATGAGGTCTCTATCTCAGACTCCGCAGGGACACGAAGACTGGGTCAGCGTCAAGATGACTGCAGCATCTGTATCAGCGATGGTGGCGATGCCCTCTGGTCGGAATCCCTCTGATTATCTGTCTAAAAGTGTGTTGTATTTATACAGATCTACAAGTTCCCCTGACGTAGGTGTATCACAAAATAATAGATAACAGGCATGCTTGGGATGGCAATTAATATCAACAATCCCTCGAAAGTATAGAGAGGGAAAATCCCTAAGTGTGAACACCTACTGTTTGTTTGTCTTTCGCGCTTGATCTTGACGCCTTGGCGCAGTGACACTGATAATAAAACTCATAACAAGTGGCTTAACTATAAACAAGGCAGCCATCTTAGAGGAAATAAATAATTAAATGAGCTAAGACAGAGCAAGCTAAGTAGGTTAAAAGTCACTAGGTGACGGGGGCACGAGTTTACAAGCCTAAGGCTAAGCTAACTCCTGCTATCCCATTAAAACACACTAGGATTCACTACACTAGTCACACTGTATAGGCTCCATGTCCTCACCCAATAGCCACATACGGTACCTCTGGAGCTGCCCCATCACATAAGGGATGCTGCTATTCCTAAAAATATAAGCGTCATGCACTGATCCAGGAAACTTGGCATTCACATGGGAGATGTACTGGCCGGCCAAACACACCATCTGCACATTCATTGAATGGTAACTCTTCTGGTTTCTGTACACCTGTTCACTCCTGCAGGGGGGTACCAAGTCCACATGTGTCCCATCAATGGCACCTATGATGTTGGGGATATGTCCCAGGGCATAGAAGTCACCTTTCACTGTAGGCAAATCCTCCACCTGAGGGTAAACGATGTAGCTGCGCATGTGTTTCAGCAGGGCAGACAACACTCTGGACAACACGTTGGAAAACTTAGGCTGGGACATCCCTGTTGCTATGGCCACTGTTGTTTGAAAAGACCCACTTGCCAGGAAATGGAGTACTGACATGACCTGCATTAGATGGGGGATTTCTGTGGGATGGCGGATAGCTGACATCAGGTCTGGCTCCAACTGGGCACACAGTTCCAGGATTGTGGCACGATCAAGTCTGTAGGTGACAATTACATGTCGCTCCTCCAGTGTCGACAGGTCCACCAGTGGTCTGTACACCGGAGGATGCCGCCACCTCCTCATCTGCCCCAGCTGACGTGCTCTATGGAGGACAACAGCAAGCAGAGAGTCAACCAACACTGAGGTGAGTTAACACAACTTTATTCCTTAATTTTTTTAAACCGCTATGTGCCTGTATTAGTGTGTATGCAAGGCCTAGATCTGTGTGACACATTTAAAATGAATGCCATGTGGCCCCCTGAAGTGGCGGCTGCCTGACCTGTAATGTGGGACAAGGGGATATGAGGTAACTGCGCTGGCGTTGTATACCGTTGCGGTAGGCAGTCGTAGACCACGGTGCAATCCTGCATTGGTTAACATTGGACCCTATGGGTCCGAGGAGCCAATGACGATGTACACCGGCGGTCATGGTACTCACCACCGCAAACGTGACCGCCATTTTCTCGCTGTTCAATCACTTGATACCTGATCTTCGACAGGAGAGGACCTATACTGCAAGTGCTGCTGTGACCTCAGTCTGAAAGAGACAATGGCTCATGTGTCTGGGGAAAGGGCCCCTGCCTTCAGCACAGAGGAGTTGGAGAAACTAGTGGATGGGGTCCTCCCCAGTACACGCTACTCTACGGTCCTCCAGACAAACATTTAAGTACACTGTGAGCATGCCGAATGGGCATTGCCTGTGTGGAGTGGTGTGGATGGAAGGTGGGGGGGGACAATGAGGCGTGCATGAAACGACGGTGAGTGCATGTGCGTCATGGCAAGGGTAGGGATGCGGGCCAATGACTGTGACAGTGCGGATGGTTATATCTTCTCCTTTTCCCCTGTACTATTCCTTTAGGTCAGCGCCCACCAGAAGAAGGATATTTGGCGTGCCATCGCCAAGGAAGTCCGGGCCCTGGGGGTCCACCACAGACGGAGCACCCACTGCTTTAAAAGATGGGAGGATATTCGCCGCTGGAGCAAGAAGATGGCGGAGGCCCAGCTGGGGATGGCCTCCCAACGTGGGAGGGGTGCCTGTCGCTCCATGACCCCCCTGATATTCCGGATCCAGGCGGTGGCGTATCCGGAGTCAGATGGGCACTTGAGGGCATCACAGCAGCCACAAGGGGGTGAGTACAGTCACATTCAGCTGATTCTGTGCACAGTGGAGGTGTCTGGGTGGGGGAGGTGGGCTGTGAGTTCCCCTAGGCCAGGGCGAGTTTAGTAGGCAAGGTCCTGTCGTATGGCAGGCCATGTGGCACCCCTCCTCACCTGTGTTCAGAGCCAACTACACCTAGTCAGGCTCCTGTGACTTCCATGTGTGCAGCAATCGGGCGTAGGCCTTGTAACCCATGTCCCTGTGATTAATTAGGGAACTCAAAGTGCACGGCGTAGTGCAGGGGGCTTCTGTGTCTGTAGTGTCCGCCAACAGTAGCGGTATTGCATGCACTCAACATGTCTTTCTTCTGTCTTCCCCCCCCCTTTTTGTGGTCTCCCTGTTCTTGTGTGCATTAGCATCATCAGACAGAGGAGCAGTGACACTGTTGCAGGAGGGAGCTGCATCCCACATGGCCCTGGAGGGCGAGACAACGGAGTCTGAAGCCACCAGTGGGACAGAGGGCGAGGGGAGCTCCACGGAGGCGACAGGAGCTGAGACCAGTGACACAGACTCCTCCTCTGATGTGCGCTCCCTTGCGGTGGCGGGCCCCTCTGTGCCCACTGCACTATAGGTACAGCCACCACCCCCCACCAGCACCGCCCTCCCAGCAGCCCCTCAGCGTGTGCCCCGTGGCCGCTCACCCAGGAGGGTGGGCATCTCCTTTGCCCCAGGCACCCCAGCCCTTGCCCCAGTCAGCCCTGCTGCCCTCAGTGAGGAGGCCATTGACCTCCTTATGTCCCTCAATCAATCAATCAATCAATCAAGGCATTTATAGAGCCCGCTACTCACCTGTGAGGGTCTCAAGGCGCTGGGGGGGGTTCTGCTGCTCAAAGAGCCAAGTCTTGAGGCTCCTCCTGAAGGCGAGGTGGTCCTGGGTGGTTCTTAGGTGAACGGGAAGGGAGTTCCATGTCTTGGCTGCCAGGTAGGAGTAGGATTTACCTCCAGTGGTGGTTCTGCGGATACGAGGGATGGTGACGAGAGCGAGGCTGGCTGAGCGAAGTTGACGGGTGGGCGTCTGTTGAGGTATTTGGGGCCCTTTTTGTGGAGGGCTTTGTGTGCGTGGGTGAGGAGCCTGAAGGTGATCCTTTTGTTGACGGTGGAGCCAGTGCAGGTGTTTCAGGTGGGCGGATATGTGGCTGTGGTGCGGTATGTCGAGGATGAGGCGTCCGGAGGCGTTCTGTATGCGCTGAAGACGATTCTGTAGCTTAGCGGTGGTTCCTGCGTATAGGGTGTTTCCGTAGTCCAGGCGGCTTGTGACGAGGGCGTGGGTAACAGTTTTTCTAGTTTCGGCGGGGATCCAGCGGAAGATTTTTTGGAGCATGCGAAGGGTGTGGAAGCAGGAAGACGAGACGGCGTTGATTTGCTTGGTCATGGTGAGGAGGGGATCCAGGATGAATCCGAGGTTGCGTGCTTGGTCTGAAGGGGTTGGTGCTGTGCCCAGGGCCGTGGCCACCAAGAGTCGTTCCAGGCGGACGGGGAGTGTCCGAGGATGAGGACCTCCGTCTTGTCAGAGTTCAGCTTTAGGCGGCTGAGCTTTATCCATTCTGTGACGTCTTTCATTCCATCCTTGGCGGTGGCTGGGTCTTTGGTGAGGGAGAGTATCAGCTGGGTGTCGTCGGCGTAGGAGATGATGTTGTGTTTGCGAGCGATGTTGGCGAGGATGCTCATGTAGATAATGAAGAGGGTGGGGCTGAGCGAAGAGGCTTGTGGAACGCCGTAGATGATCTCGGTGGGTTCTGAGCAGAAGGGCGGGAGGTAGACTCTTTGGGTTCGGTCAGAGAGGAACGAGATGATCCAGTTCAGGGCCTGTCCTTGGATTCCAGTGGAGCGGAGGCGGGTTATTAGGGTGCGGTGGCACACGGTGTCGAAGGCAGCCGAGAGGTCCAGGAGGATGAGCGCGGTTGTTTCTCCGTTTTGTCCATCAGGGTTCTGATGTCGTCGGTGACTGCGATGAGGGCGGTTTCTGTGCTGTGGTTGGCCCGAAAACCTGATTGGGAGGGGTCGAGCAGGTTGTTATCTTCAAGGAAGGTGGTCAGTTGCTTGTTGGTGGCCTTCTCGATGACCTTGGCCGGGAAGGGGAGAAGAGAGATGGGGCGGAAGTTCTTCAGGTCGTTGGGGTCAGCCGTGGGTTTTTTCAGGACAACGTTGACTTCCGCGTGTTTCCAGTTCTCGGGGAAGGTGGCAGATGTGAACGAGCTGTTGATGATGCTTTGGAGATAGGGGGCGATGATCGCGTCGGCTTTGTTGAAGATGTGGTGGGGGCACGGGTCCGAGGGGGAGCCGGAGTGGATGGTGTTCATGGTGATTCTGGTCTTTTCTGAGCTGATGGGGGTCCAGGCGTTGAGGGTAGTGGCTGGGGCTGTAGGTTCAGTGGTGGGCGGTGGGATTTGGGGTCCGATGCTGTCGTGTAGGTTGGTGATCTTTCGATGGAAGAAAGTAGGGAGGGAATTGCAGAGTTCCTGTGAGGGCGTGATGGTGTTGGAGCTGGCGTTGGGGTCGGAGAGCTCTTTGACGATGTTGAAGAGTTCCTTGCTGTTGTGGGTGTTGTTGTCAAGTCTCTCTTTGAAAGATGCCCTTTTGGTGGAGCGGATCAGCTGGTGGTGTTCACGGGTGGCGATCTTGAGGGCTGACATGTTTTCTGCGGTGTGTTCTTTGCACCAGGTTTTTTCGAGGGTACGGCAGGATTTCTTGGATTCTTTGAGGGCTTCCGTGAACCACAGGGGTTTCCTGATGTTGGTCTCACTGTTGGGAGGTCTACCATTTTGAATGCCATCCAGGGTGTAGAAAGGCAGTTGCAACAGACCAATGCATACCTGGATGGCATTCATTCTGGTCAGGCAGCCCAACCGCAAGCTTTTCAGACTCTGGGCTCAGCACTGATGGCAGCCATTGTCCTTGTGTCCAGCCTCCCCCCTCCAACTTCCTCTACCCAGACCCAAACCCCTGTACCTCAGCCTATCCCAGCACACCATCAGACCAGCATGCACACACCTCAACACACAAGGGAAGCTCTGGCAAACATAAGCAGCACACATCCCACAGGCACTCACACAAGCATCATACCCATGCACACAAACCAACATCCACTGCCTCCACTGTGTCCCCCTCCTCCACGTCTCCCTCCTCCCTCCCAGTCTCGTCTCCACTCACACCTGCATGCACTACATCTTCAGCCATTACCTCCATCACCAGCACACCCATCACCACACCCCGCATACGTGCACTCACCACCCCCACTACCATTCACACATCCCCTGTGTCCTCTCCCAGTGTGTCTGTGAGCCCACCTCCCAAGGTACACAAACGCAGCCACACACCCACCCAACAGCCATCCACCTCACGACAGCCTCCAGCCCATGCACCTTCACCCAAAGTCAGCAAACGTACACCTCCTACAACCACTACCTCTTCCTCCACTCCCAGACCCCCTCCATCTACCCGTCCCAGTGTCTCCCAAAAACTTTTCCTGTCCAACCTTGACCTCTTCCCCTCACCTCCCCCACCCCTTCAGTCCCCTAGGGCCAGCCTTTCCAGATCCCAACCAAGCACCTCAGCCACCACATCACCGGGCACAGTGGTGCCAGCAGTAACCAGCTTCTGGGGTGCGCCAAGCAGCAGGGCAGCCAGTGTGCCAAGGAGCCAGACCACGGACAGTCCCCCATCTCAAAAGCATAAAAAGTTTGCCAGTGCCCGGCGGGAAAAAGGCAAAACATCTGCCACCAAAGCCTCTCCCAGGAGTACAGTTGGGAGTGAGAAGACAGCTGCGCCACTATCCAAGGTGGGGAAGGGGCACAGAATGTCAGGCAAGTTGCAGAAAATCTGCACGGCGGACAAGACCGCCACCAGCACTGCTGCCAAGGACACCGCCGCCACAAGAACCGCTGCCAAGGACACCACCACCACAAGCACCACTTCAGAGGATACTGCCGCCACCAGCACCGCTGCTAAGGACACCGCCGCCACAAGCACCACTTCAGAGGACACCTCCGCCACAAGCACCGCTGCCAAGGACACCGCCGCCACAAGCACCGCAGGCCAGTGAGCGCCAAAAGCTCTGACGCTACCGGGACCACCACAAGCAGGATGAAGCACTCTGTGCACCAAGCCCCCTCCAGAACCAGTGGAGTAGACCATCCACTACCTCAGTCCTTGGCAGCATGAAGCACTCTGGGCACAAAACGCCCTCCAGAACCAGTGGAGAAAGGCATCCACTACCTCAGTCCTTGGCAGGATGAAGCACTCTGGGCACAAAGCCCGCTCCAGAACCAGTGGAGTATGGTATCCACTACCTCAGTCCTTTGCAGGATGAAGCACTCTGGGTACAAAGCCCCCTCCAGAACCAGTGGAGACTGTTATCCACTTGAGAGACTGTGGCTTTGCACTCCCCAGGATAAAGCAGTGAGCAAACCACCCACTTGAGAGACTTGAGAGACTGTGGCTTTGCACTCCCCAGGATACATCAATGGGCATGGAGCCCCCTTGTGGATCTGGCGTTGTACACTCATCCGGCTGAGGTGCCCCCCTTCCCTTCCCCCTGAGGTGCCTGTTGTATTTCGAACTGATGCCCCAGCAGTGTTCTCTCCATTTTGATTGGGTATCTTGTTTGGGCCTCGCCCATGCATTTTGGGCCCAGTGGCACACGGACTTTAATGGTGGAATACCTTGGACTTGTATTATTGGTGTATATATTTGTTAATAGTGTATATATTTTTTTAATACTGAATTTTAATAGCTTACAAACGTTCAACTCATTTCCTTTTGTCTTTGCATTCTTCCGGGGGGTTGGGGGGTGTAACTGTGATGTATCATGATGTATTAGTGTGTGTGTTGTCCTGGGTGAGGGTGGAAGTGTTGCGTGTTGTGTGTGTGTGTCACTCTCTTTTCCCTCCCCCCTCCCCTGTGTCACCGTGGTCTTCGCCGCCAGCGTTCGTGCTCCCGGTAGAGGACCAGGAAGACAAAGGCAGGGAGTATGTGGAGTTCCTGTTCCATGGCGTCCTGGTTCCTCGTGGGGTGTGTAGAGATGAGCGTTTTCCCTTCCAAGTCCTGTTTCCGCCGTGTTTTTGTTTGCGGTGAATCTGCCCCGGAAAAGGTGGCGGATTGGACTGTTGTAAGACTGTGGGCGGTACTTTGTCCTCCGCCTGTCTGTTGGCGGTTACCGCGGCGGTGTTTGTTTGTACCGCCGTGGCAGTCGGACTGTTAAAGTGGCTGTCTATGTTGGCGGTTTCCGCCGCGGTCGTGATTCAATTTTTTTTTACCGCCGGCCTGTTGGCGGTTTTACTGCCGCTTGAACACTGACTGCCAGGGTTGTAATGACCACCTGTGTGTTTGAAAATGCCATTTTTAGAAAGTTAGCATTTTCTTGCCTAAACTTGCCTAAACTATTTCTGTGACTCTGCCTGTTTGTGGATTCCCTGTCTCGGTCAGTTTGACAGTTGGACTGGTTGCACCTCTCACTAGACAGTGACACAAAGAGAACTGGGGGTTAGCCTGCATATCCTGATGAGCCATCTGTGCTAGGAGGGAGGGGAGGAGTGGTCACTCACACCTGAAAGGGCTGTACCTGCCCTCACACAATGCAGTCTCCAACCCCCAGGTGTGTGTCTGGGGCCTGGCCTGGGCAAGGCAGGATTTCACAAACAAGAGAGACTTTTCTTTGAAGTAAGCCTACTTCAAAGGACAAAATTGGTATAAGAAGGGCACCCAAAACCACAGACTTTAGAACACTTCTGGAAACAAAGAGGAACCTCTGCCTGGAGAAGAGCTGAAGAACTGAGGAAGAAGAGCTGCCCTGCCTGTGACTGTGTTTTGTGGAGCTATCCTGCAGTTGCTGCTTCTGCCTGTGCTAGAGGACAAAGACTGGACTTTGTGTGCCTTCCTTCTTGTGAAGAACTCTCCAAGGGCTTGATTTAGAGCTTGCCTCCTGTTGTTTGAAGTCTCATGGACAGCAAAGACTTCTCTCTGCCAGCACCTGGAGCCTCTGCTGAGAATCCTACTCTGCCAAGTGGTGCCCATCCAGTTCCTGGGACCCTAAAAGCAGAAGCTGGCAGCCAAAGAGTGAAAAATCCGCGCGCCGACTGCTTTGCTGGGAAAAGATCAACGCAACCCCGATCTGCGGCTGAAGAATTGACGTGACGCCAGCCTTGCGGCTGAAAATCAATGCTCGCCTGCATGACTGAAAAGATTGACTCACACGGCTGGAGAAACAACACGCAGCATCGCTGACGGAGGCTGGTGAGATCGTGTGGTTTTCGGATCATCGTGCGGCAGGATTTCTGATGCAAACATCGCTGGGCGTGTAAAAATGATGCAAGGCCTGCCCGGATCCGAGAGTGCAGTTTGAATCGACGCATCCTTCTCCTGCAGAGAGAAGAAACGACACACGCCGACTCAACTGAAGGAGAAACAACACATGGCCTTGCTCGTGAGTGATATCAACGCATCGCAAGCCCCTTTTGACACACACTCGCCTGTGCAGGGTTATTTTTGACGCGCCTAGGTACATTTCCACACTAACAGCGTTAGCGTTGTGTTTAAAATTACATGAAGACTCTTTTTGTTTTTTAATTGATAACTTGAATTGTGTACTTGTATTTGTGGATTTTTGTTGTTTTGGTCTTGTTTTGTTTAGATAAATATTTTCTATTTTTCTAAACCTGTGTTGTGTCATTTTGTAGTGTTTTCATTAAGTTACTGTGTGTGTTGATACAAATACGTTACACCCAGCACTCTGAAGTTAAGCCTGCCTGCTCGTGCCAGGCTACCAAGGGGGTGAGCGGGGGTTAGTTGAGGGTGATTCTCTTTTACCCTGACTAGAGTGAGGGTCCTTGCTTGGACAGGGGGTAACCTGACTGCCAACCAAAGACCCCATTTCTAACACATGATATCACAACTTACATCCAAAACAGCTCCGTCTGTGTCCAAGCTAAAAACCCCCACAGCCGGTAGGGTTACTTCAACTCCTCCCAATCCCACCTGCTCCATGGCACACCATCATCATGGTCTTCATTACTGACCTTCCTGTTTCAAATGGGTACTCAGTCAACTGGGTAGACGATTTGACAAAAATGGCCAACTTTACCCCCTTAAAAAGGGTCCCCAGTGCTTCAGCTCTAGCAAGCTTATTTATTCAGCATATAATGAGACTACATGGTTTGCCCTCAGCAATTGTGCCCGACCGTGAACCCCAGTTTGTCTCTTGATTTTGGCAAAGCACTTTTTCGGTCTTGGGGATAGATATATGCCTGTCCTCTGCTTACCACCCCCAAACGGATGACAAAACAGAAAGAACCAACCAGTCCCTAGAACAGATATTAAGATTTTTATATCCTCATGCTCCATTGAATGGGAGAAGGCCTCACCCATGGTAGAATTTGTTTAAAACAATAGTACCCATGCAGCTACAGGGGTTTCTCTTTTTTATTGTATTTCTGGTCAACATCCTAGAATGCTTCCTATATTGGACCACCCTCCAAGGTACCTTCAGTACAGGAACATCACATTAGGTTGTAGGATATCCAATCACAGGCCCTCAAACACCAGGTCTGGTAAAAACCTATGGCTTGTAGGATCACGAAAGCTACATCCCTGTTTCATTTGCCCTTTCACCATCACAAAGATTATTAACCCACTAGCCGTAGAACTAGCGCTGACCACTGAGTATAAGATACATCCTGTATTCCATGTGTTCCTGCTTCGACCCTATTCTCCATGCACCCGCTCCACTCCTCCACCGCTTCCCTTAAAAGTAGCTGGGCACTGGGAGTTTGAAGTCGCTAAAGTGTTGGATTCCAAACATATTCATGGAGTGTTACATTATCTCTTGGCGTGGAAAGGTTATGATTCAGCGGCTAACTCCTGGGAACTGGATAGTGCTGTCCATGCCCCTCGCCTGTCAATTCCATTTTCAGAACCCAACCCAGCCCCACCCAGTAAGACCTTCTTTGATGGGAGACTGTTGTGATTCCCTCGTCTAGGTCTAGTTCTTGTGTTGTGTGCAGCCAGCTACCCCAGGAGTGATGGTTCAATCATGTTACATTGAATAATAAATGTGGTTAATTACATTGAATTGCCATTGCTGGGATTGCCACAGCTTATTTATTCTGCTTTATTCTGCTCTAAGGAGGCCGGTTTGTAACCACCTTAGCCTCTGCATGTTTCTAGAAGGCTGCTGTACTGGTTGCTAGGCAACACCCTCCTAATTTTCTGTTTTCCATGTGCTACACGTGACTTCTTCCAAGGGAGACTATAATTATACAGGTCAGGCAGTGCTTGGTTTTGTTTCCTATTTCTGCTGAGGTGAGGTCAAGAGGGTAAACCAACTCTTTCAAGCTTCTTCACTGTTGCCAGTCAAACAGGAAAATGACTAAGCTGAGATTCAGAGCCAGCCCAGCAAAGAATTCCACAAGGCTTTCTCACTGTTGATCGGCAACCAGGATCAATGAATTTTTCCAGCAAAGCTAAGTCACAAAATTAAAGGCACTCACAGTAGAGTGAATGCTTTTGAACTAATCCTTTATGTATTTCTAAAAACAACGTTGGTGACTTTCATTTCAGAAGAGAGACATTCAAGGTAGTTAGCAAGAATGTCTGAAAGACTGTTTAGTCTTGATTATTTTTATTATTACTCTTATCCAATCGCTTGTTGTCTTTAAGTTGTGACCTGTGAAATAAAGCGGCACACCTAAAACCATGTTCTGAGATACAATGTATGCTGCCTGCTACTAACAAAATCATAAATTCCTACAAATCATTTTCAGTGTTGAGCAATACTCAATGTCAGTGATTGTCACAAAATGAACATGGGGACAATCATATTTTGAAAGTCTTCAGAGCTTTATTGTTCAACCAGTGCTCATACATATTTGCTTGTGGGAAGAAAATATTCATGTTTTGTTTGTTTTAGTTAAGTTACATGTTTAGTATGTGCAACAACGTCAAGAGTGATTACTTAACATGATATAGGACAGAGTGGAGTCCCAGGCAATAAAGGGGCGTTCCTGCCGGCTCTGTGGAGTGGAAAGAAAGTACAAGGAAGCGAGTTGAGTGACAGGTGATTATCTGGGGGTCTGAGTGAGTGCATGAGCATTAGTTGTTTAGTGGGCAGCACGTTACTCATACCTGTTACTTTCCCGTAGAGAACCTGACTCCTCAACAACACAGTGATACAGACCACCTGCACCCTCAAGAGTAGGGGCCCAGCTGAACCAGGCAGCAGTGGCAGTATCTCTCTCTCACTCTCTCTCTCTCTCTCTCTCTCTTTCTCTCTCTCTTTCTGTGTCATCCAAATCCCACTCCCTTTGGGGACACCTGCCGGGACGCCCGTGTTAAGATCAACAGTGCCAAGAGGTGTCCTGGGAGGCCAGGGGAACCATCATTGCCCCTACAGACAACCTGCTTTAAAGGTGACTGGACAAGCTTTCACAGGATACAAATGGCCAGAACACCATCTCCCAAGTCTTAGGAGATTACCAACAGTCCCAAGGCATGATGGGCCAGGTACTTGCCATGATGGGTGAGATCAAGCAGCTGCACAAGGACAACCACCAGGAGGTAATGCAACAGTTGTAGGCCCTCAATTCCAACATGGTTCCCCCTTACAGGGGTGCTGAGAGACATCAACACCACCCTGTGCAAGGTCTGTCCACAACACCAAACCCCTTCCACTGGCCATGTAGCATCAGCCCTTTCTACATCTGTGGCAGCCAGTGGAATGGAGGCTTTGCCATTCACCCCTGCCCCTGTAGCTGAAGAACACCACCACAAACATGGACCTCCACCAAAATAACCAGGAGGTGCAGATGCCAAGACTTCAATGACTGCCAGGATGTGATCCTCTAATGACTGGTTTCCCTTGTGTGCACTGATACACCCTGTTGACTCTGCTACGATTACTGTCCATTTTTAATGGATAGTAAGATACTAGACTTGAGACTTCAAATGTTTTAGCAGCTATCCTGAAGATAATATCCACCATGACTGAACACTTCACTGTTTGCATTTTATTGCTTTGATCCCATATATTTTATTTTTCTGTGTACTTGTAAATAAACACAACTAAATGCAATAAATGTTTAAGAGTTATATTTCAACCATTTTGAACAGTTAACTGTGAATTTTCTTGAATACACATGATATACTTAAATGTAGCAATTCTGGGAAGGGACAGGTCACATGTACTGTTGATTCTGGGTTCAATGCATACACAATTATACAAGTGGACAATCACCAAATCCCATTTATAGTACTGTGCAGCACATAGGCCGACCATATTCCAATGATCACTCAGTGAAGTACATCTTCACAATTTAGTGCATCAGCATAGGTGTTAGTAACTAACATCCCATAGACCACTGAATTAAGGGACATGTCAGACTTTGCCTATCCAAATAAGTAAACCCTTATCACATACCCATACCATTCCTACCAAATGAACATACCCTATAATGCGGACAGAAGTCAATATAACTCTCCTCAGTCAGGGAACCTTCCACTTACCATGCCAAAGGTATTGGTAGATATGCTACTCACCTATGTCAGACTTGACACACATGCACACTGGCCTGTAAGGAATCACAATGACAGCTACATACAAGTAGGACAGTACCATTATCAAATCAATGAGAAAGTTTGGTGAATGGTTTGCACAGGAAGACATTTGTCATAGACCCATGATCACACACATGACACCATAGGACATGCATACCATGGCAAACCGGTCTATTGTATGGAACAGAACACTGCCATCCCACTGTCCTGGCAACCTGGACATGGAACTCATGCACCACCGAATATAATGTCAGACAGTACCTAGATCATTCCATGTCCACTTCACATGTTAGACCAGCTAAACCACCTGCCAGTGACACAATTCAGAAATGTGTACATGAGAATGGCATTGTGATGAGATCTGCAAAATACCAAATTAAAACAAGGATTTTAGGCAGGTAAAGGTCAACATGACCTAGAAATACATGTCCCAAATGCAATGGTAACTTAAAATGTATATTGTGATAAACACTAACAAAAAAGCTCATCACGATAGTTTAAACTCTATTTACTATTTTGCATTAAAAGCTGGGCTACGTATTGCAAAGCAATGAATAACATGTCTGATGGCAATAGAAAGACCCTTCTCAAACATCCAGACCTCCACCACTACCCTACTGAGTCAATCAAATTACAGAACAACACAGACCTACAGTCAGGTGAAGTACTGATTGATGAGATCAGCCAGAATGTCTCCACCTTCATCCTCATCACTGTCATCCTCACTTGGCATTTCTGCATTCTCACCGATGAAACTGATGGTTTCCCCTCATTAGGGATGCATTGAATCTGATGCCTCAGGGTGAGGTTGTGGAGCATGCAGCAGGCTACAATGATCCAACACAATATGGTGGGTGAGTAGAGGAGGGTGCCACCAGAATTATCAATGCTACGGAATCTTTCTGATAAGTGACAGCATCATGTGAAACTGAGATGGCCATCTGACATGTCACATGACATACAAGGTTAACATATTCACACCTGTTGCAGAGTAATCCCTTTTGGTAAGTGAAGGGTGAACATGGACATTTATTATGTCTCATCAGAGTGACCAATATTTGTGTTGTATACTATTAAGGTGTTGCAACATTTATATAGGCAACTACCCACACAACTTTTTCCATAGGCATACTGTTGTAGGTATGATACATAGACAAATGTAGCCTATTCACAGCTATGGCACAGTCTGTACTTTGTCAACATCATGTGTCAATGGAAAGGTTAAGTAATAACTCAACATTGGCATTTGTTATGTGTACCTGCTGTTGATATGAAGGATATGTCAAATGAGGCCTGCCTGTTTTGCAACCTCATTTTTGGATTGCTACCTATTTGGTGCAGATGTGGAAGTTCATACACACCTGAGAGTAGGTTGGTTTGTGCGTCCAGGCATTTGGCTTACATCATGGTTGGTGTACCAGTTATGTAAACATCACATATTGTTAGAAATGGGGTTTCTGGTTGGCTAGGGTGTGCACCTAAGCCAGGCAGAACCTACCCACTCATGTCCGGGCAAGGGAGTTACACGTCCAAGATAACCCCTGCTCACCCCCTTGGTAGCTTGGCACGAGCCGTCAGGCCTATCCCAGAGGCAACGTGTAAAGCGTTTGCACAACACACACAACACATGTGATGCAAAATGTACACCACAAAGTAAACACAACACTGAGCTATGTAAATATAAACTGTATTGCACAAAACATAATTAGACCAACATTACACATTAGTAATACCCTGCTACCTTAGCAGTTGTCAGAACGTTACACTAGTTACTAATATTCTGCAAGAATACGCAGTTGTCACATTAGAACACGTAAGTACTCAGGATTCTGCAACATAAGCAATAGTCAGGAATTACAGTAAGAATTCTATGCACTTGTCATGAATACCTCCTAAATACCCATAACAGGAACCTTAGAGAACATATAACAAGTCATAAAAATACATATCAGCATGCCATGTCCATAAAAGGAACATTAGCATATAAATGTAATGGCAGGAAAAGCAGGTAAAACATATAACTTCCCCTAGGTCCATACTTGGCTCACTGAGCCACTATTTCCCTAAAAAGTACCTGGTTTCTTGATGAAGAGGCACTCCTAGTGCCTAGAAGAGCATAGGGGCCCCCAGTGCTCCTATGAGCAAAAAGGGGGCCATGCGGTCTCTCTGAGGGGAGAGGGACGGACGGCACCCTCTTCGTGGCGAAAGAACGGGTTCCTCTGGGGGCCTGCGATCTCTGTGGGACCTCCCCGGGCCTCCAATGGCCCTCTCCCAAAGGGGGGACAACCAACAATTGCCCAACTGAAAGTACGGGGCGATTGCGCCCTTTAGGCAGTGGCCGGGGGGGAAGGAACTCCCTTTCTGCTCCTGGGCCCTGCAATACTGAGGGCAGAGAGGTCTTGTGGCGCGGGGGCCTCCGATGAGGCCTCCTCCCGCCCATCACCTCGAAGTGCAGCAGCGGAGGTCCAACTGCTCAGGAGTGGTCCCAACTCTTCTCTGGCTGGGGTTGGCTCCCACATGGAGCGGATTCAACCAGTGCCCCGGGGGCACGAGTCCAGGTTCACGTTCCCCAGAGGGACAACAGGAGTGGGCTCGCTCCTTCTGGCGTCTTTGGTGGTGGCTTGGGGGCACCGGGGGCAATGCGGCTCTGGCGCACAGAGATCAATTAAAGCCAGGCCGTGATTTGTAGCAGCAGGGAGTGCTTGTCAAAGCGTGATGATATTATTATAAGCCTGGGCTGCGGCAGTGATGTTTTTCAGGCACAAACAGCGCTCAAAACAGCGTGAGGGGCACAATGGTGATTCCGGGCTGCATTGGTGATTTTGGGCCAGAAAAAGTGCTTTAAAAGCATGCAGGGCACTCAGGAGTGCACTCCCAGTGCTTCCTCATCAAGACAGCCCTCTGTTTGCAAGAATACTTTTACAGAGGTCAGGGGCCACAGCACCCTGCCTCTGGAGACAAAAACAAGGAAGAAGAGGTGCAGGGCTGGCGAACCCAGCTACAGGCCAGCACACAAGGGGATGCCAGCAGTGGCAGTTGCTCCTAGTGATCAAGAAGGTCACAGGTCAGCACAGCAGCAGCAGTCCAAGGTGGTCCTTATGAGTCCTCTCAACAGCGTCCTGTCCAGCTCCAGGTAAGGTTCCTGGAGTTCCCAGATTGTCCAAAATGATGTCTAAATTGTGGGGAAAATCCCCCTGTACTTATACCTTTCTCTCCTCCAGCCCAGGCTCCAAACATCAGTGTAGGGTAAACAACCCTATGTTGTGAGGCCAGGGCACAGCCTTTACAAATGCAGGTGTGCCCCGCCTCTCCCTTCTCTCAGCCCAGGAAGGCTTTACAATATGTAGATGCACCTCTGTGACACCTCCACCCTCCCTGTGTTCAGGCTGTCTGAAAAGTATGCACAAAGCCCCAATTGTCAGTCTGCCCAGACGTGGATTGGAGGCAAGCTGCAAAACAACAAAGTCATGAGCACAGATATATGCACACTTTCTAGAAGTGGCATTTCTGTGATAGTAATAAAAAATACACCTTCACCAGTAAGCAGCATTTCTCATCACTATCGCTACCCCTCATAAATCAGACAATACCCCATACACCTAAGGCAGGGCATTTCCAATGCAATCCTATGAGAGGGCAGCACTCACAGCAGTGAGACACCAAGTTAGGCTGTTTGTCACTACCAGGACAGGCCACGCAACATGGCACATGTCCTGCGTTCTACACACATGGCACCCTGTCCATAGGGCTAGCTAGTGCATACCTTAGGGGTGACTTACATGTAGTAAAAGGCGAGTTCTGGGCCTGGCAAGTAAATTTAGATGCCAGGTCCCTGTGGCAGAAAACTGCACACACAGGCCCTGTGCTAGGAGGCCTGATTTAGGTTTGACAGGCTAATTCAGTGGGTGGCGCAAGCAGCGCTGCAGGTCCACTAGTAGCATTTAATTTACAGGCCCTGGGTGTAGGGATACCACTTTACAAGGGACTCATAGGTACATTAAATATGCCAATTAGATATAAGCCAATCATACCAATTTTGTAAGGGAGAGCACATGCACTTTAGCACTGGTTAGCAGTGAAAAAGTGTTCAGAGTCAAAACGTCAGCCAAAAAAGGTCAGAAACATAAGGAGGCAAAAAGCAAAAATTCTGGGGAATGACCCTGTAAAAGGGCCAGGTCCAACACGTATGCTTTGGTTCTAGGAATCCTCCACAGACAGACGTCAGGCATGCCATGTCTTATGTGTGGGTAGTGATGTTGTTAGTCAGTCAGTATTGATGTTAATTGCATAGTTAATTGCATAATTAGCTAGTTCTGGTTTTCACCTTCCTGCACAGTACAGTAGTCCATTTGATACATACACTTTATTGACAACTTCTTATTGTATGTGGGACATTGGTCTAAGCTCAATTGGTCCTCTCATGACTGATAGTGTTCGATTTCTGGGGACCATTTTCCTATTTGCCTTAGTCCACATTGTATTGTCACTCCTTGGTAAGTCACCATTGGTGCATGTATGTGACATGTGTTGTAACTCCTTGCACAAAATTTGACACCTAACTTCCTGTAGCTCCCCACCCAGTTGGCCGTGTCTGCCCATCCAAGAGGGTGGACATCTTCTTTGCCGCAGGCAACTCTGCCACAGCCCTTGTTAGCCCTGCTGCCCTCAGTGAGGAGGCTATTGATCTCCTGAGGTCTATTTCTGTGATTCAGGTGGCCATTGTGAATGCCACCCCGGGATTGGCAAGCCAGATCC
Source organism: Pleurodeles waltl (assembly GCF_031143425.1). Lineage (NCBI taxonomy): Eukaryota > Metazoa > Chordata > Amphibia > Caudata > Salamandridae > Pleurodeles > Pleurodeles waltl. Next base: position 792,083,981 of record NC_090445.1, read on the forward strand.
AACAGAGTAATGTGTTCCTTGAGGGCATTCACGGTACAATCTCTAGTCTACAGAGATCATTTTAGGCTCTTGTTTCAACGCTGACGGCAGCCAGTCTCCCCTTGTCTCCCGTCCCCCCTCTACCTTTCCTCTTCCCAGTCAGAATAGACCCCCCCAATTCAGCCAAAGCACACAAACATACAGGCATGCATCTACTTCATCATTCAACGGTGGTGCAGACAACCATAAGCACCACAAGACACACCAGCAGCACACACACAGACAACATCCACCTGCAGACACAGCAACAGTCACAACCTGCCCTGACACCCCCACTGCCCCCAGCATCACAAACAGAACACCTGACACACCTGCAGACACCACACCAACATTCAGTGATCCTGCCACCATCCCATCATACCTGCAGACAGCACTCCAGCAGACCGTCAGACATCTACCTCAGTCACTACACCTGTGGACATACCACAACCACTGACACTCCTACATGCAGTACATCCACCATACCTACAATCATCACCCCAACAGACAGCTACCCACTCACCATTGCATCCCCCAGCAACTCCACCCCCTCAGCGCAAGACACATAAACACCCTCACTCACCAACTTAACAGACACCCACCACCCTCAAGCACACCTCCCATAAGCACGCACCCGACACATCCACACATAAACATCCAACAACTACTCACTCACTCTCCACACCCAAACCCCCTTCTGATGACCTTCCCCATGTGTCAAAAAGTATTATTTTCAAAGTTCAACCTTTTTCCCTACTCTCCTCACCATGACAGCCCTGAAGGAACTGTTTCCCTGCCCAAGGACATCCCTTCCAACTCCAAGGCCTTCCCTACCCCTCCAGCACCCATGCCCGTCCCCTTGCCAACAAGAAGTTCACCCCTCCCAAAAAGGTCCAATCCCCTCCCAAACCATAGCCTAAAGCCCCCCTTCCAAGCCCAAACTCTCCTCCTCCACAACTCCACAAGAATCCCTGAGGTGTCATCTTGCCCCTTGATGCCCCTGCCTGTGGTGGTTACATGGCAGTCTGGAGTCGAGTTGGGGCACCATTACGTGCCTTTGCTGCTAATCAAATAAATACTATGGACTGGCCTATGGCCTTGGACATTCCTATTTATTGCAAGTTTGAAAACATCAAAGCCAACCAGTGTTTGGTCTTTTGGTTACTCTTGTCCTGCATTTCCTTATCTAGGTTTGAGTTGTTCCTAGCTGTCATTGGTAGTGTGCCCGTATTTGTGTGCTGCTTGTGCTTTATGTTTTGTTAGAGTAGTATGCAAGGTTATGTGCAGTGCTTGTGTCCCTCAGGGATAGGGTGTGTGTTGATTTATGTATAGGTAGAAAATTATGTTGTTGTCAAGCTATTGTGTTGTGTTGTGTTGCTATGTGTTTGTTGTTGTGCTGTGTGGCTTTGTGTGTTTTGACTATTTGAGTCTGCATGTATTGTGCATGGCATAATGGGTTCAATATGCTGTGTGTGTGTGGGATGTGTGTGTCGATTGCTAGGTTATATGATTGTGTAATTGTGTGTGTTCCATCACAGATGGTTGTTCATTGTGTGTTATGTGTTGAGTCCCTGGCCAGTGTTGGTTGTGAGTGTGTGACATGTATTCCTATTTGTATGGTTGTAATGTTGTTGTGATGTGTTAGTATGTTGTGTGGGAATGTGTGAGGCTGGTCTGTGCTGTGTTGCTGTGTGTCACTGTGTTACTGATGTGTGATGTGTGTGTGTGTATGCTGGCTGCAGTATGCATGCTGTGTACGTGTGGGTGTCTTTGATGTAGTATGTGAGTGTGTATGTCACTGTACTGTTACGTGTGTGTGCAGCGCTCACAACCCCCTCCCTATGGTATGCTATGTAACTGTACAGAATTTGACAATTTACAAATGTAACTGGTGAATGTGTGCACTTAGACTTGTTGTTGTCCTCATCGGCAATGATTCCGTTGTCTTTCAGCAAACAGGCGCAGCAGGATGACGTCTAGTTGTGGTTCCATTGAGGCTCTGGACGTGTATGGCTTCCAGGAGGTGAGTGTCTCCTTTTATATTGTTTGTTTCCACCTTGTGTTCCATGGTGGCTTGACTGCAGTGGTTATGTTGACGTTGTGCAACCTTGTAATGAGTCCATGAGGAAACATGGTCTCCGCTGGACTGTTTGTGCCTCTATTCGACTGTGGCAGTCCATTCTGCCTGGAGGTGATGGTGGTGCTTTGGCAGACTTCTGTATGCACCGCTCCCAAAGTCATAGTTTGGCAGTCTTCTCCACCAGTCTGTTGGTGGTCGGATAGCCAACATGGCAATCACCGGACCACGAAAATCATAGTGAGGCCACATGCTTAGTCTGGGACAAAGTTGAAATTCAAGCTGACGTTCTTTGAGCCCTCCTCAGATCCTTTGCGCGGGAAGTGTTGGTCAACTTTTTATGTTCGGACTTTGACACTTTTTTGGAGCTTTTTCTTTCCGACATTGGATGACCCACCATAGCAAGCTGCTTTGAGTACGATGTCGTCAGATTGACTTTCCACAAGCCCTCTGTGAATTCTTGGAAGTCTGGGGCTCCAGGGATTTTCAGCGGCACGAACCTACAAGTCAGGCTGGGCCACAGTTCACATAAGCTGGCTTAACTCAAGACGTATGGTCGGGCCACTTATGAAGCTTTTTTTTAATGTTCTCCAATCTTCTACAAACTTCTGGATCTTCTTCCAGAAGGTCTTTGAAGGTCTTGTAGAAGTCCACAACTCACCTCAAGCTTCCAGAAGATCTGAGTTGCTCCTTGAGGGTTAGGACTCCAGCTCCCAGAATGCACCTGGCTCAAATCCAATAATGACCACTGGCCACTGGCCACAGGTTAGCTGGTCAGTTTCTTCAGAGCTAGATGCAGGGGACTCTGGCCAACTATTTTCTACCTGTAGCAAACAGGGAGTCCCTTCTTGAAGCAGTTGGCGACAGGCAAAGTCCATTTAGTGGTGAAGCCTAAGGGTGTCATTCTGACCCTGGCGGTCCATGACCGCCATGGCGGAGTGCAGTGGAAGCACCGCCAGAAAAGGGGAACCGGCGGTTTCCTGCCGGTTTTCCCCTGGCCCAGGGAATCCGCCATGGCGGCGCTGCTTGCAGCACCGCCATGGGGATTCCGACCCCCTTCCCGCCAGCCTGTTTCTGGCGGTGTCCACCGCCAGAACCAGGATGGCGGGAACGGGTGCCGTGGGGCCCCTGGGGGCCCTGCACTGCCCATGCCACTGGCATGGGCAGTGCAGGGGCCCCCTAACAGGGCCCCACAAAGATTTTCACTGTCTGCTTTGCAGACAGTGAAAATCGCGACGGGTGCCACTGCACCCGTCGCACCCCTCCAACTCCGCCGGCTCCATTCCGAGCCGGCTTCCTCGTTGCAGGGGCTTTCCCGCTGGGCCGGCGAACGGCCTTTTGGCGGTCGCCCGCCGGCCCAGTGGGAAAGTTGGAATGACCGCCGCGGTGTGCGGTCATTCGACGGTAACCGCATGGCGGGCGGCAACCGCCGCCCGCCGCGGTCAGAATGACCGCCTAAGTGTGCAGCTGGTGCAAACCTTCAGAGTTCAGTGTCCAGGGGCAGGTCAGTGGTCCAACAGGGCAGTACTTCTTCTTCAGGTCTTGTTCCTTGTAATGATCTCCAGTGTGGGTGCAGCTCTGCCATATTTATCCTTGCTCCAGGGGTGGAACGCTGGGGGCAACTGTCCAATCACAGGAAGGCCACCACCCTCTTGTTTGAATACTTCCTGGGAAGGGTAGCAGAAATCAATCCCAGGGAGTAACATTCCTCAAAAATCTAAAATTGCGGAAAGTCAATCTCAGAGGTTAGGTCTGGCTGAGCCCACCGACAGGAGTGGCTACGTTTCCCTTAACACAACCCTTTCCAGCCCTTCCCTAATCTACTCAAGAGGCTCCTGGCTGTCAGGTTTTTCAGGAAATGGGGTAGGTCCACTTGCAGGACCAAAAGCCCTTGTCTCCTATGAAGTACAGTTTGGCCAGTCCTGTTGCACCATCTGCTGAGGCAGTTCTCCTCCCTTAGGCAATTTCTTTGTCCTCAGCCCAGGCTACTTCACACCTCATCAAGGCAGTCTGGCCTGGCTGCCAGAGGCTGGCTAATCAGAGAAGGGCATTACAGGGCTAAAGTTGACAACTTTCAGGTAGAATTCTAAAACTCTTTTTCTGAGTTAGTTATATTAAATTCAACAATGACAAGTTGTTGGATTTATTATAATAATAGGTTTGATACCAAAGGTGAAATATTTTGCTCCTTTTGAGACTTTATTAAGTAAGAATAAAGTTTCCCCATGCTGCCCTATGGAGCCCATTCACTATAGTGAGGGAAAGGTGGCTAATTTTCCATCACCAGGGCTTATAAAACATCTTTTATAAAGTCCCTGCTTACAGTTACATAGCACATAGCCCTAGGGGCACTTACGGCACACCTTAGGGTTCACCTATATGTAAAAATAAGGTAGTTTAAGACTTTGGAAGTACTTTTAACTCCAAAGTCGATTTGGAGGTTAACTTTAATTTTAAAAGCAGCTAACAAGTCAGGCATGCTTCTAAAATGACACTGGGCACCACAGCAGTGCACCTATGGGTGTGCTACCTATGCTGGGGTCCCTAAACCTACACACCATTCCATATATTGGGAACTTATAGCTAGGTTGGCATAGCCAATTATAATTGGCCTAATTAGCATCCTCATTTTACACAGAGCACTGGCTCTGGGACTGGTTAGCAGTACCCAGGGCATAGTCGGGAGTCAGTAACCACTAGTATCAGTTAAAAACGTTAGGGGGTGACCAGGCTAAAAGGAGAACTTTCCTACACTGCCCCCCCAAATGAAAGGTGATGGGTACTAAGCTACGCTGTGGTAGTCCTCATCAGCTAAGTAGAAATACCTGGAAAGGCCATCTGCATTGGCCACAACTTCTTCAGGGACCAGACCACAGCAAAACCCCCCTCTCAATTGCTCTCTGGGGAGTAGCTCCCTTCTGATGAAGGCAACAGGCTGATCCTCGCCCTCTTCATTGACTTGTGCTAACAATGCCCCAATCCCTGTCTCTGAAGCATCTGTTTGCACTATGAACTCTTTGTTATAGTCAGTGGCCAGTAACACTGGTGGTGAACACATAGCCTCCTTCAGAGTGTCAAAGGCTTTCTGATATTCTGGGATCCAAATGACTTTCTTGGGCTGCTTCTTTCAGGTGGGTTCTGTTGAAGGGGCCACAATGGTCTCAAAATTCTGAACACACCTCCTTTAATACCCAGTCAGACCAAGAAAGGCCCTTACCTGAGTCTGGGTTTTAGGAGCCTCCCAATCCAGGATGGTCGGGATCTTGGGCTGGAGAGGCTGTACATGGCCTCCACCTACCGGCTGGCCCAGGTACACCACTCAACTCTGCCCTATATGGCATTTGCTTGCCTTGATAGTCAGGCCTGCTTGGAGCAGTGATTGAAGCACTTCCCTCTGGTGGACCAGGTAATCCTCCCAGGTGGAACTGAACACAACTATATCACCCAGATAACTTGCACTGAAAGATTCCAACCCAGTCAAGACTCTGTTCACTAAACTTTGGAAGGAGGCAGGGGCATTTTTCAATCCAAAGGGCATCTTGAATTAAAAGTGTCTCTCTAGGGTGGAAAATGATGATCTCTCCCACAACCTATCAATGAGCTCATCAGCTGTCACTGCCATGGACACAATCAATCAATCATTTGTAGTGGGCGCTACTCACCCGCTAGGGTCTCAAGGTGCTGAAAGGAGGGGGGGGGAGTGCTACTGCTCGAACAGCCAGGTCTTGACGTATTTCCTGAAGGTCAGCAGGTCTTAGGTCTGTTGTAGGTGGACTGGGAGGGAGTTCCACGTCTTGGCGGTGAGGTAGGAGAAAGATCTGCCGCCGGCTGTAGTTCAGTGGATTCAAGGGACCGTGGCGAGAGTGAGGTTGGCGGAGCGGAGTTGACGGATGGGAGTGTGGAAGGTGAGTCGCTCGTTGAGGTAGGAAGAGCCAGTGTTGTGGAGTGCTTTGTGAGCATGGATGAGGAGTTTAAAGGTGATCCTCTTGTTGACGGGGAGCCAGTATAGGTCTCTTAGGTGGGCTGAGAAGTGGTTGCGTCGCGGGATGTTGAGGATGAGGCGTGCGGAGGCGTTCTGTATACGTTGCAGTTTTTTCTGGAGCTTGGCCGTGGTTCCCGCATAGAGAGCATTGCCGAAGTCCAGTCTGCAGCTGATGAGGGCGTGGGTGACCGTCCTTCTGGTTTCAGTCGGGATCCATCTGAAGATCTTGCTGAGCATGCGGAGGGTGTTGAAGCAGGAAGATGAGACGGCATTGACTTGCTGGGTCATGGTGAGCGCTGAGTCTAGGATGAAACCTAAGTTGCGTGCGTGGTTGGTGGGCATTGGTGCAGTTCCTAGGGTGGCTGGCCACTAGGAGTCATCCCATGCGGAGCGGTTGGAGCTGAGGATGAGGATCTCCGTCTTGTCTGAGTTCAGTTTTAGGCGGCTCCTCTCCATCCAGTTGGCAATGGCCTTTATTCCATTCTGGAGGTTGGTTCTGGCGGTGGCGGGGTCCTTGGTGAGTGAGAGGATCAGCTGGGTGTCATTGGCGTAGGAGATGATGTTGAGGTTGTGAGATTGGACGATGTTGGCGAGCGGTGCCATATAGATGTTAAAAAGGGTTGGGCTGAGAAAGGATCTTTTGGAAATGCCGCAGATGGTCTTGCCGGAGAGGAAGGATGTGATCCATTCCATGGCTTTGTGGCGGATCACTGCGTCGTGGAGGCATGTGCGGAGGGTGTGGTGACAGACGGTGTTCAAGGCAGCCAAGAGGTCTAGGAGGATGCGTGCTGCAGTTTGGCCTTTGTCGAGCATGGTCCTGATGTTGTTGGTTGCAGCGATGAGGGCTGTCTCGGGCTGTGATTCTTACGGAGTCCAGATTGAGAGGTGTCCAGCGTGTTGTTTTCTTCCAGGAAGCGGGTCAGTTGGTCGTTGATGATTTTCTCGATGACCTTCACCGGGAAGGAGAGGAGGGAGATGGGCCAGTAGTTCTTGAGATCTCCGGGATCCGCTTAGTTTTTTTTTATCAGGGTGTTGACTTCGGCCTACTTCCAATTGTTCGGGAAGGTGGTGGTCTTGAAGGAGCTGTTGACGATCATACAGAGTTGGGGGGCAATGATGGGGCTTGCTTTGTTGAAGACATGGTGGGGGAAGGGGTCGGAGGGAGATCCGGAGTGGATGGTGCTCCTGGTTTTGATGGTTTCCTCGTCGTTGATGTGGGTCCAGGAGAGCAGGAGGTTGGTGTGGCTCGGTGCGTTGGGGTTTGTGGTGGCCGTGGTGGTCGTGGGGGTCGAGGTGTTGAAGCTGTTGTGGATGCCCGTGATCTTGCGGTGGAAGAAGGTGGAGAGGGAGTCGCAGAGGTCTTGTTAGGGAGGGGGGTCAATGGAGCAGGACCTGGGGTTGGCGAGTTCCTTGACGATGTTGAAAAGTTCTTTGCTGTCGTGTGCGTTGTTGTCGATGCGATCCTTGTAGAAGGATCTCTTGGTGGTCCAGATTAGCTGGTGGTGCTTGTGGATGGCTGTCTTGAGGGCAGTGTGGTTGCTCTCTGTTTGTTCGTGGCGCCACTTCTTCTCGATTTTTTGGCACTCCTGCTTTGAGGCCTGAAGGTCGGCGGTGAACAAGATGGCCTTAGTGCTGATGTGGTTGTTGGAGGGTTTTCTGATTGGGGCGAGGGTGTTGGCAAAGGCTTCTATCCATTGTCTGAGGTTGAGGGTGGCTGTGTTGGGGTCAGTGGTGATGGGCGGCGGGGCACGGGCGAGGGTCGAGATCAGCTGGTCTTCAGTGATCTTGTTCCAGCTGTGGTGGGGGCTCTGTTGTGGGTGGTGGTGTGTGGCGGCTTTCTGGAAGGTGAAGTGGATGCAGCGGTGGTCGGTCTAGTGGAGTTCGGTGGTATGGCTAAAGGTGACGTGGCTGCTGGCAGAGAAGACGGTGTCAAGCGTGTGGCCGGCGGAGTGGGTGGGCGCTGTGACAAGTTGTTTGAGACCGAGGTTGGCAAGGTTGTCGATCAAGGCAGTGGAGTTGCTGTCGTTGGCGTTCTCGAGGTGAATTGGTGAGTCCAGGGGTCAGAGAGAACAGCCCAGCAAACTGCTCCAATACTAGTCTGCAGTCTTTCTGCCCATGGGCTGTCAGCTTGGGAGAACTACTCCCTCCACTGACCCATCCTGAACATTGTTGGATAGGAGGTCTGGCAGAGGTTCTCTCACCTCCTCCTTTCCCTCATCTGTGACCATAAGCATGGTCATGTCTGCCCTGTCCTGGTGGGGTATTAGCATGTTAACATGTAAGATCCTGTAAGGATTACTGGGGGTGCCAAGGTCCACCAGGTAGGTGACCTCACCTTTCTTCTCCAAAATTGGATAGGGCCCAGTCTACTTGGCCTGGAGTGCTCAAGGAGCCAATGACTTCAAAACCCACACCAGCGGACCTGGGTGATAATTAGGCATGGTAGCCTTCTGGTCATGCTAGAGCTTCATGAGCTCTTGCCTGGCCAGGTTGCTGCTTGCCTTCTTCATGTACTCAGCCTCGTGTGACCATAGGCCTAGCGCATAATCAAGCACACTTTGCTTGGAATCTTTGAGAGGCTTCTCAAGACTCTCTCACCAAACACAACGGACCTCTTACAGAGTGCCCAAACAGTAACTCAAAGTGGCTGAATCCAACTCTATTTTGTTGTACCTCACTGTATGAAAACATCAGGCCTGGGAGGAGAACATCCCATCTCCTCCTGAGGTTGTCAGAGAATCCCATTATCATGCCCTTTGGGTCTTGTTAGATCTCTCCACCTGACCATTGGTCTGTGGATCATAGGGGGTGGTGAACTTCTAGGTCACACTACACTCATCCCACATTGCTTTCAGATAGGCAGACATCAAATCGGTGTCCCTATCTGAGACCACCTCCTTTGGGAATCCTACTCTGGCAAACACACCAAACAGGGCCCTAAACACTATGGGAGCAATGACAGTCCTGAGGGGTATTGCCTCTGGATACCTGGTGGCATGGTCCACTACAGCCAAAATGGCTCTGTTACCTGAGGCAGTTGGTGGGTCTAGGGGACCAACTACGTCAATCGCCAGCCTCTCAAAGGGAGTCCCAACCACTGGCAGTGGTATTTTGCCACTGGCCTGACAGGTGGCATAGGAGCTACAAAACTCCTTTACTTTTTCTGACATATGGGGCCAGTAAAAATGGTTGAACAACCAGTTCCAGGTCTTGGTCTGCCCCAAATGTCCTGCTAAGGGAATATCATGGCTTAGAGTAAGGAGGATTTCTCTATACTTCTGGGGGACCACCACTCTCCTGGTTGCCCCTGGTTTGGGGACCTTGCCTCAGTATAGAGAACTCCATCCTTCCAATAAACCTTGTGGGACCCACTGACATCGCCTATTTCTTGCCTGTAGGCAGTCTGCATCAGGTCCTCAAGAGTGGGACACTCCCTTTGTCCCTAGCACAATTCTTCTCTTGTGGGCCCACCTACCCCTTACAATTCTGACAAGTCAGGAAGAGCTTGCAGGGAAGGGGCCCCTCCCTCAGAGGTCAGATCCTCCACCTCAGGATTAGATTCATCCTGAACCTCTGCACGTTTATCTGCTGGCAAGCCAAGTCAGACCAAGTGCCCTCTCTCTTGCTCTTGGAGGCTTGGCCCATTGTTTCAGGGTCCAAGTGTCCAGCAATTCCCCGTGGTGCTGTCTGTAACCTGGTCACAGCGCACACCCATTCAGGGAGGTCCAGCATCCGTGCATAGACCCTTCTTTCCAACTCTGACCATTCAGATGCTTCCAGATCATTTCCCAGGAGACACTCTTCTGGGAGGGCAGGAGCTAGAACTACCTTGTTAGGGCCAGTCACACCTCCCCATTCTAAGCTTACCATTTCCATGGGATGGAGCTGGTGTCTGCTGTCTGCATGAGTCACCTGGTGTAATACACCAGGTAAGACCTGCCCTGGAGAAACCAGTTTTTCTGTGCCCATAGTCCCACTGGCTCCTGTATCTCTCAGGGCCTCCACCTCAGTCCCATTGACTTTATGCCTCTGCCTATACCTTTCCATGCTGGGAGATAAGGTGGCCATGGCTGCAGTATCTACTCTACCCACAGACACTAAGGTGACCTCTGCATACCCAGATCCGATCCGTGGGCCAACTTCCACCAGTGGGGGACTTCTTAGAGCAGATATCAACTCCTTTTGTGTCCAGGCTGGTGACACTCAAAACACGTGCCAGTCGTTGCAAGTTCTTGGAACTTTCCTGCCTTAACCGGATCATAATGCTTCCCCTGGTACCTCTTCCTCTTAGCTTAGGGCTCCACCTTCCTGTGAAGGTTTTGGGGACTCTTGTGCGGACTCCTTGGACTTTTTATCATCTCTCTCTTGGTTCTTCCCATGAGAAGAACCTTCTTCTCCCTTTTCCCATCACCCCCTGGGGGTTTGTTGTTAACTCTAGTTCTCAACCATTCATCTGCAGGCTTCCACAGCTCCCTCGGGTTGGTCAACTTAGAGACAACTAGATATTGGTGTAACTTCTCTTGGACACAATTATTCAGAAGGTATTCCCTCATAATCAAATTGTATAGCCCCTCATAGGTACTTACCTTGTTGCCCTGTATCCAGCACTGTAGTGGCTTTACTGATATGTCCACAAAATCAACCCAGGACTGGGTAGCTACCTTCTGGATGTCCCTGAACTTGAGCCTGTATTGGTCTGGTATCAGACCAAACTTCCTGGCTAAGCACTTCTACATACTGGGATAGGAATCTGTTTCCTCCTCCCCTAGGGTCAGAAGCTTATCCCTCCCAGATATTGGGATCAACTCTCAGAGGAGTGAACCCTGATATTGGGGCTTAAACGTTCTCATCTTGAGAGCCCTTTCAAAGGCTGTCAACCACATGCCCCCTGAACCACACTCCCCTAAGAGGTTGGGGCTAGCATCCTCCCCTACTTGCACCTTCCTTGGAGCTTCTTCTGTGCCTACCTCTTGGCCTCGCCCAAGCTGACAGGGATTTTATCAACACTTTATTTCTTTGATTCGTGACTGAAGGCAACCCCCTCTCAGCGCACAATCCCTGAGCTGGACTACTGTTAATCTGGGTAGGTAGTCAGATCAAGCTCCATGGTTCCCTAGTTTTGCATCATACAAAAACCATTAGGAAAATTAAAATCAAGAATTTAGAAAAATAACAAAAAATCAATAATTGAAATTAGTCCAAATTAAAAATCAAAAACAATTTTTGCACTTAGACAATTTAGAGGATATTTAATTTGTTTCACTTAAAACTGTAGTGTGATACTTAACACAGTACTGGATCCCACAACTGCGCACCAACAATTTTGGAAAGTATATTACGGTAGGTAAGTACGTACACCTAGCAATAGTTCACAACTCCCCCACTTAGGTCCAGTCAAGATCTCAATAAATTGATCCTGGCTCAACCTTGGTAGCTTGGCAATGAGCAGCAAGGCTTAACTTAGGAGACAAAGGCTCTCATTGTAACAATGGTGATAAAAACCACCTACCGCCACGGTGGCAGCAGCAAAAATACTGTCACCCCGGCTACCATCCGTCCGCGATATTATGATCACTGCCGGACTTCCGCCACAAGAAGGGCGGAAATCCAGCAGTGATCATAGTGGTGGACGGTGGTAAGCTTGTGCTGCTACCACCAGCACCGCCATGCCAGTTGAACAGCACTAGCCGTATCATGACCTGTGATATGGCCTGGCAGTGTTCTGCTGGTAGGGTGCTGTCGGCAGTGCAGCGCCCCTTCCTGTTCCCTGCTTGATGACCTCCTCGACCAAGGTAAGTCTGGCTTCCAACATTGGAGGGGGTTGGAGTGTGGGGGGTATTGTGTGTGCGTGTCTGAGTGTGTGCATGAATGTGTGAGTGTGAATGCATCTGTGTGTGTTGTGTTGTTTGAGTGGTTTTATACGTGTAATTGAATACGTGTAAGAATGGTGAAGTGAGTGCGTGTCTGCATATCAGTGTGATCGTTGTAAGAATGTGTGTGAGCATGTCTGGAAGTATGTATGTATGAATGCGTGTATGCCAGTGTGTGTATGAATGCGTGTATACCAGTGTGAGTGATTTGGTGTATGCGTGGTGCGTGTCTGAGGGTGTGTGCATGTATGGGGGGTGGGGGGAGTGTGATGATCGGAGGGGGTGGGGGTGTGGGGAGGATCGGAGGGTGTAGGGGGTGTGTGAGGAAAGGAGGGGTGGGAGAGTTTGGATGGAGGGGGTTGGGGTGTCAGGTGTATGTTGGGAGGTAGGGGAGCCACCTACCACCATGGTTTTCGTGGCATTGCTAACGCCACAAAAACCATGGTGGTAGGCAGGCTCATAATGCCGCCAGCTGTATTATGCCGGCCACCGGGCTGGAGATACACATCTTCAGCCCGGTGGCTGATACCGCCATGGCGGTATGAGTGGAGAAGTGGCGCGTTGGCTGCAGCCAACCCACCATTCTCATAATGTGGCGGTATGTATCGCCAGCCTGTTGGCGGTACTACTGCCACATTTCCACTCATCACCAGGGTCATAATAACGGCCAAAGTGTGTAAAGCATTAAAACATTACAAAACAGTAATATATTAAATAAAGGAAACAATTTATAGTTTTATCTCTAATTTGACACCAAAAACATAAAATCGTATAAGGAAAACTGGAGATACCAATTTTTAAGGCATAAAGGTTTTTCAACGCATAGAAACTAAAAACGTCAATCTGGACATCTGGTCTCCCTTGACCGGGGCAAAGACAAAGGTTGAGGCTTACCAGGATGGAGCCCTGCTTAGCTACAGCAGGCAGGAGGCCTCAGTCAAAATCTTACCATCGGACTTAAGGGAACATTTAAGAAAAGTGGTACCCTTACCCCCCAACGCCACCATGTGTGTGCCATATTTAAAATACAGCACTCCATGGCAGTAGTTAGGGGAATAGCGCCAACATTTTTGACACTAGTCTGGCGCTATGCAGGATTAGTGTGAAACATTTTGACTCCAATCCTGCAAATAACCCAGAGGCCCATTGTAAGCAATGGAATCCTTCTTTTAACACCTGCTCTTAGCAGGCGTTAAAAGTGCAGAAAAAGATGGCACAAGGAAAGTTTCCTTGTACCAATATTTTGCCCCCGCTAAATTGGGAATCCCCTCTTTGCATATATTGTGCCTGACTCAGCCATAATGTAGTGCAAAGGGTTACAAAGGGGCGCAACGCATGCATTGCACCACTTTGTAAATATGGTGTGGTGTTTTTGGCCTTCTAATGCCACATTAGCGTGAAGAAGTGACACTAATGTGGCGTTGGAATGGCACTAGTGGCTCTTTTTTTTTTTTTTGTAGTCTTCTTTCTCACGGGGATGAAGTCACAGATGAAGCAGACCTCCCTGGATCCCTTCCTCAGATCTGCATTTCAGGAGGCCTCAGTGAATAATGCTTTGCTTGGACTTAGTCTATTTTTCTTGTTGGAAATGTTGGTCCAGGACCAAGTCAGAATTAAAGCCGACCACCCTGGAGCCCTTGTCAGATATGCTGCACAGGAAGCCTCGGTGAAGATTCTACATTCGGACTTAGGGGGTCATCATGACCCCGGCGGTTGGTGTAAATGTGGAGGTAGTACAGTTGACAGGTTGGCAGTACATGCCGCCACATTATGAAATTGGCGGTTTGGCTGAAGCCAACCCACCAATATACCACACCGAACAACATGGCGGTAGCAGCCACCGGGCCGGAGATAACAATCTCTAACCCACCAGCCGCTAATTTACCGCCTGCAGCATTTTAACCCTGCCTACCGCCATGGTTTTCATGGCATTCATAACGCCACGAAAACCGTGGCGGTAGGCCCTACCAGTGACAGGGAATTCCTTCCCTGTCACTAGTAGGAGGCCCACCCACCCCCTTACACTCCCCCTTCCAATCTCCCCCATACACGCACACTCGCAGGCACCCACCACGCATTCACACACTCACTCACACAGGCACCCAAGCATTCATACAAGCATGCATCCATTCATTCACGCATCCGTACACACATTCCTACTACCACACAGACACAGATTCACATTTACATTCATACATGCATTCTCACACATGCACACACGTAAACAAACACTACACACACATTCGCGTTCACGCACACACTCACACATTCATGGACCCCCCACACACACAACACCCCCCAAACTCCCTCCCCTGTCGGAAACCCGACTTACCTGCATCCAGGGGGTCTTCCGGCAGGGGACGGGATGGGCTCTGCTACCGCCAGCAGCCCCCACCAGCAGAACACCGCCAGGCCGTATTATTTGACATAATATGGCTGGCAGCGGTCTACTGGCGTGGTGCTGCTGGTGGTAGCAGAGCCCATCCCAACAGGCTGGCGGTGCTTCTGGGGCTATTCTGACCGCGGCGGTAAAGCCGCGGTCAGAAAAGGGAAGCCGGCGGTTTCCCGCCGGCTTCCCGCTGCCCCTGTGAATCCTCCAAGGCGGCGCTGTAAGCAGCGCCGCCATGGGGATTCCGACCCCCTTCCCGCCGGCCTGGTTCTGGCGGTTTTCACCGCCAGAACCTGGCTGGCGGGAACGGGTGTCGTGGGGCCCCTGAGGGGCCCTGCAGGGGCCCCCTAACAGGGCCCCACATTGATTTTCAGTGTCTGCTTGGCAGACACTGAAAATCGCGACGGGTGCAACTGCACCCGTCGCACACCAGCAACTCTGCCGGCTCCATTCGGAGCCGGCTTCCTTGTTGCTGGTGCTTTCCCGCTGGGCGGGCGGGCGGCCTTTTGGCGGTCGCCCGCCAGCCCAGCGGGAAAGACAGAATGACCGCCGCGGTCTTTTGACCGCGGTACGGTCTTCTGGCGGTTCCCGCCAGGCGGGTGGCGACCGCCGCCCGCCAAGGTAGGAATGACCGCCAAAGTCTCCCAATGTTAGCCTATGGAGTCCATTCACTACAGTGAAGGAAAAAACTAATTTGGCAATTTTTCCATCACCAGGGATAATAAACCATCTTTTATAGATGCTTATGGTTACATCGGATCCAACCATAGGGGCACTTAGGGCACACCCTAGGGATGCGTTATATGTAAAAATAAGGTAGTTTATGACTTTGGAAGTACTTTTAATTCCAAAGTCGAACTGGAGGTTAACTGTAATTTAAAAGCAGCTAGCAAGGCAGGCCTGCTTTTAAAATTACGCTGAGCGCCACAGCAGTACACCTATGGGGGCACTACCAATGTTGGGGTCCCTAAATCTTCATTCTCTACCATATACTAGGGACTTATAGGTAGGTTGGCATAGCCAATTATAATTAGCATAATTTACATATCTATTTTACACACATAGCACTGGCCCTGGGACTGGTTAGCCGTACCCAGAGCACTGTCAAGAGTCAGTAACCACCAGTATCTGTCCAAAAAGGTTGGAGGTGACTAGGCAAAAAGGAGGACTTTCGTACACCATGCTTGTTCTTTTTACATTTTTGACAGATCTGCTGCAAATCATAGTAAAAACATGTTTCGAAAATGTTTTTTTGGTCAGGGGGCGTCCCTCTAGGACCCCAGCACCAGAGCTATGGGGTCAGAGTTTCCCCACCCTGGCTCCTTTTTTTTCTGGGACTCAGCTGTAGCTGACAATTGGGAAGGTTTGCAAATCTTTCGTGTCCCTATAAATACACATTTGGATTTTCTTTAACTTCTCAAAAACTACTGAACTGATTCACACCAACTCTGAAAAAGGTCACCTTCGGGACCAGGCCCTAGCTTGCTGGTAAATTTGTTGTAATTTTATCCAGTGGTTTGGGTTCTATCACTGTTCAAAATCCCTATAGAAAAATGAATGGGGAAAAAGAGTTTTGAGACTCCCTTGTTCTCGGCCCCAGCTGGATGGATCACCCCAAAACTTTCCAGAAAGCAGCTGATGGGAGCATCGTATTTTTGGGGAAATATTTGTAAATCTTCATCAGCCGGTGCCAAAGATATTGGCAAGTAAAAAACACTTTTTCTATAGAAACTTGGTTCATACTTACTTGCCGTGTAGAAATGGTGATAACAGATTCGTTAAGGTTGCCATGCTAATTTAAGGAATTGTGGTGTGTTCTAAGGTGATTTTACACTGTGAAAAAGTGAAGGGGTTCATTTTGTCATAAAAATGATGGCTAGTGCTGTAGAAAGAACAATTAGGACATGTTTTAAGTGATTTCTCAAATATCTTCCTCTTCTATTTTATTAAAAGATTGTGACATGTAGACTGAAACATGCACATTAAACACCAGCAGCGGACTGCTAGTTAACCTCCTAGTGATCAGCAGTTTCTCTAAAGAGTTCTAAAGTGCAACTAGAGTGCTAACATTCTGAATTTATACCAAAAGTGTGGCACATCTGAACGCCATCATGTTGGAATTGAAGTGGAAAAATGGGAGCATTTCCTACTGAAAATACTACAGTAAATTAGGATATTAGGAAGCTTCATAACAAACAAATCTCCCTGGATGGTCACCAGGGACAAAAAAGCCCAAATGTAGCACAAATATCACCAAGTAGCCCATGTAGAGCCAATGATAGAAGTGCACAAAACACTTAGGGGCCAATTACAAACTGCTGTGTCGGCAGTCCCAAGAATAGTGCTGCGCCAGCGGTCTCCAGACCGCAATATCACGTTGTATGCAGGCTGAACCGCTGACTACCAAGACAAATGATGCCCCACTAGCTAGGAGACAGTCAGCAACCTTGCCGCTGCACACTCCATTGGCATCATGGCGGTATGGAACCGACTAGCCCATTGCAAAAACACAGTTGACATGGCAGTCCCCTTGCAGCAGTAAGCTGTCAGTGGTTGGCTGCAGTGGTATGCATTTAGCAAAGCAACAGACAAGTGTGCATTGGATGGATTAAAAAACAGCAAAGCTGACGTATATTGGCCCAGTGAACACTCCGGCAAATGACACTATGAACACACTCCTTCCCAGACTATGATCCTTTGACACTCCGCTGCAGCACAGCAAGTGAGACACCATAGACCACAGATAGGTTTGCCACCCCTTTGTTTTACACTCCCATTTCACACCTTGCACACATTTTATCCATTTACTGTCTATTTTACTTCCCTTTTACGTAAGTCCCTGTCGCCCTCTTCAATTTACATCCATGTCACATCTCAAAATTCTCACTTTTTCAGAAGATGAGTTGAGAGTCATGGTGGATGAAATCTTAAGAGTACAGCCACAATTGTTTGGAGCTCAAGACCAGCACACTCCTCAAAGCAGGAAAATGGAAATCTCAAAAAGGATCGTCAACAGAGTGACTTCTGTAGACACCACCCTACACACAAAGGGGGAAATAAGAAAGAGGTGGAATGACCTGATTGGAGAGGTTAGTTTCCTGGCCTCCTGGCAACACCTGGAGCCACTGAAGACTGGTGGTGGTCCCCCCAGTACCCCATTACAACTCTTTCCCTGGGAGGAGAAAGTCTTGGCTATCCAGCATCCTGAGGGCTTGACAAGAATAGCTGGAGGAGCAGAGTCTGGTAAGTCACACCACAAAAACTGTCACAAATCCTCATTGTCCTGTATGCTCACATCCTACCTTTTGACACTAGCTTGTTCAACTACTTTCCAAACATGCAACATCCAGAGTAGCAGAGATATAAGCCTGTCAATGTGTATTGTCCTACAGAACATCACATGCATCAATCACCATTACATGCCATTTGTTCGAATGGGGTCTGGGACTGTTTCAACATCACAAGATCCTCCCAGGACTTATGGAAGGTGTCAACATGTAAATTACACCTGTGTGCCATCTCTCAAAATGATGTCCACTCACATGGGAGTGAGCGATCTACCTATCATGCTCAACTTAGAGACGTGTCTGTTGACCTAGCTTGCTCTTTTCCTGTTATCCCAAAATGAAACTATTGAGGAAAGGAATGACACCTTACTAAGTTATTACATCAAGGCATAAAGCAACTTAGTGAGATTGGTCATAGCAGCACTGTTCATATGATGACTACAGCTACATATACAACAAAGTTGTGTGTTTGCCTACATCTCACACAACTAGGCCTTCGAATGGTCAAATAAACATCACCTCTCCACTGCGTTGGCTTAAATGTTCATTCCCTCATCTAAAGAGCAACTGATCACCACATCTAATGAGGAGGGGTGGGCGGTGAGCTCCTCACCGCTGGCGGGGCTAACAGAGTTTTTAGCACTCTGCCCGGAGCGCGGAGTTCAACCAAAAACTCCGCTAGCCCCTGCAGTGGAGCAGAGTTCAGCACATGAGCACAGCAGACCAGTTATGGGCCACACAGTGCAAGCACAAACAGTCTGTGGTTGTGCTGTGTGGCACATAATGGGCTGCAGGGCGCACTTGACCTGACGTCGGTGGTAAGGAGATGCTGCTGACACCAGCTCTGGATCCAGGCCTCCCTCTATCAGCAGCCCAGGAGCAGGGGGCAGAGAGGGGCAGAAGGAGGCAGAGTGCCATGGTGCTGGTAACGAGGACCCAGGGAGGACTCAGGTAAGTCCTCGGTTTTTTTTCTTCTGTGGACACTGGTGCACAAGAGACCTGACACACAAGCTTTCGCTGCCTATGGTCCTGGCCTGAATGCACCCGATCTCAAAAGCGCTAAGCAGGTCAAGCATGGCTAACCTGGCCCAACCCTCCTTAGCGCTTCCAAGAACGAGTGCATTCAGGCCACGGTGCCACTAGAGCAGGGGGCACTCCACACGGAACTCTGCAGCATTCCACAGAGTTTTAAACCTACTCTGCAGAGTTCCACGCAGTAGAACTCCGCCCACCCCTACTAATGACCTTCTTGAGTCTAACAGTTTCTGTAAGCTTCACGCATGTTGGGTCAACAACTTCACTACCATGGCAACATAGCACAATCAGCTAACCTACCACTTATGATTGTCCAAGTACCCTACTTACAGTGACACAAAACCTTTGGATGTCGATTACACATTTCAGCCAATAACAATTTATTTTATTTCTCAACAGGTCGAGCTGGCACAGCACCTGCCCAGACATTGTCCACTGACCAAACTACCAACCCACTTCTGGATGAAGACCTCAGAAATGACAACACTCCTAGACATGTGGACATCGATGATGGTCCTGGGCCATCTGGGCAGTCTGGCCAGGTGGCTCCAGTGAGTCTCACTGTGCCCATAGTGGCACCTGCCACCCCATTTGCATCAACATCACAGACAACAATGTGCTCCCTTGCACCTAGCACAGTTGCTACCATCTTGTGCCCTCGGACCTGGATTCTCAAGAGCAAATCAACAATCCAGGACGCAGTTGGAGAGACCAACTGTGCCAAGGGCACAGACTCATGGGGGTAGAGTCTGTGGGAGGGAAGCTGTGGGCCAGCAGAGTGAGACCCCCAGGCCAGCTTCAGGCCAGGATACCATCAACCAAGTCTTGGGGTCTATCATGAGTCCCAAGGTGTGATGGGCCAGTTGCTAACCCAACTCCAGGAAATCAAACAGCTGCAGATGGACCAGATTCAACAAATGGATGCCCATAATACCCAAATGGGCACCCTAAAAGGGGTGCTGAGGGACATCCACACAACCTTGAGCACGGCTTTCCAACCACCATCCATCACTTCCTGTGGGCCAACCATATCAAGTCCAAGTACATCTCTGGCAGCCACAGGAATGGAGGCCATGTCAGAGGACCAATCAGCCTCAGACACCCCTGCCTCTGCAGCAGCTGAACCCCTAACCTTGCATACGGGGATGTCCATGTAAGAACACAGGAGATGCGGATGGCTAGACACCCACCACTGCCAGCAATAAATCTCATCCTTAATGTCCTCTTTTGTGTGTCACACATTCACTCTGTGGACTGATCCTGAACCCCATTCCATTTCTGATGGGAGGAGTACTCTGGACAATGGACCTCCAATGGCGGGGCATCTACTCCTATGATTTGACTCACCATGACTGACCCCTTCACTTTTGAAATTTTTTCACACAAGGTTGTTTTCAACCTTAGCACTATAATACATTCACCAGTCACAAACACACTGTCTGCTGTCTTAAATGTCACATTTAGCAATGTTGATATATAAGAACGTATGAACCATACAATGAAAAAACAACCTGATTGTGGAACCACGGATATTTTGCATGTACACAATGTTTAGCCTAGGTTCACTCAAAACAAAAGAGAGAGACGGAGGATGAAATGCTGGGCTTGCCCTCCTAAATAGCTATGTAACATAACATGAAAGCCCAGCGGGAGTAAAGTCTCCAATGGAAAGACAATGAAAATGATTTTCCTTAAAAATCTCTCACCCACCAGGATTACACCTTGGTGGTGTGTTTCATCATTGGGTTCCTCCGGTTCTGCTGCAGAAAGGGAGTGCTGCGATCTACGTGTTACATGGGAGCACTTTTTTGGGAATATTTAATCCATATAACTCAGGTGGAGGGAGATAAGAGTCGGGGGGGGGCTTAAAGTGGTTTAAAATACCTGCCTCCTAGGGTCTATAATAATTTAATATATGCCCTAGTGGTGGTATGATTAAATATGGGGTATGTGGAAGTAGGGTATATTATGTACCTGCCACTCTGGTCTATATCTTTCAAAGCCTACCCTAAGGCTTATCATCAGGAACAAGGATGATCCCCTTGTTCCACTCCTTAAAGAGAGATTATATATACAAGCACATACTTTGCATGCTAAAGATAGAATATACTACTGCTACATGTGGTGGCATCAGAGTAACACATTGTATTTTACTTGCTCTGGTATCATGGATCCACCTGTAGAGGGGTATGCTTCTAGTCACACTTTCATCAAAGCGACACTCCTGCTTCCTAACCTACTTCTCACCTCCCTGGGGCCCGCTTAGGTTTGCAACCATGCCACACCAACACATACATACAAGTGTCTTGCCTAAAGAGATTTTTATTAAATTTTCCAAATCCTAGGAGGTCAAGATGTCAGAAACATAGAAAATCATACATTTTGGAATCATACTGTATACGTGATCACATGTACAGGAACAGACCTCCAAAACATGGAATGAAGGGCTATATCAGACATTATCCTGTAGAATAGGCAAAAATGAATTTTGATGATGTTATCTGCTTGAGGCATGTTGCCTACCTCACAACAGGATACCAACATCATAACATGCAAGATTCATGCAGATGGCAGTATGATAGACCTGACAGCATTAGGGTGGTCATCCCCCAGCTTTATGCCTACCTCCCTCCACTTTTCTGACACTGTTTTTACTGGTTTTAGGACTCTGCACACTTTACCACTGCTAACTAGATCTAAAGTGAATATGCTCCCTTAAACATGGTAACATTAGTTCATTCCCAATTGACATATTTGATTTACTTGTAAGTCCCTAGTGGAGTGCACTACATGTGTCCAGGGCCTATAAATTGAATACTACCAGTAGGCCTGCAGCACTAATTGTGCCACCCACATAAGTAGCCCCTTAACCATGTCTCAGGTATGCCATTGCAAGGTCTGTGTGTGCAGTTTCACTGCCACTTCGACTTGCCATTTGAAAGTACTTCACAAGTCTTAAACTCCCCTTTTTCTACATATATGTCACCTCTAAGGTAGGACCTAGGTGCATCTGGTGGTATGACACAAACAAATGTCAGTGATAGGCCACAGGCACTTTGGTCTACAATGATGAAATACTACAACAGTTACATACAGTTAATACAAAAAGAGTGGTTAGCAAATGTGAAGGGAAACTAAAAAGAATTTGGTCTGGAACTACAAATTTACTGACCATATGATGACACACATGATGCATCTGGCCACCACACAACAAGAAACACATCCAATGGAGCCTCCTCAGCTCCCATCCTAAAGCTGTGCAAGCTGTCTTGACACAGGTTTTGTACACCCAAAGTATGTGACATACATTCCTAGGAACAATACATGTCCACTTCAGATGCCCCAACAACATCACATACCTGCCAATGTTGCAACTCTGAAATGTCCAAATGAAGATGCCATGGTGAAGGTACCTAAACAAACACAAAAACAATGAGTAGAGTTACCAAAACATACATGACACAAGTCACATAGCAAACATCAGTAGAATGCAGTCCATTAAAAAAAGTGACACAAACAAAGCAGCATTACTGCAGTGTGATTGTGTTAAAAGCTCCTGCAACAAACACCTTTTGCCAGATTTTGTCAGAGGTTCAGCTTCCTAACATGTACTACAAATATAGTCCTAACATCATCATAACAAGAGTTCATTGTACAGTCCAAGTCATGACATCTAAGGACATACTTACACTCACGAGAAGAAGTTGTTGATGATATTGTGTCACAAATCAGCTCCTTTTTCTTCACCACTATCATCATAATTTGGCATTTCAGGATTCTCACCCGGTGGCACCTCAGGCTCTCCGTTCTCTGGCTTGTAAAAGTTGTTCCTGCACAGAGCGATGTTATGGAGCATGCAGCAGGCCACAGTGATTTAACACACCTTCCATGGGCCTCATTTAAGCTGATTTCCCCTGGAGTAATTGGATTCTTCAGAGGTGTTAACAACCAAGGACAGTTGGGATATGCTAAGTCTCATTTTTTGTATTGAGACATAAGTTTTACAATGAGTCACACACTCACTGATTAGAGCACCTTACATTGCACACCTAAAGTTAGGGCAGATGTTACTGGCCAACAAGCCAGGCCCTCTCCAGTTACAGTTGTGACATCCGCTGGGATACAGTGCTGTTCCACATTACAGAGGAATCATGGGCTGAACATGGAAAGCGGCACAGACATTTGAAATGTACAAATCTGGCAAGCAGACAACTTGCATGTTAATTGAATGTAAGTTCTTTATGTTGCAATAGACTTGTTCACTTGCATGCAGTAGCACTAATGCAATATGTGCACCATCAATGGCTCCCACCACATGTGGTAGATGACCAAATCCATAAAAGTCAACCTTCACATTGGCTAAATATACACATCTGTGGAACCTGATATAGCTATATGTGTTTCATCATTGCTGACAGCAAATCTTTTAACACACCACTGAACATTGGTTATGACATACCACCACATATAGCCGCTGTATACTGAAGGAACCCTGTGGCCAGGAAATGTAGTACAGCCATGCGTCTCACAATGGAATGTATACATGTCAGATTAGTATTCTCAGGCATGTGGTCTGGCTCCAAATGACAACATAAATCCAGGATTGTTCATCTATTCACAGGAACTGTTTTATCATGTGACGTTCTTTCATGGTCTGAAGGTCTGGAAATGGTGGAAGTCTGACCTCATTCATTGGACTTTAGGAAACGCCCTCCGCCGATGGAAATCAACCGCACGGTAGGCGGTTGCAACCACTGCGGTCACAGCCATAGGCTAACGTTGTTGACTGTGCTGGTCTCCTGACACTTCTGCCATCAACACCTCCACCTCGTCAGCTGCTGTGTGCCACCTCTGGAAGCAATAATGCCAGGTCAAGCAGGTGAAAGGGCCCCTGCTTTCTCTCCAGAGGACCTGGAGAGGCTAGTGGAAGAGGTTCTTCCCCTGTTTGGCAAGCTCACCAGAGGAGCAGTTAACTACCTCATTGGCACATTTGACTCTGTTCAACACCTTCTTTTTGTTCCTCACAGTCTACAATGTGCCTCTGAATCCCAATAATTTATTCGGGTGCCTGTTGTCACAATCTGAGGTCCATACATAGGATGTACAAGTTGTGGAGTGTGGAGACCTGTACACTGTGTATTTCAAATGGCCATTGTGTTATGTGATAAGCCCTAGATCTTCCTTGTTTTGCCTTTCTATGTCTATCCAAGTGAACTTTACAGACAAAAATAATACATGTGATGATCTAATGATGGTAAATGACAGAGTAAATGTATTGGCATTACAACATGAACTGTGTATGTATAGTGTTTGAGTCAGTTGATGATTTTGGTAGCAATGTGTAAAGTCCCACTGACCACAGATATGGCTGTGGCAAACTGTGGTATGACAACAACTTAAATCTCGTGGAGCCCTTCAGAGTGCCACACAACCCTGAACTCACATATAGGATGGCCACAGGAATGTACTGTCATACATGGATGTGATGGAAATATGGTGGTCATTTAGGTTCTGTATGCTCAGCCTGCAGAGGCCAAGGCCTGTCAATACCTCTTCACGGTATGGGACATAGCCCAGGCTTGTGCACAATAACTGTGGCTATGCAACTGGAGCACTAGGCCCCACTCCCAGTAGACCTTCAGATCCTTGGATGTGTCCAAAATGAGTCTTCATCTGCAAGATTTGGCATGAATGTTTTTTCATTGACTAAGGAGGAATGGGATTGACCTAACCACCTGACCTGATACTCATTTCCATTGAACCTCATCATTATTGTGTGATATTGACTCATGACAGGCCCTTTACTCCCACAGGTCTGTTCTCACATTTCCAAAAGTCATGTTTGTACAGTGCAAGTCTAGTGCAAAAGTGATAAACACACAGTGCAGATAGTTGGTTAATTCAGGGGAAATCATGACATGTGATTCACTAGCTTTGTGACATGCAACCAATACCACCAAACATACTTTGCTATGTTCATTGTCATCTCTGTCAGAGTAACAGGTGCCTCCTGTGACACTAGTACATACCACTCAAACCCACTCAGCAATGGAATACGATTCCAAAAGGTAGACAGCATGTCGACATATCCACAAAGAAGAAACTTTCATTGACACCCATGTCAGCCCTTTTATTGTCCCCTAAGTCTTAGGGTGTGACCCTTATAGGCGGTGCACTGCCACATTTGTAAGCAGTTCGTAAACAGTTAGATAAGAGTCCAGTACTCCAGCAGTGAAGATGTAAGATCCTTCTTTTATTTCTTGCCAGTTCGATACTATGTGTTCTCACATTTCCGTGAATACAGCAAATGGTACCGTAAAAGGACAGCCAATAGACAGCCAATGCGTTTCGCCCACTAAAAGGGCTTCTTCAGGGCTGTAATACAACATAACATGGAACGATTGTATACAACATATAATCTGACAGAAAAACAAAGTGCATAACAATAGATGGAATACACATAAACATAAGAAAAGAGAAGAGAGAAGAAAGAACGTGAAAATGCGTGCCAACATGATGTAGAATACCGAGAACGACAAACCAAGGGAGAAACATGAAAAGTGCACATATGTTGGAAATAAGGTAATATCAAAAAGAAGGAGAAATATGTCATACGAAACCTTAAGAGAATATACAGATCAACCACCAAGCGAAAAAGGATTTGTGGAGATACAACTGTACTCAGACAGATAAGAGGACACAGTAAATCACCCAGTGAATATCCCAAAGTAAAGCTAAATAGACAGAGAAAGGAACTGATGTGTGCGAAAAAGTCCAATAAGGGCACAAAGAATCCATATAGATAAGAAGATACCTGAGTAGAGGTTAAAAGTGGAAAAAAGGTGTAAAAGAGAAACGTGTGAGGACAAGTGATTACACAAGTTGACCTACCACAGTGGAGTCCAGTCAGTCACCATGATCAAAAATATAGCGAAAAAATAGTGCCTAATAAGAAGAAAAAAGAGGCATATGCCCACTGAAGGAAAAAACTGGTAATGTGATCTTAATACCAAGAAAAAATATATTAAAAAAGTTCCCCGATACTTGAAATTGTTATAATGGGTGTTTCAACCTGAAAAACGCCATACCCGCATCTCAGACTGAATAGTAAGTGAAAGAAAAGGAAAGTATCCTACGTGGTAGCTTAAATCCCGTTCGCATCAAGAATTATGTGTGAAAAGTAGCCCGGTCCGAGAGACTGTTGGAGTAAATGTAGGGCCCAGCGGCATTGTAACGCCGGTCCCAGAGAACGTGAAAACCAAACGGAAGCCCCCGTTTGAAGTAAAATAAATAGAATACACCAAACCCGGAAATCCGGGTAGGTGAGAAAAAAAACAAAAATCAAACATCAAAAAAGGACAACAGCAGCGGCCATCTTAAAGCTGTTGCCACTCATAATAGATAACAAAGCAAGTGGATGAGTACACTAATCGAGCCAGTAATAAAAGGCGGAAAACATGATAGAAAATCCCAAAAAAGAGGACACTGGTCACAAAGATAAAAAGAATAAGGATTACAAACTAAACTGACTGGAATCCATGTGGTAGAAACACCAGTTGTTGTAGGTAGATAAAAGGTAAATAGACCAAGCAAAAAAAGAGGTGAAAACAAATGGAAAATAGAAGAATGGGCAAAAGAGGGTAAAAATGAGTCAAAGTGGGGAAAATATACCTAAAAATACAAAGATAAATGGCAAGAAGGGCAATTGAAAACAAGTATACATCAAGAAAATATGGCTATTTACAATTCAGAATATTGATATTGGCCTTGGTTTTGTATAGCCTGACCATGTACAAAGCATAAGTACACAAATTTGCGACAAGTCAATATTCACATGCCAAGTGTTACGAGATCCCCAGCAATGGGAACATGATGCAGCATGCAACCAAACAATCCATATGTAGAGAAATACCAGGGAATAGCACACTACACCTGACCTAATGACAAATTCATAGTCCTAATCCAAGAATTTGTCGTGTTGTTTCCAAAGCAATTGTAGTGCTATAAGAAGTAGTGAAATTCATGGTCAGTATTAAGGCCCAAATCAATCGCTCGTAGGCGGCAGATCCAGGCTGCCTCCCTTTGGGGTAATGTCAATTCCCTATTGCCCCCCCTGGGGTGAATCGGAACATGGTTAATTCCATGAAACCAGAGAAGTGAATCAGTAGGGTGATCGGATGCTATATGTGTAGCTAATGGGTGTTCGGAGTCACGGTTTTTGATCGCACGTAGGTGTTCCTGTATCCTGAGTTTCAGGGACTGTTTTGTACTGCCCACATAAATTAGGTTACATGTACATCGCAGAACGTAAACAACAAATTTTGTATTACAATTTATAAAGTGTTTGATAATAAAGGACCTTGTATTATTGTAACAAAATTCTTTAGTTTTGTCAAGGCCAAAAGTGCATACATTACAATCATGGCAAGTGTAAAATCCCCTTGCTTTGGTAGGGAGCCAAGTGGTGGGACTAGGGACAGAATTATAACTGGGACATAGATAGTCCCTTAGGGTTAACCCTCTACGATAGGTGATCTTAGGTTTAGTAGATCTGTGTCCTTTGAGACGCGGAATATCGGTCAGTAAGGGCCAGTGACGTTTAAGTATTTTAAAAATGTCATGGCTATGAACAGTATAACGAGTCACAAATGACAGAGGATCCTTCTGATTTCTGTTGTCTCCATGCAATTTTACAATCAAAGTCTTAGGGTGTAGTCGCTCACATGGTAGTTGCCTCTGTAAACCATATGCAGTGAGTCATTGTGCCTAGTTTCTAAGGTGTTTAAACAATTATGCACAAGTAGTTTACCCTTTGGAAGGTCACAATAGTGTGTTGTGTGTTACTGTGGCTCACATCAATGTACCGGTTGCTTGGACCTGGGCTACATAAGGTCAGTGGGCTTGCTTAGTCAGTGCAGACCATGACCAGGGTTCTGTAGAAACAGCAGATAAATCCAAAAATATGTATTTGTCCCCCTGTACATATCACCATGTGTGCTTTACACATGTAGTGTGTTGCCAATTACAAAATGCTTGTGCTATGTGTTTTCAAGATGTGTATTAGACAACTAGTTAACCATTAAAACAATTAAATAGTGACTGCTTTAATTGTATTTTGCATCCATTCAGGTCAACACCCATCAGAAGCAAGGAATTTGGAGAGCCATCTCCTGGAAGGTGCGGACCCTGGATGTCCATTGCTGGTGGAGCATCCACTTTCGGAAAAGGTGGGAGGACCAGACACTCTGGGCCCAGAAGATCTCAGAAGTCCAGCTGGGGCTGTCCTCCCAATGTGGGTGTGGTGCACACAGGACCCTGACCCCCCTGATGGCCTGCATACTGGTGGTGGCCTACCCGGTGCTTGATAGGCATTTGAGGGAAGCACTGCAGCTACAAGGGGAATCTTCCGGGACATATTCATGCCTGTTACATTGCCAGGTTGATGTGATAGAGGTAGCCATCACTCCATGAATATTGGAGATGGCCCATGTGCGATACACAAGATGTGTTTGTCTAAGTGTGGTGGTTGGTTCACGCTGATGTGCCTTGCCTATTCTTCTAGTGACCAGAGACACAACAGAGTACAGTCCACTACCAATATACTCTTAGGCAGGCACATGGCTGAGTACAGTGGTCAATCATTTCATTTTGTTTCTTGTTACGGGTGTCATTTGAACCTAACAGTCTATTTGCCTTTGGTCTATCAGCCCCAACATCAGACAAGAAGAGGTAATAGATCATTGTACTCGACCATGTGTCTGCTCAAGTGAGCAAATTGGCACCTGTACCTAACAGACCCCTCATTTTCAGTGCCAAGAGTGCTGGTGAATAACTACTGACTCTCATGTGATGGTGGCCATTAGACATGTGACATGGTATACATTTCCCTTTATGTGCAATCAGTGAGCAATGCTTTCCCTTAGTGAATTCACAGTTACATTATTTGGGTAATATTACTGTTGGTATGTTAGCACATGTACCTTGCACTTTTGTAGTATCATTTCTACTAATGTTTCATCCATGTTCTACTTGTTTTCTTCGGATGATGTCTGATTCCATCACATATGTGTGCATCTCTTAAAAATATTTGTGTATGATGGGTATACGGTTCAAGGGGGAACCCAGACAGGAGTGAATTGACATTGTTTGTTGGGTCACACATACCCTAAGCAGTTACTCCATGTCATTTCTCATGAATAATTGCAGGTGCAATGATGGACCTGACAGGCACACCTACAGTACTTTCTTACAAAGTGCATTTCCATGTCATTGATATAGAATAATTTGGCTACATGCTTGGCACCTGTCAAATATTACAGATTTATTACCTGACTGTTGATATGCATCAGGAAGTGACATGCAGAAATGTTGGAATCATATGTGTGTCTGTACTCTCAGTAAGCCAATGAAATATGTGTTTGCATGACAAAAAGGTCCAGTGATGTGCCTTCCCATTGAGACTCATGTTAAAGGCCCTCCTCACATGATGAAGATTCCCTGAGCATTCAATGGACTATTGGCTTTTAGTTATGCAATGTTAGAATGGTGTTCCCAGCAGTACCAAGCAAGACATGTGATTTCCATAGGCCTATCTGATTCATTGTGCTGTGGATATTTCTGGGCACATCGCAGACATGATGTGTCATCTGGCAAAGCAACATTAGCACATCTTACATGAGACTATTCAGACAATGTATATATTGCGAAGTAACCATTGGTGAGATTTTCCAGTGTGACACGGGTGTTTCAATGTCACCTTCTTCCTGCTACTGTACTTCCTAGTACAACAAAGCCAGATTATTTGCCCAACAATTCCTCATGATGTGGTATTATGTACATGCACACATGCTGATTGCAGGACTCTGTTTTGAATCTGTGAGAATGAAGTTGGCATTGTCATAATAATTGATGCCAACAGGTTAGTGAGGGGTGCTGCAAGAGACAAACCATTGAAAGTGACAAGGTCTGCTACATAATCCATGGGTATTGTGATTGGACAACTTCACTCAAGTAACTGAATTTGTATATGAATCAGATTTTCTGGTTGCAAATGTTTACAGTTCATTTAGCATGCATGCATGTGGTATAGCAAATGTTGGAGGCACGTTGGAGGACTGTGGCTGGAATCTACTGTACATTTTGGTAATGTTTTGTAATCAAAGCTCGTGTTCAAGTTTGTTGAGGCACATGGATTGACCCTCTTTGTATTTGTGATTTCAGCATCATCCCTGACAAGTGGAGGAGACAGGGCCGACATCAGTTGGCAACCCGTCTTGTACACCCTCCCCATTTTCCCAAGGAAGGTTTCCTGTTTGGCTTTGCCCTTTCCCCTGTGAAAATCCCCCAACCCAACCCATCCCTTCCATGTCCAAGTCCTCCCCAGTAACACCTGCCCCTCCCCCAGATCCAGCCATACCCCACCCACACCAAAGAAGAAACACATCCTTCCCAAAGTGAAGCCTACCCCTCCCAAAATCAAACCCACCCATCCAAAAGCCAACCACACCCCACCCAATGGTGATAGTTGAGGTGCCTGGAATGCCCATCAAATTACCATTTCTGTGGAGGTTCTTGCGGCAGTGATTACTGAGGCACGTTTAGGGGCACAACAGCCTGCTATTCACATGTGTACATGGACTGGCAATCCATTTTTGTAATTTTGTCAATAAAGTTAATTTGGTTGCTGTGCTAAATATTGTTCCTGCCATTACTTTTCTACCTGTTTGATGCTCATGTATAATTTGTGATGTATTACTACATTTGTATTTGTTTAACCCTGATTGATAATCCATTTGCTGGAGTCATCCAGGACTTTGGGAGATGTTGGATGGATGTGTGGGATGTAATCCAATTGGGGTGGCATTGCATTGCTGTTTCATCTGGCAGGTATTTAATCTAGGCTTCACATTGTCAACATCTATTGGGTTTCACTTCTCCCCTTGATGTAGATTGAACATTTGTATCATGTGTGCAGGCTAGAGGTTTGTTTGTACACACATGGACGGTGTTCATTTGTGCTAACTTCCTATACAATTGAATGGCCATGTGTCCATTTTGATGTGTGTACCTTACGCCTACTTTATCTGACGGTGTAACCCATGCTATTACTGTTGTATTTGCTGTCTAGGCTTGCACTTACATATTTGCCTCTTGGCATGACACTTGGTAATGCTATTGGTTGTCCCTGATATTCATCAGGCCACAGTTCCTGTGCAAAGCATGGTTTAGAGGCATGTGCAAAGTGGGATGTGTCCCAGGGCAATAGCTTTCCTGGGGTCCCCCTGATGCTGCCATACCTTTTGTGTAAGGATTGCTTACATTGTATGCTTTCTATATTTGTCACACAAATTATTCTGCATCCCATTTATCTTCCATTGTCATGCAATGTGGGTGATATGTGTGAGTCCATTACAAGGATGTTTCACGGGAGGTGCGTTTGGGTTCAATGACACATTTATACTGATGTATCTGTTATGTCACAACAGGCCGTGACATGTGAACAATGTGAGATTGTCACTTCAATTTGTATGTGTGAAATTCATGAGGATCTGCTGTTGTGTGACCCAGTGTTATGAACACATCACTATCCCTGGACTCGGATGTGCACAAATTGAAAGTTTTATAGTGTGTGGTGGTGCAGCGTCAGTGACCTGGCCAAAAGGGATGCCATGGGACTGATTGTGACCTATGTTGTGTACAACTCCAACCGGGGCACAGACAATCTTTTGGAGCACAGGCTAAAATACCAGGTAAATAGAGTCCTGTTGAGTTGCTATGGATTTCTGGGAAACAGCTATGTGTTTGGCTTACCATCTGTTGCGTCTATGGCGGGGATGCTTTTGTGCACCATCGAGCAGCAGAAGCAGCAGCAGGACATGTAAGATCAGTTCCATGGCAGCACCTGATATGTGAAGCAGAGTACAGGTGAGTTTCAGCCTTATATGCCTCCCTTTCCCCCAACTCAGTTGTGGTGGTTGAACCGCTAGAGTCACATCAGCAAACAACAGCATCATTGATGGACTGGTGGTTGAACTTGCATTCTGCCCTCCAAAAGATGCATTGGCTCCTTGTGAGAGAACAGGGCTGATTGCAAAGGCCCCCTAACTTTTTGCCCCCATTTTACACTTTTTGCTGGTGTTTTCCTGACTCTGATGGTGTCCTGGGTACTGTTAACCAGTCCCAGGGCCTGTGCTCTGTGTAAAATCAGTATGCAAATTAGGCTAATTATAAATGGCTAAGTTAACCTACCTATAAGTCCCTAGTGTATGGTAGGGCATGTAGGTTTAGGGTGTCTGCCACAGGAGGTGGTAGCCCCCCACTCTTGACAGCAAGAGGGGTGCCAGGACCCCACAGTTGCCCCTAAAGCAGCTCAGCCACCTGTCAGTGGAGAGCTGAGGGTGTGGTTCTGGGTACTGACAGCTGTCAGTAGCCTCTGCTGGATGCTAGCCTTCCTGGCAGCACTGCACTTGGCCTGTGAGGCAGACCCCAGGGCCAAAAGCTAAGTAGGCCTCCTGGCCCTGTTGGTCATGGTGGGGTTGCTCAAGTTTTGGGTGACCTCTTTGGGTAAGCTAGGTGTTGCCCTAGCAAAGTTCGGGGTAGGCGAGATGGGCACCTCACTACCCAAGTTGGCAGAGAGAGAGGAGGAAGACCTCCCTAGAGGGAAGTTTCAGTTTGAGATGGGTCCTTTCATTGTTGGGATGGATTCACTACCCAGAGGGAGTGACCATGGCAGGAGGATGTAAGGCAGAGTTGGCCCTGCAAAGGGACAGCCTGTTCTCTTTACTGTCTTCCTCGCCTGACAAGCCAGGAAGACTAACCCCGGGTTGGGCTGAGTCCCCTGGGCGTGTGGGCTCGGGGGGGCTTGTGTGAGAGAACAGGGCTGATTGCAGAGGCCCCCTAACTTTTTGCCCCCATTTTCCACTTTTTGCTGGTGTTTTCCTGACTCTGATGGTGCCCTGGGTACTGCTAACCAGTCCCAGGGCCTGTGCTCTGTGTACAATCAGTATGCAAATTAGGCTAATTATAATTGGCTAAGTCAACCTACCTATAGGTCCCTAGTATATGGTAGGGCATGTAGGTTTAGGGACCCTAGCATAGGTAGTGAACTCATAGGTGCACTGCTAAGGTACCCAGTGTCATTGTGAAGGCAGGTCTGCCTTGCTGGCTGCTTTTAAATTAAAGTTACATGCAAATTCGACTTTGGAATTAAAAGTAGTTCCAAAGTCTAAAACGACCTTATTTTTACATATAAGTCACCCCTAAGGTGTGCCCTAGGTGCCCATAGTGCTGGGTGCCATGTAACTATAAGCAGGGACCGTGTGAAAATAGTTTTATAAGCCCTGGTGAGGAAAAACAACCAAATTTGTTTTTCCCTCATTGTAGTGAATGGCCTCCATAGGCTAGAATGGGGAGAATTTATTTTAATTTGAAAAATCCCCTTAAGTAACAGATACCAGAAGTCTGGTATCAAATTAATTGTTATAATAAATCCCACAACTTCCAGTTGTTAGATTTAATATACCTTGTTCAGGTAAAGAGTATTAAACTTTACTTGAAAAGTTGCCAACTTCAGCCCTGCAGTGTTTTTGCTGCTATTCTCTGATTGGCCAGCCTCTGGCAGCCTGGCCAGACTGCCATGATGAGGTGTGAAGTGGCCTATCTCAGCACAAAGAGATGTGCCTGGGGGAGGAGATCTCCCCTCAGCAGATGTCTTCAAAGGCAGAGAAGGACAGTTGGAGCAACCCAGAAACACCCTCACATCCTGCAAACCAAGACAATTAGGTGCCCCCTTGATTAGATTAGGAGAGGGCAGGAGAGGGGTGTGTTTAGGATTTTTTAGCCACACCAGTGGGTGGGCTCAGCCAGATGTAACCTCCAAAAATCGCTTTCAGCCATGATGGATGTTTGAGGAATGTTGTTCCCTGGGGTTGATTTTTGCTACACTTCCCAGGAAGTGGTCATCACAGGGGGAAGGACCCTGCCCCTGATTGGAGAACCAGGACCCCCCTGTTTTTTACCCAGGAGCAAGGATAAAACTGGCAGACCTGCACCCACACCTCAGATCCCTATCAGATTCCAACAAGGAAGAACTACAGGAGAAGAAGGACTGCCCTGCTGGACCCCTGACTTGCACCTGGCCACTGCGCTGTAGAGGACTGCACCAGCTGCACACTTGGGCTTCACCACTAAAAGGACTTTACCTATCTTCTACTGCTTCAAGAAGAGACTCCCTGTTTGCTACAGGTACAAAGGAGCTGCCCAGAGTCCCCTGCACCAAGTCCTGCAAGCAGACCCCAGCTGACCAGCGTCCAGTGGCCATTTGAGGTTTCTGACCAGGTGCATTCTGGGAATTATAGTCCCAACTCCCAAGGAGCAAATCAGAGCTTCTGGAACCTTGGATCAAGTTGTGGACACTTCAAGGACACAAAAAGGACCTCTGGAAGAAAAGCCAGAAGTTTGGAGACGTTTGGAGCAACTCCATAAGTTGAAGAGGTACATTGTGGGAGTTGTAGTCCCAGACCCCAAGAGGCACACCAGAGACTCTGAACCCTTGGCTGGTGCTGTGGGCCACTTTCCTGAATCAAACACTTCTGAAAGTAAGTGTGACAGTGTTACCTCATGGGTGGCCTGAACTCTGGACTTTGTTCCTTTCCAGTGTGACCTTTTTAACCCTTTGAGTGCTAGTTGCTTCTATGCGCTAGAAAGCATTAATTCTTTAAAAGATTCAAATGTTTGTTCCCTTTATCTGATTTTATTCGTTTTGGTGTCATTTTAAAGATAAAAATATAATCTATTTTCATAAATTGATTTAGGATTTTTAAACAGTTTTCTGTGTTTTATTTAATTACTGTTTTGTGATATTTGAATGCTTTGTGCTTTGTCTCCTAAGTTAAGCATTGTCGCTCGTTGCCAAGCTACCAAGGGTTGAGCTAGGTTTAATTTACTGAGACCTAAATGGACCTAAGTGGAGATTAGTGGCCTATTGCTAAATGTGGGTACTTACCTGCCCTTACCAATAACCCATTTTCCAACACTCCTCTCACCAACGCCCCGGTCTATTTTTGCTGGCGGCGTGGGCAGGACCACAGAAGGCTTTTGTCTATGTCACCGCATGCATCGTACTATGGCGGTCATACTGCCAACTCGCCAGTGGTCAGACCACCATCGCTGCCATGGCAGTCCCCGGTTTGCCAAACTCATAATCAGGACCTTAATTATTTTTTTTTTTTCAATTTTATATAGTGCAGACTTGACCTGAAGGTAATGGAGTGCTTTACATGAGATTCAGTTACAATTGACAAGCACACATTCATTTTGGTTTTAGACATGGGGAGATTAAATTAATTGCTCCAAATCATAGGATGCCGAGCTAATGCTGACACCCGAACCTGGTTCCCCAGTTGCAAAGTCCACAGCTCTGGCCCTAACGCCACATCCTCTTCCCTAAGTGTAACAAATAAACAAGTGATCAACTGGATAAAAAAATATAAACATGGCAAATGAGTTAAAAGTGCTTTCTCTCTATTTGACAACATATCTCCTCATTTTAGTTTTTGACAGCACTTACCATAATTTCTGTGAGAACAGAAGACATTTCTGTTTCAGAAAATATGTCCTCATTTTAGTTTTTTACAGCACTAACCATAGTTTCTGTGAGGATAGAAAACATTTATATGATTGTTCATTGAAGAAACTAAACTAAAGGAACTGCTTTTTTGTTAAATCAAGATGATATCAGGCATTCCACACTTTTGTAATAAATATAAAATGTTAGCAATCTAGTTGTTCATTAGAATACTGTGGGGAAGCGGAGGTCAGGGGTATGGACTTGGATGATTGAGGACAAGGAGAAGGATGCAGAGGTAAAAGGTTGACCGTGATGGGCAGACAGGAGGGGCAGTGGCAGCACAATGGGCCATGGAGGGCAGGGGAAAAGGGTCAGGGACAACAAGCCAACCATGCAGGACAGGCAAGAGAGGCTGTGGCAAAATAACAGACCATTGAGAGCAGAAGGTAGAGGCAGTGGCATCCATGCATGCCAACAAACCCAATTTAGTCAGGAGACTCTCAATGTTTTTAAGCCTAAAAGCACATTATTTTATCTGCCTCCGGCCTAAAATATCTTCTTTTACAATTAAAGTCAACTGCGCAATTAATTACCTGTGTTTTTCTTTTCAAAAACTCCCTCTTCCCAAGTTCAAAGTGCTGGCAAGTATGGCATATTGGATCATGGAGGGCAGAAGGAATGGGATAGGGACATGGAGTCAGGTAACTGAGGTCAGGAGGGAGCTGGGAGGTGCACCAAACAGACCATACAGGGCAAGCATCAGAGGTTGCAGTGGCACAATACACTACACAGGACAAGCAAAATGGCAGTGCAGCACAACAGACCATGGAAAGCAATAGGAAGGGGATGGGGCCATGCACATTGACAAAAGAGAGCTGAGGGGAAAGAAGCATGGGAGGCAGCAAGCTGACCATACTGGACAGACAGGATAGAAAGTTGCAGCATAATGGTCCATGAAGGGCAGGAGGGAAGGGGAAGGGGCAGCACATCGGACCACATAAGGCTGGAGGGAGGCGGCTGGTGCATAGACTCGGACAATAGAGGGTAGGGAGGAGGTGAATGTGGCAGCAAGCTAACTGTTCAGGACCGGGGTGAAGGGCAGTGGCAGAACAACAGCCACCCAGGGCTAAAATGAGGAAGCAGGGAGGGTACTTTGCTTGAACAATGGATGGCAAGGAGAGGAGGGGCAGGAGGAGCAAGCTTGGATGGGGGCAGCATAATTCTACAGCAGGCCCTGCATCCAGCCCCCCCCATGCATTGTGATGGGCATCTTACTCAACATTAAAAAACCCTAGAAATTCCCTGGACAAACCAAAGGTTACTGGGACGTTATAGTTAGGGAATAAAATACAAAAGAACCTTCGAAATTCACAAAAAAAACAAAGGTTATGGGGACAAGATAGTTCAGATTTTACACACACAAAAACATTGAAATTTAGGTGTTATAGTGAGAGTTATTTCAAGTAACTATAAATAGTGACCTCACCATGCACTGCTAATTACCCTAGATATTACATAACTCATGACATCTTCTATGACATCATTGATAATATCACTGTAGCATTTGCAGTAAAAAATAATGATGAGAAAACTGTGCATGGAGAGGGTGTGAGTTATAGGCACCTTCGGCCTCAAGTTATAGTTACTTGAAATAACTCTAACTATAACAACTGAATTTCCATGGAGTTGTGTGAGTGGAATCTGCAGAGCTGCAGCCAAGCCAGAGCAAATAGCATACAGAATTGTCCAGGGGGTGGACGACCTGCAACATAGCGGGTGTCGGGTCTTTGTGGCTCTACAAGGAGCACCACTCGGCCCCCCTCCAACATTAAGATAGCCCTGGGGAGGTGGTGGTCCCCGGGGCTAGTGGGGTCTGAAACAGAGCCCCTTTACAGTATTAAGTATGTGTCCCAGGGGGTGGTGGTCCCCTTTGAGACCCCCTTTACTTTTTGAAAAATATTTGCCACAGGCCCCCGCATATTATTCCCTAAATGCACCAAGGAGGTGGTGGTCCCCGGGGCAGAAGGAGGGGGCCGGGCAACCCCTGCGTATTATAACACAGCCCTGATGAGATGGCGGTCCCCAGGGTAGCAGGGGGAAAGCAGCCCCTGCAGATACTTTATAAGCCCCGAGGAGGTGGTAGTCCCCAGGACAGTGGGAGGGGGCCAGCAGGCCTCTCCCACATTTCTAAATAAATGACCCCCGGGACTTGACCCACTCAGGGGCTTTATGACAACGAACCACGAGAGACCCCGCATAGGTTTTTTGGGGGTATCTTGCAGTGGATCAGCAGTGGATCTGACCAGAAAATTAAAAAAAATGCTTTTTAGCACTGGGGGAGTCCCTTTGGGACCACACCATCAGAGCTAAGGGGTCTGGGTGTTTGTACCATGGCCCCTTTTGTATGTTTTATTATTTATTAATGGGACTCAGCTTCAGCTGAGTCCCAAGATAGCTGACAACACTTCTGTTGTTGAAATGTTATCTTACAATCAGATCTCGGCACAAGATCGGGAGGGGTTGCGAATCCTTTGCATCCCTATATATACAAATTTGGATTTTCTTAAATTTCTCAAAAACTACTAAACAGATCTCCACCAAATACCAAAAGGGGTTCTTTCTGGACCAAGAGCTAGCTTTCTGCCACATTTAGTTTAATTCCGTCCAGTGTTTTTTGCGCTATAGCTGTTCAATTTTTCCTATGGGAATTAACATTGGAAAAACTCTAAATTTCACCCCCCACTTTATCTCAGATCCCGCTTGACGGATCACCCAAAAACGTTCCAGACAGCAGCTCACATGAATGTCAAAAAATGTTGGCAACATTTTGTGAAGATGCGTCACGTGGTGCCAAAGATATAGGCAACCAAAAAACAGCCTTTTCTATTTAACCTAGGTCTAACTATAACTTCTTGTGGCTGTTAAACTTCAAAATAAAGATGCTTTATTTGGACTTTGTGTAGTGCAGTGAATACTTTTTGAAATCAATAAACAGGAGGGTGGTCTCCTCCGCCACCATCACGGGCAGCTGAGTGTGCCACTCAAAATACATCTGACTGATTGGTTTTACTATAAATATATATATATATATCGATATATACACATATATATAGATATATACACATATAT
Source organism: Pleurodeles waltl (assembly GCF_031143425.1). Taxonomy (NCBI): domain Eukaryota; kingdom Metazoa; phylum Chordata; class Amphibia; order Caudata; family Salamandridae; genus Pleurodeles; species Pleurodeles waltl. Next base: position 792,122,335 of record NC_090445.1, read on the forward strand.
ATATTCCTAATCTGACACCAAAAACCTTAACAAGTTCCATACTAAAAATGAAATGCTTTATCTCCAAACCCACACCAATTGTTGATTTATTTTGAGGACTACAGAGTAATACTGTAAATCCAAACCTCGCCCATTGTGAAAATGTTTATTTATTGGGTGTTCATGTTTTCTATTGTAACTCCCAATCTACTAAAGTGTTTAATTTGGAGAGTGTAGATTTATTAATATGATATTTGCTAACTGCCACTGTGAAAGTGTTCAATTTTGGGGAGTGCAGATGTGCTGTCATAACTCCAAACCTACTACTAATTTAGTTTGTTTTAGGAGGTATAGGTTTACCATTCTAAGTCTATACCTACACCCACTGCAGAAAGTATTTAACCCCTTCACTGTCCGGCCTTTTCCCCCTCAGGTGCCAAGCCTTTTTTGGGCTATTAGGGGTAGTTCGCACTTAGGTCCCCAAAACACTTTGTCCACATAAGCTATCCATGCCAAATTTGTGTCCTTTTTTTCCAACATCCTAGGCATTCTAAAGGTGCCCAGAGTTTGTGGGCTCCATAGGAGGACACCAAGAAATTAGGCAAAATACAACTAAAATGTGGGTTATTTTTGGGAAAAATTGGAAAAAAGTGCTGCAGAAGAAAGCATGTGTATTTTTCCCTGCAAATGGCATCAACAAAGGGTTTGTGGTGCTAAAATCACCATCTTCCCAGCTTTCACAAACAGGCAGACTTGAATCAGAAAACCACATTTTTCAACACAATTTTGGTATTTTGAAATAAAAAAAAAGTATTGAAATTAAGTTGAAAAAACAGCTTTTCTGTACACATTTTCTTCTGTAACTTTTTTCAGCTATAGCAGATTTCTGAAAGCAATATACCGTTACATCTGTTGGACTTTTCTGGTTGCAGGGATATATAGGGCTTGTAGGTTCATCAAGAACCATAGGTACCTAGAGCCAATAAATGAGATGCACCTTGCAATGGGTTTTTATTGTATACTGGTAAACAGCAATTCATTTGGTAAAATATAAAGAGTGAAAAATAGGTATCAAGGAAACCTTTGTATTTCTAAAATGGCACACGATAAAGTGTTTAGAAGCTGTGGTTATTTGCAATTCTCTGAATTCGGGGGTCCTCATACTAGCATGTGAATTAAAGGACATTTCTGAAATAGACTTCTTTCTTACACACTGTCTTACATTTGGAAGTAAAAAAAGTAGAGAAAGACAAGGGGGAATAACACTTACTCTTCTAATCTGTGTTCCCCCATGTCACCTCAAAAATGGCACCTCACTTGTGTAGGTAGGCCTAGTGCCTGCAACAGGAAATGCACCATGGACACATCATATTTTTACATTGAAAACGGACCTGTTTTTTGCAAAGTGCCTATATGTGGATTTTGGCCTCTAGCTCAGCCAGCACCTAGGGAAACCTATACATTTTGTAAAACTAGACACCTAGGGAAATTCAGAATGGGGTGACTTGTAGGGCTCTTGGCAGGTTCTGGCACCCAGAATCCTTTGCAAACCTCAAAAGTTGGCTAAAAATGCTTTTTCCTCACATTTCAGTGAATGTTCTGGAATCTGTAAGGAGCCACAAACCTCCTTCTATCCAGCATTCCCTCAAGTCTACCAATAAAAATGGTGCCTCACTTGTGTGGGTAGGCCTAGTACCCGCGACAGGAAACACCCCTAAACGCAACATGAACACATCAAATCTTTACAGTGAAAACTGACGGGGTTTTTAGAAAGTGCCTAGCTGTGGATTTTGCACTGTAGCTCAGCCGGCACTTAAGAAAACCTACCAAACCTGAGCATTTTTGGAAACTAAATAGCTATGGGGTGACTTGTGGGGCTCTCACTATGTTCTATTACCCCGAATCCATTGCAAACCTCAAAATCACTTTCAGTGATGGAAAGTTCTGGAATCTGAGGGGAGCATCAAACTTCCCTCTAGCCAGTGTTCCCCCAAGTCTTCCAATAAAAAATGGTACCTCACTTGTGTGGGTAGCCCAGGTGCCTGCAACACGCAAGGGCCAAAAATGTGTAGAGATTGTGGGGATAGCAAAGCAGGTTGATAAGCACAATTTATTTTTAGACATTTTTGGCTGCCTCTGCTTTGGGAATCCACACAAGTGAGGTATCATTTTACTTGGAAGATTGAGGGGAACGCTGGGTGGTAGGAAATTTGTGCCGGCACAGTGATCCTATCAAGAAAAGTGGGAAAAAAGTGTTTTTTAAGCAAATTTTGTGGTTTGCATAGGACTATGGGTAAAAAGATTTTGGGGGGATCCATGCAAGCCACACCTCCCTGCACTCCACTGGGTGTCTGGGTTTGGTAGGCTTCCCTATGTGACTGCTGCGCCAGGGACCAAAAACACAGGTGCCCCCCACAAAAACAGGTAGTTTTATAATGGATCATTTTGATGTATCCACATAGGGGGTCATTCCAACCCTGGCGGTCATCGACCGCCAGGGTGGATGACGACGGAAGCACCGCCAACAGGCTGGCGGTGCTTCCCTGCCCATTCTGACCGTGGCGGTAAAGCCGCGGTCAGAAAAGGGGATCCGGCGGTTTCCCGCCGGATTTCCCCTGTCTGGGCTGAATCTCCATGGCGGCGCTATGGAGATTCCGACCCCCTTCCCGCCACCCTGTTTCTGGCGGTTTTTACCGCCAGGAACAGGATGGCGGGAACGGGTGTCGTGGGGCTCCTGGGGGCCCCTGCACTGCCCATGCCACTGGCATGGGCAGTGCAGGGGCCCCCTAACAGGGCCCCAGCATGATTTTCACTGTCTGCTTAGCAGACAGTGAAAATCGCGACGGGTGCAACTGCACCCGTCACACCCCTGCAACACCGCCGGCTCCATTCGGAGCCGGCTTCTATGTTGCAGGGCCTTTCCCGCTGGGCCGGCGGGCGCTCCTTTGTCGGGCGCCCGCCGGCCCAGTGGGAAAGCCAGAATGGCCGCCGCCGTCTTTTGACCGCGGAGCGGCCAAATGGCGGTGACCGCAGGCGGGCGGGTGGCGGTCAGAATGACCGCCATAGTCTTTTGGCCCCTTCCCTGTCGTGTGCACTTGGCCCACCCTCACAAGTGAGGTAGCATTTTCTCAGGAGACCGGGGGAACAGTGGGTGGTATAAATTAAGAAACTTATTGGGATCCACAAGAGTCACACCACTCTGTACTCTATCCAGTGTCTAGTTTTGAACTAATCTACAGTTGGTACTTTTTCCGTAGAGAAGAAGCAAGCACACTATCACGACCCTTACTTCTGTGATGTTCCAAACACTGAAATTGTGAAAAGAAACACCCTTAGTTTGTACTAAAAAGACCCCTGAATCCACCAACCTAGTTGGTGGCATACTTCAACATTAGGGTCCCTCCTGAGACACTTAGCATATCACGGGTGTGCTTCAACATCTGATAACAGTGGAGTGGGTTTTTTCAGTTTTTTTTATTTTACCACACATACTGGTTGGATATGGCACGAGGGTGAGTGATGGTTCAATAGATCAAATCTTATTAACAAGAGATTTCACAAAAATTAAACACACTGTTAATAACTGGAAGGCCAAAAAACTGAACCAATGACTCACAGCACGTGACCTGTAAAGTTTTGTCAAGGCATGAAGTGCTTTACACTCACCTTTCATACATGACATGCACAAGACCATTCACGTCGACAGCTGCAGGTCCAGCACATTACAACTCTCACCAGAAAGTGGCATTCACTTTCATACGCCCACATGCCTGACACAGCAATCACACCAGCTGATGGAGTCTGTGGACTGGCATTTGGCTAGCAATGTGTTGTAGTGGCCAACAGCAAGTCACTATTTACATCGCCAGCCAAGGGCCACTCTACACACACCGCCAGCTAAGCGCTACTCCACATTCACCACGCCACTCCATGTACACTGCCAGCCAAGTGCCACTCCACACATATATAAACCAATATAGAACAGGCAGTTTACGCTCACGGTAGTTCCCAGTGACTCTTTTGGTTGTGGTAATTTCTGAAAGAGCCAGCCATACACAACCCAGGCTTAGAAGGACAATCAGGGCAGTACAGACTCTACATTTCTTAGCGGGAAAGTCTTTTTTGGACGTGGCAGAACTGTGATCAGGAAAGTGGCGATCTTTCAATCTAGCCACATGCTCCATCACTGCTTGTCTAGAAACTCTTGCCTGCTTCACCACAACAAGGCTCTCTATCACAGAAATTTAACAAATTTCACCTTTGTCTCAGGGGAACAATCCTTGAACACAATAAAAGAATTAAAAGTTGCTAAATGGAAGAGATGTATAGCCAACTTTTTATACCAAACATAAGATGAACAGCAGTGTAAGGTTCCAACCTCTTATCTACTCTATCTACACCACCCATGTGCTTATTGTAGTCTAAGATGCACACAGGCTTGTGCACTTCAGAAACCTGACCCCAAACAGTCACAGGGGAAGTACGCTCATCATGGATGGTAGTCAGCATGTAGACATCCTTCCTGTCTGAAAATTTCACAGCTAGCAGCTCATCATTACCCAAGGCACTGCACTGACCCCTCTCACGTATTTTACACACAAGATCCCTTGGATAGCCTTTACGGTTAGAGCGGATTGTGCAACAAGCAACAGTGTTCATTCTGAACAATTCCCAGAACAATTGCACTCCAGTGTAGAACTTATCTAGGTACAAATGGTGACCTTTGTTAAACAGTCATCTAACAAGTTCCCACACAATTTTCTCACTAACTCCAAAAGTGGGTGGAAAATAAGGGGGGTAATACTGGAATCACTACCAGTGTAGACCCATAAATTATAAACATATCCTGTACAACTTTCAGACAGCATATACATCTTAGTTCCATCCTGTGCCCTCTTGCTAGGTATGTACTGCCTAAAAAGCAAACGGCCCTTGAACAGGACCAAAGACTTGTCCACAGCTGTTTCTTTCCCTGGAACATAGACCTCTGAAAACCGATCTACAAAATGATCAAGTAAAGGCCTAATCTTAAAAAGACAGTTGGAATCAGGGTGATCTTGTTACAAGGCAAAAGCTTTGTAAATAATTAACAGCATCCGAAGAAGAAGCAAATACCGATTACGACTCATTGTTGCAGGAAATATAGCCGTTGTCATCAAGAGACTAGTGGACCAATATGAAGACAGTGACAGCTTCCTTATCAACCCCATCAAAAACGTTTTACCCAATAACGTTTTCAACTCTTCCAGATTTGTGGGAATCCACTGGGTAGCTCTAGACTGTGGCCTAAGCCTGGCACTGGTTTCCCTCAAATACTGCTCAGCATACAAATTAGTCTGCTCAACAATCTCTTCCAAAAATACATCATCCATAAACAACTGAATGAACTTGATAGGCAAAATGTTTTCCGTATTCACTCTACATCCCGGGAAACCAGTAAAGGCAGGCAACTCCGGCTGCTATATGTTTGGGGCAGCCCAGAGTTCAGGTCTTCCAATGGGAAACCTTTCAGCCCCAGGATGCTGCACTTTTGGCACATCAGTATCCTCCTCTAAAACAGGCACTTCATCCGCCCTGAGAGTGGCTTCCTCATCAGATGATTCCTCTTGGACTGAAAATTCACTGCCAGAATCTTTCACTTCCTCCTCTGCCTCCAGTGCAGAGTCAGTCTCATAATCATGGTCAGAAGAACTCTCAACAAACATACCAACAACCTGATGAGCAGTCATCCTGCGGCTAGACATGATGCTTTCTAAGAAAAGTAACTTTACAAATGCACCAACAACAACCAGCACTGTGTAAAATAAGTAATAAAGGAAGTGTGGCTTTAACACTGAGTTATGTACTCAAAAACAATACCACTCACTTGCCTGAAACAGCTAGACCCACCAGCAACTACTCTGCATAGACACAGCAATCACCAATGATATCTCATTAAAATGAACAAAGAAAATAAAATAAAATTTTACATAAGAGAACACAAATATCATCATGAACAGATCTTAGTACAATTCCACACACAATCCTGCATTTAGTGCACCATTTACAAACATGTCATTCATGCATGGAAACAATACTCATTTGGAGTAAATTGTTTTTTCTTACCCAAAACATGCAAATATGCAAACTGCAGGTCAACCACTACCAAAACTGCAAGGGTTTACAGTAAAGGAATCACAAACTCTGAACTAGAACAAAAAGGAGAAATAAACAGTTATAATCACAAACACAAATACTTCGCCAGTTGACATCCGGCCACCAAACATTTAGAATTTTCTCTGGTGTAGAGTGGTTTCTGCCCCCTTAGGGGGGCAGATGGGCCTAAACAACCTAGGCTGATCTTTCCCCAAGGGTGGGCAGAAATGCCCAACAGTTTGTGCCCCCTTTGGGGGGGGCGACCCTTGCCCAAGAGGTTCGTCCAACCACACAAACAACAGAAACAAAAACAATCCCTGGCGCCTTAGTGGATTCTTCCCCCCTTTAGGGCAGATGGGCCTAAAAATAATAGGTGGAGCCCAAAGGACCGCCCCCACCCAAAAGACAGAAACCAAAAAAGTCCCTTGCACCTTAGAGGATTCTGCCTCCCTCTGGAGCAGATGGGCCAAAAAAATAGGCTGATCTGCCCCCAAGGGGGGCACAAATGGCCAACAGTTGTGTGCCCACTTTAGTAGGTGACCCTTGCCCAAGGGGCTTCTGGCCCGCTTGGGGGTAGATGGGACTGAACATAATAGGCCCATCTGCCCCCAAGGGGGACAGAAATGGCCAACAGTTGTGTGCCCCCTTCGGGGGAGGTGACCCTTGCCCAAGGAGCCACCCCCGCACAAAAAAAATAACAGAAATAATCCCTGGCGTCATTGTGGCTTCTGCCCCCCTTGAGGGGGAGATGTGCCAAAAATAATAGGTTGATCTGCCCCCAATGGGGGAAGAAATTGCCAACAGTCACGTGCCCCATTTGGGGGGTGACCCTTGCTCAAGGGGCCGACCCCACAAAAAAAAGCAAAAGTAAACAATCCCTGGAGGCTTAGTGGCTTCTGCCCCCTTGGGGGCAGATTAGCCTAAAAATAATAGGCTGATCTACCCCCAAAGAGGGAAGAAATGGTGAGAAATATTATGCCCCCTAAGGGGAGTGACCCTTGCCCAAGACGCCACTCCCTCCAAATAAAACTGACACAAACACAAATCGCTGGTGTCTAGTGGGCATTCCTGCTGCCCGATCGTGGTGGGATCGGGCAGTTGGAAAGCTGGAAGAGACATCGAGGGAAAGGAAAACCCTTTCCTTTCCCTGCCTCCCTCCTCCCCCCGCCGGAGGAGAAAGTCACCTGTTTCTCCAAAGACACACTGGAAGCAGATGGCTTACAGCATGTTCTACAGCCAATAAGGAAGTCAGCATGCACTGATGTCATTAGGTGCCCGGGGGTGTTGTGGGTGGCAGGGGAAGCGCTTCCTCTGCCGTCCCTGCCCAGGGGGGCTGGGTGGGATTCCCATGGGGAGAGCACTATGGGCCTCATTCTGACTTTGGCGGGCGGCGGAGGCCGCCCGCCAAAGTACCGCCGTCAGAATACCGCTGCGCGGTCAAAAGACCGCCGCGGTAATTCTGAGTTTCCCGCTGGGCTGGCGGGCGACCGCCAGAAGGCCGCCCGCCAGCCCAGCGGGAAACCCCCTTCCACGAGGATGCCGGCTCCGAATGGAGCCGGCGGAGTGGAAAGGGTGCGACGGGTGCAGTTGCACCCGTTGCGATTTTCAGTGTCTGCTATGCAGACACTGAAAATCTTGGTGGGGCCCTGTTAGGGGGCCCACGACACCTGTTACCGCCAACCAGGTTCTGGCGGTCATAACCGCAAGAACCAGGCTGTTGGCGGTGCATCCGCGGGCCCCTGCCCTGGCGATCCATGACCGCCAGGGTCGTAATGACCCCCTATGTCTTCCCCTTTTGGCCGGGTGCAGGACGTGATGGTTACGTTCTCGGCACAGCAGCACTGCAGCCGAGGATGTAACCATTACATCCACGGCACCCAAGGGGTTAATTGTAGTCAGTACATACGTACTATTCAAACTCTAAACCAGCACACAATTAGTAAAATGTCCAATATTAGGGAGTGAAGATGTACTATTCCTGCTCCAAACCTGATCATTGGGGAAAGTGTATGATTTTGTTAGGGAGGTTAGATTTCTTATTCTTATTCCAACCCAATAATTATTAGGGAAATGTGACATTTTTTGGAGTGTATAATTACTGTTGAAATGCCACATTTACTACTATTGAAGACCATTTTAATTTTGGAGAGTAAAGACTTAGGGGCATATTTATACTCTGTTTGCAACGGAATTGCGTTGTTTTTTTTGACGCAATTTCGACGCAAAACTAACTCCATATTTATACTTTGGCGTTAGATGCGTCTAGCGCCAAAGTCCATGGAGTTTGCGTCATTTTTTAGCGTGGACACCTACTTTGCGTTAATGATATGCAAGGTAGGCGTTCCCGTCTAAAAAATTGACTCCGAGGCATGTGCGCCGTATTTACACTCCCGGGCAAAATTCACGCCCGGGAGTGGGCGGGTCCAAAAAAATAACGTAGAGCCGCTTTTGCGCCGTTTTTTAGCGCGTGGAAAAGGCAGGCGTTAAGGGACCTGTGGACTCTGAAGGAGCACAGAGGTGCCCTCCCATGCCCCCAGGGACACCCCCTGTCACCCTTGCCCACCCCAGGAGGACACCCAAGGCTGATTTGTGCCCCCCTACATGCCACTATGCCTGTCTTTGTTAAGACAGGAGTCATTTCTATGGGGTTTGGGAGTCGAAAAAAATGGCGCAAATCGGGTTGAGGTGAAAAGTTTGCCTCAGCCTGACTTGCCCCATTTTTTGGCGCCCAAGCTCCATATCCCCCTACGCCGGCGCTGCCTGGTGTACGTTGTTTTTTTCCACGCACACCAGGCAGCGCCGGCGGCTAACGCCGGCTAACGTCATTGATTAAATACGGCGCCCGCATGGCGCTTCAGAATGGCGTTAGCCGGCGCTAATTTTGTTTGACGCAAAACTGCGTTAGCGCAGTTTTGCGTCAAAAAGTATAAATATGGCCCTTACTATTTTATCACCAAAGCTACTATGACTGGGAAAGTGTTTGGTTTTAGCAAGACAGATTTATTATTCAACCTTCAATTTAATACCCATTGGGGTAAATATAAATTTACTTTTCTAACTTCAGCTTGACATCATTGATATTTTTCTTTATTTCTGGGATATTCTAGTTGTCATTCTAACTTGAACCAAAACCCCAGAGTCTAAATCCAAACCAACAACCATGAGGAAAGATTGTATTTGTTTTGAGGGGTGATAGGTTTATTATTCTCACCCCAAGACTAATTCTGCCAGAAAAGTGTTTTATTTTGGGGAGTGAAAATTTACTATTCTAAATCCAAACCTCCTATCACTGGGAAATTACATACTGACAGTGCAGATTTTTACAACTTTAAGTCCAAACATACACACACTGAAGAAAATGTCTACTTTTGGTGCCACATATTTCACTGTTAGACCTGTCAACCTGAGGGTGGTCTTTTGCCAAACATTTTGTCTTTTTCTTCTATTTTTCCTAATCTCATTTTGGTGGCCTTAGGACTCTGAACACTTTAACACTGCTAACCAGTGCTGAAGTGCTTGTGCTCACTCCTCAAAACATAGTAACGTGGGCTTATTCTCAATTGACATATTTAATTTACCTAGAAGTCCCTAGTAAAGAGATACTACATGTACTAAGGGCCTGTAAATTAAATGCTGCTTGTGGGCCTGCTGCACTTGTCGTGCCACCCACTTAAGTAGCCTTAAAAACATGTCTCAGGTCTGCCATGGCAGTGTGTGTGTGTAGTGTTTAAACTACCTTTTTGATTTGGCACAATACACTTTTTGGTAGGTCCAAACCTTTTTTTTTTTAATACATATGTCAACCCTAGAGAAGACCCAAACAGCCCACAGGGCAGGTTGCAATGTATTTAAAAGCTCATGTCATTTTCACTACTGCAGGGCCTGTTTATTCCATAAGATAACGTAGGAGTTACCTTATTACATTCAATGAGCTGTGCTTTCCAAATTGGAACAGGTAACCAGTTTATGCTGGTGTCTTTTGAATTCTAATGAAAAATCCTGTCCTTAGCTATTTGTGGGCATATTTACGAGCCCCTAGCACCACTGGAGCATCACTTTTAGTGGCACTCCGGTGGTGCTATGCACTATGCCATATTTAAAAGTGGCTTCACGGCACCTTGTAAATATGGACACCTCTGCCACAGTTGTGCTGTGGGCGTTCCACTGCAACACCCATTGCTTTTTGACACTGCCCCAGATATTTGAAAAATCGCAAATCTGAGGCATCACCAAAAACACCAAAAATGAACACCACCCCAGCTATCAACAGTTTGAGCTTTGTTTTTTTTTAGCTATTTTTTCTGGACTCTTTCAAACTGCATATCTCTGATTTGATGAATTGGAATTTTGTTGTTTTGGCCTTGTTTTATTTACTTTAAAAATACTCTATTTTTCTAATCTGTGTGTGGGATTGCTTTATACTGTGTTACATTTGAAGTGTTGCACAAATACTTTACACATTGTCTCTGAGTTAGCCTGATTGTTCTGTGCCAAGCCACCCGAGGGTTGAGCACAGGTTAATTAAAGGTTTGTTTGTGACTTCACCCTGACAAGGTTTTTTGAGCCTCAGAGAGCTGGGCCTAATATCTAAACAAGCAAAGACCAGCAGCATTAGTGGCAGCATACCCTCAGTGTAGGAGGCTGGCCTGGTTTGTTGTGGGTACCAAAGGTACTTACACCTTATACCAGGTCCAGTTATCCCTCATTAGTGAAATGTAGGCAGTGTCTAGAAGACGGGCTGTCTGGGGGTAGCTGTAGCTGAGCAGCCAAAACTTATCTAGGAGACATGCAACGCTCATGCAGTATCACTGCAGTCACACAGTACTTATACAGATGAAAGTAAATACTCAGTGCTACAAAAATAAAGGTACTTTATTTCAGTGACACAGATGCCAAAAATACCTTAGAGACTATACTCCCTTAGGAGGTAATATACACAGCATATGCACTAGAATGCAGTAATAGTTGTAAAAACAGAAAGAAAACAGTGGAATGCAAAAGTCGGTTTCCCACCTAGGCAAGTGTAGTGTGTAGGGGGGTGCTGGGAGTGTAAGAAAACACCAAAAGTAAGTAATAGAACTAACCCTAAAGCTCAGCAAAGGACAAGTAAATCACAGCAAGTTTCCTAGAACACACAAGAACACGTGATAGAAGATTATGCAAGAACTAGAAGAGACTGCAAGACACCAACGATGGATTCCTGGACCTGAAGACCTGTGGAAGAAGGGAACCAGGTCCAAGAAGCACTGAAGAGCCCTGGAAGAACAGGAGCCCCTGCTAACCCAGATGAAGGTGCAAAACAAGAACCACCGGTGAAGAACAGTCAGTACTGCACCCAAGAAGTTGGATGTAGATTCCTGGTTGGTGCAGATGATGTCTGATGCAGGATGGATGAGTGCAGTCTGGTTTGCGTCGCTGGATACCGCCAACCAGCCTTGGCTCACGCAAAGCACTCGGTAAGCGGAAAATGGCGCTGCTCTGGACCAGGAGTGACCTGGTGGCCTCCACCCAAGAGGGGGAGACAGAGGAGTCTCTCAGCAACTCAGAGAGCCCTCAGAAGACCAGGCAGTGTGCACAGGAGTCTCACAGCACAACGACAAAGAAGGTGCAAATGGAGGATCACACAGCACTACACAAAGGTATCCCACACCGCTGGAGAACCACTCAGGCAGCTGTGCATCGCAGGAAGGAGTGCTGGAAAACTTCGTGGAAGGTTGCACACAAGCCTTTAGCAACTGCAAAACATGCGGTGCATGGGGGTACTGTTTTGCATGGGGAGGCAAACTCTTACCTCCACCAAATTTGGACAGCTGGGCCTTAGGAATGTCATGACAACTTCAGTCCACCACCTGTGTTGCTGGATCTATGAACTTCATCAGGAGGGGGATCCACGACCTGGAAAAAGTTGCAGTTGCTGGCAGGAGCTGAAGATACAATGTTGCAGAAGTCATTTTTGGTTCTTTGTTGAAGTTTGTAAAGTTCCTGGATGGTCCAGATGCAGTTTCTTCAGTAAAAAGGTTAAGTAAAGGATGCAGGGGATTCCTGCTGGAGACTTGCAATCAGAATCTGAAGAATCACCCAAGTGAGAGACCCTAAATAGCCCTGAAAGGAGGATTTGTCACCTAGCCAGGTACACACCTATCAGGGGAGGGCTCTGACATCACCTGCTGGCACTGGCCACTCAGATGCTCCCAAAGTGCCCTACCACCTTGGACTCCAAGATGGCAAAACCCAGGGACACTCTGGAGGAGCTCTGAGCACCACTTCTGGGGTGCTGATGGACAGGGGAGTGTTCACTCCCCTTTGTCCAGTTTCACGCCAGAGCAGGGACTGGAGGTCCAAGAACCAGTGTAGACTGGATTATGCAAGGAGGGCACTATCTGTGCCCTTCAAATCATTTTCAGGGGCTCTGGGTGGCTACCCCTCCCATGCCTGTAACACCTATTTCCAAGGAGAGAGGGTGTAACACCCCTCTCCCAAAGGAAATGCTTTGTTCTATCTTCCTGGGCTCAAGCTGCTTGAGCAATAGGAGTGCAGAAACATGGTTATGAGGTAGCAGCAGCTGGGGCTGCCTGGAAAACCTCAGAAGGCTGTAATGACAGTACTGGGGGTCCTCTAAGGAGCCCCCAGAGTACGTGGAATATACAACCAATGCTTGCAAAAGCCTTCTGGTATGATTCCAACATGTTTGACACTAAACATGGCCATGTTCAGAGTTACCATTGTGAAGCTGTACATAGGTAGTGACCTATGAACAGTGCGCAAGTAAAATGATGTTCCCGCACTCACAAGGTCTGGGAAAATGGTCCTGGATGACGTGGGGGCACCTCTTCTAGTGCAAAGGTGCCCTCACAAACAGGTACTCCTCACCCAGCCATCAGGGTTGGAAGGCCTGGTACATGGGTGACTTATTAGTGACCTGGTGCAGTGTAAATGGCAGTGAAAGGGTGCATGCACCATTTCACACAGGCTGCAATGGCAGTCCTGTAGAAACCTTGGTATGGGCTACCTATGGGTGGCAAAGCAAATGCTGCAGCCCATAGGGATCCCCTGAAACCCCAAAGCCCTGGGTACCTAGGTACCATATACTAGAGACTTATAAGGGGGCACCAGTATGCCAATTATGAGTGGAAAGCTTTGTTAACAGTATAAAACAATCAAATTAAAAGGAGAGAGAGCATAAGCACTGGAGTCCTGGTTAGCAGGAACCCAGTGACACAGTTAAACACACTGACAAACAGGCCAAAAATCGTAGGCACTGGGTTCCTGGTTAGCAAGATCCCAGTGATGCAGTCAAACACACTGACAACCAAGCAAAAAATCATAAGCACTGGTTAGCAGAATTCCTATGACAGAGTCAAACACACTAACAAAGAGGCCAAACATGAGAGTGACCATGCTAGAAAGATGCTACTTTCTCATACTCAGTTATTGAAGAAGACTAGAAGGTCCATATACCCAAAGACCTGCTACCTACTTATGTGGTGGGAGATGACAGATAAATGGTGTTCCACTTATGAGGTGGACCTAAGAGTAGAGAAGATCCCAGAGGTACACTGGTGGGAGGTGTCCTGTGGAAGCACATGCCTCCAGTGGGGAGGGGCACACTTCTGATCCTAGAAGTAGAGGACAAAACCAGATACACCCCAAAAAGCCATTCTTCTACCTCAATTTGGACTGACTTCTGAAAGGTACTGCCAGATGTTCCAGGACATCCACAAACTCCCCAATTAGTCTTGGGTGGATGTCTTTGGCTATTTTAATAGTGCATTGAATGGCTTGCTCAAGGAAAACAAGGTTAAGGATTACATTGGACTATCCAACTTTATTCTCAGGGAGCACATGTACTTTTATTTCACAAAGCTGTGCCAGCACCTAGTGGACAGGAAGCTGACTGACCCCAGGAAGCTTGCTGAGGACGCAGACCTTGGGTCAGAACCAGCATGCCAAAAAAGGCATCTGGGGAGACTTCTGGAAAGGGCGGTCAGGGTTCCCACCAAAAGAAAGACAGGGAAGAATATCTTAAAAATAAGGAGTTCTCAAAAGACCCTCAAATTAATTCCCAATGGAACAGCAGTAACCAGTTCCAATCGGAACTAAAGAAGAAGGAATTCTTTGGTAAACAGACAGGGAAGTTTGTCCGGCAATATACTGAGTCCTGCAAGAATGGGCATTCCTAGGGAGACACCAAATGTTCCAAGAGAGCACAGCCCCCTACACAGGGCACGCACCTTGGTTGTTGAGTGCAAAACATGGGGAGTAGGTGATGCTAGTTAGGTTTGGGGAGAAGGCAGATGTTACCCCAGTGTCCCTTGGGGATAAGGAGATGGTACCGAAATCCCATATGCCTGCAAATACTTCCAAGTATAGGCAGTGAGTCACATCAATGGGCAATGGGTGGAGGCTCTGAGGTGCACAGGAGGCAGAATTACCTGCCTGAGCTTCCTGGATGGCAAGTTGAGAGTGGGCTCACTATGGAGGAATACCTGCAAGGCACTGAAAGAGTGCCCTACTCCAGAGCGCATCAGGCGGCAAGCTGAGGCCCAGGAAGCAGTTGATCCAGCTGATACATCTGAAGATCAATTTATCTATTGGGAGTATGACCTCCTATACAGTGAGCCACAGGTTTCAGGACCTGGGGCAGCCCGTTTTTCTGGTGGTCCTTGAGTGTAACAGGGGTTTCCTACTGGGATTGGTTCATGATATCACCTTTGCAGGTTATCTGAGGCATGACAAGTCTTTCACAAGGCTGTTGCTCACTTATATTGGCTCTGAATGAAGATAGCCCCAGATGCATTCTGTATGTCCTGTCCCACCTGCCAGGCCAGTGGGAAGTCAGGGAGAAATCTCAAGATTCCACAAACCTATTGCCTGTCGTTCACACTCCCTTTCAGAGGGTGGACATTGACATTCTATGATCCTTGGACCCCAAGACAGCTTTAAGCAACAGTTTTATCCTGGCCTTGGTGGACCACGTTACTCGCTCCCCAGAAGCAATCCCTCTGAGGCCGGTGATACACCTGCAGTAGCTAGGGCCCAGATGTGAACCTTTATCCGTGTGGGGTTCCTCAAAGGGTCAGTGCTTCACAGAGGCACTAAATTCATGTTTGCATACATGAAGTCCATGTGGGATGAGTATGGAGAGATTCAAAAAGACCATTGTAATGGGCCTAGCTGAGCCCATGAGGCGTGAGTGGGGCGTCCTCCTGCCATGACTTTTGTTTGTGTACAGGGAAGTGCCATAAAAGAGAGTTGGATTTAACTCCTTTTAACTTCTCTATAGTTACCCTGTTAGGGTATCTCTCAGCCCTGTCAGAGAGCAGTGGGAGCAAGCTCTGAGGATGCTCTCTCAGGCTGTGGTCAGCTACATGCTAGTACTCCGCAACTTGATGCATCACTTCTTGAAAAAAGTGAAGAGCAATCTTGAGGACAGGCAAAAATTCATGGAACTCCGGTATGACCTGAAAGCCACTCTGGTATAGGTTCAAATTGGGCAGAAGGTGTGAGGTATGGAGTCTGTGGAGTCCAGGCCTTTCCAGGAGTGAAAGAAGGATTTCACCTTTCTGGTGGATTTCTAAATCCCTAGAACCACCTTAAAGGTACTCTATGTAAATGCCTCAAACTCCATTTTGAGAGGTATGAAGTCAACATGCTCCTGGTGACTGATGAAGGGTTGGAAGAGAGGGAGCCTCTCCCTGCCCTCCTTTCTGCCTGGGAACATGATGGGTCAGTAGAGATGTCACCCTCTCCTCTACTCTGACCCCAAAACCTCAAAGTGACTGTTGACGGTTGATGGAGCAGGTCTCCTTTCTGGCCTCCATCTCTCCTGGGCCTACACATTTGTGCACCAATGACATAGACACTGGACACAATCTACCTGTTAAACATATCATTTGTAGGCTGACAGATAATGCCAGGGCCAGTATCAAGGAGGAGGTCTCGAAGATGCTGGCATTAGGGCTGATTGAGTCTTCTAACCGTCCTTGGTCCAGCTCTGTGGTGCTGGTACCCAAGGCTGCACCACTGGGCACCACTCTAGACCTAATGTTCTGTGTGGACTACAGGTGACTCAATTCTGTCACTAAGACTGATGCGCACTTTATCCCCATACTGATGAGCTCTTCGACAGGTTGGGAGCTGCCAAGTTCCTTAGTACCTTTGATCTTACGTCAGGTTACCAGCAGATTGCTCTGACTGAGGGGGCAAATGAGATCTCTGTATTCTTGACCTCAGAGAGCGACTTCCAGTTTGTCTCAAACAGAGACCTGCCAGAAATCCTTTGAGACCCTTAAGTAGGCCATGTGCACAGCTCCTGTACTCACGGTACCTGACTTCTCCAAGGAGTTCTTTGTGCAGACAAACACTTTAGAGGATGCATAGGGGCTGTTTTAGCACAGTACATGAGGAGGGCTGGACCAATCGGTAGCCTTCATTGGCATGTGGTTACTTCTCTGGGTACAGAGATGGAGTACGATTCAAAGGGAGGCCTTTCGTGTGGTCTGGGCACCAAAGAAGCTGAAATCACACCTTTTTGGGACCCACTTCTGCATTCAGACAGACCATAGGCCCCTCAGGTGGCTTATGCAAATAAGGGCTGAAAATTCCAAACTGTTGTGGTGGTCCATCTTCTTACAGAGGATCAGCTTAATGAGGAACACCATCCTGGGTCAGACCACACCAATGCTGATCGTCTATGCAGGTTCCTCCACATTAGTGATTAGAAATTTCAAGGTTGGGTAGTTCTCTCCACTTACAGATTGGGGCATGTTAGATCTGTCGGAATTATAGTGGTCTTCCCCAAAACGCCTTGCCTTCTTCCTCCACTTTTGCTGATCCCATTTTTGCTGGCCTTAAGACTCTGTGGCCCATCTTTCTGAAAAATGGTGCACAACTGCGCTAACGCAGTTGTGCGTCTTTTTTTTAATGCCAGCTTACGCCATTGCTTAAAGCCATCAGTGCGCCATATTTAAGAAATAACGCACAATGGCACTAAGGAATGGCTAGTGGCACAAAAAAAGACGCTAGCCGGTGGGGGATAGCGTTAGGTGAAATGGCACTAGTGGGGCAGAAATGACGTTAGGCTGGTTAGAAGCAAAATTTCTGCCGCTAATCAGCCTAGAGTCACTTGTGACGCACAGGCAGCCAAAAATTGACCACTTTCTAAGTATAGACAGGAGTCATTACCACCACCCCAATGCCCACCAGAAGGGACCAGTGTCCCCCAGGCAAGCCCTACATGCCCAGTGCCAGGCAGAGGACCCCATGTAAGGGGCCCCCAGTGGCACACCACACACATAGACAAAAACTTACCTACAAATTACCTGGGATGGGCTCTCTCCTCCTGTAGTGTCCCTGTGGTGTGGGTGGTGGTGTTGCTGGGGCTCAGGGTGGGCATCTTTGTGCCCATTCCATGGTAGTTCCCCATGGAAATGGTCCTACCTGCACTTTAACACCTGGTCTGACCAGACGTTAAATAACGACCCTACGCGGGCTTAGAGCCATTATATGGTGCTGGGGGCTAGCGTAATCTTTCGGACGGGAACGCCTCCCTTGCATCTCATTGCTGCAAGGTGGGTTTGCGTATCCTAAAAATGGTGCAAACTCCAATATTTTGACGCTTGAAGGGTCTAGCATCAAAATATAAATATTGAGTAATGTTAGCGCCGCTTTAGCGCCAAAATAAATGGGGCTAAGGTGACGATAAGCTTCCATAAATGTGGGCCTGTGTACTTTACCACTGCTAACCAGTGCTCAAGTGCATGGGATCACTTCTCAAAACATACTAACATTGGTTTATCACCAATTGGGACATTTAATTTACCTATACGTCTTTAGTAAAGTGATACAACATGGCTCCAGGGCCTGTAAATTAAATATTACTAGTGGCCCTGAATCACTTGCTGTGCCACCCACTTAGGTACCCTTGCAAACATATCTCAGGCCTATCACTGCAAACTGTATGTGCAGTTTTTAAACTGCCATTTCCACCTGGTAAAATAAACATTTTGCCAGGTCCAAACATTCATTTTAATACATACATATAACTCAGACCTAGGGTAGGCCCTAAACATGCCAAAAGACAGGGTGTAACGTATTTAAAAGGTAGGGCATGTGCTTTTATGTTTTACCTGTACTGGTAGTGAAAAACTTTTAAAGTAATTTTTCTCTACTGGAGGCCTACCTCTCCCATAGGATAAAATTGCAGTTACCATATTACTTTTAATAAGCTGTGATTTCGAAATGGGTACAGCTAACCAGTTCATGTTTGATGTATTTGGAAGTGAAATGAAAAAAACCTCTCTGATCTTGATAACATGAGGAAATTCACAGAATCATAGTCAGATACATCAAGAAGTAAGCCTCTATCAGCAGCCCTTTAAGAGAACTTACAAAACAAGGGCACCCATTTAAATAGATACAGCTGTGTGTACATGCCTTTAAAGCCATCATGAAGGAAGTCAGCAGTGCCACCAACATGTCTTATTTTTATCCCACACTGCGCACAAAACCTGTGGCCGATGCCAGCCCAGTGGAACTGGATGCCATACTTGCCAATGCAACAAAGGATTAATGACATGTTGAGTCATATGCCAGCCGAAGCCTTAAGAACACAGAGCATATTCACAACCCAGGAAAAGAGCCTAGCTGTTCTATGCTGTTTTTTCATATAGGAAATACATTACTATTGTAACAGACCACAAATCCCTCAAATTGATATTGGAATCCAAAAGCCAAAATTCTGAAATGCATTGAGAGATAGGGGATCTGACCACAAGAGCAAACCTACATCATAATTCATAAATATGGAAAAAAAAAACATCTATATGTTCCAACAAAACAGCTCCCAATCTTAAGGAACGGAAGATCTGCAGCAGAAGAATATATAACTATCATCACTGACCAAGCTATACTGTAAGAGACGATCTAAACAAGAAGAGAAAACACTTTCAATAACCCAACTGCAAAGGAAGTAAAGAGAAGAATCGTATACAAAGAATGGTGAGCCAGTGTCACCTGACTGTTAAATGGCTCCCCTGGGGTGAGCAAGAATTGACCCAGACACCAGACTAAAGGCTTTGGTGGGGAGCCGGGTTTTCCTTCTTAAGTAGAATGGCCTGGGAGGCTTGGCAGAGCCCTTTCCTGACTTTCAAAGGGGGTCTACCCTGCCACTGGCAGATGTATCTCACATCTAGATCTACCTCCCTTTAAGTGAGTGATTTAAGTGAAAATAGCGGCAAAAAGCCCAGAGCACCACTCATGGCTACCTGGTCGTGTGAGACTGGGAAAAAGTTATAACTTCAGTCTGACTTCAATAGAGTACGAGTTGGATACAGGGACCAGGCTAGTCCCTCTGAAAGGTTCCATTTCAGTCCAGCGCAAAGGGTCCTGTTCCCTTTGCAGGAAATTGTCACTGTAGTGAGAAGATCGTGTTGTCGTCGCAAACGGTTGGGCCAGAGCTTTGCAATGGTGTGCCCCGCAAGGAGTTAATGCTGTAGTGTCAAGGGTCAGGCTGACTGAACTTTGTGATGGCAGGCAGTGTATGCAAAAAGGTTTTATCACCAATGGGCAAGTTCACAGCTGTAGCACAAAACTTCAATTCAGGTACACTGTGGCCATGCCAAAGGTCTAGGACTTGAGTGCAGTGCTAAATTTGAGCCAGTGGCTTCCAGTGCTTGCACCTGCACTTAATTGTCAACACCAGCACTTATGACAATCTGCAACGGGATGGCGCTGTTTGCCCAACATTGAGATGAGCACAACAGTTGTTTATTAATTCAACATACTTAAAAAATACTAATACCTACCACCAAGCTACTTTTATAGTTTTTGGGGCTTGGAATAACCAGAACTGTCAGACTTGTTAGGTGTGATGGTTAGTAGATGCTTTGGTACCGTTACTGACCAGGGTAATGGGTAGGTCAAGGTGCTGTGACCTCCTGACAAAGACACTTATACTTATTTTTTTCTTTTTTCAAAGAGGGATACCTCTTGGGGGTCAGGGGCTTACTACCAATGTTTATGGGAGCTGGTTTAGGTGGTAGGGAGCCTGTTGTGTCCCTGTGGCTCTGAACAGGAGCATGGATGTCATTTAACAGTCACCAGGGGTCGCAGCTGTGACCCCTGGCTTGCCCCTTGAAACCCCAGGCACTGCATTTGCTGCCCCCTGGCCTCAGAGGTGGAAAATTCAGTGCCAGAAATACAGAAGCAGCTCATCCTACTAGACATCGATTGGGGTTGCAGTCTCCTTTTTTTGTCCATTTTTATTACACTAATAGTGAATAATAACAAATTATTCACCTTTAGTACAATAAAATGGAGTACAATTAGCTGGAATCTGACCCTCCCTAGCAGTTGAGGTAAGTAAAAAGTGTTTTACATGTATGTTGTATCCATGCTTGCAAGTGAGAGTGTGTTTATGTGACAGCGTGTGTGTATGTGTAAGCATGTTTGTGTGTGTGTGTGTGTCTGTGTGAGCGAATGTAAAAGTCAAATAGCATGTGATATCACTTCTGCTACCCCTGGCCTTTTGGTGAATTGATGTTCATGAACAGGAGGCCTGCAGACTAGCTCTTGGAGTCACTCTGGGAATCATGGGTTCAGGTACAGGTCCAATTTCTCGGTCTCTGGCAGATAGGCATCAAGGTGGCAATCCAGCAAGGCAGCAGTCCAGCAGGGCAGTCATCTAGCAGGGCAGCAGTCCAGCTGAGTGGCATTCCTTTCAGCAGCTCAGCAGTCCTTTTTCATGGCAGGGTATCCACAGGTCCAGATTTGTACTGAAGGGTTGGCGACTCAGGTCCAATATTTATATTAGGTGCGTTCTTTAAAGTGAGATAAGCTTCTGGAGGTTTAACGTTGAAGTGCACAGGTTTCTTGCTTCCCCTGCCCTGTCTCAAGATTGACTACAGGGCACATGCAGCCCTTTGTGTGGAGGCAGGGCACAGATTATTCAAGTGTAGCTAAGGTTGTGCCCAGCTCCACTCATCCATCCTGCTGGTAATGGCCCATCCAGGCACACCTTGGCCCTCTATTGTGGTTCGCTGCCCAGGAAGAATACACAAAGCGCAACTGTCAGCTACACCCAGTGATATGACTCAGAGACAGCCTGTAGGCACTAAATGGCTCAGACAAGAAAATGGCAACTTTCTAAAAGTGGCATTTCCAAAATTGTAATAAAGAGTCAGACATAAAAAAAAAGAGGATTTTTCATTACAATTCCAAACACTCCAAACATCAACTGATTACCTGATCTCATTTGGAAGTTATTACTTATTAAATGTAATAAGGTAACTCCAAAGTTGCAACACAACAAGATGATGGACAGAGTGCTGAAACCTTTCAAACACTCACACCCAGTCACAGATATGGGCTAAATCCATCATTCTTTTGCTCACCATGCCACCCCAGTTTGGACCCATCCATATGCAAATCAGTTTTGACACTGGTTCCCATGGGAACAGAATAGTCTGAACTGCCAAGCCAGGTCCTTCCTTGACTGGGAACAAGCATCCTGGGACCAGTTTTGGGGTATCACCCCTCGCCAGCCAGGCTAACTTGAATCCAGTGGCACAGTGAGCAAGGGACCCACATCTGGAGATACCCTGGTCACTTAGGGCAAACATAGCAACAGAACAAGATGATGGAGTGCCGAAACCTTTCTTATACTCACCCCCTGCAACTTCAAAGATGGCTAGAATCGGCAAAGCAAAAGTAACCTTCATTCAGCTAAAGAAGATCTGGAGCTCCAAGAACCTAAAATTGCAATCTGAGATCAGGCTTTGTAACAGCATCATAAAATCGTTCTTCTGTAAGGGCACACAATTGGAGGACAACATGGACCACAACCAACGAAGTCCATACCTTCATTAACTCCTGCCTGAAGATGATCCTCCAAATCCTCTGGCCAAACACCATCAGCAACAGCAACCTATGGCAGCAGATTTTCCAACTCCCTGCTCATGAAGAAATCATGAAAAGATGCTGGGGCTGGGTAGGTCACACCCTTCACAAGACTGTACCAAACACCACCAGGCAAGCCCTGACCTGGAACCCTCAAGGGAAAAGGACAAGAGGAAGGCCAAGAAACACCTGGCGCTGAAGCTGCAAGGATGACTGCGGGAAGATGGGTTACAGTTGGAGTCAGATTGAAAGAAAAGACGAGGACAGAGATGGCTGGAGAGTCCTGGTTGTTGGACTATATCCCAAGAGGGGTGGTATGTATAAATAAGTAAGTAAGCAACTCCAATGCTATCCTATGAGAGAGGTAGGCCTTGCACTAGTTAAAAATTAATTTAAGAGATTTTCCCTCCCAGGCCATATAAAACCTAAATGCACTTGCCCAGCTTTTTAGATATACTGCACCCTGCCATCTGAGCTCTCCAGGGCCTATCCTAGAGGTTACTTATATGTATTAAAAATGAAGAGTTGTGCAGGGCAAAAGGTTTATTTGACCAGGTCAAAATGATTAAAGGTTATTTAAGTGGGTAGCACAAACAGTGCTACAGGCCCTCTAGTAGCATTTAATTTACAGGCCGGGGCCACAGGTAGCACCACTTTAATGGGAACTTACAAGTATATTCAAAATGCTAATTGAGTGTAAGCCACTTCTACCATGTTTTTAGGAGACAACATCAAGTTTTGGTAAGGTATGCAGAGTCCTAAAAGCCAACAAACATGCATTCAGAAAACATGAGGGTGAAGGCAAAAAAGGTTTGGGTATGACAATGTAGCAAGAGCCAAGTTCAATATGCACCCCTCAAGCCAAAATCTAGGGTGGGCTAATATCTTGATAAGGTTCCCTATTTAGGTGACAGAACATAGACTAAGGCCCTGTTATGCAGGGTTACCTTTTAATTCTCTGAATCTCTGAACTCAGTTGGATCCCTCTGTCTCCACTCACCGGAGCCACTGGACTGACCCATGGAGAATACTTCTCCATCCCTATCTGTGAAGTACCTAATCCTATTTTTCTCACCCATGCATCTTAGTAGGGAGACGATACCACAATGGTCAACAAAGTGATATGTCCCTCTCCGCCCCTTGGTCAAGACTTCTGTCCTCAACCCAAAGAAAACTCTGCCCAAAAGGACAACAATCAGTGGTCACTAATAGCTGTTGGAGTCAAGAGCCAGGCCCCAGGCCATCCAGGAATCTATGACCTCTGAGGCTTCACAGAGTGGGGGGCAACAGTCCCATTTGTTAGGAATCCTACCTCCACTGTCCTTCTCATTAGTCCAAGGGTGGTAGCCGGCAACTGACCACTCAGCCCAGAGTCTGTACCCTTAGGCTGAAAATATGCCTGGTGAGCCAGGACTTCTAGGGGAAATCACCACTGCCCCCAAGGGTAACACACTGTCTGTGTCATACAGGATACTGCCTAGTGCAGGTCTCCACCCTTCTGTTTCTGTGACAGCACAGGGAGTACGCCCAGGTCAAACATGACCTCACCATGGTCAGCCTTGGGGTGCTCTGTCCTCAGAGCTGGCAACTCCTGACCCACTGGTCCACCCACTGTGGGCTGTTTCTACCTCCTGCTCCTCCATCTGGGCCTCTGTACCCTCCCATTGGGATTGATACTTAAAAAAAACCAGAGCTTTAAGGATGCCCTGGTAAGTTGCCCCTCCCAGCTGACGTCGGGGGAAACTCATTCCCAGAATGCAGTGTATGGGCAACAGTGGACTAACTATGACTCTTCTCTGGGTCACCTCCCCATCCCATTCCAGAAATGCTATGGCCATAGGGGGTCAAGGACCCACTCTTGGACCTAAGTTATCTGATACACCTGGCTGGTTTACTGCTCTGGGTAAGCCAGCCTTTCCACTACCATGGACTGGCTGGCCCCAGTGTTCCTAAGAGCAGTGACATGGGCACCATTCACCTAGTAGAAGTGATGACTCTAACTCTCAAGGATCACCAATGTAACCTCTGAGTTCACCTCCAAACTAAAGTAGATTATGGCATTGTCTAACTCCTGTCCCTGGGGTTTACTTACCCCTAAGGCCATATTGACCACCCCTGTAGAGGTTGTACTAGTGGTGTTTTCTTAGGACAGACAGGGTCCCCCTGCTTGTGTTCTTGCTGAGAACAATCAAAGCAATATGGTTGGAAATGGTAGACCCAGAACACTACCTACCAGAACCACCTTTCTGTTTCTCAGAGGGAGTATGGAAAACCTTTTCTCCCCGTTATTCTAGAACTTGTCTAGATCACTTTTAACTTTGCCCCTGTTCTGCCTGGAACAACCTAAACCACTCTCTTTAGGGACACTCCCAGGTGCTTTCTTATGGACTCTGTTGCTGAGCCAGTGGTCTGCCTCGTTAGCAAGCTCCATGGGACCAGTGAGCTTGGTAGCAATCAAGTGTTGGCGTAGTCCTGCAAAACAATTACTGAACATGTGCTCTCTTGCAAACAGAGCATATAGACCTTTTTATATCACTGGACTTCAGCCAACCATCCAGTGACTTGCAAAAGGAATCCCCAAAATTCACCCAGTACTGCTGGTACAGTTTCTGGCTGTTCCTAAACTTCTGCCTTTCCTTTAAAGGATAAGGCCATATTTCCTGAGAAGATTTTTCTTCATGGAGTGATACCTCATCCTGTTCCCCTTCCCTTGGGCCTATAGGGAATCTCTCCCCGTGCTAGGGATATGCTTCCAGAGGCTAGTCCTCGAATCCTCCTCAGTGATCCCTCGCATCTATAAAGCTACCTCATGAGCTTCAAACCACTTGTCAATGTCATCCCCCACAAGAAATTCAGACACCAGACCTTTAGCAATGTAGAACCACTTGCCTCTAGAGGCACTGTACATACTCTGCTATGATTATTATTGGACTGCATCTGTTGAGCTCAGCTAAGACTTAGCTCATGGGCCATTCTCCTCTCCTCCATGGCTAGTCTCTTCTCTTTAAGACGTTCTCAGCCTTAACCTTCTCCATTGTCAAGGTCCTTTCAGCCCTCTTTGCTACCTGTAAAAGAATAATATCCTAAAGAAAGAAAATGTGCAGAAGTTCAAGGTATAATCATGGATATTTATTTGCAAGCTCGAGCTGTAAGTCACAGAAAAAACGGTTCCAAAGTAACTTCACATTTTGTAGACAGTCTCATCTTATTTATAAATTCTTGATTACATAAGTTAATATTACACAAACTGACTAATCACCAAACCCAGACAGTGCATGTAAGCTTCTGGCTTATCTGCACAAACATGCTCAACCTAGGATGTTAGTTAAAACATCAGCCTGAGAGTACACATGAGTCACACATAAATGATAGAGAGTAAGAGATAAAGGTTTCAGAACAAGAACAAGAGATAAAGGCCCTCATTACAACCTTGGCGGGCGGCTGAAACCTGGTTTCCGCCTGCCAGCCCAGTGGAGATCTCGGCCGCAACACAGCACTCCTTTTTATTCATCCTGCAGACCCCGTCTTTCCCAGCTAGCATCATGTCTAAAACCCCCTTGCTCTGCAAAACCTTGGACTTCATGGCAACCATTTCTATTGTTAAGTTTTTTAATGTTGCTGATTTTTCATTCATAGTTGCCTCCAGTAATCTACCAAAGTGTCTTTTCTGTCTAAAATTAAGGGCTTATCCCTGCATCAGTATTACCCCTTTCTGATGTGACTGGCTTCTTGGACTGAGGCATCTCCCTGGTCTAGTCTTCTTTTTCCCCTAACTTCAAACAGAATTGTATTTTGTCATTGTATGATTTTGTAAATGGCTTTTTGGTCAGTGTAGCATAGTAGGAAATACCAATCCTATATAGCAAGAACTCGCCAATCTTTTGGTAACGAGGTGTGCCCCCTTTTTCCCACATATAAAATATACTCGCTTCCCCAGATATATTGGATAGCCCAGTGAGGAGGTGCTGCTCATATTGAAATACTGCTCACATTCACTATCTTCTACTCGTACCCTTCAACCACTAGACAGATGTTCCATTTGAATCTCCTTATGAGCTTCAAAGGCATCTGGATAGGAGAGGCTGTATCATTCCAAACTGAATCCAGACATTTGCTGCAATATGTAATATTTAACATTAAGGGTCCCTCATTCTTCTTACCTAAAATCACTGCATAAACATGGCCTCTTTCTAGCATGGTTACCCCCACTTTTGGCCTGTGTGACAGTGTGTTTGGCTGTGTCTACTGGGATCCTGCTAATCAGGACCCCAGTACTTATGCTTTCTCCCTTAAATTATGGTTGTAGGATAGTGGTAATCCAGTATTTCACCCACAATTGGCATACTGGTGCCCCCTTATAAGGCCCTCATATACAGTACCTAGGTGCCCAGAGCATTGGGGTTATAGGGGATACCTATGGGCTGCAGCATTCCTTTTGCCACCCATAGGGAGCCCATTCAAAGGCTTCTACAGGACTGCCTTTGCAGCCTGTGTGAAAAGGTGCATGCACCCTTTCACTGCCATTTACACTGTACCGGTCACTTATAAGTCACCCCTATAGAAGGCCCCCCAGCCCTGAGAGCAGGGTACAGAGTACCTGTGTGTGAGGGCATCCCTGCACTAGCAGAGGTACCCCCACGACCTTCAGGACCCCCCAACTTTGTGAGTGCGGGGACGCCATTTTACACGTGTACGCTACATAGGTCACTACCTATGTTCAGCTGCATAATGGTAACTCCGAACATAGGCATGTTTAGTATCAAAGATGTTGGAATCATACCCCAAGACTTTTGCAAGCATTGGTTGTATGATTCCATGCACTCTGGGGGATCCTTAGAGGACCCCCAGTATTGCCATTCTAGCCATCTGGGGTTTTCCAGGCAGCTCTAGCTGCTGCCACTTCTCACACAGGTTTCTACCCTCCTGTTGCTTTAGCAGCTCAAGCCCAGGAAGGCAGAACAAAGGAATTCCTTTGGGAGAGTGTTGTTACACCCTCTCCCTTTTGAAATGGGTGTTACAGGCTTGGGAGGGGAAGCCTCTGCAAGCCACTGGAAATGCTTTAAAGGACACATTTGATGCCCTCCTTGCATAATCCAGTCTACACCAGTTCAAGGACCCCTCAGTCCCTGCTCTGGCATGAATCTGGACAAAGGAAATGGGAGTGACCTCCCCTGTTCATCACCACCCCGGGGGTGGTACTCAGAGCTCCTCCAGAGGGTCCCTTGATTTTGCCATCTTGGATTCCAAGTTGGCAGGGCACTCTGGGAGCATCTGCGGGCCAGTGCCAGCAGGTGACCTCAGAGTCCTCCCCTCACAGTTGCTTACCTGTCTAGCTGACCAATCCCCCTTTCAGGGCTATGTAGGGTCTCTCTCTTGGGTAGTTTTGCGGATTGGGATTGCAAGACTCCAGCAGGAATCCTCTGTATCCTTTACTTCACCTTCTTACTGAAGAAACTGCATCTGGACCCTCCAGAAACTGTACAAACTGCAACAAAGAAGCAAAGATGACTTCTGCAACATTGTATCTTCAGCTCTTGCCAGCAACTTAAACTGTTTCTAGGTCGTGCATCCTCTGAGGACAGCCTGTCTTGAGCCTGCACCAGAAGAACAAAGGAATCTCTCTAGGAGTGAAGGAGTCAATCCCCTGCATCAGCAGGCACCCCTCTGCAGTGTCGACCGGTGGCTTCGGTCCCCTCTCCTGATAAAGTGTGTTGATCCAGCATCATTGGTGATAGACTGAAGTGATCCTGACGGGCCTGACGTCCTACTATACAACTTTGGTGGAGGTAAGAGCTTGCCTCCCTACACAAGACAGTATCTCTGTGCACTGCATGTTTTGCAGTTGCCAAGGCTTGTTGGCATCCTTCCATGATGTTCTTCATGCACCATGCAGCTCCAGCCCCCAGCACTCTATCCTTCAATGCACATCTTCCTGAGTAGATCTCCGGTGGTGTGGGATCCCTTGTTGTAGTGCTTCATGGGCCTCCTTTTGCACCTTCTTTGACCTTGTGCTGTGGGATTCCTGTGCATGCTGCCTGGTCTTCTGTGGGCTCTCTGAGTTGCTGGAGCCCCCTCTGACTCCACCTCCTGGGTAGAGTCCACCAGATCCCTCCTGGTCCCAGGCAGCTCCATTGTCTGCTAACCGCAAGCTTTGCGTGTGCCAAGGCTTGTTGGCGGAATTCAGTGACGCAAACCAGACTGCAATCATCCATGCAGCGTGGGACATCTTATACACCAAGAAGGAAACGCTCATCTGTCTTCTTGGGTGCAGTACTGACTACTGTTCTTCACCAGCGGTTCTTCTTTTGAACCTTAGCAGGGACTCCTGTTCTCCCTGGACTCATCCGTGCTGTTTGGACTTGGTCCCTATCCTCCAGAGGTCTTCAGGTCCAGGAATCCCTCATTGGTGTCTTGCAGTCTCTTCTGGTTCTTGAAATATCTTCTTTCTCGTGTATTTGTGTGTTCTAGGAAAGTTACTGTGATTTAATCCTGCTTTCCAGGGCTCTAGGGTGGGTTATATTACTTACCTTTGGTGTTTTCTAATACTCCCAGTGCCCCTCTACACACTACACTTGCCTAGGTGGGAGACCAACGTTCGCATTCACTTTCTTAATATATGGTTTGTGTTCCCCAACGCCCATTTCTAACTATTGTGATTTTCACTATTTGCACTGTTTTCTAACTGATTTTACAGCTATTTATGCATACTAGTGTATATAATTTGTGAATTACTTACCTCCTAAGGGAATATAGTCTCTATGGTAGTTTTGGCATTTGTGTCACCAAAATAAAGTACCTTTCTTTTTGTAAAACTGAGTATTTTCTTTCATGTGTGTGAGTACTCTGTGACTACAGTGGTATTGCATGAGCTTTGCATGTCTCCTAGTTAGGCCTTAGCTGCACATCCACACTACCCCTAGAGAGCATAGGCTTCTAGACACTGTCTACATTTCACTAATAAGGGATAACTGGACCTGGTATATGGTGTAAGTACCTAGGGCACCCACTACGAACCAGGCCAGCCTCCTACAATCACCCTTTCCGTACATTCAGAATGTCTCTTATATTTAAATAATACTTTTATCATGGATGTTCTAATCTTTCTCTGCCCTATACCAAAAATAAGGGTCCTAAACTGAGAACAAAATGCATAGCATGATTTATTAAATGGTAGAGACAGGTGTAGCAAATGGTAACCCTTTTTCGCTTCTGCAGGCATTTGCATACATATCCAAGAATCTGAGACATTCAGGCCCTCATGATGACACTGGTGGTAAATTCCGCTTACCGCCACGCTGACAGACGCCAACTTACCGCCACGGTGGTGGATTTCCATTCACCATATTATAACACACACACACCAATCTGACAGAATTCAACCACATACACAAATCCACCAGACCAAAGGTCAGTGATAAAGTGGCGGTCCCAAAACCCATACCGTTACACCAACAAAACAACGCCTATCACACTATGACCCACGAATCACCACAGCAGACATTCAATGGCAGTAAACCATTGGTGGTACATACCACCGCGCTCAGAATGGACACCCACATACAAAACAACACTACATTGGCCAACATGAAAAATACACACCTGACAACCATACACACACCACACACACTCACCCACAGCACTATAAAACACACACCCACATTACCCACAACCCTTTACAAACAACAATTACTGCCAGGAGACTGAGATGAAGAGCACAGAGACAACTAGACACACATACCACATGTATCCATACACCCCTCACGCACTCCACATCACACACCCCACCACATTACCCAACACACCCTCACCAACACACATCACACAAAACCCATGGCACCACAAAGATTTCACAGAGGAGGAGTTAAGGGTCATGGTGGAGGAAATTGTCAGGGTAGAGCCACAGCTCTTTGTAGCACAGGTACAGCAGATATCTATAGCAAGAAAGATGGAGCTGTGGCGGAGAATCGTGAACTGGTTCAACGCCGTGGGACAGCCCCCAAGAATAAGGGACGATATCAGAAAGGAGTAGCCGGAGGACTGGACACTGGTAAGTCAACATTTACCACTTATCACCCCCATACCTGCATGCTATCACACCCTCACCCTGACTCCCATCACTCTACATCATCCCACACACTGAACCTACACATATGACTAACCACAATGCTCAGCCCTGCATGCCATATCAATACATGGACATCCCTCCCAACCCTGCATGGACACTCATCACTAAAGCATGTACTGCATAGGAAAACTAACAATCCCAAAATACATCCCCACAAGCAAAAGCTGGCAGGGCAACACCAACCATAGAGGGGAAGCTACGGAAGTACAAATGTCATACACTTGAAGCATAATGCATAGTTTACATCCCCACAGGTACCCCAGCCAATGTCAGTGGAGAGGAGGTGCCACCACCATCCAGTCCCCAACAGAAGAGGCCCACAGTGATGACAGTAACTCTGGACTTCTGGATCTGGAAGACTTACCTTGCCCATCAGGGACCATGGGACAGCCAAGCCCACTCACAGACCACCACAGAGCCTCCTCCATAAGGAACCAACACCACAGTGCCCACCCAGCGTACCCACACCTCTGTCCCCAGGACACGTCAATTAGCAGGGTGTCCACCTGTACAGGAATCCCAGGCCACACCTCGCCCACAAGACAATCAGGGACCTGGGGTCAGTGGCAGTGGGCACACCGTTCAGGGGACAGGGGCACAGGCCAACTGGGAGGACTGCTGTGCACCAGGTGGAGGACAGGAACAGGGAACCAACTCTCCAGAAGGCACTCTCCGAGATCCTGAGAGCCTACCAACATTCCCAGGACACCATGGGCCAGATCCTTGACAACGTGCAGGAGAACAGGCGGCTGCAGGTGGGACAGTATCAGGGTATCGGGAAGGACTTGTAAGCCATTAACACCACCCTGATCTCTATTGCAGGGGTGCTGGCAGACATGGCCAACAACATGAGGAAGGCAACAGCACACCAGTGGGCCCCTACCATTAGCCAGTCGACTGAACAGCCCTCCACTTTCACTGCTGCTAGTGGCCAGGAAGCCCGGCCACAGGACCCAAAGGCCACCAGCACCCCTACCCCTGCAGAAGGTGAACCACACTGTAAACGTTCACTGCAACCCAGACAGAAGCCAGAGACACTTGCTAAGACCACCGCCAGGAAATGAGACTCTCCTGATTGTCCCCCTTGTCTCCCACTTTGTCACCGTTGTCCACTTTGAACTGCCATTGCTCCCCTTCCTATATCCCCTTGTACACTGCACCTGTACTACAGACTTGAACAATACCCTGGACTTTGCTCCATCATCACCCCATTCCATTGTACTTTCCCCTCAATTTCTTAGCACTACACTAAACACCCTTGGATAAAACTAGACTACTAGTATTTCATGTATTGCAAATGTGTATTGATTGAAACAGCTACATCCATTGCAAATGAACTGTACATAGTGAGAGCATAGAATGAATGCCCTGTTGCTATCTGTTGTGATCACATCACAATATTGTTATCATTTCACCAACATCTGTAAAATGATAATCCATAGGTGACAGTAAGTAGAGGAAACAAGTGGGTAATGCCAGCATGCCAATGCCACACAGAATACAACTATACTCATAGAAATGTGAAGTTGCGCTGTCTCACCTGTGTGTCATTGCAAGTACTGACGGATCACTAATGTTCTGTTGTGTATCTACAACCTCATCCTCTGCCTCCTCATTCTTACTGTCCTCAGGGTCCACTGCTGCCACAGGGGCATCTCCGGTCTCCTCCTCCTGCAGAAAAGGTACATGGCGTCTGAGGGCTAGGTTGTGCCACATGCAGCATGCCACTACTATCTGGCAGAAGTTCTTGGATGAGTAGCACAGGGATCTACCTGTCATATGGAGGCACCTGAACCTGGCCCTCAGGAGGCTGAAGGTCCTCTCCATTATCCTTCTGGTTCAACCATGTGCCTCATTATAAAGTTCTTTATCCCTTGTCCTGGCATTCCTCACAGGGGTCAGCAGCTACAATAGGTTTTGGTAGCCAGAGTCACCTGCGAGTATTGAGGGACAAATTTTGCCACACACATACTATTTGGCTAACAGCAGAGGCATACACCAACATACACTGGGTGGGGACCAAGGCTCACCTATAAGCCACACCCTGTGCCTCTGTAGTTGGGGCATCACATTTGAGATGCTGCTATTCCTCAGGACAAAGGCATCATGCACCGACCCTGGATATTTAGCATTGACGTGGGAGATGTACTGGTCCACCAGGCACACCATCTGCACATTCATGGAGTGGAAACTCCTACGATTCCTGAACACCTGGTCATTCTGCAGGGGTGAACAAACGCAATATGTGTACCGTCAATCGCCTCAATAATATTGGGGATATGTCCCATTGCATAAAATCCGGCCTTCGCAGTGGCCAAATCTTCCACCTGGGGGAAAGCAATGTAGCTGCAAATGTGTTTTACCAGGCGGACAAGACTCTTTAATTGTACCAGATCTATTGGGCCTAAGACAAGCCTGATCTTCAGCGTCAGTCACACACTTGTGCTTGGTGGCCTCAGAAGGGGCCTGTGAACCTTCAGTGTGGAAAATGGGACCAGGCTGTATATATTGATTATATCCTTGAGGCCTAAACTTAGATGCAGCCAGAGTGATGGGTGTATCCCTCATGACAGAACAGGGCACATCCAGCTTTAGTCGAGAACAACTATAGCCACATGACGACCCAGGATCAGTTGATTAATCAATAACAACACCAGGTTCTTAACTTCATCTAGCTTGCGATGAACAGAAGTCAAATCAGGGCTGTCATGCAGCCTCAATGGTTTATACAAATCTTGAGGTGGATTAATATCGTCTCCAGCAGACGTGCATCTCCCAGAGCGTTTGTGCATAGTTGTACTACAAGATCCTTCTGCGTTCTCCAGTGGCCCATACAGATTTGAGCATGGAATCATAGGCAATACCAAAACCTGAGGGGTCAAAGGAGGCAGAAAACCTTATCCTCAGCAGGAGGGCCATCTGTGGTGCACAATACTGTCTCCATCCCACTATCAAGCACTCATGGTAATACCAGTCCTGGCAGTTCAGTATTAATTTTAGTTCTGTCTCCTCTAATAGATTTGGCAGCCATTGTTTTTTTTTTAATTGAATATATCTGGTATTTTGACAGCAGGAGGATCCTGTTGCGAGGACAGTGAATTTGAGTTGTCTCTTAGGATGGCCTCTACTTCTTCTATTCAGATATCTATGTCTTCCAAGGAATGACTTCCTTGTTTAGGAATGAGACTCATTTTACCTCTGGGTCGCTTCCTACATTTCTTTGTACCACTGGACTGAGGAAGAATATCCACAGCCTTCCATATCCTCATATCTAAATAGCAGGGTAATAACTAGCAAGAGAAGTAGCAGAGTATATAAATAAATGGATTAAGCCTTAAGGGTTTTAACTTACTTCCTTGGATGTTTGTGACGCCCAGCCCGGCCTCGATCGGGTGATGACAGGAGAAGCTTATGAGCGCTGAAAGTTCGAAAGGGTACCTGGGGGACGTAGTCCCACCCCAGGTCTGGGTCAGGGCCTCAGCAAGGTCTCTCAGCATTTCCCGTGCTGTGGGAATCAGATGGCGCCTATGAGCGATGAAAGTTCGCAGGGGTACCTGGGGGACATAGGGGGTCATTCTGACCTCGGCAGTAAAAGGCGCTTACCGCCAGTCAGAAGACCGCCATAACACCGCCGCGGCCGCGGGAAACCGCCACGGTCATTCTGACCCGCAACAGGCAAACCGCCAAAAACCCGACATCCACAAAAGTCCGCCACACCAACAGCCAGCGAAAAACTGCCGATGACCAAACCTCCACCGTCACGCCAACAGAAATACGCCCATTCCATTACGACCCACGAATCCACGCGGCGGTCTTTCAACCGCGGTATTCCATTGGCGGTACACACCGCCGCGGTCAAAATACACACACAGCTCCAAAACACTGCCACATTGGTCATTTTGAAACACACACACCTGATACACATACAAACACCACTCCCACACACCCAACACAATATAAAACACACACCCACATCACCCACAAACCCCTACGACCACCATTTATTGACTAAGGCCAGAGAGAGACACCACCAGCTAGTACAGAGCATTCACAGGCACATAACACCATCACTCACACAACATCCACGCACAAAACACCACACACCACCACACTCACCACACTCATCACCACAAACGCCACCCCACACCTCATCCACACCACCCCATGGCACCCCAAAGACACCCCAGGTTTTCAGACGCTGAACTCAGGGTCATGGTGGAGGAAATAGTTCGGGTAGAGCCCCAGCTCTTCGGGGCACAGGTGCAGCACACCACCATTGCCAGGAAGATGGAACTATGGCAAAGAATAGTGGACAGGGTCAACGCTGTGGGTCAGCATCCACGAAATCGGGATGACATCAGGAAGCGGTGGAACGACCTACGGGGGAAGGTGCGTTCCATGGTATCCAGACACAACATCGCGGTGCAGAAGACTGGCGGCGGACCCCCACCTCAACCCCCAGAATTTACAACATGGGAGGAACAGGTCTTGGCGATCCTGCATCCTGAGGGCCTCGCAGGAGTAGGCGGAGGAATGGACTCTGGTAAGTCTAATCTCAACTACTTCATCCCCCTCCACCCACCGGCATGCCAAATCATACCCCCACCCTCCCCCCACCCCCATCACACATCCTCCTTGCTAATGTCTCACCATCACAACCCACCCATCCCAATACCAAGCCCTGCATGCAACCACAAACCATGGACACCCATCACCTAAGCATGCCCACTGCACATACCCATCCCCCCCCAAACCACCATCACAACAGCCCCCACAAGGGAATGCCAGCACTGGGGTACACGGGCACCCACCCATTGCACGCTATGGCACACACAGAAGCAATAACCATACTCTTATACCCCTGCAGGACCCGAACGCCACGACACCGCCCAGGAGGGTCCAGAAATGTCCATTCCACCCCCAGAAGAGGCCCACAGTGATGACAGCAGCTCTGTCTCCCTGGACCCAGATGACCAGCCCGGCCCATCGGGGACCTCAGGACAGTCGGTTCCCCTCAGACAGCCACAGGCCACAGCAGACCTACCCCCCTCTGGGAACACCAGCACAGCACCCACCCCGCAAGCCCATGCCTCTGTCTCCAGGACACGTCAATCAGCGGTGTGTCCACCACTACAGGGCACCCAGGTTAACCCACCACCCCAACAACAACAGGGACCTGTGGGCAGTGGTAGTGGGCACACGGTCCAGGGGACAGAGGCCCAGGGAAACAGGGCAACTGGGAGGGCTACTGTGCGACAGGGGGGGGACAGGCCCAGGGAACCCACTCTCCACAAGGCCCTATCCTCCATCATGGGAGCATACCACCGCTCCCAGGAGACGATGGCGACGGTCCTGGCCAGGTTCCAGGAGATCCAGGTACTGCAGGAGGAACAGTTTATGGTGTTCAGGGAAGAACTCAGAAATATCAGTTCCGCAATGGGCACCATCGTTGTGGCTCTCAATCAGATTGTCAGCACATTGCGGGACCATGTGGCACCACAAAGGGCCCCTGTCACTAGCATGGACCAAGAACAGGCTACCACCTCTGTCGGCGCTAGTGGACAGGAGGCCCCGACACAAGAAAAACAGCCCACCAGAACCCCACCCCCTGCAGAAGGAGAACCACCCCGCAAGCGATGCCTGAGATCTAGGAAGAAGACAGAGTAGGATGCCAAGACCCCCGCCAGGAAAGGATACCCCCTGATTGTCATCCCACTGTCCCACATTGTCACCCTGTCCAACCTTAAACTGCCCCAGCTCCACCTTCCACAGGCATATGGACAATGCACCTGTGAGACTGAAAATCTGGACTCTGCCATGGACATTCCTCCACCATCACCCATCACCGAATTGCAACCATTATCCAAAATTGAGCACTTTAATAAACACACTTATTGCACAAAAATAATCTGGAGTCTGCCTGTATTTTTGAACAAATGTATTACACAGAACCGTGCCAAAATGTCCAGTTACATTTTGATGACAACATACCACTGTCACACAACTGTAGTCCATGGGAAACAAAGCAGAGGTCACGGAGTGGGGCCCACATCTCTGAAATTGGAAGGGAAAGTCACAACTCAGTTAACATACACTGGGGGGAAACTCAGACAGTAGAGAGGCAGGAGACTTTAAGTAAATGTAAAATGCCGGTGTTGATTCTTACCTGTATGTCATTGAAAATACTGCTGTATCACTGTGTCCCTGTTGTCTGTGTCGTCCTCTTCGTCTTCCTCCTCTTCACTCTCCGCAGGCTCCACAGCTGCCACAACACCACCATCTGGACCATCCTCCTGCAGGAAAGGCACCTGGCGTCGCAAAGCCAGGTTGTGAAGCATACAGCAGGCCACGATGATATGGCACACCTTCTTTGGTGAGTACATTAGGGATCCACCTGTCATATGGAGGCACCTAAACCTGGCCTTCAGGAGGCCGAAGGTCCGCTCGATCACCCTCCTAGTACGCCCATGGGCCTCATTGTACCGTTCCTCTGCCCTTGTCCTGGGATTCCTCAATGGGGTCAGTAGCCAGGACAGGTTGGGGTAACCAGAGTCACCAATTAGCCACACACGGTGTCTCTGAAGTAGTCCCATCACATAAGGGATGCTGCTATTTCGCATGATGTACGCGTCATGCACTGACCCAGGGAACTTGGCATTTAAATGGGAGATGTACTGGTCAGCCAAACAGACCACCTGGACATTCATGGAATGATAACTTTTCCTGTTCCTGTACACCTGTTCACTTTCTCTGGGGGGTACCAAAGCCACATGGGTCCCATCAATGGCACCTATGATGTTGGGGATATGTCCAAGGGCATAGAAGTCACCCTTCACTGTAGGCAAATCCCCCACCTCAGGGAAAACGATGTAGCTCCGCATGTGTTTGAGCAGGGCAGACAACACTCTGGACAACACCTTGGAAAACATAGGCTGAGACATCCCTGATGAAATGGCCACTGTTGTTTGAAATGACACACTTGCCAAAAAATGGAGTACTGAAAGCACCTGCACTAGAGGGGGGATCCCTGTGGGTTGGCGGATGGGTGACATCAGGTCTGGCTCCAGCTGGGCACACAGTTCCTGTATAGTGGCTCTGTCAAGCCTGTGTGTCAGTATGACATGTCTTTCTTCCATTGTCGACAGGTCCACCAGCGGTCTGTAGACGGGAAGATTACTCCATCTCCTCGCAAGTCCCAGCGGACGGTGCCTAGGAAGGACAACATGGAGCACAGAGTCAATCAACCCACAGGTACGTTCCCACAGCTTGCACAGTACACGATTCTCAATGCATTGAATGGCTTGTATGAGTGTTGATGCAAGGCCTAGGTATGTGTGACGCAGTAAAAATTAAGATATGGGGGTCCTTGAAATGGCGGCTGCCTGACCTGTGAAGTGCGACAGTGGGATGTGAGGTCAATGCGCTGGCGTGGCACACCGTGGCGGTAGGCGGTCGAAGACCGTGGCGCAAAGCCGCATTGGTTAACATTGAACCCTATGGGTTTCAGGAGCCAATGAGGATGTGCGCCGGCGGTCGCGGTACGCACCGCCGCGGGCGTGACCGCCATTTTCTATCTGCTTAATCACTCGATACCTGATCATCCACAGGAGAGGACCTATACTGCAAGTGCTGCTGTGACCTAGGTCTGGAAGAGACAATGGCTGCTGCGACTGGGGAAAGGGCCCCTGCCTTCACTTCTGAAGAATTGGAGAAACTCGTGGATGGGGTCCTCCCCCAGTATGCGCTACTCTACGGTCCTCCAGACCAACAGGTAAGTACACTAGGACCATGGTTTGTGGCCAATGCCTGGGTTGAGTGGGGTGAATGAAAGATGGTGGGGAGGGGAACGAATGAGGCATGCATCAAACGAAAGATGAGAGCATGTGCCACATGGCAAGGGTGGGGATGGGGGGCCACTCACATCGAGCATGCAGAAGGTCATGTTTGTTTCATTTTCTCCCCCTGCACATGTCACATTGGTCAGCGGCCATCAGAAAATCGACATTTGGCGTGCCATCGCCAAGGACGTCAGGACCCTGGGGGTCCACAACAGACGAGGCACCCACTGCCGGAAGAGGTGGGAGGACATCCGCCGCGGGAGCAGGAAGACCGCGGAGGCTCTGCTGGGGATGGCCTCCCAACGTAGGAGGGGTGCCAGTCGTGCTTTGACCCCCCTGATGTCCCGGATCCTGGCGGTGGCCTACCCCGATTTGGATGGGCGCGTGAGGACATCACAGCAGACACAAGGGGGTGAGTACAAGCACATTCTGCTGATTTTGGGCACATTGGAGGTGTCTGGGTGGGGGAGGAGGGCTGTGGGTATCCCTAGGCAAGGGCGTTTTCTGTAGGCTAGGCCCCTCCGTTAGGCATGGCCCTGTACCCCCGCCCCCCACCTCTGTAGGTTGCCTAGTACAGCTAATCATGGCCCTGTGTCACCTATGTGTGGAGTAGTCGTCCATAGGCTTGTAGGCCATGTCCCACGGATTGAGTAGTGTACCCCAAGTGTGCAGCGTAGTGTAGGGGGCTTCTGTGTCTGTCCTCTCCACCAATGGTAGCGGTAATCCATGCACTCAACATGTCTTTCTTTCTCCCCCTCCCCTTTTTTGTGGTCTTCCTGTTCATGTGTGCATTAGCATCATCAGGCGGAGGAGAAGTGGCATCGGAGCACGAGGGAGCTGCATCTCACATGGCCATGGAGGGCCATGCAACTGACTCTGATTTCACTAGTGAGGCGGAGGGCGAGGGGAGCTCCACAGCGGGGACACGTGGTGACACCAGCGACACAGACACGTCCTCGGAAGGGAGCTCCCTTGTGGTGGCGGCAACATCCGTGCCCACCGCAACAACAGGTACAGCCGCCACCCAGCGCACCAGCTCCGCCCTCCCAGCAGCCCCTCAGCCTTCGCCCCGTACCCACTCACCCAGGAAGGTGGGCATCTCCTTCGCCCCAGGCACCTCAGGCCCTGCCCCAGTTACCCCTGCTGCCCTCAGTGAGGAGGTCATTGACCTCCTGAGGACGCTCATTGTTGGGCAGTCTACCCTTTTGAATGCCATCCAGGGTGTAGAAAGGGAGGTGCACCGGAGTAATGCATACCTGGAGGGCATTCATTCGGGTCAGGCTGCCCATCAGCGATCGTTCAACGCTCTGGCCTCAGCACTGACGGCAGCCATTGTCCCTGTCTCCTGCCTCCCTCCTCCAACTTCCTCAACCCAGTCCCACTCCCCTGTACCTCTGCCTATCCCAGACACACCTACAGACCAGCCTGCACACACCTCAACACCCAAGGGAAGCTCATCCAGACATAAGCACCACACATCACACAAGCATTCACACAAGCAACATCCACATGCAGACATGCCAACAGCCACTGCCTCCTCTGTGTCCAACTCCTCCTCGTCTCCCTCCTCCCTCCCTGTGACGTCTCCACTCACACTTGCATGCACAACATCTTCAGCCACTACGTCCATCACCAGCACACCCACCAGAACACACCGCACACGTGCAGTCACCACCCCCACTACCATTTACACGTCCCCTGTGTCCTCTCCCAGTGTGTCTGTCACCCCCTCTTCCAAACCACACAAACGCAGGCAGCCACCCACCCAACAGCCATCCACCTCACGACAGCCTCCAGCACAAGCACCTGCACCCAAAGACACCAGATTTCACTCTCCTACAACCACCTCCTCTTCCTCCACTCCCATACCCACTACAACTACCCGTCCCTGTCTTACTAAATTGCTTTTCCTTTCCAACCTTGACCTCTTCCCATCAACTGACCCACCCCCTCCATCTCATAAGGCTCCAATCAGCACCTCAGCCACCACAAAACCTGGACCTACAAAGACAATAGTCCAAGTATTGTGGAGTCCACCACCTTCAAGCCCACCTACTTCGGCTAGGAGTAAAGAGACGGCCAGCCCACCCCCTGCAAAAAAAGCCAAGAAAGCCAGTGCCCGGCACGAGAGGCCAAAGACAGCAGGCTCCAAAAGCACTACCCTGGCACCGTCTGGGAGTGGGGTGCCACCTGGCACACCGGCAAAGGGAGGAAAGGGCCACAGACGAGCAGGGAAGGGTGGCAAGGGCAGCATGCCCGACAAGTCCAGCCACAGCCCAGCTGCCCAGGAGGGCCCCGCCAGCCACAGCCCAGCTGCCCAGGAGGGCCCCTCCAGCCACTGCCCAGCTGCACAGGAGGGCCCCGCCAGCCACAGCCCAGCTGCCCAGGAGGGCCCGCCAGCCACAGCCCAGCTGCACAGGAGGGCCCCGCCAGCCACAGCCCAGCTGCACAGGAGGGCCCCGCCAGCCACAGCCCAGCTGCACAGGAGGGCCCCGCCAGCCACAGCCCAGCGGGGCAATGAAGGAGTGCCAGCCACAG
The DNA here is from genome assembly GCF_031143425.1 of Pleurodeles waltl. Classification (NCBI taxonomy): domain Eukaryota; kingdom Metazoa; phylum Chordata; class Amphibia; order Caudata; family Salamandridae; genus Pleurodeles; species Pleurodeles waltl. The sequence continues at coordinate 792,162,847 of NC_090445.1, forward strand.
CCCAGCTGGGCAATGAAGGAGCGCCACCTCCAGCAGCGCTGAACATGGCAAGGACTGCCAAGGCAAGCACCGCTGAACAGGGCCCTTCAAGTCAAGAACCGCTGAACAGGGCACCGCCATCTCAAGAACCGCTGAACAGGGCCCTTCAAGTCAAGAACCGCTGAACAGGGCACCGCCATCTCAAGAACCGCTGAACAGGGCCCTTCAAGTCAAGTACCGCTGAACAGGGCCCTTCAAGTCAAGAACCGCTGAACAGGGCCCTTCAAGTCAAGAACCGCTGAACAGGGCACCGCCATCTCAAGAACTGCTGAACAGGGCCCTTCAAGTCAAGAACCGCTGAACAGGGCACCGCCATCTCAAGAACCGCTGAACAGGGCCCTTCAACTCAAGCACTGCTCCGCTGGGCCCTTCATCTCAAGCACCACTCCGCTGGGCCCTTCATCTCAAGCACCGCTCCGCTGGGCCCCGCCGTCTCTGCACCGCTCCGCTGGGCCCTTCATCTCAAGCACTGCTCCGCTGGGCCCATCATCTCAAGCACCGCTCCGCTGGGCCCTTCATCTCAAGCACTGCTCCGCTGGGCCCTTCATCTCAAGCACTGCTCCGCTGGGCCCTTCATCTCAATCACCGCTGGGCCCTTCATCTCAAGCACCGCTCCGCTGGCCCCTTCATTTCAAGCACCGCTCCGCTGGGCCCTTCATCTCAAGCACCGCTCCGCTGGGCCCTTCATCTCAAGCACCGCTCCGCTGCCTTCATCTCAAGCACCGCTCCGCTGGGCCCTTCATCTCAAGCACCGCTCCGCTGGGTCCTTCATCTCAAGCACCGCTCTGCTGGGCCCTTCATCTCAAGCACCGCTCTGCTGGGCCCTGCCGTCTCTGCACCGCTCCGCTGGGCCCTTCATCTCAAGCACCGCTCCGCTGGGCCCTTCATCTCAAGCACTGCTCCGCTGGGCCCTTCATCTCAAGCACTGCTCCGCTGGGCCCTTCATCTCAATCACCGCTCCGCTGGGCCCTTCATCTCAAGCACCGCTCCGCTGGGCCCTTCATCTCAAGCACCGCTCCGCTGGGCCCTTCATCTCAAGCACCGCTCCGCTGCCTTCATCTCAAGCACCGCTCCGCTGGGCCCTTCATCTCAAGCACCGCTCCGCTGGGCACCGCCGTCTCAAGCACGGCCCATTGGCAGAAGGGGCAGGCCCGCATCTGTGTCGGGCAGGGCTGCACGAAGCACTCTGTGCACCATGCCTCCTCCGGAACCAGTGGAGTCAGTAATCCACTTGTGAGACTGTGGCTTTGCACTCCCCAGGATGGCACAGTGGTGTCTTCTGCGCCGGCGTTCATGCTCCTGGTAGAGGAGCAGGAAAACAATAGCTGGTAGGATGTGTAGTTCGGGTTCCATGCTGTCCAGATTCCTCGTGGAGTGTGTAGAGGTGAGCGTTTTCCGTTCGTAATGTCTGTTTCCGCCGTGTTTTTATCGCTACCCGCCCCGGAAAAGGTTGCGGATTGGTGGGTTGTGATAGGGTGGGCGGTACATTGTCTCCCGCCTGTCTGTTGGCGGTCACCGCCGCGCTGTTTGTTTGTCCTGCCGTGGCGGTCGGAGTGTTAAAGTGGCGGTCTCTGTTGGCGGTTTCCGCCAGGGTCAGAATTCCATTTTTTTTACCGCCTGCCTGTTGGCGGGTTGGCCGCCGCTTTAACACCGACCGCCAGGGTTGGAATGACCCCCATAGTCTCACCCCAGGTCAGGGTCAGGGCCTCAGCAAGGTCTTTCAGCGCGTCCCGCACTGTGGGAATCAGATGGTGCTTATAAGCACTGAAAGTTTGCAGGGGTACCTGGGGGACGTAGTCCCACCCCAGGTCCTGGTCAGGGCCTCAGCAAGGTCTCACAGCGTGTCCCCAGCAGTTTCTTTGCACTTAACTCTTTCTGTGCCTTACAATACACGTCTGGCTGGGTTCAGTTGACAGCTCCCTTGTGCATTCACTCAGACACACCCCAAACACAGGCTACTAAGTCTCACTTGCATACATCTGCATTTTGAATTGGTCTTCCTGGGCTGGGAGGGTAGAGGGCCTGACACTTAAATGTCAAACGACTGTATCCTGCCCTGAAAACAAAGGACTGTCACAACCCCTACGGGGACCCTGACAGACAGAATTAAACTGAAAGGGGACCTTGTGCACGTCTAAGCCACTCTTTGTAGTCTCCCTCACTTCAAAGGCACATTTGGGTATTTAAACAAGGCCTCTACCCCTACCAACTCAGACACTTCCTGGAGAAGAGAACCTGAACCAGAACTTGCATCCTGCCAAGAAGACCTGCCTAGCTGCCCCAAGGACTCACCTGTCTGCTTTCTGTGAAGGACTGCTGCCTTGCTGATGCCCTGCTGCCTTGCTGCTCTCTGGCTGTGGTGAGAAGTGCTCTCCAAGGGCTTGGATAGAGCTTGCCTCCTGTTCCCTGAAGTCTCAGGACAAAAAAGACTTTGGGGGTCATTACAACATTGGTGGTAAAAGGCTCTTACCGCCGTGCAGAAGACCGCCAATACACCGCCGCGGCCGCGGAATACCGCCACAGCTATTCAGACACCCACACAAGTCCGCCACACCAAAGGTCAGTGATAAACTGGTGATAACAAATCCTCCACCGTCACACCAACAGAAACACGCCCATGCTATTACGACCCACGAATCCACGCGGCGGTCTTTCAACCGCGGTATTCCATTGGCGGTACACACCGCTGCGCTCAAAATACACACACATCTCCAAAACTGCCACCTCAGGGAAAATGATGTATCTCCTTACGTGTTTCAGCAGGGCAGACAACACTCTGGACAGCATGTTGGAAAACATAGGCTGGGACATCCCTGATGCCATGGCCACTGTTGTCTGAAAAGACCCACTTGCAAGGAAATGGAGCACTGACAGCACCTGCACGTCAGGGGGGATTCCAGTCGGATGGCGGATTGGTGACATCAGGTCTGGCTCCAACTGGGTACATAGTTCCTGGATTGTGGCACGGTCAAACCGGTAGGTGACGATGACATGTCGCTCTTCCATTGTCAACAGGTCCACCAGCGGTCAGTACACCGGAGGATTCCGCCATCTTCTCACATGTCCCATCTGACGGTGCCTACGAAGGACAACAGCGACGAATCAGTCATTATTCCTCCAGGTATGTACCCACAGTTACACACAAGACTACACCACTCACAAAACCCTTCCTGTATGTGTGTTGAGTGTAGGCCTAGCTATGTGTGACGCACAGGTAAATGAAGCCATGTGGGCCCCTGAAATGGCGGCTGCCTGACCTCTAAACTGGGACAATGGGATAGTGGGGTAACTGCGCTGGCGTTGCACACCGTCGCGGTAGGCGGTAGTAGACCGCGGCGCAATGCTGCATTGGCCAACATTGGACCCTATGGATCCCAGGAGCCAATGAACAGGTGCGCCGGCGGTGATGATGCGCACCGCCGCGGACGTCACCGCCATTTTCTATCTGTTCAATCACTAGATACCTGACCTTCGACAGGAGAGGACCTACACTGCAAGTGCTGCTGTGACCTCGGTCTGGAAGCGACGATGGCTGCTGCGTCTGGGGAAAGGGCCCCTGCATTCACTGCACAGGAGTTGGAGAAACTGGTAGACGGGGTCCTCCCCCAGTACACGCTACTCTACGGTCCTCCAGACCAACAGGTTAGTACACAGGGAGCACGTTGTATGGGCTAGGCCTGGGTGGAGAGGGCTGGTTGGAAGAGGGAAGGGGCCAGAGTTCATAGAACATTAATGCATGGGAATGAATGGGTCACATGGCCAGAGTAGGGAGGGGGCCACTCACATCGACGGTGCAGTTGGTAATGACTGATCCTCTTTCCTTGCGCATGTCATGTAGGTCAGCGCCCACCAGAAGAGGGACATTTGGCATGCCATCGCCAAGGAGGTCCGGACCCTGGGGGCCCACCAGAGACGGGGCACCCATTGCCGTAAAAGATGGGAGGAGATTCGCCGCTGCAGCAAGAAGACGGCGGAGGCTCAGCTGGGGATGGCCTCCCAACGTGGGAGGGGTGCCCGTCGCACCATGGCCCCCCTGATGTTCCGGATCCTGGCGGTGGCCTACCCGGAGTTGGATGGGCGCTTGAGGGCATCACAGCAGACACAAGGGGGTGAGTACACTCACATTCCGCTGACTTTGCGTGCAGTGGAGGTGTCTGGGTGGGGGAGGTGGGCTGTGGGTGTCCCTAGGCCAGGGCGTGTTGGTTAGGCAAGGCCCCTCCGTAATGCAGGCCATGTGGCACTCTACCCCACCTCAGCAGAGTGTCAAGTACAGGTATAGTTGCCCCTGTGGCATCCATGTGTGCAGATGTCCACCATTGCCATGTAGGCCATATCCCAGAGATTGCATGTGCAGAGGGCAGGAGCACGGCATAATGCAGGGGGCCGCTGTGTCTGTCTTGTCCGCCAACGGTAGCGGTATGCCATGCACTAAAACTCTCTTTATTCTGTCCCACCCCCCTTTTTCTGCTCTCCCTGTCCTTTTGTACATCAGCATCATCAGGCGGAGGTACAGTGGCACTGGAGCACGAGGGAGCTGCATCCCACATGGCCATGGAGGGCCACACCACGGACTCTGAATGCACCAGTGGGATGGAGCGCGAGGGGAGCTTCACGTTGGCCACCGGATTACCAAGCAGCGACACGGACTCGTTCGCCGATGGCGGCTCCCTTGTGGTGGCGCACCATCTGTGCGCCCCACTTCTACAGGTACAGCCGCCACCTCCCCTACCAGCACTGCCCTCCCAGCATCCCCTCAACGTTCGCCCCGTGCCCGCTCACCCAGGAGGGTGGGCATCACCTTTGCCCCAGGCACCTCTGGCCCTGCCCCAGTCACCCCTGCTGCCCTCAGTGAGGTCACTCACTGTTGGGCAGTCTACCATTGTGAATGCCATCCAGGGTGTAGAACGAGAGTTGCAACACGGTAATGCATTCCTGGAGGGCATTCATTCTGGTCAGGCTGTCCTTCAGCGAACCCTGCAATCTCTGGCCTCAGCATTGATGGCAGCCATTGTCCCTGTGTCCAGCCTCCCCCCTCCAACCTCCTCCACCCAGACCCAATCTCCTGTACCCCAGCCCATCCCAAGCACACCTACAGACCAGCATGCACACAAGTCAGCACACACAAGTAGCTCAAGCAAACATAGGCACCACACAACCCACAGGCACTCACGCAAGCCTCACCCACGTACAGACACAGCAACATCCACTGCCTCCACTGTGTCCCCCTCCTCCTCTTCTCCCTCCTCCCTCCCAGTCTCGTCTACACACACACCTGCATGCACCACATCTACAGGCACCATGAATCGCACAAGGAGACCCAGCACCACAAGCCGCTCACCTGCACTCACCAACTCCACTGCCATTTACACGTCCCCTGTGTCCTCTCCCAGTGTGTCTGTGACGCCCCCTCCCAAAGTACACAAACGCGGGCACCCACACACCCAACATCCATCCACCTCACGACAGCCTCCAGTACCTGCACCTGCACCCAAAACACCTAAAGTGACACCTCCGACAACCACCTCCTCTTCCTCCAGTCCCAGACCCCCTCCAACTACCCATCCCAGTGTACGTCAGAAACTGTCCCTCTGTAAAGTTTACCTTTTTGCTCCCACCCCCCACCTCCAATTCATCAGTCCCATCGTAGTGCCTCAGCTAAAAAGCCTCCAATACCAGTGGTGCCTGTTCAAGGTTTGTGGAGTGCACCGGCCACCAGGGCAGGCAGTGTGACCCGGAGCCAAGGCACTGGCAGCCCACCCCCTGTAAAGGCTCTAAAATTGGAGAGTGGACAACGGGACCGTGTGAAGACTCCTGGAGGGAAAACAACTCACATGGGTTCCAAGGGGATTGGAGAGTCAGCTGTGACTCCACCAAAGGTGGGGAAGGGCCAGAGGAAGTCTGCCCAGCCTGTTGTGTGTGTCACGGCGGAGAAGGGCGCCATTATTCCCGGCGGTCGAGACACAACCGCCAGCACCCTCGTCACTGGTCAGGAGACCCCCGCCACCGCCGGAGTCATTGCCCAGGAGGACCCAAGCCTCGTCACTGGTCAGGAGACCACCGCCAGAGTCACAGCCCAGGAGGGCCCAAGTATCGTCACTGGTCAGGAGACCACCGCCACCGCCGGAGTCATTGCCCAGGAGGGCCCAAGTATTGTCACTGGTCAAGAGACCACCGCCACCGCCGGAGTCACAGCCCAGGAGGGCCCAAGTATTGTCACTGGTCAGGAGACCACCGCCGGAGTCACAGCCCAGGAGGGCCCAAGTATCGTCACTGGTCAGGAGACCACCGCTGGAGTCACAGCCCAGGAGGGCCCAAGTATCGTCACTGGTCAGGAGACCACCGCCACCGCCGGAGTCAGTGCCAGGAGGGCCCCGGCTGCCACAGCCCAGGTGGGCTATGATGGAACGTCATGCCACACACCAATGCCCAGTGTAGGGAACGTCATGCCACACACCAATGCCCAGTGTAGGGAACGTCATGCCACACACCAATGCCCAGTGTAGGGAGCGTCATGCCACACACCAATGTCCGTACCAGAACCGCCATGGCAAAGCACTGCTGAACAGGGCAAAGACCGCAATGGTGAAGACCGCTGAACAGGGCAAAGACAGCCATGGCAAAGCACCGCTGAACAGGGCAAAGACCGCCATGGTGAAGACCGCTGAACAGGGCAAAGACCGCCATTGCAAAGCACCGCTGAACAGTCCAGAGACCGCCATGGCAAAGCACCGCTGAACAGTCCAGAGACCGCCATGGCAAAGCACCGCTGAACAGGGCAAAGACCACCATGGCAAAGCACCGCTGAACAGGGCAAAGACCGCCATGGTGAAGACCGCTGAACAGGGCAAAGACCGCCATGGCAAAGCACCGCTGAACACGGCAAAGACCGCCATGGTGAAGACCACTGAACAGGGCAAAGACCGCCATGGCAAAGCACCGCTGAACAGGGCAAAGACCGCCATGGCAAAGCACCGCTGAACAGGGCAAGCACCAGGTAGGAATGAATAGACCGCCACATCAGGCATCCTTATCCCATGTGCAGGTGGGACAGTGACAGGACAGGAACTTTCACGGGGAGACTCATCCAGTCTTGGCACCAGTCCCCCTCCAGAACCAGTGGAGGTATGCATCCACTACCTCAGTCCTGCACAGGATGAAGCACTCTGGGCACCAGTCCCCCCCAGAACCAGTGGAGAATGTTATTGACTTGAGACACTGTGGCTTTGCACTCCCCAGGATGGCACGGTGGGCACCCCACCCACTGTGGAGACTTGAGAGACTGTGGCTTTGCACTCCCCAGTATGGCACGGTGGGCACCCCACCCACTGTAGAGACTTGAGAGACTGTGGCTTTGCACTCCCCAGGATGGCACGGTGGGCACCCCACCCACTGTAGAGACTTGAGAGACTGTGGCTTTGCACTCCCCAGGATACATCAATGGGCATGGAGCCCTGTCGTGGATCTGGCTTTGCAGTAATCCGGCTGAGGTGCCCCCACTTCCCTTCCCCCTGAGGTGCCTGTAGTATTTCTATCTGATGCCCCGGTAGTGTTCTCTCCGATTATGGTCAGGTATCTTTTGTGGGCCTCGCCCATGCATTTTTGGACTGTTGGTGCACGGACATTGTTATGTACATATCTGCACTACTTCTCGTAATGTATATATTTCTGAATGATTTTCATATATATCTGTATATTTTTGTAAGACATGTATATTGCAACATTACAATGTTTGAACGGATTTCGCTTTGTCTTTTCATTCTTCCGGGGGGATTGTGGGTTGTTACTGTGGTTTTTGTGGATGCATTGGTGTGTATGTTGTAATATGCGAGGGAGGGGGTGGGGGTGTTTGGTGGGTGTCCCCCTAACTTTTGCCTCCCCACACCCCCATGTCGTAGGTGCAGTACTCACCGTTGTCTTCAGCGCCTACGTAGATGATGGTCGTAGAGGAGCAGAAAGTCAAGGGCAGGGAGTATTTGGAGTTCCGGGTCCATGGAGTCCTCGTTCCTCGTGGGATGTGTTCAGGTGAGCGTTTTCCCATTGCAAAAGCTGTTTCCGCCGTGTTTTTATCCACAATGAATCCGCCCCGGAAAAGGTGGCGGATTGGTGGGTTGTGATACTATGGGCGGTACATTGTCTTCAGTCTGTCTGTTGGCGGTGACCGCCGCGCTGCTTGTCTGTACCGCCGTGGCGGGCGGTGTGTTAAAGTGGCTGTCTTTGTTGGCGGTTTCCGCCACGGTCATAATTCCAAATTTTTTACCGCCGGCCTGTTGGCGGTCTTACCGCCGCTTTAACACCGACCGCCAGGGTTGTAATGACCACCTTTATCTGTACAACAAGGACTCCTTGTGAGGCAGAAATCAACGCACAGCCTGCCAGACATGATGCACAGCCTGCTCCGCAGTGAAAAATTCACTGCACGCTGAACCGGAATGACGCAGCCCGGCTTCGCAACGAGAAGATCGATGCAGAGCCAGCGTAGCAATGGGCAATTCGACGCATGGCCCACTGGATCGACGCACAGCCGAGCCGGAAAGATGCAGCCTGACTTCCAGAGAGAAATTGACTCAGCGCCTGCTGTGTAGTACAAATTTCCACGCAACGCCCACCGGATCAACGCAGCCCCTGTGACATAGTCCTGTCAGCGCCAGAAATCCACGCAGGTGGTGGTTGGGGATTGTGAGGGGATTGGAAGGGCCAGCGGTATGACCATGGCGAATGCGCCACAGTCATAATACGCTGGCAGAAAACCACCAGCCTGTTGGCGGTGTTATCGCCAGTGTTCTGCTGACCACTGGGGTCGTAATAAGGGACCTTCTTTACTCTTTGTACACTACTCGTGACACCATTTCACTTCACATTTTCAGTATTGCTTTTTCATTTTCTCCACAATTCAGAGAGTAGAATTATGAAAAATATTTGCTCCAAGTCAACAGGTGCAACTGACCTATTTTTAAGATTCATTATGTCTTGCTATATCATTCATCATGATTCTGGTGGGGAAAATAACATGTAAAACTCAACACTTCTGTCTTAGTCCGTGTGGTATGTACAAAATGTACAGGGCGGTTGTGACTGAAGTCTGGGACATCTTGCATTGGCATTGTTATCAAATTTTGAGCTTTTTCCAAAAGGTCAGTCCATATGACCAGATGTCTCAAGAATTCTTTAGTGCTATCAGGTGGAATCTGGTATGTCTCACAAGACTCATCTATTCCTCTAAACTTTGAAGGCAGGGTAAACATCTGTTCTTTATTGCTATTTTGACATTCTTCTTGATAATCTCTGTAAGGATCAAGGAACATTCCAATTTCTAAAACGTTCCTTGTCATTATTTCAGGAGCAGGTGAGTGTTTAGGATGTGCTGTCCTAGCCTGTTTAGGTCTTTTGGGTTTCAACAATAAATTCCCCATCTTGTTTTTAACATTGATACAATTGTGGATATTTATTTTTAAGCTTGAGCTGAGAGTCACAGAATGACTGGTTCCCAAATATCTCTGCCTTTCGTAGACAGCCCATGTTATTTAAACATTTACTTGAATACATTAATATTACACGAGCTGACTCATCACCAGACAGTGCGTGCAATGTTCAGGCTTATCTGCACAAACATGCTTAACCCAGGATGTCAGTTAAAACATCTGCCTGAAAGTACACGAGTCACACATAGAAAATAGAAAAACAAGAGATAAAGTTTTTAGAGAAACTTAAGGACAAGCAAGGGTGCACATGACTGTTGCGTGCCACAATTTTTGACAGCTCATAAGATACAGGCATTTATTAGGGGTAGGTGGAATTCATGGAGTTTCACTCTGTGGAATTCAACAGAGTTACATGAAAACCTCACGGGATTCCGCAGAATTCAGCGAATGGGTGGAACCAGGCTGCTTGCACTGATTTTTTGTGCTGGGAGCTGGTTCCACACTGAAAAATCAGCACAAACAGCACTAAACAACATCCCAGAGAGCACTATTTCTCGAGTTGAGTTTTCTGCTGCTCGAGTTGATTTTCCATTCAAGGAGCATCTTTCTCAAACAGTCAGGACCGCCCATATTGGACAAATCTCACTGTGTGTCCTCCTAGTGATTGAAAGTCACACTAGGTGATGCCTAATCTCACTCGTGCTTGCCATCTTACAGTTGGCAAGCTGTGAGAGAGAGAAAACTGCCAAGAGGTGATTGGCAAAATATGGCCGGAACACATTGCTACATGTGTTATCATTATGCAAAGTGGCCAAAATTCTGGAGCCAGTGGAGCAGAATATATTGACCACCCCTACCCTTTACACAAAATGAGTTCCAAGGTATGCATATTCCAATACATGTATTTGCAGATGTAGTACTCTTTCTCACTCCATGCCAGTTCATTTTCCTCTATTTTTAACTTGGCCATCTGCAGCCTGAAATCCCTTTCAGGCTTCCTGTCTGCCAGTTTCTCCGGGGCAGGTCTTCAGAATACACACTGCTCTCTGCTCTGGTGGGGAGCTCAAACTCACAAGATGGGTCATGCCTCTCAGCTGACTGCTGCATCTCATGACGCTCCACATCATCTTCTATCCTGGTCATCTGTTGTGACTGGCAACTGGTGTGACTTTGCCCATGTCCTCAGACCCTTAGGAGCTCCACCTTCCTGGAGCTCCTTTTGGCGGGCAGCCCCATCTCCTTGAAAAATTCCTTGAGTTCAGCCACAGTGTTGCTCTCCAGATTGAGGAGCTCAATTTCTGTTCTTGCAGGTGAATCTGCAGGCACAAACTGTCAGGTGGAATATGGGTGAGTTTAGAAAAAAAAGCAAAAGGGCCAATGAAAGATTGGTCTCAGCTTATTTATCTGGGATTTTCAGTGCAACACAAAATCATTGTGAGGTACTGCACAAACACAAGTCCTAATCATCACCACAGATCACCAATGTGAGAAATAGGGTTACTAGTTGAGAGGGGTAAATCCCTAATCAAGCAGCAACCCCAGTCCTTGACAGGGTGAGATGCAAGCAACCCCAAATTAACCTGTGATCAAACTTCTGGCAGTTTGACACAGAGCAGTCAGGCTTAACTTAGAGGCAATGTGTATTTATGCTGTACTCCAAAAAGTAATAAAGTAAAAACACACGTAAAGAAAACAACAAAAATGCAATCAGTAGAACCAGAGATATGCAATTTAAAGATTCAAGAGAAAAAAGTGCCAAAAAGCCCAAAGCACCGCTCATGGCTAACTGATTGTGCAAGACCAGAAGAAAGTCACAAGTTCAGGCCAGCTCCGATGGAAAGCAAGTCAGATACAGGGACCAGGTTAGTCCTGCTGAAAGGTTATCTTCTCAGTCTGGGGCAAAGAGTTCTGTTTACGGTAGAGGGACTATGAGGAGTGAGGAAGCATCACGGATAGTCGTTGATGTAGTGTGAAGAGCAGGCCTGGCGCTGCAGATGGTTGTTGCTGTAGCGCAAAGATCCTGTTGCTGTCATGAACGATTAGGTTGGAGATTTGTGATGGCACTCCCTGAAGGTGGTCGATGCTGTAGCAAGAAAAGTCAAGCTGCTGAACTTTACGTTGGCGGGGCATGAGACCAACAAGGTTTTGCCACCAGTGGGCTTATTCACAGGCACGAAGAACACAAAAACGCCAATTCAGCTCCACTGGTGCCACACCAAGGGTCCAGGACCTGAAGTGCACCTCTTGGGAATCAGGGATTATACCAGCTGAATCTGGTTGAGGTTCTGGGGTTGGGAGCCTGTTATATCCCAGTGGCTCTGAACAGGAGGCCAGCAGACTAGCCCTAGCAGTCTCTCTGGGAGTCCTGGGTTCAGGTCCAGTACTTCAGTCTCAGGCAGATGGGCAGCAATCCAGCAAGGCAGTAGTCCAGCAGGGCAGTAGTCCAGTAGAGTAGCAGTCCTTTTAGCAGCACAAGAGTGTCCTAGGAGAGTCTCCACAGGTCCAGGCGTGTACTAAAGAGTAGGTGTCAGAGGTCCAATATTTATACCAGGTGCTTCCTTGTAAGTGGGAGAAGCTTCTGGAGGTTCCCTTTTTGAAGCGCACAGGTACCCTGCCTCCCCTGTTCTATCTTCAGCCTAACTACAGGACGTATGCAACCATCTGGAGGACATAACCAATTCAAGTGTAAGTAGGACAAACCTAAGCCCTCTATGATTTGTGTGTCTGTCTAGGAGGAATACACAACGCCCAACTCTCAGCTACACCCAGTTATGAATCCCAGTGAGAAGCTGCATGCATCAAATGACTAACGCACGAAATGCCATTTTTCTAAAAAGTGTCATTTTCAAAATTGCCATTCAAAATGTGAGTTTACCATTAGAAAGGATTTTTCATGATAGTTCCAAAGACACCAAATATGAACTGATTACCTGTTCAATTTTGAAAGTTACAGCTTATTAAATGTAATAAGGTAACTCCAATGTTATTCCACGGAAGAGGTAGGCCTTGCAGTGGTGAAAAACAAATGCAAGAGTTTTTCACTACCAGGACATGCAAAGCTGAAAAACATATTTCCATCTTATTAAAGACACTGCACAAAACTGCTGGATTGGGGGCAGCACCACCATGTGTGGGGGATTGAGTCTGATCGAACAGCATCTTATAGCTGTTGGCCTAACCCTCTCACCTAGCTAGCAACACCTCACCAAAACTCAAGAGTAAAGGTGATTTGTAGCAGCCTGATGCATGATACTCTGTGACTTTTCTGGGAAATCGTGGTGGAACAGATCTCACCCCTTTTCTCTCAGTTATAGAAGTCTCATACACGCAGAAGACAAACAGAAGCAGGATTTGGTTCAATACATTTTATTGAAGCAACTGCGTTCTTTGTAGAAAAGCATGAATTGTGATTATTCGGACAATGAAACACAACATTATTATTGTGATGGCAAGGAATGTGAAACAGTTTAAAAGTCCTACCATACTGTCACAACACTGAGTCTAAAATCCCTATCTGTGCCACAAAATATCTATATGAGATCAATTGCAGTAATAGCCCTAATCTGCCTGTCTAGTCTCTGCAAGAAAACCCAATAACCATACCTGTGCGATAGGTACAGAAGAAGTCTGTTGGTCTTTTGGCAGTCCTCCCAAGTTGATGGAGAGAATACGCCGGGTTCAGCAGAACTGCGATGACAGGGTGCATCATAAGATGGCTGGCTGACTGGAAGGTCCCCTCTGCCTCAGTTTGTGCAGCGTGTTGTTCTATAATAAAATATGCTGTTGTAACAAGAACTACCCTGACGTGACAATGCATCTTTTCTGCGTAAGTTACACTTTGTACTCTTTGGATCAGCAAAATCCAGTAAATAATCATGTACAGCCTTGTACAGCCTTGGGATGAGCACAAGATCAAGTGTTGGGTAAAAGAACCAGTAACAAATTCTGCATGGAAGAGCAACTGATAAAAAATAATAAAACATAACTGAAATAATAAAAAGGAATAAATTAAATGAACTTGGTGAAAGAGCACAGACCTCAGGCCCAAAGCTAAAATAAATGTGCCCATGCGAAGCGCTAAAATTACCCCATGGCACGCTTCCCAGTATCGGTGCTAGAGTCCAGAAGTATGTTATAAAAACCCTATGCTATAATCACTATTCAAGCACTACTATTTAAAAGGAAGCTAAAATGTACATAAAAAGAGATAAAATGTCCTTGTTGACAAGCAAGACAGACCAAAGTTGGGCCAAATTAAGACAATCAATTTTAAATTTTAACAAAAATAGATGCAAAGTAAGGCCAAATGTCCATGTTCAACAATAATCATGACCCTGCAAAAAATCACTAATGTCATCAATTGTGATGGAATCAGGAAAGATCCCACTTCTGCAAGCGATAAGTTAACCAGCTTGTTGGCAAGAAAAGCGAGGAAGCACTCATGTTCTGTTGCCTCAGCCATAGTTCTGACTGAGGCTGCAGCATTCCGTGTAGTGCCAGGTGTTGTAGCACCAAGAACCACTAGATTCATGAAGGGCGGCTCATAGGGACCATCCCACAGCAACTGAAATCTCAATGGCCATGCCTGGCAATGAACCGTCAGCGAGAATAGTCCGATCCACATCCAAAGAAGGTGCACACTGCATAGCAGGACACACTTCTGATGCAGATTTGAATGGGTACCACAAACATCGAAAAACGAGCTGCACACAATTCAGAACTGGTCTCAATGGCAATGACCAGTTCCACTCTGGTTCTTGAAGGAGTGTTACTCAGGACACAGTTAGGCTGGTGGACGCACCATCATTCCTCTTAGTTGTGATGGGGCAGCCATTGCAAAGTGAAAAACAGGAACAGCAGAATATCACCAGTTAATGCCAAAAGTATTGGGAATCACCCAAAGACACTTGAAAACATTTTTAAAAGGGACTGTACCTCTGGGGACGACCTTGCTAGTTGGAGATCATAGGTCTTGAGGCCAGATGTAAGCACCACGTGTTTTGAAACAAAACAGTTTTCAATCTGCTCAGCTTGTCTAAATTTACATTTGAAGTAGCAATTATTTCTGCTACTGTTATCCCTGGTGTTGGTGGAAAAAGCACGTTTCTGCAACAAGTCACTGTTCGGGAGACCGAAGCCATGTAGGTGATTGTGACCTGTATACCATAGCAGCCTTCATTGTTCAGCATCACATAACTCCCATTCAAGAGCACCTGGAATGCCGGGCGAATCAAAGGGACAGGAACCCCCTTTAGATAATAAGCTAGGTTCGCTACTGATGCATTAAAAGTTTCATGCAAGGACAGCTGTTTGTAAATCATTGACTGTCTCACAGAAGTCTTGCATTTGTTTCCATTAAGAACGACCTCCTTTATGCCACTGAAATATATGTACATGAAGGGTAACTCCCACACTTCATGAATGTAACTATCTCCTAGCTGCTAAATTCTGCATACTAGAATGTGTTTCAAACACAAGTTAAATTGAAATGTTGAAATGTGTAGATTAACAACCCACTGTATTAACCATATTACAGATGGTATTTCCTCCACAGTGAAAGGCACCTTCCATATATGGCAGCAAAACGCCAAACAGCATCATCCCCAATGTGCCACAACCCCTTTATATCAGATGCTCCTGATGAATACGGGCCCTGGGGTGTTACTTTATGTTCCTTGGCCAGAAATGGACAAAGAAAATCTCAGTAAACAATTACCACTGTTCACTGAGTCTTGAAAGGAACGAGATTGGCGTGTGTACTGGTATCTCTTAGGAGTTTTAATAGTTTCACTAGTTCTAAGATTGTAGCATTTCTCAGAGGTCATCGAAAGCAGACGTTCTCCTCTCTGTTTTTGACTCTCTTTATTTTGTTTCTGTTTATTCAAGTGTTTTTAGAATCCTCTCAAGCTTGCTTGGTAGACTCTTTGTTGGATTTACCTTGCAGCTATGGTTTGCCTGGTCTGACTCCCAGACTATTCCTACCTATACTGGTATAGCTCTTGACATAATCCTTGGCAGCTCGCATTCTTGAGACTGTGCAGGAACGTCCTGGAGCTGCTGGCGTATTGCCAAGGTTATTGCTTCCCCTTTGAGATAACTTAATATTATTGTGGCTACTGTGGCAAAATTACCCATTAATTTCATCCCCGAGTATGGCGCTGGGGCTGCCCTCCATTCGTCTTAAATCTGCCTCAACGCTTTCAGAAGATTTGCAGGTGTTGGTGTACCTTGTGAGGTAGTGTAGAGTGCAGAAAATACTGCCCCCCATGTGGTACTGTTGTCCACTGAGGGAACCATCCCAAATGGCAAGCCCATTGTGAGAATTTTATGTTTATGTTCATCTTGGGGTCCTGCATGGGATAGCATTGTCTCCAAAGTGCTTATTTTTTGTGCTAACCAAAACAAATTTATTTCACGTTTGGTGGATACTTTGCCTATTATTGAATGCACAGTTGCCAGATTTATTCCCGTTGTGGCCAAGAGTGGTTGTGCAGGAGCAGCCCTTGCTGGAGCAATGTTTAAAGTCTGCAGTTTGAACTGCATTAAACTTCTATATACTGCTAGTAAATTAATATATAAGCAACGTACTTCTGCTGCCGCCATGGTACCTGCAAAAGGGCGTAGTTTATAAGTAGCCAATCTGGGCATGTAGGACCATAATTAGTTAAAGGACTTAGGACCTCATTATGACATTGGCGGTAAGTCCCGCTTACCACCAATCCGACTGCTGCCAACATACCGCGACCGCGGCGGTATAGCGCTACCCATATTATGACCCACACATAGCAATCCATCACTATACAGACCCACACACAAGTCCGCCAGCCCAAAGGTCAGTGATAAACTGGTGGTAGCAAAACCCGCACCGTTACGCCAACAGAACTATGCCCCCAGCAATATGACCCACGAATCACTGCGGCGGACATTCAACCTCGGTAAACCACTGGCGGTACATACCACTGCGCTCAAAATACAAACACAAATACAAAACACCACCACATTGGACAATTCAAACTACACACACCTGACACTCATACACACACCACACCCACACACCCACACCACTATAAAACACACACACACATTACCCACATCACTTTATGACTAAGAAAAATTGCCACTAGAGAGAGATACAGGAAGAGAACCCACACACCATTGACGCACCCCACAGCACACACCCCAATACATCACACCACAAACCCTCACACACACCATGCACACTACACCCATGGCACCACAAAGACACCCCAGGTTCTCAGAGGAGGAGCTAAAGGTCATGGTGGAGGAAATTATCCGGGTAGAGCCACAGCTATTCGGATCACAGGTGCAGCAGACATCCATCGCTAGGAAGATGGAGCTATGGCAGAGAATCGTGGACAGGATCAACGCCATGGGACAGCACCCAGGAACAAGGGATGACATTAGGAATAGGTGGAATGACCTACGGGGAAGGTGCGTTCCGGGGTAGCAAGACACCAGAGTAGTACAGAGGACTGGCGGTGGATCCCCACCTCCTCCACAACTAACAACATGGGAGGCGCAAGTCTTGGCAATTATGCATCCTGAGGGCCTGGCAGGAGTAGCAGGAGGACTGGACTCTGGTAAATCAAATCTCTATCACTATCACCCCCCTCCACCTGCATGCCATCACATACCCCCACCCCTACCCTCACCCAAATCACTCCACCACCTCACATACACCCCACCATCACACCCCACCCATCCCAATAACAAGCCCTGCATGCAACACCAATGCATGGACATCACTCACAGACCTGCATGGACACCATCACTAAAGCATGCACATTAGAGAGAATCACCTAGCCCACAGAATCACTACTCACACAAGGCAAAGCTGACAGGGCAATCACAACCATACAGTGCAACACACACATGTCACATGCAGAAACAATATCATTGCATTTACATCCCCATAGGTCCCACACCCAACGTCACTGGAGAGGAGGTGCCAGCAACACCCAGTCCCCCCAGAGAAGAGGCCCACAATTATGACAGAAACTCTGCTCACCTAGATCAGGATGACCAACCTGGCCCATCAGGAACCTCCAGACAGTCAGTTACCCAGGCACAGTCCCATACCACCACAGAGTCTCCCCTCAGGAAACACCACAACAGCACCCACCCAGCGGGCCCATCCCTGTGTCCCCAGGACATGTCAATCAGCCGTGTGTCTACCCCTACAGGGACCCCAGGACACCCCACAAACACATGATGATCAGGGACCTGGGGTCAGTGGCAGTGGGCACACAGTTCAGGGGACAGAGGCAATGGACTACAAGGAAGCTGGGAGGACTGCTGTGTGACAGGGGGAGGACAGGCCCAGGGAACTGACTCTCCACAAGGCACTCACCAACATCCTTGGAGCATACCACCATTCTCAGGAGACAATGGGCCAGATACTGGCCAAGTTGCAGGAGACCCAGCGGCTGCAGGACGGACAATACCTGGGGATCTAGGAGGACTTGAGGGACATCCACACCACCATGATCACCATTGCACGGGCGCTGGCAGACATGGCCAACACCATGAGGGAGGCAGTGGCACACCAACGGGCCCCTGACACTAGCCACACCAATGAACAGCCCTCCACCTCTGCTGATGCTAGTGGACAGGAGGCCCTGCCACAGGAACAACAGGCCACCATCACCCCACCCCCTGCAGAAGGACAACCACTCTGTAAACGGTCCCTGCGATCCAGGCAGAAGCCAGAGAACATTGCTAAGACCCCCGCCAGGAAATAAGACTCTCCTGATTGTCACCCTTGGGTCCCATTCTGTCACCCTGTCCACCTTGAACTGCCATTCCTCCATTTCCTATACCCCCTTGGACAATGCACCTGTGATACAAATAGACTGGATTCTACCGTGGACTCTCCTCCACCACCCCACTACCATATAGCAATACCCCATCCACTTCTAAGCACATGAATAAACATCCTTGTAAAAAATACAAGTATTGAGTCTGTCCAGTGATTGAACTATGTATTCGTTTCACAATCTGTAGACATTGCAATTCAACTGTACAGTCATGTATACTTAGGTATGACCTGCAGTTTGCTGCAGTCAATACACCAGGAGCCAGAGTGGGGCACAGATATCTGTGAACAGACATGGCAAGGGTACAGTAAGTGGCCTTAGTAGTGGTAAAATCAGCCTGTCAGCTAAAATTTACAACACAAAACTGCAATGGTAGGTGAAGTTACAATGTCTTACCTGTGTGTCACTGGAAGTACTGTTGAATGATTGTAGTTCTGTTGTCCACATCCTCATTCTCTGCCTCATCTTTGTCACTGTCCATAGGCTCCACCGCTGCCACACGCCCATCTCCAGCCTCATCCTCCTGCAGAAAAGGCACCTGGCCTGGGTGAGTAGCACAGGGAACCACCTGTTAGATGGAGGCACCGAAACCTGGCCTTCAGGAGGCCAAAGATTTGCTCTATAATTCTTCTTGTTCGCCCATGTGCCTCATTGTAACGTTCCTCGGCTCTTGTCCTGGGATTTCTCACTGGGGTCAGTAGCCATGAGAGGTTGGTGTAACCAGAGTCACCTGCAAATATCGAGGGTTACCAGTTAGCCAGACACTAACCTTTAGGGCCAACCCCACACCCATATCCCAACATCCACTGGGCGGGGACTATGGGCTCACCTATTAGCCACACCCGGTGCCTCTGGAGTTGAGCCATCACATATGGGATGCTGCTATTCCACAGGATAAAGGCATTCAGCACAGACCCAGGATACTTTGCATTCACATGGGAGATGTACTGGTCCACCAGGCACACTATCTGCACATTCATAGAGTGAAAGCTCTTTTGATTTCTGAAAACCTGTTTATTTCTCCGGGGGGGGGGCGGCAAAGGCAATCTGTGTACCATCTATTGCCCCAGTGATGTTGGGGATATGTCCCACTGCATAGAAATCAGCTTTCACTGTGGCGAAATCCTCCACCTAGGGGAAAACAATGTAGCTGTGCATGTGTTTCATCAGGGCAGACAACACTCTGGTCAGCACTATCGAGAACATTGGATGTGACATTCCTTCTGCCAAGCCCACTGTCATTTGGAAGGAGCAACTTGCCAAGAAATAGAGCACAGATAGGACTTTCACAAGAGGGGGTATCCCAGTGGGCTGACAGATAGCTGAGATCAGGTCTGGCTCCAATTGGGCACACAGCTCTCGGATTGTGGCCCTATCAAGTCTGTAGGTGAGGATAATGTGCCCGTTCTCCACTGTTGCCAAGTCCACCAGGGGCCTGTACACTGGGGATGCCTCTATCTCCTATTCATCCACAGTGGTTGTAATCTAGGGGGCAAAACGATGAGCATCTGGTCAGTTTTCAACATTTCCTAAATGTACAGTGCATTGCATGTTGTGACAGAAACAGTATGTTGACGTTTATCCCCCTAATGTGCCTATGTGTACTGTGATGCAGTTAGGTGCCATGGCTTGCCCCCCTGAAATGGCAGCCACATGTCCAGTGTGGATAGACAGGTGGAAATTAGGTAAAGCCGCTGAGGTTGTGCGCCATTGTCGGAGGCGGTCTAGTACCGCCGTGCAACTCCTCATTGGTTAACATTGAGCCCTATGGGTTACAGTAGCCAATGGTGATGTATGCCAGCGGAGAAGGTATGCACCCCCGTGGACGTGACCGCCATTTTCTATCTGTTCACTCATTTGCTACCTGACCTTCAACAGGAGAGGACCTACACTGCAAGTGCTGCTGTGACCTGTGTCTGGAACCGACCATGGCTCGTGTCACTGGGGAAAGGGCCCCTGCCTTCACCACTGCAGAGTTGGAGAGACTAGTAGATGGGGTCCTACCCCATTACCAAATGCTGTATGGGCCTCCAGACAAACAGGTGAGTACACTGTGAGCACGATGCATGGGGCATGAATGCATGGAGTGCTGTATGTGATGGCCTCGTGTAAGGGGGGGTGCTCGATGGGTCCTGGGCAGCGTGCTGAATGTATGGTGGGCAATGTCTGTGCATAAGTGGATGGGAGGGCTATGGTGGGCCATGAGTGTGGCAGGCCAGATGGCATGACTGATACCTTTTTCTATGTTTATTTGTCTGCAGGTCAGCACCCATCAGAAAAAGGGTATATGGCATGCCAACACTAAGGATGTGCGGACCCTAGGGGTCTACGGCAGGCGGAGCACCCACTGTCGCAAACGGTGGGAGGACCTGAGATGCTGGCCAAGGAAGACGGTGGAGGCCCAGCTGGGGATGGCCTCCCAATGAGGAAGGGGTGCCCGTCGAACCCTGACCCCCCTGATGTTCTGCATAATGGCGGAGGCCTATCCAGAGCTGGATGGACGCTTGAGGGCATCACAGTAGCCACAAGGTGTTGAGTACAGTTCCCAATATACTACTTGCGCATGGTGGGGTAGTCTCTGGGTGGGGATGTGCGCCTAGGCCAGGCCAGACATTGCAGGGTAGGTTCCATGTTGGGCAGGGGCTGATGAACTCCACCTCCAAACAAGCTAATGGGCATCTACTACTGGGCAGGGCTCTGTGGGTCTCAGGTATGCTACAACTGACGTTAGGTATTACTGTCCATGGCCTGGTGACTAGCATTTTGACTGTTAGTGCATTGCCTAGTGTGTAGGGTTGTCCCCTGTGTGTTGTGCACGCTAACGGTGGTGTTGTTGCCGACATTGACCAAGTGTATCCTCAGTCTCTTCCCCCCTTTTTGTTTTGCCATCCTGTCCTTCTGTGCCTCAGCATCACCTGGCGGAGGAGCAGAGGCACCGGCGATGGAGGGAGCTGCATCCCATAGGGCCCATGAGGCCGAATCCAGCGAGGATGAGGGCATCAGTGGAACGGAGGGCGAGGGGAGCACCAGAGCGGAGACAGGCGGGGACAGTTATGAAAGTGATTCCTCTTCCGATGGAAGCTCCCCAGTGGTGGCGGACAGCTCTGTGTCCATCCTAACTACAGGTACAGCCGCCACCCCCCGTACTAGCACCGCCCTCCCAGCAGCTCCTCAGCGAGTTTCCTGTGCCCGCTCACCCAGGATGGTGGGCATCTCCTTCACCCAAGGCACCTCAGGCCCTGCCCTAGATATCTCTGCTGCCCTGGGTGAGGAGGGTATTGACCTCCTGCGATCCATCTCTGTTGGAAAGTCAACCATAGTGAATGCCATCCAGGGCCTGGCAGGGCATTTGCATCATACAAATGCATTCCTGGTGGGCATTTACTCTGGCGTGGCGGCCCAACAGAGGTCATTCCAGGCTCTGGTCTCCTCCCTGATGGCAGCCATTGTTCCTGTCTCTAGCCTCCCCCCTCGAACTTCCTCTGCCCAGTCCTATGCCACTGAACCCCAACCTATCCCAAGCACACATTCAGACCAGCATGTACCCAAGACAACACACAGAAGTGGCTTTGGCAAACACAAGCACCACACATCATCCCACAGGCACTCACACAATCACCATCCAGATGCTGACATAACAACACCCACTGCCTCCACTGTGTCCCCCTCCTCCTCGTCATCCACCTCTCTCCCAGTAGAGTCTCCACTCACACCTGCATGCACTACATCACCATCACACCTAGCACTAAATACCCCTCACTGGAAGTCACCACCCCCACATCCATGCACACATCTCTGGTGTCCTCTCCCACTGTGTCTGTGGCCCCTCCTCCCAAAGTACACAAATGCAAGAACTCAGACACCCAACAGCCAACCACCTCACAATAGCATCCAGCCCATGCACCTGCACCCAAAAACAGCAGACAGGCACCTCCTACAACCTGTCCTCTTCCTCCACTCTTAAACCTTCCCCCTCTTCCCCCTCAGTGTCCCTAAGAAGCTTTTCCTCTCTGCCGTTGACACCAGCTCCGCCACCTGCATCACCATCAGAAGTGCCACTTGCACCGCCACCAGCACCGCCACCAGCATCACTGCTAGCAGCAGCAGCCCCAGTGGCTGCAGGGGAAGAGCTGGAGCCTCCCCCCACCACTGCCAGCACCGCCACCAGCACCACTGCCAGCACCACCACCTGTGCCGCCAACAGCACTGCTACTTGCACCACCACCAGCACCACCACCAGCACCGCCACCAACACCACTGCCAGCATCAGCAGCCCCAGTAGGCAGCCGTCCGAGGCTGCAGGGGAAGGCCTGGAGCCTCCCCCCACCACTGCCAGCATGCCACCAGCACCATTGCCAGCACCACCATGAGCACCGCCACCTGCACCGCCAACAGCACCGCCACCAGCACCACTGCCAGCAGCAGCAGCCCCAGTGGGCTGCCGTCCAAGGCTGCAGGGGAAGGGTTGGAGCCTCCCCCCACCACTGGCAGCACCAACACCAGCACCGGCACTACCACCACTGTGCAGCCGTCGTCGCCGGCGGATGGACTGTAGTCCGGCCTCCATGGAGTGTTATGCATCCTGCCCACTGCAAATCTTATGGGTATGACACCCAGATGAGAGACTGTGACCTTGCACTTCCAAAGATCTGCATCACAGGGCACAAGGCTCCCTACAGAACCAGTAGAAGAAGCCATCCACTCACTGCATCCTTGCAAGGATGAAGAAGACTGGGCACAAGGCCCCTTCCAGAACCAGTAGAAGAAGCCATCCACTCACCGTATCCTTGCTAGGATGAAGCACACTGGGCACAAGGCCCCTTCCAGAACCAGTGGAAGAAGCCATCCACTAACCGCATCCTTGCAAGGATGAAGTACATTGGGCACAAGACCCCATCCAGAACCAGTGGAAGAAGCCATCCACTCACCACATCCTTGCCAGGATGAAGCACACTGGGCACAAGGCCCCCTCCAGACCCAGTGGGCAACCCACCCATTTGGGAGACTGTTGCTTTGCAGTCCCCAGGACCAAGCAGTGGGCAAACCACCTACTTGAGAGACTGTGGCTTTGCACTCCCCAGGACCAAGCAGTGGGCAAACCACCCACTTGAGAGATTGCGGCTTTGCACTCCCCAGGACCAAGCAGTGGGCATGTTGCCCCCTCCAGGACAAACGGCGTTATACCATCTTCTGGCTGAGGTGCCCCCCCATTCCCTGTCCCCCTGAGGTGCACTCACTTTAATCACTTCCTTTTGTCCTTGCATTATTCCTGAGGGGTAGGGGGTGAATATGTACTGTTACTGCATCTGTTTGTGTGTATGGTGTCGGGGTGTTGTGTGTTGCGTGTTTGTTTTTCACTCTCTTTTTCCTCCCCCTCCCCTGTGTGCTAGGTAGCAGTACTCACCGTGGTCGTCGTTGCTGCCGTTGGTATTCCTGGTGTAGGAGGAGGTAGACCAGCATGGGGAAGAACTGCAGTTCGGGCTCCATGGCATCTGGTTGTTCCCTGAGTGTCCAGAGGTGAGTCCTTTGACTTCTGTGTTCTGTTTCCACCGTGCTTTTTATGTCGTTGGTACCGCCCTGGAAAAGGTGGTCTGTATTGTGCAGGTGCATGTGCTATTCTGTAGTGATGAAATGTGTGTATGTTCCCATCTGCTACAAGAAAGGTGACCCAAGAGTAAAAAAAAAATAGTTCTGTGTGCTGCCTGAGCCTCAAATACGAATGTGACCTCCCTGCCCTCAGCGATCACCCCATGATTTAATAAGTGTGTTGTGAGAGGTTGTCTCATGTGCTACCCATTAAGGGTCCGCCACATTTCAAGAAATGGTCATTTCAGAGATAGAAACACCAATTTGGGGAAATCCTTTTATAAGGTTCAAGCTTGAACATCCTACAGCCAAAAATAGGTAGTACCTATCTAGCTGATGAGGATTTTCCCTGATATCACAGAGGTCTCCGTATAGGGTAATTAGGGTGCCTTTAGCACCTAATGAGACAGAGATAATTGGGAGATCCGTAAAGTTAGTGCCTAATCAATGTTGGCAGTGCCATGTCATAGGACTCTCGTCATGGGGGAGACTGTTGGATTCATTTTGCAGCAGCACTGCATGTGGGGGACTGAGTCTAACAGCTGTCCGCCTAACCCTTTCGGTTTGCTAGAAGCACCTCACCAAAATCCAAGGGTAAAAGTGATTTGTGGCAGTCTGATGCATGACACTCTGTGACTTCTCAGTGAAGTCCTGGTGAAACAGCCCTACCCTTTTCTCTCAGTTACACAAGTTTCATACATGCAAAAAATAAACAGAAGCAGGATTTGGTTCAAAACTATTTATTGAAGCAAATGTGTTCTATCTAGAAAAGCATAAATTGCAAATATTAGGAAACTGAAATACTATTCTGTGACCAGAAAAGTGAAACAGATAAAAGGTCCCACCATACTGTCACAATACTGAGTCTAAAATCCCTACCTACACTACTAAAAATACACATGTGAGCAATAGCAGTGTTAGCCCTAGTCTGCCCATCTGGTCTCTGCAAGGAAATCCTGTGCGATAGGTAGAGAAGAGAACTGTTGGTCTGCCGGTAGTCCTGCCAAGTGGATGGAGAGAAGGGGCCAGTTTTAGCAGAACTTCGACAACACGATACAGTATAAAATGGCTGCCTGTCTGGAATTCTCTCTGGCTTAGTTTGGAAAGAGTATTGTTTTATAATTGTTTTATCATTAAACATGTTGTTGTCCTAAGAATTGCCCTGATGTAATAATAGTTTTGTTTTTTTGTAAGGTAGAAATTGTACTCTTTAAATCAGCAATACCCGGAATGTAATCACCGACAGCCTTGTACAGCCTTGGCTTGACCACAAAATAAATGTTGTGCAAAAGAACTAATTACAAATTCTGCATAGAAGAGCAACTAATAAAAACTAATAAAACATCACCACTAAAATGAAGCTTTTGCTAAAATAATAAAAAGGACTAAATGAAATGAACTAGACAAAAGGGCACAGGCCTCAAGTCCAGAGCTAAAACATATGGGACCATGCAAAACACTAAAATAACCCCACAACACAATGTTATCATGTTTGAGGAAGTGAGCACCCACACTTTAGCACTGTTTAGCAGTGGTAATGTACACAGGGTCCTAAGGCCAACAAAAATGAAGGTAGAAATCCTAACTCAGTGGAAGCACATAAAAAGGGTCCGACTGATGAGGGACCTTCTCTGGCTATTACATTCAAACTGCTCCTCCTTATGATCTTTCCAGCAAAAACTCACTAGCTTCATCAAGACCTTGACCATTAGCTTTCTGATGACACGGAGCCCTCTCAGCCACAACTTGCTGTCACAACCCCACTCCCTTGTGCTACAACATGCTCATGTGCAATGCTACAATACAATGGGATGTTCTTGTAATGTTAATGAATTAAGGTATGCATGCATTTGATGGACTTATGACATCATGTTTCTCAGTGGTGCCCTTTTGCACTAGGGTGTGTGTATTTATGGTTCACTTTGTTTGAGAAGTTAAAGCACATTGTTTTGTTCTCTAAATAGTCACCAAGAGCTATGAGCATATGGCATGATGACTCATCCCTAGGAGCACACAAAGCAACAACTGGAAGAAAACATGACTAATCTTTGATTAATCACAGCAAGTGGAAGAAAACATGACTCATCCTTGATTAATCAGCACCATGTGTCATGTAAATATTTCAAAAACAGGATGACCCACTAGGTACATGAGCAATTAAGCCACTGCACAAGGAAAACAAAAAACTGTGACTCACGTCCCCAACAAGACTATTTAAACCAAGCGTTTCATTGTGCCCATGCTTGGCCTCATCTCTACTCCTCACCTGAATCTCCAGCCTCCCGTAGCCTACAACCAACTCTTCCTCCTTTGACCAGCGTCCCTCTTCAGCATTGGTTCCCTGAGCGAAGCGTCTCCATGCAACCATTCTCCATGCAACCTCAGCTCTATGCCACCAAATCTGCAGGAAAGAAGAAAATGGACAACAACTCAGTTGTAATGAATACATTAACTCACATTGTGCGAGGTTTGATGAACAACTACCCAGCATGAACACGATAGAGCTTATTTGGTCCTTTTTAGGAAAAAACGATCTACTGCTTAATAGACAATAATTTTTTGGTGAAGTTCTTGCAAGACGGATTAGTACCAGATAACAGAGGTGCTTCAATTCACTGTTTTGTGTTGTTTGCAAACAATTGACTCTTGAATAATTACTGATTTTATATATTTCAAAAAAATAATTGATTTTTTTGCTGCTGTGAAGAAACCGGAACCCAGATTTGGTGAAAGACTAAAGTACATTAAAGCAGATTTATGAAAAGTGGCACTGCACCTAGTACAGTGACACTTTTCTAGCGCCTCTTAGTGGCCCCCAATGCCACGATGGTAGCACTCTATTTCAAATACAGCACACCATGGCAGTTGTTAGGGTGACTAGCATTATACTTTTTGATGCTAGTCTGGTGCTTTGCGGGATTAGTTTATAAAATTATGTTGCTATCCTTGCAAAGCACCAAGACTCCCATTGTAATCAATGGGAGCCTGTTTTTAACGCCTGCACTTACCCGGTGTTAAAAGATGCTGATAAAAATGGTGCAAAGGAATCTCCTAGATTCATTTGCTCATTTTTACGCCCCCCCTAGAGCCGAAATGCACAGGCATAATGCGGCACAAGGGGTCACAAAGTGGTGCAATGCAGGCATTCCATCACTTTGTAAATATGGTGCAGCAATTTTTCCCTTCCAACGCCAGATTAGTGTAAAAACAATTATGCTAATGTGACGTTGGAATGACGCAAGACCAGCATAAATCTGGCATATTGACTTTGTGAACTTTGTTCCCTCTACGTGCTGTCATTATATGCAATGAGATTTTAGGTAGTCTAACCCGGATGACCTTTGACATGTTATATTTTGTAGCATAAAATCAAAGCTGTATTCAGAAGAGCCTACATGCTAGTAAACTAATTGTGCCTCTTTTTACTGACCGGTTCTTATGCTGGAGTCCTGCTAATTAAGGGGACCTGATGCCTGTTACAACACATTCTGTCCCCCGTCCCTGCCTCGCTAAGAAGGACTGCTGAGATCTGAGAGGTTATTTTTTTCTCTCTTTATTATTGTTTTTGCCCTGCAGAAATATTCATGCATTGTCTCTATGTTCCCCCCTTAGCTGCTGGGTCTACCTCCCCCCCACCCAAGCGCGGAGACCTTTTTTGGCTATTTGGGGCAGTATGCACTTAGGGTTCCACAATGTATTTTCAGCATAAGGTATAAATGCCAAATTTGAGTAATTTTTTCCATCATCCTGGGAATTGTAAAGATACTCAGGATTTGTGGATTCCCCTTGGAGGGACTGCAAAAATAGGCAAAATATGGCAGAACCTTTAGTTTTTTTTTTAAGTATGGCAAAAGTGCTCCAGATAAAAGTGTCTGCTTTATTTTTCTAAAAATGACATCCACAAACAGTTTGCTGTACTAACACCACCATCTTCCCAGCTTTCAGGAACATGCAGAGCTGAATTTAGCCTGTTTCCCCTATATTTTGTGCTCACATCCTACTCCAGTTTGTGGTAGAAACTGGTGTGAGACCCAAGGGTGATCGGGAAAGGCTATAGATTTCTGAAAAGCAGAAACTATTTCAAATTTATTAAGGGGTCATATGTGTAAATCCTTCAAGATTTTGCCAAAGAAAATAACTGTTAAAAAAAGAAATATTGAAAGTGAGTAGGGAAAAGCAAACATTTGTGACAAAATTTCATCAATAACTTTTTGCCACTATGGCTGATTGACAAAAGCAATATACCATAATGTCCACTAGACCCTTCTGGTTGCGAGGGTATATAGGGTTTGCAGCTTCTCCTAGAACCGAAGGTACCTAGAGTCAAAAAATGAGCTGCACAGTATAAAGGTTTCCCTTTGAGTATTTTGTATCGACCAATTCTTATAGCGAAATAAACAAAGGGAAAAATGGGTATCAAGGAAAGATATATTTTTGAAATGAGAACAAGATATGGAGTGTAGGAGCTGTGATTAGTTTTACATCTTTGAATTTGCAGGTACCCGCACTAGCGTATGATTTGGAGGGTATTTTTCAAATTGTCTTATACCCTGCCTTACATTCAAATGGAACAAATGCAACAAAATCTAATAGGTAATAACAAATGTTCTACTATTCTATTCTCCCACAAGTCTCCCAATAAAAATGATACCTCACTTGTGTGGTTATGTCTAATGCCTGTGTCAGGAAACAACCAAAAGTGCAACATGGAGGCAGCTCATTTTTCCACCGAAAAAAATAACCCTTTTTTTCCAATGTTGGTAGCTAAAAGGTTTAGGACCCTAGCTCAGTGGACACCTAAGGAAAGCTAGCCAACCTGTACATTTTAACAACTACACACCTAGAGGTATCCAGGGCAGCCTGACTTGCATGACTCCCACCACATTCTTTTATTCAGAATCCCTTGCAAACCTCAAAGAGTGGCTAAAAGTAAATTTTCCTCACATTTCATTTATGGAAAGTTCCGAAATCAGTGGGGAGCCACAAACTTCCTTCTACCTGGCATTCCCCAGGTCTCTCAATAATAATGGTTCCTCACCTGTGTGGGTAACATGGATGCAACACACCTTTCCACAAAAAACTGACCCTTTTCTTCCAATATGGGTAGCTTGAGGTTTTGGACCCTATAGACCCTAGTTCAGCCGCCACTTAGAGACAGCTAATTAATCTGTACATTTTTTAACACTAGACACCTACGGGTATCCATGGTAGGCTTACTTGTTTGGCTCCCACAATGTGTTTTGACCCAGAATCCCTTGCAAATTTCAATCCTTCACTTAAAAAACACAATGTTCTCACATTTCTGTGATGGAAAGTTCTGGAATCTGTGGGGAGCCTAAAACTTCCTTCCACCCAGCATTCCTCCAGGTCACTTAATAAAAATAGTACCTCACTTGTTTAGGAGGCCTAGTACCCATGACAGGTAGTGGTCCAAAAGGCAACATGGACACAGCTCATTTTCCACCAAAAACTGACCATTTTCTTCAAATGTGGGTAGCTAGAGATTTTGGACCCTAGCTCAGATGGCACTTGGAAAAACCTAGCCAACCTGTCCATTTTAGAAAGTTAGACAACTAAGGCTATCTAAGGTCCGCTGACTTGCATGGCTTTCATCATGTTTTTACCCAGAACTCCTTGCAAACCTCAAACTCTGACTATAAAAACACAATTTCCTCATTTTTCTGTGATGGAAAGTTTTGGAATTTACAGGGAGCCACAAATGTCCTTCCACTCTGTATTCCCCCATGTCTGCCAACAAATATGGTCCCTCACTTGTGTAGGTAGACCTAGTGTCTGGGATGGGAAAAACCCCAAAATGCAACAGAGATGCATTGCAATTTTCCAACAAAAAGGGCCACTTTTCCCCATTTTGGATAGCTTGAGATTCTGGACACTAGCTCAGCCGGTATCTAGGGAAACCTAGCCAACCTGTACATTTTTTAAAACTAGATACCTAGGGGTATCTACGGCGGGCTGACTTGCATGGGTCTCACCACATTGTTTTATCCAGAATGCCTTGTGCCTAGTGACCGTGACAGGAATGGATCACACAAGGGTCAACAGTAGTCCTTGCATGAGGACTACTGTAAATCCCAGGCTGATCTATTCCTGACGCGGGCACTATGGCTAAGCACACAACTGGGAAAGCATTTTTATGGGATCAGTGGGGAAATGCTCGGTGGTAGGAATTTTGTTTTATCTCCGCATATTCCTGGAGCTTACATCACAGAAATGCAAGGAAAATTGTGTTTTTATTCAACAGTTCAGTTTAGCAGGGTATTCTGGATGAGAAAACTTTGGGGAATTCATGCAAGCCACACCTCCCTGGACTTAGGTGGGTGTCTAGTTTCCAGAAATGTCTGAGTCTGGTAGGTTTCCCTAGGTGGTTGCCGAGCTCGAGACCAAAAACGCAGGTACCCCTTATAAAACCAGACTGTTTTGTGATAGGTAATTTTGATGTCTCCACAGTACGTTTTGGGCCCTTCCCTGTCATGGGCACTTGGCCCACCCATACAAGTGAGGCATTGTTTTTCTCTGGAGACTTGGGGGAATGCTGAGTGATAGGAAATTTGTGTCTGCCTGCAGATTCCAGAACTTTTCTTCAAGAAAATACAAGGAAAATGTGTTTTTGTAGGCAAAGTTTGAGTTTTGCAGGAGATTCTGCGTAAAAACAACTGGTGAGAGCCATGCAAATCATACACCCCGGACTCTCCTGGTTGGCTAGTTTTCAAAAATG
The DNA here is from genome assembly GCF_031143425.1 of Pleurodeles waltl. Classification (NCBI taxonomy): domain Eukaryota; kingdom Metazoa; phylum Chordata; class Amphibia; order Caudata; family Salamandridae; genus Pleurodeles; species Pleurodeles waltl. The sequence continues at coordinate 792,193,464 of NC_090445.1, forward strand.
TGCAGATTTACCTAGAAGCCAGCTGAGCTAGAGCCCAAAATCCACAGCTACCTACTGAATGAGCATATCTACCCTTGAGACTAAGGCAAGCCTGCTGAAAAAATTTCTGAAGCTCCCTAAAGAGAACGCCATGATCAATGAGAAACGGTGGTTTTTGACACACAGGGTAGCCCTTGAGAAAGTAGCATACGTCCCATCTTTTGTTATGTGCAGTGCTGTGACTGTAATGCACCTATCATATCAGCAAGCTATACATCTACTGAGTTCCAAAGGAGGATGATCATGGCAAGTAGATCAAGCATTGATCCATACATGCCACAGTAATTCAGGCTTGGGGCGAGTGTAACACTAATGGGTTTGAATTCATAGGTGAAGATGATCTTTCTATGCAATAGAGCACACCTACCATAAGTTTTTCTTACCAATTCATGTTTCTGTCCTCATCAGAGTCTTGACTAATCCTTTATAATTGCCAAGATAACGTATACTAATGCCTTCCATACCTAGCTACTTAAAACGTAAGAAAACATGTCTTTCATGTGCCATCAACACACTTACTGTGCTAAATCCATCTCCATCCAGTTTGTGGATGCAAGTTAGGGGTGTCCGTGTATTCCCCTGAGGCTCAAAGTGAGTGAGCATATTTACTGTTGAAAGTAAAGCAAACATGCTGGGTAATACTGCCTAAGTTCTCAAAAGTAATAAGCCAAACAATTGTCCCGTGAGACTCACTTAGTGACACTTCTACTTTTGCTTTGACAGTTAAAAACGTAATTATTGACTTGTATCAAAGCTAATGAGGAAGGGTGCAGGACATAATTTCTTGTATGATGATTGTTTTCACATGGTATACTAAAGATGTGAAAACAATCATCATGCAAGATATTGTGTCCTCTACCTCTTTTCGAAAACATTGGTTATGATACCAGTTACTAATTCAGTTTGAACACTTTTGAAGCAAGTAGAAATGTTGGTGGATAAGTCTCACAGGACATTGGTTTGACCTATTACACTTACTCCATCTCTCAGGAGTGAACATGGTGGCCCCTGTGAAGTTTACATGTTTCCTAACAAGCATTTCAAAACCCAGTCACACCTTTAACATTTGCCACAGAGTGCACTCTGTGACAACGTGGCTTAGTTTCTGTCCACTAGTATGTGTAGTGTGGGGACTATAATGCACTTGCCAATCGCGAACAGAACACCTACTAAATTCTGATGGAGGATAAAAGTGTAGGACAGACCTTAAGTAAGTCCATGATTTCTGGTGTAGTATAACTTAAATTCTGTGGCTGCTAGCTTAACAAAGTAGTGGCCCATGGACGGAGGTATCCATGCACAGCCATTTCCTGGTAGTTTACTTTAGTATGATACAACATAAAGCAAGTAGAAAAACATAGGTCTGGCTGAGATGGGCACTGGGGACAGTAAAAACAACTCTCCTGTCTCTTTCCTTACTTTAAGCACACTTTACAATGACACCATGGTTGATCCTTTTTAGGCGTTTATGAATGTGATCAGCAAAGTGTCACTTCTGCAGCCTTGCCACAGCCTCCAGAACATATGAAGTGGAGACTGCTGCTGATGTAACAGTAAGACTTTAAATCACAGACACTTGAAAGTCAAGGAAAGACATGAGACTTCCTCTAGTTGTCTGATGATAAACAACATATACATTGTATGTTGCCATCTGGATCACGTGAGTACACCGTTTCTTGTACCGAGTGTGAGTTTTACTATTTGTATTCTATGGCTGAAGAACATGGTTGTTCTTGTCCACTCTGCCCTTGTACTTGTTGTGATCACGTATAGAGGTGGGCTTGTGAACTTTGGCCATCTGACCTCCAAACCATGATGGGGAAAGTGCTCTCATAAGGAATTGTAGTGAGCAAGTACACATCATGCCTATCTGAGAACTTGACTGGAACACTTCATTGAACTCAATGAGGTGATTTAGGATTTTTGGAGCTTCTTGCAAACAAGCTCCTGTGGGAATTCTTTGTGGCGACCACAAACTGTACCACAGTCCACAGTGCCAGCTTTGTAGAGCTCACTGAACAGCTCCAGTCCTGTACAGAAACTGTCCACATAAAGGTTATAACCTTTGTAAAAGAGTGGCTGGATCAGCTCCCAGGCTATGTTTCCTGTGACCCCTAGCGTGGCAGGACAACCTACAGGGTTTAGGGAGAAATCCTTCCCTGTATGCACTCTCAAGCTGTTCACATATCCAATAGAGCTCTCACACAGCATGTACAGCTTGATGCTATAGCAAGCTCTTTTCCTTGCAATGTACTGCCTGAACAACAGCCACACTTTGTACAGGGTCAAGTACTCATCAACGGCTATATTCTTTCCAGGCATATAAATCTCTGAAAACCCAAGAGATAAATGTTCCACGACAGGCCAAATTTTGAACAATTTGTCAAGCTCTGGATGTTCCCGGGGCAATGCAGCAGAACGGTTATTGAATTGCAGCATGCGCTGCAATAGAATAAAACAATCTCTGCTCATTTACGATGCAAAGATGTGTTTTACACAAACTGTAGAAGTAGACTAGCAGGACTGCACAGTTGGTTTCTGCACTGGCGAGGGCATGAGTTATAGTTACCTTAGGGCGCAAGTTATAGTTACTTGAAATAACTCTAACTATTACTGCTGAATTTTCATAGTTTTGTATGAGTAAGTTCAGAACCTAACTATAACAACCTTTGGCTTTTTCAGTGAATATATATATTCCACTTTATTAAAGGGCGATGCAGGTCTGCACCTAATTGTCAGGGTGCCTTCACTGATGCCTCGCCACTGCATCTCTTATTCCCCACTATTTTTCTTGCAATCCCAAGGAAAACAGGTACTCCATGTGTGTGCTGAGCAAAATCTTTAATCCACTTGTTGAATATGGGAAACAGAATGTGTTTCAGGAACCTTTCCCTTTCTTAACCTGTACAATGCTGCCTTTTAAACACATCACGTGATACCTGGTCACACTCCGTGTATCAAACATTTCCAGTGTTCAAATTAAAAGTAACATTTCTTTCAAAGGAGGCCTCCCTGAAAGCTGGGGAGGCCATTTTAGGCCTGTTTTTCCTTTTAGAGCCAAGAGCGGCCTTACCTGCTGCTTCCTATGCTCTGACAGGGAAAACTGTAACGTTGGTGTGCCTCATGTGTGCCAATGTCATAGATGGGCGGGGAGAGACTTGAAATCAAACAAAATATTTATTTTAAGCCCTCCCTGGTGATTGCCAATGGCCTTCAGACACACCATGGAGGGTGTGCATGTGACGGCCATTGGCAGTCACATACTCCTACAGGGTTAAGCCTGACTACTTTGTGCCAACTTACCACATGGTTAAGTACAGTTTTTTTTCAGTGACCTCAGTAGTTCACTCTGACAGGTTTTTGATTATTATTTGAGGTGGATTCTCATCCCCCTTAACTAATACTCCCAATTTCTTACAAAGAGACACTGTAAACCAGTGTCCTCCACATAACATTCATCAGAAACACTCATTGCCTCCTGCTATAAATGTCTTCACTCCCAGAATGAGAGTTGCAGAACATTATGCCTGATTTCGTTGTCTTGCTGAAGTCAGGTAATAGTATCCTGGTCTTCATGAATAAGTACTTGTGTTTCCCCTTAGCCAAGTCAATATCATTACCCAGTTCAAAAGCAGTTATTTCTTGCACTAGGTGAGACATTCACAGTATAGGGAATTCCCAATGTTATCAAGCCTAACAATGGAGCCCCATTAAATGACACACCTAAACTTCAAATACCAGAGAATCAAGCTCATATGGCTACAAGCGAAGTAAATGGTCAAACGCTTCATGTTGACTCTTAAGAAGGTCATCCAGCATTCCAAACAGAACCATATGCCCGTCCAACCAGCTCTGAGCACCAAGAGGGCAGGTGTACTTACTTTTTACACAATGCAGCACAGCAAACAAAGTTGTGACAGTTGTGTCAAACGGCGGGAGTAGAACAGCTCCATATCTAGTAAGATATAGAACTATTTTCTTCTCTCCCTGTGATTACACACTTCAGTCTGCCATGCACCAACACACATTCCCAAGTGTTTGTTCTGTCAAGCATAGGTTTTGTAGTGGAAGAGGACCTTTCCATTGTAATACTTTCTCACTTTGTAGGTCTGCTCTAGAGTGCAGCACACATGCAAAGTTGGAAAATGTGGAGGATTTTAAAAATTGTTCTACTGTTATGCCTGCCTTGATGAGTGTTAGAAATTTGTTAGAAAGGAGATGCATTGGTTCTGCTGGAGTAAAACACCTTAGCCCCACTTCCAAGGATATAGAATTGAGGTGGCACCACTTGGCAGGACAGGTATAGAAGCAGGTTGGTTGGAAATCTTTTATGTCCCTGAGACTTCTGATCAGGAGACCAGTCAGCTGGTCCGTCGAGTCACACTGGGTTCAAATGATGCAGGTCCAGTACTTCTCACCCAGGAAGGGGGGCAGCAGGCACACAGGAAGACAGGAGTCCAGCAAATCAGCAGAGTGGCAGTCCTTCAGCAGCACAGCAGTCCTTCTTTCAGGTGTAGGAGGCTGGCCTGGGTTGTAGTGGGTACCTATGGTACTTACACCTTATACCAGGTCCAGTTTTCTCTCATTAGTGAAATGTAGGTCATGTCTAGAAGCGAGGCTCTTTAGAGGTAGCTGAGCAGCAAAGGCTTATCTAGGCGACATGCATAGCTCATGCAATACCACTGTAGTCACAAAGTGCTCACACACATGAAAGAAGCACTCAGTGTTACAAAAATAAAGGTACTTTATTTTGGTGACACAAATTCCAAAAATACTATAGAGACTATACTCCCTTAGGAGGTAAGTAATATACAAATTATATACACTAGTATGCAGAAATAGTCATAAAAACTGTTAGAAAACAGTGCAATTGTTAGAAATGGGCCTAAGGGGTACACAAACCATATACTAAGAAAGTGGAATGTGAATGATGAAGAAGAACAGTCAGTACTGTACCCAAGAAGATGGAGTTGGGTTCCTGGTTGGTGCAGGTAATGTCCCACGCCGGATGGAGGATTGCAGTCTGGTTTGCGTCGCTGGAGTCCACAAACAAGCCTTGGCACACGCAAAACTCGAGGTTAGTGGAAAATGGTGCTGCCCGTAACCAGGAGGGACCTGGTGAACTCTACCCAGGACGGGGAGTCAGAAGGAGCTCCCAGCAACTCATAGAGCCCACAGAAGACCAGGCAGCGTGCACAGGAGTCCCACAGCACGGGGACAAAGGAACTGCAAAAGGAGGCCCATGCAGCACTACGACAAAGGCTCCTGCCGGAGAACCACTCAGGAAGATGTGCATTGCAGGATAGAGTACTGGGGGCAGGAGCTGCATGGTGCATGAAGAACTTTGTGGAAGGATACCAACAAGCCTTGGCAACGGTAAAGCACGTTGTGCATCAGGGTACTTTCTTGCGTGGGGAGGCAAGCTCTTACCTCCTCCAAAGTTTGACAGTAGGACATCAGGACCATCGGGACCACTTCAGTCCACCACACGTGATGCAGGATCCACGCAGCTCAGCAGGAGAGGAGATCCACGCAGCCGGTCATCATTGCAGTTGGTGGCTGCTGAAGCAGGGGAATGACTCCTTCACCCCAAGGGAGATTCCTTCGTTCTTCTGGTGCAGGCTGAAGACAGGCTGTCCTCTGAGGATGCATGACCGGGAAACAGTTGCAGTTGCTGGCAGAAGCTGAAGATACAATGTTGCAGAAGGCACCTTTGCTTCTTTGATGAAGTTTGTAGAGTTCCTGAAGGGTCTAGATGCAGTTTCTTCAGAGAGAAGTTGAAGTGGAGGATGCAGAGGATTCCTGCTAGAGTCTTGCAATCAGAATCTGAAGAACCACCCAAAGGAGAGACCCTCAATAGCCCTAAAAGGGAGATAGGTCAGCTAACCAGGTGAGCAGCTATAAGGAGAGGGCTCTGACGTCACCTGCTAGTACTGGCCACTCAGATGTTCCCAGAGTTTTCTGCCAACTTGGAATCCAAGATGGCAAAACCCAGGGACCACCCTGGGGTGGTGATGGACAGGGGAGTGGTCACTCCCCTTTCCTTTGTCCCATTTTGCGCCAGAGCAGGGACTAGGGGTCCCTGAACCAGTGTAGACTGGATTATGCAAGGAGGGCACCAAATGTGCCCTTCAAAGCATTTCCAGTGGCTTTGGGAGGCTACCCCTCCCAAGCATGTAACACGATTTCCAAAGGGAGAGGGCAGAAACCTATCTGAGAGGTGACAGCAGCTGGGGTTGCCTGGAAAACTTTCGAAGGCTGGAATGGCAATACTGGGGTTTCTATAAGGAGCCCCCAGAGTGCATGGAATCATAGAAGCAATTCTTGCAAAAGCCTTGGGGTATGATTTCAACATGTTTGATACCAAACATGCCTATGTTCAGAGTTTCCGTTATATAGCTGGACATAGTGACCTATGTCCAGCATAGTGACCTATGTCCAGTACACACGGAAAATGGCATCCGCGCACTCACGAAGTCCAGGAAAATGGTCCTGGAGGTCGCAGGGGCACCTCTGCTAGTGTAGGGGTGCCCTGACACACAAGTACTCTGCACCCTGCCCTCAGGGCTGGAGGGCCTGCTATAGAGATGACTTATAAGTGATCTGGTGCAGTGTAAATGGCAGTGAAATGCAATGGCAGTCCTGCAGAAGCCTTTCATGGGCTCCCTATGGGTGGTAAAAGTTATGCTGTAGCCCATAGGGGTACCTAAGTTCCATGTACTAGGGACTTATAGGTGGGTACCAGTATGCCAGTTGTGGGTGAAATACTGGGTTATCAGTATGCAACAACCAAAGTTAGAGGAGAGCGCATAATCACTGGGGTCCTGGTTAGCAGGATCCCAGAGAACATGGTCAAGCATACTGCCATCAGTAGAAAATGGGGGTAACCATCTAAAACAAAGAGTACTTTCCTACGCCAGGCAGAGCAGTCACAAGTCCAAAAGTGCACTGAGTTGGTGTTGTCAGAGGTCTAGCCTTTGAAGTGGAGGAGACTTCAAAAACATGCCTTAGAAATGCACAGAGGTCCTGTCCTTCCTGTCCTGGATCCAGACGCACTACAGGAGCTTGTGTAGCCTTTTTTGTGGGGGAAGGACACTGCATATTCAGGTATAAGTGGGGCTGTGGCCAGCTCCTCCATCCCATCCTTCCAGGATGGCCCGTCAAGTCACACTTGAGTTCTAATTGTGTATGGCTGCCTAGGGGGAATACACAAAGCCCAGCACAGACAAGTGATCAGAGACAGACAGCAGGCACCAAATGGCTAAAGTAAGAAAATGCCAAATTTCTGAAAGTGTCATTTTCAGAATTACAACCTAAGTTTGGATTTTAAATTGTGACTCCAGAGACACCAAACTCTAAAAGCCTATCTCTTCCAGTATATGAATTATATTTATAAGATCTAATAAGGTAATCCCAATGTATTGGACATGGCCCTTCTCAGGAGATTTCCCTGAAATGGGTTCCTTTTTCCTTCCATTTTTTTGGTGACTTTCTTTGCATGGCCTTAGGACTCTGAGCACTTTCCCACTGTGCTGCAGTGGGAAAGTGCATGTGCCCTTCCTACACATGTCAGGAAGGGGTGCTTATGTGATTGGTTGAGGTGCTGTACCCAGGAGTGCCCTGTATAAAGGTACAAGGTATACCATTTACCCGGGATGAGTACAGCCACGGCTACTAGTGGAACGCTGTATGGAGTGTGCCACCGACCAGAATAGCCATGAACAAGGCCTGGCATTGCAGGCCTGGGGAGGTGCAGTTGCGCTGGTGCTTGGGGTGGAATTTCATACTCCGTAGCCAACCCGGAGTGGGACTTACACTACCCCTAGAGCACCCCCTGAAGGGTGGAGCAGGTGGTAGGTGGAAGGCAGGGCAGGTACACATGGGAGTTCCATGCCCCAGTAGTTAAGAACCCCCACTTGGGATTTCCCTATCTAGGAGATCGACTCTTCCATTAGGTTTTGCTGATTCTCTTTTAGTGGCCTCAGGGCCCTGGGCACTTTTGCACTGTACAGTCTAAAAGTAAGTGCAACCTTTCTACATATGTTAGGAAGTGGTGCTAACCCTTGTGTGCTAAGCCTGTCATTGCAGGCCAGTGTTTGTGTACTTGCACAATAGTGTTTTACCATGTGTCCAGCTTGCCATTGCAGGCCTGTGTGTGTGCACTTGCACAATAGTGTTGTAACATGTGTCCAGCCTGGCATTGCAGGCCTCTGACTGCGAGCTTGCACAATAGTGTTTTAACATCTGTCCAGTCTGCCATTGCAGGCCTTGTGTGAACGCTTGCACAATAGTGTTTTAATATGTGTTCAGCCTGCCACTGCAGACCCATGTGTGTGCACTTGCACAATGCTGTTTTAACATGTGTCCAGCCTGCAATCGCAGACCAGTGTATGCTCACTTCCACCAAGGGTGTTTTTAAACACAGTAAAGAATACCCATGTGTGTTGTCACTACCTTGGAGGATTGTTCTCCCCATGATTGAATGATTTAAATCACTCCGAACTGCAATAATGGATTGAAGTGGAGCAGCCTCATGTTGTTTGCTTTCATCGGATTCGCAGAGATTAAACCCTTCCTATGGTAAGGGTGGCTTTATCATTAATGGCTGAGATATGTCACTTCTAGAAAGTGGGCATTTCTCTGCTCTAAAGTTCATTGTGTGCCTTTCTGCTTGGCTACAAATGACACTGGATGTTGGGGGAGCACATCTGCCTGTTCCCCAGTGACAGCTATAAACATTAGACATGCAGCTGGAACCACAGACTGCTGCCATTTGAGGGCATAGCTGGATAGATTGGAGGTGAGGTTTTGACACCTGGCCTCTGGCAGCCAGGTCATGCCCCCCCTAAAGATTAAGATCTGCATTCCACAGCCCCATGGCAGACAGGAGGGAAATTTAGGGGAGACATACGTGGTTCAAATGGAGACCCTTTGAAACACCCCCAATTTCAAAAGCACACAACAGTATAACTAATGATGGCATACTGCAGCAGGGCAGAGATACACGTGCAGGTACTTGGGACTGTATAACATGGTCTTCGTGGTGCACACTGCCTGAAGAATCTGTTGTGCACAAGGTGGATTACTGCCCTCAGAAGGGGCTGCGCACCCTTCCCAAGTCCTGGCTGGACTGGGCAGAGTGCCTGCTGCTGTGTGGCAACCTAAAGTGTGTTCTCCAAGGGCTTGTTGGCTGCCGCCTCTTCTCTTGTGGAGGTCTCATGGACTTTAAAGACCTCCTGCGAGGGACCCGCACCGTCTGCTCATGACACCTTGGGGGCAGTGCCCCCATAAGTGTCCACATTGCCTGCTGGGTTCCAACTGATAGTACAGAGTGGGTGTGAAACTTAGATTTGTACCTGGAGACCGGATTGCTATGAGCGGGACCCGAAAATCATTGCCCGCATCTAAGGCGTGTGGCTCTCGCATCGTGGAGCCTCAGCACACATAAGCATCTTGGTGGTGGTGAGCATGCCAAATGCATGCTCATTGCGTGTGGTGTCCGATTCACAGGGTGTGACCCTCAGAGGTGGGGGGTAATCGAAGTAGTGCATCATGCAGCACTACTGAACTTGTGCTTGTGTGTGGGACCTGAACTGTCTGGTGCGACCCATATCAATGTGACTCATTTCCCGTGAGGTACTAAATTTGCATCTTTTAGATTGTGTGTGATTGGAACTGACTGGTGCGACTCATCAACGTGCACCAGGTGTTGTACTTCATTTCTCGGGAGGCACAGGATTGGTAACTCTCCACTGTAAGTGATTGGAACTGTCTGGTGTGACCCCTAGCAACGGGCATTAGGCATTGTGCCCCATTTCCAGGGAGGCACTGGATTTATAGCTCTTCATGGTGTGTGACCGTAACTGTCTAGTGCAACTCTAATCAGTGCACACTAGTTGTGCCTCTATTCCAGGGAGGCATGGAACTTGCAACTAATCGGTGTGTCTGAAGCTGGAATTGTCCTGTGGAACTCTGATCATTGTGCACCTGACGTTGTACCTGAATTGCCTGGGTGCAAATCTGATCAATGTGTACCTGATGGGGTGCCACTACCTTCCAAGAGGCTCCTCTGCTACATTCCCCTCTTCATCAATCATTCCTTTTGGGCCCTCTGAGCTGCAAACTACTGCTTTCTTCTCACTTGGCCCCGACAACTGCGTGTGCCAGGTATTACTGTCCGCACACAGCCTTGGTATTGAGAGTGATTGACTGTGCTGGAGGAACACTTCTAAGAGCGATCCTAAGCAGGTCAAGAGACTGCGTGACCTCTGTCTCCCCCACCTCTGGTGCTTTGCAGAACTGGGCTGGTGCCAGAAGGCATGCTACGAAATCCTTTAATCGAACAAACTATTGCCCTCAGCCTCTTCTCCTCTGCATCGTGTGGGAGAACTTCCTGAGCGGTAGCCAACCTCCTTTTGTTTGTCAACTGCCTCCTAATCAGTGCTGCTACCTACTCCCCACCTTCTTCCCTGGGACCTCAACTAAGTGTGATGCTGACCAACAGCTGCCTAATCTCAGTGGGGGGTGATCTCATTCTAATCTGTGAGTGTGGGGTAGTCGGGTGAGAGGGAGGGTAGAGAAGGGTTTGGACCACGGGATCGCATTGTGCTACCAATTAACATGCTGGATATCGGTTGCACCATTTACGGTACTGCGTGCATGTGTGGGTGCAAGTGTGCACCACACGAACCTGCATGATATCATGAGTGAATGTGTGCATGTGGGAGTGCCAGCATGAAGACCGCCTGCTAACGATTACATCGCCCACTGGTGCTGCTTCATACATTGATTTTTTGCCAAATGGATGCTGTTAGAAATGGGGTCTTTGGTTGACAGTCAGGTTACCCCCTGTTCAAGCAAGGACCCTCACTCTAGTTAGGATAAAAGAGAATCACCTTCAGCTAACCCCTGCTTACCCCCTTGGTAGCTTGGCAGAGCAGTAGGCTTAACCTCAGAGTGCTGGGCGTAAAGTATTTGTACCAACACACACAGTAACTTAATGAAAACACTACAAAATGACACAACACCAGTTTAGAAAAATAGGAAATATTTATCTAGACAAAACAAGACCAAAACGACAAAAATCCAACATACACAAGTCAAGTTATGATTTTTAAAAGGTTTAAAATAAAAAGAGTCTTTAGGTAGTTGTAACAACACACTAGCGCTGCTAGCGTGTAAATGTACCTGGTTTGCGTCAAAAATAACCCCGCACGGGCGGTGTGCGTCGAAAGTAACCCTGCACGGCTGGGTGCGTCGAAAACAACTCGGCACGGCGGTGCGCGTTGAAAAAGCCAGCCACACGACGATCCGAAAGTCCCGCGGCGCAGGGTGCGATCTCTCAGCCTCCGTCAGCGATGCTGCGCGTCGTTTCTCCTGCTCCGGGCGTCGGTTTTTCGGTCGCGTTTCCTGCGGCGTCGTTTCTCAGCTGCGGAACCGGCGTCGCGTCGTTTTCTCAGCCGCGATCGGATTCGCGTCGATCTTTTCTCCGCACGGCGCTCGGTGCGTGTATTTTTGTCCTTAGGCTGCCAGCCTCTCCTTTCAGGGTCCCAGGAACTGGAAGGGCACCACAGAGCAGAGTAGGGGTCTCTCCAGAGACTCCAGGTGCTGGCAGGAAGAAGTCTTTGCTATCCCTGAGACTTCAACAACAGGAGGCAAGCTCTACATCAAGCCCTTGGAGATTTCTTCTTCAAGATGGAAGGCACACAAAGTCCAGTCTTTGCCCTCTTACTCTGGCAGAAGCAGCACTGCAGGAAAGCTCCACAAAGCACAGTCACAGGCAGGGCAGCACTTGTTCCTCAGCGATCAGCTCTTCTCCAGGCAGAGGTTCCCCTTGATTCCAGAAGTGTTTCTAAAGTTTGTAAGTTTGGGTGCCCTTCTTATACTCATTTTAGTCTTTGAAGTCACCTTTCTTCAAAGGGGACTCACACCTTCTTGTGAAATCCTGCCTTGCCCAGGCAAGGCCTCAGACACACACCAGGGGGCTGGAGACAGCATTGTCAGAGGCAGGCACAGTCCTTTCAGATGAGAGTGACCACTCCACCCCTCCCTCCTAGCAGAGATGGCTAATCAGGAAATGCAGATCACACCCCAGCTCCCTTTGTGTCACTGTCTGGTGTGAGGTGAAAAACAACCCAACTGTCAAACTGACCCAGACAGGGAATCCACAAACAAGGCAGAGTCACAGAATGGTTTAAGCAAGAAAATGCTCACTTTCTAAAAGTGGCATTTCCAAACACACAATCTCAAAATCAACTTTAATAAAAGATGTATTTTTAAATTGTGAGTTCAGGGGTCCCAAACTCCACATGTCCATCTACTCTCTAGGGGAATCTACACTTTAATCATATTTAAAGGTAGCCCCCATATTATCCTATGAGAGAGAGACAGACCTTGCAACAGTGAAAACGAAATTGGCAGTATTTCACTGTCAGGACATATAAACCACATTACTATATGTCCTACCTTATCCATACACTGCACCCTGCCCTTGGGGCTACCTAGGGCCTACCTTAGGGGTACCTTACATGTAAGGAAAGGGAAGGTTTAGGCCTGGCAAGTGGGTACACTTGCCAAGTCGAATTTACAGTGTAAAAATACACATACAGACACTGCAGTGGCAGGTCTGAGACATGATTACAGAGCTACTTATGTGGGTGGCACAACCAGTGCTGCAGGCCCACTAGTAGCATTTGATTTACAGGCCCTGGCACCTCTAGTGCACCTTACTAGGGACTTACTAGTAAGTCAAATATGCCAATCATGGATAAACCACTTACATACAATTTAAACAGGAGAACATATGCACTTTAGCACTGGTTAGCAGTGGTAAAAGTGCTCAGAGTTGAAAAGCCAACAGCAACAGGTCCGAAAAAAATAGGAGGCAGGAGGCAAAAAAAGACTGGGGATGACCCTGCATAAGCAAAAGTCTAACACGACCCCCTACCAGCCTAAAGCCAGGGGAGAACAATCAATACCTTGATGTACTTCCCTGATTGGGGCGATAGAACAGGGACCCAGGCCCACAACAGCAGGGGCATGTTCCAGTTCTACGCCTTCCTGACTCCAGTCGGATCCCTCTGTCCATACTCTCAGGGCCCACTAAGCTAACCCATGGGGAACCCTTCTCCACATCTACAGACACCATCTGTGCAACACCTAACTTTACTTTGCTCACAGATGTATTGCAATGGGCAGATAGTACCACCAGGGCCAACACAGTGGTGTTGCCCACTCCACCCCCGGGGTGTGACTCTCGTCCTCCCCCCCCCAGGGGCAACTCTGTCCACCAGGACAGCAAGCCACAGTGGCCCCAGACAACTGTCAGGGATGAAAGCCCGACCTCAGGCCTCTCTAACCACTGTGACTGTGGAGAGTGGGGGGTGGTAGCCCCAGGTGCCTGGCACCCTTTGACCACTCTCTCTTCCACCAGGTCAGGGATGTTAACCTGACCCTGGTCCTCTCCTCTGGGGCTCTGTACCCTTCCTGCAGAAGCGGCACCCCCAGAGTCAAAAACTGTCAGGGTGCTTGTAGAAGCAGTCCTGCACAATTCTTCCATCAGTGCAGGGATGTTAACCTGCAACTGATCCTCCAACCTGGGGTCTGTACCTTCAGGTTGGACCAGGGCCAGGGGTGAGGCTTCCCTCCCCCTGCCCTCTCTTCTGGGGTCCTGAACCACCCAACTAGGAGTGGCCCCCCCAGAAGACAACATGGTAGGGGCACTGTTAGCAGTAGCCCCTTCCTCCAGGTCAGGGGGGACACCCTTAACCTGGCCTCCCAATCCAGGGTCTGTACCCACAGACTGGATCACTGCCTGGCAAACCAGGACTTCCTGGGGGGCATACCTACCCCCTACCAGGTCAGAGTTTACCCTCTGAACCTGGTCATCCAACCCAGGGTCACCACCCTGCGGTTGAACCACTGCCTGGCACACCAGGACTTCCTTGGGAGCACACTTACCCCCCATCAGGTCAGAGTTTACCCCCTGAACCTGATCATTCAACCCAGAGTCACCACCCTGCGGTTGAACCATTGCCTGGCACACCAGGACTTCCAGGGGGGCACACTTACCCCCCTCAAGGGACACACTGTCCCGAAGGGCCACACAAGAGTCTGGCTGACGCAGGTCTCCTGACCTCTGCCCATCTGACAGAGTCTGGATTCCCCCCAACCCAGAAATGGTCTCACCAAGGTCATTCATGGGGGGCTCTGCTCTCAGAGCTGACCCCTGACCCTCCAGGTTCTCCACTGGGGTCCGCAACCCCCTCTCAACCCTCTGTCTGGACTTCTGCACCCCCTCACTAGGAGTGGTACTGCCAGACACCAGAACTGGTGGGACGCTGGCTACAGCCGCCACCCCAAGTTCTCCTGACACTGTGGGGTCTCCCTCAACAGATGGCCCTATGGTACAGGCTAGGCTCCCTTCCTGGTGTTCCCGCAGGGAACCCTCCAGGACCTGGGACCGGATCTCGGGCACCTTGGGCCTCAACCCATCCCCATTCCCTCTCCTCTGAGACTGGACATGGGGTCCCTCACCCATCCCACTACACTGGGACCTACCTGGGACACTACAATCCTTCCCTACCTCACCTGGTTGGGAACTACCTAGACCACTCCTCTCAGGAGCACCCCCAAATGCCTCTTCAGACTCTCTGGTACTCACCCAGAAGTCTGCCTCCATTGTAAGCTCCCTGGGGTCAGAGAACTCACACTCCACCTGGTGTTGGCATAGCTCTGGAAAATAAGGACTAGACATATGCTCTCCAGCAATTACATCACTCAGCCCCTCACATGAATTAACCAAAGTACCCTTCACCCAACCATCCAGTGACTCTGCTTTGACAAAGCACCCCACATCACCCTCCTGAGACTGGTGAGACAGTACCTGACTGTCCCTGACACTCAACCCACACTCTTCTGGGATGTCTTCACACTCCATAACCAGGACTTCTACTTGGGGGGAACCCCTCTCCCTGTCACTCTCACCTAGAGTCAGTAGAGTGTCCCTCCCACCAGTAGGAATATGACTCCCCATGCCAGTTCCCCAATCCACCTCAGGGACCCTGTGCATCACTGGAGCTACCTCATACCCCTGAACCTCCTGGCGTGTGTTAACTCCCTCCTTCAAGTAGGGCACCACCTCTCTGGGCATGTGCACTTCTGCAGCATCACTGGATACAAGATTTTTGCTGCCACCATCTGAACTGGATTCAGCCCTCATGGCCTCCAGCTTCAGCTCTTCACAGCTCAGCTCTTGAGCTGCAATCCTTTCTTTTTCCAGGACTAAGGCTCTCTGCTCCTCAGCCCTCTCAAGCTCTGCATCTAGCTCTTCCAGACTCCGGATTCGAGCTAGGAGCCAATCATCTCTTTCTGTTCCCTCCTCAGGGCCACTGCCCTCCTCCTCGGAGTAGTCCTCCTCCTCAGAGTCATTTGGTGGTGTTGCCTGACAACGTTTCAATTCATACTGAAACAGGGCTGACTCAAGATCCTCCCTTCTGGATTTCTTGTTCACAGCCAGTCCCCTTTCCATGCAGAATGCTTTAAGCTGCCACTTTTTATACATAAATAGGTGCCAGAAATTGACTTCCATTCTGCAAAGGCTTCACAACCAAAAAACAAAGTCCAAAAATATTAGCAATACTTCCAGGAGGACATCAGAGAACAAAAAGCAGAATCACAAGACAAGTAGTATGTGGTCACGTAGTGGTCTGAACTCAAAACAGTAGTGTACACTTAATTACTGTATGTCAAGTACAAATACAAGTCCAATCCCGACCGCTGGTCACCAATGTTAGAAATGGGGTCTTTGGTTGACAGTCAGGTTACCCCCTGTTCAAGCAAGGACCCTCACTCTAGTTAGGATAAAAGAGAATCACCTTCAGCTAACCCCTGCTTACCCCCTTGGTAGCTTGGCAGAGCAGTAGGCTTAACCTCAGAGTGCTGGGCGTAAAGTATTTGTACCAACACACACAGTAACTTAATGAAAACACTACAAAATGACACAACACCAGTTTAGAAAAATAGGAAATATTTATCTAGACAAAACAAGACCAAAACGACAAAAATCCAACATACACAAGTCAAGTTATGATTTTTAAAAGGTTTAAAATAAAAAGAGTCTTTAGGTAGTTGTAACAACACACTAGCGCTGCTAGCGTGTAAATGTACCTGGTTTGCGTCAAAAATAACCCCGCACGGGCGGTGTGCGTCGAAAGTAACCCTGCACGGCTGGGTGCGTCGAAAACAACTCGGCACGGCGGTGCGCGTTGAAAAAGCCAGCCACACGACGATCCGAAAGTCCCGCGGCGCAGGGTGCGATCTCTCAGCCTCCGTCAGCGATGCTGCGCGTCGTTTCTCCTGCTCCGGGCGTCGGTTTTTCGGTCGCGTTTCCTGCGGCGTCGTTTCTCAGCTGCGGAACCGGCGTCGCGTCGTTTTCTCAGCCGCGATCGGATTCGCGTCGATCTTTTCTCCGCACGGCGCTCGGTGCGTGTATTTTTGTCCTTAGGCTGCCAGCCTCTCCTTTCAGGGTCCCTGGAACTGGAAGGGCACCACAGAGCAGAGTAGGGGTCTCTCCAGAGACTCCAGGTGCTGGCAGGAAGAAGTCTTTGCTATCCCTGAGACTTCAACAACAGGAGGCAAGCTCTACATCAAGCCCTTGGAGATTTCTTCTTCAAGATGGAAGGCACACAAAGTCCAGTCTTTGCCCTCTTACTCTGGCAGAAGCAGCACTGCAGGAAAGCTCCACAAAGCACAGTCACAGGCAGGGCAGCACTTGTTCCTCAGCGATCAGCTCTTCTCCAGGCAGAGGTTCCCCTTGATTCCAGAAGTGTTTCTAAAGTTTGTAAGTTTGGGTGCCCTTCTTATACCCATTTTAGTCTTTGAAGTCACCTTTCTTCAAAGGGGACTCACACCTTCTTGTGAAATCCTGCCTTGCCCAGGCAAGGCCTCAGACACACACCAGGGGGCTGGAGACAGCATTGTCAGAGGCAGGCACAGTCCTTTCAGATGAGAGTGACCACTCCACCCCTCCCTCCTAGCAGAGATGGCTAATCAGGAAATGCAGATCACACCCCAGCTCCCTTTGTGTCACTGTCTGGTGTGAGGTGAAAAACAACCCAACTGTCAAACTGACCCAGACAGGGAATCCACAAACAAGGCAGAGTCACAGAATGGTTTAAGCAAGAAAATGCTCACTTTCTAAAAGTGGCATTTCCAAACACACAATCTCAAAATCAACTTTAATAAAAGATGTATTTTTAAATTGTGAGTTCAGGGGTCCCAAACTCCACATGTCCATCTACTCTCTAGGGGAATCTACACTTTAATCATATTTAAAGGTAGCCCCCATATTATCCTATGAGAGAGAGACAGACCTTGCAACAGTGAAAACGAAATTGGCAGTATTTCACTGTCAGGACATATAAACCACATTACTATATGTCCTACCTTATCCATACACTGCACCCTGCCCTTGGGGCTACCTAGGGCCTACCTTAGGGGTACCTTACATGTAAGGAAAGGGAAGGTTTAGGCCTGGCAAGTGGGTACACTTGCCAAGTCGAATTTACAGTGTAAAAATACACATACAGACACTGCAGTGGCAGGTCTGAGACATGATTACAGAGCTACTTATGTGGGTGGCACAACCAGTGCTGCAGGCCCACTAGTAGCATTTGATTTACAGGCCCTGGCACCTCTAGTGCACCTTACTAGGGACTTACTAGTAAGTCAAATATGCCAATCATGGATAAACCACTTACATACAATTTAAACAGGAGAACATATGCACTTTAGCACTGGTTAGCAGTGGTAAAAGTGCTCAGAGTTGAAAAGCCAACAGCAACAGGTCCGAAAAAAATAGGAGGCAGGAGGCAAAAAAAGACTGGGGATGACCCTGCATAAGCAAAAGTCTAACAGATGCTATGTTTTACATTGGTTCTACCCATGCTGCCTTGCCCATGGTGCTGCTGAAAGTGTTGTCATTATCTGTGTGTACTTATTCTTAATATTGTTGTGATCTGGGGTGCATCCTGTAACTGAATGTGGTAATGCATTTTATTAATTACCAGATTGGGCCTAGTTCTGATGTTTCACACCGCATAAGGGTGCTGGGGAGTAACATAGGTTTCTCCAAAGTGTACCTGCTAATTATGTCATTTTAATGTGTTGGGAATAGTACTGCTAGTGATTTTATCAAGTGTGATTTATGCCCAGAAGTTTTTTATGTTGTGTTAATTAATGTGTGTATTGAATAAAAACTGTGTTTACCTACCACACATGTGAAGTTTCTTTTGTGATGCTCAGTGTATTTATTGCATTAGAGTGCTGTGCCAGTGCTTTACATTGCCTCTGTGATAAGCCTGACTGCTCAGTGCCAAGCTACCCAAGGGTGAGGCAGGTTATACAGTGAGTGTAGTCATCCATCCAACCAGAATGCACTCCCTCCAACACAATGTTATCCTATGGGAGAGATAGGTCTTGCAGTAGTGAAAAATGACTTTGGGAGCTTTTTACTACCATAACATATAAAACTTAAAAGTATGTGTCCTGCCTTTTACGTACATTGCACCCTGCCCTCTGCATTGCCCAGGGCCTACATTAGGGGTGACTTATATGTATAAAATGGGATGGTTTGGGCCTGGAAAAGGGTTATTTTGCCAGGTCGCCATGGCAGTGCAAAATTGCACACACAGGCTTTGTAATGGCAGGCCTGAGACATAGTTAAATAAGTGCTGCAGTCTCAATAGTAGCATTTACTTTACGGGCCCTGGGTACATGTAGTGCACTTCACTAGGGTCTTATAAGTAAATTAAATATTCCAGTTCGGAAGAAGCCAACATTACCATGTTTAGGGGAGAGAGCACATGCACTTTAGCACTGGTTAGCAGTGAAAAAATGTACAGAGTCCTAAAGTCAGCAAAAACACAATCGGAAAAGGGGAGCATGTAGGCCAATGGTTGGTGTAAGACCACCTTAAGGCGGTCAGATCTAACATAGATTAGTATGTTTTGGATCAAATCCCTGTCAACAAATGTCAATAGACAGGGATTTGCATTAAATCCCATAGGTGGCTGCTTGGGAATGCCCATGTACCACCCATGTGCCACACCTTTAAAGCAAATTTCGATTAATGTTAGAAGATAAATGCCACCTTAACACTTTGGGCTGGATTTGCATCTATTTTTTTTAACCAAAGACAACACGGCCATTAAGAATCCAGTGAGACTCATTAAGGAAATGTAGCTCAAGAAAGAAAGTGTGGCCAGTGACTTCTAATGTAAGCAGTGCTATAAAGTTGCAGCTGAGTACCTACACTTCTCAGTACTGCTGCAATAAATTTAATGGGAAAGTATTAGCATTTCTCATGGCATTTCTCGCTGCTTCTCACATTTATCACTCTAAATATTGAGTACCTGCACTTCCACATTTCTATTTTAAATGCTGACTGTAAGCCAAGAGATCCACTCAAGCACCCTAGGGTTCTAGCTTCTCTTCAGTGAGAAGAGATCAAATGGTGCTTAGCAGAAGAACAATGCACTGCACACGTCTGCTGACCACCAAACACTGAGGTAAGGACAGGACAGGAAATACTATGACACAGAGTGTGTAAACAAGATGGCCCCATTGATGGACACAGGGAGAAAGAGGAAGCGCAGGCAGATTGGGGAGGTACAAGATGACAAATGCTTGTATGTACTGCAGCTCCTCCACGTACCTGATGCCTAAGGCATCCTCATTCAAGTGTCCAGTCCAGACACTATGCCCTTCTCTCCAACTGAAGCTGAGAGAACAGAGGAGCTGTTTTTTTGGATAAAGAGACATCACCCTACGCCATACGCTTCCACACTGTTTGAATTCTGACCACTGCTCTGTGGTTGAACTACCTTCCACAGACATGTTGACCTATTTTGTTTGTCTGCTGTTTAGGTGTTGTTCTGGGCATAGTGGGCGTCAGCTCTGCATTTGTTTACCTTTGGATTTAATTTTCTTAAGGGACCATGTACTTTTCTTGCGGATTGTGAAGCCTTTCCAGATTGCTCATGCAAAAAAAGGTTTTTATGTGCTCTATTTGTGAGGTGTTTATGTTGTCATATTAAAATTAGGCCTGGCCAAAGTTTGCAGAGTTCTGCTACACAGAACTCCTCGAAGTGCTGAAAAAACGTAGCCGCGCTACGAACAGTAGAGTTTTGGTAAAGCGTGCTGTTCGCACTGGTTTTCAGTGAAGGAGTTTCTACCGTGCCGTAAAATCAGTGCAAACGACATCTCCTGGAGTGCCACAGGGCGCTGATTTATTTTACCGCTCAGGTAGATTTTCTATTCGAGTGCCAGCTTCCTCAACGCAAGTAGCAGCTTTCTCATTATGATCAATCGTGGCCGCTCGCGTTCAGAAATCTCGCTCACGCTCGCCAACTTAGCGATTTCTCCCGCTTGCGCTCCCCAACTTAACTTTGGTAACTGAGAGAAAAACTCCGCTCCGCATCACTTCCCTGAGTTTTTTGGCACTTTGCACTCCGCGAAGATTGGGGAAAACTCTGCAAACTCCGTCGGTGGAGAGGAATTCTTCACACCACCTAATTAAAATGTCTTTTTGCTTTACAGGTTCATAAAGTTTTTATGTGTTTTTCATAGAAAGCGTGAACAATAGCATGTTATGGAAAATCTTGATTTGCTTTTTTACACTTGTCACTTTCTCATCCATACCTCTAACCTACTGCACAAAAATGTAAGTATTTTTAACTATGTGAAATGAAAACCGGTACTGCATATGCTGAGAAAACATAGAAAACTTTTGATAAAATATTACTGCAGCTCACACGTCAGATGTGCTTATCTTTTTTAAATATGAAAAAACTAATTTTAGTTTATAGGCACTGCCATTCATCCCTAAGCAGAGGATGTGAAGTTGCTGTCAGAGCTGCCGACTTTGGAACTGGGAAACAATGACTCTGAGTCAACTCAACATGCCGTGTTTCTGCGTGAATCACTTAATCGACCGCTTCCTAAAAACCATGAAAGTAAGCTTATGTACTGTAACTGGTGCTTGTGTAAAGCGCTCCAACACCTCCCGTTCGAGCTTGCATAGAAAATTGCAACAAAAAGTACCCTGGGCAGGATGGCAGGACTTTAGGTAAGACAAACCCGTGAGCAGAAGTCACGTACCGAGAGATGAGAAAACACAGACGAGGTGATATTTCAAACATTATTAACCATCCTTTGCGTTCGGTGACGGCTCCAGGAGCAATTGCCATATTAGATCATTTGTAGGTGTCACTTCCAGAAGATTCCCTCCAGGGACCCGGCGTCTCCGGTTTCCTCGTCGTCGTTATTCATTGAAGACTCGCAGGACCCTGTTCTTACTCTTTGGAATTGTCAGTCGCACGCTTTAAATCCTCCGCTCAATTTTTTACTGATTTTTGCCTCTCTGTGTTTTTCGCCATTTGTTAATCTCTGAAAGCGGCGTACAGTTGTAACAAATTCAGTGCCCTAGTTTCAGTTTCACATGTATCTTTACCGTTTTTACCCCCTCTTCCCTTACTCTCTTCGGTGTCACCTTCGTACACCACGCGTCCTCATCTGGTCAGAAAGATGTCGCAGTGAGCCACGCACGCGCAGAAGTCACCTGTGTGTAAGGCATAGACCACGCTTTAGAGGTGGCGAGCCAACAAATGTACATGGAGAACTGAGCCAGAGCCGAGCCAAGGGTCTTGGTGGGATCTTAGAGACTGTGCATAGTGCGCTTTCAATGCGCAAGTCGCTGCCCACCACTGAAACAAAGAGAGAGGCAACTGTGCTCATGGTGGTTCAACCACAGCCTGGCGTTTTATTCACATAGTCAAATAGTATCAGTGTGAAATCATAACCATAGTTAAGCAGACATTATTGTTATGCAAATACAGGACGTAAGATCAGCGAAACAGCTTAAAGATTGCACCATCAATGCACACAGTTGTCTCCACTTTCCATTACAGAGTAACACTCTAGAATGCAAAGTGTCAGAAACCCCTTTTTCCTTATCCCTCGCTGATGCCCTCAACCAAGGGTATCCAGGAGATTATTGACAAGCATACCTTAGTGGCAACTTCACCTCCATCTCAGAGGGATGGGCAATACCCACAGTAACCTGCCAACAAATATACCAGGGCACTGCATAGAGCTCGTCCCTGCCAGGGTACCGGTCCATGGACATCATTTAGGGGTTGCCAGGAGTCGTAGCTTGACCCTCAGCTTGCCCTTTGCGAACCCTGGCACTGCCATTGTGACACCTGATCTCAGAAGTGTCAAAATAAGTGCCAGGAATTCATGGGGAGCTCACCCTTGTGGACGTTGCTCAGGGCTCCACTTCCTTGTTTTCAATTAGTTTTTTTATTACATTAATAGTGAATAATAATATATTATTCACTATCAGTGTAATTGAAAAATGGAGTACAGTTAGTTGGAATATGACCCTCCTTGGTAACTGAGGTAAGTAAAAAACACTTTGAAATGTATGTTGTGTGCATGCTTGCTGGTGAGACTGTGCTTATGTAAAATAGAGTGTGTGAGTGAATATGTGTATTTGTAAGCATGTATGTGTGATTCAAAGTAAAGATTAAATGGTGTGTGATGTCACTTCCACTACCCCTGTTATTTTGCTGAATTGGCGTTCCTGTACCTGTCATCAGTCAAATCCTCCAAAATGTTAACCTCCAGGCATCCTGGGGTAAGGCAAAAAGGTCCAGGCCCACCAGCTGGTCAGTCCCCCCTTCTGCCTGCCCAGTTCCCAAAAAAATCAACACCCCTCCAAGGGGTCAGTTCAGTAAATCAGTCCAAACTTTTGGGTAGCCCCCTTTTTCTGATGCTAGAAACTCATCAATTCCGCCTTCTTCCAGGAGTAGGTGAGTGGTTGTATGATCCTGCATTTTGGATGTGGCTGGTGCTCGGTGGATAGAAAAGAGGATGATCCCTTGCTTCTCGATGCCTTAAATTGTCCCGTCCGGGGAGCCTCCTGATGATGTCACTGCCCTCCTTCAAGGCCAAAACAGGCAAGGGACTCTTTACCATGGCTCCTGCCCGTGGAGCGATTAATGGTGCCCCTCCACTATTTGCCGGGG
The DNA here is from genome assembly GCF_031143425.1 of Pleurodeles waltl. Taxonomy (NCBI): domain Eukaryota; kingdom Metazoa; phylum Chordata; class Amphibia; order Caudata; family Salamandridae; genus Pleurodeles; species Pleurodeles waltl. The sequence continues at coordinate 792,216,593 of NC_090445.1, forward strand.
ACACCTGGCAATAGTGCACTCACAACATGTACGTCACTGCCATCCACTGAAACAACTCCCAAGGAGAGAGACAACTGTGATTATGATGGTTCAACCACAGTGTAGCCCTTTATTCACAAAGTCAAATAGTATCAGGGAGAATTCATGACCATAGATAAGCAGACATTATTGTTATGTGAATACAAGAAGTAAGATCAGCAAAAAAGTTTAAGACTGCACAAGCAATAATGACAGTTTTCTCCACTTTCCATTACAGTGCAACACTCCAGAAGGCAAAGTGCCATAAGGCCCCTTTTCCTTATCCATCGCCCATTACGTCTACCAAGGGCATACAGGAGATTGTTGATAAGCATACCTTACTGGCAACTATAGGAAAGTACCATCTTTCTTGGCATTTTACCCCCAATTTCTACCTGTATGTCACTATGTTTTACCTGTCTCACTGGGATCCTGCTGGTCAGGACACCAGTTCTCATATTTTATGGCCTAATGTGTGTGTTGTCGGTAGTGCTTAACTGTGTCACTGAAGTTCTGCTAACCCGAACTTCAGTGCTTATGCTCTCTCTGCTTCCAAATTAGTCACTATAGTTTAGTGACTTAATTCACCAATTCCAGTTGGAACACTGGACCCCCCTTATAAGACCCTAGTTATGATACCTAAGTACCCAGGTTGGGGTTCCAGGAGATCCTGATGGGCTGCAGCATTTCTTTTGCCACCCATAAGGAGCTCAGACAAACCCTTTCACAGGACTGCCACTGCAGCCTGCGTGAAATAGTGGATACACTATTTCACAGCCAATTTAACTGCACTTAAGTAACTTATAAGTCACCTATATGTCTAACCTTTGTTTACTGAACACTAGGTGCAAAGTTAATAAGTGTGAGGGCACCCTTGCACAAGCAAAGGTGCCCCCATGCTGTCCAGGGCCGATTCCCCAAACTTCGTGAGTGCAGGGATACCATTACACGCGTGCACTACATATAGGTCAATACCTATATGTAGCTTCATAATGGTAACTCCAAATATGGCCATGTAAGGTGTCTAAGATCATGGAATTGTCCCCTTATTCCAAATCTGGTATTGGGGGGCAATCCCATGCATCCTGGGGGCTCCACCATGGACCCCCAGTACTACCAAACCAGCTCTCTGAGGCTTGCACTGCAGCTACAGTTGCTGCCACCTCACAGACAGGGTTCTGCCCTCCTGGGGTCTGAGCAGCTCAGTCCCAGGAAGGCATAACAAAGCACTTCCTTTGGGAGGTGGGTGTTACACCCTCTCCCTTTGGAAACAAGTGTCACAGGCTTGGGAGGGGTAGCCTCCCAGAGCCTTTGGAAATGCTTTGAAGGGCACAGATGGTGTCCTCCTTGCATAAGTCAGTCTACACCGGTTCAGGGACCCCCAGTGCCTGTTCTGGCAGGAAACTGGACAAAGGAAAGGGAAGTGACCACTCCCCTGTTCATCACCGCTCCAGGGATGGTGCCCAGAGCTCCATCATTGTGTCCCTGGCGTTAGCCATCTTGTTTTCCAAGGTGTGGGGGGCACTCTGGAGATCTCTGAGGGGCCAGTGCCAGCAGGTGACGTCAGAGCCCCCTCCTGATAGGTGCATACCTGGTTAGGTAGCCAATCTCCCTCTCACGTCTATTTAGGGTCTCTCCTGTGGGTTCCTCTTCAGATTCAGCTTAGAAGGTTCCACCAGAAATCCTCTGCAACTCCTGCTTCATCCTCTGACCGTCGGATCAACTGCAGACTGCTTCAGGAACTGCTGTAACTGCAACAAAGTATCCAGCAAGGCTACTGCGACTCTGCAACTTCAGTTCCAGCCAGCAACTGCAACAGTTTCCAAGGTGTGCATGCTCAGGGGACTCCCTGTCTTCACCCTGCACCAGAAGACCCGAAGAAATCTCCAGTCGAGTGATGGAGTCATTTCCCTGCTTTAGCAGGCACCTTCTAAGATGATGACCAGTTCTCTGGGACTCCCCTCCTGATGACGAGCATGCTCCCTGGAACACAAGTGGTGGACCCCTTCGACACAGACTGTGCTAAGGTCCAGCTGTCCAAATTTGGAGGAGGTCAGAGCTTGCCTTCCCCGTTTGCGATGATACCCCTTTGCACTGCGTCATCTTCACCCTCTGAGGCCTCTGTGCACTATTTGCAAGAATCCTTTGTGCAGAGCCTGGCCAAGGTCCCCAGCACTCTATCCTGTGACGCTTAACTCGCTGAGTTGTTCTCCCGTGGCGTGAGACCTTCTTTTGTAGTGTTGCAGCAACCGCAATTTACACCTTCTTTATCCCCATGATCTGGGACCCCCGTGGGTGCTGCCTGGTCATCTGTGGGTTCCCTCCAGTGTTGGGAGCCCCCTCTGCCTCCTTAGTCTGAGTTGAGGCCCCCAGGTCCCTCCTGGGTCCAGGCAGTGCCATTTTGACACAGTCCACGACATTGTTTGAACCAAGGCTTGTTGGATGAATCCAGAGCTGCAACTCGCCTGCATCCAACATCTCCATGTGGGACATCCTTTGCATCATGCAGGAATGCGCAGACACCTTCTTTGGTGCTCTTCTGCAGACTTCTTCCAACCAGTGAATCCTCTTTTGCACCATCTTCTAGGTTGGCAGGGGCTCCTGCCCTTCCTGGAATCTTCTGCGATTTCTGGACTTGGTCTCCTCTCTTTACAGGTCTTCAGGTCCAATAATCCAGCATTTGTTGCTTGCAGTCTTGCTTGGTTCTTGCAATAACTCTAATCACGACTTGTAGTGTGTCCTGCGGAAACTTGCAGTACTTTACTCCTACGTTCCTGGGCTCTGGGGTAGGGTATTTTATTCACCTTTGTGGTTTTCTTACACTCCCAGCGACCCTCTACATACTACAGTTGCCTAGGGGGGAATTTGTGATTCGCATTCCACTTTCTTAGTGTATGGTTTGTGTTGCCCCTAGACCCATTTCTTCCATTGCATTCTATGGTATTTCCTATTGTTTGCTCTATCCTATGACTATTTACTTACCTGATTTTAGTGTCTAGTGTATATTTTGTGTATAATACTTACCTCCAGAAGGAGTATTGTCTCTAAGGTATTTTTGGCCTTGTGTCACTAAAATAAAGTACCTTTAATTTTGGTAACACTGAGTATTGTCTTTTATTGTGTATAAGTACTGTGTAACTATAGTGGTATTGCAGGAGCTTTGCATGTCTCCTAGTTCAGCCTAAACTGCTCTGCTACAGCTACCTCTATCAGCCTAAGTTGCTAGAAAATGACTACATTTCACAAATAAGGGATGACTGGACCTGGTACAAGGTGTAAGTACCTAAGGTACCCACTACAAACCAGGCCAGTCTCCTACAGCAACTTCCCTTCCAACTCAGAGGAATGGACAATACCAACAGTTCCATACCAAACCAATACACCAGGGCACAGCATAGCGCTCCCTCCCTGCAGGGGTACCTGCCATAGGCAAATCCCCCAAAATGTTCAGCTCTAGGCATCTTGGGGAAGGGCAGAAAGGTTCAGGACCACCAGCAGGTCAGCCCCCCTCCTGCCTGCCTAGTGCGCACATAAATCAACACCCTTCCCAGGGATAAGTTCAGTAAATCAGTCCAAAAATTTGGGTAGCCCCTTTTTCTGCTGCTAGAAATTCACCAATTCCACCTTCATCCAGGAGTGGGTGGGTGTATGATCCTGTATACAGGATGCTGTCTGGTGTGTGGTGGAGAGAAAAGAGGGTGATCCCTTGTTTCTCTATGCTTTAAATTGTCCCAACCCGGGCACCTCCTGATGATGTCACTGCCCTCCTTCAAGGCCGAAACAGACAATGGACTCTCCACCATGGCTCCTGCTCATTCAGTGACTAATGGTGCCCCTCCACTATTTGCAGGGGACTCCTGGCCATAATGCACTCACAGCATGCATGTCGTAGCCCTCCACTGAAACGACTCCCAAACAGAAAGACAACCACAATTATGGTAGTTGAACCACAGTGTAGCCTTTTATTAACTTAGTCAAATAGTATCAGTGAGAAATCATAACTGTAGTTAAGCAGACATTAATATTATTTGAATGCAGGAAGTAAGATCAGTGAAACAGCTCAAAGATTGTACAAGCAATACAAACAGTTGTCTCCACTGTCCATTACAGAGCAACACTCCAGAATGCAAAGTGCCAGAAGGTCCCTTTTCCTTATCCATCACTCATGCCCTCAACTAAGGGCATCCAGGAGATTGTTCATAAGCATACCTTAATGGCAACTTCCCCTCCAACACCGAGGGATGGGAAATAACTACAGTACCATAGCAACACATACATCAGGGCACCGCATAGCATTCCGTCCATGTCATGGTACCTGTCAGCAGGCTACTCCCCCAAAATGTTCACCTCTCGAAATCCCGGGGTAGGGCAGAAAGGTCCAGGACCACCAGCCGGTCAGGCCCCCCTCCTGCCTGCTTGGTGCCAACACAAATCAGTACCTCTCCAAGGGGTCAGTTCAGTAAATCAGTCCAAATGTTTGGGTAGCCCCCTTTTCTGCTGCTAGAAATTCCACTAGTGGGAGAAGAGGTATCTGGTTATCTCATCCTCCCCTGCCACCACTGGAGGGTTTCAAGAAAAAGGTCAATAGCATTGTGCAAATGCCAAATGAAGAGCTTGCTGCCCCTGGGATACAAATGCACACCCTCACTATGGGCCAACTCTCCATTTGGGTCCTATCACAACCTTAATGCGTACCAACAGACCACCCTAGATGCCTTTATCGATTCAACCACATCTCAGTTTCCTCTCATCTAGGAAGCTAACGTACCCTTGCACAATCACTTTTATCCATGGATGGATGTTCCCTTCCATGACCCTGTATCTTCACAGCTTACCTAGGACTCCATGTCCAGCGCCCATATATAGGCAGACAGACATAAATCTTGCATCTCGTCTGCTAATGGCTCCCATTACTACACAAAGCACTTTGATTACTATACAACAAACTGAAGGTTTGTTTATGTACATCCCTTGACCTCCATATATGAGTCTCCCTACAGGTTCCCCATAAGGTAATTTAATGGACCTCTGGACCCCAATGCAAAGCAACTGATCCTATCAGGGAAACTTGCTTCTACCCATTGTCCGATAGAAACTCTGTTAGGCATTGTCTACCTTACAGTGGCTGCTGCATACTCAGCCCCTTCTCCTGAACTAGGTCCCTTTCCTTCTAGTGAACTACTGTGGGCAAGTATTACTGTGTCTGGTGGCTCAGTGGACTAAAACGTCCACTGGGAAAGTATCAGCTTGTCTGGTGGTTTAGTGACTAATGCATACACTGGAGGGGTCTGTGTTTGACCTCATGGTCACAGGTTCAAATCCTGGTGGGTCCACTTAGCCTTTCATCCTTCTGAGGTTGATAGAATGAGGACCATTGAGTTGGGTAACAATAAACTTCTGGTATTCAGTGCCAAGATATCCTTCTGGGTGAACATGTGCTTTGCAAAAACACGTGTTATGTAAGTACGCTTGAAGGATGATGAAAACCTCTGCCACTTCTTTATAGACTCACTTGTCCCCAGCTTAATAATACTGTAACATCATTAAAGGAAGTTAATGCAGAATGGCATGGAGCCTCATGGAGCATCACACAACAAATGCCTTACTACTATAGAGTTTTTTTAACGTGCCCTATAGGAGTAATTGCACGCTCGGCTAAGGTGAGTAACCCACAGCCCGGTACCTATTGCTGCCCTCTGGTATTGCTTGGCTGCCCCTGCTCCAACCTTGCCATCCAGCAAGCCCCAGCCTTAGCTGGTGTGAGACATACTCCTTGTTGTTATCCTTGATTACACCCATTATCTGCACTGAGTGACCTGCCCTGGGTTGCAGGCTACTCCTCTAAAGCTGTGGGATGCATGAAACCCCAATGTATTATAAGGTTAATAATATGCCAGACCATATAAAATGGACCACATGTTGTACCGCTGGTGGCCTCAAGACAGAGGTGACTTAATTAGGCACCCATGGGAAAGGCCTCCTGTTCATTTGCATGAACAATTTCTCTGTCGGGGTTGTCACACCATAAAATTGCCTCAGTTCAAGCAAAGCAGCTGTTAAAATAAGAGACTAACTCTGTAATAAATGTATCAATTTTGTTAAAAGGTAGGACATGAATTAGAGGCCACGAGGTGAGCCGGTAGACCCAGAGTTAGATAGACCTGACCATCCAGAGGTGCTTTGCATGAGTCCCTAAGTAATTAACTCCTGGTAAATGCACCCCCTGTGTTTCGAATAAATGCACTCTGACTGTGCTCCCTCCCCCATCATACCCACCTAAAATACTGACCCATCCTGCAGGTGATAGCCCAGGGGGATGAGGTGTCCAGCATAAACACCAATGTATAACCACAGCAGGTGTACCTTGAAATGACCTTTAGCAATGGTCAGAAAAAAATGCATGTACATGCTGATAGGGTTTTGGTACAATGCACCAATAAAATACTGTCCCATGAAAGATACAAGGATCAACTTGCTCCCTGGATGCATGTGGGTAAATATGAAAATGTCCAATAATTGTCACAAATAATCATTTCATCAACTTTCAATGCTGCAGATGTGGTGGGGACAATAATCTGGATAACCAAAGACACATGGCACTAAGGAAGAGAATTAGAATACCTTATTGTGGTAATGAACCGGAAGGACCTTTAAACTGCAATGAGCACAGCCCCCTGAAGTTGTGAATAAAGTTAATGTGAAATCCCACAACAAAACGAATTTAAGAAAGGTTGCACTGCATCCAATGTGGCACCACTTTTCTCGCGCCCCTCTGCACCCCCCTAACTCTGACAATAGTGTAGCAAAGTGCAAGGAGCCCCATTGATTTAAATGGGTGTGTCATTTTAAGGCCTGCTCTGAGCAGGTGTTAAAAATGACAGAAAAAATGAAATCTTTTAAATTTTGCTGCTTCAGTTTTTTGGGCCTTTTAATGTGGGAACGCCCTCCTTGCATACCTTATGCCTGTCTCAGGCACCTCCGGGCTGGCTTTCCACTGAAGACCGCCAGCAGTAGTATGAGTCGCCTTACCGCCAGGGTTTCCATGGCGGTAGCACCTCCATGAAAACCCTGGAAGAAAGGCTGCCGGTGGCAGGAAATTCCCTTCCTGTCGCTGGCAGATGACTGCCCCAAACCCCACTTTGATTCCTTGACCCCCCCACCTCTCCCTTCCATGACAGCACACCCTCCCCACACCACCTTCCATGACAGCACTCCTCTCCCCACCTCACACTTCCCCCATACACGCACACACACACACCCACACGCACCCTGCATACATCCATTCACCAACACGCATACATACATGCATTCACCAACATGCATACATACACACATACACCAACACGCACACATGCATGCATTCACCAACACGATACATTCACACATTCACGTGCACCAACAGACAAGCACTCACACAAACATTCCAACACACACTCACTTCAACAATCACACACGCATACACACACGCATACACACTTACATTCACACAGGCATACACACTTACATTCACACATGCAGACACACACCCACTCACACACCAAACACAACAACCCCCCACCCCCCTACCCCCCCCATCGTATGATCGACTTACCTTATCTGGAGGTCAACCGCCAGGGAACGGGACCCAGTGCTTCTACCACTGGCAGCGCCCCGCCATCAGGACACCGCCATGCTGTATTACTGCTTGTAATATGGTGGGCAGAGCTCTTTTGGTGTGGTGGTGACGGCAGTGGAACCACCTGTGCGCCGCAGGTAGCCAGCACGGATGCTGAAGGGTTTCTGACCAATTTGTGGCAGAAATCCTTCAGTACTCGTAATATGGCAGTCTTCTGGTGCCCGCGGCCATAGTCAAAATGACCACCTTTGTGTGGGATGCAAGCTGGTTTTTTTATCTTTATCTTTAAATGCCAAAATGCCATTTTAAAAGTGTGAAGATGACCTGGAAATATTTCAGAGCTTTACAGGGGCACCCTAACCATGCACAAAGTAAGATTTTTTAAGCGAGGAGAGACTAACTGATTTGCTCAGAATCAATCACAGGATGGTGAGTTTTCACCAAGCCCAGAACCTGGGTTCACAAATCCTCAATGGGCAGAGATAGCCACAACACCACATCTGCTCTCAAATTGGCCTTACTTTTGTGAGAATGCCATCTCCGGTAACAACGCGTATGGTATTGCTGACAGCGTGGGCAAAGGTAATGCCAGGGATCTATTATTAGGGGAGGATTGCCAGTTGGTCTCATATAGAGCCCCATGGGACACATCATTACATGGAGGAAGTGTTGTAACTAAACCAATTCTGTATTTAACAAAGACGTTGAACCGACACCTGAACTTTTTAACTTTTTCCATAAGTCCAAAGGCCACAGCTTTGGCCATTGCACCATCTTCCTCCTGATTTTGGGCATTTACCTGTGAATTAAGGCCTCCATGGTTGTCTTAGATTATTTATATACTGAAAACCATGCCACAGGAACACAAGTGGTACTACGACATGGGACAGAATTTCATTTTGGATGAAAAATTATGCTTCCCCCAAAACAGAATACTGCACCTCGATGCATCTTTGGCGATCTCTGCTTACTCCTCAATAAGCTACATGCTAAAAATATCCAGGACCCAGATTTTAAAACCTGCTACTTACAATTGTGAAATATCTGCAGTGGTGCATCCTCCATACCACAAGATATGCTATTATTGCGCTATCACCTTGATGTTGAGCAGGCTTCCTGTTTTTTTAAAAGGAAGGAAGTTCAGAGGTTGGATACAGCAGTAATCATTACATTGTGTTACTCTGTTGTGGTCGACAGACAATGCATTTTGCTGCGGGGTTTCACTGCAGTTTCTACTTTTTAACTCTCATGATTAGAAAAGACAGTTATGCTTTTGGATCTCACTCTATTTAAATACCACTAAAATTATTTATTTTGCAATTCTTTCAGCATTAACATCTTTCTATATGTCTTCTTATGCAACCTTTAAATGGCCAATTACTTAGACCAGTGTGCTTTCCATCCTGAGAACATACAGGAATGTTTCATACGGGATTCATATATTACATAACACCAGGTTCAGGCATTAGATAAAATATAACAAGAGCCAGTTTGAGCATTAATCCCTGTCCAAGTAGGCTGCCACTGAGAAAGCTTTTGCCGCACACCGTCATATAAAAAGGAATGACACTCTAAATTAGGTCTGGGTGAAAAACTCTGCTCTGCTGGCAGAGTTTGCGGAATTTGGCAACTCTGCGGAGAGCGTGGAGTTACCGATGGACTCCGCACTCTGCCATGTAGTGGAGTTTTTTTCTGTTTTTTTTTCCCCTGTTGGCACACTCTTACTGTCATTTTGCATGTGCAGGAAGTGAGACGAGAGACTTCTAGTCTCTTGCAAGCACAAATGAGATTTTTTACCCACTCACGAGAGTTAGCGCCGCTCCAGTGACTTCCTGTGCATCTTTTGTGACATAGGCGGGTGCGAGTGAGCACGATTGACTGCTGCTGAGACCTGGCGAAGACAACTTTGAGAGAAAAAAATTCTCTAATGGACCGCTCACATTGATATTGTTGTGCGTGGAGTGCTTTATTTTCCAACAACAGGAATTGCCCCAGAGACTCCAACTTCCTGTTCCTATCCAGCAGGCTCCTCCCAGTGCTTTGTACATCTCCTAGTCACTTTTCATTTGGATTTTGAGCTGGAAGGATCACTTTCTTTGTCTCCTGGATGTATCATTGAAATTAAGGACTTTGTTGTATTTAAGGTTTCACAAGTAAGTTTAAAAAGACTTGTATACGGGTGTTGTACAACTTGTTTGTTTGATAGTGGGCATGCACCAGGATTTATCTATACTTATATTCAAATTTTAGAATTTATTGCAGGATGTGGCCTGCATTTGGGGTCCAGTTACAGTTTTATTTGTAATTATTGTTCTATAAATGAACAACGTTTTACAGTTCACTACATTTTCTCCATGTTTTGTTTTTTAAATTTGCAATATTCAGTTAATTCACTATGTTAATGTTGAGTGGCCTAGTCTGCTAATGGAATAGGCCTTTCAGCTGTAGGCCCAGTACTAGTCATGGGTGCATGGGAAACAACTGTTTGTGGTGTCTGTTGAACTGAAACACCATGGATGGCATTGGATTAAAGATAACAAAATGTTGTTTGGCAGTATTTCACATTTATTTCCTGCACAGTGTACGGTGGAGTAATAGTACTTTATGCCTTTGTATGATGTGTGTTGTTGCTTTAAAATGTTTTGCCCCTTTAATTTTCGTTTGTGAAATTACTGACTAAATGCTGTTTTTTTCTCCAGTACCAATGCCTTCTTTGTCTGGCCAGTGCAGGAGAGGGTTTGTCATAGGCTACCATTTGTCTTTGTTTCCTAGGACATGTGGCCAGGGGCCCTTTTTGTATAGTCGATCAATTATAGTCATATACCTATATTTTGTTTGTTTTTTATACATCCTGCTTGTTGTTTGAAGATGTGGCTGCTGGCCATTTTGTGTAGGCAGCCAGTGTATTTTTAGGCTTCCATGTGTTCTTCTTTGTGGTGGTGACCATGCCTCCTTGCTGGTTGTTGTTTGACCATGTGGCTGGTGGCCTTTTTGTATAAGCAGCCAGTGTGCTTTTAGGACGAATGTGTTCTTCTTTGCTGGGGTGGCCATGCCTGTTTACTGGTTGTTATTTGACCATGTGGCTGGAGGCCATTTTGTGTAGGCAGCCACCGTGCTTCTAGCCTTAGGCCTGCATGTGTTCTCTTTTGTTGTGGTGGCCATGCCTCTTGGCTGGTTGCTGTTTGACCATGTGGCTGGCGGTTATTTTGTGTAGGAAGCCAATGTGTTTTTAGGCCTGGATGTGTTCTTCTTTGTTGTGGTAGCCATGCCTCCTTGCTGGTTGTCGTTTGACCATGTGGCTGGTGGCCATTTTATGTGTTATTCAGGCCTAGTAGATCAATGCCTATTACTAAGTGTACTGTATGAGCAGTGTTTTATATTTAGTTCTTTTTGCATTTTTCACCTCCAGCACTCCTTGCCTCCCAAATCCATGTAGTTTTTAATGGTAGTCCCCTTCCCCTAGTACATCAGCAATTTAATTCAATTTTTAAAATTTATTATTTGTTTGTAATTTGTTTCACAAACTTTTTTTTTTAAAATTTTACAATAACAGTATAGTAATATTTTTTTTTTTCATGGTTTTAGAATTTTTTAAACATAAATTACTTTTTTTTAATTTTATTATTTTTTCCATTTTCCCCATTAGCCCCATGTCTGCCGTAGTTGAACAGTTGCACTACATTACATTATTCAAGGATTACAATTCCATTTGTCACCAGCACCTCCCTGAGTGCCACATGCTAACTTGATGTAGATAAAGTTAACATTTAAATTCTGTATGTTGTAGTTGTTGTCCTTCATGAGTGTAGATGATAATGAAAGTTAATGTTGGTGTGGTTTTATGAATGGATACAAGTTTAGTTAAGTAACCATTAAGAGATATGTTTTCCATTACTAAGGTAACTGCAACAATGCCAGGTTTCACTGATCCTTCTTACATGTTTGCTTTGAGGTACACAAAGAGAAAGAGCCATCACCCACATTACTGCCAGACAGAAGGTCTGTGCACAACGTGACACGTGACCACACTCACAAACACACAAACATCTCTTCAGCTTGTGAAACTCAGTGCTACTGCAACTGACAACTTCAAGATGGTCCTAAAGAAAGCTGCTACCAGGAAAGCAGCAAGTGATAAGGAGGTGCTTTCCACCACTGGTTTGTCACCCCAGACATTTTTGGGGCAAAAATGTGTGCCTGCCACAACAGCCTCTGGGGGACCAAGGTGGGAGCAGCACTCACCCCATTCCAAACAAGGCCTAAGCCCATGCCAGACACTCTAATCACAGGAATGCTGATGAGCAATTAGGTTGAATTGCACTTATCTATTTCTCAAAGTAGTACCCTATCGTTGCCAGAAACTCAGGCCGTGGACAACAACAGCTGCAGCCAACAGTCGCAGACAGCAATAGCAGTTCCTAACAAAGTAGGAGCACATTAGGATGTTGAGCTTCATGCTGAGGAAGACGAAAAAAAAACTCTTTCACAAGGTCCACTGTCTTCCAGATCTCCGCCATCTTCTTCTTCAAGCCCCCCTTCTGATGATCAAGACTCCACTTAAATGCCACCTCAGTCTGAGCGACGCCAGGAGAGGCAAGGAATCAAAAGGAAGGTTCCTGAAAGCCCTAGAGATATAGATGGAGAAGAGGAGGATGACGAGTCTTACAACAAGCCAGTTATTATAGATGTCAGCCCAGCCCTAGTGGAGTGAAACATTACCACACCTTCTCAACCTGCTCTGAGAGATGTGGCACAGATACCACTACCTCCACCAGCTTCCATATTTGCAAGGCCCTGGGAGCGACCTACATCCACAGCCACTTTAGTAGAAGAAGGCACTGCAGAAAGGCAAATATAAGGAAAACAACATCCACCTACCGCTACTTCTTCAGACTTTGGCAGTGGCTCCAATGTTAGAAAGTTAGCCTCCCCAGTTTGGGACTTGTTTACGGTTAGTGAAAAGAAACCAAACATTGCCATATACTCCATTTGCCAAGCAAGTGTTAGTCCGGTTAACAAACTATGGAACTGGATGCCAAACAAGCTATTTGAGAAAACATCACACAATCCACTGGGAGGCGCACCTTAGCAACCAAAAGCCTACAAGTGGTGTTAGTGAAGGTGTTGAAAGCACAGAATCTGATCCTATGATGGTGGAAGGTAAAGAAGAGGGTCCCATTTTTGTTAGACAAAATCAGCCCTGTCCCCAGCTGTGCAGTAGTATTGTCACCTACATCAGCAACATCGCATTGGTACAGGAAGACTCAGAGTCAGGAAGAAACACCAAGTCGAGAACATACAGTGGCTGCCCCCCCTGAGGTGCTCATTCAGCCTACCACCACCTTCAAAGTCACCTGCATCAGTGGCACCAGCTAAGAAAACAAATCAGGATACTATTACTGCCATGTTTAGGCAGGAGGGGCAGTACAAACGCAACCATCCAACGGCATGTTTGTACAAAGGGAAACTGTCTAAAATATTAGTGTTGGACCTCCTCCCTTTTTCTTTTGTGGAAATAGTGGGTTTTCTAGAATTTGTGGCAGCTATCTACCTGAAATGGAAGGTTCCAAGCAGACCTATTTTGCCAGAGTTGCTGTTCCAGCGCTACATCATGATGTGCTGAAATTAGTTGGACAAGCTTTGCAGCAGAGTTCTGTTCACACAATCCACCTGACAATAGAGATGTGGACCAGTTGCCAAGCCACTGATAACATGTGCATCACTGCACACTGGATCTCTTTTGTGGGGGCTAGAGAAATTATATCTAATGGTGTTGACACACCTGAAACTTTTAATTGTGCTCAGAAGCATGAACAGTAGCTATGTTCACATGGAGAAATCCCATACAGCTGCAAACATCTTGGATGACTTTAACAACAAGGTCTGCACCCCAGAGGGCGTAATATTGGATTAATTGCCACAGACAATAGCAGTAATATAGTTAAGGCCATATCAGATGGTGGCTATTTCAGGGTCAGTGTTTGCGCACTGCATAAACATCATTGTACAGGACTTCCTCAAAAAAGAACCCAGAGTCACCAACTTACTGTTCACGTGCAGAAGAATCTGCACTAATTTTAGCCATTTTTTTAAAGCCCGCAAGCTGTTGATGTTTATCCAGCATGATAATAGAACACTAGTTAAAGCCCTCATAGAGGAGGTGCAGACACACTGGAATTCTACTTATTATATGTTACAACGTCTGTTTGTACAGACCGATCAATGAATATGTCATGCAAAGAGGGGATGCAACTATGAAAGGCATGATCATTGAGATGGACCAATGGGGCCTAGTCAAATGCCTGACAGAGTTTGAAATTTTCACATGGGAAGTCAGCAAGGATTCTGTAGCATTGGCCAAGGTATCCAATTGGTACACATGCTACAGAAACAGCTAAAGATGGTGTCTGAAATGTACGCAGGTGTGGATGAAAAAACAGATGCACAGGAGTTGGCAGAGAGCTTAATTCCTTCGCTTATCTGTTAATACAAGGCTCCAAAGAGACATTGTGTCATCAAAACATTACATCTGTGCCACTATTCTTGACCCACTGTACAAACATTTACTGGCTACTTTCATTCCTTTTTCAGATGGGTATGTTTCAACCTACAAGACATGGATTGCTGAATGAGCCAGAGATTTAGAAAAAGAATGACTGGAAATTAGAGGCTAACTCAAGGGCAGAAGTTCTGGGTTGTAGCCTACTTCTTCCATAGAGCCTGTAGACAGTGCTGCTGGGTCACAGCAGCCAATATCAACAACAGCAAAAACAACAGGCTCAGGTGCAGCAGCCTTCATATCTATATTTGATTTGTTTCAAAAGGAGTGGCTTAAGTCCATTGCAGAGGCGAAGGCAAAAGAGCTTGAGCAAGGTGGAGCGCCAATGACTATTGACAGGATGGTCCAGGCCTACCTGGATGCCCCAACCGACGTCTATCTGGATAAAAACCCATTGGTGTATTGGTGTGGAAGGTGTAACAATGGCCAGTGCCCCGAAGGCTGGCAATAAAGTATCTGACTTGCCCTGTAACCAGTGCGTCTGCTTAGTGTGCATTCAGTGTAGCTGTATGGTTGTCACAGTGGGAAGGACCGATCTCTCACCCTAAAATGTCAAGAGATTAACTATGATCAAAATTAATCAGCACTTTATGCCACCAAATTACAGCATATCTGAAGTACAAAAGGAGGTGGATGAAGGTGATTGGTCAGACTCAGGTCATTGTAGTGTGTTAACTGACCAACTTCTGGGTGAGTCAGATAAGTTTGAGGTGAAACTCTACTACCCTGACTAGATCTGGGGCACCATAGAACTTTCTACTTTCTATTATTGATGAACTGCTTTGAGAAAAAAAATAGCTAGCCGGGGGAATCTTTTTTATATTGTTTATTTCTGTCTAAATGACTAATGATGAACCACAGCTGTTTTATGCACATGTATGGCTGGACTGGAGTTGGACCACTGTACATTGAAGAAGCTCCCGTATGCCCAAAATCACTTCAAGGAGATTTGAGCGTCAATGCCTGCCTCCATTCTGTGTCTATCCTTCATTTTAGTCCCCTAGCAGGACTGTCCCAGATATTTGATTTACAACTTACTGGCCAATGTGTGTTTCGTTTCCTGAATAGAAGAGGATCAGCAAAAAAATTAAAAAGTTAAAAAGTCACACAAAAAACAAAAATGTGGGAGAAAACTTTAAATATAGAAACACAAAGAGAAAAGTAAATATAATAAACAGATAATAGGGAAAAATATGTTATAAAAGTGTGGGATGGGAGAGATATAGAGGGATATAAAAGTAGGCCCCACCACCATAACAAGCAAAAAAAAGAAGATGGCTTCACCCATGTGAACTGCGTACTGCTGTTCGAGTGAGAATTCCAAAGTGACGATGAAACTTTGCGTTGCCAGTGATGTTAAATGTCATATGAACGGGTGTGGCAAGAAACTCCGCCCACTGGTGGAACTCCATGCAGCGTGACAGAGTTTTTTTGCAACTTTGCAGAGTTCTGCGTTGCGCAGTATGCAAACTCTGAACAGGCCTACTCTAAGTTAAGGAATGTCAGCTGCATTTACCTTCTAAATTCTGTTGCTGCCTTTTTGCTTATACAGGGATTTGAAATTTTGTGAGACAGATGCAGAGTGAGAAATATCCTGGTACAAGCATATACTTCTGATGGGTAAGTATCACTAAAAGGGGTGCTGTTTAATCTGTTCTGTCAGTCCAAGCCGCTTTGTGCTGTAAATCACCCTCACACATCTCACAGCTCTCCTTGTTATTAGAAATGCTTGACGAGGAAAAAATTAGTTTTGGTCCCAAAAAAGGAGTACCGGTGCCCCTTTACGGTGACCACCAGCTCAAATTAACCACTGTGTAAATCAATGCACAGACAGCTACCTGAGACAAAAAGGTTTTCCAGGTATAGGAGTTACACATCGTCCTTACTGAGAATGATATGCTAAGATTCTAGAGCTGGAAGATGCCTGGCCAGGAACATAACTGTGCCTAGAGCATCATAAACAAATCACCCTGGACGACTTCATGCCTTCATATCAAATACCGGCATTTGGCAACATAAACAGGATGCACAGTATCAGGACTATTGAAATCAAGCCCTACACTTAGGTGTGCCCAGGATCACACAGTTTTAAGCAAAACCAGGTCTGTATGCTCAGCACCAGGCATTTGTGCCCAGGACCAGGAATTCTATAACAAGGTAGGGCCTAATTGCGGAGGATGAGGTCTTCAGAAACAAGACCAGCACACAATTGCGTCCACGTGTTCCTAGTTCTTGCAGCAAAAAGCTAACGGAACAAGTTAGATCAGAAATTGTTGTTAAGAGCTAAGAAAAATGCCCAACTGCTTGACACCGCATGCTTCTGATTAAGATGCAGACGTAGAGTGCTTCCTGGTGACGTGGGGTATAGAAATACAGCATTGTGGCACTTGCACTGTAAAATCATGCTAAATAAGGGGGTCTGTTTCCGACATAGGAGGACTCATTTACCGCTACCGAAAAGCAACCCCAGCGTGACTGCATAGAATCAAAAAATCTGCCATATGGTCAGAGAACCAAGGTAAGCCCCTGCTACTGAATAGGAGGGATGATCCCAAATGTATTGCAGCTACCATCTGGCTGCCCACCAATATCCAGGGCTTGAACGCCCCTCCGCTAAAATTCCTTCGCTTGATAACTGAAGATGTCTCAAATGCAGTCCGTCGGCCTGTTCGCTAAAGGAAAGACAATTTGCAGTCACATACCAACCGATACCAGCCAGTCACTATGGGCCTGATTCTAACTTTGGAGGACGGTGTTAAACCGTCCCAAAAGTGCCGGATATACCACCTACCGTATTACGAGTTCCATAGGATATAATGGACTCGTAATACGGTAGGTGGTATATCCGCCACTTTTGGGACGGTTTAACACCGTCCTCCAAAGTTAGAATCAGGCCCTATGTCTCCTGGCAGCATGAGAATCTTTGAAATTTCTCACCATGTTTTTCATCGCTGCCACAGGCTAGCCAAAGCTCTCCCCAGATATGTCAATCCATCCTCCAGCGACTGTAGTGCCGTCATATTAGCAAGGTGCACCTCCACGTTATTGCCGACATGGAAAGCAAAGAGAAATTAAAGGTTAAATGTCTCGAATTGTCTCATAGAAATTGTAGTTTTTTTTTTTTTATTCAACTTTGCACCGGGACAATTGTAGGCATCACTGCAACGTGCATTTTAAAGAAAAACAGTCCCCAGAACACTCCTGTCCCTATGCTAGCAAGAAGATTTTGTGAATGTATGCTTCACTGCCAAAACCATTCCCCCGACTGCGCCCTTGCATCTACTGTGCTTGCCTTTGACATAATTCCCTGAAGTGTGCAAAACTCTGGCCTGTGAAACTGAATAATGGCTGGTGCGCAGGAGAGCGAAAAGGGGGCAATCCCTTGCCCCTCCTTGCCTTAAGTTGTCCCAACCTTGGCGCCTCCTGATGACGTCACTGCCCTCCAAAACAGACAAGGGAGTCTCAACAATGGCTTCTGCCCATGAAGCGACTAATGGTGCCCCTCTGCTATTTGAAGGGGACAGTTGACCAGGAGCTGAGTCCTGAAAATGTTTGCCATGTAAATCACACAATGAACATTACATTAAATTATAAAGCCTAGAAAGTGTGTCTCTTTAACATGTGAAGCTTCGACTTTAATAAATCACATTACAGCGCAGCAAAGTGATTAAAGTGATAGTTTTTAAACATGAACAATTAGTGCACTAAGAGGGAAGACTGAACTCACATAGTTGAAAGGGCTTTCATACTCAATAATGAACTAAAATTAGTTTGGGTGATTTTTTTTTTTCTTAGATCACCCAATCAATCGATCAGACAGTCATTTATAGAGCATGGCACTGTCACCCCTGAGACTATCTGGGTGCAGGGGTGCGATGTCTCTTTCGAATTGCTAGGTCCTTAGTCTCTTTGTGAAGTCTGCCAGTGAGGGTGCTGTTCAGAGGGGGAAGGGTAGATTGTTCCAGGCCTTGACAGCCATGTAGGAGGATGAACGGCCACTGCTGCGGCTGCAATGAATTCTAGGTGTGTGTGTGAGAGCCAGACAGGAAGAGTGAAGGTGTCTCGTGGGCTGGTGGAAGTGTGGACAGTGGTTGATGTAGTCCAGTCCTTGATCATGTAGGGCTTTGAGACAGTGTGAGGAGCTTGAAGTCTAATTTCTTCTGGATGGTAAGCCAGTGGAGGTTTCTGATGTGGGCGGTGATGTGAGTACATTTGGGGAGGTCCAGCCAGTCAAGGCTGCTGAGTTCTGTAATCTTCTGTCTCAGACGATTCTGCAGAGCATGCAAGGGGTGTGGAAGCAGGAGTAGATTACTGCGTTGATCTGCTGCTTCATTGTCAGGTCACTGTCGAGGATGCTGCAAGTTTGAGCATGTGGTATGTGGGTGTGGGAGTGGGTCAGAGTTTGGCTGGTCACCAGCTATGGATGTGTTTTTCCTGAAGATCAGAACTTCTGTCTTGTCGTAGTTTAGTTTGAGGCAGTTTGCTATCATCCAGTCAACTATGTTGGTCAGGTGTTGTAGAAGTTTGATCTGATGGTGGAGAGGATGAGTTGAGTATTTTCTGTGTAGGAGGCGATGTTGAGTCTATGGCATCTGAATATGTTGGTCTGGGGGGTCATAAAGGTGCTGAACAATGTAGGGCTGCTCCACTTGAGGGCATTGTCTTGTATGCTGTTGAGTCTGTTGATGAGATTGTGGTGGGAGACAATGTCGGAAGCAGCTGATAAATCGAGGAGGATCAGGGTGGTGGTTTCCCTGTGATTGATGAGTGCTCCGATGTCATCCATGGAAGCAATGAGTGTGGTCTTGGTGCTGTGGTTGAAGCAGAATCCTGATTGCTAAATGTCCAGAAGATTATTTTCTTCCAGGTTGTTAGTGAGCTGCTGATTGAAGGCCTTCTCAAGTACTTTGGCTGGATAGAGGAGCAGAGAGATGGGTTGGAATATTTTTTGTTTATTTGAGTCAGCTGAGGTTTTTTTTCAGGAGGTATCTGATTTCCAAGTTTCCATTTCCTTTCCTGAAAACTGCTGAGGTGATGAACTTGTTGAGGATACTGGGAGTTCTGTGCTGATGGTGATGCTTCTGACGTTGAACAGGTGATGGGGCATGGGTCGGAGGGTGTCCCAGAGTGGATGGATAACATGATGGCAGATGTGGATTGTGCGGAGAGGGGTGACCACGAGGTGATTGTTTTGTTGGTGTGCACTGGGGGGTCAAAAGAGCTGAGACTGGAGACCTTGAGTTGGGGTTCGAAGTTGAATATGGCAACAATCTTTCTGTGTAAGTAGTCTGAGAGGGTTTTGGAGAGTTCTTGGGAAGGGTGGATGGTGTTCTCTGTGGCTGTTGGA
The DNA here is from genome assembly GCF_031143425.1 of Pleurodeles waltl. Taxonomy (NCBI): domain Eukaryota; kingdom Metazoa; phylum Chordata; class Amphibia; order Caudata; family Salamandridae; genus Pleurodeles; species Pleurodeles waltl. The sequence continues at coordinate 792,236,132 of NC_090445.1, forward strand.
TTGGAGTATTCTTTGACTATTCTGAAAAGCTCTTTTGGGTTATTGGTTGCTGAGTCAATGAGGGTTGTGATAGCTTCTCTTGTGGCTTCTTTGATTTGTTGGTAGTAGTTGGTGAGGGCTGCTTTTTAGGTTGTTTTACTGGAGGGATTCCTAGTAGCTCGCCATTGTTTCTCAAATTTGTAGCAGCTTCGCTTGGTAGCTCTGCGCTCTGGGGTGTACCACCTGGCATGTCCTGAGGTTTTATTTGTTCTGGCTCATTTCAGTGGGCAACTCAGTTAGGGCTTTCAGTGATTCAGGTAGAGAAGTTCAGGATGGTGTGGTCAATGTCGGATAAGTCTTTAGGTTTGGATGAGCCAAGGGCCTGCGCAAATGTGTTCCGGTTACTTTGCTTCACCTGCAGTAGTTGGATTTCTGGTTCTTGGTGCTGATGTGTTGAGCGCTAGTGGCGGTAAAGTGGATGATGCTGTGGTTGGGCCATGAGAGTTCTGTGGCATGGCTGAATCTGACTCTGTCACTGGAGGTGAAGAGGGGGCCAAGGGTCTGTCAGGCTTTGTGTGTGGGCACGGTGACCTGTTGGGTGTGACCTCTGTTGCTCATATTCTCAAGGAGAGTGGTGGACTTTGCATCGTTGGGATCGTCGATGTGGAAGTTGAGGTCTTCGAGTAGGATGTAGTGGCTGGAGCTGATGGCTAGTGGTGTGATAATATTATGGATGACATCGTACGTTGGTGTCTAGGGGGTCGGTATATGAGGGTGCCTCTTACGGTTGTCTTGGTGTTAGTTTGCAGCTGGAAATTGAGGAGTTCTATGAGGGGTGTGGTTTATTTGTTGGTGACGTTGAATCAAATGGTGTTCTTGAAGATGACGCCAGTGCCCCCATTGTGTTTGTTGATGTGGTCTTGGTGTATGATCTTGTAGCTGTCAGATGTTGCAGTGGCAATGTTGGGGTTTGAGGAGAGGTTTAGCAAGGTTTCAGTGATGAAGGCTACATTGGGAGAGAGGGAGGTTATGGTGTTCGACATTTCCATGGCATTTGCAGAGGGACCAGGCATTGAGCAGGATGCTTCAGAGTGTTTCCGGGCAGTTCATAGTCTTCCGGGGTGTGTGTGGCTCGGGGTCCTGTGAGGGCTGGCGGCTCCAAGTTGCAGGAGAACTGGCAGCATCAGCAGGTGAAGGGTCCCTCATTTGCTTAACAGGAGGCAATGCAGCAGTTGTTGTTGTAAGTGTCCAGGGTTCATGGCTCTGAACTCCTTGGTGGAGTAGTGGTGGGTGACTGAAGGGCCAAGGTTCCTGGTGCTGGGGCATTTCAGGCATGGACGGGTGCAGATGGGCTTGCTTTTGGAACGCCTTTGGCTTGCCGGTGGCATGCCCACTGTGCGTGTCCGCTGTATAGCCGAGCTGCACTCTCCATTAAGCAGGACCTGGGGGAGGTAGAGGTGCTAGGTGGTAAGAGACGGGAAGAGGGAAAACAGAAGAGAAGCAGGCATGAGGCGGGTGGCAGAGAGGGGTGAGTGAGTGACAAAGGAGACAGTAAGGCAAGTAAACAGAGAAAGTGAGGCAGTAGACGCAAAAGACACGAAAAGTCAAAAAACGAAAAGAACAGGCAAAAAGGACAGTTAAGTGGACAGTAAAGAGACAGTAAAGAGTGTGTGAGACACAAGGCAAGAGGAGGCACAAGAAAAAGGCAGACGCAAAGAGGAGATGGTACAAGAGAGCAATTAGCAAAAAAAGGCTTGAGAAGGCACAAGAGGGCACAAGGGGGAATAACGAAGAGGAGAGCAGAAAGACATCAGCAGTGCTGGGGGTGAAAACGGGTGCTCTAACGACAGTGTCGCAAGGAAAGCTGGTGGCCAAGAAATGGGTATCTAATTGCCTTTCCTTATGTTAAAGCTTCATTTTTACCTCTTTGTGTACATTTCTGCAGCTTTTATGGAGTATGATCTTGACCCAAAGTTATTGGAGCACTTTACATGAGCATTAGTTACACTACACAGGGTCACAACCATTGTTTATAAGCATAGGATGATTAAGTGATTTTCTCAGAAACACAGGATGGTGAGTCCACATCAAGACACAAACCTGGGTGGCTGCTCTGGCTGTCACGCCACCTCCTCCATAGAGGGCGACAGAAGACACATGAACCTCAGCTTTATATGCTCCAGGTTCCAATAGTACTTCGAGCAGAGCCACTGTCAGGCTTCAGGCTTGAGTCTGACTCAAACATTCTGTGGCTCTCCCACCTCCACCATGCTTTTCAACCTTGCCAATGATTGTCTACAATATCCCACCCTCCAGAGAATGTTAAAATGCGTACCATTCAATTGAGTATTAGTGGTGTATGTTCTAAGAACGGTTCATATGTTCAGTGATTTAACGCTATAAACAAATCTCTCTCTTGTTCCCCCATCTCCTTGGCACATGCTCTCGGTATCTCTCTCGTTCTTTCTCAAAATGTATTATGAAATGCAACAAGAAGCAGCGTTTTGAAGGAAGGAGAAGCTGTAATGGAATACGTCCATAAACTTAGCCTGAAACATGCATCATTCTCCTTTTGACTCAAACAGCGGTTTGAAGCAAAGGCAGAGAGAACAAGCTCTCTCAAGGCAGTAGGTCGCACATTTAAAAGGCAAATGCCCACCTTTTGAATTCTCCAATATTTGTTTTCATTGACACTCCAGCATCGGAGTCCATGCATGGAACGGTTGTTCCAATGCAAACACAACCCAACATTGTGTATATGAATTCCTATTCAAGCATGAACATGGAAGACATTTTGGAATGTTAGGAATATCCTTCCAAAATGGTCATGATGTACGTTCATTCATGTGCATGACACATATGCACATGACTCATGATTCATGCGCATATATCCATTGTCACACGCCAATACCTTTGAAGTATTTTTTAATTTACCTTTCTAACATCACCATTGTCCATGTTGGAATGGTAAAGTACCAATAAACAGTGTGCAGGAGTGCATTAATCGGAATCACATCAGCAAGTAGCTGCCGGACCCTAAAAAAAGTCAAACTGGAATGGGCAGACGAGAACCAGATCAGGGGTAGGGAAAGCAAGGGCGCCCCAGGACCCAATGGTGTTCATGGAAAAGGTGGGAATGGGTGGAGGGTGAGCCACAGTTTTGCTGTGTCGGACAATGAATAATGACACTACTTCTTGGATGTTCACAACTGTGAAATGCCATAGGTGGATATTAACATTGTGACCCAGTACCTAAAGCCAGCTGGACCACAGTAGCCAGTGGCTGAAAGGAAAATTGCAAAAGCCCCTTTCATTTATTCTGTAAATCTAGGTTCTGCCAATTGTTCCCTGACTTCCCAATACTGTAGCTCTAATTGATATCAATACATTTTTTGTCATTCCTTTTACAGCCACTTCCTTACCTATCTTTTACGTTATGTTTACTTCAGATGATCACTCTCATTATTACTCTAGTTTCTGACACTTGCATTGTTATCATTTGCATTACTCTCACACCCATAAATATGACATCTTCATTGTCTCTCACAATACTGACACTTCACTTAGTGACACTTCCTTTTTTTAACTTCCATTTATTTTACCATCACTTCCCTTACTGTCAATTACCTTAAGCTTGCTTCAAATCACGTCATTATCTCCACACTTTCTCTCACTGGCATTAATGTCCTTGTATTACTTGCATTTCCATTTCTGTAATTTCATTATCATCAAATCCATTTCTGTCACTTTATTTACTGCAGTTTTCCTTAATATCAGCAATATTACCATCTCTCCCCTTGCTGCTACTCTTGTTTCTTTCACTTTACTTACTGTCACTCCTCTTACTGACAGCAACCTTATGAGTGCTTCCATCACTGTCACTATCTTATTGCCACTGCAGTTAACGTCGCTTCCTCTGGTATCACTTCCAATAGTGTCACTCATCTGTTACTTGTTGACTCTGCCCATCCCTCCAATTACTGTAATTTCCATTGCTGTAATTGATTTAAGTTTCAATTCCTTTACTGTTACTAACATTATGTGGTCACTTACCTATTTCAAATGCTGTCCCTGACATTACTACTACTGCACTTTCTGTCACTTGCATTACTGTTACTTGAACAAGTCTAACACACAACACTGTAATTTCCCCCTACCACCTCTAACGCCCCTTACCACCATTTCCCTTAATGGCACTTCTCTTACTGTCAATTCCAACACTCCTTTTATGGCACTGCCTTGTATGTTACTTCCATTGCCGTCACTTTGTTACTGCGAATACTGTTCCTGTTTCTTTACATATTGTCTCTCCCCTTGTTGCTACTTTCCTTTATTTCATTTCAGCATTGCACATTCTTTTACTGTTACTTCATTGCTACCACTTCCATTCCTGCCTTTTCAATCACTGTCACTTCCTTTGCCATCACTTGCTTTGCAGTCATTCATCTTTCTGTCAGTTTCTTTACTGTCAGTGCTGTTAATTACAGTGCTGCCACTCTCATTGCCATTTTACCTTACTATAGTTTCTGTACTACATTTACTTCCCTATCACTTCCCATAGTGAGACTCAATTTCTGTTACTATCATAATTTTCTCTTCCATTACTTTCAGCTCCTTTACTCTTACTTACCTTATGCTTCCTTCCCTTGCCTCAAATTGATTGCTCTCACTTCTATTTCTCTCTGACATTAATGTGGTATCTCAAAAAGCAGGACATAGGTATATCTGTTTGCATGAGTTAACACATTAAAGACTGAACTGTTGACTTTGCCAAAGAGTGTTTTATTTTTGTAGTTACACTTGTGTAGTTAGACTATGGGGCTGATTTAAAGTTTAGAATACAGATTTTACTCCATCAGTAAAATATTCTGCAACCGAGATTTTATGCCATCAGTAAAATATTCTGTCACTAATATTTTACTCTATCAGTAAAATATTATGTCACCCTGACAGAGCAACCACACTCCAAATTTAGAGATGTCTACAGCCCAGCAGACATCTCTTACATTGGGCATTGAAAGTATACTTTGGGACTCCATCTAAATAACAGTGCCATACAACACATTTTCAATATATTTTTTTATTTTAAAAAACCAAGTCACAAAACCGGACTGTCTTTTTGAAAATTTAAAAAACCCAGTGATCTACTCACCATGAGAGTTTTCTTCCATGGAGTGAGGGGTCATTAAAATGTGGTTGCATGTCAGAACCATGCCAATCCCTTACCACGTTGCCATGAGTGTGTTAAAATGAGAATGCCAGTACTATGCATATCTCTTACCACACATGCCTTTAAAACAAATTTTAGCCCACCCTAAAACCTAACCCTCCCACCCCCTACCTAAAACAGAACCCCCACCCCCAAGCCGAAACCCCCGCCCAAAGCCAGAAAACTGTCTCCCACGCCCTAAATCCTAACTCCTCATACCCTCCCTGAAACAGTACCTCCCCCGGTCCAATACCCCCCCTAAGCTGTAAAACCACCCCACACCTTAAAAATTACCCCCATCCCTCCCTAAAACAGTACCTCCAACCCCAGACCCAATCCCCCTGCCCTAAGCCCACAACCCACCCCCTAATACCTAATCCCTCCCCTCCCTAAAACAGTACCCATCACCCCCAATCGCAACTCCTGCAATGAGCCCAAAAACTGTCCCCACCCACTCTAAAACCTACCTCCTCCTTAATATAGTGCCTCCCCACTCCCAGGCCCAACCCCCCCACCTCAAGCCCGAAAACCATCTCCCCACCCTAAAACCTAACTCCCCCACCCCCTCCCTAAAACAGTACCCGCTCACTCTCTATCCCCCACTCTTAACCTGTGCACATCCCCCATCCCTAAAACCTAACCCCCGCCCACTGCCCCCTCCTTAAAACAGCCCTCCAAAACCCAGGCCCAATCCCCCTTACCTCACTCCTAAGGCACATTGCAGCTTGTTCTGAGGATCTTTCCGTTTCCTCAAAACAACACATATAGCCTTCACCGTCATTACAACACATAGCCCTTACCACGCATACCATTACAATCGCTGCAATGGTATGCATGGTAAAGGCTATTAGTTGTAATGACGCATGTGTTGTAACGCATGTGTTGTAAAGGCTAGTTGGGGATACAGCCATGTTATAATGGATGTTTCACTTAAAATGTTTTTACTTTCACATCCGTTTGGATGGTGGTGTGCAAAGGTAAAAACTGACCGTTTGTTCACCGTCTCTAAATAAGAAGAGAGCACAAATGGTCAAACCTTCGTTGGTCCATAATGTGTCAGACAATTGACAGCGGCAGAGAAGGAGCAGTCTCCAAAGGTAACATACTTTAGTTTCTCCCGACTCTAATAATATGAGGGAATTTCAATTTGACGGAGTGTTATCTGTTGCAATGGTGACAGTACCCTCTCCGTCAAACTCATAATCAGCCCTTATTTTGTTAAATATTAATACAATTATTGAAAGCAGACTTTAATAATGTATGCTTGGTTGCTGCACAAGTAAACATGGAGTAAAATATGTTCACAGTTTTTATAAAAGCTAGATTTGTCATTAGAAAGATTCTCCCTGAAAAGAATACAATAACAATGTTTCATGTTGATATTTTTTTATACACTAAGGACCATATTTATACTTTTTTAGAGCCGCATTTGCTTCATTTTTTGACTCAAAAGCGGCGTAAACTTTGCGCCGCTTTTGCGTTAAAAGGCGGCGCAAATGCGGCGCTAAAAAAGTATAAATATGGGCCTAAATATTTACTAGTCAAAATTAGTTGAGCCGTAGTTTCTCACGAAAGAGGAGTGGATTTTTGGGTGCGATATTACAAAAAAAACTACATTCATAAGAAAAAGACATTCTAAACTCTAGCTGAAGAATGCAGATAAGCCCATGATGTCTGAGTATGCCGCTCAATACATGCCAGCCAGTTGACTGATGTTCACTTGTCGCGTATTGAAGTGATTTATGTTGTTTTTTCCCTCATTGAGTCGCGTAGACGCAACCCTTGCTTGGGGAACCTTGCCAGAGATTACAGCATAATTCATTAAAAATAATGCATGTGATGATCCTACCAACCCAGTTAGTACTGTAGAGCAGTGGGAGTGAGGTTTTTTCATCAGGGTTGTGCGCTTTCTTGTTGCCCACAGTGTGACACGGCTTTAGAGATGCCTACAGTATTTTTGACAGATTACAAGCGCAGCTCAGTCCTTAGTCTAAGAGAGCTTTGGTTTCCAGATGGCGGGTGCAACGTAGGGTGAAGGACAGAGGTGACATATGATGACAACATTTGTTAACACAATTTATGAGGCGATTTAGTTGTTTCCCACACGATAATTAGCACTTTTATGGGTCTGAAAAAACGGTATTTTGATTGGTCTGGGATACTCAATTGCGGGTTTTATGGGTTAATGAATAAGAACAACCCACACAAAAGCACAAAGAGACCCTCCTTTGCTACTCGATATGTTTTGTGTGCCACCATTGCCACAAGTAAGGTGGCCGAGATTCTCGGTGGGCGTGATTAGCCAACCATACATCTTCTGACTGGCCTCGGAGAATAGTGGGGAGCCGCTCTATAAATACACACGCCTGCTGGCAGAACAAAAAAAAATGAATACTCAGACATAACCCATCCTTCAAAGAATTGACACACTTACTGCCTGCTTCAATCCTCCGAGGAATAACAAGAACTGATGGGGCTGAGAGAAAGAAATAATTAAGAAAAATCACCAAGCCACATGCGAGTCATCTTTAGCACTGAGCGGGGTAGAAACGACAATGCGGCTACAGCTTTATTATCCAGGCTCTTCTTTCAGTCAGTTTAGCTGAAAAAAAGGTTTAAAATAAACAAACTTGTTAGTGCACCGCAGTAAGATGGATGCAATATGGAGTGTGGCAGCGGCCTAGCTCTCTGCGTCCCTCTGTCCAACCCCTGCTCCAGGGCTGAAGAGGATAGTTAAAGGAATGGAGGTCTGGAACCGGAGCTGGTGCCGGTGCTGGTGCCGGTGCAGCCAGCCCCTCACAGCAGCTCTGCTGCAGCCACACTTGGGACCCCAAAATTATCTTTGCACCTAGTGCGCCTAGTGCGCCTAGTGCGCACTGCAGCCCAGTTATGCACACAGATTGTCTGCACTTGCGTTGTGTGGCCCATAGCTGAACTGCGTACCAGTTATTGGCCACACACAGTGCAAGCCCAGGCAAGCCCAGACAATCTGAGCTTGCGTTGTGTGACCCACAACAACTAGTACGGGGAGCTCCGCTCCAGGGCTAGGTGATTGTTTGGCCAAACTCCGCACTCCAAGTGGAGGGCAGAATGCTAAAAACTCCATTAGCTTCGCCAGCCGAGAGGAGCTCACCGCCCACCCTTAGTCTAAATGAAACTTCGTACCACCCTCATGTTGACACGCACTATCGGAAGAGAAGGAGTCCGGTGGCACTTTCTGTAATGCAGAATGCGTGGACACTGTTGCCATGGAAGCTCTTTCAAATTAGGGGTGGGAATCACTTACATAATTCCATGTATTATAATGAAATGGAATTACCTACAAATTTTGTGGGATTATGCTTGAGTTATGTGAATCAGCGTTTAACACTATTTCTTAGCACAAACTGCCCCCTCGTGTCCAAAATGGACGCAAAGATGTATTTTGCACTAAGAGATAGTGCTAAATGCAAAAGAACATGAACAGTGAGTGCGAGCAGCCACTCAAGCTCTCTAAATGCACTTGTTGTAGGATTGTCCCCCAATTGGCCCTCCACAATACCAAATAGAGAGAAGCAATTGAGAAAAGCACTCTGTATGGTTTACATTGCACAAAATTGTTCATGAACTCTAAACTACTGTTCAACTGGGCAGCTGGCCAGCACACCATCAACATATTATGTCATTTATGGTGTCCTAGTGACATACATAGGCGCACTCTATCACCAAGTTATAAGATTCATATGTTTTTGTAATTCACTTCTTAGGGATTTGGCATACTGGCATAATTTCAGTAATTTTTTATAAGAAGCAAAATGCAAATTTAAAATTTCACCTAGGCCTATCTAGCACAAGTTAACGTGAAACAGAGTGACTTTTAAAAAAAAACTGAGAGTGTGCTTTAAACTGGAAGGCAAAGGGATGGCTCAGTTCATAAGTTCCGTAGTCCCTTTGTGTTTGACCTACACCAATCTGAAAGATGTGTTTCTATTGAAATCCTGCAAGAGTGACTGTTTTCAAAATGGTCTTCTTTTATGTTCTGTATTCATGATATAACTCACTGCCATGCCACGGAAATGCTGCATCTTACTGTAAGAAAATAACTCTTTTTGTATGATCAATCCATTCTTTTGAACTGATGCAGTTGTTTTGTTTTAAACTCTGCTAACCAGGCCTCAGTGCATGTGCTCTGACCCCTAAAACTTGTTAAAATTGGCTTTACTCCTAATTGCCTTATTTAATGTACCTATAAGTTCCTAGTTTATGATATAAAGTGTACCCAGGGCATGTAAGTTGAATATCACTAGTCAGCTGCAGCATATAAGGTGCCACCACTAAAGAGGCAATGCAAAACATGTCTGTAGGCCTGCCATTATTAACCTGGCTGTGCAGGTTCAAACTGCAAATACAATATGCCATAATAACCCCTTTTGACAGGCCTAAACCCTCATTTTAAAAATCAATAAGCCACCTCTGTGTAGGCCTTAAATGCTTATAAGTCAGGACACATGATATTTAAAAGTGGGACATGTAAAAGTTTAATGTTAAACATGTACGTACAAAGACAATGCACTAAAAGCCATTTTGACAGTATCAGTGTAAGCTGTTACACAGAAAAGCACTGGGAAACATTATTAAAGATAATAAAGTTATCTCCACCCAGGAAACAGATACAAATTCATTCTCTGGCTGCTTGGACTATTTATAGAGTGGTAAAGAGGGGCACTCTGGGATTGTTTGCTATAGGACACAGAGAAACTGCTGCAAAACTGGGAAGGGTTACCCCTGGAAACATCTCCCTATTAGGAATCAATTCTCCCACATGTCAGTGCCAGACCTAAATGTGGCACCCTGGGGTACCTTCTTCAGAACACCATTGGACTTCTGAAAGACAGAAGAAGGACTGCACCTGGTGTTCAGACCTGTGAGGAGAACTCTAAATGCTGGATTACTCCCCAATTGTACCCAGGACAAACAAGTGGATTCCAAGGTTCAATTATTTGACCTCTTGTGAAGCTACAGGGACACAAAAGCTGCAAGAAGCCTACTTTCCTGAAGGAGCCCGGCTAACCATTTTCAAAAGGGCCTTCTCTTGACACTGCTGCTGGCTTCTGTTGCAGTGAGTCTTAACCACTAAGTGGTGCCCTCCAGGTCTGGATCCTTCACTGGTGTTAGGTTATACTTCTCCTGTTCCAAACTACAAGAGGTGGGACTTGAAAACTTGTTTTCCAACTTTCTTTGTGGAGAAAGAATGGAGACCAGGGCTGCTGTCGAGGCCACAGCCATCAATGTTGAATCACCAATCAGCCTCAACTTGTTGGCTTGCCCCGCTGAAGGCGATTTGCCTTCCAGAATTTTTTTTAAGTCCAAACATAGAAACCTTCCCTGCAACGTTGAGCAGCATGCAATCAACATCAAAATACTCCTGGACACAGACTTTGAACTTCGCCTACTCTGGGCATTTTTGCCTTTATTGACTAGGAGAAAGGGACCCAGCGCTTCAGCAACCTACCATTGTTAGGAATTGATTCAGATCCAGCTTGCAGCTTTCCCTGCCAATGACTTGTCTACAAAGTTTTTCTCAATAAAACTTCCTAAGCCGAAGGCAAACGTTCCACTGGGATGAACCTATTTCCTGTATCCGATGTGTGATCCATCACGGTCAGTCTTAACTTTTGACTTTGTCCCCATCTAGTGTGACCAGACACCCGCAGTTGGTGCTTTGTGCTTTTTGGTGCTTTTTTCCTAAAAAAACTAAATTGTATCTTCAGTTCTCCGTGGAGTTATGTAGTTTTGGAGTGAAATATTCAAATTTTTTTGATAAATTGGTGTGGGACTATGTATTGTGTCATGTTTTAACTGCTTTTGCACTTTCAGATGTTTTACATATTTTCATAAGTTAAGCCTGACTGCTCTGTGCCACAGCTACCAGAGATTGAGCTCAGGTTTAAATCACTGGAACCTTTTACTGGAGCTAATAAGAATAGTGTAGTGACACTATTACTTGTGGGGGACTAACATCAATTCCAAAAATTATCTCTCACACTTACATATTCGTAATCTGAGTTTTCCCTAGTTGTCTTCTTCTGTTCAGTTATTTTTGAAATCTTCATCATGTATCTTCGAAATACCTTGCAGTCTCAATCACTATCAGCCAGTGCTAAATAACTGTTTCTGTTCTTCCACAGATGTCCACTTAACAAAGAAAGCCAGGAGACTATGGGCTCACAATGACATTATACTGAACTATTCCATGTGGCCAATGCCAGTCCTGGAGCACCATTTGGTCTATATTTGACTATGATAAACCATTGAATGTCACAATCACTGTTCCTTTGGCAGAGCCCACTTCACTGCTCTGGCAAATCAAATTTTTGCAGTGCTGTCAAGGAATCTGGAGCGAATGGCCAGGCACCAGAAAGAAATTCCTGTTTTCATGAAAACCTTAGTACTCATCAAAGTTTCACCCAATGCTGCAGGTATCCGAGAATAGCTGAAAATGTCGGAGTAGTCGTCCTTCATATCTATGACTGGGATTATGGCTGCTCCTTTTATAATTTCCACCCAGATCCATTTGCAACTTGAGTGATGGAAATAACACTCAAGCCTTTAGCATATCAAATGTGGGGCAGAATGGTTTAAAAGCTTTAAGTGGGACCCAACACATGTAAGTTTTGAAAATAACATTGGATTACGCACAGATGACTTTCTCCATGAAAATCTCTGAGGCCACTCAATGAATATCCACAACATTTTAATGGCACAGCAGCCATTCTATCATTCAATGCATTTTCTTAGATTGATTAACTTTATACAGCCATTTTGAAGATTGACTAAAATGTGATTGTCAAGTGCCATGTACCTGTGCCGTATATATCAAAAAATTATTCCAGTATCTGGATGATTACAGATACTCAAACCTCTGAATTTTCATAGAAGGTAATCTGCCTTTTTGTCTTTTTTGTTGCCTTTTTCTGAACCCTCTTTATGCAAGACTTAGAACTCTGTCTGTGCACTGTTGCCCCTGTCCACCAGTAGGTAAGGAAGTGTGCTCTGTCTTTGAACGTAGTAAGATTGATTTACCACTTGATTGACATATTTAATCTACCTATAAATCTTTACTAATGCTGTTGGAAATGTATCTAGGGCCTGGAAGATAAATGCTGTGCCTATTGTACCATGGCATCCACAGCGTGAGCCTACAACAACTAGCTTCAGGCTGACCATTGCAGCCTGAGTGCTGCAGTTTAAAACCTGCAGTATGACCTGTCAAAACACCTCTTTGACAGGCAAAGATCTCCTTTTGAAATATTAATTAGGGGTGGGAGAAATAGTTTGTTCTACCAAGGGAACTAGTGGAATTTTGGCAAGAGTAGCACAGAGTTCCAGCTAAATTCTGCTAATCACTGCATGGCTGAATGTTTTCTCATGTACAGCACCAGTATGGTGAGTTGGGGAGCATGAGCAAGATTTGGCATCCCCTAGCATGATTTCTGGTCACTCGGAGGACACCTGGTGAGATTTGTCTAATCTACTTGAGTGACAGGAAAATCAACTTTGGTACTTGCACCCTCTGGCTTGCTGTGTGGTACCATTTGTGCTGATTTTCCAGCAGGGAACACATTCCCTGCGCTAAATCATAGTGAGAGTAACACAACATACCCATTTCTGCCCATTGATTTAACTTCACAGAATCTTGCAGAGATTTTATGTAACTCCGTAGAATTCCACAGAGTCACATTTAACCCATCCTAATATTAATAAGTCATACCTTCATAGGCCTAATGGCCCACAAGGTAGGGTGCAAGATATTTAAAAGTGGAACATTTGTAAAATTAATGTTACTATGTGCTAGAGCACCACAGCCCTACAAACTATTTTCAATGGCTGGCCTGGCTGTCTTGTACTGAAAACCAGAATACACATTAAAATATAAATTTTGTATCTCATGTTTCAGAAACAGCTAAAAAGTAATTCAACCACTCTTTTTAATATTTATGAAAAGCCCAATTAATAGTCAAGTTGACTTTTAAAAAGATATTTAAGAAAAGTAACTTTTAGAAAGTAACTTTTTTCCCTGCCTGAAGCTCCTGGAGGCTAATTTACATTTGCTCTCCAGCATCTGTCAATCTTACCTTACGGGGGTGTGAAAACTACTTTCAGAGTGCTTTCATCCCCTGGCAGAAAGATCAATTTGAAAGGGGACTTGCACTGCCACAAGTAAATGTCACGTGACATCTGGAAAGCCCAAGTCCTTTTCTACATCACAAGTCTGGCAATGATCCAGGCAAGAAAGCTACCTCTATAATTGGTTTTGCACGCATCCAGTGTGAGGGACTGCTCATAACTATGCCCATACATCTGAGTGGGCACATAGGCTCTGTACAGGGGGGGTGGGGTTTCCGCCGCTTGGAATATGGGAATAAGGTGCATTGTGGGATTATTTACAGTAGGGCAAGCAGGGACTGTTGCAAAAGTAGGTAGGTTTGACCCTGGAAACTTTTACTTCATTGGTTAGGGAAAGGCCAGGAGTCACACCCACCCATTAGTAGTTGCCAGGCATAATTGAGTCACCAATTGCATCATCCTCAAAAACATTTCTGGACCTGCAGAAGATTAGAACAGGACTGGACCTGCTGTCTGTGACCTGATAAGATCCCTGAAGGATTGTATTTGCTCCTTCTTATACTCAGGACAAAGAAGTAGACTCCAATAGTCAGTTGCCTGACCTCCCCTGTGGCTACAGGGATCCCAACAAGTGGCAAGAGGCCTTTTCCCAAAAGTGCCCCACTGACCATTGGCAACTGTACTTGAACCAGACTTTGTATTGGGCCTCTGCCTGACACACAAAGACTCTTAGGGGGTCATTACGACATTGGCAGGCGGCGAAGCGGTAACCGCCGTGCGGCCGCCAATGCGGCCGCACTCCCACGGCCCTCATTACGACATTCCAGCTGGGCCGGCGGGCGCAAACCAAGTTTGCGCCCGCCGGCCCAGCGGGGATGAGGCAGCAACATAGGAGCCGGCTCCTAATGGAGCCGGCGGTGTTGCGGCCGTGCGACGGGTGCAGTTGCTATGCAGACAGTGAAAAGCTGGCCGGGGCCCTGTTAAGGGGGCCCCTGCACTGCCCATGCCAGTGACATGGGCAGTGCAGGGGCCCCCAGGGGCCCCAGGACACCCCTTACCGCCAGCCTCTTCCTGGTGGTGCAAACCGCCAGAAACAGGCTGACGGTAGGGGTGTCATAATCCCCAGGGCAGCGCTGCTTGCAGCACTGCCCTGGCGGATTATCACCGCCGGGGCTAAAACGGCAGGAAACCGCCGGCCCCGGCGGTGCGACCGCGGTGCTACCGCCGAGGTCGTAATAAGGGCCTCGGACGCTACATTACCCCTGGCGGTCTCCGATCGCCAGGGTCGTAATGACCCCCTAAGTCCCTTTCACTGAGATCCTGGGACATATGAGTGTACCTGTTCAACGTTTGAACACCAGAACAAAGTTTCGAAACTTTAAAAAAAACGTTTCCTCCAGAGCTTTAATAGGAAACACCAGAAAAACTACTTGGCAGGCAGTTCCTTGGTTTACTCAAAACTCAAAGACCTCCACATCTCAGAAAAAGTGACAAATTCCCATTCTGCATTGGAACTTAGAAGTTTCAAATCTTTTCTTAAAAAGAAAGTGGCATTGTCACTTTCTGAAGTAGGACTTGGAAACTTTAAACATTTTTTTGACTTCCAGACATTAATTTGGACCACTTGGTGTATTTGATTCGAGCACCATTGTGGTTGGCTTGAAATCATGCATAGCTCACAGTCTACCTCTTCCACAGACTATTATTGCCATTTGACCTCTGCTTTTTGATGCTATTTTTACTTAAAACTTTAAAAGTCTATGGGGGTCATTACAACCCTGGCGGACGGTGTTAAAGCTGCGGTAATACCGCAAACAAGACGGCGGACAAAAAAAGGGAATTATGACCGTGACGGAAACCGCCAACATAGACAGCCACTTTAACACTCTGACCGCTACGGCGGTACAGTCAAGCAGCGCGGCGGTCACCGCCAACAGACAGGCGAAAGACAATGTACCGCCCACAGTATAACAACCCGCCAATCCGCCAACTTTTCCGGGGCGGATTCACCGTGGATAAAAACACGGCGGAAACAGCTTTTTCAATGGGAAAACGCTCACCTCAACACACTCCATGAGGAAGGAGGCCACCATGGAGACCGAACTACAAATACTCCCTGCACTTGTCTTCCTGCTCCTCTACGAACACCAGCAACGTAGGCGCCGAAGACAATGGTGAGTACTGCACCTATGACATAGGGGAGGGGGGAGGCAAAAGTCATCGACACACACACGCAACACCCCCACCCCCAACCCGACCCTCACCCACTACAACACACACACCAATGCATTTCCAAATATTACAGTAACAACCCACAAGCCCCCCGGAAGAATGCAAAGACGAAAGGACATGAGTTCAACCATTGTAATGTATCAAAATACAGTAACCAAATATATACAGATATATATAAACATTCGAAAATCATACATCATGATTAGTACTGCAGGTATGCACATATCAATGTCCGTGGACCACTGGGCCCACAATGCATGGGCGAGGCCCACACGAGATACCTGTCCACAAACGGAGAGAACACTGCAGGGGCATCAGATAGAAATACAACAGGCAACTCAGGGGGAAGGGAAGGGGGGGGCACCTCAGCCGGATTACAGCACCACGCCAGATCCACAACGGGGCTCCATGCCCATTGGTGTATCCTGGGGAGTGCAAAGCCACAGTCTCTCAAGTCTCTCCAGTGGGTGGGTTGCCCACTGTACCATCCTGGGGAGTGCAAAGCCACAGTCTCTCAAGTCACTCCAGTGGGTGGTTTGCCCACTGCTTTATCCTGGGGAGTGCAAAGCCACAGTCTCTCAAGTCTCTCCAGTGGGTGGGTTGCCCACTGTACCATCCTGGGGAGTGCAAAGCCACAGTCTCTCAAGTCACTCCAGTGGGTGGTTTGCCCACTGCTTTATCCTGGGGAGTGCAAAGCCACAGTCTCTCAAGTGGATAACAGTCTCCACTGGTTCTGGAGGGGGACTGGTGCCCAGAGTGCTTCATCCTGTGAAGGACAGACAGAATGGATGCAGGTCTCCACTGGTTCTGGAGGGGGACTGGTGCCCAGAGTGCTTCATCCTGTGAAGGACAGACAGAGTGGATGCAGGTCTCCACTGGTTCTGGAGGGGGACTGGTGCCCAGAGTGCATCACGCTCCCCGTGACGGTCCCAGTTCCGTCACTGTCCCAGCTGCACATGGGCTAACAATGCTTGATTTGGCGGTCTTTGCCTTGTTCAGCGGTCTTCACCATGGCGGTATTTGCCCTGTTCAGCGGTGCTTGCCTTTGCTGTCTCTGACCTGTTCAGCGGTCTTCACCATGGCGGTCTTTGCCCTGTTCAGCGGTGCTTGCCTTTGCCCTGTTCAGCGGTCTTCCCCATGGCGGTTTTTGCTCTGTTCAGCGGTGCTTGCCTTTACTGTCTTTGCCCTGTTCAGCGGTCTTCACCATGGTGGTCTATGCCCTGTTCAGCGGTGCTTGCCCTTCCTGTCTCTGACCTGTGCAGCGGTGCTTTGCCATGGCGGTCTTTGCCCTGTTCAACGGTCTTCACCATGGCGGTCTTTGCCCTGTTCAGCGGTGCTTGCCTTTGCTGTCTTTGCCCTGTTCAGCGGTCTTCACCATGGCGGTCTTTGCCCTGTTCAGCGGTGCTTGCCTTTCCTGTCTCTGACCTGTGCAGCGGTGCTTTGACATGGCGGTCTTTGCCCTGTTCAGCGGTGCTTGCCTTTGCTGTCTCTGACCTGTGCAGCGGTGTGTGGCATGACGGTCCCTCAGTGCCCTGCTGGGCTGTGGCTGCCGGGGCCCTCCAGGTCACTGACTCTGGCGGTGGTCTCCGGACCAGTGACGATACTGCTACCCTCCAGGGCACTGACTCTGGCGGTGGTCTCCGGACCAGTGACGATACTACTGCCCTCCAGGGCACTGACTCTGGCGGTGGTCTCCGGACCAGTGATGATACTGCTGCCCTCCAGGTGGCGGTGGTCTCCGGACTAGTGACGATACTGCTGCCCTCCAGGGCACTGACTCTGGCGGTGGTCTCCGTACCAGTGACGACAGTGCTGGCGGTGGCGTCCCGGCCGGCGGGGAGGATGGCGGCCTTCTCTGCCGTGCTGCTCTTACCAGACTTTGGAGACTTCTTCTGCCCCTTCACCACCTTGGGAGGAGTTACAGCTGACTCGGCACTCCCCCCGGGACCCTTGTGAGCTGTTTTGCCGGCAGGAGTCTTCACCCTCTCCCGCCGGCCACTTTCCAACTTAAGATGCTTTACAGGGGGTGGACTGGCAGTGCTTTGGCTCCGTGTCACACTGGCTGCCCTGGTGGCCGGTGCACTCCACACACCTTTAACACGCACCACTGGTAACGGACTTTTTTTGGCTGAGGTGCTACTACGGGATCTATGAATTGGAGGGGTGGGGGTGGTGGGAAAGAGGTCAACGTTGCTGAGGAAGAGTTTCTGATGAACACTGGGATGGGTAGCTGGAGGGGGTCTGGGAATGGAGGAAGAGGAGGTGGTTGTAGGAGGTGTAACTTTAGGTGATTTGGGTGCAGGTGCAGGTACTGGAGGCTTTCGTGAGGTGGATGGATGTTGGGTGTGTGGGTGCCCGCGTTTGTGTACTTTGGGAGGGGGCGTCACAGACACACTGGGAGTGGACACAGGGGACGTGTAAATGGTAGTGGGGGTGGTGAGTGCAGGTGAGCGGGGTGTGGTGCTGGGTGTTCTGGTGCGAGTCCTAGTGCCTGTAGATGTATTGGATGCAGGTGAGAGTATAGACGACACTGGGAGGGAAGAGGGAGACGACGACGAGGGGGACACAGTGGAGGCAGTGGATGTTGCTGTGTCTGTATGTGGGTGATGCTTGTGTGAGTGCCTGTGGGATGTGAGGGATGTGTGGTGCCTATGTTTGCCTGAGCTACTTTTGTGTGTTGAGGTGTGTGCATGCTTGTCTGATGGTGTGGTTGGGATAGGCTGGGGTACAGGGGATTGGGTCTGGGTGGAGGAAGTTGGAGGGGGGAGGCTAGACACAGGGACAATGGCTGCCATCAGTGCTGAGGCCAGAGATTGCAGGGATCGATGATGGGCAGCCTGACCAGAATGAATGCCCTCCAGGCCAGGAATGCATTAGTGTGTTGCAACTCCCTTTCTACACCCTGGATGGCATTCACAATGGTAGACTGCCCAACAGTGAGTGACCTGAGGAGGTCAATGGCCTCCTCACTGAGGGCAGCAGAGGTGGCAGGGGCTGAGGTGCCTGGGGCAAAGGTGATGCCCACCCTCCTGGGTGAGCGGGCACGGAGCGAAAGCTGAGGGGCTGCTGGGAGGGTGGTGCTGGTAGGGGGGTGGGGCTGTACCTGTAGAAGTGGGGGGCACAGATGGTGCCGCCACCACAAGGGAGCTCCCATCGGCGGACGAGTCCGTGCCGCTGTTTGCTGATCCGGTGACCGACGTGAAGCTCCCCTCGCCGTCCGTCCCACTGGTGTATTCAGAGTCTGTGGTGTGGCCCTCCATGGCCATGTGGGATGCAGCTCCCTCTTGCTCCGGTGCCACTGTACCTCCGCCTGATGATGCTGATGCACAAACAAACAGGGAGAGCACAAAAAGGGGGGGGACGACAGAAGAAAGACAGGTTGAGTGCATGGCTTACCGCTACCGTTGGCGGACAATACAGACACAGCAGCCCCCTGTACTATGCCGTGCTCTTGGCCTCTACAGATGCAATTCCTGGGATATGGCCTACATGGCTATGAGTGTCATCTGTCCACATAGATGACACAGGGGTATGTATACCTGTACTTGGCACTCTACAGAGGTGGGGTGGAGGGCCACAGGGCCATGCCTTATGAAGGGGCCTAGCCTACGTAAATCGCCCTGGCCTAGGGAAACCCACAGCCCTCCTCCCCCACCCAGACCCCTCCACTGCGCGCAAAGTCCGCAGAAAGAGAGTGTTCTCACCCCCTTGTGTCTGCTGTGATGCCCTCAAGCGCCCATCCAACTCAGGGTAGGCCACCGCCAGGATCCGGAACATCAGGGGGGTCATGGTGCGACGGGCACCCCTCCCACGTTGGGAGGCCATCCCCAGCTGAGCCTCCGCCGTCTTCTTGCTCCAGCGGCGAATGTCCTCCCATCTTTTACGGCAGTGGGTGCCCCGTCTCTGGTGGACCCCCAGGGTCCGGACGTCCCTGGCGATGGCACGCCAAATGTCCTTCTTCTGGTGGGCACTGACCTACATGACATGTACAGGGGAAGAAGAGAAGTCATTACCAACTGCACCATCGAAGTGAGTGGCCCCCATCCCTACCCTTGCCATGTGGCACATGCATTCACAGTCCTTCATGGTCGCAGAACTCTGCCCCCTTCCTACTGACATCCAGCCCTCTCCACCCAGCATAGCCCATCCAACGTGCTCCCTGTGTACTTACCTGTTGGTCTGGAGGACCGTAGAGTAGCGTGTACTGGGGGAGGACCCCGTCCACGAGCTTCTCCAACTCCTGAGCAGTGAAGGCAGAGGTCCTTTCCCCAGACGCAGCAGCCATTGTCTCTTCCAGACCGAGGTCACAGCAGCATTTGCAGTGTAGGTCCTCTCCTGTCGAAGATCAGGTATTGAGTGATTGAACAGATAGAAAATGGCGGTCACGTCCACGGCGGTGACGTCCGTGGCGGTGCGTATCATCACCCCCGGCGCACTTCATCATTGGCTCCTGGGACCCATAGGGTCCAATGTTAACCAATGCAGCATTGCGCTGCGGTCTACGACCGCCTTCCGCGACGGTGTACAACGCCAGCGCAGATACCTTACATCCCATTGTCCCAGTTTAGAGGTCAGGCAGCCGCCATTTCGGGGGCCCACATGGCTTCATTTACTACTGTGTCGCACATACCTAGGCCTACACTCAACACACATACAGGAAGAGTTTTGTATTTGGTGTCGTGTTCTGTGTAGCTGTGGGTACATACCTGAGAATTTGTTGACTCTGTGGTCGCTGTTGTCCTTCTTAGGCACCGTCAGCTGGGACATTTGAGGAGATGGCGGAATCCTCCGGTGTACCGACCGCTGGT
This sequence comes from Pleurodeles waltl, assembly GCF_031143425.1. NCBI lineage: Eukaryota > Metazoa > Chordata > Amphibia > Caudata > Salamandridae > Pleurodeles > Pleurodeles waltl. The sequence continues at coordinate 792,256,466 of NC_090445.1, forward strand.
GGACCTGTTAACAATGGAGGAGCGACATTTGATCATCACCTACAGGTTTGACTGTGCCACAATCCAGGAACTGTGTCCCCAGTTGGAGCCAGACCTGATCTCACCAATCCGCCATCCCACAGGAATACCCCCTGAAGTGCAGGTGCTATCAGTGCTCCATTTCCTTGCAAGTGGATCATTTCAAACAACAGTGGCCATGGCATCAGGGATGTCCCAGCCTATGTTTTCCAATGTGTTGTCCAGAGTGTTGTCTGCCCTGCTGAAACACGTGAGGAGCTACATCGTTTTCCCTCAGGTGGAGAATTTGGATACAGTTAAAGGTGACTTCTATGCCCTGGGACATATCCCCAGCATCATACGTGCTATTGATGGCACCCATGTAGCTCTGGTCCCCCCACGCAGGAGTGAACAGGTGAACAGGAACCGGAAGAGTTATCATTCCATGAATGTACAGATGGTATGTTTGGCAGACCAGTACATCTCCCAGGTAAATACTATGTTCCCTGGCTCTGTGCATGACGCCTACATCCTGCGGAATAGCAGCATCCCTTATGTGATGGGTCAACTCCAGAGGCACCGTGTGTGGCTATTAGGGGACTCTGGTTACCCCAACCTGTCATGGCTATTGACCCCAGTGAGGAATCCCAGGACCAGGGCAGAGGAACGCTACAATGAGGCCCATGGGCGGACTAGGAGGGTGATCGAACGCACCTTCGGCCTCCTGAAGGCCAGGTTCAGGTGCCTCCATATGACAGGTGGTTCACTATTCTACTCACAAAGGAAGGTGTGCTAGATCATCATCGCCTGCTCGATGCTTCACAATCTTGCTTTGCGATGCCAGGTGCCTTTTCTGCAGGAGGATGGTCCAGATGACGGTGTTGTGGCAGCTGTGAAGCCTGTGGACAGTGATGAGGAGGAAGCTGAGGAAGAAGACATAGACAACAGGGAGTCAGTCATACAGCAATATTTCCAGTGACACACAGGTGAGAACAATTTCTTTACTATTACATTCACTTTCACACTTCTACCTCCATCCTGTCTGTCAACTAGAAGCAGTATTTGGTAACTGAGTTGTACATTTCCATTACGGTTTCACAGGTGTGGTTACCAACGTGTGTCATCTGCTTGCATCCTTCATGGACTTGTGATGTGTGACATAGGTATGTTGGCATTACATTTGAAAACGCATTTTGTCACTGTAATTGGTAATACACATTTTCAAAATCACAGACTGACTCCAGATTGTTTTGTGGTTCAAGGGTGTTTATTGAAGTGCTAATTATTGGAGGGGGTGGCAAAATGGTGATGGGTGATGGAGGAGGAATGTCCATGGCAGAGTCCAGTCTATTAGTCTCACAGGTGCACTGCCCATATGGGCATAGGAAGTGGACCTGGGGAAGTTCCAATCTGGACAGGGTAACAAAGTGAGACAGTGGGATGACAATCAGGGTGATCTCATTTCCTGGCGGGGTCTTGCCATCTTGCTCTGTCCTGTTCCTGGATCTCAGGGACCGCTTGCGTGGTGGTTCTCCGTCTGCAGGGGGTGGGGTGCTGGTGTGGTGGTCCTGTGGCGGGGCGTCCTGTCCACTAGCGCCGGCAGAGGTGGTGGGCAGTTCATCATCCAGGCTAGTGTCAGGGGACCCTTCGAGTGCCATGGTGTCCCTCATGGTCTTTTGTATGTCCTTCAGCACCCCTACGATGGTGCCCAGGACGGAGCTGATGGTTCGGAGCTCCTCCCTGAACCCCAAATACTGTTCGTCCTGCAAGTGCTGGGTCTCCTGAAACTTGTCCAGGACCGTAGCCATCGTCTCCTGGGAGTGGTGGTATGCTCTCATGATGGAGGAGAGGGCCTCGTGGAGAGTGGGTTCCCTTGGCCTGTCCGCCCCCTGTCGCACAGCAGCCCTCCCAGTTCCCCTGTGTTCCTGTGCCTCCGTCCCCTGGACTGTGTGCCCACTACCACTGCCCCCAGGTCCCTGTTGTTGTTGGGGTGGTGGGTTATCCTGGGTTCCCTGTAGTAGTGGACACACAGCTGATTGACGTGTCCTGGGTACGGAGGTATGGGCCCGCTGGGTGGGTGCTGTGCTGGTGTTACCAGAGGGTGGAAGGTCAGTGTTGGGATGTGCCTGTGCAAGGGGAACCGACTGTCCCGAGGCCCACGATGGTCCAGGGTGGTCATCTGGATCCAGTTGGCCAGAGCTGCTGTCGTCACTGTGGGCCTCTTCTGTGGGTGGAGTGGAGATGTCTGGACCCTCCTGTGTGGTGACGTTACGTAGTGGTCCTGCAGGGGTATAAGAGCATGATTATTGCATGTGTGTGTGTCATGGTGTGCAATGGGTGGATGTGCGTGTACCCCAGTGCAAGCATTCCTGTGTGGGGGCTTGTGTGATGATGGTTGGGGGGTTGTTATGGGTATGTGCAGTGGGCATGCTTTAGTGATGGGTGTCCATGCTTAGTTGTGTCATGCAGGGCTTGGTGTTGGGATGTGTGGTTTGTGTTATTAGTACATTAGTGAGGAGTTGTAGTGATAGGGGAGGGGGTGAGGGTGGGGGTGTGTGATAGCATGCAGGTAGGGTGGGGGATATGATAGTTAAGATTTGACTTACCAGTGTCCATTTCTCCACCGACTCCTCCGAGGCCCTCTGGATGCATGATGGTCAAGACCTGCTCCTCCCATGTTGTTAGTTGTGGGGGAGGAGGCGGGGGTCCGCCGCCAGTCCGCTGAACTGCGATGTTGTGCCTGGAGACCACGGAACGCACCTTCCCCCGTATGTTGTTCCACCTCTTCCTGATGTCCTCCCGATTTCTTGGATGCTGTCCCACAGCGTTGACCCTGTCAACGATTCTTCGCCATAGCTCCATCTTCCTGGCTATTGAGGTGTGCTGCACCTGTGCTCCAAATAGCTGTGGCTCTACCCGTAAGATTTCCTCCACCATGACCCTGAGCTCCTCCTCGGAAAACCTGGGGTGTCTTTGGCGTGACATGGGGTGGTGTAGGTGATGTGTGGGGTGGTGTATGTGTTGATGAGTGTGGTGATGTGTGGTGGTGTGGGGTGTTTTGAGCGTGGATGTTGTGTGGGTGATGGTGTTGTGTGCCTCTGTGTGGTGGGGTTGTCTATTCTGTGCTCTCTCTCTGGCCTTCGTCAATCAGTTTTGGTCGTAGGGGTTTGTGGTTGATGTGGGTGTGTGTTTTATATTGTGTTGGGTGTGTTGGAGTAGTGTTTGTATGTGTATCAGGTGTGTGTATTTGGAATTGTCCAATGTGGCGGTGTTTTGGAGATGTGTGTGTATTTTGAGCGCGGCGGTGTGTACCGCCAATGGAATACAGCGGTTGAAAGACCGCCACGTGGATTCGTGGGTCGTGATACTGTGGGCGTGTTTCTGTTGGCGTGACGGTGGAGGTTTTGTTTTCGCTAGTTTATCACTGACCTTTGTTGTGGCGGACTTGTGTGAGTGGCAGATTCCGAGATGTGGGTCATAATAGCTGTGGCGGAATTCCGCAGCCGCAGCGGTGTATTGGCGGTCTTCTGCACGGCGGTAAGCGCCTTTTACCGCCAATGTTGTAATGACCACCTATATCTCCAGTGCACCTTATTTTATTTTTCTGATTTCGGTGTTGTTTTGCTTAATACAATTTATTACTTCTTTAATTCATTTTGAAACTTTATTTTTTGATGTTTTGACTTTATTACAACATTGGTACAGCATTAATACTTTATACATTGCCCTAAATTAAGCCTGTCTGTTCTGTGTTATAGTTACCAGGGGGTTGAGCTTAGATTAATTATTGACTTTGAGGCTTTAACCTATTACACATTGAGGTGGGCAGTCAACCAAATAATAATCCACTTTCTTACATTTGTGAACATTAGAAGGAAACAATAAAAGCAACACAGTGTGACAGCCATTCCTGCATGTTATACAAAATACAGTGCTGTCCCCCACCCGCTATACTGTCTGACATTATCAGAGAAATTCCTTCAGCCCAACGCCCTCTGGTTTTGCCAGGATCAAGTGAGAGGATACCAAAGGCACACTGGACTTTAGTAAACTCACCACCCTGGTTAAGGTTTTGTTTTGGCACCTCTCTGGCCTTGCCTAAGGTTGGGGATGGTTAATCCTGTAAAAACTCCAATGGTGAGACAGGAAGTGTAAAACAAGGCAGGTGCAACTAACCACCTAGTTGGGGAGGGATGCTAAACAAAATAGAAAGGACAGCTAATAGCTGCTCCGTTTTGCTGACACTCTGCCATGTACAAGTTAGAGCAAATATAGCATAATTCTTTAGTGTCAGTGGGAATCATAAACAGGTGGTGGCATGGTCAATCAGTTTACCTTTGGATATAAATGAAACCAACTGGCCTTATTAAGGCTTCTTGATAGTAGTATTTAATACATTCTAATATCAATCTTGTATCTGCCACACTTCTGCTGTAGTTTTTGTTAATAATCCATATTGCTTTGTTTAAACATGGCTTTTTTCTTAGATGCAATTCTATGTTCAGGGTAGGAATTGAGTGGGTCCAGGTCAGCCACAAAAAGAGAGGAAAGCAACAAAGCAAATGATAAGAGAAAGGCAACTGACATTGACAGGAAAGCTGTTCAACTTTCAGCAAGGATGGGCTCTGTACTATGATACTCAAAGCTGACTCCTAAAATGAGATATCTTGGCATTGAAATTGTGCAGGATGTGGTTAAAATCCCAGATATTAACTTTAAGGCTGTGATAAAAGAGGTACAGTCACTTTTGGCCAGCTGGTCTCATCTACCCTTAACGATTTTTGGCAAGGTAAGTTTCATCAAGATGGTCATTCTGCCGAAATGCGCTTTTATCTTCAAACCAATTCCTCTAGTGTGTAAGAAAGAATGGCTTGGTATGGTTCAGATCAGAATTAGCTTCTTCACCTGGGCATCCAATGGACCACATATTTCATGGAAGAAATTACAGAGGAGAAGAGAGGGTTAGCACTGCCGGATTTCCAGGCATAGGCTTGGGCCTTCCAATTGAAAAACTGCAAGTTTTTATTAAAAGAAACAGTAGCAAGTGGGAGCATGTGTGAGGCTGTGTTGAAATATGTCTGGGGTGGCAAAATTCATTTTTTCTACAAGTTTGGAGACATGAAGTAATATAAAAAAGGTGAGGTTAAAAGTGGTTCATGCTATGGCTTATGTATGGGTGCAGGCCTGAAGAGGTACACAATGTCCTATAATAGTAAATATGCACCGATTTGGGACTCCACTAGTACACCAGAATGAAGGATACATTTGCAATTCCTATCTGGGAATTACCTAGCAGGCTCAGAAAGGTGGGGCTCACTGGTTCAGGATGGAAAATTAACAATTGAAGAAGGTTCTCAAAGGGATCTGCAGAATGGTATATCAGTATTTAAGGTCTGTAATCAAGGGGTGGACCCACAACTAGAGTCAGGAAGTAGGGAGTTTGTCTGAACTTGAAGAATGGATTTGGACAGGAAGAGGAAAAAGGAGGAAGGTCTCTGATTGGTACTGGCTGATTTTGGACAGTATGAATGGGGACCTTGTCCTTCTGGAGGAGCTCTGGGGAAGATGCTTGCCACACCTTCAGATGCAGAATCTATGGCAAGTAGCCATGTGTTTACTTGTATTCTACAGTTAATCCCACCTATCTAAGGAATCACCTTTTCCCTCTACATAGAGTCTTCTGGGCCCTGAACAAGCTATCAAGTGTGGTATGCTGCAAGAAATGAGGCTTGGAAAGAGCTGATGACATACACCTCTTTATAGAATGTCCGGAGTTTCAGCACTTTTGAGAGAAAGTATGCAAGCTAATCAGCCAGATACTCCATGCAGAAATCAAGGTAGCTCAACAAAAAGAAGAGTGATAATGTTTTACCTGATTTTGTTGGCAAGGAGAAGCAGGCGTGAAACATAGATAACTCACTAATATGTGGCAAAGCTTCCTCCAAAGAAGCTCAACAAAAAGAGGAGTGATGATGTTTTACCTGATTTTGTTGGCAAGGAGAAGCAGGAGTGAAACATGGATAACTCACTACTGTCTCTAAGAAGGCCATGTTTTTGGGGGCCAAACACGGACTGGTTGGAGGGGAGTGCTACTGTTTCAAATACTATCAGTGTCCTATGTTTACACTGAACCTTGAACTAGGGACCAGGGGGAAAATGGTCTTGTTCTGTCTTTCTGTTATCAGGCCTGTAAGCCAAACAAGCCCAGTTGAGATAGAAAATGGAGCTATTTATTAGTCGGAAGGTTTTGAGGATTGAGGTAAAGAAAAGAAAGGTGGATGAGGACAAAAAAAAGCTGTCTCCAGCAGACAGCTGGAGCTGTGTGTTGGATGACATCAAAAATAGAAGATGGGGTAGGTAACAGCTTCCATGTCTTGCTGTCCCACATCACCTAGCAAACTGAAGATAAGGTGAATATACATGAAGTACATGATACAAGAGTGAAGAGCATGGAATGGGAGACATAGATAAAAGATCAAGCGTAGAACTGAAATGTCTGAGCCCTCAAGCTGACTTATATGCAACATGATTCAAAGGGGTCCCAGTAAGTTTTCCACCAACCAGGCAGAAATACAGATATCCAACATCAACATTCTCTACGTCCATGAGATGTCAAATGAAGAGTGTGTGATAAGTGGTGTGCCAAACACAGAATAGGTGTAACACTGATATGCACTGATACAACACTTAGGGCTTATAGTTTCACCAGTGCTGTGCTCATTCCAGGCCAGAAACCAGTCTAGAGTGGCTCCAAAATGCTGCTTCCTTCAGTGAACTGTTGAAGCTGGGAAGTAATTGCTCATTCTGGTAGCACACCAGGTTAGGGCCATAAGTCAATAATGTGCTGGATTGCCTGTCTTAACGGTTTTTGTTTCCAAAAGGCAGGGATCATTACAGCTTTCAGATTATGGAGCATGTTACCAGAAGGAAAAGGGTAGCTCACAAGAAGACAGAGGTCAGGACAGAGATCTCAATGCACTTTCATTTTAGTGTCTGAGCTTTGATAATGCAGTAGCCAAAAACTTTGCTCTAGCTCATAAAACCTATAAATTGCTATTAATGTTCATCAAAATAAGTGGTGTAACGAAACTTGAGGGGGCCCTCTTGTACACTAAAATGACCCCCCCACAGACTCACTCAGGAGCTTTCAGGCAAGTGTACTGTGCTTAGAGGGCTCCCTAGAACTCGGGCCCCTCTGAACTGCAGTGGCTGTGGGGGCCTTTGTTACACCACTGAGCATAATCACATAAAACTGAAATTATGCTTGTGAGCCCCTCCCCCTGATGCCATGCTCGTGCCTGCCTACACACTGTTAGCAGAGCAGGAGCCATGGGTGGCAGTTGTGGCTACCGTCCATTTGGTTAAATGCTGGGAGCACCAGGGACTTGAATGGTGGACCCCAGGTCCAATGCCATTGCCATAACTACAACTTTACTCAGCTGGCATTTGCCGTGGTGCTGGGGAGTCGAGGAATCATGGCCAATGAATCTACAGTGGGACCTACAGCGGGAGCTCACTTCAGAGCCACACCACAATACAGTATGCTGCAGTGTCTGAGTTCCCAAGGACGTTATGTTTGTACCAGTGGTTCAGCATTTTATTAGCTAACCAATTATCCAAGGCTGATCGGGCTGACTTTCCTTTCCCATTTCCATTTCTTCACAAAGTTTGCAGTGTTGGCAGCGTGCTGTCACTGCTGCTGCCCCTGTTTGCAGCCACTGTACCCGGCCCGCTCATGGAGGTGGGTGGACCCGAGTGTACGACAGGGCAGTTAGGGTGGGAGTAGTGTCTGTAATCACTGCAACCAGCTATTTCTGACTGTGCTGTGGCGATTTAAGCTCCATTGACCACCTCAGCTCCCAGTATTCCCTGGCGGGCTAGAACCTCTTGAACTCTGTTTTGGACTCTGTTTTGGGTCTGCTTTGCTCCAGTCTTTCAACAATGAGGTAGTAACCAGCACTCTCATTACAACTATTGAGGACAAGAGATCAATCTCTTTTCACCATTCTCTATTTTTGCTATCTTGCCATTTTTGTTGGCCCCTGGGGTGGGTGGAGTCAGTGGTTCAGCAAGACCAGTGGGAGGTGGCAAGTGGCCAATTGAGATTTGCCGTTGCTGGTGTTGCTGGTGGTATACCACGCAGTGGTGTTGAGACCATAACCATCGCTGGAGGAGGAGAGCTTTGCTGAAGTGTGTTTCCTGTCACAGAGCACTAGGAGCCATTAGTCGCTGTTAGGTGCATGGGGAAAGGGCCCATCTTACTTTTCTCGAGGGTGATGTAGCGCCGATTGGACGTACTACTCCTTTTACTTCAGCAGTTTTTGGAGGAGGAGGGCAGGTTGGACTGGCTGGGGTGGACCATCTTTTGAACCGTCACATCATCATAATTGGAAGAGAAAAGTGGGTGGACCCCAGACTATTTCTTCACCCCCTGTCACCTCAACCTCAATCAACTGGATGATACAACGTGCTATCAGCAATGAGATTGATCTAACAGAAAGGAGTCTATCTCATAGCTCCGCAGAAGTGATAGGTAGCAAGAGTAGACATGTGGACTCCTCTGGCACAGGTGCTACTCCTGCAAGTCTGTCAGATCAACTGTCCTCTTCAACCCCTGCAACAGCTTGTGCACTGCACAGCACATAGTAGCAGCCAGACCAGCTCTTAGCCCATTTCCTTTGGCCCCAGCCAAACTACAAAAGCAGGTAAAAAAAATGAGGTTTGCGGAGGTGGCTATCAAAACAGAGTCCCCTCAGTCTTGGTCTGCAGACTCAGGTGCACCATTAGTTAACCTTCCTCCATTGGATGACCAGATGTGTGACTCTTCATTAAGTTCTGCTAGGGCAAGTAGCCTAATAGAGGATAGTATAGACAAGTTCAAGGCCCTATTGATAACCAAACTATCCCCAGTTCTTGCCCATATAGACGTCATTGAGCATCATCTTCTTGACTTAAAGGAGATACGGAGATCTGATAATCAGGCCCTTAGTATATTGTTTGCCACAATACTCAGGGAGAAGCCAGGTATAGGATCCTACCAAAAAGTTCCCACGACTTGTCCTTCTTGATGGTGGCTTCAGGACCAGTAGGCTCCTCTTCCATCACCCCAAGTCCTGGGCCTGTCATCGCAAATCCTAATCCAACTAGCCAACATTCTACCATCTACCAAATGAGGCAAGGCAAAAATGGCCCTTTCCCATGCATAATGCCTCAGCTCAAGGACCTGCCAGGGAGCAAGCAGATAACCAACTGCTATTGCAACCTGTGATCAATGTTCCTCCTGCCTCCTGCCCCTATGTAATTATCTTGATTGGAGTACCACCTTTGCATTACAATCAACAGGAATGTCAGGACGACTCATTTAGTAAGACTCTGAACTGGCTGGTTCACTGTAAGAATTTTCCTCTCCACCTGGCCAATAATATTCTGACTACAAGAAGGACTGACTGGGTTGGTGCAGACCTATAGACAGGCAGATGGATTCTATTACTGTTAACTTTAAGTCCACATCCCTGGTTTATCACATTCTCTTTGGGTCTATGAGTAAGCAAAATGTCAAAACAAGTAGTTTAGTATTGCCATTGGGGTATTTTTAAGTCAGGCCCCTGTATTCTGAGAGTTAGTAATAGGGCACCTTGTGGGGCTCTCCCTGAATCTGCCTTGAGCCCCTCGCTTGCTTTAACTCTCACATTACCTACCCATAATTGTTTTTATGTGGTGGCTGATATTGACTGACTCGATGAGGCAGGGAATGGTGTAAAATCAAGAAAATCAAATTAGGCTCACCAGATTTAGTGTGAATTAATCTCACCATGCAAAGCCACATTACATGTAACATATACAATGTCTACTGTAAGGCATTTGGGAAAAAAACAGAGTCGAAGGTAATTAGTTTGCTGTCTGCACATCTGGTGACACTCCCTCTTAAAGTGGTTATGATAGTTGGGGGTGACCTCAACTACCAGTTTGAGCCCTTAGATGTCCATGTTAGGCTTTAAGCACCTGAAGAAGACCACTATTGGTCTATACCAGAGCTTACCACCCGCCCTAAAAAAATGGTCCCCCTTAGCAATTCAACTCAATGCACTTATTTAAGAGCCTGTAATGGGAGGTCATCTGCCAATATAAATGGCAATTTTACCTTTAATCGGCTGGGAAGTACAAGCCTCATTGATGATTTTCTGCTCAATGTCCGGCTGTGGAGGAATTTAATTGATAAGGTTGTTTTATCATGGCCAGACAGCGACTGTAATGCCCTGGCCTTAGAGATAAAGATACATGTTCCCACTGGTAGGGAAAATGGCAATGAGCCCTTTGATACAAGGCTTGTCCTGTCCACTAATAGGCGCAGGGTTAAATGGATCCTTGTTGTTCAATTTAAGGACACGGTTGGTCAGATCTATATCCTGGTTGCGGATGGATCAGGGGAGCTGGTGCAGCTATTTGACCAGTCTGACTTGGAGGGGGAGGCTTTGATTAAATGTAGTAACATACTCTCAGGATTGTTCCAAAACTTGAGACAGCTGTTTTATGTGGAATCTAGTCATGTTGGTAAGAGAGGGGGACCCCCCCACAGAGCACACGAGACAGTATAGTGATGCAAGAAGTACATAATCCTGTGCCTTATAATACAAGATCGTTGGATTATTCAAGATACTAGAAGGGCCTATAAATTTGCCATTCAGGAAGCAAAGAAAGAGTGGGAGAGGAGAAAATGGAAGGGATTGCTAGCAGCCACAAGGCAAGGCAAACATCACTTTTTGTGGAATATAATAGTGACTGGAAGCCTGGAGGGCTCTTGCCCTATTGAAAATCAAATTTCGATGTCTAAATTGGTCAAATAGTTTTCAAATCTCTATTGTAATGTATAGCTGACTGGAGTGCTGGTGCTGCCTATTGACCTAATAGGGCCGCTCTGTGATAATTCAGATTTATTGTTTATTTGCATTGAGGTGGTTGCTCAAGTCAATCATAAAACTATTCCTCATAAAGCTGTGGGCCTTGATAATGTTCCTGAGGATCTCTTATTATATAAGACAGAGGTGTTGGAGTCCCTATCTTGCCCTAATTTTTAGTGTCATTATGAAAGAGGCCGCGAACCCATCATCATGGGCAGGGGCTGAGATCCTTTCTATTTTTAAAAAGGGTGATTGTGATCTTCCGGCCAACTATAGCCTTTTAACCTAACTGATAGCACCCATCAACTTTTCGTGAGGGTAATTTTGTCCACATTGCAGGAATGGATGATAACTGCAGAGATGCTAACACCCTTGCAAGCTGGTTTTAGAGAGTGAACCAGCACTATTGACCAGATTTTGTACCTTCAGTTGCTATACTAGAAGTTTGTCAGTTTGTCCATTAGGGATGGGGGTGCTTCTACGTGCTTTTTCATCGATTTAAAGATGGCGTTCGGCCTTGTACCATGATTTAAACTTTGGCAGGCTCTATCTGACGTGGGAGTTCATCCCTATTTGCTGAAAATTATTATGAGGTTGCACGAGAATAATTTTGCCCAAGTTAGGGGTGGGCATTAGGGGGAACTGACAAATCCATTCCCTACAAATAGGAGGGGTCAGGCAGGGCTGTGTCCTTACCCCCATTCTTTTCATGCTTTCTATTAATGATCTTGCAGATTTTGTGGACCATTGCGAATCTGATGCACCCTGTTTAGCAAACACCAGGGTATCGGCTATAATGTTTGCTGACGACACATTGTTCCTGTCTCAATCCCCCATGGGACTCTAAATAATCTTCACAGATTTGATATCTTTTGCAAACTCAGCGACTTAAAAATTAACATCACCAAGACAAAATATATGGTTTTTAATCCATGTCCAACCATTCGCCCAAATCCTAAACTTAGAAGGTCATTTTTTGGAGCATGTCCACATTCTTTATTACCTGGGAGTTACCCTCAAAAACTTTAACTGGCAAGACCACATTGTAAAGCTCAGACTCAAGCTAAAACAAATCTCAGGGGGGGTAGTGACGTTGCACAGGGGTTCTCAATTTCATCCTGTTTCTCCAGTTCTGCAAGTATGCAATCAGACTCTGCCCTGTATGGTGTTGAGTTATGGGATCACAGGGATGCTTCCACTTTAGTAACAGTTGAAACCCGTTTTATGCGTCAACTGACTGGGCTACCTATTAGTACCCCATTACTCCCCCTTTGGCTGGACTTGGGCCTTAAGAATGAAGCTAGCCTAAAACCCTTATTGTATTGATGCAGAGTCTGGGCAACCCCCGAGCTGAGTGCTGATCAATCTGGCTTAGCTGAGATCTTACATTAGCCTGGTGCCAGTGACATCGCTTGGTTGAAGCATGTGAAAGAAACTCTTGTAAAAATTGGGGTGGCTCATTTATGGAATGATCTTCAGGAGGCCTGCTCAACAGCTAAAGTTCAAATAAAGAGTGCCTTTTGGCAATATTAAACTAATGGAGCTCAAAGCTTTTCAAATTTGGGCTCCTTGACTGCAACATTTCATCAGCAGAAGGATTGTTTTGTTGTGGAACAATTCTAGACAACACTGAACCCGCTCCTGCAAGGGAGAGGTTTCTGCAACTGAGATATGGATATTTCCCGCTTGATTCATATACTGCTAGCTGGTGGGATGACACGAGGCATGGAACTGTGAAGTGCCAGTCTTGTATTGCTTCTCATTAATCAGTTTGCCCCTTTGCCAGAATCTAGGAGTTAGGGCACACAGAGAACCACTGAGAATCTTATCAGACACAAGCCAAAGGGAGTTTTTTGCTGTTTCCACGTTTTTGTGGGCCGTGTGGAGAAATAAATGCAAAAAGATATCCCCAGGGGTGGCTCTGGAGTAACTTTGTCCAGCTTACCAATTTTGACTATGCTTATCTTTTGCTAATAATTATTTATGGTTGGGCTTTGTGTATAGTTTTAAATTCTTTTATGATATTTATATCTGCCGCTATTTTAACTTATTTTATTTATTATGATTTTGATGAATTTTGATGCTAAATTGTTGAATAAAGTTGTTTTGTTTGAAATTATGCTTCAGTTCTCTTGGTTCTAAGGTCAGCATATTACTTTTAACAGTAACCATTTTGGCACCAAAAAAACAGTAAGAGCCAGATTTAAAGTTTGGTGAATGGGACTCCATCTATCAGGTTGGCTGCCCTTGTGGTTCCTGTTAAGGTACAAAAACACTGATGGGCGGCTGCCATTGATTTTGATGACTGCCACCAAACTTTTAAAAGTTTTTATTTTGGGAAAACAAACCCATATTGAAAAAGAAAATAATTAATGGTCCCTATACCTAGAGTGTGGGGGTAATTTTTTCCCCCTTCACCACAAGGTTTTACTTGGCAGTGACAGTCACTACTCTGTTGGGACTTTGTCAAGGGGTAGGGGAGGGGAACGATGAGGAAGGGGGTTAAACAAAAAAATAAAGAAAAAATTAAAAAACTTACCTTTTTTGCCATTCCTCCAACTCCTGTGCCCTCCTGCTGCCTTGCTCCTCTTCTGGGGTCCCATCATTCACCGGGACACCAGCACAGGCTCCCCAGCAATAAATAAAAATATACATTATCTAGGAACTATCTATTTACCTAAATTGAGTACAGAAAGGCTCCGCTAGGCATCTATGTTCCAAATATTATCAGAACACCAGGCACTTCCTTTAGGCTTGTGACAAGACTTATTTGAGGCCATTTAAGGCCATTCATGGTGCGAATGCAAGGATGGTGCTTGAAATGGTCTTAATATAATATAGTTCTGGCCCTGCAACTGGGGGAAATAAAGTTGTTGACTTCTTCCTACCCACAGTGAAGAGGAGGGCAAGAGAGGGTTGGCAGCTCTCATAAGCAACATGCTCCTCTGTTTCTGCTCATTAGCTAACTCATACACGAGCAAAGTTGGACAGGGAGTCAACAAATGAACGGAGCCACGCTCTCTCATAAACCGTCTCAGCACTGGAGGCGTAGGCAGCAAACCTCCACGCAAGATGAGCTATTTCGGGGTCTTTAATGTAATAAACTGTGTAAACTCCATTGAAACTGTTGGTTTTGCCGCGTGCACAGCCAGGAGATACTGGAGATTTGATGAAATTATGTTTTTTCTTATTGCTTTCTGTGCTGTCGGAAACCAGCCAAACTAGAGGATTGCAAAATAATTTTTAAAAGAATGTATATATATTTTTTAAAATGATGAAGAATCCAACGTCCTCCACGCCACTATTCCATCCTTCTCAAGGTACGATTGCGATGCTTAACTTGTTCGAGACTTTTGCATTGGTATTGCGCATTAAGCTGATAAATCACGTAGACAGGGAGTCATTAGTCAAAAATACATTTTCTGGAATCAAATTCACTTAGCGCAGACATACTGTTGGGGAGGGTGAAGAATGAGGGAGTCTGCTGTTACAGGCTTCGCTAAAATCATTGATCAGCCTCTGATTTGTGACAGGCGTACATATTTGAAGTAAAAAATGTCTCTGTGAAACTGGGAATGGAACGAACAAATGAGGACATTGAATCATCTCACCACCCCTGCTGCAAACAATATCTGGGGTTGTGATTGTCTGAAGAAATATAGAATAAGTGAACAATGGGCTACAATCACCAAAGGATATCTTGGATGCTAATTGACTGAACGCGAGAAAAAAAGCCTTTATTGACTTCGCGAAATGTGTTGCACAGGCGAAATAGTGAAGCTGCGCTTGCATGAGGTAGCACGCTTGCAAAAGTTGCACAAGTGCGGACTTTTGCGTCCAGAAGCAAAAAAAATAATTAAAAAAACATAAGCAGGAAAGAGAAACGGGAGTGAAATCAATATATTTCCATATGCAGAATTAGATAGAGTTATTGGCAAGAAGCCATGAAAGAGAATGAAAATGAGGGAAGCACTGATTGTGAAAGCTAGGCGTATATATGACTGAGGAAGGGAACAATCAACATAGGAAGGAAAAAAAAACATATGTTCTCTGATTCAAAAACTGCTCCTTTATAAAAACCGTGAAAAGAAAGATATTTCACCTGAAAATGTTTCAAGTGTGCCCTGGATGTCACTTGCATCAGAGAAATGAAAGAAAACATGGTTCATTTAAAGCTTGGTATATATTGGGCTAGCCTGTCAGAGGAGATTGAGGCTGTGGCTGCTCAGCTGAACACCTCAAACCACTCTTGGTTTGCAAAGCAGGCTCTACTTTTAAAGCACTCAATCTGCAAACCTTTTTTACTTAGAGAAAAACAAACGTCCTATACAAGAGTTTCATCATCATCATCAACACAAGCTTTATTCGGTCAACATAACCATCAAAGCATCATCATATACAGTCAAAATACAGTAAAAAGTCCAAGGAAATATAACAAAAATATAACATCATATAACCATCTTATGAAATATAATCACAAGCAAACATTTTTTAAATTTTTTAAAAGATACTGTATGATAAAAATAATTCGTAAAAACTACTGTTTTAAAAAAGGACTACGTATGTGCCATGCAGCCACAAGGAACTTGCTAACTGCTTCAATCAAGGGCTTAGAAGTATCGCTCCTTAAAATCCTCATTGCTATGCAACACTGATTCAGGCCCAAGGCTCAACAGATAGTACAAATCCACTTTGAGCGTGGAATAGAATAAGCAGGGCAGAAAAACATAAAATGCTCCACCGTTTCTGAGTTACCATAACATATGGGACATAAATCGGATAATGGAGTAGACCCCCATCAGCTTGCAAATGTTAACAGTGGAAGATTCCCAAACCGAAAACATGCATACAACACCTCCCCCGGCAGATCAGGTATAAAATCAAAATATGGTTCAAACTGGGGAACCCACTTAAAATCCATAAGAGTTAGTAAGACGTCCATCGGAGTTACTACGGATTAACTCCGTTCTTACATAGGACCAATACGTTGATTTTAGAGAAAAACAAACGTCCTATACAAGAGTGTGTTGCAAACAAAAAACACAAGTGGTCCAATGTGCTGGGTATTTTCCCTGAGAACCTGAAGGCCACTGTTCATTTCCTCTAACAATTTCCAACAACGGCAGAAAACATTAGTGATGGTCACCCTGCCTTGAATAGAGTGGGGAGACCCTCATTGTGACATGTAATGCCCTTAGGTGGCTGCCAGGGCACAGGCTTACTTTGCTCCAGAATCTATCCAGATTCCGAGTCTTGCGATTGTGCCGGGAAGAGAGTACTGCCAATTCACTATGGTGCTACCGCTTTATCAATCTCTAAAAGTGACCTATATTTTAAAGCAGTGCTTTAAATTGGAAAAAAGTGCAAGTTCTCACCAAATGTAACCTAAAGGGTGGGAGGGGGAGGAGGCTTTATGTGTGTGCTAGACGACAGGGATACAGGGGAAAACATTCTGGGGAGTGTTTCTTGCAATCACCTGTAAAAAAACAAAAAATGAGACTCCAGAAAGGCTTTTCAGACTAGGAAAAAAGTAATCTTTTTTAGAATGACTACTTCTATATAGCGAAGAAGAAAGTGAGCTTCTACTTTATTAAAGATAATGCAATGCTTTCTAAGACTGGCACAAGCATATCTCTTTCAGGGGCCACCTCATGACAAGTACTTCCAGCCCATTGCATTTAATGACACCCTACAGCGTTCTGAGTGCTGTGCTTCTAATGAACCAATTAAATCAACACATTTGGTAGCAATAATGGGTTGGCAAAAAGATCAGAACTTCAAAGAGTGCCCTCGACAATAATAGAAGAAGATATCCGCATATTAAGGCACGAGGGTATTATCACGTGCTGAGTGCATTAAAGCATTGGGTGTATTTTGGCATTAGAGAGGTGGGGTTGTGTGATTCAACACAGTACCATACAATATAATTTATAAAGCATACAGCTGCGTCCAAGGAAGCATCCCAGTGTTAGCAGCAATATTCCAGTAACAACCAAAACCAACAAGAATCCTGGAGCATAACTCCTAAGCAGCAAAAAGCTAATTCTTCAAGAGTTTGTGAAAGACTAGTAGAGAGGGGGAAGAATGATTAGGAGCGAATTCCAGAGTTTGACCGCCAGAAATGCAAAGGGCTCCCCCCTCTTCTTTTCCTGAGCACCCTTGGCACTTGCAAAAGCTTTAATGCATTAGGTAGCAAGTCTCTGCACTGGCAGTAAACGTAAATGTTCTCCTTGAATACAGTGAACCTTCCAGATGAAGGGCTCTGTAGACAAAAATTAATGCCGTGTATTTAATTCGGCTGGAAATGGGCAGCCAGTGCAGTTGACGCAGATAGGCAGAAACTGATAAGCACGCGGGAACCTTTATAATCTGTCAGGCTGCTTTTCATGCCTGCATCACAAGAGAAGGCCACTGCCCCTCAATACCCCTTTGTTGCTGACAATTTCACCTCATCTGTAAGTAATACAAAAAAATATAAGCATCAGACAAAAAACAAGTGTAGCAAATGAGCCACATTCATTCAGTTTGATAATAGTACACACGTACAGACACACACACACGTGCACACCCATACACACGTTTAGGGATTTGGGAGTGGGTAGTGGTATGAGTTGGTAAGGGTATTTTCAGGGTTTAGCAGTAGGTAAGGGTACTGGGTTGAAAGTTTTTTTTATGAATTTAAGGGGTAAAGGTATTTTAGGGTTTAGGGGAGGGTAGGGGCATAGAGCCATAAGGGTATTATTAGGGTTCGGGGTGGTTAGGAGTATTGGGTAGTGAGAGTGTTTTGGGTTTTATGGGTGGGTAGGTGTGAATGGTGGTAAGGATATTTTCGGTTATTGAGGTAGGCAGAGGCACACGGCGGTAAGGAAGGCATTTAATAAAAGTGGGTTTAGTGGATTTCCTCCCAATAAAAAAAAAAGTATATATTTATAAAATGGGAGTCCCAATAAGACAAAAAGACAAATATATATATACACATATAAAATTATATAGATATATATATACATATATATATATATACACACACATATATATATGTATATATATATATATATACACACATATATATATATATATCAACACTTAAATTCGGCAATTCCCTTGCCGCTCCTGACCGCCAATGGTGCCTGGATATGACGCGCGCCACCGCGTCTAACATGAAAACAAAACCTTATTCCTCAATAAGGCAACCGGCACTCCGTGAATGTGCAAAATCAGGTTTAATATGACCAAACAGGAACGTGTTTCGGCATCTCCGCCTTTCTCAACCTGTGGGGGCCTCCATTTTTGCCCCATTTATATACAAGTGATTTTCTTAAAGCAACATGATGACAAAAAATAGTAATAATAAGACATGAAGTGCTTATAGTGTCCATCATACCGCCTTTTGAGATAATATATATATACAACTTAAGCTAATACATCATATATCACATTTGTTTCATCTATATGAAACCAATCCTTGAATAAGAAAAATAATAAATGTAAAAGAATATAATTGTCATTCTTGTCATCAGCAATACAAATTAAGAAAATTAATAAAAAAAAATTATTGAATAAATTGATCATTAATCTACAAGGAACAAAACTGAACTAAATTACCATGAAAAAATATTAAAACCTGTTATATACATGTATATAAAGCAATCGCTCAATCCTCTGCCTGCAACGCAGCAGGCCGAGGCATGGCAGCGATCCCCTAATATTCGAAACAGCTGTCTCTCCCATCTGGGCGACCTCCCTCCAATGCACACAGGACAGTGAAAAATAGCCCCAGCCACTCCATCTTGCAAAAGTGAAATTTATTTGTATATATAACCATAAAAATCACTTAAAAAGCCAAAGGTAAAAAACAAAAAAAACAAAGGTTACAGGGACATTATAGTTCTGAATTTACTCGCACAAAGCCAGAGAATTTCAGCAGTTATAGCTGCACTTAGAAAAGTTGTCATGGGTGCTGTAATATCTGGGGTAATTTGCAGTGCATGGTGAGGGTGGGAGTTATAATAAAGGATGTAGGGGTAGATTGGAGCAGGGTAGATTAGGGTGGGGTAGATTGGGTTAGGATAGATTGGAATGGGGTAGATTGGAGTGGAGTAGATTGTAGCAAAGTGGAGTGGATTAGACTGCTGTAGAATGGAGTAGAGTGGTATAGATTAGAGTGAGGTATATTGGAGTGGAGTGGGACAGACTGGGGTGGAGAAGTGGAGTTGTGTGTTGTGTCATGGATTTAGTGGCATAGGTCAGAGTGGCATGTCGTAGAGTTTAGTGTTGTACAATGGAGTGGAGTGGCATAGAGTGGTGTAGTCTGGAGTATGTAGAATGGAGTATACATGATGTAACGCACTGCCATTACAAGCAAATACATTTTCAATTGAAATGACCATTATATCTGCACCAAAATATGGTTTTACTGCATACAAACAATAATGGTGCTCCTTGCAAATTGCATTTTTTGAAGGGCTTCACTTCCTTCCTGCCACAGAGCGACCTGGATGGTGACATCACACGTAGTGCTGGCACCAATGTGATGGTTACTTCCACTGTGAAATGCTAATCACGTGACCATGTCCTCAGAGTAGAAATGCTATGTATGTTCACATGATAATCATTGCTTTGGAAAAGCCCTATGTGATGCAGTGAGTGCAGGTACTCTCCCTCGGCACAGAGAAATTCCAGTATTCATGCGAAAAATAAGTGCTGCATACATGTCACCATTGTAGAAGAGGAAAGTGGGAGATTTGTTAAAAAATAGTCTGGAGAATGTATTTCTCTCATAGGATTACATTGAAACAGAGAATTTAAGGCAGGAGACAGCCAACATAAAACCATTTTTGGCTTTAAAAATCTGAAGCATCCCATCTGAAATGAGTCCAGTGGCATTAATGTTGCGATACTCCGGTAGCCCATTTAAATCTCTGCTTTCAAGAGTATATATGCAAAGGGTGAGAGAATGTGCAAAGTTTTGTTTTAAACATTCACATTGTTCTTTGGAAAATAGTTCAATAGTGCTAAGATTGCAAAGTAGACTTCTTTGCTGCTTAAACCTGGAAATTATGGCCCTTATTTATTTATTCGGTCAGAAAATTAGACCATTAAAATACAATAAAACAATCAAACATAACAATAATAAAAACTTGTATCCAACGTTCAAATAAATGCAATTAATACATTCCTTAAAACTAAAACCAGTAGCATGATCGATTTGTGGATACAATAAAACAATCATACATAGCGATGATAAAAACTTATGTCCATCGTTCAAATAAATACAATTAATACGTTCCTTAAAACTAAAACCGGTTACGTAATCGATTTATGGACTGGTACATTTCTTATATAGTACATATCAGTGTAGTTTATAAGATACCATACCAATTAATAAGGCCTAAACTTCTCACACTAGATTAAATTAATAATTATTAAAATAATCCACACTTTTGGTTTACATTCAATACCAGTTAGACTGCACTATGAATAAAACAAAGTTACCAAAAATCTCCATGGCCCTCATTATGACCCTGTGGGTATATCCCGCTTACGCACCACGCTGACGGCCGCCAACTTACCGCGGCAGAGGCGGATATCCATTCACCATATTATGACACACACACACCAGTCCAACAGAATTCAGCCACATACACAAATCTGCCAGTCCATAGGTCAGTGCTAAAGTGGCGGTATCAAAACCCACACGTTTCGCCAACAAAACAACGCCCAACACATTATGACCCACAAATCACCATGGCGGACATTCAATTGCAATAAACCATTGGCAGTACATACCGCTGCGCTCACAATGGACACCCACAGACAAAACAACTCCACATTGGGAAAACAACACACACCTGACACCCATACACACACCACACCCATACCATTATAAAACACACACACACATTACCCACAACCCTTTACGATTACAAATCATTGCAACCAGAGAGACACCAAGACCACTGAGACAACTGGAGCCACACACTACTCACACCCATGCACCACTCACGCACTCCACATCACACACCCTATTCACATTACCCAACAAACCCTCACCAACACACCTCACATAACACCCATGGAACCACAAAGACACTCCCGTTTCACAGAGGAGGAGCTAAGGGTCCTGGTGGAGGAAAGTGTCAAGGTAGAGCCACAGCAATTTGGAGCACAGGTGCAGCAAATATCCATTGTAAGGAAGATGGAGCTATGGTGGAGAATCATGGACTGGGTCAACGTCATGGGACATTACCCCAGAACAAGGGATGACATCATGAATAGGTGGAACGACTTACGGGGGAATGCACGTTCCATACCAGCGAGACACCAGCTCGCTATACAGAGGACTGGCAGTGGACCCCCACCTCCTCCCCAACAACTCACAGCATGGGTGGAGCAAGTCTTGGCATTACTGTATCCTGAGGGCCTGGCTGGAGTCGGAAGAGGACTGGACACTGGTGAGTCAACTCTCAACTAATACCCCCCACCTGCATGCCATCACATACCCTCACTCCCATCATGCTGCTGCATCCCACACTCTCAACCATCACATCTCACTTATCCCAATGCCAAGCCCTGTATGCTGTACCAATGCATGGACACCCCTAACAGCCCTGCATGGACACCCATCACTAAAGCATGCACACCATAGAGAACTAACAATCCCACCATACACTAACATACAAAGGTGAAAGCTGGCAGGGCAAAACCAACCATAGAGGGGAAGCCAGGGATGTACAATATGTCATACACATCAACCATAACACATCATTTACATCCCCACAGGTACCCCAGCCAATGTCCCCCGAGAGGAGGTGCCAGCACTATCCAGTCCCCCAATTGAAGAGGCCCACAGTGATGACAGTAACTCTGGTCTTCAGGATCTGGATGATCTACCTGGCCAATCAGCAACCACTAGACAGCCAGTTACCCAAGCCCAGTCACAGACCACCACAGAGCCTCCCCCATTAGGAAACAACACCACAGCACCTACCCAGTGTACCCACACCTCTGTCTCCAGGACACATCAATCAGCAGTGTGTCCACCTCTACAGGGACCCTAGGCCACACCTCGCACACAAGACAATCAGGGACCTGGGGTCAGTGGCAGTGGGCACACGGTTCAAGGGACAGAGGCACAGGCCAACAGGGAAACTGGGATGAGTGCCGTGCACCAGGGGTGGACAGGCTCAGTGAACCGACTCTCCAGGAGGCCCTCTGAGATCCTGGGAGCCTACCAACATTCCCAGGACACAATGGGCCAGATCCTGGACAACATGCAGGAGAACAGGAGGCTGCAGGAGGGACAGTACCAGGGGATCAGGGAGGACTTGCAGGCCATCAATAACACCCTGATCTCCATAGCAGGGGTGCTCGCACACATGGCCAACATTATGAGGGAGGCAGTCTCACACCAGCGGGCCCCTGCCACTAGCCAGACATCTGAACAGCCTTCCACTTCCTCTGCCGCTAGGGGCCAGGAGGCCCCGCCACAAGACTCACAGGCCACCTGCATACCTCCCCCTGCAGAAGGTGAACCCCCGCAAACATTCCCTGCGATCTAGACAGAAGCCAGAGACACATGCCCAGACCCCTGCCAGAAAATGAGACTCTGATGATTGTTCCCCCTTGTGTCACCCTGTGCACCTTG
The DNA here is from genome assembly GCF_031143425.1 of Pleurodeles waltl. NCBI lineage: Eukaryota > Metazoa > Chordata > Amphibia > Caudata > Salamandridae > Pleurodeles > Pleurodeles waltl. The sequence continues at coordinate 792,279,005 of NC_090445.1, forward strand.
AACTGCCATTGCTCCCCTTCCTATGTCCCCTTCGACAATGTACCTGTGCTACAAAGAGATTGGAACAATACCCTGGACTTTCCTCCATCATCACCCCATCCCATTGCACTTTCCCCAATATGTTAGCACTTCAATAAACACCCTTTGAAAAAAATCTACTTGGAGTATGTCATGTATATCAAATATTTATTTCTTTGAATCAGGTATACACATTGCAAATTAACTGTACATAGAATGAGCATAGATTAATGACCTGTAGCTGGCTGTAGTATCACACCAGGAGTATTTGTCAAATCACCAACATCTGCAAAATGAATTGCCACAGGAACAGTAAGTGGGCATAGAGGGGGGAAATATCAGCATGCCATTGCACACAGATTACAACCAAAGTCATTAAAATGCATAGTTACACTGTCTTACCTGGGTGTCATTGGAAGTATTGACGGATCACAGATGTTCTGTTGTCCTCATCCTCATCCTCTGCCTCCTCATCCTCACTGTCCACAGGGTGATCTGCTGCCACAGGGGCATCTCCAATCTCCTGCTCCTGCAGAAAAGGTGCATGTCCTGAGGGCCAGGTTGTGCAACATGTAGCATGCCACTACTATCTGGCAGACCTTCTTGGGTGAGTAGCACCCGGATCCACCTGTTAGATGGAGGCACTGGATCCTGGCCTTCAGGTGGCCAAAGGTTCTCTCAATTGTCCTTCTGGTTCACCTATGTGCCTCATTATAATGTTCTTCTGCCCTCGTCCTGGCATTCCTCACAGGGGTCAGCAGCCATGATAGGTTTGGGTAACCAGAGTCAACTGCAAATATTGAGGGATAACATTTAGCCACACACTATCCCATATGGCCAACAGCATAGCACACCAACATATACTGGGTGGGAACCAGGGCTCACCTATTAGCCACGCCCTGTGCCTCTGTAGCTGGGCCATCACATTTGGGATGCTGCTATTCCTTAGGACAAAGGCATCATGCACCGACCCAGGATACTTAGCGTTGTCGTGGGAGATGTACTGGTCTGCCAAGCACACCATCTGCACATTCATGGAGTGGAAACTCTTACGATTCCTGAACACCTGTTCATTCTGGTGGTGGGGGACACAAATGCAATATGTGTACCATCAGTCACTCCAATTATATTGGGGACATGTCCCATTGCATAAAACCCAGCCTTCACAGTGGCCAAATCCTCAACCTGGGGAAAGCCATGTAGCTGCACATGTGTTTTATCAGGGCAGACAAAACTCTTGCAGGCACTATTGAGAACATTGACTTTGACATTCCTGCTGCCAAGCCCACTGTCACTTGGGAAGAGCCACTTGCCAGGAAATGAAGTACAGATACCACTTGCACAAGAGGGGGGATCCCAGTGGGCTGACGGATAGAAGATATGAGGTCAGGTTCCAATTGAGCACACAGCTCCGTGATTGTGGCCCTGTCCAGTCTATAGGTGAGTATAATGTGCCTGTCGTCCAGTGTAGCCAAGTCGCAAGGAGTCTGTACACGGTGGTATGTCTCCATCTCCTATTCATCAGCAGTGGTAGGAATCTCTGGGACAAAATAGCGGGGAGGCTGTCACAAACTGAACAAGGGAGCCACAACATTAGTTTGCATTCCATAAACATGTAATGGGTCAGTGTGATTTGTCCAATATGTGCCTCTTTCTCCTGTGACGCAGCTATATTTCATAGGGCTGCCCCCCCCCGAAATGGCATCTGCCTGTCCTGTGTTGGGGGATAGGTGGAAGTGAAGTAATTCTGCTGACGTTGGGCGCCGTGGCGGGAGGCAGTCGGGAACCGCTGTGCAATTCCTCAATGGTTAAAATTGGGCCCTATGGGGTCAGTTGCCAATGGTGATCTACACTGGCGGTGACGGTATGCACCGCTGCGGACGTGACCGCCATTTTCTATCATATTCCTCACTTGTTACCTGACCTTCCATAGTAAGGACCTACACTGCATGTGCTGCTGTGACCTGTGTCTGGAACCTACCATGGCCTGTGTGACCGGGGAAAATGCCCTAGTACCGAATGCTGTATGGGCCTCCAGACCAACCGGTGAGTACACTGTGGACACGATGCATGTGGCATGCATGGAGGTGTGAGTGGCAGCTCCCTGTAAGGGGGGAGAGATGTCCTCCTGGTTGGGTACACATTGAGTGCTGGGCTATGTGTGTTCATATAGTGCTATAAACGGGTATGGTGGGCCATTACTGTAACTGGCTGGACTGTTTGTCTAATGCTCTTTTCCTGTGTGCATTGCCTCTGCAGGTCAGCGCCCATCAAAACAAGGGTATATGGCATGCCATCGCCAAGGAGGTGTGGACCCTGGGGTTCTATGGCAGGCAGAGCATCCACTGTTGCAAACGGTGGGAGGACCTGAGATGTTGGGCATGGAAGATGGCAGAGGCCCAGCTGGGGATGGCCTCCCAACGAGGGAGGGGTGCTCATCGAACCCTGACCCCCCTGATGGCCTTCATACTAGCGAGGCCTATCCAGAGCTGGATGGGCGCTTGAGGGCATCACAGCAGCCACAAGGGGGTGAGTACTGAGGCTATAATTACAACTCATGCCTGATGGGGTGGTATTCGGGTGGTGGTTGTGTGTCCTTGTGTGCCCCTAGGCCAGGCCAAAAATAGCAGCGTAGGTCCTATGGTGACTAGGCGTCTGAAGGGATAATACTGCCTACCTAGCTTGTTAGCATCTACAACTGGCCAGGGCTGCGTGGGTCGCAGGTGTGCTGCAGTTGGTGGTGTGTGCCCCTCCTCATGCCTTGGTGGCTAGCAATATCAGTGGTGGTGCAATGCATAGTGAGTAGGCCTTTTCCCTGTGTGTGAGCGTGCCATGTACACCAACGGTGGTGTTGGTGTAGTCATTGACCCAGTGTATCCTTTGTCTCACTCCCCCCTTTCTTGTTTTGTCATCCTGTCCTTCTGTGCATTAGCACCATCTGGCAGAGGAGCAGAGGAGCAGAGGCACCAGTGAAAGAGGGAGCTGCATCCCACAGGACCCTGGAGGCAGTGTTCCGAAGCTGAGGGCACCAGTGGGACGGAGGGCGAGAGGAGCACCATGGCGGAGACTGGAGGGGACAATACAGACTCAGATACCTCCTCCAATGGAAGCTCCCTGGTGGTGGCGGACACATCTGTGACTACCACAGCCACAGGTAAAGCCACCACCCCGTACCAGCACTGCCCTCCCAGCATCACCTCAGCGAGTTGCCCGTGCCCGCATACCCAGGAGGGTGGGCATCTCCTTCACCCCAAGCACCTCAGTCCCTGCCCCAGTGAGCCCTGCTGCCCTGAGTGAGGAGGCTATTGACCTCCTGAGATCCAGCTCTGTAGGGCAGTCAACCATTGTGAATGCCATCCAGGGGCTGGCAGCCCAAATGCAACAATCTAATGCATTCCTGGAGGGCATTCACACTGGATTGGCAGCCCAACAAAGATCGATCCAGACTCTGGCCTCCACTCTGATGGCAGCCATTGTCCCTGTTTCAACTGTTCCATTGTCCCTGTTTCAACTGTTCCCCCTCCAACTTCCACTTCCCAGTCCCATTCTCCTCAACCCCAACCCACCCCAAGCACACAGCCAGACGTGCATGCACAGAAGACAACACCCAAGAGTGTCACAGGCAAACACAAGCACCACACTTCATCCCACAGGCACTCACACAAACACCATCCAGTTGCAGACACAGCAACATCCACTATTTCCACTGTCTCCCCCCTTGCTCCTCCTCCACCTCCCACCTAATTACGTCCACACTCACACCTGCATGCACTACATCATCATCCACTACCTGCATCATCACAACACCAAGCACAACACTTAAAAGACATTTCAAGGCAATACCCATGTTAACTTATGGGAGAGATAGGCCTTGCAATAGTGAAATCTGAATTTGGCAGCATTTCACTATCAGGACATGTAAAACACACCAGTACATTTCCTACCTTTTAAATACACTGCACCCGGCCCATTGGGCTACCTTGGGCCTCCCTTTGGGGAGCACTCAGACACCCAACACACCAGTACATGTCCTACCTTTTAAATACACTGCACCCGGCCCATTGGGCTACCTTGGGCTTCCCTTCGGAGAGCACTCAGACACCTTTACTAAAGGGAAAGGTTTGGGCCTGGCAAGTGGGTGCACTTGCCAGGTAAACATGGCAGTTTAGAACTGCACACACAGACACTACAATGTCAGGTCTGAGAGATGATTACAGGGCTGTGGGTGGCACAATCGTTACTACAGGCCCACTTGTAACATTTGATTTACAGGCCCTGGGCACACATGGTGCACTATACTAGGGACTTACTAGTAAACCAAATATGCCAATCATGGATAACCAATCATAATCACAATTTACCAAGGGAGCACTTGCACTTTAGCACTGATCAGCAATGGTAAAGTGCCCAGAGTGTAAATTGTACATTTGCTTCGTGAACGCTCAGTCTTTCAAAGGCTCACATATGAATGAAGAATGCATTGGAATTGACGGGTGACTTGGTATATGAGGAGGAATGATATTTTAAAATCGGACTTGATCTCCTCATAAATAGACAAGTAAAAGAAGTGAAGAAGTCAGAGGATATATGTATGGGACTCCCATTGTATTAGTCCTGAAGAAGACCCACTGTGGAGCTGGGATTTGGCCCAAGATATAGAGGGGTCGAAACTTCGACGGATATATCATAGTCTGGATTGGTTTCTGCATAAGATCTTTGGAGGATTGAAGGCATTGATTTAGACTATTTGAGGATTTGGAATTGAGTTAATGCAGCAACCAAAAAAGAACCAACCGACTGCTTTTAATGTTTTTTTGTATAGGTTTTTGATTCATTAGAATATGTATTATTCTCCTTTCTATCTACCACAAGCACTTTTTCTCACACTATCTGTCCCTGTGTGTGTTGTTTTATCAGATGGGCTGTCCATTTAGGATGAATATATTAAATTGATATTTATGTATAAGTAAATAAATTAATATATATTTATTTGACTAAATAGCTTTTTTGCTTTCACCTATGTTGTTTTATGATGTATAAATAATTTGTCGGTTTCTCCCCGTTAGGGCATTGTTGTATGTAATGGTTATCTTCTACCTAGGCCGTCGGGTCATTGGGTTACCCTCTGTGGTTTATAAGTACTTTTAGAAAGTGGGCATTTTCTTCCTTAACCATTCTGTGCCGCTGTCTGGCTGCAGAATCCATGTCTGGGGCAAGATGACAGTTGGGTTGGTTGTAAATTCTCTCTAGACAGTCACACAAAGGGAGCTGGAGTGTGCCACTGTATATCCTGATGGGTCTTCCTGGGCTAGAGCGGTGGGAGGAGTTGACACTTGCGCCTGAATAGTGCTGTGCCTGTCCTTACACAATCCAGTCCTCAAACCCCTAGAGTGTGTCTGGGACCAGAGCAGGAAAGGCAGGGTCCTGTACACTACGAATACTTTACTTTGAAGTTTGCCTACTTTTAGAATACGTCTGGATCAAGAGACTTTGCCAAGGAGAAGAGCTGAAGAGCTGTGAGGAGGAGTGCTGCTCCTTTGCTGTGTGTGCTTTGCTGGGCTGGCCTGCAGTTGCTGCTTCTGCTTTGGACTAGACTTTGCTGTGTAACCTGCTTGTGAAGTTTCTCCAAGGGCTTGGACTGAGCTTGCCTTCTGTTAAGAAGTCTCAGAGACATCAAAAACTTTACCTGCCAGCCCAAGGGCTCTCTTGCTGAGGACCTTGACTTGCTAAGAGGTGCCCACTCCAGTTACTGGGCCCTTGGGTATGAAGTCTGGCAGAAAAACAAGAAGAACCAGGCACATCAACTCTGGACAACTCCAGAACCGGTGCCGCTGCCTAACTCCGTGCTGCTGCCTGCATCCGAAGCCACGGCCCCTGCTGAACTGTGATGACCATGACTGACTCCCCAATGGAGACACTGCCATAGCACGCCTGAAGTCCTGCATCAACATGAGTCTTGAACTGACATCCATGACACCTGACTCCATCATGGCGCCTGTGGCCCCATGGTGTGACCGTGACACTGCGAAGTTACCTCATAATGTCTTGACCCGCTGGACTCATCGACCCCACCAGATTGTAAGGAACCAAGGCCTCGCCGCCAATGCTGCCTCACCTCTGATGTCTCCATAGGGAACCGACTCCTCAGCTCCCCTGTGTAGCAGTAAGGAACCAGTGCCTCACCTCCTGCATAGCAGTACGGAACCAATGCTGCACCAGCTACAGCAACGCCTCACCTCCCCAACTCTGTGTCACATCTTTAACTCATTTCTAAAGTACTCCACAACCGGTGCCACCCTTTTTTGCGAGTGGCATTGTACTGTTGAGAACAACTCTGTCACAATGATGTGATATTAACAGTTGGAGCTATTGTGTTTCTAAGTGCTTTTATTGGGATTTCCTGTTTCAAAATTCAAATTTTGGACTGTGTATCTTGAACTTGTCATGTTGTCTTGTTTTACTTAGGTAAATATTGGCTATTTTTCTAAACTGGTGTGGTGTCCATTTGTAATGCTTTCATTGTGTCACCTTGTGTGGGTACACATACTTAACACATTGCCTCTGAGATAAGCCTGACTGCTCATGCCAAGCTACCAAGGGGGTGAGCAGGGGTTATCTCAGAAGTGTGACTCCCTCACCCTGACTAAAGTGAGGATTTTTATTTGGAGAGGGTGTAAACCGACTGGCAACTAGAGAACCCATTTCTAAAAATATGCTTTACAAAAAACTTTTCTTACTGAACAATGTTAATTCACTGAGTAAGAAAATCACATTCTGCAAGCATTTGCTGTTGTACATAGAACAGTTTTGAATATGTTAACTGTTAGAAATGGGATCTCTGGTTGGCAGTCAGTTTGCATTCTGCCCAAGCAGGGACCCTCACTCTATTCAGGGCAATGGAGATACACACTTCAATAACCCCTGCTCACCCACTTGGTAGCTTGGCACAAGCAGTCAGGCTTATCCCAAAGGAAATGTGTAACATATTTGTACCAACACACACAGTAATACAGTGAAAACACTACAAAATGGACACCACATCAGGTTAGAAAAATAGCCAATATTTATCTAAATCAAACATGACCAAAATGACAAAAATTCAACATCCACGAGTAAAGTTATGAATTTGCAAAATAATAAGACTCTTACTCCATAGAAAAAAATGGAAAAGTTTTTGTTACACAATGTACCTGGTTTGTGTAAAAAATAAAGCCGCACAGGCCAGCGTGTGTCGAAAAAGTCAGCAATGTTTCAATACCTTACTCACAAGTGAGGCAGTGCATCATTTCTTCTACGATCGGGTAGGCCATGTGTTGTTTTTCTCTCCCACAGGAGAAGGATGAATTGATTTCTGGATGGGGCACCTTGGATTTGTGCAGGCTTGCGTTGATTCTTGATGCCTAGCGATGATGCATGAGAAATCCGGCCGCACGGTGTTGGAAAACTGTGCTACGTGGGGTTTGAGTTATTATCAGCAGCTGCAAGTGGGTGTTGCAATGTTTCTCAAGTCCCGATGCATGTGATGCGTCAATTTCCCAGCTGCAATGTAGGTGGTGCATCAATTTCAGCCACAAAGTGGGTAGCGCTTCATTTTTCAGCTGCGTTGCAGGTGGTGCATCAAAATTTTCCCCGTGCGGTGCCCTGTGCGTGGATTTCAGTCCTTGTTCTGCCAACTTCACCTTTCAAGGGTCCAGGCCTACTAGTAGTATTTGATTTACAGTCCCTGGCACCTCTAGTGCACTTTACTAGAGATTTGCTGGTAAATCAAAATGCCAATCATGGAAAAACCAATCACCAATACAATTTACACAGAGAACATATGCACTGTAGTAGTGGTAAAGTGCCCAGACTCCTAAAGCCGTCACAAACTGGTCAGAAACATTATGAGGGAGGAGGCAAAAACTTTGGGGATGACCCTGCAAATAGGGCCAGTTCCAACATTAACCTTCCAGGAAAATAGTCCACATACTTTTTCTGAGATTGTTGCGATTAATTAGAATAAAAATGATCTTTCTATGCAGTGTTCATTGTCTAAAAATGCTGAAAAAAGTACCTACTTGACTGAGTGGAATGTGGGAGGGTTTACAATTTTCATAAAGAGCGGAAACTCATATAATGGTTCAGTAGTGTTTTCAAAGTATGTTTCCTCATTACGGTTTTACGATTTTCATTTATTGGAGTCATGATTGTATGTCGATATTGAATATTGAATTTGGTATTGTTTAGTGGCCAGCTAGCGTCGAGCTGGCTACTCTATTGTGTAATAATGGCTCATATTACATAGTGGCTGGCCTTTATAGTACATTATGTGGCTAGTTGGCTAATAATGCTAGAGGGCAACATACGCTGACTATGACTTTCATGCAATGCTGTTTGGATTTACGAGTGGTATATCTACGTTTTTTGAGTTTTTTGTTTTTTATATACAAATAGCAAATCCCACCAACGGCTCTTGATGATGGCAATGTAACACTCAAAGATCTGTTCAGAACAAAGACTGAATCAGTTTCAGACTGCTATTGATGGACAATCCATGGGCAGATCACACATTTTTCCACTTATTGTACTCGTTCACGTTTTCAGACTCATAATATCATTTTCTAAAATCCCTCCACTAGAAATGTAATAACAAGTCTCAGAGCATTCAGCCTCTTGGCCTGTTATCACCGGAAGCAGAATGACATGAAAATTCGATCTCTAATCAAAGATGCCATCATGAAAATTTTACACAAAAGTACAGCCTCTGCCTCCCACCATTGCTTCGAATCTGTCAGCCATCTTCCAGTCTCTGGAGCCTACCTTTCTATCTGCATAATGGCGAGACATATTTTTTGCCAGCAATATAGCATTAACGATACAATTTTCTGCTGTATCTTGCCAACTTTGATTTTGCAACCAATCCTAACAAACAAGCACTCAGGGGTCTTAGGATGCTCAAAACAGTGCAATTGTTAATTTCGTCAAACACTTCCATCCAGTATTTGCCAGAGTGTATTTGCATATTATCTAAAATAATCACCTGCTTCTGCCTGCATTTATCCACCCTCCTGTCCATTTAAGCCTGCGTAGTAATTGGTAACATACATTCTAGATAGGAGGTTTGGCTGCATCAGTCTAAACCCAGCTTTTAAAAAATATGTTTACTTGAATGAATACCTTGTTCTCATCCTTAGCACTAAAATCCACCTCACCGTTCATTTGGAATGTAGATTTAATCTATAGCTCGCTCTTCACCATTTCTGCCCTAAGTGTTCTGTACACTGCGGAGATGTGTTGCTCCCAATCGCTGAACATAGCAGGCTGTTGATTGTATCAGTCGCACACACCACTTTAGAAAAGAGCCCCATGTATATCTAACTAACTTTCACAAACCCGTTAGCTCAGGTGTATTAATCAAAATTATTAATGAGTGTTCATGTATTCTGAATAAAAGATTTGTGTAGAAAATATAATGATGTAGAAAAATAATGCACGACTTTAAAAATGTGATTGGAAGAGTGGCTGTCACTGTTCACAAAGTGTCCTTTTTAATAGTTTAATGCTGTAAAATGTTGACCATATGTTTGACTGATGTAGTAATATGTTATATTAAAGGTTATGCATTATGTCCTAGCTTTATTAATTGTAGGCCTTAACTTAACAAATGTCTTGGCCTACTTGCCAGGCCTCATGTCAAATCTGTATTTCCTAAGGTTTAATAAATGGCTGTCCTAGAGAGTTAAACTGTGATTTTCCATTTTGCTTCGTTTAAGTGTGCTCATAACTAAAGGTTCTCATGAGAGCCAAATGCTAGAAGATGCTGTTCTTGCTAATGTAACATTTTGGCTGCATCAGTCTAAACCCAGCTTTTAAAAAATATTTTTACTTGGATTAATACCTTGTTCTCATCCTTAGCACTACAATCCACCTCACCGTTCATTTGGAATGTAGATTTAATCTATAGCTCGCTCTTCACCATTTCTGCCCTAAGTGTTCTGTACACTGCGGAGATGTGTTGCTCCCAATCGCTGAACATAGCAGGCTGTTGATTGCATCAGTCGCACACACCACTTTAGAAAAGAGCCCCATGTATATCTAACTAACTTTCACAAACCCGTTAGCTCAGGTGTATTAATCAAAATTATTAATGAGTGTTCATGTATTCTGAATAAAGGATTTGTGTAGAAAATATAATGATGTAGAAAAATAATGCACAACTTTAAAAATGTGATTGGAAGAGTGGCTGTCACTGTTCACAAAGTGTCCTTTTTAATAGTCTAATGCTGTAAAATGTTGACCATATGTTTGACTGATGTAGTAATATGTTATATTAAAGGTTATGCATTATGTCCTAGCTTTATTAATTGTAGGCCTTACCTTAACAAATGTCTTGGCCTACTTGCCAGGCCTCATGTCAAATCTGTATTTCTTAAGGTTTAATAAATGGCTGTCCCAGAGAGTTAAACTGTGATTTTCCATTTTGCATTGTTTAAGTGTGCTCATAACTAAAGGTTCTCATGAGAGCCAAATGCTAGAAGATGCTGTTCTTGCTAATGTAACATTTTGGTGGTCATTCCGACCTCAGCGGTCTTTTCAATAGACCGCCGAGGGACCGCCGTACGTAAGACCGCCAGTGCTGGCGGTCTTCCGCACGGGCCATTATGACCGTTGGCAGCGCTCCGCCCGTTTCCGGACGAAGAGCCGCAAACAGCCATACTGGCGGCAGGCGGGGAAGTGGAGGTAGCTCCACCTCCACCGCCACGCCAACAGAACACCACCCAGCGAATCACGACCTGTGATTCGCTGTGGCGTTGTTCTGTTGGCGTGGCGGTGTCGGTGGAGCTGCCCCCATTGGTCCCGTTCCCTCCCTGAGGATCACCGGAACAGGTAAGGTGATCGTCCGCTAGGGAAGGGGGGTGAGGGGGTGTTGTGAGTTGTGTGCGTGCATGGGGGTGTGCGTGTGTGTATGTAGAGGGGGCGTGTGAGTGCGTGCATGAATGCGGGGGGTGTGTATGTGCATGAGTGCGTGCATGAATGCGGGGGGTGTGTATGTGCATGAGTGCATGCATGAATGCGGGGGGGGTGTATGTGCATGAGTGCATGCATGAATGCGGGTGTGTGTACTGCGTGTGAGACTGAGTTTCTCAGAAGGAGAACAATGGCGATACTAACTGGATTAGAAGCTGCAACAATATGGACATTGAAGGACAACCAATCAACCACATGTGAACAAAGTAATAGTAGAATTCATAGATTTGGAGTTTTATTGGACAAAGTGTTAACATGCGATTAATTGACCAATTGGGATTTGGGAAATAGTTTTAGTGGCTTTAATTTAACATAACTGCACAGGGAAGGGATAGCTCATTCTTGTCCTTTCTGCGTCCTGACAAAAGACATGCATACCTTTACTACCTAAAGACTTTGGGCCAGATGTAGCAAGCAGTTTTGCCCATTCTGTGTCTATGGGAAAATGTGTTCGTACATATGGCCCTTTGTCTTTTCTGGATTTTGATGCTGAAGCCTGATGCCTTGCTGATCGACTGATGTTCTAAGGACAAAGATTGACTCTGCTTGCTGATCCACACTGAGGATAGGTATTATGAATAAGACTGTTGGTTATTATGCATATTAGTTTTTTTCTTTCTAGGTACCAACTGCACTATTTTATAGGGCCATGGTATATGTTTTTTCAAATTTATGTTACTAAATTGTTTTGCATGAAGCCCAACATTCTGATGCTAATCTGGCATTAGTTAAGGATCTTCACTAATGAAATTATGATAATAGGGAATAATACTTGATGAATTTCTCTGCTGAACTCGAATGTATGTAATCACTCTGCCACAGTTCATTTTGTTAATAATTTGTACCATAACCTTAGAAAGTGTTGTTTTTCAAGCTTTGATTAAATAACGTTTCTTCCACTGCTTTGGACAGCCAGTACTTTACCTGTATGTGTTTCATTTGATTTTATGATTAATCTACATGACCTTAGCATTGTTAATATAGCGAAACAAATATTCCTACTTTTACTAAAAGGAGTGGTTATTCATAACTGGAAGGTCATGGTGCATGACAATCATTGACTCTGTTGATTATTACTGTTATTGATTGTTGTTGATCATTGATATTGTATATTGGTTATTGATTATTCACTGGAGCTATGGTAAGAACATCATAATTGCAAGTCAAAAGTTTCATCACCCTATTTGTGTCCCCTTGTAAGTTTAGGTATTAAGGTCAGACGCACTAACAGAGATGGTAGCAGACTGTTTGTTAGTCTCCTTAAGAGCTTATCGTAGACGTCCGGTACAGGATAACAGTTGTTAACAGAGATAGCAACAGAGGTGAAGGTTCGTTATTATTGAGATTTGGATTCTGTTTTTAAATAATGCTAATTGGAGAGAAAATGACATTCCCTTATGCCCAGAAATGACTTTTCCAGAATCCCAGATCATGCTAATGGTTGTTTGAGGATGTTCTCAGCATTCTAGTGATATTGTGAATGAAGTAGGTTGCGCTTGCACAGCTTATGCAAATCACAGGTGAATTGTGAGGTTTGTGAGGGATTAGGGAGCTTGGGTACTCCAAATGAAGTTGTAGAAGGAGTGTGCATACTCCGCAGTGTGAGAGTAGGGAAGTCATCGAACCTTACATGTGTGTGGCACTTTGTGCTAAAAAATTGTCCATGTGGTTGTTGATGTATGGACCCTGCGTTTTCTAAGACTCTGGAGTATATTGAAAAGTGAATGAGACACTTGGTTTTATGTTGCAATCTGTTTGGCTTAGTAGGTTGATCGGGCGTGGTCAACAAGTCAGAGTATGAGTCAAAGTGAGTGAAAGAAAATTTCGACTGAGATTTGGCAAGTCCTATATGCACCAGGACAGACCCACTGATCAGTTGAGAGTAAAATTTGCGGGTCGAATTTTGCTTGTGAATCTGGGAGCCTGGGAAAGAAGTAGTAGCTGTTAGATCGAGAGCCGTCAGTCAAAAATCTGTAAGGTTTCTGAAGCGATTGTGTTACCTTTCCTGTAGTAAACCAGCAGATTTGTTTTTTGTTTTTTGATTTGTGCTCGCAATTTTTGCATTTGTTTTTGTGAATCGGAGTTTGGGAGGACAAGCCGCAAGACTTTGTCAGCCATAGTACGTGTGAGTGTGATGTCATTGGAGCAACGCTGGGATAGGTCAGTTAGTGAGAAGGGTTGCGCACGGATTGGCAGCCGTCCATGAGTGGAAATTGGTTGAGAAAGTAGTTGAAAGGAATCTTGGGATTGAAAGTCACTTCCTGGTTTGATTTTGAATAGCAAAAAAGTCGAAAAGATGACTTTTTCAAAGCTTTAAAGAGTGCCTTAAGGGGAGATACGTATTACAACTAGTATATTTTCAGGCTACATCGCCATAAAATACTCCAGCTTACATTGTAATGGAAGAGAAGGGTGTCGTGCCATGTCTTTGTCTAAAGCAATGGTGAAAATTGACAGAGAAGGATGGGATCTTAGTTTTCCTACAAATGGGACGTTCAATTTGAGGGTTTGGAACTTTTAAGGATGGTGCTATATGAATCGAAGCCCCTTCTGAGACCAGCACAGTTTAAGGCATTAGCAATTTGGGAGCAAGTAGCCAGACAGCAACAGCAACAGAAATTAGAGACGAGGATGAGAAAGGCAGAAAATACTTTAACAGAGGCTAGGTGGGACAGTGATCAGAAAGTTTGGAGGATGGAGACTTTGCATGGAATTAAGTTGTTTCTGGCAATTATGCAGGACAATTAGAATGAAGGAAGGAAAGCTACCAGAAAGACTAACAGAAGTCCGACCTAGAGTAGGGAGGCTAGGAATTCTTCAACAGTGGAAGAAGAATCAGATGATTATGAGTTTATTACATAGTTATTGAGAACTCGCCCACCACTATTTCCAGCACATGAGAGTGGTCCAAGTACCAGTGCTGATCCGACAGCCCTGACACAAGTTAATGGGACAGGGAGTCCGATGCAGGTTAATGCTAGCCTGACACAGAATGCGATGCAGAGTGGTCTTAATGTGCCTACTACTCATGCAGTGCAAAATCAGGTGCAACTGCCACAGGTTCAGAGATTTTATCCTGATGTGCCCATTATGGAAACAACTTCGAACTTAATGGTGCCTACGGAACATGTTTTCCCAAGACCGATGTTGGTTCAGACTGAACCAACTCCACTTTTACTGCCCCAAGTGCAGCCACAGGTAATGCCAAGAGTTACTCCAGTAACAGGGACACAGTCAGATATGACTCCAATGAAGAATAAGAATATGGGAGTTACTCTCCCACAGAGTGTAAGTGCCAGAACAGCCCCAGATGCTATATCACTACCTATTACTGTTGGTCCCACTGTACCCTTGTTTGCACAGAAGAAAATGACTGTAGGTGAACAGGGAACTATGTCCCAGAGTATGATGAGGGGAGGACATAATGAGGATGCTTGAGTAGTCTTTCTTGTGGGACAGACCTTTGACAGATCAAGATGATTGCTAGACCCTAGTCCATTTGTAGCACTTCCACCTACTATGGCACAGTCAAATGTTAGCCAGAGTTTGAAATTGTTGACACCACAGACCCGAATGTATTTGCACAGTAGGTACCACCAGTCCAAGCAAGTAAAATTTTGCGGCAAGGATTGACAGCTCAGTAGTTGACTGAATGGTTGGACAAGCTGAATACCCCACAGAGTGCCCCTGAGGGAGAGGACTGTTTCAATTATGCTAGGCTAAGCATAGAAGAAGGTGAACTCATTGAAGGAACTCCGGGGGTGAACAGGTTAGAATCCTACACAGAGACAGAATTTAGATATTTGTGCCCGAAGATTACGAGGGAAGTGAGAAATATGCATCAGAAATTAGCAGACTTGGCAGAGAATTACAGCATAGACATAGAGAAAACAAAACATTTGAAAAGGAATTACAGATTAGATTTTGAGGCTAAAGATTTTGAACACATGAGATCTGCTGGAATGAAGGCACACCTTAAGGAATTGCTTCAAGGTGCCTAGACTTGAGGAGCATTAGATAAATGGGAAGGCAGATGGGTAAAGAAAAGAGACAAGAGAAAAGGGGATTCTGTTGACTTCAAATGTGCAGCAGGGTGAAGATCTAGTTTAAATTTTACCAATGAGAGATTCCAGGAGGAAATTTTGTTCATGTCCCATGGAGCAGGTTTGTGAAACTTGCAAAATGCCTGTGGGAGGATTTGAATACATTACTAGAGACAGTGGTTCCAGCTGATCTGTGGATCAAGTGTAAGAGGAGTGTAGGTTGGCCAACAAGTGAACTGGCAAGAGACAAGAATATAAGTGCACCATCTCCTGAGGTAATGAAATATTACTATAAGGTGATTGAATTTTTTTAAACGAGAATTTCGCCCAAGAATATTGATTGGCAGAGGATTGTCAGGACAGCTCAGGAAGCAAAGTAGTCAATACATGCGTATTATGAGAGATTGTTGCAGGCATTCGAGCATTACAGTGGTACAGAAACAATTGAGGCAAAAGACATGTTCCATTTTGTGTTCAGATTTGTGGAACGGTTGAAACCTAAAATCAGTCAGATGATTAAGAGTCATTTGATTTACTGGCAAGCAAAGTCGAATGATGAGGTGTTTCACTATGCAAAATACTGTAGTGATGAGATTGAGTTGAAGCAGAAAAAGCTGAAAGAGAAGGCGACGGTGATGCAGATTAAAGCAGCTCAGACGAGAGTGCAAGGGAATTTTCTGCAACAGTTGCCACAGCAGCAGCAGCAGCAGGGAAACATGATGTTTTAGCCTCAAATGAGAGGCAGAGGTCGTGAAGGAAATATGACTCGTGTTCCAGACTTAGGTACTGTGGGGAGTCAGAATGATGTGTAGGGAATGAAAAAATTATTGCCATGTCACGTTTGTGGAGCCGTTGGACATTGGAAACGGGAATGTCCAATGATGGTGCAGGAAGGTGTCGTTTAGCAGAGTAATGACATCACTTCATTCCAGAACATGAGAGGACTGAGAGTAAGAGGTCCTAATCCAAATTTTCAAAATAATGTGAATCAAGTGCAGAATGTTTAACCCATGCAGCAGGTGCAAACGCCACGTGTACAAATGTTACAGTTGCAGCTGATGCAACAGCAGGTTCACATGGTACCTAGATAGCAAATTCAAATACCTGAAGCCCCAATGGAACAGCAATAGATGATGCTTTCTCAACAGGTCACAGGTCAGAGGCTTAACCAAAGTAATAACATAGTGCACCAATTTCCGTTACACAGTGAGAATGGAATAAATGCTGATTGGATGAGCAACAGTTCAGATGAGGAGCCGTGTGTGCTTGCCACTTCCTTCGAAGTAGATCAAAGAGGTCCCTATGTGAAGTGAAAGGTTATGGGTCACAGAGTTTAATTCTTGGTTGACACGGGAGCTACATGCTCTACAGTGAGAAGTGCAGAAGTTTCAAATTTGTCCCTTTCAGGTAGAACATTTCAGATTGTAGGAGTAGCGAATCAGTAGTTGACCAACCCGATTACAGACCGGTTTAGGCTAAAATTGGCAACTTTCAGGGATTGCACAAATTTGTAGTCTGAAATTCAAGTCTGGTATCCCTATTGGGAAGAGACTTGCTGTGTAAAACAAAAATTTCACCATTATCTGCCCTCAAGAGACCTAGGTTTGTGACGCAGTCCATATAGATGGGTTTCTTTATATCCACATGGCAAAATCAGGGGGGGAGCATAATAGAGGTATTTTTTATCTTTGATTATATAGAGGTATCCTGACCCCATAGCACATATGAAGGGGTCCTTGAGGGACCCCTCATCTGCAGCACTTGCCCAAATATTATTTTTGCATTGATCCGCTGATCCTCCGCAGGGCTCAGCCAAACCCCATTGTAACTTTGCAAAGGATCCATGGATCTGAGACACAATGAAAAAAAATACACCCACTCACACACCCAACCCCTGTCGCACATGGCGGAAGGTCGTGAGCAGCTGGGGGTTGGATGCATGCGGGGAGGGTTGGCTGTGGGGCCTGGCTGCAGGCAGCGGTAGTTGTAATAACGTACTGTAATTATATATCAGCATACATTAAAAACATAGAAATTCACTGAAAAAAACAAAGGTAACAGGGACGTTATAGTTAGGATCATGTTCTACCTATACAAATCCATAGAAGTTCAGCAGTTATACTTATAGTTATACTCCCATTCCAAACCTTACATTCCAGAATTCTTTCACCTCTTCAGAGAGAGTCCTAAACTCTGGCCAACCTCCTACAATACATTTTTAAGTTCCTTAGTTTCCTCATCAGTCTCTCTTGCTGTTAGCTCCTCATCTTTTTGGAGCACACTCTCTCACTCCCAATTAACATGGGCAACATACAACAACGTCAACTCTCTCTAGGGGCAATCTTGATAAACAGTCTGCCACTCCATTTTTTGAGCCTGTGATATAATCTACTTGAAAATAAAAAATCACTTCATCCTTCAACTCATCTTTTGACCCTGGGAGTCAACTTATCATCTTTCTTCATGGAAAACACATTAACTAGTGGTCTGTGATCAGATCTCACCACAAATGGCCTTCTCCACCAATAAAAGTTAAGATGTTTGATCACCCAAACACAAGCTAGGGCTTTTTTTTCAATCATAGAATATCTTTCTTCTTCACCATTGAGTGATCAAGATGCAAATGCGACCACTTTTTCTTCACCCCACCCAAATGCAAGAGTACTGCTCCAAGCCCCTTGAGACTAGCAACTGTGGTAAGTACAGTCTTTTCAGTCACATCAAGGTGCCCCAATGTAGGCATTACTACAATGCAATTTTTGGTAGGTTTACAAGCTTCTTTACAATCATTTGACCATTCAATGCTGTATTTTCCTCAAAAAGGTTCTAATGGGTTGAACCAAACCTGAGAAAGTAGGTACAAATTAGGAGTAGAACTCAATAAGTCCAGAATGGATCTCACTTGATCTTTGTCCCCAGGTGCCTTAGCATTTGAATCAACCAGTTCTAACTTGGGTTTTATTCCCTCTGCAGAAATAATATGGCCCTAATAGGAAACAGCACCTACCTGAAATTTACACTTCTCTCTCTTGTGTGTCAACCCTCCCTCAGTCAACCTCCCTAACACTTTCATCAACATACCATCATGTTCTTCATAATCTTTCCCACAGATAAGTATATCATCCTGGAAGAAGAGTATATCCCTTATTCCGTTGAGCATTTTTTTCATAATTCTTTGGAAACATGCTCCCACAGATGCTAGTCGAAAAAGGCATCAGTTTTAAGCAGTATGCTCGCAATGGTGTGATAAATGACGTATGATGTCTGGATTAATCATAAAATTTAACTTAATGCTGCGCAGATGAACGATCAATACTCTGAAAATGTTTGCATCTCCCGGCATAGTCAATGCATCAGAGATGTTAGGAAGAGGTTGGTGGTCCACCCAAATATGTTTATTCGGATCGCTGAGGTCAATACACATTACGGTCTGTTTGCCCTTAGAATTTTTTAGGTGCCAAACTATTGGGTCCAACTATTCTGAAGATTCAATTTCTTCAGCTATCTGGTCCTTGATCAGCCTGTCAGTTTTATCATTCAACAGTCCCATCATAAGGTTGGGATTCTTCCTGACCTTGTGAATGCAAGGGAAGACATTTTTTTCAAAGTACTCTTATGCTCAAATTATTGAGTAGACCCAAACTGCTACTGAATACTTTTTGAAATCTCCATACAGTGTGTCCACTGACACCAACATAACTGGCTGGATGCCATTGTGATTCAATCTTATCCCCATGTCCTGTTGGTGGCACCATCCCAGCAAATTATCACCTTGTTTTGCTACATACACTTTCTCTATGGTTTCCTTATACAAAAATGTGATTCTCATAACTTGCATAACCTAGCACATCAATGTTGGATCCACCCTAGCTTACACAGTTTATGTCAGGCAGTAACAGGGTTTTGTGCTCTACACCAAACTCTTTCTCCCAAGACATCAATATCCCTATCATCCAGTTTAACATGAAATTCTAGCATGTTTAGAGGACCCACATCCACGTCAAAGGGAATAGGTTTTATGGATAATAAAATTTTACTTAGATCTTTAAAAACCATGTCCACAGTTTGGTTCTTTTCACCTTTGCAGACTTATGCATAAATGAACCTTGTTACCATATTTCCGACCCACACAAAAGCCCTGGCATAATATTGAGTTGCCACAGGGATAACATTTGGTTATACTGGTCTTCTTATCTTTCACCACAGGACCTTTGGAATCACTATGTAATGGAGAAGAAGGTACCACTCACCTCTCCTGTACCCAAGTGTTTGTGCTTTCTACACCTTCAACAATGGCAGCAGACTCCCTCAGATCAGGATTCTTTGCCAGTAACTTCTCTTGGACTCTTACATTGTTGGAGAACCACACTAATTGGTGCTTTATGAGTGAGTCTGTCAATGGGTCAAGTTCACAAGTGCGTGCAAAGTTAAATAACTAAGAGCCAGATGTAGTAAGCCTTTTGCGACTTGCGAGGAGCAAAAGGCCTTCCGCGATGCAGAATCACATTTTGCGAGTCGGGACCGACTCGCAAAATGTGATTCTGACTCACAAATAGGAAGGGGTGTTCCCTTCCTATTTGCGACCGCATCACCATGTAGAGTTGCTTTGTGACCGCGAAAGCGGTCGCAAACCAACTCGCAGTTACCATCCACTTGAAGTGGATGGTAACTCATTCTCAAAAGGGAAGGGGTCCCCATGGGACTCCTTCCCCTTTGTGAATGCTCACAAAAATATTTTTTCAGAGCAGGCAGTGGTCCGATGGACCACTGCCTACTGTGAAAAAACCCGAAACAAAAAGGTTTCTGAATTTTTTCTATTTGCAGCTCGTTTTCCTTTAAGGAAAACGGGCTGCAAAGAGAAAAAAAAAACTGCTTTATTTGAAAGCAGTCACGGACATGGTGGTCTGCTGACTACAGCAGGCCACCATCCCCGTGAGTGCCTAGACTCGCTATGGGGTCGCAAACTCCGACCCACCTCTTAAATATTCATGGGGTCTTTGCGACCCCATAGCGAGTCCCAGAAGGTGTCTGGGACACCTTTCTGCATTTCCTTTTGCGAGTTGCAAATTGCGAGTCGCTGGGACTCGCAATTTGCAACTCGCAAAAGGAAATCTACCTACATCTGGCCCTAAGTCACGTAATTCCTTACACTCTCCTCCTTCACTTGTATTCTTGAGAAAAACTTGTGTTTCTAATACCACATTATTGCTGACTCACAATGTTTCTCCAAACAGCAACACAGACATGTCAAAAACATCCCTTGCATCCCCTTCTCCGTTGCCTGTGGGGATGGTCTCCAAACTGTCATAAATAGAACATAAGTAGAACTCCCTGCTTCCTGGCTGCAGAAAATCCCCCCCAGTGGCTACAAGGTCTGAATAAAATAAATTATTCCACCTTTTCCGTGGTATAACTGGTGCAACTTTGTCTGGGGGAAATATTAGAGGAGAATGCATATTAGCCATCGCCTTTGTTATGATGATAATAACCAATAGACCAGAGTGTGCCTGGCAATACACTGGGAATGAGCTGGAACAATAAACTCACTTATTAGAACATTTCCTGTACCTGTTACCTAGTTACAGAACATACAATAGCTGTGCTGTATTCAGGCTCTTCTAAAGATAAAACCAGGGAGAAATAGAGAGAAGAAAAAAATAATAATAATTACAATTGTTTCAGCATGATATGGTTATTTCACCATGAATGTTAATGATAATATGTTCTCTGATCCAGTGCTTCCCCACATGCACAGATGATATTTTTACTGATGAAAATGGAAAGAAAAAAACTTTCTTATGCTAGTAATCGAGTACACAACTTGCTTTTTAGGGATAAAAGCATAATTGGTGCAACAGTACCTCATGCACCTTCAGTACTTCATACAAGTTTACGGCATGACCTGAGAAGTGTAGCACCTTTGACTATGCACACTCTCTCCTGAGACTTGATTCATTCAACCACAATGCAAAATACAGACAGGAGTTCATGTGAACCTCAAAGTCAATTCCCAAAAAATCCCAGTGATACCAGTAATTGAGTGTCACCACATTTGGCAACAAACACAATGTTGATAATAGTGTGATGCTGCAGTTCAGTTTACAGAAACTGCTCATTGTCGGACATGATGTCACCGCAACTGATTTCCATGTGAAGGACAGTAATATTGAACGTGTCTTGTGCACGTTTGCCAGTAAACACAACCATAGATAGGAATATGCAGTTGTGGTCCAGCTTACTGAGTCCGCTTCACATCAGGCATGATAGTTTTTCCTGGCCAATGAAAGTCACGCTTCCTGTAGGCTTGTGCCAGTAAGAAAATCACTAGCACTCTCCTCTATATTTGTGTACGTGCATTGTGCTTTCATTGAAGAGGCCATTGCATGGAAGATATAGCACAGCACATGGAATATCAATTCCAAAAAGCCACAAAAGAAACAAAGTTACACTTGCTGTAAGCACAAAACCTTCACACCACCTGAATTTAAATCTTGACACCGCATAAGGTGTGGATTTGCTCAGGAGACGTTGGTGCTTTTCTATAAAGCCTGTCTCCTCCCAGGCTGCTCATCACCAGTAGTAGGATATACCCTATTGTGACAAGATGCTTGAAGTGAATATGTATGGAAGTTTAATGTACATCAATAGCACCAACCAAGATCAGCAGCTTCACCCTCCAGTCTCCAGGTCCAACTGTTTTTCCTGGAATCTTCTTTGCATGACATTCTGAGATGACCCATATTATGGAGGTAAGTGACATCATTACATTCTAAGCCAGACACAACACCTTTCCGACGCTGGGCTATTAAGGTCTTTCATATTTATTTTTTTACAAACCCTCAGTTATGTCTTTTTATTTGTCTTTAGCGATCACCTCATATTCGGTTTTCTGGACCTGCTTGACCTTCCGGTGCCATATTGGTGTCAGCCAAACAACAACTTTGCAGCATTCTTTAGCAAACTTATTATAGTTTCTCTTGAGTTATGGTTTCTTACTCTTTTCTTTGCTTGCAATGACATTATAATCAACAACAGATGGCCTATGCATGACAGGTCTTTCTAACTTAGGCCCATATTTATACTTTTTTAGCGCCGTATTTGTGCTGCTTTTTGATGCAAAATCGGCGCAAACTTATAAAATTCAATTGTATTTTGTAAGTTTGTGCCACTTTTGCGTCAAAAAGCGGCGCAAATGAGGCGCTACAAAAGTATAAATATGGGCCTTAGTTTCAATTATTTTGGATTCTAGGCACCATTACTTTCTACCAAAGTAACTTTTTTTCATACTGGTTTTGATGGATTTTTATGGGGATGATTTCTATCCTCACGAATTCATGAGCAATACTCTTCACTGAAGGTGTATGTTTTAAGATAAAAATCAATGGGAAGTTAATACTATGGTTCAGTCACATTTTTTATGTTGGTAGGGGAGTCCATCATCCTCAAATAAAAAAAAAAGTCCTGAAGATAGTTTCATGGATGTTTACCAAGTGAAACCAAAATATCACCACACAACCCATCTATCCTCCAGAAAATCTACTATCCCCAAAAGAGTTTAGTTTGTATCAGGAGACATTCTCTAGTTCTATATATGAAAGTGGGTATGGATTACATTGGCATATGCTATGAAAAATGTGTAAACTTGGATCACACTGTAATAGACATTGTCAATGTAATCAGATAATATTTGTTCAGAACCCCTATATTATTCTTTTGAAAATTCTTTGAAATCCTTCTTCGAACATGTGCTTGACTCTAATAAAAAATTTAAAACACATACACCTGCCTATTTTATTGGTTTCTTTTCCTTTAACCATGTTTCATATATATATGTATATATATATATATATATATATAACTAATTTGTTTGAGATGTCACTCAAAGGCATCACTTTGAATAAGAAGTGATTTTATAATACTGTTTTGCAGTAAATCCCTTGTTGGCACTTTTACCTACTTTTATCCAAGCGCACAAGGGAATATTGGGTTGCCCTTTTGTGTGTCAAGAACTTTGTAACAGTAACACTTGCAGACTTGTAACAATAAATCTGACTTTACTATTACAGAGGATTTATCCTTATCATCACTTAGGTATTAAACATGACAGGCCTACCTCCTCTCAATCAGGGATTACAGCTTATTAAATGCAATAAGGAATCCTCAATGTTACCCTATAAGAGAGATAGCCCTCACAGTAGTGAGAAATATATATGAGTTTTTCAGTACCAGGACATGTAAAACTGAAAGGTACATGTCCTACCTTCTAATCACAAAACACATTGTCCTATGGGATACCTAGGCCCTTCCTTAAGGGTGACTTATATGACATAAGAGGAGAGTTTAAAAGCTACATTAAGGAATTAAGTTGATATCCATAGAGAAATAAGTACTGCAAATAGTGTTTACTTTATGTAGAGAGTTCATTCTATACCACACTGTTCGTAAATAGTGAAACACACATGAAAAATACAGTAGAGTATTCAAAAGAATCTACTAAGAAGAGTGTACACTCTGTGCAAGAGTTGTTAAAAAAAGACACTATTTGTTACAAAATAACCAAGATGTGAAGGTGCAAAAGATTATACTACTTGCACCCTTCATACTGTAGTGAAAACTTTACAGTTAGCTCGTCTTTTGTAGCAAAGCAAGCATGCGTACATAGGTTAGTAACACTCTTCCATGTTGAGTATAAATTACTATGCTGACACAATTCTTACTAATAACTCAAGGCTGATTACAAAAGATACTATCTATTACATAAAATCTTTCGCCTGTTGGAAACTTTTTATGCAGGACTAAAAAGTTGTGTGGAACCTAACGAATACAAGTTAGCCATCGCTCGCACACAGAGTTACTCTTGAATGTACACATTTATAATGTGTTCAATACCTCTATACAGCTATGGTGTATTAGTAGCACATGCATTTTGTGAACACTTACACTTCTAAGCTACACCCAAGCTGTAAAAATATCTGTAGAAATGTAATATTGTATTTACTCGCCAGTATGTAAACAGTAAAACAAACATGCACACTCTTTAGATGATGTCATCAGTGATGTCATTTGTGACGTCATTTGAGATGTAATCAGTGATGTCATTAATGATGTTATAGAACATCTCATGAGTGATGTTATATGCAAGGACATAAGCAGTGCATGGTGGGGTGCAAGTTATAGTAACTTTAGTTAAAAACGTTAATTTTGTCACTGAGCAATTCACCTAACTATAACAGTACTGTAACTTTTGTTTTTTTTCAGTGAATTTCCACATTTTTTTGCACCGAAAACAGTTGCTTTCCATAGACCTAACTATAACATTACTTTAACCTTTTTTTAGTGAATTTCTAGATTTTTTTTGTAAAGTAAATTTTTTTTTTTTTTTTTTTTTAAAGTGATGGCTCTTGCGAGACGGTCACGAGAGCTCAATGCACAATCCCCTGCATGAACTCTGAGGGGGCTGCACTTCCTGCTTGACTCTTGTGAACCACTTGCGAGATTGTACATTTAGAATTAAGTTAAGTACAGTGCTTTACTATAACTTTAAACAAATTAGACCATTACACAAGTTTTGTTAAGGTGCAAAAATCAATTGTGTACTGTTCTATAGGAGATATAAAGGAAGTATTTTTTTACTGTCTCCGTAGATGCCTGCGAGATACTCCCAAGAGAAGTCTGGGAGAAGAAGCACACCCTAAGAAAGCATTCTGATTGGCTCAAATTGATGTTTATATTTAGAAAAGATAGATTCCATCCTTTTTGGTTTATTTCACTATTGGAATGTGTTGAAAGTAGACATATTTGGCTTGCTCTCCTTTCCCGTTTGGCTTTGAAGAGAAATACCTCTTCACCTGATTCAGATGAACAGCCAGGGGCTCCTGCACCAGCTCAGCCACCTAATGAATCTTGAAGTGGCAATTTTTTAAATGTGGCCAGGTGCCAAGAAGGTTTGTGCAAAGTATGTCACCTCTAAACGTTGCAGCAAATAGTTTATAGCAGAAATAAACCATATAGCATGAGTACCACAGGCATACGGAGATATTTGAGTTCTATGTATTTGAAAAGGCTTGCATTGGCAGTGTTAGCTCATGCTGCAGAGCTAGACAACTCCACAGGGGCTTCAGCATCATTTGTTCCAGAAGATACTGTGCCCGCAGAGGTTCTAAGTGCACAGGCAGACAATAACCCTGCTTTTTTTTAATAAAGTGTTATTTTGCTGATTGAGCAAGCAGATAATTGTTTCTTAAATGACAAGCAGGCCTGCAGAGGACAAGCTTGTCCAACAGCACAAGTGCCACCCTAGGCAGTAGGGTTTTTAAAAAAAAACTATTTGTACATTTTTCTCCTTTTATGTTTTTGTTCTACTCTTTAAAAAAAATTAAAATACCAAAATAAATAAAAAAAAGATTGAAAATGCAAAACAATTTATAGTTGCTGAAAACTGTTATCAAAATAGCTCTTATCAGAGTTACATTATAGTTTCATGAGCTATGTTGTTTCTACTGTTTCCCTTTTTTCCTTTCTACAAACTCTTGCGAAACTCTTGCGAGAGCTTGAGCACCTAAATGCTTGCTCTCACCCATGTATTTTGCCAGCTCTTACTAGATTGCCAGCTCTTACTAGATTGTAACACATTTTAAATATAACACTGTCTACATTAAGTGGAGCTTCATAGAGTAGCACATGTGCATACTACAGTGTATTCAAAGATCACCTACTCTTTTCTACTGTTCATGATCCTGCAAGAGTCTCACAAGATTGTAACTTTTTTTCGAAAATAGGGATACATTTTCTACTCTTCTCAGTAGTTATCTCTTACACACTTCAAAAAACAATGCCCTTAATATGTGTTTCTGCTAATGGAGTGTATTCAGAACTCATCTTCCTCTTTTTACTATTCACAATCTTGTGAGTCCCAGGAGCTCATAAAAATTAATTAAAAATAGTATACATTTATTTTCTTCACAGTAGTAATCCCTTAGTCACTGCCTCACTAAAATAGACACAATCTCCTGAGCAATTTAATATAGTACAAATCACTGTAACAAGTCTACATATTAAGATTTTGTTTATTTTCAATCTTTTTGTTCTTCAAACAATTCTTGACAGAAAACCTGTAATGCAAAACTTTTCGCCAATGTGTGTTTCATTGCTGTGGTGAATTTATGAACGTCTTCCTCAGGGCTACTTTCAAATAAAATATATTTATAATAACATAGAGTAACTAACAAAGGTACACCGGAACCCCCACAGAGGAATTACATAAGCACACCCCACCACTTGATGACACCACAATATTCTATCAATCTGAGTGTCGGATCCACCAAGGGGTAAAAGTACCAAGACAAAGTCAAGCTAAGAGGTATGTATAATGCATGCCAATTTTGAAAAAACACCTAGAGAACTGTGCTACCATCCACCTATGAAACCCAGTGAACAGGTCAAGCTTAGAAAAAATTAACCAGTGCAACCTGAGAGATCCAAAAGGAAATGATACTAAATAGAAAGAAGGAAAATACATAATCCTTGGCTATATTGTATATCATATATCTTACCAAATGATAGTGGTAAATTTAGTATAGTTACAGTTCAAAATTAGTTCAGGTTGAGCGCATCTATATTATATAAAAACAAATCGCACCATTGTAACAAATCGCACAATTGTAATAACTCAAATGTGGACTGTGCAATATTATCCACCTCATACCTACCGGTAATAAGGAACATTTATATGCCAAATGGACTAAAAATTGTAAGTTAACGTTTATACTACACAGAAAATATAAGTTAAACTCCTTCAAAAGAACAGTAAAAACTAGTATTTCCAACCACAACTATTCATACGTCAGGTAAACAATACCCACAACTCAGACTCATTCATGCAACAGAACAATCAGCCAAGAGCTAAAGGGTTGAGCATAATTGGGCATCATACTCCCCATCTATTGTCAGAAGGTACAATGCTCATATAATCATAAAGTGCTGTCTTACACACACAATAAAGTCTAAGCTGCATGCTATCAAAATATCCTTTATATATGTATATTGGAAGCGTGATAAGCAATGAACCCACTGCATAACAGAGGCTCATAAATGCAAATACTTCCACTTAACTGCAGCTAATAGCTTGATCATAGCAGTGTGATGTATTTGATAACATACAAAAGCAAAGAAGATGCTGGCTAAGAAGTAATACCAATACTGAATGCAATAACCAGTTATCTGTTGAACACGGGCAACAGGTAACTGCCCAAAACCATAATCTTCCCTCTATTATATGAGGTCACTAAGGAGATTATGCTAGTAGCCACGTGTGATCTTCAGCATTTCTAACAAGCGCCATCTTGAAAGTGCTTTATATACCATGCCAAAATAGTAGAGATACAAGATGGACTGTACACATCCTATTGGTCTAGAACCCCATCTTACATGAAAACAAACAGCACTGCATGCCTGAGTCCCTCATGTAGTAAAGTGCTGGCCATGCTAATATAATAAAAATCCAGAGACAAAACCAGTAGCGAATCACAAGTGCAAAGAAAGAATTAATGTTTGGGACTCGCATACCCCAAGCGCCGGGCTGCCATTTTCTCTTACACTAAAGGGTTGAATTGTTTTGTATTGGTTATATATACATAAAATATGTCCGACATGCCACAAAATAAATGTGTTCCTGAATGGAGTAATTCACAATTAGATGAAGATTCATGAACTACGACATTTCATCATGATTGTTACAACGTAATTTTCATCATGAGCAAGGCATTAATGGAAATGTATTTACACATATGGATGTCATTGTTTTGGTTCTTGTTGTAACATAGTCTGTCTTCTATGTTCTCTTATGTTTGGTGATTGGTTAACGCCATTTAGTTTCTAAAGTGGATGGACCCAACACTTGGGAAAGGCTGGAAAGCTGAAACGCACTGTTGTTACCATTGTCAATAAATTGGATTGTTCCCCAAGAGGAGTGCATGGAATTACTCTTTTGTTTCGTGGTCATATATTTATATTTACGGAAAAAAAACAAAGTTTACAGGGACATGATAGTTAGGAATTAGCATTTCAAAAACCTTAGAAATTCACTGAAAAAAAACAAAAGTTACAGGGACATTATAGTTAGGTTCTGAATTTACACGCACAAAAGCACAGACATTCAGCTGCTGGAGTTATTTCAAATAACTGTAACTTGTGCCCTAAGGTAAAGATCCCTCATGCCCCGCCATGTACAGTGTTCTCATTAATAATTTTATTGCAAATTTTGAGGTGATAATATCAATCATGCTATAGAAGATGCCATCAGTGATGTTTAATGAGCGAAAATTTGTGTGCATCAATAGCGTGCAAGTTATAATTTCCTTAGGGTGCAACTTATAGTTAACTGAAAGAACTCTAACTATAATAGCTGAATGCATTAGCTGACCTCGGGTAGGTGGTGGTCCCTGGGACTGTATATTGCCCAGAAGGAGGGCCACATGGCCCCCTCCCCTTTTTATTTGATTTGTGGCCCCATTGTGTTGATGGTCCCTGGGGCCCTTCAGGGCTGACGAGGGATGTCTATGCTGGCCCCTGAAAGTTTTTTACATCAAGGTCCGGGGAGGTGGTTGCTCCCTGGGCTCTAAAGAGCAAAAGTGGGGGGATCCTTGCACCCCCCTCAAAAATAAAAATCAAGCCCAGGGGAGGTAGTGGTAATAGGGGCCTTTCAGGGCTAAGATGAGAGGTACATACCCCCCCATCCATTTTTTACATCAGGCATTGGGGAGGAGGTTGTCCGGGGGCTCTAAAGAGCCACACGGGGTGGGTCCATGCAGCCCCTCTCAAAAATACAAATTAAGCCCCTGTGCATTGGTGGTCTCCGGGGCTCTGAAAAGCTTATGGAGAGGGGCCTGTGCTGCCCCCTTTCGGTGTGTAAATAAAGTCCCAGGGAGGTGGTGGTCTCTGGGTCTCAAAAGAGCCTTAGAGGTGGGCCATGTGCACCCCCTTCATATTTCTTTTAAATACGGCATGCCCCAAGGACCTGGTTTACCCGGGAGCTTAAAGAAAAGCAAACGCTGTAGACCACGCTTGTTTTTTTTTTTTTCAATTTAGCTGCAGATTCACAGATCCTCTGCAATTCTGAGGCAAAATTGAAAAAAAAACATTTTGACCCCCAGGGCATCTCAGGGGGACCACGGAACCAGGGCTAGGGTGTCAGAGTATTTTTTTACTGCCCCTTTTCTTTAATGTTATATTTTCTTCTGGGAGTCAGCTGAGTCCAAGTTCCAAAATTGCTGCCAACACTTCCTGGTTGAAGTGTTGGCAGCATCAAATCTCAACTGAGATCTTAGGGATCAGAGGAGGCTCCCCATACCTAGATATATAATTTTACTTTTTTCTTCAATTTATCTAAAACTACTGAACAGATTTACACCAAATAACAAAAAGGTCTCCTTGTGGACCAAGAGCTACCTTTCTGTCAAAGCTGGTGTAATTGCTTGCAGTGGTTTGGGCTGTAGTCATGTTCAAAATCCCTATGGGAAATTGCATGAGGAACAAAACGTTTGGGTACCCCTCCTTTTGCTCAGCCTCCACTTGATGAATCACGCTCAATCTTTCAAGAAAGCAGCTGATGTGAGTCATAAACTAGTTTTGAAAATGTTGTGATGATTCGCCAAATGGCTTCAAAGTTATTCGAAAACTAAACAAACACTTTTCCAATGCAAACCAGGTCCTAACTATGGCTATATGTGTGTGCATATACATACATATACATATATACATACATACACACACACATATATATATATGTATGTGTGTGTGTATATGTATATAGATATATGTGTATATATATGTATATATATATATATATATATATATATATATATATATATATATATATATATATATATATATATATACATATTACCTACTGGTGGTCTCCAGTAGATAGTTATAGTTACAATCATGTTTCTATAGAAAAAGCGTATTTTGACTTGTCTATATCTTTGGGGTCGTTTGACGTATCTTCACAAAATGTTCCCAAAAAGTGTGCCAGTAATTCTTGTTGTGCACCAAAGGCTTCGGGGTAATCTGTCAAGCAGGAGTCGAGAAAAAGGGGGTAAAAAAAAAGTGTGTTTCCCATGTTAAGTCTCATAGGAGTTTTGAACACGACTACAGCCTGAACCGCTGAATGGAATTACACCGAATATGGCAGAAAGCTAGATTTCGTTCCACCGATTATACTTTTTGTTATTTGGTGCAAATCCATTCAGTATTTGATGAGAAATTTAAGGAAATCCAAATTTGTACATCTAGGGCCGAGGTGCCTTCCGACAACTTTGTACTTGTGGAGGGAAATGCAGAGCTCTGATTGACTACCAACACTTCAACCAGGTTCCAGGGGCATTCCTCCTTTATTAAATTAAAGAAAGGAGGGCGCAAGTGATCCCCCTCCATGGGCATTTATATGCCTCTGGGACCAACCCCTCCCCAGGGCTCTTGTTAGTTATGCTCAGGGGCCCCAGGCCACAGGCTCTACCACTGAACCCAGCGCCACAATGTAAAAAATGCATAGGAGGCCACATGGACCTCTGCAGGCCCCAGAGGACCACCATCTCCCTGGGGCCAAAATTGAAAAAAAGCATAGTGGGGGCACATGGACCACCTCCTTGGGAAAATTGTATTTTTAAAGAACAAGGGAGGAGCCGTGCAGCCCACCTCCTGGGCCATATACAGTTCAAGAGACCACCAACACCTGGTAAAACAGAAAGAGGTGTGCTGCGTGGCCCCAGTTGCTGGAGCCATTATTAGTTCTGGGGCTGGGGACCATCATCCCCCAGGGCCGGCTCCTGCTATGTCTCAGGGTACTCACAGTCCAGGGGTGGGCACTGCAGGACATAAGAGGAGCTGTCCATGGAGGGTGGTGGTCCCCAGGGCCATCATTGGCTTCACAAGGGGGACGTGCAGGCCCCCAACCTATAATTTATCCCCAGGGGAGGGGTGGTCCCCTGGGCCGGGGGTTTGTGGCTGAGCTCCTTCACTATTTTATTTCAGACCCAGTGAGGTGGCAGTCCCCAGGGCTGCGAGGGCCACATGGCCCCCCCTTAATTTAAATACATGTCCCTGGTAGGTAGAGGTTCCCGCAGTTCTGGGGGTGCCATGCCTGCCTCCAGCAATAATTTAATATTTAGACCCAAGGAGGTGGCGATCCCTGGGGCTGTGAGGGAGGTCGTACAGGCCTTCCCTATTACAAATTACTGTTTTGCCCCAGGGAGGTGGTAGTCCCTGGGGCTGTGGGTGTGGCCGTACGGGCCTCCCCGTTACAAATTACTGTTTTGTACTGGGGAGGTGGCGGTCCTCAGGGCTGCATTGTACCATGCAACACCAGCTTGATTTCAACAAATTGCCCCAGGGCTGTGGGGGTGCTGCATGGGTCACCCTGCATTAATTTCATATTTAGCCCCAGGGAGGTGCCAGTCCATGGGGCTGTTGGCTGAAATAAGAGGAAAAGGACGGGAGAATGCCCTTTTTAATAAAAGAACATCATAGCTGTAAATTTGTCCAGATTTGTTTTTTAGAAAAATGCTTTTTAGCCCTGGCAGAGTCCCTGGGGACCCCTATACCCAGGCTAGGGGCTCATAGTGACCCTACCCTGGCCCCTTTTTTTCTTTTTTGTGGGACTCAGCTGAAGCCAAGTCCTAAGACGGCGGACAACACTTCCTTGTTGAAATGTTGGACGCCAACCAGATATCAGCAAAGGGACAGTTGGATCTGCAGAGGATCTGCGTCCCTAGATATCTAAATTTAAAAAAATCTAATATCTCAAAATAACTGAACAAATTAAAACCAGATCACAAAAAGTACGCTTTCTGAATCAAGAGCTAGTTTCGGCCAAATTTGGTGCAATTTTATCCAGCGCTTCGGGCTTTAGTCATGTTCTAAACACATATGGGAAAATGCATGGGGAAAGTGGGTTTTGGGACTCCCAGTTTTATTCCTTCCCTGCTTGATGGATCACTTCAAAACGGTCAAGACTGCAGCTGACTGACTGAAGTATAAGTTTTGAAACTTTTGTAAAGATTCATCAAGCGACGCAAAAGTTATTGTCAAAACAAGAAATGCTCTTCCTGTGGAAACTAGGTCCTAACTAAAACTACCTACTGAAGACCGCCAGTAGGTAATATAAATATATATATATACACACACATATATATATGTGTATGTGTGTGTGTTTGTGTGTGTGTATGTAAATTCACTGCTAGTTAGGAAATAGAATGAAAGTAACGTGAGAAATTCATTGAAAATAAACAAAGGTTACAGGGACATTATAGTTAGGCTCAGATTTTACTCATACAAAACCAAAGAAATTCAGCAGTTATAATTACCAGACCTAACTATAACTTATGTCCTCACAATACACTGCTTATAACCTCACATATGACACCTGAAATGAATTTACTGATGGCATCATCCAGTCTGTGTAAGTGTGTCAAAAATGTTTGCAAGAGTTAAAGATACATACTAAGGTATTGCATAAGTTAGTATGAGTGTGTTCATTTGTATGTGAGTGGTTGTGTGAGTAGCTGTAGAGTTGAGTTGTTGTCTGTTAGTAGCTGTTTTAGTGAGTAGGCGGCTTTCTGTGTCACTCTACGGGTGAACAATTGGATGTGTGAGTAGTTCATTGTGTGAGTGAGAGTGTGTGAGTAGCTAAAGTGTTATGTGAGTGAGTGTTTGATTGCTTTTATGGCTGAGTGAGTGTTTGTGTGAGTGGCTCTTTGAGTGAGTTAGAAGCTGTGTGAGACTCTGTATGGATAGGTTAGTGGGTGTGTGACTGACTACATGTGAGATTGAATGTATCAGTGAATGTATGGGTGACTGTGTACTTGTATCAGTCACTGTATATGTAAGTGAGTAGATGTGTTACTATCTATGAGAGTGGGTGTGTGAGTATTTGTGTAGGTGAGTGAATAGTTGTATCATTTACTGTACAAGTGAGTGTGTGGGTGTAAAGGTAGTTGTATGGGTGAGGGACTCAGTATCTGGTTGTCTGTATGTTTGTATGACAGGGTGTCTGAGTGGGTGTATTGGTAAGTAAGTGGGTCTATGAGTGTGTTTATGGGTATGTAAGTGGATGTGTCAGTAGGTGTATAGCAGGATAAGCAAAAATAGCATTAGATATGTAGGTGGCTATATAGCTGAATGGTTTCATGGGTGTATAAGTCAGTGTGTGAACAATTATATGGGTGAGTGGTTGTGTGACTGGCTATATGAGTAAATGAATGGGTATGTGAGTGTCTGTTAACAAGAGTGAGAGGTTTTGTGTGTGTACGTGTATGGGTGTGTGAATGAGCATTTCATTTTGCCCCTGGGTGGGTCAGATCCCAGGGGCATTCCCAAAATATGGATAGGGTGCAAGGAGCCCACCTCCTAGGGCTTATTAAAGGCCTGGGGGCGACCACCTCCACGGGGCTGAATATTATAGTATCGCGGCCACACAAGATTGGGTAGTTGTAGGGGGGCAATTCCTGCAGTGCACAGCCAAAGGGTATATGTGGCACTAGGATTGGGTAGTTATGGGGTGTTGACCACAAAGCTGGCCACAGGCCAGGCCTTGCAGTCAATCTCTGCTGCACACAGCCAAAGGGTGAGGGGTCTTAATAACAACCAAGAGAAGTTCAGATCCAAAGTAATACATTATAGATAGGGTGTTAGCTTGTCCTCCAGCGCTCTTTGCCCAGATTACTGTTGAGGTCCAGGAAGACAAAGAGGAAGATCACCCAGTTATACTGTATTTCTTGATTCTGCCTGACAGTGCTGAGGGTGCACCAGCAGCAGTTCCTTATAGTAGTGAAGGGCTCATTGATAGGCTACCAGTGGGGTCTGAGGAGGAACATTATGGGTAGTGAGAGCCAAGCAAATAGGCATGCACAGTGTGTGCCAGCGTGACAAACATGACTGAAGGTAGTGGATACTAGAGGAGAGTAGACACAACAACAGTTCAATTGCCAACCTTACCACTCTCATGATTGGCTCCAAACATTTCTGCACACATATACTCAGAATGGTGAGGTCCATATTCTGACTGTTAAACGGGGTGATTGCTGAATGCAAAATGAACAAAGGGCTAGGGACCCAGATCATATGCCCCAAATCAGTAGACAAAACATGTTCACCAGTGATGATGACATTGAAGGCTCCAGTGGCATTTCTAGCAGCCACTTAGATGCTGTTCTACCCTTAAGACAACATCCAAACTAGCAGAGGGAAGTAAAATTACTGTACATGTCTGTTGGTCCCTGTTTGACCTTTTGAATAACCACAGACAGTTTCCCATAAATACGAGAAAGTCCCTAGAAATTTAGAGAGGACTCACAACCTGTCTTTGACTGTTACTATTCCATTTGGTATGATGTGAACTGACTGGTGGGTGACGTTAGGCTTGGAAATATCCAGTATCAGTTGGTTAACAAAGCAAACTGGCCACAGCTAACACCTTCAGCATGTCAGCAGTAAGCATCACTAGAGATCCTTTATAGAACCTCTGATAAAATCCCTCTTTGTTCTGTGATCACAACCATTTTTTGCCGACTAGTATTGCTGTTTTTTTTTTAACTTTGCACACTGAGGCATCTGCTGTTCGGTCCCCCAGTGTGTATACACTAACCCCCAAAATATTGTTAATTGGCTAATCCCCAGTTGGCATATTTAACTTTCCAGTAAGGCTGTAGTATATGGTCCAGAAAAATCCACCAATGGCGCAGAAAGTTAAATGTCAACTGTGGACTCCAACACATGTTGTGTATGTACAAGATGCAGGTAAACCTGCATGTGAACCTGTCAAAATAGTCATCTTAGACAGGAAGGCATTCTAATTTTAAATGTTAAGGCCCATATTTATGGAACCTTAGATTCACCTTAGTGCCATTTATTTTAGCGCTAAAGTGACGCTAACATAACTCCATAGTTGTATTTTGAGGCTAGACCTGTCTAGCGTCAAAATAATGGAGTTAGCACCATTTCTAGGATGTGTGAAACCACCTGGCGTCACTGAGATGCAAGGTAGGCGTTCCCATCCTAAAAATGACGCTAGGCACCCAGTGCCATATTTAACTCCTGGCACAGAAACGATGCGCAGGTGGTAGGTGGGGTTAAATATTGGTGCTAAGCCTGCTTAGCGCCATTATTTAATGCCTGAGTCAGACCAGGTATTAGAGTGCAGGTAGGCCCATTTCTATGGCTATACACAATGGAATGGGCACAAGATACCCACCCCAAGCTCCAGCATCACCACCACCCACACCACAGGGACACCACAGGAGGAGGAAGCCCATCCTAGGTAAGTTGCAGGTAAGTGTTTGTGTATGTATGTGGTGTGTCACTAGGGGCACCTTTCATGGGTGCATCCGCCTGGCACTGGTATGTAGGGCTTGCCCAGGGGTCACTCTTCTCTGTGGTGGGTATTGGGTTGGAGGACATGACTCATGTTTTTGGCTGATTGTGTGTCAAATTTGATGATGGGCTGAGTAGCAGCACAATTTTTTCCACTAACCAGTCAGACACCATTTCAGACCAAATAGCGCCATTCCTCCTAACACCAATCCCAGTCCCCCCCGGGCTAGCATCTTTTTTTATTTTACACTAGCCATTCCTTAGCACCATTGTGTGTCATTGCATAAATATGGATGGCTTTAAGAAATGTCATTAGCCTGTGTTAAAAAAAATGACGCGCAACTAAGTTATGGCAGCTGTGTGCCATTTTCCATAAATATGGGCCTAAGCAACTTACCCCTACATAGGCCTTGCACCCCAGAAGGTAAAGTGCCTAATATCTAAAAGTGGATCAAGAATGTTTTGTTGACATGTTCCCATAGTGACTAACCCACAAAAGAGTTGTAGCTGATCCTACAAAAAAACTGAAAATACAATTAAATATTAAATACTGTTTTGGGTAACTATGGTGTGGGATAAGCTATAGAAATTATTCAACCACTGTTTTAGTATTTATTAACAACAATATAATGGTGAAGCTGGATTGCTGCTAAATGTACAGGAAATATATGTGCATGCCTGAAGCTCCACTAGTCTAAGTAGCATTAACCTTCTAGCAGCTGTCCTCTGTCAGTGCTTACCCCCTAGTGAGGTGTGAAAACTTTTCCAAGGGCAGTAACAATGGCCTAGGTACCTTTTTGCAGGAAGATATGGGTGTGAGATATGTTCTCATAAGGCTTTCATCTGTGTTTGGGTCTTGGGGGGTGCCCAAGCCAGAATGGTGCCAATCTTGGCTTGTTGGGGTGCCACCTAACCGCCCCCTACCTAGTGTCCCCAATACACCACAGACTCCTGTCTTATCTTGCACTTACTGGCCTTGATTGTGAGGCTTGCACTCTGCAGATCCCGCAACACTTCTTCAAGGTTGTACAAGTGGTTCTCCCAGCTAGCGCTGAAGACAGCACTGTCATCAAGGTAGGTGGCACTGAAGATCTCCAACCCAGCCAGTCCTGGTTGACCAGCCTTTGGAAGATGATAGGGACGTTCTTCAACCTAAAGGGCATTACACAGAACTGATAATGCCCATTTGGCTTTGAGAACACCAACCCCCTTTTATCCCCATAGGTAAGGCAGTCTGCCAGTCTGTAGATGTTAGATCAAACGTGCTGAGGAACTTGGCAGCTCCCAACCGGTCGATGAGCTCGTAAGCCCAGGGACAGAGGGCGCGTCAGTTT
The DNA here is from genome assembly GCF_031143425.1 of Pleurodeles waltl. Taxonomy (NCBI): domain Eukaryota; kingdom Metazoa; phylum Chordata; class Amphibia; order Caudata; family Salamandridae; genus Pleurodeles; species Pleurodeles waltl. The sequence goes on from NC_090445.1 coordinate 792,315,771, forward strand.
TGGTGACAACATTGAGCCCCCTGTAGTCAACACAGAATCTCAGTTTAGGTCTGACACCAGGTGCAGCAGCCTTGGGGACCAGAATCACCGGGCTGGACCAAGGACTGTTGAAGTGCTCAATTACCCCTAACTCCAGCATCTAAGAGACTTCCTCTTTGATGCTGTTCCTCACTCTATCAGTCAACTGCTTAGGCTTGTGCTTAACAGGTAGGCTGTCTCCCATGTCAATGGCATGCATACACCATTGGGTGACTGCAGGGGTGAGTGAGAACATGGAGGTGAACTGTCTCAGTAACTGGTGACGGTCCCTCTCCTGCTGTAGGGTCAGAGTAAGGGAGACGTTCACACCCTCCACTGACTCATTCTGCTCTTAGGAAAACAGGAGGTTGGGAAGAGGTTCACTCTCCTCTTCCACCCCATCATCCGTGACCAAGAGCGTGGTCAACTCAGACATCTCGAAGTATGGCTTGAGTCAGTTCATGTGCCGGACCCTCAAAGGGATCCTAGCAGTCTGCATGTTCATCAGGTACGTGACATTACTCTAGTGCTCCTTCCCCTCAAATGGTTCAGACCAATGCTCCTGGAGCGCATGGGACTCCATCGGGGCCAACACCCACACCTTCTGGGCAGGTTGAAACTCAACCAGGGTGGTATTTTGGTCATACTATTGTTTCATATCATCCTTGCTAGCTTGCAGATTCTCCTGGGTAAGCCTCCAGAAGCTGGCTGTCTGCATCCTGAAGGCCATCATGTAAGTGAATACATCTTGGGGTGGCTTCTTGGGAACTTGCTCCCAGCTCTCCTTCACCAAACTGAGAGGCCCTCTCACAGGGGGCACCCATACAGAAGTTCAAAAGGGCTGAAGCCAACCCCTTCTGTGCTGCCTCCCTGTAGGCAAACAAAATGAATGGTAACAGGACGTCCCACTTGCACCTCATGGGTTCTGAGAGACCCATAATCATGCCCTTCAGGGTACGGTTGAATATTTCAACCATCCCATTGCTTCGGGGGGGGGGGGGGGTAAGGCATGGTGACCTAGTGGGAAACATCACACTCCTTCCATGTGACCTTCATGTACAACAACATGAAATTGGTACCTCGGTCTGATACCACCTCTTTGGGGAAACCTACACAGGTAAAGATCCCTATAAGTGCCATGGCCATGGTGGGCACAGTCACTGTCCTACCGAGTTGCATGATAAACCAGGACCAGGATAAACCTGTTGCCCATAGCTGTCTTGGAATCCAGAGGCACCACAATGTCAATGCCCACCCTCTCAAAAGGGGTGCTTATGAAAGTAAACGGTTGAAGAGGAGTCTTGCACCTCTTCCCTGATTTACCACTCACCTGATAGGTTTGAAAAGTCCTGCAGAACACATCTGAGGTCCTCCTCATCTGGGGCCAATAGAAGGGGGTGGTAAGCCTGTTAAAGGTCTTATCCTGCTGCAAATGACCTACTAGTGGCACATTATGAGCCAGTTCCTTTAGGAAGGCTCTGAAACACTGCTATATATAGGCTTCCCTGTGCCCCTTGCCCCTCATCCACCTGGCAGGCACCTGGAACACTTTTCCAGGCTTTAGGTCCTTCTTATGACCCTCTCTGGACCATGTGGTCAAGCATGCCAACTCTGACAATCCTAACATCACCAAGTGTGACCTGAGCTCCACCTCCTTCAAGACAGTACGCTCCAGGTCGTTCCCTAGCAGACAGTCAACAGCCATGGATAGACTCACATCTACCTTCAAGGTACCCCCACCCCATTCAAAGGGAACCTGAGCTACGAAGCACTGGCGCTCACTGTTGTCTACTGCAACAACCTAGTGGACCACATTAGGGATTTACCTGCTACTGAGACACCACAGTGGACAATTGTCATACTGGCTCCTGTGTCTCCCTGAAACTCCACCCACTTCCCAATGATGATCACCCACTGCCTGTACTTCTTTAGTGTTGTCAGGCAGGAGGGTTCCGTGGACCACTTCACCCTCACCCAGTGAGTCTAGGGTCAACTCAGCTGCCTCCCCACCACTAACTGGGTCCAACTCCTCCCCAATCACTACACTTGCCACCCTGAGGGTCTTCCCACTGGTGAGTAGCTATGACCACTTGGGACACTTGAAATTCCCCTGAAATGCCCTTCCTGGCCACAGGCAAAACGCTTCAGGGGTCCCTTCCCTGCAGGTTTTCCTGTACGGAACCAACTTTTCTTTTCAACATGGGTTTGTACTTAACCTGGTTACTGGTTTAGGGCCCTTTTGAGAACTTGTTACTTTTATCCTTGCTCCCCTCTTAGTTCTTCTATTAGGGATCCTGCCCACCTTGGGGTGAGTCTCCCACGTACAACTTCTTTGGGACCCTGGTGCTGAGCCAGCGGGCCACCTCCTTGGCAAACTTCCTGGGGTCAGTAAGCTTGCTGTCAATCAACTGCTGGCACAGTTCTGGAAAACAGTGACTAGACATGTGCTCCCATACAATAAAATTGTACAGCCCCTGATAGTCTGTTACCTCGCTGCCCTTCACCCGCCCATCCAGTGCTCTGCAGAAGAATCAACATATTCTACCAAAGTTTGAGACTGAAGTTTAGCTCTCTCCTTAACTTTACCCTTTAACTCTCTGGGGTGAGACCAAAACTCCAGGGTTAGAGTATTATTCATGGCAGGGTACATCATCCTATCCTCTTCTTCTAAGGCCAACAAGGTATCCATCCACTCCACCGAGAAATACTTCCACAGGCCTTACTCCAGTCCCTCACAGGGACCCTGTGCATCCTCAGCACCACCTTTTAACCCCTAAATCACTGCTTAGTGTAATCCTTCACAACAAAATCCTACACAACATCCTTGGGTACATTTTCCCTCAGACTGCTCTATAGTACTATTGCCACCATCTCTGATTGATCTGCTTTTTAGATCCAGCTCCTTAAGATCAGTTATTGAGCTAGAAGCATTTTCTTCTCCTCCATAGTGATTTTCTCTTTCTCTATGGCGATTTTCTTCTCCACAGAGTTTTTCCCTTTCTCTGCCACCCCTTTGTGCCTGGCTAGTTCCAATTAAGCTGCATCTCATGCTTCAGCTTGAGGTTCTCCAACTCCATCTGGAGCCGCCTAGCCTCCCCCCTATCCTCCAGCTACTCTGGTGTCAGACCTCTTGCGGAAACACTGCAGCTTGCTCTGGAAAGTGCCCTCGACCAGGCAGATCCTTATTTTCTACCAAATAATCTTGCAGGGTTTGCTCCTCTCACCACAATATTATTCTCCTCCCATGTGTGCTCATCAGCCTCCTTTGCTGCCAACCAGGCCCTCAGTACTGTTTACAGCTCCTTCTTTTTAGTGAGGTCTTTGATAGTACATTTGAGCTCCTTGCAGAACCTTTTGAGCTGAAGCACCAGATAGGCCTCCAACCTCTCCTGCACAAACACCAACTCTGCAGCTCCAAATGATGGCTCACCAGACTAAAACATGATTGTGAATCAAACTCAAAAGTTGCAAAAAGAGAAAAAAAGCAAACCAGTATGCTGGGGTGTAATGGTATGTGATATGGGAGTAGTGTACACTAATTGCTGTATGTAAACTACAAATATAAGTCCTATCATCACTGCTTACAACCAGTGTTAGAAATGGGGTCTCTAGGTGGCAGTGGTTTCACCCTGTCCAAGTAGGGGCCCTCACTCTAGTCAGGGTAATGAAGTCGCACAGCTAGGATGACCCCCTGCTCACCCCCTTGGTACTTTTGCACAAGCAGTCAGATTTATCTTAAAGACAATCTGTAAGGTATTTGCACCAACACACAAAGTAACACAGTAAAACACCACAAAAGCACTCAAAGCCAGTTTAGAAAAATAGCCATTGTTTATCTGAGTAAGTCTTTGTTGTTGACAAAATCCTGCCTTGCCCCATCCTGGCCCCAGACACACACCAGGGGGTCGGAGACTGCATTGTCTGAGGACAGGCACAGCCCTTTCAGGTACAGATGTCAGCTCCTCCTTCCCACTCCAGCCCAGGGGACTCATAAGGATATGCAGAGCACACCTCAGCTCCCTTTGTGTGACTGTCTAGAGAATTCACAGATAGTCCAACTGTCATCCTGACCCAGGTGTGTATTCCATAGCCAAGCAGAGGCACAGAATGGTCTAAAAGTGGTATTTTCAAACTTACAATCTAAAAACCAGCATTACCAAAAGATGTATTAATACATTGTGAGTTCCAAGACCCAAAATTCCATATCTCTCTGCTCCCAATGGGAAACTGCACTTAAAAGACATTTAATTGCAGCTAACCTGTGAGAGAGATGGCCTTGCAAATGTGAAAACCGAATTTGGCAGTATTTCACTACCAGGACATGTCAAATACACAAGTACATGTCCTACCTTTTAATTACACTGCACCCTGCCTATGGGGCTACCTAAGGCCAACTTTAGGGGTGCCTTACATATACAAGAATAGTGTCAATTTTATGTTGCAGGGGTGCGACCTTGCCACTCCCCACCTAGTGTCCAGGTAAACCACAGATTCCTGCTCTATTTGGCACTTACTTGCTTTAATAGTGATGCCTGCCTTCTGCAGGGCTTCAACACTTCACAGAGGTGTTGCAGGTGTTCCTCCAGCTGGAGCTGAACACTGTAATGTCATCCAGATAGGCTGGGCTGATATCCTCCAGCAACAGCCAAAACCTGATTGAACAACCTCGGAAAGGTAGCAGAGGCAATTTTCTTCCCAAAGGCCATAACCCAGAACTGGTAGAGCCCCTCTGGGGTAGAAAATGCTAACCTCTCCTTTGCCCCATCAGTTAAAGTATTCTGCCAGTACCTATAAGTTACATGAAATATTCTGAGGTACTTGGCAGTTCCTGGCCGATCTATGAGCTCATCAGCTCTGGGGATAGGGTGCAGGTCAGTCTTAGTGACGGTGTTGACTCCATGGTAGTCTACACAAAACCTGAGTTCTAGGGTGGCACCAGGGACAGCAGCCTTTGGGACCAAGACCGCAGGGCTAGCCCAAGGACTGCTGGAGAACTCAATTACCTCTAAAGCTAGCATCCTGGAAACCTCACATCTTGATGCTGGCTCTGACTTTGTCATTCACCCTGTAAATCTTGTGTTTCACAGATGGATTGTCCCCAGTGTCTACATCATAGGTACACAGATGAGTGCCCCCTTCGGTAAAGGAAAACAGAGACGCAAACTGTCTCAGCAATTGACAACAGTCCCTCTGTTGCTCTGGAGTCAGTGTTGGGGAGAGGTTCACACCCTCCATAGGCTCATCTTTTTCCTGGGAAGACAGGAGGTCAGGAAGAGGCTCACTATCTTCCAAAAGCATAGGTCAGACCTCTCAAAGTGAGGTTTGAGGCCATTCACATGTAGGACCCTCAAAGGGTTCCTGGGATCCTGCAGGTTCACCCAATAGGTGACATCACTCTTGCACTCCACCACCTCAAAAGGCCCAGTGCACTTGTCCTGGAGACCACAAGGCTCCACTAGGGCCATGACACACACCTTCTGGCCAGGTAGAAACTCAACCAGAGTGGCATTCTGGTCGTCCCACCATTTCACTTTTTTTCTGGCTGATTTCTAGGTTCGACCAAGCGAGCTTCCTGAAGCTTGCAGTCTAGTTTGTAAAGGCTAGCATGTAGCTAAACATGTCCTGGACGTATTGGTAGCTTTCTCCAAGACCTCCTTCACCAGATGCAGAGGTCCCCTCACAGCAGCTCACAGAGGTGAAAGCCAAGTCCCTTCTGCAGTACTTCCCTGTAAGCAAAGAGAAAGCATGGCAAACAGATGTCCCACTTATGCCTTTCAGGGTACGACTGAATCTCTCAACCAACCCTTTTCCTTGGGAGTGGTAGCAAGAGGTGAACCTGTAGGTCACCCAAAAATCCCTCCCCAGAGACTTCATACATGTAGATATGAAGTTGGTATCCCGGTCAGACACCACCTCCTTGGGGAACCCCCATGTAGGTGAACATTCCCATCAGTGCCTGGCCCACCACAGGGGCTATCACTGATCTCAGAGGGATGACCTCCGGGTACTCGGTGGCATGGTCCATCAAGACCAGGATAAACCTGTTGCCCATGACTGTCTTGGAATCCCAGAGGTCACACAATGTCAATTTCCACCTGCTCAAAAGAGGTGCTGACAACAGGGAATGGTTAGAGGGGAGCCTTGCATCTCCTCCCACTCTTGCCACTCGCCTGACAAGTCTGGAAGACCTACAATATGCATCAGAGTCTCTGTACATTTGGGAGCAGTAAAAAATGGTGACAATACTCTCAAAAATTTTGTGCTGCCCCAATTGTCCTGCCAAAGTCACACCATGAGCCAACCCCAGTAGGAAGGTTCTGAAGTGCTCGGGAACCACCAGCACAAGGGCTGCCCCAGGCTCAGCAACCTTAGTCTCACTGTCCACTAGGCCATCCTCTCAGTAAATCCAGTATCATCCAGACTCCTTGCAGAGGCCTGGTCTGCAGCCTGCTGCCGCAGACCTTCAAGAGAAGGGTAGGAGTTCTGTGCCTCACTGAACTCTTACCTGGTGGGACACCTGCCTGCTGTCAATGAGTCAGCTTGGGTACCTCCCCCAGTTCAGCCACTTGTTCCCTGTAGGCTCCAGGGTGTCCATCTCAGATTCAGCCTGCTCCGGGATCGTGGGAGCTTCTGGGGCAGGTTTCCCATGCCCCTTGCCCTTCCTCTTTATGGCAGGTACTTGGGCCACTCTTTCAGGCTCCAGGGCCCCTTGATCATCCTGACGGGTGTCATAGACCAGGTGGTCACACATGCCCACCCAGGCAGAGCCCACATCTCCAAGTGTGACTAGCATTCCATCTCTCTCCAAGGGAAATCCTCCAGGTCATTACCTAGCAAAAAATCAACAGGCATGATGGGACTCACAGCTAACCTTAAGGAACCTGAAGCCCCCACCCTACTCAAAGGGAGCAGGCGCTCTGAGTTGTCTACAGCAACTACTTGGTGGAACACATTGGGAACTACTTGTTCTTTAAACACCAGGTGACACCTCACAGTAGTCACACTGGCTCTGTGTCTCTCGGAGCCTCCACCCTCTGACCACTGATGGTCACCCACTGCCTGTACTTCTTAGTATTCTCAGGCATGAGGGTCCTCTGGACCATCTCACTGCCACCAAGTGAGACAAGGGTCATCTCAGCTGGCTCCCACCCTTCTCCTGGAACCAACTCCCCCAAGATCTACACTGGCCAAACTCTGTGAATGGGCACCAGGGGGTCCTGGTGTCCTCTTGGGACATATGGGGCCCCCCTTAGGTGGCCCACCTGATCATATGCAAAACATTTGTGGGGACCCTTCTCTGCAGGTAACCCTGTAAAAATCCATGGGTTCATCTCACCTGGGGTCTGGAAACCCTTACCCTCGGAACTAGGTTGGGGCCCTTTTGAGAACTCCCCTTGTTTAACCTAATCCCCTACTTCTTCTGATGGGGACCCTGCCTACCCTTGGCTGAGACTCCCCCATACATCATTTGAACCGTGGTGCTCTCCCATCGGTCCGCTTCCTGGGCAGGCTTCCTTGGGTCAGTCAGCTTGTTGTCAATTAGCTGCTGGCGCAGCTCTGGAAAACAAAGACTAAACAAGTGCTCCCACACAATCAAATTGTACAGCTCCTCATAATATTTTATCTTACTGCCCATCACCCAACCATCCAGTGCCCTACAAAAAGAATCAACACATTCTAACCACGTTTGAGATTCCCCCTTCTTGACCTGAACTTCTCCTTGTATTGCTGTGGAGTGAGACCATATCTAGTGAGTAGGGCGTCCTTCATGATAGAATAGCTGAGTCCCTGAGGATCCCCAAGGGCTGTCAAGGTGTCCCTCCCCTCTACCTTAAAGTGCCTCCACAGGCACGGCCCCGGTGCACCTCAGGGATCAGGTACATGTGAAGAGCTGACTCATATCCCTTAAACCACAAATGTATGTCATCCTCCCTCTTTTAATCTTTTACCAGGTCTTTGGGGGTGTGCACTCTTTTTTCAGGCTGTACTGGGGTACTGCTGCTGCCATCTATGCTGGACCTGTCCTTCAGATCCAGCTCCTTTCAACTCAATTCTTGTGCAAAGGTCAGTTTCTTCTCTTCCATGGCAAGTCTGTCTTTTTCCTTTTCCCTTTTGATTCTAGCCAGCTACAGCGCCCTCTCATGCTGGAGTCTGAGTTTTTCCAACTTCAATTGGTGCTTTATGATTTCCCTCCTGTCCTCCAGTTCCTCCTAAGTCAGACCTTTGGATGAAACACTGCTGTCTGCCCTGGAGGCTCTCCCTCCAAGCAGGTCAGCATTATTCAACACAACACCATGTAAGCTCTGCAGCTCCTCATCCACAACAACATCCTCCTCTTCTGTGTGCTCCTCAGCCTCTTTTGCTGCCAACCAGGCCCTCAACGCCTTTTTGCAGCTCCTCCTTCCTAGCGGAGCTTTTGACTAGAAATCTTATTTCCCTACAAAACTGCTTGAGCTGAGGCACCATGTACTCCTCCAGTTTCTCCAACTCAAACACCACATTTGCAGAAGATTCAGAAGGCAAGGAAAAAGCAAGAAAGAAGAAACAAAGGAAAAAAAACAAAACTCGCGGTAGTGTGATGGTCTGCAACAAAACAGTAGTGTGCACCTATCACTGTATATCAAGTACAAATACAAGTTATATCCTCACCACTAATCACCAGTGTTAGAAATGGGGTCTCTGGTTGGCAGTCAGTTGTACTCTGTCCAAGCAGGGACCCTCACTCTAGTTAGGGTAAGGGAGGTACATACCTAGCATAACCCCTGCTCACCCCCTTGGTAGCTTGGCACAAGCAATCAGACTCATCTTAAAGGCAATGTGTAAAGTATTTGTACCAACACACACATTAAAATAGTGAAAATCTTTATCAGAGTAAAACAAGACCAAAATGACAAAAATCCAACATACACAAGCAAAGTTATCAATTTTCAAAGATTAAACTTCAATACAGCACTAAGAAACACAAATGCTTCAATTTGGTGTTATCACAGCATTGTGATGGAGTCATTCCCAACAATCTGACGCCAATGGTGCCAGTTACAGAGTCGCACGGAAACAAGCTGGTCAGGGAAGGGAGGCGTCACTGGATCAGGTGCAGTGTTGGTTCCGGTGCTGAGGAGCAGTGGAGCGGAAGAGTAGGTGCAAAGCGTTGGGTCCTTGCTGTGGAGCAGAGGAGGTGAGGTGGCATTGGTACAAAGTGTTGGGTCCTTACGCTCCAGTAGGGTTGATGTCCAGTGGTTCAAGACACAGTGGGGGTGACCTCACATGGTGATGCCACAGGGCTGCAGGTGCTGCAGCGGAGTCAGGTGTCACAGACGTCGTGATACAGTACTCAAGACTCACAAAGTCATGAAACGTCAGCGAGGTTAGGGAGAAATCAGGCCTGCAATGTCAGTCGGGGTCATAGCACTCCAGCAGGGACCACGGCTTTGGTTGCAGGTGGTGTCGCAGGGTGAGGCAGCAGCATCAGTCCAGGTGTCATCCGGTGTCAGTGCCCTGAAAATCTAAAAAACAACTTTACCAAAAGATGTATTTTTAAATTGTGAGTTCAGAGACCCCAAATTCAACAGCTCTATCTGCTTCCAATGGGAAACTACACTTATAAGATATTTAAAGGCAGTGTCCATGTTAACATATTGGAGAGATGGCTTTGCAATAGTGGAAAACAAATTGGCAGTATTTCACTATCAGGACATGTAAGACAATCCAGTACATGTCCTACCTTTTAAATACACTGCATCCTGCCCATAGGGCTGCCTAGGGCCTACCTTAGGGGTGACTTACATGTACAAAAAGGGAAGGTTTGGGTCTGGGAAGTGGGTAAACTTGCTAGGTCGAATTGTCAGTTTAAAACTGCACACACACATATTGCAGTGGCAGATCTGAGCCATGCTTACAGGGCTACTCATGTGGGTGGCACAATCAGTGCTGCAGGCCGACTAGTAGAATTTGATCTACAGGCCCTGGACACCTATAGTGCACTTTACTAGGGACGTACTGGTAAATCATATTTGCCAATCTTTGAAAGCTGAACACCAATACAATTCACACAGAGAGCACTTGCACCTTAGCACTGGTCAGCACACAGTCAAAAAAACAGGAAGCTGAGGCAAAAAGACAGGGCAAACCACACCAAGGAAGCCAGATCTAACAATGTTGTACACTAGTAAACACATAGGTGAATATTTGCAAGCCCCTAGCGCTGCCTTAACTTACTTTTTTGTGTTGAGGGCGCGCTAACCAGTCCCCCACCCTACGCCACACTTTGTAACCCCTTGCACCACATTATACCTGCACCATGTAAAATGTATGTAAGGGGGCGTTCCCTCCCACGGCAGCCTAAAAAATGTCAAGGACAGGTGTTAAAGAGACATTAACACATTAACCTATGTGCCTCCCTGTGTTTTGCTGGACTTGCACCAAATGTTTTGGCGCTAGTCCAGCAAGGCGCCACAGTAGCATAAAAAATGTTGACGCTATTGCCCTCAGGTGCGCGATGGTGCACTGTAAGTAAATACAGTGCTACCATGGTGAAGTTAGGGGGGCGCAAGGTGACACATTCCTTGTAAAATATGCCCCTTATTGTCCTTGAGGTGAGTGTTTATAACTATGTCCCGAGCAACAGTTCTGTAGTGGCAACTAGCTTGCCCTTTGCCTGTGGTCTCCAATTCCTACTTGCTCCAGTTGTCGCTATTTGACCAAGTGACACTGCCATTGCCTGGGCTTTCCCACCTGGGTAACCCGTTTTCCAGACAACAGAAGCCCTGCTCACCCCAGGTACTACTCAATGCAGGCCACAGCACAACCGCGCAGCAGATGCAAGCAGTGGGCAAGCAGCTGGTGTGCCAAAAGCAAGCCTGTCTGCACCTGTCTATGCGTGGACCACACAGACAGCATGAGGAACCATGCCCCCATGACCATCCATCACAACACCACAACCACAGCTGCTGCCATTACTCCTCTGCTATCTTCCGCAACCTTTACAACACACACCGGCAAACACACTACTGTCTTGCATCCCCGAGCACCATGGTAGAACCTTTGTCTTGCACCCATTACGATTTCACCTAGACACCTCAAACGGCGACAACACTACGTCCAAACAACTGACGCAGGTCATCACCACCACCCCACACCAACTAGCCTACATGCTCCTTAACTTCGACCCGTCACAAAGCACTCCACTGAAATCTGGGGCATCCTCAACAGAACCACACTCCACCTTCTCTTCCTCACCAAAACATGGCTTCACCCAGCCTCTAACCCAGACATTGCTACAGCCATCCTACCCACCTACAAAGTCATACACCAGGACCAAACCCACAAACGAGGCTGAGGACTTGCAGTCATCTAGTATATGAATGACCTCAGTAAGTCCAAGCATCACTGCAAACAACTTGAGATAAAATAGATACTTGAACAACATACCACTGCAAGGTCCAAGATACAAAGCCGCCCTCAAACTCTACCACTAACTACAAGACACAAAGAAAAAGGCCCTAACTCTCAGACTCAAAGCCTGCCCCAGCAATGCCAAAGAACTCTTCACTATCATCTAGGAGATCCCCAACCCAGCAGCTGCCAACAACGACATTACCCCATTACAAGCACTCTGCAACAACCTCTCAAACTTCTTCAAACAGAAGATTGCCAAGATCTACAACACATTTGGCCCACAGCATACAGATGCGAATGCCCAACAGGACACCTCCCTGATCACCAAACAGCTGCTAAGCAACTGGAATCCCCTCTCAAATTAAGACACCACCTGCTGAACACCATCCACTCAGGAGCCACTCAGACCCTTGCTGTGAAAAAACAGGGCTGATAGCAGAGGCCCTCTAACGTTTTGCCCCCATTTTTCACATTTTGCTGGTGTTTTCCTGACTCTGATGGTACCCTGTGTACTACTAACCAGTCCAGGGCCTTTGCTGAGTGTAAAATGAGTATGCAAATTAGGCTAATTATAATTGGTTATGTCAACCTACTGATAGGTCCCTAGTATATGGTAGGGCATGTAGGTTTTAGGGACCCAAGCATAGGTGGTGCACCCATAGGTGTACTGCTGAGGTACCCAGGTCATTTTAAAGGCAGGCCTGCCTTGCTGACTGCTTTAAAATAAAAGTTATATACAAATTTGGCAGAATTAAAAGTACTTCCAAAGTCTTAAACTACCTTATTTTTTATATGTCACCCCTAAGGTGTGCCCTAAGTGCCCCTAGGGTTGGGTGCTATGTAACTATAAGCAGCAACTTTATAAAATTGTTTTATAAACCCTGGTGAGATAAAATAGCAGAATTTGTTTTCCCTCACTGTAGTGAATGGCCTCCTTAGGCTAAAATGGGGAGACTTTATTTTAATTAACACATTTTCAATAAATAAAGCCCCCTTAACCCGTTCTGTGCCGAGGACGGAGTGGTTACGTCCTTCGGCACAGTGCTGCTGTGCCGAGGACGTAACCACTACGTCCTCTGCACACAGCCCAGAGGGAGCGCTCTCGCTCCCTCTGTGTGCTTCCCCCCATCCCCCCGAAGTCAGGGATGGAAGGGGAAGCCCTTCCCCTTCCACCCCCGACCCCACACCCCCCCATAATGACATCAGCGCGCGATCGCACGCTGACTTCATTGTGGGGTTCTCGCCGCACAAGAAGCCATTTGCTTCCTGTGCGGCGACCTTGGAAGAGGTGTGTTCCTCTTCCCGGTGGGTGGGGAGTTTTGCCGAAAGAGGCACCGGGGGAAAGGAAAGGCTTTTCCTTTCCCCCGGTGTCTCTTTGAGCATTCCTGCTGCCCGATCGGATTGCGATCGGTCAGCAGGAATGCCCACTAAACACCAGGGATTTTTTTTTTTTGTATTTACTTTGTGTTTCTGGCTTGCGGGGAGCGGTCCCTTGGGCAAGGGTCGCTCCCCTTTTGGGGGCAATTACTTACGGCCATTTCTACCGCCCTTGGGGGCAGATTGGCCTACTATTTTAGGCGGATTTGCCCCCAAGGGGGGCAGAAACCACTGGATCACCAGGGATGTTTTTTTATTTGTGTATTTATGTGTGGGGGGGTGCCCCCCAAGGGGGCCTAGAACTGTCAGCCTTTTCTGCCCCCATCGGCCTATTTTGTTTAGGTCCATCCGCCCCCAAGGGAGGCAGAAGCCACTTAGGCACCAGGGATTGTGTGTGTAGGGGATGGGGGGGCGGCCCCTTGGGCAAGGGTCGCTCCCCTTTGGGGGGCATGTCTTTTAGGGCCATTTCTGCCCACCTTGGGGGCAATCAGCCTATTATTTTTAGGCTGATCTGCCCCAAGGGGGCAGAAACCACTAGAACACCAGGGATTTTTTTTTATATGTTTATTTTTGTGGGGGGGCGTCCCCTTGGGCACTGGGCGCCCCCCCAAGGGGGGCATTGACCTGTTGGCCATTTCTGCCCCCCCTGGGGGCAGATGGGACTATTTTTTTAGGCCCACCTGCCCCCAAGGGGTGCAGAAGCCACTAAGACACCAGGGATAGTGTGTGTGTGTGTGTTAGTGGATGGGGGGGGCCTTGGGCAAGGGTCGCCCCCCACTTTGGGGGCACATGTACCGAGGCCATTTCTGCACCCCTTGGAGACAGATCAGCCTATTATTTTTAGGCTGATCTGCCCCCAAGGGGGGCAGAAACCACTAGAACGCCAGGGATTTTTTTTATTTGTTTATTTTTGTGGGGGTGGGCGTCCCCTTGGGCATGGGGCGCTCCCCCAAGGGGGGCATTGACCTGTTGGCCATTTCTGCCCCCCCTGGGGCAGATGGGCCTATTTTTTTAGGCCCACCTGCCCCCAAGGGGGGCAGAAGCCACTTACACACCAGGAATAGTGTGTGTGTGTGTGTATTAGTGGATGGGGGGGGACCTTGGGCAAGGGTCACCCCCCACTTTGGGGGCACATGTACCAAGGCCATTTCTGCACCCCTTGGAGACAGATCAGCCTATTATTTTTAGGCTGATCTGCCCCCAAGGGGGGCAGAAACCACTAGAACGCCAGGGATTTTTTTTATTTGTTTATTTGTGTGGGGGGGCGTCCCCTTGGGCACGGGGCGCCCCCCCCCAAGGGGGGCATTGACCTGTTGGCCATTTCTGCCCCCCCTGGGGCAGATGGGCCTATTTTTTTAGGCCCACCTGCCCCCAATGGGGGCAGAAGCCACTTAGACACCAGGGATAGTGTGTGTGTGTGTGTGTGTGTGTTAGTGGATGGGGTGGGGCCTTGGGCAAGGGTCGCCCCCCACTTTGGGGGCACATGTACCGAGGCCATTTCTGCACCCCTTGGAGACAGATCAGCCTATTATTTTTAGGCAGAAGCAACTTAGGCACCAGGGATAGTGTTGTGTGTGTGTGTGTTAGTGGATGGGGGGGGGCCTTGGGCAAGGGTCGCCCCCCACTTTGGGGGCACATGTACCGAGGCCATTTCTGCACCCCTTGGAGACAGATCAGCCTATTATTTTTAGGCTGATCTGCCCCCAAGGGGGGCAGAAGCCACTTAGGCACCAGGGATAGTGTTGTGTGTGTTTTTTTTGTTTGAGGGCTGTCCCCTTTGGCAAGGGTCGCTCCCCATGGGGACACACTACTAAAGGTTATTTTCTGGCCTCCTTTGGGCAGACAGGCCTATTTTTTTAGTAGGCCCATCTGCCCCTATGGCAAAATCCACTTAGGCACCAATTTCTAAATGTTTGATGGTGGGGTGTTTGTCAACTGATGAATTATTTGCATTTGTGATAAAAAAATGTTTTCCTCCTTTTTGTTCTAGTTCAAAGCTTTTGCTTTATTTGCTGTGGCTCCTTGCGGTTTTGGCGGTGGTTGACCTGCAGTTTGCACAGTTGCATGTTTTAGGTAAGCAAAAACAATTTACTCCAAAGGAGTATTGTTGCCATGCATGAATGACATGTTTGTAGGGGGTGTACTAAATGCAGGATTGTGTGTGAAATTGTCCTTAGATTTGTGCACAATTATATTTGTTTTGTCTTATTTCTAATTTGCCTTTCTTTCTTTCTTTTTAGTGGGATATCATTGGTGATTGCTGTGTCTGTGCAGAGTAGTTGCTGGTGAATCAAGCTTTTTCAGGCAAGTGAGCGGTATAGTTTTTGAGTTTATAACTCTTACTAACAAAGCTACACTTTGTTACTTGTCTTACACAGTGCTGGTTGTTGGTGGTGAATTTGTCCAGTTAATTTTAGTAGGAGAGATCATGGCTAGCCGCAGGATGACCGCTCAGCAGGTGGTTGGTATGCTTTTTGAGTCACAGTCTGATCATGATTATGAGACGGACTCTGCATCTGAGGCAGAGGAGGAAGTGAGAGATTCTGGCAGTGATTTTTTGTTGGAGGGGAATCTTCTGATGATGAAGCCACACTCAGTGCAGATGAAGGGCCTGTTTTAGAGGAGGACACTGATGTGACAATAGTGCAGCAACCTGGGGCTGAAAGGTTTCCCGTTATAAGACCTGATGTCTGGGTTGCCCCAAACATGGAGCAGCCAGAGTTGCCTGCCTTTACTGGTCTCCCGGGGTGTAACGCCAATACAGAGAACTTTTTGCCTATCAATTTCTTTGAGTTATTCATGGATGATGTGTTTTTGGAAGAGATTATTGAGCAGACTAATTTGTTTGTGGAGCAGCATTTGAGGGACAGCGCTGCTAGACTTAGGCCACACTCTAGAGCTGCCCAGTGGATTCCCACAAATTTGGAGGAGATAAAAAAGTTTTTGGGTTTGACTTTTTTGATGGGGTTGATAAGGAAGCCATCACTGGCTTCTTATTGGTCTACTAGTCCCTTCATGGCAACAGCTATATTTCCTGCGACCATGAGTCGTAATCGGTATTTGCTTCTTCTTAGGATGCTGCATTTTGTTGACAATGCATTAGCCTTGCCACGAGATCACCCAGATTCTGACCGTCTTTTTAAGATTAGGCCTGTTCTTGATCATTTTGCAGATCGGTTTTCGGAGGTCTATGTTCCAGGCAAAGAGATAAGTGTGGACGAGTCTTTGGTCCTCTTCAAGGGTTGTTTGGTTTTTAGGCAGTACATTCCTAGCAAAAGGGCACGATATGGAATTAAATTGTATATGCTGTCTGAAAGTAGGACAGGATTTGTGTATAGTTTCCGTGTCTACACTGGTAGGGATTCCAATATTGACCCCCCTGGTTGTCCTCCCACTTTTGGAGTTACTGAGAAAATTGTGTGGGATCTTGGTAGACGACTGTTCAACAAAGATCACCATTTGTATGTAGATAACTTTTACATTGGAGTGCAGTTGTTCAAGGAATTGTTTAGAGTGGACTCAGTTGCTTGTGGCACAATCCGTTCTAACCAGAAAGGCTATCCAAGGGAGCTTGTCTGTAAAAACTTGAGAGGGGACAGTGCTGTGCCTTGCGGAATGAGGAGCTGCTAGCTTTGAAATTTTCAGACAAGAGGGATTTCTACATGCTAAGTACCATCCATGATGAGAGTACTTCCCCAGTGACTGTTTGGGGCCAGGTTGCTGAAGTGCGCAAACCTGTGTGCATTTTAGATTATAATAAGCACATGGGCGGTGTAGATAGAGTTGATCAGAGGTTGGAACCTTATACTGCTATTCGTAAGTCTTACGTTTGGTATAAGAAGTTAGCAATTCACCTCTTCCACTTAGCAACCTTCAATGCTTTTATTGTGTTTAGGGATAGGTCTCCAGAGTCAAAGATGACATTTGTGAAATTTCAGGAGTCAGTGATAGAGAGCCTTATTGTGGTGGAATAGGCCAGAGTTCCTAGAGAAGCAGTGGTGGAGGATGTGGCTAGATTGAAAGATCGCCACTTTGCTGAGCACATTCCTCCCACACCCAAAAAAGACTTTCCAGCTCAGAAATGTAGAGTGTGTTTTCAAAGAGGTATCCGGAGGGAGACTCGAATGTACTGCCCAGATTGCCCTTCAAAGCCTGGGCTGTGTGTGGGTGGTTGTTTTAAGAATTACCACACCCAGAAGAATTTCTGGGAACAACCATGAGTGTAAGCTCATGTCTGTTTTGTATTTTCATGTGTTCAGTTTCATGGTTAGCATTTCTGTCATGTACTTATTTAGAGCTTTTGTGTTTGTAGTTTTGTAATTCTTTCTACTTAGAAAGGGGTTTCTCTGTTTAAAAAAAAAAAAAATGATGCCATTGTGTGTGGAGTGGGGCTTGGCTGAGAGTGTACATATTGACTTGCTGTTGGCTACTGCAACACACTGCCAGCCAAACACCAGTCCACACACTCCCATCAGCTGGTGTGATTGTTGTATCAGGCATGTGGGCGTATGTAAGTGATGGGCCCTTGAGTGGCGCTGTCTGTCGATGTGAGTGTTGTAATGTGCTGGGCCCGTGGCTGGCGGTGTGAATGGTCTTGTGTGTGTCATGTATGAAAGTTGTGTGAATGGACTGTAAAGCGGTTGGTGCCTTGTCGCGGCTTTACAGCTCACGAGCTGTGAGTCATTGGTTCAGTTTTTTGCCTTTCAGTTATTAACAGTGCATTTCATTTTTGTGAAAGCTCTTGTTAGTAAAATTTGATCCACTGAACCATCACTCACCCTCGTGCCAAATCCAACCAGTATGTGTAGTAAAAATGACAAAACCTGCTCCGCTGTAATCAGGCGTTGCAGCACACCTGTGACACGTTAGGTGTCTCAGGTGGGACCCCGATGATGAAGCATGCCACCAACTTGGTTGGTGGGTGAGGGGTCTTTTTCACATAACCTAAGTGCGTTTCTTTTCACAATTTTAGTGTTTGGCACATCAAGGACGTATGTGGACACATCAAAACAATATATTACAAAACTACCTGTGTTTGGGGGGGAGAGGGCACCTATGTTTTTGGTCCTGGGTGCGGCCTTCATCTAGGGAAACCTACCAAACCCAGACATTTTTTAAAACTAGACACCCCAAGGAGTCCAGGGAGGTGTGGCTTGCGTGGATCTCCCAACATTTTCTTACCCAGACTCCTCTGTAAACCTCAAAATTTGCTTAAAAAAGCATATTTTCCGGACTTTTCTTCGTAGGATCACCGCTCCAGTACAAAATTCCTACTCCCCAGTGTTCCCCTCAGTCTCCCAAGTAAAATGACACCTCACTTATGTGGGTCCCCA
The DNA here is from genome assembly GCF_031143425.1 of Pleurodeles waltl. Classification (NCBI taxonomy): domain Eukaryota; kingdom Metazoa; phylum Chordata; class Amphibia; order Caudata; family Salamandridae; genus Pleurodeles; species Pleurodeles waltl. Next base: position 792,333,893 of record NC_090445.1, read on the forward strand.
AAGCAGAGTCAGTCTAAAGATGTATAAAAGAATATGTCCTTATAAACTCGCTGTGCTATCCCCTCCATCTCTACAAGTTTTGGGCTTTATTCTGTTGCAGGCACCTGGCCCACCCACACAAGTGAGGTATCATTTTTATCGGGAGACTTGGGGAAAAGCTGGGTGGAAGGAAATTTGTGGCTCCTCTCAGATTCCAGAACTTTCTGTCACCGAAATGTGAGGAAAATGCGTTTTTTTAGCCAAAATTTGAGGTTTGCAAAGGATTCTGGGTAACAGAACCTGGTCAGAGCCCCACAAGTCACCCCATCTTGGATTCCCCTAGGTCTCTAGTTTTACAAAATGCACAAGTTTGGTAGGTTTCCCTAGGTGCCGGCTGACCTAGAGGCCAAAATCTACAGGTAGATTTCATTTTCAATGAAAAAAAGTGATGTGTCCACGTTGCGTTTTGGGGCGTTTCCTGTTGCGGGCGCTAGGCCTACCCACACAAGTGAGGTATCATTTTTAGCGGGAGACTTGGGGGAATGCTGGGTGGAAGGAAATCTGTGGCTCCTCTCAGATTCCACAACTTTCTGTCACCGAAATGTGAGGAAAATGTGTTTTTTTAGCCAAATTTTGAGGTTTGCAAAGGATTCTGGGTAACAGAACCTGGTCAGAGCCACACAAGTCACCCCACCTTGGATTCCCCTAGGTCTCTAGTTTTCAAAAATGCACAGGTTTGGTAGGTTTCCCTAGGTGCCAGCTGGGCTAGAGGCCAAAATCTACAGGTAGGCACTTTGCAAAAAACAGCTCTGTTTTCTGTGATGTGTCCACGTTGTGTTTTGGGGCATATCCTGTCGCGGGCGCTAGGCCTACCCACACAAGTGAGGTACCATTTTTATCGGGAGACTTGGGGGAGCGCTGGGTGGAAGGAAGTTTGTGGCTCCTCTCAGATTCCAGAACTTTCTGTCACCGAAATGTGAGGAAAATGTGTTTTTTTAGCCAAAATTTGAGGTTTGCAAAGGATTCTGGGTAACAGAACCTGGTCAGAGCCCCACAAGTCACCCCATCTTGGATTCTCCTAGGTCTCTAGGTTTCAAAAATGCACAGGTTTGGTAGGTTTCCCTAGGTGCCGGCTGAGCTAGAGGCCAAAATCTACAGATAGGCACTTTGCAAAAAACAGCTCTGTTTTCTGTGATGTGTCCACGTTGTGTTTTGGGGCATATCCTGTCGCGGGCGCTAGGCCTACCCACACAAGTGAGGTACCATTTCTATTGGGAGACTTGGGGGAGCGCTGGGTAGAAGGAAATTTGTGGCTCCTCTCAGATTCCAGAACTTTCTGTCACCGAAATGTGAGGAAAATGTGTTTTTTTAGCCAAATTTTGAGGTCTGCAAAGGATTCTGGGTAACAGAACCTGGTCAGAGCCCCACAAGTCACCCCATCTTGGATTCCCCTAGGTCTCTAGTTTTAAAAAATACACAGGTTTGGTAGGTTTCCCTAGGTGCTGGCTGAGCTAGAGGCCAAAATCTAGAGGTAGGCACTTCGTAAAAAACTACTCTGTTTTCTGTGATGTGTCCACGTTGTGTTTTGGGGCATATCGTGTCGCGGGCGCTAGGCCTACCCACACAAGTGAGGTACCATTTTTATCGGGAGACTTGGGGGAGCGCTGGGTGGAGGGAAATTTGTGGCTCCTCTCAGATTCCAGAACTTTCTGTCACCGAAATGTGAGGAAAATGTGTTTTTTTAGCCAAAGTTTGAGGTTTGCAAAGGATTCTGGGTAACAGAACCTGGTCAGAGCCCCACAAGTCACCCCATCTTGGATTCCCCTAGGTCTCTAGTTTTCAAAAATGCACAGGTTTGGTAGGTTTCCCTAGGTGCCGGCTGAGCTAGAGGCCAAAATCTACAGGTAGGCACTTTGCAAAAAACAGCTCTGTTTTCTTTCAAAAAATGGGATGTGTCCACGTTGTGTTTTGGGGCGTCTACTGTTGTGGACGCTAGGCCTACCCACACAAGTGAGGTATCATTTTTATCGGGAGACTTGGGGGAACGCTGGGTGGAAGGAAATTTGTGGCTCCCCTCAGATTCCAGAACTTTCTGTCACCGAAATGTGAGGAAAATGCGTTTTTTTAGCCAAAATTTGAGGTTTGCAAAGGATTCTGGGTAACAGAACCTGGTCAGAACCCCACAAGTCACCCCATCTTGGATTCCCCTAGGTCTCTAGTTTTAAAAAATGCACAGGTTTGGTAGGTTTCCCTAGGTGCCGGCTGAGCTAGAGGCCAAAATCTACAGGTAGGCACTTTGCAAAAAACAGCTCTGTTTTCTGTGATGTGTCCACGTTGTGTTTTGGGGCATATCCTGTCGCGGGCGCTAGGCCTACCCACACAACTGAGGTACCATTTTTATCGGGAGACTTGGGGGAGCGCTGGGTGGAAGGAAATTTGTGGCTCCTCTCAGATTCCAGAACTTTCTGTCACCAAAATGTGAAGAAAATGTGTTTTTTTAGCCAAATTGTGAGGTTTGCAAAGGATTCTGGGTAACAGAACCTGGTCAGAGCCCCACAAGTCACCCCATCTTGGATTCCCCTAGGTCTCTAGTTTTCAAAAATGCACAGGTTTGGTAGGTTTCCCTAGGTGCCGGCTGAGCTAGAGGCCAAAATCTACAGGTAGGCACTTTGCAAAAAAACAGCTCTGTTTTCTGTGATGTGTCCACAGTGTGTTTTGGGGCAGATCCTGTCGCGGGCGCTAGGCCTACCCACAGAAGTGAGGTATCATTTTTATCGGGAGACTTGGGGGAACATAGAATAGCAAAACAAGTGTTATTGCCCCTTGTCTTTCTCTACATTTTTCCCTTCCAAGTGTAAGACATTGTGTAAAAAAGACGTCTATTTGAGAAATGCCCTGTAATTCACATGCTAGTATGGGCACCCCGGAATTCAGAGATGTGCAAATAACCACTGCTTCTCAACACCTTATCTTGTGCCCATTTTGGAAATACAAAGGTTTTCTTGATAGCTATTTTTTACTCTTTATATTTCAGCAAATGAATTGCTGTATACCCGGTATAGAATCAAAACCCACTGCAGGGTGCAGGTCATTTATTCTCTCTGGGTACCTAGAGTTCTTGATGAACCTACAAGCCCTATATATCCCCGCAACCAGAAGAGTCCAGCAGACGTAACGGTATATTGCTTTAAAAAATCTGACATTGCAAGAAAAAGTTACAGAGTAAAACGTAGAGAAAAATTTATGTTTTTTTCACTTCAATTTCAATATTTTTCTTTTTCAGTTGTTATTTTCTGTAGGAAACCCTTGTAGGATCTACACAAATTACCCGTTGCTGAATTCAGAATTTTGTCTACTTTTCAGAAATGTTGTGGTTTTTGGGATCCAGAGTTGGTTTCATGCCCATTTCTGTCACTGACTGGAAGGATGCTGAAAGCACAAAAAATCGTAAAAATGGGGTATGTCCCAGTAAAATGCCAAAATTGTGTTGAAAAATTGGGTTTTCTGATTCAAGTCTGCCTGTTCCTGAAAGCTGGTGATTTTAGCACCGCAAACCCTTTGTTGATGCCCTTTTCAGGGAAAAAACCACAAGCCTTCTGCAGCCCCTTTTTCCCATTTTTTTGAAAAAAACGAAATTTTCACTGTATTTTGGCTAATATCTTGGCCTCCTTCTGGGGAACCCACAAAGTCTGGGTACCTCTAGAATTCCTAGGATGTTGGAAAAAAAGGACGCAAATTTGGCGTGGGTAGCTTATGTGAACAAAACGTTATGAGGGCCTAAGCGCGAACTGCTCCAAATAGCTAAAAAAAGGCTCGGCACAGGAGGGGGAAAAGGCCTGGCAGCGAAGGGGTTAAGTGTCAAATACCTTGAGTTTGGTATCAAATTAATTGTTAAACTAAATCCCACAACTTGCAATTGTTGAATTTAATTTAACTAGTTCAGGTAAAGAGTTTTAAAACTCCACCTCAAAGTTGCCAGCTTCAGCTCTATATTGCCCTTCTCTGATTGGCCAGCCTCTGGCAGCCTGGCCAGGCTGCCTTGATGAGGTGTGAAGTGGCCTGGGCTGAACACAAAGGATGTGCCGGTGGGGAGGAGATCTTCCTCAGCAAGTGGGAAAACAGGATGGGGAAAGAGCAGACAAACTGGTCTTCAAATTCAGAGAAGGACATTTGGAGCAGCTCAGCCCCTCCCTCACATTCTGTAACCCCAGACAATTAGGTGCCCCCTTGATTAGATTAAAAGAGGGCAGGAGAGTGATGTGTTTAGGATTTTTAGCCACACCAGTGGGTGGGCGCAGCCAGATCTAACCTCCAAAAATCAAATTGGATTTTTGAGGAATGTTACTCCCTGGCATTGATTTTTGCCGCACTTCCCAAGAAGTGGTCATCAAAGGGGGAAGGAGCCTGCCTGTGATTGGATACCCCGGAACCCCCTCCATTCCATCCCAGAGCAAGGATAAATTTGGCAGAGCTGCACCCACACCTCAGATCCCTACAAGGAACAAGACAAAGAATTAGAAGGACTGCTCTGCTTGAACGCTGACCTGCACCTGGACACTGCACTCTGAAGGACTGCACCAGCGGCACACTTGGGCTTCACCACTAAAATTACTTTGCCTGTCTTCTACTGCTTCAGGATGGGACTCCCTGTTTGCTACAGGTACAAAGGAGCTGCCCAGAGTCCCCTGCATCAAGTCATGCAAAAAGAGCCCAGCTGGCCAGCGTCCAGAGGCCATTTGAGTATTCTGACCAGGTGCATTCTGAGAATTGTAGTCCAAACTCCCAAGGAGCAACTCAGAGCTTCTGGAACCTTGGATCAAGTTGTCAACTCTTCAAGGACCCAAAAAGGACCTCTGGAAAAACATCCAGAAGTTTGGAGATGTTTGGAGGAACTCCATAAGTTGAAGAGGTGCATTGTGGGAGTTGTAGTCCCAGACCCCAAGAGGCAAACCGGAGCCCTTGACTGGTGCTGTGGACCACTTTCCTGAATCAAGAAACACTTCTCTGGCTCTGTCTAGTGTGACCTTTTTTTAACTGTTTGAGTGCTAGTTGCTTCTATGCGTTAGAAAACATTCATTCTTTTTCCGGTTCCCCTTATCCAATTTTAATCATTTAGGGGTCATTTTAATGATAAAACTATAATCAATTATTATAAATTGGTGTTTGCTTTAAAATGTTGGAAAATGGGTTACTGGTAGGGCAGGTAGGTACCTACACCTAGCAACAAGCCACTAACCTCCACCTAGGTACAGTTAGGTCTCAGTAAATTAATCCCAGCTCAACCCTTGGTAGCTTGGCAACGAGCGTCAAGGCTTAACTTAGGAGACAAAGTGTAAAGCATTCAAATATCACAAAACAGTAATTAAATAAAACACAGGAAACAGTTTAAAAATCCAAAACCAATTTATAAAAATAGTTTATATTTTTATCTTTAAAATGACACAAAAACGATTAAAATCGGTTCAGGGGAACCGGAGATATGAATTTTTAAAGAATTATTACTTTTCTAGCGCTTAGAAACAAAAAGCGCCAATCGGGTCATCTGGTTGCACCTCGACCGGGGCAAAGTCAAACTTTCAGGCCGACCGCGATGGAGCCCTGCTCGGCTACAGGTCGCGGGAGGCCTCGGTTAAAAAGTTACCTTCTGACTTAGTCTTTATTTTGAAGATTTTCTTCAGCGGGACGAACCTGCCAGTCGAATCCGACCTCCTGGAGCCCTTGTCCGGATACGCGATGCTGGATTCCTCGGTGGAGATTTTTACCTTCGGACTTAGTCGTTTTTTCGAGGTGAAAATCCTTCGACCGGGGTAAACCTGGATCTTGATCCGACGTCCATGGAGCCCTTCTCGGATACGATGGCTGGGAGGTCCCGGTCAACTTTTTACCTTCGGACTTAGTTGTGGGATTTATTACAACAATTAATTTGATACCAAATTCTTGGTATGCATCATTTAAGGAGACTTTAAAAATGTAAATAAAGTCTCCCCATTCTAGCCTATGAAGGCCATTTACTACAATGAGGGAAAAACGAATTTGGCAGTTTTTACCTCACCTGGGCTTATAAAACTATTTTATAAAGTCCCTGCTTATAGTTACATGGCATCCAGCCCTAGGGGCACATAGGGCACACCTTAGGGGTGACTTATATGTAAAAATAAGGTAGCTTAAGACTTTGGAACTACTTTTAATTCCAAAGTCGAATTTTCATATAACTTTAATTTAAAAGCAGCCAGCAAGGCAGGCCTGCCTTTAAAATGACACTGGGCACCTCAGCAGTGCACCTATGGGTGCACTACCTATGCTGTGGTCCCTAAACCTACATGCCCTACCATATACTAGGGACTTATAGGTAGGTTAACTTAGCCAATTATAATTAGCCTAATTTGCATATCCATTTTACACAGAGCACAGGCCCTGGGACTGGTTAGCAGTACCCAGGGCACCATCAGAGTCAGGAAAACACCAGCAAAAAGTTAGGGGGCCTCTGCAATCAGCCCTGTTTTCTCACAAAGTTCTAAATCAAAACCTATAAACCTCTGGAATATGCAGCTATGATACGCTACAAAGTCATAACAGATGCTCCTGTCATTAAAACTCAACACCACGTGGTCTTCTGATGATCTCATAGATCATGTGGCATCATGTAAATCACTGAAGACATTACCTTTGACATTGATGCAGTGTACTTTATTTGTTTATATATGTTATTATTTAATGAGGTTTTGTTTTTAGGTCCATTTGTTCATTGATATAACTATTGTGAGTTCACAGATAGGTCATTTATTGTTTTCAGTGAATTTCTTTTTTTCCCATGTAAATGTTATAGTGTTTGCTCTACCTGATCCATAACAATATTTGAGATTGTGTTTAGGGAAATGTTCAAGATTTTTCGAAAAGGAAAACTACTGGTTGAATGTAGGGAAACCACTCATTCATCCATTTCCTACTGCACACAGCTGAAGGGAGGGCGGTGACACAGGGCCTTGCCCTGCACCCCCTACCTCTCCTACTACCACCATGCAGGGGCTTTGGTTGTAACCTGGGGCCTTCTTGCAGGCAGGGCCCTCTTTCACCAGCCACCATGTACATCTTTCAACCATGCATGTTTTGATTGAGGAGCGGTTTGGTCAACAGGGAAACCTTGCACCCAACTGCCTTTGTGTCAACCTCCTCCACACATGACGGGGTACAAGATATGCCCGACTCTGTTATCTCAAACCTCATGCAAATCTGTTAAATGGTTCCACTGCTATTAAAAAAACAGAGGTTTTGTTTAACTTCATCCATTAACTTTGTCTTAACACTTGGCTCAATTTGAACATATCATTAGAAAGTCAAGCATGTACATTTCTGGTGAACTTTGTGCAGATTTCTCAGAGTCAAAGTTATTAACCAATGAACACTTTCTTGCACCCCACTTTATATTTCTCTCCCTTGATGGTTCCTGTGGTGGCTTTGTTTGATGCTCAATATATCAGCTGTAAATTAAAAAAAACACTAAGTGCCAGATTTATGGAAAAGTGGCGCAGCTCGGTGCAGCACCAAAATTGGCAGCTCTAGCTGCGTCACTTTAGAAACGCTTCAATAGGCCGTTATTAATTGAATACAGCGCACCCTTGTGTTGTCCCCTGTGCTGGCACTAAATTCAACTGCCAGAGCCAACACAGGCATCCTTGTACCATTGTGCAAGGATGTCTGAGTTGAGGGGTGTGATTGTTTATGTGCGGGAAGGTGTCCCTTTCTGCACATAAACAATCACTAATGGGGCTTTGGCACTTCTGTGTGTGTGGCAGAATGCAGCACACACAGAAGTACCAAAGCATAATTTTCAAATGCCAATCATTTCTGGCATTTTGCTCTTTCTATGCATGCTGCAGAATGCAGCATGCATATAAAAAGCAAAAAAAAACGAGGAGGAATACAAGTATTTCTCCTTGTTGCGCCCTGCTAACGCCACCCCTGGGGGTGGTGTTAGATTTTGACACTGCCTCAGGTTTACCAAATTTCATAAATCTGAGACAGCATCAATTGCAATGGGTGTTGCTGTGGCATGCGCACAGCAACACCCATTGCACTCCCCTTCCATGCACAGTGCTGCGTGGGAAGGGGCCGTATTTACAAGGTGACGTTAAGCCACAAAAGGTGGCTTAATGCCACCTTGTAAATATGTTGCAGTGCTTAGGTAGTTCAATCATTGGGCCACACATATCACCTTTCTGTCATCATTTTATTTAGCTAAATTTTTGCCTCAAATCAAACATTTTAACATTGTAAACCACTTGCCTTTAGTGGCAGATTACAGATTTAAAATCCACAGCTCCAAATTAAGGCATGACACTATCGCCCTTTCCTATTGTCATTTAAATGATTAAAGCAATTCCGTTTGCAACCTACAATAAATATACAGCAATGTACTTATTTAGGATTTTTAAATACTTTCGTCTTTGATTTGAACAAGTGGAAAGTTATTATACTCCGATGTTGTCGCATTAGCATTTCATGTTAAACGACATACTCACTTTCATTGCATGTTTATTTCTGTTGATAATATATTTCTGCGTGCCTATGAAATTGAATACAGTTCCCATATAAAATAAATCGAAAAGTTATGGATGCTCAATAACCAGTTATTACCTTGCCTTGCATTTCTAAATTTAATTTGCATTTGCACGATACTCTTTACCCCTGGCATGTAGTCCTCCAGCCACAGGAGTTAGTAGTTTTTTCCTGCTCTTCGGGCCCGCAGCACTCTGCTAATTGACTTCAGTGTTTGACGAATCAAGGCCATTGGTGGACAAGTGAGCAATGGGATAGATTATGAGAAGGAAACGATTTCAGATATAGCCCCATAGACAGCATGGGCGGAACTAAAACATTTGTTCATGTCTTGGTGGAAGTTGGGGTTTTTCTTTTCAAACAATGTTTACCTTCCCATTATGAAAACAGGAAACTGGAGGTGATAATGTGTGGCATATTTGTTATGTGGCATATATTTGTGGTAGTAATGTTTTCTGTAATATTTTGCGCTGCTGTGTATTGTGCTGCATGATTGTAAGGTAATGTTGTGTTGTTGTGTGTTGGTAGCGTGTATTATGTTACGACTGTTTTATTATTATGTACCCTGATATGTTTTAATTGTGTTGTTATACAGCTATGCGTGTGTTATGTTCTATTATGTAATTTAGATGAAAAAAATGTTGCTATACTCACAGACAAAAGCGGAACATGCCATGAAAGTTCCTTTGACAAGCAATCACTTACAACTTTTTAAGGTGCTTAAATAATTGTGCTCCAGCTGTATCAACTACATGAGAGGCTTTTCCAAAACAATGACAGACGTGGCGTAGATTTAGATAGTATTGAAAGCGGATCATCTGCCAAAATGTGGCAGATGTTCAGTCCGCCGTATGTACAGTGTCTTGATGTTTATGCAATGTAAAATTGGCAGATAGGACACGCACTGTTTTTTTGGCAAGTGTTATGCCTCTTAATGGTCACAGCGCTCACTTTATGTGATATATCCTAGGAGTTTTAAAGCATACATTTTAACCTATCTCTAATTACATTGAGCTAATATACCCCTTGATATGCATTTAGCAACATATTACCTATATTGCATCTGTAGGACGTTCAGTTGCACCTACACATTCAGAACACACGAACAATTGCAAAACTGACATTTACACCGAGTAAACAGCCAAAACAAAGCCACATCAAATGTGCTTGAAAAATTAACTTGCACTATTTCACTAATGCAATCAATGCAATACACATGTTAATGTGCTCCACAGAAGTGGTGGAATCGGAGTAATCCAGCGCATGTGATATTTATTCACGAATGTATGTCGCCTTTGTTAGTGAATAGAATTTTTAAAACCCCAGGAAATGTGTTTTAAACCACCCAGAAACCTTTTGGGTAGTGATTTTGAGCAGCAAATGGCATAAGAAGTAAAAGCATTAGATCACATGATACCCAATTAAATGGGTGTTAGTTAATTTGAGACGTGTGTTCTTTGTGTATGTATGTTGCTAATAAACTTAATCATTTCCAAAGATTAAACTACTACGGTGTTGTATGGTCTACCTTCTCAGGGTCGTAACTTGCACTGCATACGTTTTCTGTCCCTGATTGGTATGGGAGGCATGGGATTTTTGGCCATGAAACAATTACTGCGATTTGCAGAAATGCGCCCCTGGTTTGGAGTTGTAAGCTGCAAAACAAAATGAAAAGTCATCCAATTGCACTTTTGGCACAAAAATCTCTGCTGACACAGGCGGGATTCCTAAGTGTGTTGGACAGTCCACCACCATGGGAGGGAGGAGGCAAAGGCCATGGTGACATGGTGGGTTGGCAGTTTAAGTGAGCCCACGTGTATCATAATTGAAGACTTGCTCTAATTGATAGGTAACAAACACCTAGAAAAGAACCAAAAGAATATTGTACTTTGATTTGGTAGATGTACTTTGTACATTTATTTCAGAAACACGGAGGTCAGAGTTGAGGGGGCAGGGCATTGGAAGAAAGCAGTTAGCTAGTCATATGAGTACCCTTCACCCTTCTTTGTAGGTGATACCTATTCTTTGAAAACCTCTATAACTACCACTCTCCATATGAAGGTGTCTCAGGTCAAGTACCACGAAAGACTTGAACTGCATATTTGTTCAATTTCTTGTTGAATAAGTATTTTAGGCTGTGCCCTGATTCAGAGTTTGACTGAATCCAGTTGCTTTTTGTTGCATCAGATAAATAACAATACCATTGGTGATGTTTTTTATTGGGTGCAATAAATATCACCTGTTTTGAGTGTCAGCTTCATGTGATGGGAAGTCTGTGTGACAGAAAAGTCCATGAAGCAGGGGCAATGTGTCAGTTCTGCTCGGAGTTGTGCTGTGCAGCAGAGGGGATACATTGTTTCTGCTGGTCCACAGATAGGCTGGCAGAGCTCCTGCTAGGATGACTTTCAAGGGTCCAGGACTGAGGTGGTACCACTTGGCATGGTTGGACTCGCAGTTGCAAAGTCTAGTTGCTGGTTTCAAAAGACTAGCCCTTGGAGTCACACTGGTGATCCTGGGAACAGTTTGCAGGTCCAGGCAAGAGGGCAGGAGTGCAGCAGGTCAGCACAGCAAGGCACAGTCCCTCGAGGAAGCAGTCTAGCAGAGAAGCAGTCTTTTACAGCAGCACAGCGGTCCTTCTTCCTGGCTGTCTCCCCTTAAGTCCAGAAGTGTACTGAAGAGTTAGTGTTTGAGGTCCAGGTTCCTCACTTGAAGTGGAAGGAGCTAACAGGGAATTCTTTTTGAAGTACACAGGTTCCTTGCACTGGCTCTAGACCAACTTCAGGAGGTAGGTAGCCTTTTTTGTGGTGGCATGACACAGTCTATTCAGGTGTAAGTAAGGCTATGCCCAGCTCAGCCCTCCAATTTGGCCAATGATGGCTCATCCAGGCACACCTAAGCTCTCTATTGTGTGTGGCTGTCTCATAGGAATACACAAAGACAAACTGCAAAGTACACCTAGTCATGTGACCCAGAGGCAGGCTGCAGGCACTCAGTGGCTGAGGTGGGAAAATTCCAACTTTATAAAAGTGGAATTTTCAAAATTGTCATGCAAAACCTGACTTTACCAGAAAATAGTATTTTTATTACAATTCCAAAGACAACAAACATGGACTGTTCACCTGTACAGATTTGGAAATGTGATAAGGTAAACCTGTTAATACAGTGTGGGAGATGTATGCCTTGAAATAGTGACAAAGAGTTTTTCACTACTAGGACAAGTAAAACATAAAAGCACATGTTCCTATTTTTAGATACATTGCACTCTGTCCTGTGGGCTGTTTGGGGCCTACCCTAGGGATGACTTAAAAGGGTGGCACAACAAGTGCTGCAAGCCCTCTAGTGGCATTTAATTTACAGGAAACTTGAATTTAAATATACCAATAGGGGACAGCACAATGTTTCCATGTTTTTCAGGTGTGAGCACATGCATGTTAGCACTGATTAGCAGCAGTAAAATGAACAGAGTCCTAAGGCCAACAAAAACAAGATCAGAAAAATATGGAGGAGTGAGGCAAAACGTTTAGAGGTAAACCACCCTAAGGCTGGCAGGTGTAACAGGTCCTTCCACGACCCTATAAGTTTTTCTGTGCACTGCCATTTTGTAGATGGAGGAGAATGATAGGACTGGAGTCTCTGTTGTTTAGAGTGGGAATGGTCCTTTAGTGGAAACCCTCTTATCATTTTCCTGGTCCTGGTTCAGTGCAGCTGTTGATAGCTAGGTGCAGAAAGCTCACAACTCTGTGCGCCTCTCGTAGGTGTTCCAAATTGAAGATGAACCTGCTGTGAGGAGCATCACTTGACACAAAGGCGGTGTTTGCAGAGCAACCTGCAGAGGACACATGAAAGAATCTAGAGAGAGTATCCACATTCTCTGCCAGCATTGACTGCATAAAAGTGGGAGCTGCTGACCCACTTGTTCTTCCAGTTCCAGGTTCTCTTTGACCAAAGAAGGGAGTGCTCTATATAGCACTCTGAGGACATTTGTAAAGCACAAACTGCCTTCCTGACAGCCAGCTTCCCAGTGGAGTGGATATTGACTGCATGCATTCTGTAAGGAAGAGCTTTGTACCTGTCCCAAAGCACATGGATTCTAGCCTGTCTGCTGATACAGGGATGATGTGCTCTAACCAGGCAGAGGGTGTGATCATCTAGGGTGATCAAGAGGCAGCTTATTCTGGAGCAAGGGGTGCATTCACCTAGAAAGACTGAGAAGAGCAAGCTGCAAGCTCATAGATCAGAGTGCAGTCTCTCCTGCTAAGCAGTCTGCACTGCAGCACAGTCCTGAGATTCTGCCTCAGCAGATTGTGCCACTGCAAACCTTAAGTTGTGCCCGAGGGGACTTCGCCAGAGTGGACTGTGCTACTGTGAACCTCAAGTTCTACCTGAGAGGCCTGAACGACAGCACTGTCATTAAGATGTTTCTGAGAGTACTTTGCTGCTGCAATCCTGAATTTGTAACCAAGCAAACTTTGGTGCCGCAATGTTCTGAAGTTGTTCTTGAGCAGACTTTGCCACTGCTTTAACTTAGATTTTCCCAGAGGAGGCTGGGCCTCTGTAATGACTGAATGAAGCTGAGTGAACTGCACTACTAACCCAGCACCGTGACCCGAGTCTGAGTCGTGCTACATGCAGAAGAGAATCAACTTACATAAAGCCAAGACATGAGCTTGCAAGCAGCCAGAGAACAACACAGACAAGACAACCTGCATAGACTCCAGGCTGCAGCTGCTGCTGCTGTTGTTTTCAGTTAATTTGGCATGAGTGCTAGAGCCCTCACAACCAATATGTTTCCTCCTACAAAGGGAATGAGAGCAAGACACATGCTGGGAGCCCCGGTTGTGGATGATTCCTCAACAAAGCTCTGCAGTGGTGAGATAAGTAGACTGTTTGAACTTTTAAGGGTAACTGAGTGCACAAGCTCTAGAGATGAGATTGCACGTCACCTGCGCCTGATACTTACACCTTCCCACAGACAAACTTAAATCTGAAAATGGAGCAAAGAATGAAAGGGGGGGGGAAGGGGGTGAAATTTGTACAGTTGACCTGCACCAGTGAAAATCTCATATCTGTATGCTGTAGTACATCTTCAGAATGCAGATAAGCACTGGGTTCGAAATGTAATTTCAGTGCTGAGTGATTGTTCAGTCCCACGCTTGAAGCACCCGCCTCAGTCCCTCCCCGAGAAGCCTGCAGTTGTCGGCCATTATTACCACTGAGAGTCAAGTCTTGAAGGCTTTCTAATTGGCTCAGTTTGCAGATCCATAGCGGGATGGAGGCAAGGACAGAAGAGGCAAATTACCCCAGCCACCACAGCTGATGCTCAGTAGCACCTGACCCTTCCATTACTCCCAAACGTGGCTGATACTACACATAATATTTATCTTTCTATTTTAATTTGTTAGATTTGTGTGTGCTGTTCTATCTAGATAAATACGGTTGATTTTAACATCATATTTATTGAAATCTAATTGGATTATGTACTTCATTAAACATGTAGGTAAAGCAGCATGAGGTGAGGAGTAATGTAAGGAAAACATGCTCATTACCTATAGTATAATGTTCTGTGTCCCTGTTTATGACTTTTTTTGACTAAAATCATCAAATTTCATTAGTGTTCAGAATCACATACCGTCCACAAATAGTTTTTATGTATATATCCATGTGTTGCATATGTATTTGGACCTTGAATATGATCTGATCAGGTGTATTAGCTGTGGCCCTGTGGATAAAAACATATGCATTGCAATGCTCGCTAATCTATTTTCACCAGTAAATATGGCTTACATATGCAAATGGCTGGATTTGTGATTCCTCAAAGTTGAAGAAATGTCCCCTTTTAAAGTTAGTTGCCCACGCAATGTTAGCCCACCATGGTGTAATATTGTGCAAGTAAATCCCACACAAGGGCAGTCAAAGGAGGAATGCAATATTTTGTATACCTTTTGAGAGTTTGTGGACATTCACAGATCTCTTACTTTCTCATTCCCATGATATAAATGGTAGAAGACTGACTCCTATGAAGGGTACAAGTAAATTACTCTGCAGAGTGGAAATTGTATGGCGGTGACAAGGAACAGGGTTCAGAAGAGAAAAGTATTTCACATTATAGAAGAGTAAATGTACACCTGGGAAAGTATTGCACACTATCTAAGAAAGCACCTGAAATCTTATACTTTTTCTATTTTGAATCTGTTGGCAAAATGACATTACAGTTTTTGTACAGTATTTCAGCCCGCAGAATCATTATAATTCCAAATAATTTCATTATTATCCCTGCTAAAAAGAAATGTATTCCATCATGACAATGTTTTTTTTAATATCACATCATGTGAATGAAAACTATATTCTCCATCATCTTTTGTTCTATTGTTAGGTGCTTCTTTTATTGAATGATATTCTTCACTATAAAGGGAAAAGATGTAAACAAGAATGAAGGAGTTGACCTACCTTTAACAAAATCTATGATGAACTATTTGTTATTTGGCATAATCATGACCTGAAGGAGGGTGCCCATAGGGCACCTACACTCATCAAGCAGAAGTTCCTTACTTCCTTTTTTTGTTTCTGGAGCAGTGTAAAATTAGACTCCATCCTTTACACATCAATCATTCTGCAAACACATATTTATATTTGACATTGTATTTATCGTGTGTGATAGACCTGACATGCATTAGGGTGGTCACCCCTAACTTTTTGCCTGCCTCCCTCCACTTTTTGGACTCTGTTTTTGCTGGCTTTTAGACTCTGCGAACTTTACCACCTCTAACCAGTGCTAAAGTGCATATGCTCTGTCCCTTTAAACATGGTAACTTTGGATCATACCCAATTGGACTATTTAATCTACTTATAAGTCCCTAGTAATGTGCACTGTATGTGCCTAGGGCCTATAGATTAAATGCTACTAGTGGGCCTGCAGCACTGGTTGTGCCACCCACTCAAGTAGCCCATTTACCTTGTCCCAGGCCTGCCATTGCAAGGCCTGTGTGTGCAGTTTCACTGCCAATTCGACTTGGCATTTGAAAGTACTTGCCAAGCCTAAAACTACCCTTTTTCTACACATAAGTCACCTCTAATGTTTGCCCTAGGTAACCCCTAGAGCAGGGTACTGTCTGGGTAAAAGGCAGGACATGTACCTGTGTAGTTTACATGTCCTGGTAGTGTAAAACTCCTAAATTCGTTTTTAAACTACTGTGAGGCCTGCTCCCTTCATAGGCTAACATTGGGGCTGCCCTCATACATTATTGAAGTGGTAGCTGCTGATCTGAAAGGAGCAGGAAGGTCATATTTAGTATGGTCAGTATGGTAATACAAAATCCTGCTGACTGGTGAAGTTGGATTTAATATTACTATTCTAGAAATGCCACTTTTAGAAAATAAGCATTTCTTTGCACTTAAATCTTTCTGTGCCTTACAATCCACGTCTGGCTGGGTTTAGTTGACAGCTCCTTGTGAATTCACTCAGACACACCCCAAACACAGGGTACTCAGCCTCACTTGCGTACATCTGCATTTTGAATGGGTCTTCCTGGGCTGGGAGGGTGGAGGGCCTGCTCTGACACAAAGGACTGCCAGACCCCCTACTGGGTCCCTGGCAGACAGGATTGAACTGAAAGGGGACCTGGTGCACTTCTAAGCCACTCTTTGAAGTCTCCCCCACTTCAAAGGCACATTTGGGTATAAAACAGGGCCTCTGCCCTACCACCTCAGACACTTGCTAGAGAAGAAACCTGAACCAGAACCTGCATCCTGCCAAGAAGAACTGCCTGGCTGCTCCAAGGACTCACCTGACTGCTTTCTACAAAGGACTGCTGCCTTGCTGTTGGCCTGCTGCCTTGCTGAACTCTTGTCTTGCTGCAGAAGTGCTCTCCAAGGGATTGGATAGAGCTTGCCTCCTGTATCCTGAAGCCTCAGGACCAAAAACACTTCATTCTTTCAACTGAACGCCTTGTGCGGCGAAAAATTTGGCGCACAGCTTGCTCCGTGGTGAAAAATTCACCGCACGCCGCTCTGGAAAGACGCCACTCGACCCCGCAAGGAAAATATCGACGCGACGCCTGCGGTGCGACCGGAACTTCGACGCACGGCCCGCCTGGACATCGCCGCCCGACTTCCAGAGAAGAAATCATCGCAACACCTGCCGTGAGGGAAAAAATTCCACGCACAGCCCACCGGAACGACACGCAGCCAGATAACAAGCCCAGGATTCCATGCACAGACCCCGGGACATCTGGTAATCCCGCGAACCACAGAAGGAGACTGCCCGCACGCCGAAAAACGACGCACGTCTTCCCCGCGTGAAAAATAACGACGCAAGTCCATGTGTGAACGGGCGAAACCGAAGAACACACCATTTCTTCACGCATCTCCTCCTCTGCGGCCCTTTGCAGAGATTTTCCACTCCAAACTAGGTACTTTGTGCTTGAAAGAGACTTTGTTTGCTTTTTAAAGACTTAAGACACTTCATATCACTTTTCAGTGATATCTTTACAATTTCTTATTGCATCTTTTATCGTTTTGACCTACAAATACCCAGATAAATATTGTATATTTTTCTAAACACTGTGTGGTGTATTTTTGTGGTGCTATATTGTGTTATTGTATGATTTATTGCACAAATACTTTACACATTGCTTTCTAAGTTAAGCCTGACTGCTCAGTGCCAAGCTACGAGAGGGTGGGCACAGGATAATTTGGATTGTGTGTGACTTACCCTGACTAGTGTGAGGGTTCTTGCTTGGACAGGGGGTAACCTGACTGCCAAACAAAAACCCCATTTCTAACAGTGTGCCCTAATAAAATCAACATGTGAATTAACATGTGCATATTTAGACGTGCAAATGAATTGTAACCACTGAGAGACTGAAGCTTTGTAAATGTGTGCACTAATGCCCCTTCAAACTGCTTTCATGTATTTCTTATTCACATTTTACATTTACATTTTAAGTTGCATTTATTGTAGTAACATGTATTTCTCTTCTGCATGTTTTGCATTTATTTTGAAAGTTGAACATGTGCATGTATAACCATGTGTTCGAAATAAACATTAAGGCCCTCCATATTACGAGTGCTGCTGGATTTCCACCACACTTTGGGCATGCATATATACTGGACTGATAATTGTTTCAAAGTAAATCAACTTAACTTCAATCACCGATTCTTGGTCCTTATTGTGGGGCCAAATGTGCTTCAAGACTAATTGGATTGTGGTATTATTGCTAACTCCCTTTGTATCTCAATCAACATAAAAAGGTCCATTGAATGAGAGATTTTAAATCACGCTCCTGCTCTCTCTCAAATGGTAGAATGTTGGATGGTTTTGTTATTGAGATCATGGGAAATATTGGATCCATATGAGATACCCATGATTTTGGAATGAATTTGCAGCAGTGGAGAAGTGAGTATCAATAGGGTCCCACATTTTAATTGCTTATTTCTAGGTTGCAGTGTTTTGCTAAGTTTGTGTGATATGATGTGGTGATGTTTAATTTGTTGTGTGGATGGGGAAGCGTGCAATCCTAAATTGAAGTGGTTATCATGCTTGACATAGTGTAAGATCTCAGGATAGTAATAAGCTATTAGTGTAGAAGACACTGTGTTGTTATTGTCTGCTAAGTTTGGTGGTGTTAGTTGTGAGGTACTGTCAGCAACACTATTGAGATAGCGGCAAATACCATTGTGTGAGAGTAAGTTGTGGTTACTGTGGTGAATCCTATTTCATAGGGGTGAAGCTGCACTAATCCAGGTGGTTTCCTGCTGGTCGAAAGTTTTGCTTGAGTGTGAATCATAGTAGGCTGGAAGGTGTCGCTCCAGACCATTTCTTGTGTAAACGAATACTGTTGATTCTTTAGTTAGCTAGGCAAAGTTGTTGAATTTGTTTTGTATTTGTTTTGTGCTTGCATTCCAACAGTTGCAAAGAATTGTAAAGGAGGGTGAGTCACTGTGGGGAGTGAGAAAGACATTACTGTTTGCCACTCTGAGATTGGATGGTTACATGGGTGCTGCTCTGTTATTGGTTGACTACATCATAGACTGCTGTGCTGCTGTTGGTTGCTAACATCGAAGAAGAATTGTGGGTGAAAATAAATTATTTCTCAGTTGAAACTGACATTTTATCTGTGATTTTTGACATTATTATGGAAAAAATTAAATTACTTAAGGCTATTTGAAATGTTATTAGGGGAGATGTGAGAATACCTGTTTGAGAGGGAGAAGAGGCACAGGATACGGCAGGTCATTTTTTGGCTATAAATATAGGGCTTCCTACATGTATTTGGCTGAGTCAATGGCATAAGATAACAGAGAGAGAAGATGCATTGATGTTTCCACGCTATGATTTGGCAAGAGTATTGTACAAAATTTGGCAAGAGTTTTGTACAAAATGAAGTCACCTAGATATGCACAGCTACAAGCACTTAATGCTTGGGAGCACACAGCTCATGTCGGGGAAGAGTTAGAAAGGCAGTGTGTAGTTGTTCTGATGCTTAATGGGATGCAGAACAGAAGTGGGGGTGGACCAATATGATAGAAGAAACTAGATTGACCCTGCATTTACAAGTGAAGAGCTTGAGAACAAGAGAGAAAAGAAATAAGATAGAGGAAAGGACAGAGAGTTCAGGCAAGGATATGATAGTGATTCCAACGATGATATACTAGATGTGTTCTTATCAGTACGTCCACTTCCATAAACGTGGCCCAAACTGAAGGAATGAATGATGCAGCTGACAGTCTAAACATGAGAATAACTACAGCACCAGTAAATATGAGTCAGAACCTGATGGGAGAGAGTCAAGGCTCAGTGTCCCTGTCAACTCCATAGTTCCCAATACCCTAGATTAAATCTGGTTACTATTGGTCCCACAGTTCTTTTGTATAAACCCGATTTGGCAGGAACTATGATACGTACTTTAATAGCTCCTACTGGAGGAGACAAGCAGCTAACACTCCTCTAGTCCTAGGAATTGGAGGAGCTCCTTTAGACTCGACCCAGATTAATATTTTCATTCTTTCTCCTGCATGAATTATGAATCAGACAGAACTTATTTCTGTAGGAGAGTACAAGATTGCAAAATCCTAACATGTCTAATTAAAATTCATCTCAGGGTGTTATCAACATTAGCCCTAGAGAAAAGGTAAAGTTTAATATCCCTATGGTTTAAAATGGTATTAATTCCCAAACACTAGATTGTATTTTAGAATGTGTCCACAAGAGAGGGTGAAGATTTAGGATCAGACAGAGGAACTATTCAGTCCCCGGTGAGAGTAAATGCAGTAGATGTGGTCAAATTAAAGTTAGAGCTGGATGAAATGTTACAAGGAAACCTTGATATTTCCCAACTGGATACCTATCAAAAGAATGAACTTGTATTCATGTGTAAATACGTTAATAAACGTGCAGGATAGGCTCATGACAAATTGTCTGAACTACCCCAAACTTATGCGATAGATTTAAACTGAACCAAGTCATTGCAGAAAAAACTATTATGTGTGTTTTAAGGAGAATGGCATTTGCAGTATGAGAAAATCAGGAATTAAAATGCAAATTAAAGAGTTAATTAGAAGCATACAAGAGTGGAGTGAGCTGGATAAGTGGGAAAGCAGATTGATGAAAAAGAAAGGAAAAAAGAAACGAAGGAAAGAGCTGCTTTGCCTCTTTGCCTTTACAGGATGGGGAAGGTCAGCGGCAATTGCCACTGAACAGGGGTGGCGGGGCAGGACAGGGTGCGAAGGGACAGGGGGGTGTTTAAACCCCCCCCCCCAAAAAAAAACCACTTACCTTGGAGGGGAGACACGTTCGTCTCCCCTCCATCCTCTTCCTATTCCTGGCTGCACAGGCTCCCAGGCAATAACTATGCTCCTGACAGCAGCGTCGTGATTGGTCTGATCAGCCTGATTCGCTGATCAGACTGGGAATGGGAGCCTGAGCATGTTCTTTACCTGGCTGTGCTACACAGCCAGGTAGAGAACATGCAAAGTGTGCATGTCTTTTTGGCCAGCCCAACACGACTGGGCATACAGAAATGCACAATGTGTGGGCACATACCACTTCTCCGGCCCCCTCCCTCCAGTCCGTCTCCCCCCACACTACAAGGAAAAGTAAAATGATAATAACGTAATGTACATTATTATCATTTTATTTTTCCTTTTGGGAAAAACCAGTGGGGCATCGCTCCTCTGCCTTATGCCCCCCTGGGGAAGGCACTTCAAATTTTCCATTGAAGGAAGTACCTGGTGGTAGTTATGTTTACGTACCTTGGAGCAGGAGTGATCTTGCATCATTTACTAATGATTTTCCAAAACTGACAGAAAAAACTGTGCAATGGTATAATCAGGTTGAGCAATTTGTGAAGATATCACATGTCTTGTGGGTGGATTTGAACATTTTCTCTGCCATTGTGGTACCAAGTGATCTGTGTGTAGAGTGTTAGGTAGCTGTAAAGTGGCCAAAAAGGGAACCATGAGAGAAATCCAATAACAAATGTCCCTTCACTGTTGCTGATGAAAAAGCACAGCAAGTGATAATCTTTTTGAAAGGAAAAATACCATCTAAAGGCATTGATTGGGTCAAGATTGACAGGACGACCCAAGAGCCTAAAGAGTCAATGCACACTTATAATGGGAGATTTTTGCAGGTGTTTAAGCAGCATGGTAGAATGGAGACTCTTGAAGCTAAATGCCTGGGAAATGTTGTGTCCTGTCTTGCAACAGGAACAAGACCTGAGATTACCTTAATGATTCATCAGCATTTGATTTGTTGACAGAATAAGTCAGTCGATTAGATCTTGAGTTATGCAAAATATTCTAGTGATGAATTAGAAATGAATCAGAAGGAAAAGTTGATGGTGGCACAGATGAAAGCAGCACATTGAGGAAGTCAGAGTCAATGTCTTGTTGAAAAAGTTGGTTCGATGCAAGAAGTATATCAGCAAGGAGTTCCCATGAAGCAAGGTGGGAATGGGTCCTCTCAGGAAGGTAGAGGTCATGGTGTTCCAATTGGTGAGAGTACTGGGATTGATGTGGCAACTTTGAAGAGAGCAAATCCATGTCATTATCTGAACAAATTAGTCCATTGGAAGTGGGAATGTTGTCTTAATCCCAACAGAATGATGAATGAGAACCAAGTTCAGAATTAAGGAGTGCACAGCCCAGAGTAATAACCTTGTACAGCCACAGAATGTACCAAGACCGAGAATGCAAAATTCTAACGTGCCAAGCTACAGTGATACAGGTTCCACAAGCCCTGATGACACAGCTAAAGCAAATGCTCTTTGATTTAATTGAGATCAAGTCCCAAATTTAAGCCAAAATTCCTTCCAAAATCAGAATCCATTTCAACAGTTTCCTGTGTTTGATGCCTTTGAGACCTACACTTCTGATTAGTCGCAATGACGATGACTGAGGGTTGAGGAAGACTGCGTACATAGCACAGTCTTAGAAGGAGACCAGAGAGGTCCATTCGTAGTAGGTGAGGTGAATGACCACCCCATATTATTCTTGATTGATACTGGTGCTACCCGCAATACTGTCAGAATGAGTAAAAAGGCCAAGTTTTAGGTGTCGCAAATAAGCAAATGATAAACCTGTAAAAGAAGGCGTACCTGCTAAATAGGGTCCTTTGAGAAGAATCCCCAGTTTGTCAGGTATGATTTGAGTCCTACGAGCTTACTAGGACATGATTTATTGTGCAAGTTCAATTGCACTGTATATTGCACACCAAAGGGTGTCGAGTTCTAGAACCATGATGAGGACATAGGATTTAAATTGATGAGTCAAAAGTCAGAGATTACGTTTTATCCTGTAAAGACATCTGAGGATTTACCATTGGGTCTTAGAGATACAGTGAAGACAGAGGTCTGGAACTTTTCAGGAAAGTATATTGGTCTTATAAAACAGTTGAGCCTGTTCACTTAAAAGTAAAGCCCAATGTTGAGTACCCAAGAACCTCAAAGTACAATGTGACCCCTGAAACAATTGCTGGAAATTCTCCTGTTATCAAGTCAATGATACAACAAGGCATTTTGAAGGAGATAGTAGGGAGTCCATGAAACTCACCCAATATGGGCTTACAGAAGCCTAATAGTAAACTCCTTATAGTGCAGGACCTGAGAAGGATCAACAAAATTGTAATTCCCTGTTGTCCCGTACTAAATCCACAAGATATCATTGCATTTTTGAACCACTTAGCTGAGAATGGAGATCAAGGGTCCCCAAGCATGCTGCATTATTGCTAGAAAGTTCTGTATCCCGAACATCACATTGAGAAGGGAACAAGGAAGGTGTCACAAGAAAGAATCATGGTGATTCTTAAACTGAATGTGCCAAATACACACAGCAAGTCAGGATGTTTTTTTGGGGAATGGGGGGCTGCTGTCACCACTGGATACACAACTTTTCCTTGTTGATCAAGCCTTACAGACGCTGACACACAAGGATGTGTGTAATCTTATACCATGGGAAAATAACTGTTTGCCTTCCTAGAGCTGAGGGAAAGTCTCTATCATACCCCGACACCAGGAATGCCTCATTACATTAAAGCTTTTACACTTTTCTGCAGTGAGAGGGAGGGCTATACACTCTCAGTGATTACACAGATGCATGGAGATGCAAGATTCCCTGTGGACTACTTCTCTGCTACTCTTGACCTTGTAGCCGCAGGACTACCCTCATGTCTTAGAGCCACCCAGCAGTAGTTGTTAGCTTAGAACAATGCAAGAGTATTGTGATGGGGCATTCCCTAACGTTTTTTGTGTCAAATTCAGTTAAAAATACTGTTGTCATGTACTTGCACACAGCACCTTACAAACAGCCACTTGGCAAAGTATGAACAGATTATAGTTGCAGCAGTTAATGTCACTCTTAAAGGATGTGCTACTTTGAATCCTGTTACTCTCATGCCTCTCCTAGAGAGTAAAAATTATGATGGGGAGGTTGAGCATAACTGTCTCGATGTCATTGAACTATGAAGCAAGCCAGGAGGAGATATATGGGATGATACACTGATTGAGTTTGATTACATACTGTTTGTGGATCAGTCTTGTCTAAAAGACAATTAGGGAAACGTGAGAGCTGCCTCTGCAGTTTGTACTGGCTCAGGAATAATCAAGGCTTCCTGGCTTTGAGGGGTGTTCGCTACACAAGTGGCTGAATTGATAGATCTTTGACCAATTGAGAGTGACTATATTTACAGATAGTCAGTACGGCTTTGATTTCGTTCATGATTTCGGGCAGTTATGGTCACAAATAGGATTTATGACTTCTTCTGGCTCTCTGATTTGTTATGGGTAGTATGTTATGAAACTACTTGAAGCACTACAGCTGCCCACACAAATTGTGATTGTAAAGTGCTCTGCTCACTGCAGTGGCGATGATTATGTGACCTTGGGTAAATGCTACGTTAATGAGGTCGCCCGATACTGAGCTCATGGCTCACGAACATTCAATGGTGAGTACGTGAATAAGTCGGTAGGTGAGACAGCTATAACATTTTGTTGTGAACAACTGATACCTGGGAAGAAGTGAAGAGATCGCAGGAAGAATTGTCAGAATCAGAAAATCAGGTTGGATCAGAGCAGGATGTGTGAAGAGGGATGATATATGGGTTTCTGTGAATGGCAGACCAGGCCAGACTACAGGGACAAAGGGGGCAAACCCTATAACCTGTGGACCTGGGTAAATACGTCTATGAGCAAAAGATTGGTCAGCGCGGGCGAAGTGTTAGACTTGACTACCACTGCAAGAATACACCCTCCCAAAAGATAAGGTTGTTTTTTATTTTGTATGTAGAACAAGTTAATTAAAAAAAATTCCTCTTTTTATTAGGAAAGTCAAGCTTTTGCTGTGGGAGTCAAGGCTAACACTTCCCCCGCATGGATCAATCTTTTGCTCATAGACAGTGTTGCCAGGTAGCATGTCATATCCAATCTCAATACATTTCTATTGACCCACATATTGGGAGGGGCACATTAGTTAGGGTATTCTAACCGCATTCATTTAGCCCACAATTTAGATTGGTGACTGAAAATTGTGTCACACATGTGTTGTGTGTCAACAGATGAATGAAAGAAAAAGAACTCCAGTGACATTGAGACATATAGGCATACCAGGAGGGCCATTAAACAGAATGCAGACGGACATCATCGAAATGCCTATGGGCAATGGGCTGAGACATGTCCTGGTGATTATGTGCATTGTCATGCATTGGATGGAGGCTTACCTGTCCAGGATAAATGACAGTCTCACAGTAGCCAAATTGTTGTTGAGGGAGTTGATACCTAGCTTCCGTTTCCCAACTTCGCTGGAGTCAGACCAAGGGACTCATTTCAATAATGAGTTTCTAAGAATGTTGTGCACAGTATTACAGGTGGAACAGAGACTAAATTGCAGTTATTAGCTAGAGGCCTCTGGCATCATAGTGGAAGTGAATGGACAGTGAATGCCAGATTAGCCAAAAGTGTGTGCGACAACATCTCTGAAGAGGCCAGATGCTTTGCCTCTTATGCTGATGAGTCTTTACAGTGTCCCAGACAGAAAAGCAGGATTGTCCCCTCAAGAGATAATCATGGGGAGAGCCATCAGGGTGCCTGCCATGCCTGAAAATGTGATTGTGAACATTACAGATGACATGATTCTTTGCTATTGTAAGGGACTAGCTGATGTGGTCCATTCTATGTCTCACCAGCTTGTAGCTGTTGCCGCCACTCCAAGTTTAGAGCAGTGCCATGACCTCAGTAATGGAGACTGGGTCCTGGTGAAGAAGCATCAATCAATCAATCAATCAGGAATTTGTAAAGCGCCCTACTCACCCATGAGGGTCTCAAGGCGCTGAGGTGGGGAGGAGGCAGAGATGCTGCAACTGCTCAAACATCCAGGTCTTGAGAAGTCTCCTGAAGGTAAGGAGGACTTTGGTCTGATGCAGGTGGGTGGGAAGAGTGTGCCACAACTTGGCGGCGAGGTGCGAGAATGACCTGCCGCGGGTTGTAGTTCTGCAGATGCATGGGGTGGTTGTGAGGGCGAAATCGGTGGAGTGGAAATGCCAGGTCGGGGTGTAGAAGGAGAGCCGTCTTTTGAGGTATTTTGGTCCAGTAATGTGCAGTGCTTTGTGAGCATGGGTGAGGAGCTTGAAGGTGATTCTTTTGTTGACTGGGAGCCAGTGAAGGTCTCTCAGATGGCCTGTGATGTGGCAGTGGCGGGGGATGTCCAGGAGGAGGCGTGCGGAGGTGTTCTAGATGCACTTCGCCTCTTCTAGAATTTGCCCATGGTTCCTGCGAAGAGGGCATTGCCGTAGTCCAGTTTGCTGCTTACGAGGGCTTAGGTGACTGTTCTTCTGGTTTTGGTGGGGATCCATTTGTAGATCTTTCGGAGCATGCGAAGTGTGATGAAGCAGGCAGAGGAGATGGCGTTGACTTGCTGGGTCATGGATATTGAGGAGTCCAAGATGAATCCTAGGTTTCGTGCGTGGTCGGTGGGAGTCGGAGCGGCTCCGAGAGTGGCAAGCCACCAGAAATCATCCCATGCAGAGGGGGTGGAGCTGAAGATGAGGACTTCCATCTTGTCGGAATTGAGTTTGAGGCAGATTTTCTTCAACCATTCAGCGATAGCCTTCATTCCTTTGTGGAGGTTAGTCTTAGCGGAGCCCTAGTGAGGGAGAGAATCAGCTGGGTGCGTCGGTATATGAGATGATGTTCAGGTTGTGGGATCAGGCAATGTTAGCGAGTGGGCCCAGTAGACGTTGAAGAGGGTCGGGCTGAGGGACGAACCCTGGGGTACGCCGCAGATGATTTTAGTGGCCTCTGAGCGAAATGGGGAGAGGCGGACTCTCTGGGTTCTGCTGGTGAGAAAGGGCTCTGTTGTGGATTCCTGCACTGCTTAGGCGTGAGTGTAGGGTGTGGTGGCAGAGGGTGTCAAACGTGGCTGAGAGGTCCAGGATGAAGAGGGTCGTGGTTTTGCCATTGTCCAGAATGGTTCTGATGTCGTCGGTGGGAGCAATGAGGGCAGTTTTGGTACTGTGGTTGCTGCGGAATCCATATTGGGAAGGTTCCAGGGTGCTGTTCTCCTCAAGGAAGTGGGTTAGTTGTCTGTTGACAGCCTTCTCAATTACTTTTGCCGGGAAGGAGAGCAGGGAGATAGGCCCGAAGTTCTTGAGGTCCTTTGGGTCAGCCTTGTTTTTTTTTTAGGGGGGCGTTGATCTCAGGATGTTTCCAGCTCTCCGGGAAGGTGGCGGACTCAAAGGAGCTGTTGATGATCTTCTGTAGTTGGGGTGTGATGACAGAGCATGCTTTCTTGAGAATGTGGTGAGGGCAGGGGTCAGATGGGGAGCCGGATTGGATGGAGTTCATGATTTTGATGGTGTTGTTGTTGTTGATGGGGGTCCAGGTTGGGTGGTGAGTCTGTGGTGTTGGTGGTTTCTGGGTGGTCTGGGTGCTGAAGCTGTCGTGGATGTCTGCAATCTTGCGGTAGAAGTAGGAGGCTAGGGAGTCGCAGAGGTCTTGAGATGGTGGGATGTCATTGGCGTTGGAGCTGGAGTTGGAAAGTTCCTTCACTATGTTGAAGAGCTCCTTGTGGCTGTGTGCGTTGTTGTTGATTCGGTCCTTAAAGGCTGTTCTCTTGGCGGTTCGGATGAGTTGGTGGTATCTGCGGATGGTGTTTTTGAAGGCTGTGTGGTTGTCCGGAGTCTGATATTGGCGCCACTTCCTTTCGAGTCTTCGACAGGTTTGCTCAGATTCGTGGAGGTCGGCGGTAAACCAGAAGGCCTTTCTGTTGGTGCGTCTGTTGGGGGGATTCTTGATTGGGGCGAGAGTATTGGCACAGGTGTCGATCCATTGTCTGAAGTTGCAGGCAGCTGTGTCAGTGTTGGTGGTGTAGATGGGTGGGTTCCGGGAGAGGGTCACAATATGTTTGTCTTTGGTGACCTTGTTCCAACTGCGGTGGGGGGTCGTTTTGGGTGGTGGTGTGTTGTGGGTTTCTTGAAGGAGAGGTGGATGCAGCTGTGATCTGTCCAGTGGAGTTCAGTGGTGTGGCTGAAGGAGAAGTGATTGCTGGCGGAGAAAATAGGGTTGAGTGTGTGTCCTGCAGGGTGGGTCATTTCATGACGAGCTGTTTGAGGCCGAGGTTGGAGAGGTTGTCGAGCAGGGTGTTGTTGTCGTTGTTGTTCTTGAGGTGGAAGTTTAGGACCTCAAGGAGTATGTAGTTAGTGGATGCAAGAGCGTGCATGCAGATGACATCGGTGATGGAGTCGCTGAACTGCTGTCGGGTGCCGGAGGCCTGTAGACGAGGGTCCCTCGGAGGGTGGTGTTTGGATCAGTGTGGATCTGGAAGTGCAGGTGTTCAGCGGTGCTGAGGGTGTCTCCTTTGCTGGTCGTGATCCTGAGGGTGTTCTTGTAGATGATGGCAATGCCTCCTCCTGGTTTGTTGGAGCATTCCCTCCGGGTGTTCTCCTAGCCATCTGGGATGGATATGGTGATGTCAGGTGCTGAGGAGGGGTTCATCCAGGTCTCGGTCAGGAAGGTGACCTCTGGGGAGGCTGAGTTGAGTAGTTTCCATAGCTCTACTGCATGCTTGTGGACGGAGCGGGTGTTGAGGAGGATACATCTGAGATGGTTGCGTCCTGCCTTGGTGGGTGGCTCGTTGGTGTGGGGGGCCTGGTGAAGGTGCAGTTCTGGCAGGAGAAGGGTCCGTGGGTGGTCTGCAGGTAGGCTTGAAGGCAGACGGGACAGCGGCCAGTGTCGAGAGCGTAGAGGGTCGCGTCGTCATAGTGAAGATATGTGTGGCGGCAGTGGGGGGGGATGAGAGCCAGGGGTTCCAGCGCTGGGCGCAATCTAGGCATGGACGGGAGCAGACAGGCTTGCCTTTGGCGTGCCAGCAGTGTGGCTGCGCAGCGGGCGCTATTAAATGGGGAGGTGGGGGGAGGACAGGACAGCTGGGAGGCAGGAGCGGGGGTGAAAAACAGCACGAAAAGGAGGCGGTGCTGCGGGGGCAACAGCGGCGGGAGTGCAGCGCTAGAGAGAGAGGAGTGGGTGGGGCAGCAGCAGCAGGGGAGAAAGAGACAGGGGAGAGTGAAAGAGAGAGAGAGAGAGCAAAGTGAGGGGAGAGATAAATGTGGACGAGTGAAACTCGAGGCAAAAGGAGCACAAAAAGGGACATACACAGAAGTGAAAGCAGAACAGACAGCAAAGCAGAAAAAAAGTAAGAGAGAGGCAGAGGGCAGCCTAGTGGGAAAGCAGAGCTCTCCCACTAGACTTCAGGGATGAGAAGCAAGCAGAAGCCTGCGTGGAGGAGGGCCTCAAACTCCTGACAGGAGTCAGGAGTTCAGAGGAGCGAGGGATGAGGGCTCTACTTACCGGGTGGAGCCACGGGAGTCAGAGCAGTGCCCAGACCAGGTCAGTGGTATTGCTCGACCTACCACGTAGGGGCCGCCATTAAGTAGGGCAGTGGCGGGAGAAGAGGACAGCTGGGGGGAGGGAGTGGGGGCAAAAAACAGCACAAAAAAGGGTGCGGGCTGTGGGCGCAGCAGCGCCGGGAGTGCAGCGCTAGAGAGAGAGGAGGGGGGTGGGCCGCAGGGGCAGCAGGGGTGGGGGAGAGAGAGAGGGGGTTGAGCGAAAGAGAGAGAGAGTGTGGAGTGAGGGGAGAGAAAAACGGGGAAGGGTGAAACACAAGGCAAAAGGAGCACAAAAAGGGACAGGCACAGAAGTGAAAACGGAACAGACAGCAAAGGAGAATAAAGGAGGAGAGACGAAGAGGGCTGCTTAGTAGGAAAGCAGAGCTCTCCCTCTAGACACCAGGGATGAGGCACAGGCAGAAGCCTGCAGGTGGAAGAGGGCCTCGAACTCCTGATAAGGGTCAGGAGTTCATAGGAGCGAGGGATGAGGGCTCTACCTACCAGGTGCAGCCACGGGAGGCAGAGTAGTGCACTGACCAGGTCAGTGTGTATAACATGTTCACAAATCATGACTGGAGCCTAGGTGGCATGCACCATAGTAGGTTATCCAACTGACAAATATTGTTGTCAAGAGTAGGGTTCTTCCCAACTGGATTTATGCAGCCCATACTCGTAGAGTGGACTGTTCTATTGATGATGTAACAGAACCCCCTCCTAAAAGTGCAGCTCAAAACTGAGAGACAGCAAGAAGAGGATAAATAGAGTACTGATATTCGGCAAGAGCCTATGACAACACATCCTGAACCTGAGGAAGGGCTTCATAAACTAATATTTGAACAGTCATGGCATGAACTGCTTGCTTAAGCCAGAATCAGACCCTGATGAACAAGCCTAGTGATTTGTCACTGAGGACAATTGGCGGAGAAGGTAAGAAGAAGAGAGATTGAGATTACCTACAGAATGAAGACTGAGTACTGTCCTAGAGGATACTGAGAATTCCAGCCTGAGTGACAGTGATTGAACACTACTCTGGATATGTAAAAGAGCTACAGTGCCATGTTGGAGGTACTCATCTCCTTGATGGACATACTTTGCATATAACAATTGTGACAGAGAAATTTGTGATTTGAAAGACAAGAGTGAGATCCCAGCTGAGCCACCATGACCTTGAGTTACAATCTGAACTGAGTTCGAACTGTGCCCTCATTGAACAAACTAAATTGAGATTTTTGTAATCATTTGAACTGAAATTCGATTTGTAAATAATAAAAAGAACATTGTTTAAAAAGAATTAAGAGTCACCAGTCCTGAGGCAGCCAGCAAAATGAGCATGAAGGTGCCATTTAGAAGAAGATGGTGTAGGGCTGAGAAAGTCTCACAATTACCTCGCACATTGCATGCGGTTTGTTGTGCCATTTGTACAAATAGAGACATGCAGCGAAGACTCTGTTTGCTGCTAATTTCTACTCAAAGGGCTGATTTTAGAGAAGTCATGGAAACTAACACAAGTAGACTTAGATGCATACTAGGATTAGTGTTGTTTGTTATTGTTGTAGTATTAATCATTCTTCTTTTAGGATTATCTTCACCTCCATCTTCTACAGTAACTGAGCTTATGTCTAGTGTTACCCCATTGAACCTGAGTCGTATAGGTAATTGCTTACAAACACTAGATTGTAAAGCTTTGCATATAGATGTATCAAAAGAAGATTATTCCTAAAATTCTTATTTTAAATTGCTTTCTGAATATGTTGACACTATGAATGCAAAGGACTGTTATGTTTCTATGCAGATACAGGCATGTAGTCTTCTGTTGAGTCTGTTTTAGGGAAAAGAACATTTCCAGTATGATTTTTTGAGTTATGATTTGGTATTTGTTGACGTTCCTTTGCTAAAGCGTTTGAATCCATGTTGAGACCATACAGACAGTTGGCAGTTTCCATAGGCCTCTTATAACACTTGATCTGGCTTAAGCTCATAAACACAATTTGACATGTTCTTTAACTGAGGTTGAGACCAAACTTTTGGATACAGTGGAAGACAGGAAGAGTCCAATGGATGAGCAAAGTAGAGATCAGAAGTATAAAGGACAGTGGGATGAAGAAGAAAAGAAGCATCGAGATTTAGGAGTTATGCCAGCACTACTTTTAGATTGGCAAAACCTTTCTTGGGTAAGAGTGACTGTGACCATGATTTCAGATATGGATATATTTGGCTTGCATTCTTGGGAGGACGTGATCCCGTCATTCCTGTAGTTTATTTTGTTTGTGGGGATCACACATATTTCAAATTGCCCAAAAGATAGTATGGTACGTGTTATTCGGATGTGGTTTTTCCAAAGAATTTCATGTGTGAAAATTTGAATGATCTTGTATGACAAAAGGCACCTGGAACAAAATGAGATGCTAGTGGAGCTGAAATTGTTGGAGAGATTTTTTTAGGTGGCATGATTCAAAATGTAGAGGTGATCTTGAAAGAACTCATGATTAGAAAGTTGTCCACCATAGTGGGTCAATTGTCCACAAGTAGGTTGAGTTCCTTATTGCCTGTAGATAATGAAATGAGAGCTATGAGATCCATGGTTTTGCAGAATCATCTTGCACTAGACATCCCTCTTACGAAAGAGGGCCCAGTCTGCAGGATGTTAATAGAACATGCTGCACCTATGCTCAGTGAGGACTTCAAAAAATACATTAAGAACATTACATACCTGAAAGGAGATTTACAAGAGTTCAAAGCTACATGTGCTTCAGAAACAATTGGAAATAGGTTTTCTTGTATTGGCAAATGGTTTGGAACCTAGGAAGTGGAATACTGGGTTCTTTCTTGAGACCTTTTATCACTATTGCCATCTGTGCCATATGATTGTTCATTTTTTTTCAATGGATGTAAATATGTAGAGGCAAGGTAGGAAAGGCAAGATTTTAAGGTATTTAAAAGAACCAGAAGGTTATGAAAAGAAAAGAGATTCATTGTAGATTTTATGATGGCACGAATCACCTGGAAAATGCTAGACAAAAGCTGTTGAAAACCTCAAGGTTTTGATTTGATATCACTTGATATGGATTCATATGTGTGGTGTTGTGATGGCTGATATTGCCATCAGAAGGAGGATTGAAGTAGCGCAAATTTAGACTTCATCTTTTGCATGTCAGTCATTGTGCAAATATGCATTTATATTAGACATACTAATAAATTGTAACAACTGAGAGACTGCAGCTTTATAAATGTGAGCACTAATGTTAATTTAAACTGCTTTCATGTATTCATTATTAACGTTTTACATTTACACTTTAAGTTGCATTTTTTGAAGTAACATGTATTTCTATCCCTTCACGTTTCGCATTTATTTTGAAAGTTGAAAGTGTGAAGGTATAACCATATATTTGAAATGCAAATTAAATATTTAGGTAAAGTTAGCATGACTGAAGACCTTAATCCTGAAATTCATTTCTGATTGGATAGTGTATCTTTCTTTCAGGAGTGTTTCAAAGTCTCATTAGCTAGAGAAAATGAGTTTAGTTTTATCTACTACTTTCAGTAAAAGCCTGAGAGGAGAAATCTTGGCATGAGATGTGAAGATTTAATGAACAGCTAAAGTCTCCTGTTCACCGCATATAAGGAACATGGGATGTTACAGTAGCTGTTCGAGTTCTGTGGGATGGGGAATTAGGTGATGATGTAATTGAAGACATGAACTTGAAGTTCATTGGTCCCTTCAAGGGGAAAGAAAGATATCAATGAAGTTGAAGGTTCTGCTTGTTTTAAAATAATGCTTATAATGTTAGATGTAGGGCAGATTACCTTAGACTTCGAGGGGTACAGACCTCTCTCCTTCCTTTACTCTTGCAAGCGTGAAGCTTTAGGTTAAACACATCCCTTTTTTGGAAGACTTCTACTGAAGTCTTCACTATACTGACACCTACTCTCATTTCCAAAGGATTTTTATTTTAAACTATCCTCATTTCTTATTTGGAATTCTGATTAGATGATTTTAGAAATTTTCATATTCAGGAGAGAGAATATGGAGAATAGGGTTTTCTTTATGGAACGCTTATGTCTAATTCTCAGCTTTTGTATTACATTGTTCTTATTATTGCTTTGTACTTTAATCTGATGAGATTGAACCACGTATGATATTTCAGCTTGGCAGCTGTAATCATGTATCATTTTAATATTTTCATGACATGCATATATATTTGATTCATTATTGATTGGAAATGAATTGACTTAACTTCAGCCACTCATTCCTGGTCCTTAATGTAGGTCCAAATGGGGTTCACGAATAATTGAATTGTGGTATTATTGTAAATTCCCTTTTCATCTCAATCAGCATAAAAAGGTACATCACATCAAAAGTTTAAATCATGCTTCTGCGCTCCATCATTTTCACACCTGTAGAGAGCACAAGAAGTCAGCATTGAGATGGCAGAGCTGCCATTGGCTTTGGTGGTCATGACACCACCTAAATGGCATTTGAATGTCTGCCAAATTTAGGGTGGCATGCCTGCAACCTTTTCTAGCGGTGCTTTTTCTGTGTAAAACTAGGCCTGGCAGAGTGTGTGGAGTTAACCTATGTGGAACTTCGTGAAGTAGCCCAAAAACTATGCAGCGCTACGCAGAGTTTTGCAGGTGAGCGGAGTTCCCCCTCATGCCCATTTGCATTGCATTTTTATATCAAACGCAATGAGACAAATGTTCTCACATTCAAAATCCTGCACAAACAGCCCCAAGCAGTTTGCATGGCGCAGCCATCTTATTTTTCTTACTCTGTTCTTGTTGCTCTGCCTTGTTTGAATCCTCCTATTATCCTTTCAATCGTCTATTCCCTTAGTTAATCTACACCCGATTTTTAATTATTGTATTAGTGTGTGTTTTTGTGTTTGTGTATTTTACATTAAAAAAATAATTATGTTTTTGTGACTTTTTGTACTTTTGTTTATTATTTTCGCTTTACTTCCTTATGTAATTTCCTTCCTTCCTTCCTTACTTACTTAGTTCCCCTTTTTCCTTTTATTTTCTTTACCCACCATAGACCACCTAAGCCAATGCCATGGCAGAGCTAAGAAGTGAGCAGGGGAGCGGTGATGCTTTGCCCTCCCAAGTAGCCAGCAACAGCAACTGCCTAACTTGAGGGCAGCGGCGCCACAAAGGGGTACATCCCCAGCCCATCTTTTGTGAGGTGGAGGTGGCAGTGCTTGTTTTTTATGTGCAGCCTCATTTTCCCTCCATGCTGGTAGCAGGTGGCAGGCCTGGCAGCGGGTACCCCGTATGGGAATTTCAGCTGCATTGGAGGAGGGTGCATCGATGTGTGCGGTGCACCAGTCAGGTACAACGCACCACACAGCAGTTGACGTACATCTGGGCAGATATCATCAACAGCGAGCAGGACCTTAACTATATCATTGTGTTTGTTTTCTACAATGCTAACTTTGTTTTTCCAAATAACATGCTGCACACACTAAGAGGTAGGTTATATTTAGTTTGTGTTAAGAATATTATTATGTGATCCAGTTAGAGGTATAGAGGTGATTTACACTACCTAATCGTACTCCTCTGCGCTCGCTTGGGCTGATTATTTAAAAAGTAATTGAAAGGAAGCCTCCTCTGTCCTCTTGTCACCATAATGATTTAGTGATATCAGTGAATTAGTGACTTTTATCTATGTAACTCGTACAGTCGCAAGCAATTTCACAGTGATGTGCAGTACTACTTGCAAAAAAAGGGAGACTGAGTTGGTCCATCAAGGGTGTTAAGAAATGTGAATAGAATCAAAGAATATTCATTAAAATGAGTTAATTCCAAATGTTGTTTTTGGTAAGAAAATTTGGAAAAGGGATTTTAGGAGTATAACCAACTCAACCATAGTCAATCGTACTAATACCATAGGGGATCTGATTTACATAAGTATAATATTTCTGCGTTTGCCTATTATAATAATTTTTGGGAGATTAATTGTACCACTAATCTATTTCTTATCTTCTTTATTTCTTGCGTCAGCACTCAAGGGCAAGAAGACAGGTAGCACAAAGGCGGATCCAGCAAGAGCTGGGGGGGAGGCACAGACCACCATCACAAATGCTGAGGGCTCTGCTCATCCTAGTAAATCTTATTATGATTATGATTATGAATATTATTACTATTGTTATTTTTATTATTATTATTATTATTATTATTATTATTATTATTATTATTAGTATTATTATTATTATTTCTATTGTTGTTGTTACTGTTGTTATTATTATTATTATTCCCCTAACTTTTCCCTCTACCCACTATTAAACTACTTTAGCTCTGTCCCTCCATCAGGAAAAGTTTTTGATTGGCTTGACTACCTGGCTTTTCTAACATTGTGAGCTAACAAAATTCCCAGAGTGATATTATTGATAGAAGATACTGCAGTGTTAACCAAACTGTAGCGATGTATTGCGGTTGTATTTTTTTGATGAAAACAACTTAAGAAGACGTGGGCCTGCATCTCAAACTTGTATAATGTTTATTTC
The DNA here is from genome assembly GCF_031143425.1 of Pleurodeles waltl. Classification (NCBI taxonomy): domain Eukaryota; kingdom Metazoa; phylum Chordata; class Amphibia; order Caudata; family Salamandridae; genus Pleurodeles; species Pleurodeles waltl. The sequence continues at coordinate 792,369,302 of NC_090445.1, forward strand.
TAGCAACATCCACCAGTGGTGCCGGCAAAGGTTCCGCTGCAGGAAGAGTTTGAGCAAGGGAAGAAGAAGCGGCGGCAGGGACGGGCGGTGGTAAGTCACATTGCTTGCTTATTGCCAATTACTATTCTACTCACTAGCTACAAGGGTGTTGTCCTGATCATGAACCCTCATGTTACCAGCTATAACAGTGGTTGGGTTATGGGGTCTTCTATCTTTAAATCAGGAAAAACACACATAATGTACGCTACAAATGATGGTTTGATGGAAACAGGAAAAAATGGAAGGTTAAAAGAAAGGATGGGTGAAATGAGTGAAAGGAAAGGATTCATGGGCGGGTGAAAAGATGCTTGGGTGAGTATTGGATAAATTGATGGATATGCGAAAAGATGATTGAAAGAAAGGGTGGATAGTGAATACAGAATGGATGGATAATGGACTGTGAATTTTGGTGAAGACTAGATGAGAGAAAGTAAAGCATAAATCATGGTGGCTATGGGTGAAAATAGTAGGAACAATGAAAGGGTAATTGAATAATTGTTTGGATGAATAAACTAGGGAGTTCTTCTGGCGAGGGGCATGCTTCTCACCTACTTCGCTTACTTTGTTTTATCAAAGCTATGGTTCATAGTGGGAGGTATTTTAATTTGTGTTCTAATGCCTTGGCTCACTGTATTTATTAAGCGTGGCAGATAAGTATCCCTCCCATGGTCATTCATCAACCCCCTCCCTGCCCATGGCATTTTGCCTCTCTTGACTAAAGAAGTGCAGTGTGGATGAATTTGTGACTGCAATGTTGGCTGTGCAATGTGCGTCAGCTTCAGTTAATGCAGCATCTACAAAGATTTCAATGCATTGCAAATTGAACACTCCCTTATTCTTTCCATCCCAGTGCATCAAACCAATTGAAAAATCCATTCTTGGCATGCGCTACATTTTGATGGGCATGTGAAGTGTTTCCAAAAATATTTCATGGTTTCCCAAACCAGATTTAATTTATGTCTGTTCCCATTTTTCCCTTTAGACTTTCTTCTACACAGTGAACGAATGTGCCAAAGCTTAGGCACATTATGAATTGATAATCAGTGTCACCCCTCTATTCTGTAGCAAAAGCAATTGATTGTTTTAATCTGGTGTTATTCTGCCTTAATTTTTGTTTACCAGAAATGTAGTGCTTTTTATGTGAGGAATGAGTGGATAAACAAATAAAAATGGCCCTGTGGCTATTCTAATCATAATCACATCAAATTCCAATGTCCCTAGGGGACTGGCAACATGCTGCTACTGTGCCACCCACTACCTACTTTTTGAAGAAGTGTTAGCTCTGGGCATTGTTTACAATTCATCTTTTTTATGTTTGTCTTTATCGATATAGCTACTCCTACTGGTCGATCAGTACCACCCAGAAGACAGGAGAGAGGGACCAGTCTGCAGGACAGAGGCTGGAGAGTACGCAGGCCGAATACCAGCAATTAGTGATCCTGGAGGAGGAAGAGGAGGAAATAGCTGCCTTTGATCGAAGATCCAGTTGAGCAGAAAGCCACCCCCAGCCTCCCAGGCCACTACGTCGATAGTGCCACCGCCAGCTGTCAGGGTCATGACTACACTTGCTGCCGCCCTCTCCCTCTCTGATAGGGTATTGCTCCATCATATCCTGCAGTGGATGGATGGTATGGAGAGCCAGCTCTCCACTATCCAGACCCCATTAGACAGTGCCCTCTTCTGACCCATTTTTTATGTTTTTGTTTTCGTGGCAGGCAATTGTTGTGGGTGGAGAGGGTGGGGAGGAAGTTGAGATTGGGTATCACTTTGGACTTTCATTGGACTTTTGGGGAATGGAGCTATTTGTATGGGAAGAGGGGTGGGACTGTTATGGGTGGAAAGGTGAGGTTTTCTATTTGTTAAAAATAAAATGGATAATTTATTTTACTTGGTTTATGTCTCAAATGTTTATGTTGGTGTTTCAGTTTGCACTACTTTCTTTTAGTGTAGACAGTTTTTCAACTCTGCTAAAAAAGGGTATGTCATTCACTTATACGCTTGCTCTACAGCATTCTGTAACTATACTGACCACTAGGGGGTAATTGCCATTGCCTATTTTGCCTACAAAAACCTAGATACACACAAACAACATCTTCTTCAGTAAAAGTTAATTACTAACTAAACAAGTTTACTTCAATCCACAATTCTTCTTTTACCTGAATAGATGAAGTGAGGGAGTATTCTTTCTAAAGTGTTTTTCCTAAGGTGGTATCTTAAGGGGTGGTATTAGAAGTAGCATGCTAGTGCACTAACAGAGAAGACAGAAGGTGCCATTCCCACCTATGCGAACTCCAACTGCAGGATTAATCAAAGGGTTATCCATCACTGTCAACTAGATTGAAATAATAATGAGTGTTAGTGGATCATATTATATCATGACAAAGACAGTATTTGACACACAACAAAGAATACCTGATATCATAATAAAAACTAGCAATATCAACTTCTTCTAAGCAATGACGGGGAGCTAGTATTTAAAAACTAAACGTAAGAAATGAAATCATGGAGTCAGGAGAAGTGGGCTCATAGTAAGGAGCGATAGGACAAGGTTAAGCATTTATGAAGCACACAACACAAGGCCTTAATGATGATGATGATGGGGCCAGTGTGGTAATAAATGGACATGCAATGTGTTGGTTTCACTTTCACCACATTCCACCCAGCAAGTGTGTGATTAGTTTATGGTGTAAAATCAAGTCACACCTCAATAAATTACACAGCCTGGGGGGAGAGGGTGAGGGGCTCAATGAATGGATGTGAAAAGGGATTTGGGAAAAGGTGTGACAACGACAAACACTACAGAAAAGAAACCATGACAATTTTCTTTAGGGCACTGAGCAGCACACCATCATCAATCTGTTGTGTAAGGAAACAGTGAAGGGATAAGCATGACACAGTTGTAAACAGTGCTTCTGGCCCAAAGAGAGCCAATATAGTACATCTCCAAATGTTATGCCTTCAAGCTTTGAAAAATACAAAGTATGGAGGATTGAAATAAACCCACCCAGTTCTAAAAATTATGATTGTTAAAAGGAAAATTATACTCTATTGCTAAATTGAGCTGTGCATATCTATTCTTCTTGAAATGTCCATCACTCTTGGGTACCTGGCTGAACCTGTCCGGTAGGTAAGCTTGAGTGCTGAGCTCTCATCAAGTTTTGTTTGTGCAGGAGAGGACTAGGAAAAGGTCTGCGTATTGAAAGAAAAAAACCAGTAAACTGTATTATAGAGTAAAGGAGGAGGACAAAAGGAAGCAATGTAAGCATTGTGAGGAGTCAGGAGTGTACCATGAAGACTCAGAGCAGAGCATTACCACACAAGAGGAGTTTCACATTTGAGCCAGCAATGCAGTAAACACGTACTCACCAGCATTTCCCAATTAAACATACCGCTCTTCAGTCCACAGAGGTGAGTAAATACTAGGCCTTAGAGACTTCACCATCATTATGGTTCCTCTTTGAAGTCAATGACTTTCTCCTTCTAGCTGGCGAGGTATTTCAGCCATGAGTCATTCCATCCACCTCCTCCTGATTCTGAGTAACTCTGTCCCAGTCCCAAACCGAGCAGGTAGACCTGTGTGGTGCACTGCTAAGAAAGAACAAAAAGAGAAACATAACTGGAGTATTCTGTGTAGATTTGTGTTTGATAACTAAAGTTACTGGTCTGATCTGAGTAATCAGAAAAAGGAGTGGACCCTGCAGGTAAATTTTAATATGTTTTAAAGGCCAATCAAATTCAGGAACAGATAATCACCCATTAGCCCCCAAACTTTGCAAATCATCAGAAACATGTTATCAAATTTGTTGAACTTCCTTCAGCCACCACATACATCATCAATCATAACTCATAATCACTCAATATATCACCACTCATTGGTGCACTAGTTAGTACTTACCTCTTCCAATCTGGGCACAGTTGTTAAACAAAATATAATCTCCTCTTTGATGGTAAAAACACATTGGAATTTGGCATTGGCACTGGCAGTCTTTTAATAAATGATCTTCTGGGGCAGACCTGCTTCATGATGTTGTGAGAGAGGCAGGCATCATCTCCAAAGTCCTGAAGGGAATATGGGGGCTTCTTCATTACACAAGGGTCCAACTCCAATCCGGCCATATATGTGACAAAAAAATGGCAGGCAGCATGAAATTGACACAAAGATAATGTTCCACTAGCATTTTGTTTAGAAGGAAGGAAATAAAAAAAGAAAGAAGTTCAACAAGAAATATTTAAAAAGTTCTATAGTGGCACTGTCATGCGCAGTCCCAGAAGTAGACTGTGTCCATAAAATCAGGTGGTTCACCCAGAATTTGGTCAGAAAACACACTTGATCTTGCCCAATCATCCCCTTCCTCCTCCTGTGGTGTTTCGGTAACAGAGTAATCAGTTGGTATAAAATGTTGGTTTATTTTGATCATAGTTAATCTCTCCATGTTTTGAGGTGAGAGACTGGACCTTCTCACTGTTACAACTGGGCCTGCTGCACTGAACACACGTTAAGCAGACACACTGGCTATAGAATAAGCCAGATACTTTATAGTCAGCCTGCTGAGCTCTGGCCGTTGGTGCATCTTCCTATACCAACACACCAATGGGTTTTGATCCACATACACCTCTTTTGGGTCATCTAGATACTCCTGGAACATCCTCTGAAGTGTCATTGGTGCTGCCACTTGCTCAACTTCCTTTGCCTTTGCCTCTGTACTGGCCTTAAGACCTGCCACTTGAAACCGAGCAAATGCAGAGGTTGGGCCCAATTGTTCTGATGCTGTTGTTGCTGGTGTTCTAGTTGCTGGCTTTGGCTGCTGTGAGACAATAACGACCTCTCTGGAAGTTAATGGTAGCACCACAGAACTGGGGAGTGGGACTCAAAGTTATACCTGTTCTTATTCAAGTTCTCCGGCTAGCTCCACAATCCCCTCTTATATTTTAAAACATATCCTTCAGAAAAAGGAATTAAAGTGGTAAGAACTTTTTTTATATCTAGGAGCAAGTAGGGTGGCACAGATGTACTCTCTGGATAAGATAGTGCCAGTTTGCAGCCTTGCATTACAAACCAAGCAAAGAATTAAGCTCTCAACTACGGCATGACCATCTGGGTTTTTGTTCACACCTCTGAGGGCGGAACTTTCAGACACTTTCTTTAGCTGCTGCTGTAGCCGATGCAAGAATAGCATAGCTTGACCCATCGTAATGTCGTCCTTGCTAACTTCCCACGTGAAAGCCTCAAAAGGGAACAGCATCTGTGTCAGCCATTTGACTGGGCCCCATTTGTCTGCATTCATGCTCATAGCTTTCCCAGTTGCATCCCCTATCGGAAATGAGATAGTCATTGATATGGCTGTACTGCTCAAACAGATGTTGCAACATATAATAGGTTGAGCTCCAATGTGTTGGCACTTCCTGTATCAGGGCTTTAACCGGTAATCTGTTACCCACTGAATAATCCACAACTGCTTCTGGGGCTTTAAAAGAATGGCTGAAATGAGTGCAGAGTTGTCTGCAGGTGGTCAGTATGTTGCTGATTATCTCTTCTTTTTGAGAAAGTCTTCCACAACCCGGTTGATGCAGTGTGCCAAGCACAGGACCCTGAAATAGCCACCATCTGCCATGACCTTGATTATGTTACTTCCATTGTCTATGGCAACAAATGCAATTCAGAGACCTCTGGGTCTCAGACATGCAGACACCTTGCTATTAAAATTCATCCAAGATGTTTGCAGCTGTATGTGATTTCTCCATGGCAAACATGGCTACTGTTGCAAGCCACCAAGTGCTCTTAAAATTTCTTCAGGGACCAAACGTATAGATAGCTTTTGCTTTATCCGGTGAGCGGTGATGCACATGTAAACAGTAGTCTGACAACTGGTCCCCATGTCTGTCGTCAGATGGATAGTGTGGGAAACACTTTGCTGCAAAGCTTGTCCAACCAATTGCAGCACATTGTGGTGCAGCGCTGGAACAGCAACACAGGCAAAATAGATCAGACTTGGAATCTTCCATTTCGGGCAGATGGCTGCCACAAACTTTAAGAATCTCATTCTTGCCACAAAAGAAAAAGGGAGGAGGTCCAGCTGTAACATTGTTGCCAGTTTCCCATTGTAAAAACATGCCATTGGGTGGTTGCGGTCATAGGAACCCTACCACGCCTCCTGCTTAGACATGTCCATAATTGTAGCCTGGATTTTGTTCTTTTCTGGGGCCACGGATGCAGGCAACTTTTGGGATGTAGGTGGTGGTAGGCTCAATGTGTGTCATGGTGCAGTCTCTGTATGCCTTGGTGTCTCCACCTGACTCAGAGTCAACCATTGATTCAACCATTGAGAGGTTGCTGAGGCAGGTGATTATGGCATCTGCTGGGGACAGGATTGCTTTGCATGAGGATGTCACCCTCTTGTTCCTCATCTTCCACCATGATTTGACTAATCGTAGCTGATGTTTCCCAGCTCTCCTCACCTTCACCACCACAACCATATTCAGTATTTTCTTTAAGGTGCTCCTCCCATCGGATTGCATGATGTTTTTTCATATGGATTGTCAGGCCTCAAGTACAATAATGTTAACCCGGCTTACCTCGACAAACACTTGCTTGGCAAATAAATCATATTGCACTTTCTTACTGGGCCAGTACCAATGCCTGAAGGAGAATTAAAAGTAGGTGGGTGTGTTGATGGCCTCTCTGCAGTGCATGTTTCTCCTGAGGTATGGGTTGGTGAAGATCACTGCTGGGGCCTTACAAATATGGGAGCTGGCAGTGGTGCCTGTGCCACATTTCTTAGAGCAGGTTGGATAGTAATATTGGACTCCTCTGTGCCATCTCCCACAATGACTGGCTTGTTGTCATCATCCTCTTCACCAAAATCCCCTTTCATGATTCTAAGATTTTCTGGAACTTTTCTTTTCCCTTGCCTCTCCTGGGGTCTGCTGGACTCTAACACTCCATGTCCCTATCATCGTCATCAGAAGTGGTGATTAGAGAAGGTACTGGAGAGGTACCCTTCCTTTTTCTTGCTGGAGATCTGGGAGGCAGTGAATCTAAAAGAGGAGGTACTTGCTCGGCAGGAACCTTGATCTCCTGTTCTACACCATCTTTGGGGAGATCTACTATTGCTGGCTGCTGTCCACTTTGCTCTGTTTCCTGAAATTATTGGGTACTACTTTGCAGAAGGGACAAATATGATCCAACGTCATTGCGTGTCAGCATTCCAATGATTGCAGTGGGTGTCTCACTGACAGACATAGTCTTGGGCTTAGGTTTGGCAGGTGCTGTAGATGTGGGAGTGCTGCTCTCAGGTTCCTTCCCAGAGGCCGGTGTGACAGACAGACATCTCCCAAAAAAGCTTCTGGTCGGCACACCACTGGTGGAAAGCTTCTTCTTCTCACTGACCACTTTCTTGGGATCAACTTTCTTTTGGGCCATCTTAAAGCTCACAATTGGCTGTGGTACTGAGCTGCACAACCGTAACTGATTTGAAGACTTAAGTGTACAGGTTATCTCGTTGGCAGTACTGTGGATGATGTGACGTCACTTTTCTTGTGAGCATAAAAGCAACCAAGCAAGAAGAACAGGTAGTTAATGAAATGTAGCATTGTTGCAGGTTGAAATAGTACAGACAAATGCAATCTTAGTGTGGTTGGTTACTTATGTAATAAATACCAATTTGATCTAACATTGTAGAGTCAAACCACACCATCACACCATAAAATTGTATTTCAAATCAGGCAGTACAACATGCAGGTACAGCTCTTTGCTTTCTCTCCATCTGTTTTAGTTTCAAGATCTGTTTTATTAGTTTTAACAAGGTAACAGAAGTACAATAATAGCTCACGTACAACCACCGGCCAGTGGGAACTTATACTGTCAACAGCCATTAGCTAAAAGAGAACAAGTAAAATTCACAACCAGAAACAGGGATTGGGCAAGGCCAGGAAGAGTAAAGGGATAGGGGAAAAAGGCTAAAAAGGAAGGGAAAGAAAAGCGGGGAGGATATTAGACACCAGTCTCGTTTCTGTGATGGCGGATGGTGTAGAGGCAGAGGAGGCCATCAGTTCAAAGGCATAGGGTGTTCTAGGTCTGTTGGGGTCAAGAGGAGGATCTGCAAGTATAGCAGGCACGACAATTCACATAACTTGTTCAAGAGATATCGAATAAAGGGACCCCAGGTCCTATGAAAAATGTGTAATGTGTGTGACACCACTGAGGTAAGGTTTTCCATTGCCAGCAGCCCCAAAAGCTTGTGTAGCCAGTCTAGATGTGAGGGTATTTTGTCCTTACCCCACCTAGACAGAAGAACCTGTTTAGCAGTGGCCTAATGCTAAAGTGATTGCCCGCCCCCAGGGGACTTCAGTGGGTTTGTCAAGCTATTAGGAGTCCTAGTAAACAAAGCTGGGGAATCAGGGACTGTCCATGTCAAACATGTCGTTCACCACAGCCAGTACCTCATTCCAAAACAAATCAAGTCTTGGGCATTGCCATAACAGGTGAGTGAGGGTGCCCATTTGTCCACATTGGTGCCAACATTTACTGTTGTTGCTCACATTCCATTGAGCAATCCTGGCTGGTGTAAAATACCAATAATTAGCAATTTTTAGAAACATCTCTTTGCTTGTGGTATTGCGACCGAGGTACGGGCACAGTGAAGGATGTCATTCGATTCTTTATCCGTAAAGGTGCGTTCACATTACCCTTCCCAGAGGCGTCTCACAGGCAACCTCACAGGCTTTCGCGGGGCATTAAGAAAAGCGTATTTCTTTAACAGGAGTCACTTGTCAGAGGAGTGAATAAGGATCCATTTTTCAAAGGGGATGAGGGGACGGCCAGCATGAGGACGAAGCCAGTGTTGCATCTGCCAGTGGCTGACAGCCAGGTATTGCCAGTAGGCTCTCCACATACAGTTGACCTTCTGCCAGGTCAGGAACACACAGCCATGGTGTCCAGGGGGAGGTCCGGCTTCCCTAGTATTGGAGCCTGCAGGGATATGGGAGTGGAGAGCCTCTGTTGAAGCTGTACCTTATCCCACACTCCCACAGTGGCTCACACCACTGGGGAGATGTATACATTCACAGCCGGTTGGGGTTTTGCCAGCCAGGGCACCTTCTAAATTGAATGCCCATGACCGCCTGATTAATAAAGCACCAGTAAACCAAGGTTTCCAACAGTCAGCCCAGGGGAAACTGTGTGGTGGCGTTGGTCTCAGCTCCACATTGCACACCCACAGATCAAGCTTCTTTGTTACTCCTTACATCTGCAATGCCCAAATTCTAAATAACTGGGAACATGTCTTGTGAACTCCATGGTCCATACGTGCTAATACATGAGTCATTTAAGTGCACGGAAAGAATCTTGTCTCCTGTACTAGCTTTATTAGAAAAATCAGTGAATAATTCTGACCACATACAAGATATTCCATTGGTAGTATTGAGAGTGTTGATGAGCTCAAAGGATGATGGGTTAGACCTTAGAGCACATTTTTTAATGGTTACATATGAAGCTTGTAGAAAGCTTGGCCTTTCAGACTCTGGCCTACCTTTTGTGGTTTCTGATTGTAACTTGTCTGAAAAAGTTGCCCAACGATCTTCCTCCCTTAAGCAGCTAGTAGAGGAGTTCAGAAAGTCCTGTTTACTTATTGAAATTTTTTTTTGCCAAAAAGCCTCCTACTCCTACTGACATTGGTGCTCTGGTAAGGTCCCAGAATTTGAGGTGGAACCAATTCCTAATTCTAGTACCTTGGTCCGGTCTACACAACTAGACCATCAGCATCCACCAACGCTAAAACTAGTAAAACTAGTAAGGAAAGGGAAATGGAAGAAAAATGTCTTCTAAGAAGAATAAACAGAGTATATCAAAGAAAAATCCAAGAAAAATTTGTTCTCAGGAAGTGGGTGACTCTGGAGCTTCGGCCCTAAAGGTGACCGAATTTTGAATGCCAACACAAGAAAAAAGTGAGATACAATTATCTCTGGATGTGCAATCTGCTGTGGATGTGGCAACTTCGATATTGTACCCTAGAACAGCTTCTTTTGTTGCTATGACCAATTCGGTGTCCAAAGGTTTTCAGCAGAGTGGGAATCTTTTATCTTGTGTTGCCCCTCCCACCCTTGCCATTGTGGACACTTTATGGCTAGACTTTGTAGCATTATTAGACTGTGACCTAACCATGAACCACTCTTTTTTATTGTCTTGTTTTGCGGGTATTGAAAATTTAAAGCTGATGCAAAGTAAAGATGTTTCTCTTGTATATTTACTACACGTTCCCAGAGTGTTTAAAACAAGCGTCCAGTTCCATTCAGAAATCATTGCTAATCGTGATCAGTTGCAATGTAGAGTCTTTGATGTAATTCCAGTGTGCCCATCCCTAGTAGTCATTTTGCTTATTCAAATCAGGCACTGTTTTACAATTTGTTCAATGACTTTGTATAAAGTATCTGCCAGCAACTTGAAAAATTAGAATATTTCTATCGCAAACGGAGGGAGATTAGTAAAATACTCTGGTCAGATGCTTCTGTCTCTTCCCTTCTCTAAACTGGGGATGAGCAAGAGAAGGGGAGCTGGTTAGCTGGAGCACTAATAATACCTGGGTGCCGGGGCGTGCTCAAAGGTTTGGACACTAACAACAAATTGATAGTGGTTTCCTGAGCAGGAATAGCAAATTCACCAGAAAAACTAGAGTTTTTAAGTAGTTTAAATGCCGATCTAATCTGCTTCCAGGAAACCTGGTGTACCTCGGATTTTTCATGTGTGGGTTACATTGTTTCATGCTGTAATGCCTCATCTTCTAAGAAAGTCCATGCAAAAGGGGGAATTGCTATACTTTTGAACAGCAAGTTAAAAGGGGAGTACAGAAATTTCACAGACCCCTTCTAATAATTTCTAGACACGAAGGCCCTCATTATGACATTGGCGGTAAATCCCACTTACCACCGTGGTGACGGCCGCCAACATGCTGCCGCGGTTGCGAATATCCATTCTCCATATTATGACACACACACCAATCCGATAGAATACAGCCACATACACAAATCCGTCAGCCCAAAGGTCAGTAATAAAGTGGCAGTCCCAACACCCATACCATTGCACCAACAAAACAACGCCCACCCGATTATGACCCACAGATCGCCATGGCGAACATGCAAGGGCGGTAAACCATTGGCGGTACACATACCACCTCGCTCAGAATGGACACCTACATACAAAACAACACTACATTGGCCAATACTAAAAACACACACCTGGCACTCATACACACACCACACACACCCACAGCACTATAAAACACACACCCACAGTACCCACAACCCTTTACAAACAACAATTACTGCCAGGAGATTGACACGAACAGCAGAGACAACTAGACACACACCACTTACACCCCTCACACACCCCACATCACACACCCCACCACATTATTCAACACACTCTCACCAACACACACCACACAACACCCATGTCCCTACAAAGGCAGCCCCTTTTCACTGATGAGGAGTTAAGGGTCATGGTGGAGAAAATAGTCAGGGTTGAGCCAGAGATGTTTGGAGCACAGGTACAGCAGATGTATATTGCAAGGAAGATGGAGCTATGGAGGAGAATCGTGGACAGGGTGAACGCTGTGGGATAGCACTCAAGAACAAGGGACAACATCAGGAAGAGGTGGAACGACCTACAGGAGAAGGTACATTCCGTAGCAGCAAGGCACCAGCTTGCCATACAGAGGACAGGCGGTGGACCCCCACCTTCTCCCCAACAGCTCACAGCATGGAAGGAGCAAGTCTTGGCATTACTGCATCCGAAGGGACTCGCTGGAGTAGCTGGAGGACTGGATACTGGTAAGTCAACATTTACTTCTCATCATCCCCCCATACCTGCATGCCCTTTCACTCCCTCCCCCTCACTCCCTCCCCCTCACTCCAATCACTCCACTACATCCCACACAATGCACCTACACATATGACTAACCACAATGCCAGGCCCTGCAAGCCATACCAATGCACGGACAGCTCTCCCAGCCCTGCATGGACACCCATCACCAAAGCTTGCACAGCATAGGGGAACTAACAATCACACAATACATCAACATACACAAGCAAAAGGTGGCAGGGCAACAGCAACGATAGAGGGGAAGCCAGGGATGTACAATATGTCACACACATGAAGCATAATATATCACTTACATTCCCACAGGTGGCCCAGCCAATGTCAGCGGAGAGGAGGTGCCACGACAAACAAGTCCCCCAACAGAAGATTCACCCAGTGATCACAGTAACTCTGGACTTCAGGAACTGGACCAACAACCTGGCCCATCAGGGACCACTGGACAGCCTGTCACCAAAACCTACTCACAGTCCACCACAGATCCTCCCCCATCAGTATCCAACAGCATAGCACCCACCCAGCATACCCACACCTCTGTCCCCAGGACACGTCAATCAGCAGTGTGCCCACCTGTACAGGGACCCCTGTACACACCTCATACCCAAGACAATCAGGGACCTGGGGTCAGTGGCAGTGGGCACACCATTCAGGGGACAGAGGTACAGGCCAACAGGGACACTGGGAGGACTGCTGTGCACCAGGGGGAAGACAGGACCAGGGAACCAACTCTCCAGGAGATCCGAGATCCTGGGAGCCTACCAACATTCCCAGGACACGATGGGCCAGATCCTTGACAAAGTGCTGGAGAACAGGCGACTGCAGGAGGGACAGTATCAGGGGATCAGGGAGGACTTGCAGGCCATTAACACCACCCTGATCTCCATAGCCGGGTTGCTGGCAGACATGGCCACCATCATGAGGGAGGCAACAGAACAGCAGCGGGCCCCTATCACTAGCCAATCGATTGACCAGACCTCCACCTCTGCTGCAGCTAGTGGGCAGGAGGCCCCGCCATAGGACCCACAGGCCACGAGCACCCCTCCCCCTGCAGAAGGTGAAGTACCCCAAAAAAACGTTCCCTGCGAACCAGACAGAAGCCAGAGACACTTGCCAAGACCACCGCCAGGAAATGAAACTCTCCTGATTGTCCCCCTTGTGTCCCACTCTGCCATCTTGTCCACTTTGAACTGCCTTTGCTCCCCTTCCTATGGCCACTTGGACACTGGACCTGTGATACAAACAGACTGGAACAATACTCTGGACCTTCCTCCATCATCACCCCATTCCATTGCTCCTTTCTCTCAATTTCATAGCACTACAATAAACAACAGTGTACACAACTTGACTACCAGTATTTTATGTTTTAAAAATGTGCATTTATGGAAAAACTCACATCTTGTGCAAATGATCTGAACTCTATCAGAGCATAGAAATAAGGACCTGTAGCTGTCTGTAGTCAGCACATCAGTACACATTTGTTATATCACCAACATCTGTAAAATGACAAGCCATAGGTGAAAGTAAGTTGAGATGCAAATTAAGTTAATGCCATCATGCTACAGCCTCACAGAATACACCAATAGTCATAAGAATGGTCAGTTGCACTGTCTCACCTGTGTGTCATTGGAAGTATTGACGGATAACTGATGTTCTGTTGTCCTCATCCTCATCCTGAGCCTCTTCATCCTCACTTTCCTCAGGGTTTACTGCTGCCATAGGGGCATTTCCAGTCTCTTCCTCCTGCAGAAAGGGTACATGCTGTCTGAGGGCTAGGTTGTGCAACATACAGCATGCCACTACTACCTGGCAGACCTTCCAGGGTAAGTAGCCCAGGGATCCACCTGTCAGATGGAGGCACATGAACCTGGCCTCAGGAGGCCGAAGGTCCTCTCAATGATCCTTCTGGTTCGCCCATGTGCCTCATTAGAAGGTTCCTATGCCCCTGTCCTGGCCTTCCTCACAGGGGTCAGCAGCCACAATAGGTTTGGGTAGCCAGAGTCACCTGCAAGTATTGAGGGATAACATTTAGCCTCACACAATGCTATAGGGATGACACCTGAAGGCATACACTAACATACTGTGGGTGTGGACCAAGGCTCACTCTGTGCCTCTGTAGTTGGGCCATCACATTTTGGATGCTGCTATTCCTCAGAACAAAGGCATCATGCTAAGGATACTTAGCATTGACATGGGAGATGTACTGGTCTGCCAGGCACACCATTTGAACATTCAGTGAGTGGAAACTCTTACGATTCCTAAACACCTGTTCAATCTGGCGGGAGGAGACAAACACAATACGTGTCCCATCAATCACCCCAATAATTTTGGGGCTATGTCCCATTGCATAGAATCCGGCCTTCACAGTGGCCAAATCTTCCACCTGGGGAAAGAAATGTAGCTTCACATGTGTTTTACCAGGGCAGATGAGACTCTTGCCAGCACGATTGAGAACATTGGCTGTGACATTCCTGTTGCCAAGCTCACTGCCACTTGGAAAGAACCAGTTGCCAGGAAATGGAGCACTGATAGCACTTGCACAAGAGGGGGGAATCCCAGTGGGATGACAGATAGCAGATATCAGGTCTGGCTCCAATTGGGCACACAGCTCAGTTATTGTGGCCCTGTCCAGTCTGTAGGTGAGGATAATGTGCCTTTCCTCCAGTGTAGCCAAGTCCACAAGGGGTATGTACACGGGGGTATGTCTCCACCTCCTATTCATCCACAGCAGTAGGTATCTAAGGGACACAAGAGTGAGTAAACTGTCAGAAGTTGAACAATGGAACCACAACTTCAGTGTACATAGTGCATTTATTTGATGGGACCGTGGGAATGGCGAGGTATGTGCTAATCTAGGCTGTAAAGCTGGTAATGTCGATATGACCATTGTCCTCCCCCATGAAATGGCGACTTCCTCTCCTGTATGTATGGACAGCCGCCTGGCTGTTGACGGCTGCTGCTGTGGTGAGTGTTGTTTCCACCATGGCTGTTGGTGTGGTACATTGGCTTTCCATGGGAGTTATCACCTCATGGTCATAATTTACTGCAAACCTGTTGGCAGTAATGCCGCCACTTTATCACTCACCGCAAGGATCATAATTAGGGCCTAAATTTTGAATTCCCGTATAGAGGGGGGCAGAAGAGTTCCTCTGTTAGTAGTGACTGTATATATTCCGCCTGGGAAATTATACAACAAATTACTCACTGGAGTATTCAGCTATATATCAATGACTGAGAAGAATGAAGTGGACTATGAAATCTTGCTAGCCGGTGCCCTAAATTGTAAGGTGCCTAATCATACTATCAACGTATTTTGCAAATCAGAGAAGGAAATTGCATTTAGCATCCCACCTGTTTCCTCCAAATGTTAGAATGGATAAAATAGAGGGCTTATTATTTTAAATTACTTGAGAAACAAATAGCTATATGTTTTTAAATGGGAGATTCAATACAGATTTGCCAGCTCAATTCACTTATAAATCCCCAGTGGGAGGTTCTATTATAGATTACTTTGCAGCTTCTTACACTATAGAGCAATATGTTGAGGATGTAATAACTTTCGATACTCCATTGAACGACCATAGGCTGCGGTCCAATCAATAAATGTTAGCTGTTCCTCTGGAGAAGCCTGGAATGTTGAGGGCTCAGGGACCAATTTTAATAAGAACACAGTGGGAACTCATTGCCCCACTTTGAAAATAGCTAACTTAAAAAAATGTCTAGAAAGGGCTATTTTGATAGACGACCAACACAGGAATATCCTTACTTTTTTATGATTTCATGGGCAAATTGTAAAGGAAGGATAATTGTCTTGTACACTCTAAGAACCCGCGTAAAAAAGTGTCCCCCAGTACACCTCCTGAATAGAAAAATGTGTAGGTGAACAAGGCTACAGTTTATTTCACTTTCAAAAGAAAGGGGCAGGTTAATGTCACTATTAAAGAGAAGAAGGTGGTGGCTGAAGGTAGGCTTAAGTAAGCAGAATGCTGAGCGGAGGTGGATTGACTTGAAAGTAGCTGCCTCTAGGCAAAAGTCCTGTAAATATTGGGTGATAATTGCAGAATGTGATGGTACTAACAGGACCTCTTGTCCACCTCCTATTGCTCAGGTGGTGTGGAGAGGTTACATTATTTCTCTTTATACAGAAAAGCCTGACCCCACCACTCTTCTAAAAGATATTGGGGGTCATTCTGACCCTGGCGGTCATGGACCGCCAGGGCCAAAGACCGCGGGAGCACCGCCAACAGGCTGGCGGTGCTCCCATGGGCATTCTGACCGCGGCGGTACAGCCGCGGTCAGAAACGGGAAACCGGCGGTGTCCCGCCGGTCTCCCGCTGCCCAAGGGAATCCTCCATGGCGGCGCTGCAGGCAGCGCCGCCATGGGGATCCCGACCCCCTTACCGCCAGCCTGGCTCTGGCAGTTTTGACCGCCAGAACCTGGCTGGTGGTAACGGGTGTCGTGGGGCCCCTGGGGGCCCCTGCAGTGCCCATGCCAATGGCATGGGCACTGCAGGGGCCCCCTAACAGGGCCCCACCAAGATTTTCAGTGTCTGCCAAGCAGACACTGAAAATCGCGACGGGTGCGACTGCACCCGTCGCACCCCTTCCCGGCTCCATTCGGAGCCGGCATCCTCATGGAAGGGGGTTTCCTGCTGGGCTGGCGGGCGGCCTTCTGTCGGTCGCCCGCCAGCCCAGCGGGAAACTCAGAATGACCATCGCGGTCTTTCGACCGCGGTACGGTCTTCGGGCGGCTTCCGCCGCCCGCGGAGGTCAGAATGACCCCCATTGTGCCCAATCATAATAGAGAATGACAGTTATGGCCGCACCTCAGCAGTCAAGACTGAAGACATATTGCCCAATTACGATAGAGAAGCTGACAGTTATGGGCCCCTCGGTATTGACGATTGAAGAATCCATTAGAGCATTGCACGCTTATGGCACAATGGGTCCGGATGAGGTTTCAATCTCAGTGATTAAAGCAAGAAACCTCTCTCTGGGCAAAGATCTTGCAACCTGTATTCAAACACTGTTTTCAACCTCATTGGTTGGAAGTATTAATATTCCTCTACATAGAAAAGAAGTAGATCCTCTCCCGCAAATTAAAACCAAATTGCCCTAATGGATGCTGTTGGTAAGATTTTCACTAAAAGCTTGTTAGAACACCTCAAGACAGAGTAATCATTCCACTGGAACAGTCTGGTTTCAGGAAAGGCCATAGCATGCTAGACAATATTGCCATATTGTAGCTAATACATGAAAACTATGTTGCAATCAGGGGTGCCTCAGTTTATGCTGCTTTTATAGAATTGTCCACTGTCTTCGATAAGGTTCATCGTCCAACTCTATGGAAAAGGCTATTTAACCTAGGCATCCCGGCTACTCTCCTGCACTTGATTATAGCCCTGCATTCTTCTACCTGATGCAAAGTATGGGTGGTGATAGGGGTTTATCTACTGATATCTCAATATAAATGGCTTGAAGCATGGGGGTGTATTGGTACCTTTATTATTTTCACTATACATTCATGATCTCCCTAATGCCATATCAAAGAACTATGGTTTTGTGTCTAGTATTGGAGGGTACCCCCTGATTTATTTAATGTATGCAGGTGACATTGTGGTTTTGGACCTGACCCAAAGGCCTAAATAATCATCTGGCGGCCTTTAAACTTTCTGCTGACCAGCATTTCTGAAGATAAATACCTCAAACTTCCAAGTACTATGATTTGTGAGGAAAAAACATGGAAAAAGATAAACTTGTCATGGTTTTTGGGCTACAAAGCAAAAACAACAAGTGATGGACGGAATGCTGAACATTGTCAAACACTCACCCCCAGTCATAGATCTGGGTTTAATCCATGGTTTTTGGGCTCTCAGAAGTGAGAGTGAGTTGAATCCTATAGCTTTTTAGGGAAAATTATGTCCAGTTTCCTCGGTGATTCTGAGCATATGCTTAATAATGTGGGTAGGAATCTATCCCAAGCTAGTGGTTAGGGGCACTCTACAAGGCTGTGGATAGGCAACATTCACTATTTCTTTCATATGCTTGCAGTCTACCAAGTAAAGATCCCTGCTACATTGTTATACGCGGTAGAACTCACAGATGTAGCTGATTGGGGATTTTTGGCTAGAACCAAGAGGCAAATCTTAAGACATTTGATTTCTTGTAACACTCTTGCATCTACATCTGCTCTAAGGTTAGAATTTGTGATTAAGAGTGCCTTTGTACAAGGGTTAGCATGGGTGGTTTGGTGGGCTCACTGCTTATTTCAAAGCAAGGCTTCTTCACTAAGGCACCTTATATACAAAGAGATTTTTGTTACGTTGGGAGAGAGATCTCTATTTTTTAGAAATTTTAGGTATACTTTAGTTCATCTGGATTTAGAGTTAAATACACTTCTTACTTTACCACCTACCCAGTTGAAAATTTGTCTAAAGCATGCCTCTCTACAAAAAGGTCACCAACTGGACTTAAACTCTTGTAGCCAAAAGAGGAGATTTGATGTCCTGATTAACTCTGCTATCATAAAAAAAATCCAACTCTATTTAACATGGAACTTGCCTCATGAGGTGAGGCATTTTTGCACTTTACTAAGACTGGACATGCTTCTTCTAAAAAGTCTAACTTCTACATGGTTTGATACCTCAAATGTTTGTGACTTCTGTCAAACTGATATCCAAGATATCTTACATGTTTTATTCCTTTGTTCATATCTGCTACTAATGCGTAAAATGTGATTAAAACCGCTGTTGTTGAAATTTAAGGCAATAACATCTGAAGAGGTTTTCCAATTACTAGAGAACATCCCCAATAAAATGTTTAACTATATTGACCATTTTCGTGAAGTTTTACAGTGATGCACTTTATTGTTAATACATTTTTAAATGAAATGGTTTGGTAAGTGATGCAAATTATTTAAATTATTTTATTTGTAATCATTTTTTATATTTTTTCAAAAATTAATTAAGCTGGAAGTGGTCACCTTTAGTCACCAGTATGTTTGCACTGTCTGGGCATGGAGAGGGATCCACGTGGGTTGCGGGTAAGGAACTGAGAACAGGATAGCTAGGTGATCTGACCATATAAGTGGAATCGGGAGACTGGGCACTAGCTAGGCCACATTAGAGAAGATGGGATGTAATATATGCTGCAAAATGTCCGTAGGAACAGAGACAAACTGGAGGAGCTGTAGGCCCTCTGGATCTGTCAGCAAGGCTGCTGCTGCCGTACACAGTAAGTCATCGAAATGCATAATACACTCGCCTTTAACCAAAAAATTGGCGTAGCAGAGAACCAAAGGGGACAAAGTATCTGCAAGAGAGGTGCACAAATTAGCTGCCAGTCCAGGCGGGCCGTAGAGCAGGATCCCTGAAATGAAAACGTTTTTCGTTACAGCCAGGGAAAACAGAGCTGCTTCACACCCTTTGACAGAGCTCTGCGAGAAGGAGCATTGCAGAGCTTGTTTAAAGGTAAAGATAACAGCGGTTCCTGTCCCCCTCTGAGAGTGCCTATCGTGTCTTACTATGGCAAAGCCTTGTGGAATAGCTTCCAGAATATCTTCCGATAAATCAACCAGGGCTCTGTCAGAAAGACAGCATCTGGTGAGTATTCCTCCAGGAAATGATTGATCTCTGTTTTTTGTTTAACTAGAGACCTGCAGTTTAATGAGAAGAATTTGGCAGAAAGCATGAGTTGGGGTGTGCCATTTACCTCACTGCTCAAGGCTAAAGTGGTCATAGTGCGAAAACCACTCTTGTCGCAGGTAATCTGCACCTTCGGTAGATCTTAAACATGATGAAACTTATTAGCTGCTGAAGGTGCTATGTTCCAGAGTTTAGCCAAGCAATACTCAAGGGAGGCTGATCTCAACCTGCCAGGGGTCCTGGCTCCTGGCACCATCCAGGCATGGTCAGGCAAAAACGGGCTTGCGTACTGTGTGTCTGTGGTGCACCAGCAGCCCAACCACTGCGTGCATCTGAGCTGACATGGGCCTTATGTAGGTGCTGAGGGGACATCTAGCCTACTAACCACCAAAGATGGTGCGGCATGCAAAACAGTAATTAGGAAACCAAACTTCCTCACCAGAGCCGGCACCCCATCTGCTCAATAAGCTAAATAGCTGTGGCAGACCAGGGGGTAGCAGCCAAATTGTGCACCAGATAAACTTCCACCCACCGAACACAAACCCCAAAATGAAAGTGAGCTGCAGTATTTTTAAAATTGTTAAAAACTATATACGGCTAAATGTGGCAGAATAGGCTGAGTACTTAGGGGCAGATTTATGGAACGTGGAGCTGCACCAAGTACAGCGCCACTTTCCCTGCGCCCCTTAGCACCCCCCTACTGCCACCATGTGTGCGACAAATTTAAAATATGATGCACCCTGGTGCAGGGTAGGGGGCAATAATGTCATATTTCATGATGCCATTGATGTACTCTGCAGGAGTAGCGCCAGGATATTGGCGCTACTCTTGTACAGTACATAGGGCCCCATTCTTAGGAATGGAAGGACCCTTTTAACGCCGGCTCTTGAGCAGATGTTAAAAGTGCTGTAAAAATCTCATAGATTTCCTTATGCCATTTTTTCAGCTCCCCTAACGGGGGAACGCCCCCTTTGAATACATTATCCCTGGTGCAGGCATAATGTAGTGCAAAGTGTTACAGGGTGGCGCAATGCATGCGTTGCGCCACCCTGTAAATACGGCGCAAGGATTTTGGCCTCGTTGGGCCACATTAACGTCAGAATAAACAACGTTAATGTGGCGCAAGGTGACGCAAGGGGCCTATAAATATGCCCCATGGTGCGAGGGACAGGGTCCACTGTGCGTCCCAGGGCTATACCAAAAAAACAAGTAGAACTAAAGATACTTATCCTCATTACGCCTCTCCTGGAGACGCTTATCTTTTTGGTGCATTCCGAAGTTTACCAGTTTTGGCAAATCTGGAAATGTGTCAAAAAACAATGGGAGTTGCATGGGAACATCCATGCAATGCCCATGGAATGCCTCCCTTGTGCAGAGTAATGCAACTCAGCGATTTGCAAGCGTTGCATTAGTCCAGATTTTTTAAGCCTTTCAAAGACACACAAAGTGACATTGCTTGCCTTCATGACTTCAAAAATCTGACTTAAGGTTTGCATCGCTCTTGCACCACTTTGGGTCATAAATATGGCGTTTAGGTTGAAAGCAGCCTAGAGATATACAAGGCAAACGAGGAGCCATACAACAACAAGAAGAGGTGGCCATGTGCTGCTAGCCATAGTAACAAGCATTTGCAATGCAACGGGTCTCGCGTTTGCTCTTGTTAGAGCTGATCGCGTTGTAAACTCCTAACCCGACTTTTCATCTATCAACAAAAGTGCTTTTATGTACATAACCCGAAAAAGTGAAATCACGCTAGGAAATCACGCTAGGAAAATAGAGAAAAAGTAGTCCACGATCCGACAGAAAACAGCGAGCCTCGCATGTTTTCTGTACTTGGTCGCTGCGCTCGAGGAGGGCTAACCACCGGAAAAGGCATGACGTGTGCATGCCTTTCACTAATGAAAGCAAACAGATTTTACTAGGCAAGCACACAAACCAATCAAACACACTGACGTGACGTCGACAGGGCTCCGAGCCCTTTCCTAATAACTAAAGCGTCTCGCTGCGATACGCAAGCGCAAGCGCATGCAACGCAGGCTCGACCCTGAAAATGGTCAGAGGGCAAAACAGTAATCTCAACAAGGAATGGAAATGAGAGTCTTACGGCCCAATTGGCAGAACCCATTATTATACTTTAGGGGTCAAAATGGCATTGAACTTCAAACAGGGGTCTTTCTCAGTGCAAACAATAATGTGTACCACTCTGAACGATAAGTGCTTTAACCAACAGTCCAAACCTGTTGGACCTGGCTTTTTGACAGGGACATCCCCAAACTTTCTGCCTCCTTCCTCCTATTTTTTCTGACCTGTTGTTGTTGGCTTTTGACCTCTGGGCACTTTACCACTGCTAACCAGTGCTAAAGTGCATATGCTCTCTGGGTAAATTGTACTACTGATTGGTTTATCCATGATTGACTATTTAATTTACTTGTAAGTCCCTGGTAGAGTGCACTACATGTGCCTAGGGCAGGTAGGTTAAATGCTACTAGTGGGCCTGCAGCACTGGTTGTGCCACCCACCTCAGTAGCCCCTTAACCCTGTCTCAGTCCTGCCATTGCAAGGCCTGTGTGTGCAGTTTCACTGCCACTTCGACTTGGCATTTAAAAGTACTTGCCAAGCCTAGAACTCCCCTTTTACTACACATAAGTCATCCCTAATGTGTGCCCTAGGTAACCCCTAGAGCAGTGTGCTGTGTAGGTAAAAGGCAGGACATGTACCTGTGTAGTTATATGTCCTGGTAGTGTGAAACTCCTAAATTCGTTTTTTTCACTACTGTGAGGCCTGCTCCTTTCATAGGCTAACATTGGGGCTGCCCTCATACACTGTTGAAGTGGCAGCTGCTGATCTGAAAGGAGCAGGAAGGTCATATTTAGTATGGCCAGAATGGTAATACAAAATCCTGCTGACTGGTGAAGTCGGATTTAATATTACTATTCTAGAAATGCCACTTTTAGAAAGTGAGCATTTCTTTGCCCTTCAATCCACGTCTGGCTAGGTTTAGTTGACAGCTCCTTGTGCATTCACTCAGACACACCCCAAACACAGGGTACTCAGCCTCACTTGCATACATCTGCATTTTGAATGGGTCTTCCTGGGCTGGGAGGGTGGAGGGCCTGCCCTCACACAAAGGACTGCCACACCCCCTACTGGGACTCTGGCAGACAGGATTGAGCTGAAAGGGAACTTGGTGCATTTCTTAGAGACTCTTTGAAGTCACCCCCACTTCAAAGGCACAACTTAGTATAAAACAGGGCCTCTGCCCTACCTCATCAGACACTTGCTGGAGAAGAAACCTGAACCAGAACCTACATCCTGCCAAGAAGAACTGCCTGGCTGCTCAAAGGACTCACCTGCCTGCTTTCTACAAAGGACTGCTGCCTTGCTGTTGCCCTGCTGCCTTGCTGAACTCTTGTCTGGCTGTGAAAGTGCTCTCCAAGGGCTTGGATAGAGCTTGCCTCCTGTTCCTTGAAGTCTCAGGGCCAAAAAGACTTCTCTCTTTTACTTGGACGCTCCGTGCGCCGAAAATTTCGACGCACAGCTTGTTCGGCGGCGAGAAAAACGCCGCACACCGACGCTGATCGACGCGACGCTCTTGGGACGATCGAAAATCCGACGCACGGCCTCGCAAGGACAACGCCGCCCGACCTCTAGAGGAGAAATCGACGCGACGCCTGCCGTGAGATCGTAATTTCAACGCGCAGCCCCGCAGATCGACATCCGGAGGAGAAATCGACGCGACGCCTGCCGTGAGATCGTAATTTCAACGCGCAGCCCCGCAGATCGACATCCAGAGGAGAAATCGACACGACGCCTGCCGTGAGATCGTAATTTCGACGCGCAGCCCCGCAGACCGACGCGCAGCCGGAGAACAAGCAGGAAAATCCACGCACAGACCCGGGACATCTGGTAATCCCCGCGATCCACAGAAAGGGACAGTCCGCGCACCGGAAAACGACGCCGGCCTCCCCGCGTGGAAAATAACGACGCAAGTCCGTGTGTGCTGGGGAGAAATCGACGCACACACCCTTTTTCCGCGCACCTCTTCTCTTGTGGCCCTCTGAGGAGATTTTTCCACGCTAAACCAGGTACTTGTGCTTGAAAGAGACTTTGTTAATATTCTAAAGACTTAAGACACTTTATATCACTTTTCAGTGATATCTTTACAAATTCGTATTGCAACTTTGATCATTTTGACCTGAAGATACCCAGATAAATATTATATATTTTTCTAAATACTGTGTGGTGTATTTTTGGGGTGTTATGCTATGGTGTTGTATGATTTATTGCACAAATGCTTTACACATTGCCTTCTAAGTTAAGCCTGACTGCTCGTGCCAAGCTACCGGAGGGTGAGCACAGGCTGATTTTGGATTGTGTGTGACTTACCCTGACTAGAGTGAGGGTTCTTGCTTGGACAGAGGGCAACCTGATGCCAACCAAAAACCCCATTTCTAACAAAACCCAAATGGCAGCACTGGATACAATAGAATATTTGCATTTGTCCAGTTTAAATTTCCATCAGTATGATGCAGCAGAATTCAGGGGCATATTTGTACTCTGTTTGTGCTAAATTAGCGTCATTTGTTTTGAGGCTAATTCAGCACAAAGTTAACTCCATATTTATATTTTTGCGCTGGACATGTCTAGCACCAACATATTGGAGTTAAAGTCATTTTTTGCCTGCGGAAAACTACCTTACGTCAATGTGGCATCCCTAGGCAAAAAATTACTCTAAGGCCGCAGCGCCTTATTTATCCTCCCGTGCAAAAATGGTGCACGGGAGGGAGGCGGGCTTAATAATGGTGCTAAGCTTGCTTAGCGCCATTATTTATGGGGTCATTACAACCTCAGCGGTCTTTTAATAAGACCGCCGAGGGACCGTCGTGCGGAAGACCGCCAGTAGTGGCAGTTTGCCGCTCGGCGTATTATGACTGCTGGCTGCTCTCCGTCATTTTTCCGACGGAAAGCCGCCAACAGCCATACTGGCGGGGAAGTGGAGGTTGCTCCACCTCCACCGCCACGCCAACAGAACACCGCCCAGCGAATCACGTCCTGTGATTCGGCGCGGCGGTGTTCTGTTGGCGGTGTGGTGTCAGCCGAGCTGCCCCATGGCTCCCGTCCCTTCCCGGAGGATCGACGGAACAGGTAAGTCGATCGTCCGTTAGGGGAGGGGGGCGGGGGGCGTTGTGTGTTGTGTGGGTGCATGGGGGTGTGCGTCTGTGTATGTAGAGGGGGTGTGTGAGTGCGTGTATGCTTGAGGAGGTGTTGCGTGTTTTGGGAATGTGTGCATGTATGTCTGTAGGTATGTCTGTATGGATGTGTGCGTGTATGTTTGAATGTGGGTGTGTGTGTCTGACTGTGTGTGTGGATGTTGGCATGTATGTCGGTGTGTGTGAGTGTATGTGTGTTGGTGGTGCCTGCATGCATGTTGGGTGTGTGTGAGTTATGTGATGTTGGGGGTCGGGGTGGGGAGGTGGGCCCTGCCCCCTTTGGGGGGTGGCAGGAGTGGTGGGGGGTGTAGGGGAGGGAGTCGGGGTGGGGGTGGGGGAGACCCCTATCAGTGCCAGGGAAGGAATTCCCTGGCACTGATAGCGCTTACCGCCATGGATTTCATGGCGGTTCCTACCGCTGGAAATTCACGGCGGTAAGCCTGGTCAAAATACTGGCGGCGGTATTGTGACGGCCGCCGGGCTGGAGACCCAGGTCTCCGGCCCAGCAGTCATCTCCGCCCTGGCGGGCGGAACAGAGAAGTGGCGGATGACCATGGCGGTAAACTCAAAAAAAGACCGCCAGCCTGTTGGCGGTCTTACCGCCGCTTTAACACCGTCCGCCAGGGTTGTAATGACCCACTTAATGTCTGGGTCAGGGAAGGCATTAGGCGATCTGTGGGCCTATTTCCATGGTGGAATACCATGGAATAAGCCCACAGGTGCCCTCCCTAGACCCCAAGGACACCCCCACCCCCACCAGAGGGACACCCGAGGATGGGGGAGCCCATCCCAGGTAAGTATAGGTAAGTAGAGGGAAGTATTTCTGTATTTTCTTAAAAGTGCCATTGGGGACCCTGAAATGGCCCTCCGTAAACGGCACTGGATGCAATGGCCATGCCCAGGGGACCTTTGTCCCCTGTGCTGGCCACTGGGGTGGTGGGCATGACTCCTGTCTTTTATGAGACAGGAGTCATGTGGTATGGTAGGCTTAGCGTCAATAAATGACACAAGGCTGGTTAGAGTCATCTTTTTTTACTGTAACCAGCCTAACATAATTTTTTAATGCTAAACCCACCACTCCCATACTGCCACCCCCACACGGCTAATGTCATTCTCCATGACGTTAGCCCACCCTTTGCACCAGATTGTGCCATTCCATAAATAAGATGCCCTGCCGGCATCTTGGAATGGCGCTAGCCGGCGGTATACTTTTTGACGCTAAACTGCATTAGAGCAGTTTAGCATCAAAAAGTATAAATCAGGGCCTCAGTATTTCGCAAAAGCTAAAATGGAGGATTCGGACAGTCAATGCCAGCTCACACCAGCACATTATATTAACTTATGAGCCCTTTACAGATCAATAACGTCATTTAATGTAACGTGCATTTGTTAATGCTCCCTGAGGATGAAAAGACCAGGGACATTAAAGATGAAAAGTGTTTTTCTATTTCTTTTCTTTGTGTGTTCCCACCCTGAATATTAATTTTACAGCTGGCCTAGAACACACTTTTGTATTTCTGGAAAGGTAAACTACTTGCCGGCATATGTCTAGAAACAAAATCCTAATTACTTCCACTGTGGTATTACTGTGTACATAGGAGACGATTATTGCTAAAAAAAAAAAAAAAAACAATTAGAATCAATGAACGCGGAACAGGAATTCGAAAAACTGCTTTCATGATCAGCATGCCTATGAGAAGTTGATTGTACATGCTGTCAACCAAGTTACCGATTTTTAGCACTGCAGTCCTCGCTTTGTTGTCAAATGCTCATCTATAAACGCATAAGAGACTGAACTACTGTTACTTGTTGAGCGTTCGATGACAGCATGCAATTACATCAGGCGCCCTATATGGGTGGCCTAATGCTCTTGGAAATAAAATATGGTGTGCAATTTCAGTGGCCTAATGAAATTCCAAAGAAAAATATCATCCAAATAGGGATGCGTGGTTTTCTGTCTGAGTTTGCTTGTTTTAGCACAGAATGCAATTATGAATGTCTCTTGTGTAATGTTTTGATTCAAATGAGATTGTACTACTTGGATGGGTCATTTTCCTGCTGTATCTTGGCCTTCCTGTTGCAGTTTGTTAAGCTCTATAAATAATGATACTGTAGATAGTCTACGTGTGTCCTCATTGGGTGCCGTACTCTACTGATCCTGTGGAGCGATCATCTTGTTAGAAACCTTTGATGCATGAAGCTTTGATAAGGAATGGCATGAAGGAGAAGTCTCCCGACCTCGTTTGCGAAGTTTTTGAGCGTGACTCCGAGCGGCAATTTTGTGCCAATTTTGAGTCAACAACGCCATTTCAGTGAAATGCATACGCATTTCATCATTGTTCATCGAGTTACACTTACCATAGGGCATGAGTTATAGCTATTTGAAATAATTCTAAAAGGTGAATTTCTATGGTTTTGTACATTTAAAAGTGAGCCTAACTATAACGTCCCTGTAACAGTGAATTTCTATGTTTTATTTAAAATTCTATTTCGGAAGTAAAATGTCCATGTATATATATGTATGTATATATATATATATATATATATATGTATATATATATATATAGATAGATATATGTTTTTTATGTTTAAAAAAAAAAAAAAAGTTTACAGGGAAGTTTACAGTTGGGCTCACATTTTAACGTACAAAACCATGGAAATTCACCTGTTATAGTTATCTCAGGTAACCATAACTTGTGCCCTAAGGTAACTACCCATGCACAGTTTTTTTTGTAAAAAATGTTACTGCAAATATTACATTGATATTATCGATGATGTTATGAATGATGTCATGAGTGCCATAATTTGTGGGGTAATCAGCAGTGTATGGCAAGGGAGTGAGCTATAGTTATCTTAGGGCACAAGTTATATTTACTTGAGATAACTCTAACAGTTGAATTTCTATGGCTTTGTATATTTAAATGTGAGCCTTACTATTACGTCCCAGTAACGTTTAGTTTTTTCAGTGAATTTCTATGTATTTTTTTAACATAAGGTAACTTTCATTACTTTACAGTAATCCAACCACTGGCCATGTGTGGCAGGGCTTGGCCAAAAGGCCTGGCCTGCATCCAGAACCCTGCAGGCAAACTTCTATACCCACCCAACCCCATAATGTGCACAGCCTTTGGCCATGCATGGCAGGGGTTGCATGCAGGGCCTGGCCTGCAGCCAGACCCTGCAGCCAACCCCCCTAACAACCAAACCCCATACTGCGCACAGCCTTTGGCTGTTTGTGGTGGGAGTTGGCTGCTGCCTGTCTCACTGGGTGTGAGAATAGGTGTGACATGGTGTGTCTGGGTGTGAGAGTGGCTGTGAACGTGTTTGGGTGTGAGAGTGGGTGTGTCAATGTCTTAGTTGGTGCCTCAATGTCTGTGTGGGTCTGTGAGTGTGTACACCAGGGTTTCAGTTGGTTTGTGAGTGTGTGTGAGTGTCTGAGTGGGTCTGTGAGTGAGTGCACAAGGGTCTGTGACTGGGTGCTTCAGTGAGTGAGTCTATGAGTGGGTGTGTAATGGTCTGAGTGGGTGTGTGAGTTGAGAAAGAAATTGAAAGAGAAATTGAGAGTGAGAGAGAGAGAGAGAGAGGCTTTGGTGTATGGTATACTTAGAATGAGATATTTCTGGACAAACTGAAATGAAAATATGTATTTGTCAATTGAAAAAGAGTGAGATCACCTTTCAATAGGACCCTTAAACTTCTGAAATTTAAAAGAAATTAAAGAAGGAAAACGACCATGGGAACACATGGAGTAAAACCCTCAACGTTCAGTGTGAAGGTCTGTGGCCTGAACTTCGAGGCCATAGGGGACTCCTTACTGTGATGCTTCCAGACATACCTATGACAGTCAACCCACACATGTGGTTGGTAATATACATGAATGTTCCATCACTAGGAATGTTTAACCATCAAAACACAAGTAAACAAACAAACACACTGTCAAGCAATGCTAGGATTTGAACCTTCAGCCTTTTGAGTGAAAGCACAAGACCTTGATCATTAGGCCAAAAGTAACTCTGTTCCGCTATGCATCCAAACGTAACCATAACATTTGTAACAAACTCCTTATTTGTCTGACTCTTTGAAGTCATTGTATGGAGAGACCTGTGCAATAACAATCTCTCTCTCTCTCTTCCATCCCTTTATCAGGGTGGAAGAGAGAAAGAGAAAGTGACAGGACTGAGGGAGGAGCCTCAAGGACCCCACGTTCCTAGCCATCTACCTTCGTGCTGTGGGAGCCGGCATTGCTTTCTCAAGCAGGGAGCTGCTTTAAATAGGAGCTCCCTGCTTGTGTGAGCAATGTTTTATTCCAGCGGCAGCTGTTTGACAGCTCATTGTTGTATCTTAGTCCTAAGAGGTGGTTGTCTCCGGGGCTGCAGGGGGCTGCCTGGCCCCCAGCATACAATATGAAATTGGCCTGGGGCGGCGGTGGTCCCCAGTGCTACAGGGGGCCATGCGGCACCCCCACCCACATCTAGATTTTTGCCCTTAGGGAGCTGGTTGTCCCCAGGGCTGCAGGAGGGGCCAGGTGACCCCACATTCAAAATTTAAATGCCCCCCCAGTACCTGGCTCATCAGGAGGCTTCACTGAAACAAGCGGGGGGCCCACACTTGTTTTTTTTAAAGATTTTTGGCAGATCTGTGGATACTCCCATTGAAAATGTAAAAAAACATTTTGTTTACTTGTGGAGCTCCCTCTGGGACCCGAACACCAGAATTAAGTGACCAGGGTGTCCCTACCCCGGCCCCTTTTCATAATTTTTATCATTTTATTCTGAGACTCAGTTTAAGCCAAGCCCCAAGATGGCTGCCAACACTTCTAGGTTGAAGTGTTGGCAGCCAATCAGAGTGCTACATGAGCTCATCATTATTCGCAAATCCTTTGCGCCTCTAGATATCTACATTTCTTTTTCTTTTAATATCTCACAACCAACAGAACGGATTTACACCAAACAACAACAAGCATTTACAATGCAACGGGTCTCGCGTTTGCTCATGTTAAAGCTTATCGTGTTGTAAACTCCTAACCCGACATTTCACCTATCGGGCAAAAGTGCATTTGTATACACAACCCGAAAAAGTGAAATTAACTATGTAAAGCGCTCGACTTCTGCCAAGCGAGATCGCGCTCGTAAATTAGAGAAAAAGAAGTCCGCGAGCCCGATGGAAAACAGCGAGCCACGCATGTTTTCTGTACTTGGTCGCTGCGCTCGAGGAGGGCAAGCCACCGGAAAAGGCATGACGTGTGCGTGCCTTCGACTAATGAAAGCAAGCAGATTTTATTAGGGAAGCCCACGAACCAATAAAAAACACTGACGTGAAGTTGACAGGGCTCCGAGCCCTTTTCTAAATACAAAAGCGTCTCGCTGCGATACGCATGCGCGAGCGCATGTAACGCAGGCTCGACCCTAAAAAGGGCATCTTTTGGGACCAAAAGCTACCTCTTTTCCAAATCTGGTGTAATCTTATCAAGCAGTTCGGGCTATAGTCATGTTTAAAATTCTTATGAGAATTATAATGGAAAACATGCTTTTTGTGATCCTCACTTTTTCTTGGCCTCGCTTGACAGTCCACCCGAAACTTCCCATGTACAACAAGATTATCATGAACACTTTTTCTTTTAAATTTTGGGAAGATTTGTCAAATGGCACCAAAGGTATAGGCAAGTCAAAAAACGCTTTTTACTCATTCAAAACCATAGAAATTCAGCAGTTATAATGAGAGTTATTTCAAGTAAATATAACTCGCACCCTAAGGTAACTATAACTTGCGCTTTCACCATGCACAGCTAATTGCTCCACATATTATATCAGTGATAACATCTTATATGGCATCTTTGATATTATCACTGCAACATTTGCAATAAAATTATTGATAAGAAAACTGCGCATGGCAAGGACATGCATTATAGTTACCTTAGGGTGTGAGTTATAGTTACTTGTAATAACTCCAGCTTTACCAAACTTTTAAATGATTGCTGACCCAGTTTGGCTGGCTGTGTTGAAGAAGACAATCTCCTTTTGAAAAGGTGAATTGTAGGCACACTAGATCAAATTGCCCCTGTGACCCAACAATCTTTTCAAAGACAGAAAGCCTCTGCAGAATATTTTAATGAGGATCTTATGCAGATGAAAAAGAATTGTAAAGTTCAAAGTGAATTTCATGATTTGAATCTCCTCGGAGGTCCACAATAAAAACAAAAGGGAAAACAAGCCAAGACAGTAAACAGAGACATAACACCAAAAACAATAAGATTTAAAAATGATTACAGTTTTTCAGTGAATTTCTATTTTTTTAAATGTAAAGTTATTTTAGTTGCTATACGTTATTCCAACACCCATGCACAGTCTTCGGCCGTGCACAGTGCATGTTAGTCACAGGGCCTAGCTTGCGGCCAGGCCCTACATCCAAGTCCATATAACCACTCAACCCTGTGCCATGCACGGCCTTTGGCTATGTGCAGCAGAGGTTGCCAACAGGACCTGTCTCTGTCAGTGGATCTGCAAATGGGTTCATGAGTGTCTGAGTGGGTCTGAAAGTGGATGTGTGAGTCTATGAGTGGGTCTGAGTGGGTGCATGAGTCTTTGAGTATGTGTATGAGTGAATGAATTAGTGCATGAATTGGCCTGTGATTTTTTTTCCCAATTTTCTTGCATATCCTCGAATATTGTTGAATATCCTCGAATATTTGAGGATATGTGTGGATACTCGAGGATATCGTGCATAGTGAAGAAAAATAATTTCAAATCCGTAATTTGACCCTAAAACACCCTTATATCACACTCCTGTGGTCAGGGTACCGCCACCCTGACACCTTGTACCATTTATCATTTCTATTTTCAGCCTTGGAGACCGTCTCGCATAACATAAAATGGTGGCCGCAACTTTCTAGCCAGGTTAGTTGCCAGCCAAGTGTAGCACTTCTATTTGCGCGTGCATTAGCGACAATTCACTAATTTTCATGATATTTTTGTTAAGGATCTGCAGCCCTAGATATTCAAATTTATTTTCCCTTTTAGATCTCCAAAACGACTGAATGGATTTCCAACAAATAAGTGAAAGTGTGATTTGCCAAATATGGTGAAATTCTGTTGAGTGGTTAAGGCTGTATTTTGTGTCTAAAAGTCCTATGGGAATTAACATGGGAAACACATGTTTTTTTACCTTCCTTTTTCTTGGCCCCTGCTTGATGGATCACTCGAAACGTTTCATGCACAACAAGATTCACAAGGCCACTTTTTTGAAGATTTTGTGAAGATTCTTCAAACGGTGTCAAAGATATAGGCAAGTCAAAAAATGCTTTTTCTATGGTCATAATTATAAGTAAATTTTTTGCCCTAGTCACCCCCAAATTTTTGACTAATACTGGTGGTTACTGAGTCTGACTATGCCAGTCCCAGGCCCAGTGCTCTGTGTCAAATTGATTATGCAAATTAGGCTACTTATATTTGGCTGTATCAACCTACCTATAAGATATGTAGGTTTAGAGACCCAAGCATAGGTAGTACACCCATAGGTGCACTGCTGTGGTGCCCAGTGTAATTTTAAAGGCTTCTAAGTTAAAGTTAACCCCAAATTTGACTTTGGAATTTAAAGAACTCCCAAAGTTCTAAGCTATCTTATTTTTACATTTAAGTCACCCCAAAGGTATGCTCTAAGTGCCCACAGGGTTGGGTGCAGTGTAACTGTAAGCAGGGACTTTATAAGAGATGTTTTATAAGCCCTGATGAGGGACAAATAGCTAAATGAATTTTTCCCAGTTTAGTGAATGGGCTCCGTAAGCTAACATATATTTTAAAATAATAAAGTCTTATTTTCCTTAGGAAGGAACTAAATATGCCAAGTTTATTATCAAATCAAGTTATAATAAACCCAACAACTTGCCACTCTTGGAGTTAATGTAACTTGTACCTAGAAATAGTTTTAGAACTCTTGCTAAAAGTTACCAACTTCAGCCATGTAGTGCCCTTCTCAGATTGGTCAGCCTCTGACAGCCCGAGACAGACTGCCTTTATGAGGTGTGAAGAGGCCTGGGCTGAAGCAAATAAATCATCTAGTGGGAGGAGATCTGCCTCAGCAAATGGTAGAACAGGATGGGGGGGGAGAGCAGCCAAACTGGACTTCAAAGGAAGGAAAGACATTTTGGACAGCAACTGTACCTCCCCCATTTCCTGCAAACTCAGACAGCCAGGTGTCCCCTGATTAGATCAAGAGAGGGCTGGAAAAAGGTGTGTTAAGGGAAACGTAGGTGCATTATTGGGTGAACTCAGCCAGATTTAAATTCTAAAACTGAATTTTCACCATTTATACTGCTGCAGCTTCTTCACGTTCAATAGTACATATTGGTCACAGTGGCAAAGAGGAGCAGAGCTACTTTGGCATTGTTCATGAACATGAAGAAGCTGCAGCACTATACATATAAATATATAAAAGGCACTGTGTTGGGTGAAGGTAATTTTAGGTATAAATATTAACTGGTTATCAAAACACTAGATAGCAGATATGGAACTCACAAAAATGTCATAAAGAAAACACACACATTATACAGGAAGCATCAGCAAACAGGAGAACCTGTTGAAAGTTTTGAAGGTGCATTCCATGAGTTGGCAGCTACATGTGACTACTGAAACTTTAAGGATTAAATGATCAGCGATCTGAGATCAACTTGTTGAAAAAAATAAGAAGAAAATTGAAGAGTTGTTTTGACTATATAGAAATTGACTGAAGAAAAGGCCACTGAAAATTGTGGCAGGAATGTAAAGCAATGCAACATTCATGGAGGAAATGTAATTATTGTGTTCCCTTTCTAAGGATCACCAAGAAAATCACAAACTTTGCAGCTTTAAGGAAGTTCAGAAAAACTTTGAAAAGGAAAATAGCAAGATTTGAGATGGTGGTTCTAAGGAACTAATATGTTGCAGGTGCAGGAGTAATTCATATATGGACAAAACTCAATTTTGTCCAGTGATGGATCATATTTGTAATAAGTGCAAACACAAGGGTCATTGTAAGCATGATGAGGAAAGTGATTACTTATGTAAAGGTTGCAGAAGCATTACATGCTAAATCAAGTATGACGGATGAAGATACTATTCTGTGCCTGAAAATGTTGAATGATAGAGCAGTAGACAATGGTGAAAAGGTAAAGTACTGGGATTCGACAATGACCTATGTATTAGGCCATACTTTATGGTTACATTTTCAGGGACACATTATAGCATATTCGGGTTCTTCATTCATGCAGAATTGAACAGAAGTGTGGAAGAAATTTAATGGCATCACGTTTACAGAGGCCAGGTAAAACTTGTGGCTTATGTGGCTAAACCCATTGACATTTTGGATGCTTGATGCCAATTTGACATTCAACGGACATTCTCTGGAAGATGTAATTTATGCAGGATGAGTCATATTTACTTGGGTGGAACATAAGAATTTAGAAATCATTTTTTAACCGGGAACAAGTGTTATTATGTAGTGCATGTATGTAAGTACTATGGGGCAATCTGAATGGGCTAGGGAGTTTCAGATGTGATCTCTGAGACATTGGGGTACCTTAAGAGTTTTTTTCCATCTTATTCAGTTAAAATGTGATAGGAACTGAAAATGTTATGCAAATAGCACATAATAGACCACCACTGAACCAACAGAGTGTTCTGATTGGTTGTCTCCTGTGATCTTAGGAACATTGAGAATGTGTTCTGGTATCAGGAGCTTGAATGCAAACATGTGAGTAGATTGGCCCCACTACCAAACATTTTGGAAATGTTGACCACTTTGGGCAATTAAAGGAGTTTTTTCCCACTTTAGACATAGCCTCTATGTATTGTAAAACATGATTTGTGACATTTAGAGTCTTTTTGTGACTTCTATCAAAGCATTTAGTTTTAAATGCTTCTGTTTGGCTTACCATCAGCATCTGCAGTGTTCTTTTGAAGAATGTGTTCGAGTATGTAGATAGACTGGTATGTTTCAGAGATGATCTACTGATTTATGCTAAATACAAGGCTAGCCAAACTAGGAGACTGTCAAAGATTTTGAGTACTTTAAGAGACAAGTACACTGAATTAAAAAAGTGATAGTTGGCAGTTTCAAGTTCGAAGTATCTAGGGTTTGACTGTCTGAGAAAAGGTACAACCTTAGTAAAGTTTAGATAACTTGGGCTGTTGGTTGACTGGGGTGTGAGCCCTGGCAAGCAACAACCACAATTCAATGCAGGGTGAACCACAAAAAGTCACCAAATTAGCATGTGGCTTAATCTGGGTAGTATGGCACAAAAAACAGTCAGGCTTATCCCCTTCGCTGCCAGGCCTTCTCCCCCTCCTGTGTCAATCCTTTTTCTGGCTATGTGGGATAGCTTATGCTTAGACCCTCATAACTGTTTGTCCACATAAGCTACCCACCCCAAATTAGCGTCTTTGTTTTCCAACATCTGAGGGATTCTAGAGGTACCCAGAGTTTGTGGGTTCCACTGGAGAAGACCAAGAAAATATCCAAAATACAGCTAAAATTTCATTTTTTTTTTAAACAATATGAAAAAAAGAGCTGCAGATGAAAGCTTGTGTTTGCAGTGCTAAGATCAGCATCTTCCTAGCTTTTAGGAACAGACAGACTTGAATCAGAAAACCACATTTTTCAACACAATTTTGGCATTTTACTGGGACATACCCAATTTTTTCTATTTTTTGTGCTTTTAGTCTCCTTCCAGTTAGTGACAGAAACGGGTGTGAAACCAATCATAGCTAAACATTTCTGAAAAGTAGACTAAATTCTGAATTCAGCATGGGTCGTTTGTGTAGATCCTCCAAGGGCTTCCTACAGAACGTAACATCTAAAATAAAAAGATATTGAAATTGAGGTAAAAAAAGTGCCATTTCTGTCCACGTTTTCTTCTATTACTTTTTCCAACTATGGCAGTTTTTTAAAGCAATATACCGTGACTTCTGGTGGACTCTTATAGTTGCAGGGATATATAGGGCCTGTGGATTCATCAAGAACCCTAGGTACCCAGAGCCAATAAAAGAGCTGCACTTTGCAATATGTTTACATAAAATACCAGGTATACAGCCATTCATTTGGTGAAATATAAAGAGTGAAAAATAGGTATAAAGGAAACCTTTGTATTTCCAAAATAGGCACAAGATAAGGTGTTGAGAAGCAGTGGTTATTTGTACATCTCTGAATTCCGGGGTCCCCATACTAGCATGTCCTATCCTTGGTGTCTAGAGGTTTCTGCCCCCCTTGGGCAGATTGGCCTAATTAAAATAGGCCAATCTGCCCCCTAGGGGGGATGAAATGGCCTAAAATAAATTTGCCCCTTAGGGGAGCTACCTTTGCCTGAGTGGTCACTCCCCTTGCATGAAACTGACGTTGAAAAAAAATCCCTGGTGTCTAGTAGTTTCTGACCCCCTTGGGGGCAGATTGGCCTAACAAAAATAGGCCGATCTGCCCCCAAGTGGGGCAGAAATGGCCTAAAAACAATTGCCCCTCCAGGGGAGCGACCCTTGCCTAATGGGTTGCTCCCACCTCTAAAAATAAATTAAAAAAAGATCCCTGGTGTCTAGTGGCTTCTGTCCCCCGGGGCATATTGGCCTAATTAAAATAGGCCGATCTGCCCTGGGGTGCGCAGAAAAGGCCTTAAAGAAATGCCACCAGGAGCGACGCTTGCTCAAGGTATCGCTCCCCTTTATTGTTTATATGAAAAAAAAACTCCCTGATGTTTAGTGGGCATTTCTGCAGCCCGACCCTTTACGATCGGGCTGCAGAAATGCTCAGAAAGGCATGAAAAGAAAGGCCTTTCCTTTCCTTTCATGTCTCTCCACCCACCCCCACACCCCGATCGAGACCGCCCTGTAAACTGAGCTTCCAGCGTGATGGGGTGGTCTCTGATGAGGTCAGCGCAACATCATCAGACATCATTGGGGGGGTGGGGAGCTGCACGGCTGGAAGGGGAAGCGATTCCCCTTCCATCCCTGCCCATGGGAGGGGGGTAGGAGGCCCACAGGGGATCGCGAGCACTGCCCCATGGGCCGAGTGCAGGACAAGCTGGTCTCGTCCTTGGCATACAGTAACTATGGCCGAGGGCAAGACCAGCTCATCCAGGGCACCGAACCGGTTAACTCAAAGGCTATGTGTAAAGTATTTTGCAGCACACTAACAGTAACAATGGTACTACACAACACAAGAAAAAACCCAAACCCATTTAGAAAACTAAAGTACATTTTAATACATTGTATGACACCACAATTACAAAATTCCAATCAGTAGAACCGGAGTTCTGAATTTTTATATAATAAACTGCAATGTAGCACTTTAAAGAAAGCATGAAGTGCCAACCACGGCTATCTGCTCCTGCTGGATCTGGTTAAAGTCAAAAGTTCAGGCTGACTGCGATACAGCACAGATTGAATACAGTCCCTTCTTAGTCCCAGTGAAGTTTTACCATCTAAAGGTTTGGGCCAAGAGTCCTGTTAATGTTGAAGAGTGCCGCGTGAAGCACAGAGAGCATGATGAGTGGTGGTCAGCATGCCGTGAACACAGGCTGTGCATTAAGGATGGGCAAATAGGATTTGATGGTCCTCCCTGGGCTGTCGATAATGGTATGCGTCGAGGGAGGTTGGTGATGGTTCGCACTGATTTTCGGTGTGAAAAGCACAGTCCCTGTGCGAACAGGCACGATTGCAGTGGTGAAGTGCCAAAAATCTTGATTTCAAGACCTCGAAAGCCAAACCAAGTGTGTAAGACCTAAGAGGCACCTCTTGGGGGTCAGGAGCTCGGTGAAGATGGGTCTAAGAGCTATTGGGGAGTCTTTTTTGTCCCCGAGGCTCAGATCAAGAAGCTAGTAGGCTAGAACTTTGAGTCACTCTGGTATCCTGTGTTCATGATGAAGTTGCAGGTCCAGTTCTTCTTCTACCAGCAACATGGTGCCTACTCAGCACAGTGGGCACTTCAGAGCAGCAGTCCAGCAGACTGGCAGTCCTTATAGCAGTACAACAGTCTTTCTTTAAGGCAAAGTATCCACAGGTCCAGAAGTGTATCGCAGAGTTGGCATCTGATGACCTATTTTTACCCTGGTGCCCTGGAAGATGGGAGAAGCTTCTAGACAGTACCATTGAAGTGCATGGAATTCCCTACCTCCCATGTGCTGGCTCCAAGGTGGCTGCAGTAACAATGTGGGGTCGTTAGACTTTTAGTGTGAAGGCAGAGCACAAGCTATTCAGTTGCAAGCAGGGCTGTGCTAATGTCATGCTCCCCACCCTGGCAGAAGATGGCCAATTAAGGCACACATATATCAATAATTGTGTGACTGTCTGGAAGGAACTCATAAACTCTAATCATCAGTTACTCCCAGTCATGTTACCCAAGACAGACTACAGGCACCAATTGGATAAGGCAAGAAAATGTCAACTTTCCTAAAAGTGTACTTTTCAGAATTTCAATTTAAAACCTGACTTCACTATAAGTTAAGAATTTGAATTAGGATTCCAGAGACACCAAACACGGACCAGCTGTCTCTTTCCATTTGGAAATTAAACATCTAAACTATAATTAGGCAACTCCAATGTTGTCCTATGGGAGGGATAGGTCTTGCTGCAGTGAAAAATGAATTGAATTTTTATTACCAGGACACGTAAAACCTAAAAATACATGTCCATCCTTTTAAATACTTTGCACCCTGCCATCTGTGCTGTCCAGGGCCTACCCTAGTGATGACCTATATGCATTAAAGAAGGGAATAGTAAAATCCTATCATTATCTTGAAAGGATTATGTCCGAAAACCTGGTTGATAACAAACATATTTCACATAGGTCAAATAATGGGTTTGCCCATGAAAATATACTAAAGGCACTTTATGGAGCAACAGTTCACAGGCATTTTTATAATCTTTTAACAGTATGTAATATGAAGATCCACCCAACCATTTTATGTGCTATAGAGACATCAAATACTAATCAGTGGCACTTTATGCGTAAGGTAGAGAGGAAGTATCTGCACACTATTTGTACTTTAAATTCTATTGTATCAATACAAAGCCCTAAGGTTGGAATAAGGATTGGTGAGCACTTTCATGAGAGGGGTGGTTGCTATTTTACAATGGTATCATTGTCAATTACATTTTAAAGAAAAGTCCTTAAGGAGTCTTCTGGCCTAGGAATGTATTGCTCATACTGTTAAGGCTACATCCTTTTTAACTAATATTTTAACTGCAATTCAGCCCTTTTCCTTAACTAGATTAGATATCCAGAATATA
Organism: Pleurodeles waltl; assembly: GCF_031143425.1. Taxonomy (NCBI): domain Eukaryota; kingdom Metazoa; phylum Chordata; class Amphibia; order Caudata; family Salamandridae; genus Pleurodeles; species Pleurodeles waltl. The sequence goes on from NC_090445.1 coordinate 792,408,306, forward strand.
AGCTACACTAATCTTAGAAACTATACGTACAGACCTTTAAACATGTTAGAATTGCTTGTCCTGGCTTAAAAAGTTATCAACAGAAACTCTTTAAAACGGTTTTAAAAAAATATGGTATTTCAATGGAAGGACCTGCAATGGAGATGATCAATTTCCCGGTTACTGAATTAACATGTTATACAATTTTTACATTTTTTAGCCTGTCTATAAAGTTGTATTGATGGATGTGTTAGAATGTGGGTCTCTACTCGGCAGAGGTATGCCCCCTGTCCAAGTAGGGGCCACAATCCTAGTCAGGGTAAGTCAATTACACACTAAGGGGGTCATTACGACCTCAGCGGTCTTTTCGCAAGACCGCTGAGGTACCGCCGTGCTGAAGACCGCCAGTGGTGGCGGTTTTCCGCTCGTCGTATTATGACTGTTGGCAGCTCAACGTCGTTTTTCCGATGGAGAGCCGCCAACAGCCATAGTGAAGGGCGGCGGGGAAGTGGAGGTTGTTCCACCTCCACCGCCACGCCAACAGAACACCTCCCAGCGAATCACATCCTGTGATTCGCCGTGGCGGTGTTCTGTTGGCGGTGTGGTGTCGGCGGAGCTGCCCCCATGGCTCCCGTCCCCTCCCGGAGGATCGACAGGACAGGTAAGTCGATCGTCCGTTAGGGGAGGGGGGTGGGGGGGAGTTGTGTGTTGTGTGGGTGCATGGGGGTGTGCGTGGGTGTATGTAGAGGGGGTGTGTGAGTGCGTGTATGCTTGTGGGTGTGTTGCGTGTTTTGGGAATGAGTGCGTGTATGTATGTGGGTATGTCTGTATGGATGTGTGCATGTATGAATGTGGGTGTGCGTGTCTGACTGTGTGTGTGGATGATGGCATGTATGTCGGTGTGTGTGCGTGTATGTGTGTTGGTGGTGCCTGCGTGTGTGTCGGGTGTGTATGTGAAAAGGTAATGTTGGGGGTCGGGGTGGGGAGGGGGGTCCTGCCACCTTTGGGGGGTGGCAGGAGTGGTGGGGGGTGTAGGGGAGGGAGTCGGGTGGGGGTGGGGGGTGGGGGAGACCCTATCAGTGCCAGGAAAGGATAGTGCTTACCGCCATGGATTTCATGGCGGTTCCTACCGCTGGAAATCCACGGCGGTAAGCCGGGTCAAAATACCGGCGGCGGAACGGAGAAGCGGCGTATGACCACGGTAACCGCCATGGTCATAATCCTCAAAAAAGACCGCCAGCCTGTTGGCGGTCTTCCCGCCGCTTTAACACCGTCCGCCAGGGTTGTAATGACCCCCTATATATTAACCTACACTCACCTTCTGGTAGGTTGGCACAGAGCAGGCAGACCTAACTTAAAAGGCAATGTGTAAAGTATTTGTGCAACACTTCAAACAGCAGCACAGTGAAAACACCACAGAAAGACTCCACACCAAATTAGTAAAATAGATTATATTTTCCTAAATAAGACAAGACCAAAACAACATAAATCCAAACAGTAGAAGTTGAGATATGATTTTTCAAATACTACATGTGAAAATAGAATTTAGAAGCAATATGCTTCTAAGCGCTGGTCTGGGACAAAGTCAAGAAATCAGAAAGACAGTGATGGAACATAGATCAGAAACAGGACCCTTGCAGGTCCCGCTGAGCAAAAGTACCTTAATCCTGGTCAGAACACAAGAAGTGGGGTGCAGTCGAGGTGATGCATCAATTTTCTTCATGTAACAAATGGCAATACATCAACTATGAAGATGAAGTCCGGAGCCTGATATGTGTTGGTTCCAATGCAGAGGCTCCAATCGTGACGTGCGGTGGTACCGACTGTGATGCACCGATGTTGAGATACCCAGCCGGCGGTGCAATGTCCTTTAAGCAGATGATGCATTGCTACCGAACGTGTTGCATCATCAGCGTAACGGGGTCGTTGGACAGGTTCTGCCAGTTGCAGCATTTTCTACCCATTTCCAGGGGACCAGGATTGGATTGGTGCCACTTGGCAGTGCAAGACATGCAGCTAGCAAAGTGCAGGTGCTGTTTCAGGGTGAAGAAAAGTCTTTGATGTGTCCTAAGACTTGAGAGCAGGAGGCAAGCTGGCAAGGCCGTGGAGTCACTTTGATTCTGGGGATTTAGACTTGCAGGTTCAGTCCTTCTCACTCCCTGGCAAGGAGGGCAGCAGGTAGCAGGACAGAAACAGAAAAACAGGAGTCCAGCAATGTCCAGCAGAGCAACAGTCGCTTCAGCAGCACGGAGTCCTTCTTTCTGGTAGAATGTCCTCAAGTCCAGGTGTGTATTGAGGGGTCCAGTGTTTATACCAAGTTGTGCCTTTGAAGTGGGGGAGACTTTAAAAAGAGGCCTTTGAAGTGCACAAGGTCCCTGTCCTTCTTGCCCTGGCTCCAGACTCACTAATGTTGTGTATGCAGCTCTGTTTTTGGGGACAGGCACAGCCCATTGAGGTGCAAGTGTCAGCTCCTCTCTCACACCTTACCAAGGATGATCCATCAGGATGCTAATGGCCTATCAGGATGTTGCTAGACCATTAGGCACTCCTAAGCTCCCTTTGTTTATCGCTGTTTGGAAGGAATTCACAAGGCCGAGCTGTCACCCATCTAAGATGTGTATTCAGTGACAAACAGAGGCACAGAATGGTTAAAGTGAGTAACTTTCTAAAGTTGGCATTTTCAGACTTGCTACTAAAAATCCAACTTTGCCATATTTTGTGATTTTATGTTGTGAGTCCAGAGATGCCAAATTCATAATATCTATCATTTCCCAATTCGAAATTACACGTTTTAACCCCATTGTTAACCTACGGGAAAGATAAGTCTTGCAGTATTGAAAAATGGATTTAATAGTTTTTCACTACCAGGACATGTAAAACTTAAAAGTACATGTCCTACTTTTTAAATACTTTGCACTCTGTCCTTGGGGCTGTCCAAGGTCTACTGTAGAGATGACTTATACATATTAAAATGGAAGATTTAGACCTGGCAAAAGGGCTAACATGCCCAGTTCAAATGGCAGCTTAAAACTGCACACAGGCTCTGCAATGCCATGTCTAAAGGGCTACTAAAGTGGGTGGCACAATCAGTGCTACAGTCCCACTAGTAGCATTTAATTTAAAGGGCCTGGCACTTATAGTACCCTTTACTAGGGACTTATAGATATGCCAATTGTGGATAAGCCAAATGTTACCAATATTTTAGGGAAAGGGCACATGCAATTTAGCACTGGTCAGCAGTCATAAAGTGCCCAGAGTCCTAAAGCAAAAAAAATGAAGCCAGCAAAATGGGAGGTCAGAGGGCAAAAAAGTCAGGGAAAACCACCGCAAGGATGCCAGGTCTAACAGGATGTAATTTTGTATATTGTACATCTCACTGTAACATCTAAAACTCCAATAAAAATCTTGAACCTTGTTTTAAAAAGGAGGGTTTGGGCCTCGCAAAAGGTTTGCTTTGCCAGATCAAAATGGCGATTGAAACCTGCACATACATGATCTGCAATGGCAGGTCTAAGACATGTCTAAAGGGCAATTTAAGTGGGTGGCACAATCAGTGCTGCAGAGCCACTAGTAGCTTTTAATTTGCAGGCCATGGAGCACTGATTGCACAAACTAGTTAAGTAGACCCTGGTGATTTTTTTCACTACTTCAGGGACAGATGTGTCAAACAGTCTCCACACATAGAAGAATAGGACAGTTTTATATTTTTATGTGCATAGACTCCATAGTCATAAATATACTACTCGACCAATACATTTGTGAATGGCAAACAAATGTAAACTTACACAAACCTTTTTAATCAGGCCCTCAGTTTGGTATGATAGCCAAAGAGCAATGTAGACTGCAGGAATGTTCCTACAAGTTGGAGTACAATCCAGGAGGTCAGGATGATTCAGCTGCTTGCTTGTCTTATTTGCCAATGAGTGATACTAATGATATAGAAGAAGGAGATTATCAGTAGCAGGATATAGCGTATTTTATTTTAGGCAAATGTAAGTGCCATAACCAAGGTTGATTGTGATAGTGCTTTGGAGGCAGATGCTGTGATGAAGGAGAGTATGGTGTATGTTCATGAAAGGTGGTCTATGTCCAAGCAAATGGATGATGATGTGCGATCCTACCATCAAGTGGCTTTTGAATTGTCTACACAAGATTGGTATCTTAGCCTAATTTCCTAGTAGTGCCAGAGACGTTCTATGATAGAGTATTTGTTTTGGCTCATGACTGACATAAAGGGATCAGCATGATAAAAAGGAGATTAAAAGAAACATTTTGGTGGCCTAGTTTTGATAGGGAGGAATTTAACTAAAAAGAGTTTGAGATCTGTTCATAAACACTGGGTTTGAAGCATGCCAAAACCTCTCTGTACCATCCTAGAAGTATTGGCCAGGAAGAGAAGTGTAATAGAATGCTCAAATAGAATTTAGAGTTGTCAATAGCAAATCACCTGGATTGTGAAGTGGAACTGAAGAAGATATTTTAGGCCACCTGTACCACTCCCAATGTGGATACTGAGGTGTAACCTTTTGTGCTAATGAAAGGGCACATTCCGAGATACAGGTTAGTTAGGACTTAGATGGGTAAATCTAGTATACCAGTTGAAAATAATCAAAAGAGAAAAAGGGATATGCATGGATATGAAGTGTACTGAGCTGCTGAAAAACCTTTGGAAGTAAAGATGGGGGAATGCATGAAGATGAAACTCCCTCTTAATCTACCAAAAGTAAATTATCATGCTTTTTTATTTCTAAAAGGGGTTGTGCCAGTCAAACAATCTGTGGTGAAACTGGAGGATGGGAAGTGATGAAATGAAGAAATAATGCCTCTATTCTCTGCTAGTGTTCTTGTAGTAAGAAAATAGCAGAAGAGCAAACTTGTTGTTTGGTGGTGCAGACCAGTGAGCAAGGGAGTAGACCAGCTAAGAATTTCTCATTGAACATGTGAAACACTACAGATTTTGTAATAACTTAATAATATATATCTTTGTTGGCTAATGGCCAAATTACGTGTTTGCCGGTCTGAGGGCTGTCAACCCCACTGTGGCAGTTGGACTATAGCACTCCTAGTGGTCTGACCACTAGATTATAATGTGGAGATCAGACCACTGCCACCACCAGGATTATGGCAGCTGGAGTCATGGTCAGCCATGGCAGCAATGAGTTCAGCACTGCTGTGCCTTTCAAGATTCCTCTTTCTGCCAGCTTCTTCCTGGCAGAGCGTCCATGAAACAGCTGGTGGAAAGTTAGTGTTGGGGGCTACAGGGGAGGGAGGGCTACACTGCTCATGGCATTCTAGCATCCTCAGAATGTGCACTGTCTGCACTGCAGACAGTGTGCATTCTGAGGGTGCTGTTGTGCCAGGACATTGGCTTTGGCCAATGCAGTGGCATTGTTTCCACTGGGCTCACCAGTTTAAACGTTGCAATATTAGGCTTCCACTAGTCATCTTAGTGGAAACCTCGCAATACAACTGGGGGAGGCCGTTGGTATGACGAGAGCCTCCCCCCTGCGTCAATGGTGGTTGGATCATTCCAACCACCAAAGTCGTAATGAGGCCCTAAGTCTGGAGAGAATATTGTTGTGTATATGGTTTTGTTTTAGTGTTTGTGTTTATGGTGTGTTTGTATGTTATTAAGGTGTTTTTAGAGGGTGGTTTTAATTTAGCTAAAGGCAGGATGATATGTTGGTCATCTGTGTTAATAGGGTAGAATATTACCTTTAATGTTCAAGTGAGGTTGCGTTTACTGAATGGGTCAGTTGTCCCCGTGCTTGGAGGTCGCAGTGAATGACGCTCAATAAAAAATGTAATTGTAGATGTTTTTTGCAACACTGTCAATTCATATTCCCATCTGATTCATGATCAATTGATTTAATTGAATATAGTTGTAAGTAGTTGTTTTCAGTAGTCTGACAGCACTGTGGCGCTGTTGTCAGAATGTAGTTGTAAGTAGTTTTTTTTTCAGTAGTCTGACAGCACCGCAGTGCTATCATCAGAGTATGTGTCTCTTTATATCTATTCTCCGCTACTAGTCCCTCCCATTTACCATGGGTTTGTTTGAATGCTGTGACCTAATTCACAAAGAGATTCCTGGGACAAGGTTTGATTTACTTGTGCTACTCTTGACCTACTACAGACATCTGTGAATAATTGCAATGTATGATATAAATAATAAAGTTTGATGAAACACATTGATAACAATAGGTCTTTATTACAGAGACTGCTCAGCTGACTTTCATGAAGTTATTATATTTCTGCATTTACATGGACCTGTCTGTGCTGATAGCCAAGATCTCCTGCTGTGACAGAGCCTCCTGCGGATCACAGGCTGGGTCGTTCATATCTCCTTCTCCCAGAAGGGACTTTGCCTGCTGGCTACCTGCAGATGCCACTGAGCACAGACAACTCCCTGTAATACCTGGTCAAAAATGGTTTACCCCACTTTTCCTTTTTGAAGGATCAGGGCCTATCTTTACTTTTAAATAATTTATTAGACAAAATGTCCACATAAGGAAGAATAATATGAAGTAAAAAGTGGATCCAATAAAACACACTATTAAAATAATTAAAGTGCAACTTCCTTCACAAATCTTGTGACAGAATTTGCCACATAGGAATTCACTAAACAGAGCAAAAATCAAGTGCCTTATGTTCAATACATAATGCAGATGGTTAGAAAAATGGCAGTTTTTACAATTAATTGTTAGTCAGGCTAACAATAGCAAATGCTGGAGAGACTCTTCTAAAGGCATACCGTAGTTAAGTAGGCCATTATTTATGAAGAATGCCTCTCATCTCTATTTCAGTCTTAAGAGTAATCACAAGTACCTTTTTAACAGTAATCTCCTGGGATTTTCATCCAATAGGAACAAGAGGTACTCACTGAGACATTTACTTGTAAAATGCAGGCTATATAATAAACTCCCACCCTCCAATTATAGCCTACAACCTTCAGTAAATGGCAATCTGATAAAAAAAATTATTACAATTTTATCAACCCATAAAGGATTTGGACACAGATGTATCAAATCAATGGCCACATAAAGTGGCCTCTAAATGTGTGCCTACATTTTTGCAACCAAATTTAATGTGTGATGTGACATATGTACTATTAGGTCACATTGCAAAATGTCAAGTCTCCTGGAGTTTGCATAATTACCTACCGAAAGCATATTAATGAGGCAGGTCACTATTTGTAACACCCTACAATTGGCTCCAAACATAGGCATGGTAACATGCAAGAAACAGCAGACCACCATCTCTGCGTTTGCTTTTCCAAACAGAAACCTGTTTTTTAAACAGCCCATGTTTCTTAAACCAGATCTGCTTTTAAAAATGGATTCCTTGTGGGAAAATATTGGATGAGGAGGCACAGGTCCTCTTTACCTCTGCCTCTTCTTGCGGAGGCTGCCAACACAGTTTACCAAGGGGAAGATGTCTCCAGGGGACACTTTCCTTTTGGGAATCACTTACTAACTCTTTTAAGGCATACCCCCTCCTATTTTCAATTCAGTATGCATCACATACATTTTATGAGTCAGGAAGGCATTTCCAACTCACAAAATGAGATAAGAACTTTTATGAATCACAGGGTTTGCAACCACAAAAGGAGTTTGTACATCTTACCATTTTAGCCTGTCATTCCAAAGTGTCCACACCGTAGTTAAAGAATAGCCTACTCATTATAACAGGTTAACATGATCAAGCATGCCTTATTAGCTCATACTTCATGAACATAACTGCTTTCCTTAAAGCCTTTTGATTCCCCGATAGGGTCTAAAAGAACTCCAAATAATTAATGGCATGCTTCATGAAAACTAGTCCCAATTCTTATCAGACGGCTTCTATTCCAAGTCTAATTTGAAAAGAAGGGCTACCTTTAAGAAATGTTCCTCCTATTCAAGAAAATAGATATATGAGTTGAGAATTACAATGCAGTAGCCATGGGGCACCATAAGTAGAATTTTGCTACTGCACACCGATGTGAGAGGATCATGCCAAAGACCCCTATAAAGACTATGACAGTTTATTAGTTTTGCTATAGTAATAAATGCCCTGCTCTTCACAGACTCCTTTGAGCCTGTGGGAAAGAAACATTCACAGAGTACTTGGAATGTCAGCTTCACTTGGTGAAAGGGTTGTGGGGGACATTTTGAGTATAAGAGGCCAAACTACTCAGAAACCTAATTGTTATGTTTGTGGAAAGACAGCTTATCACTCTCACGTATGAATCAATTCTCCAAAGTCACATTAAAATCAGTCAAATATGGTGAAGGAAATGCCTCATAAGTAAAGATAGCAACACAAACACTACAAGAAAGTGAAGAAAGCTCTACTTGGACATAAGTGACTCTTTCACCAGCTGATGGAGGAAGGAAGGTGCAAATGTAGCAACTACTAACTTTCAGAATTTCAATATATTTCTTAATCATTTTACCATACACCTTACCCCTAAAACCATTAATTAGATGCTATTCATTTAGAGGAACTGTTTTATCATTAGACTTAATAGCAGCCTCATTAGTTATATGATTTGAAACAATTTACATAAAAGTCAGTAAGCACACCAACAGGCCAATTAATACTAATTATATCAATGTTAATAGCACAATCCCTACAAATGTACAGTATCTGTTTACCATCTTCATATTAGAGACCAAAAGACAAACATTTCATAGCAAATTTAATTTATTCTTTCAGTCTGTAATAAAATTAGTATTCATGTCTCATTTCTTGTAATAAGAAAAAAAAATCATTTTCATCCAAACATTATCAGTCTATGTTTGCTTTTTATCCTCAGTTCTTTCAGTCTTTGAGGAAAATTCTCCGTCCTATTCTGGCTTTCATCAAAATTCTGTATTTCAAGGTTTTTTTTCCCCTTCAGGGAGGCTCGTCTTCAGAATCAGTCCCTTGATCTGGACCCTTTTTAAAAATATTATGGTAGTTATTCATTTGCAAATAGTAATCTTCATTGGTATACTCCCCTGACACTGTACCTAAGTACACCCACTCTAGTAAAGTATATTTCCAGTTGAGAATTCTCTTTCTGATTGGTCTCTTGGCTCCCATCACTTTCCCAACTCATATGTCTCTTTGGTACACAGTGTTATCTTTAGCAAGGTATTTTTCTGGGTATTTCTTCTCTTTCTTTCTCAAGACTTTGATTCAAACTTTAACTTTCCCCAACTCACGTTCTCTTTCATTAACTTTTTCCATAGCAAATTTTCTTCTTACATAAGGATTTTTTCCAACGCTGATTTTCAATTGCAACTTGTCACTGTTTTGATCTGAGAGACCCTCTTTTTACTGCTTCTCATTCTTTGTGGATTTGCATTGTACAGTGCTTCACTTTGATCACTTTGTAACTGGACTTTAGAAGTTTCAGGTTCTTCATCTAAACTTCTGCACTGTTCTGAAACTTTACTGTAGCTTTCTGTTTGATCTTCACCGGTTAAAGGAATATCTTCAACCCCCTCTGGATAAATGCTGTGAACCTGGACTTGGCTGTGACCTTGTTCAGCAGACTGTGCCCTGGGATCATCTGTTCTTGCCTTATCCATTGCTTCAGCTACTCCCCCTCTCTTGAGAGCATCATGAGACACTTATACATATTTGACTGCACTATTAGTGGTCAGGATCACTTGGAAACAGCTGCTCCAGTGCTCATCGAGGTAGCCTCTGCTGATGTGTTTTTAAGTGAATGTTCATTCGCCCACATTCAAACCATGACAGGGTGAAATCTTCTGTGGTCAATTTACAAGAGGCATATTTCACCATAAGAGCCAAACCATTGCTGTAATCAGGCACAATGCCATCAGTTACAGAAACCAATGATGTTGAAGGTACATGTGCAAGACTCATTGCTCTGCCCATGATCACTTCATGGGGTGATTGGCCTGTCTTTCTGTTCTGAGTACTTCTTATATTCATTTGCACAAGGGGAAGGGCATGTGGCCACTTTAATCATATTGAAACACAAACTTTTGCCAGTTCCTTCTTGTCAGTTTGTCATTAGTTTGCTCCACTACACCTGAGGATTGTGGTTGATAGCTACAGTGTAATCTTAACTTGATTTTAAAAGCTGCACAGAATGTATGTGACACTTCATTTCTGAAGTGTGTGCCACATTCAGTCTCAGTAAAAGTTGGAAAACTGAACATTGATATAAATTCTCCCAACAATAATGTGGAATCCACTCTCCTAGTGGGAAATGCTTCGACCAATTTTGAGAGCAGGCAAATTAATGCCAAGATATACTTCAGGCTATTGCAATGTGGTATCTCAATAAAGGCTGCCTATAATCTCATAAATGGGCCTTCTGATTTGCCAATGTGATTCATAACAGCCACAGCCTTCTTACCCTTGTTTATATGACAAACCAAACAACAATTACATCTTATACATCATGTTAAAATTCTGTATTTTCCATTTATTTCTGAAACAACCTTGCAAAACAATATTTTCCTACATGAGTTTGATTATGCAAATATTTACACCTGGCTTGTAACATCGAGATCAGCAAAATATATTTTTGCTCTGCATTTACATACAAATCTTGATCATTCTTTTTATAACCTAATTTATCCCATTTAATTCTCTAATTTTCTGGAGAATCTCCCCACAAATCTCTTAGCTCACTCAAAGGAGTCTTTAATCCATCCAAATAGAAAAAGTTATGCTATTCAAGTCTTGTAACCTAGAAAGTTCTCATTTTCATTTTCTTGAATAACTGACTCTACCTGCTGGGCGCAATACCTCCCCATCTGGTCAGCATACTCGTTCCCTAATATAACCAAATCTTTGCTACCTTTATGGTCCATACACTTTATAACTGCCACTTTCTTTGGTTTCTGAATTGCATTCAATAAATCAAATACATACACAATATTTCTTAATGAGCACTTGGAAATGTCATGAATCCTCTCTCTGACCATGGTTGCCCATAATCATGACCAACACCAAAACCATACTGGCTATTAGTCAAAGTTGTTATGTGCAAATACTCTGACAAGGAGCAAGCTCTTCTTATGGCAATATATTCTGCTACTTGTGCTGATGCTACATTTGGAAAGGTGGAATCTTCTAATGCCTCTGTAATAGAGCACACTCCATAAGCAGCTCTCAATCCTCCATATGGGTCTTTCAAACAATAACAGTAACATAACAGTAAAAAAACAATGTTAAATCTTGCAATTCAAATGGAACCTCTCTCAAGTCTGTTCTTGGTTTTGTGCATAATTCAGTCACACCAAGGAAACAGTGCTCCAATTTGTCATTCATTTCACTATACCTTTTCACTTTTGTCTGGAATTGGTAGCAGTGTTGCTGGATTCAGAACATTTCATATTTGAATATAAATAGTCTCTGCTCCTAGACTTACCTGCTCATGTTGTGTCAACTTGCTGTTTTATAAGTGTTGTGTTTTTTCTCTTGTCAAAAGAATTTCGACTGAATGTGGGACATAGAAAAATATAGTGTAGCCCGTCACAATTCCTTCACTCTGTATAATTGGCAGACAAATTGCTACAACTGATTTTAGACATCCTAGGAGACTTACAGCAACTGGATCCAACACGCCTGAAAAGTACATCACTGGGCACATGAGCCCCCATGTTTTTGTGTAAGGATTGAAAGTGCACATCTATCTTTCTCATTGCAGAACAAGTAGAACATCATATAGTAATCAGGCATCCTGACTGTGGGTGCATGATTCAAAATTTCTTTCAATTTCCTAATTGCATTAAGGCACTCATCATTAAATGATACCACTCTTGTACATCCTTACAGGTTAGCCAATCTATAGGTTTTGCAATCAGGGACATGTTTGGGATCCATTGTAAGCAATACCAAACAATTACAAGAACTACATGAACCTTCCTCTGGGAGGTAAGGGGATTCAATTTAATAATTGCAGAAACAGATTCTTTTGAGACATTTCACACACTGTTTTTCCACATTGTGTCTGAAAACATAACCTCCTTTTCACAAAACTGCATCTGTGCTCAGGAGACTTCATGTTTATTTTCAGCCAAATGATTCAACAATGTAATGGCATCAAGAATACAACCCTCTTTTGCCTTGAATGATATTAAGACATTGTATATATACTAGACTAGAGTTGAGTACCATGGCAATTTTAAATTCTGCAGCTCTTTCTTTAGTTTTTGGAAGAAAACAGATGGACTTTCTCTATTCTGCTATGGGATCCTGCCCTGCACTGCACTTTCTTCAAAAATTGAAATGCAAAAAGGAACTGAGAATCCTCATGCAACAGTATTGAAAAACATGCTTGGCTAAAGTCAATGACTGTGTATCATTATGCTTCTGTTGGAACCTGAAACAATATTACTGCTGGATTTAGTGCCACTTAACCCCTTCACTGCCAGGGCTTTTCACCTACTGTGCTGAGCCTTTTTTTGGCTATTTTGGACAGTTCACACTTAGGCCCTCATAACTTTCTTTCCTCGTAAGCTACTCATGCCAAATTTGCATCCTTTTTTCCAACATCCTAGGGATTCTAGAGGTACCCAGACTTTGTGGGTTCCCCAGAAGGAGACCAAGAAATTAGCCAAACTACAGTGACATATTTTATTTTTACATTTGAAAAAAGGGCTGCAGAAGAAGGCTCGGGGTTTTTCCCCTGAAAATGGCATCAACAAAGGGGTTGCGGTGGTACAATTACAATCTTCCCAGCTTTCAGGAACAGGCACACTTGAATTAGAAAACCCAATTTTTCAACACACTTTTGACATTTTACTGGGACATATCCCATTTTTACTATTTCATGTGTTTTTAGCCTCCTTTCAGTTAGTGACAGAAATGGGTAAGAAACCAATGCTGGATCTCCGAAAGCTAAACATTTCTGAAAAGTAGACTAAATTCTGAATTCAGCAAGGGCTCATTTGTGTAGATCCTACAAGTGTTTTCATACAGAAAATAACAGCTGAAAAAAAGAATATTGACATTTAGGTGAAATAAACAGCCATTTTTCCTGCGATGTCAGATTTTTTAAAGCAATATACTGTTACGTCAGCTGGACTCTTCTGGCTGCGGGGATATATAGGGCTTGTAGGTTCATCAAGAACCCTAGGTACCCAGAGCCAATAAATGAGCTGCACCTTGCAATGGGCTTTCATTCTATACCGGGTATACAGCAATTCATTTGCTGAAATATAAAAAGTGAAAAATAGTTATCAAGAAAACCTTTGTATTTCCAAAATGGCCACAAGACAGGGTGTTGTGAAGCAGTGGTTATTTGCACATCTCTGAATTCAGGGGTGCCCATACTAGCATGTGAATTACAGGGCATTTCTCAAATAGACGTCTTTTTTACACAGTCTTACATTTGGAAGGAAAAAATGTAGAGAAAGACAAGGGGCAATAACACTTGTTTTGCTATTCTGTGTTTTCCCAAGTCTTCTGATAAAAGTGTACCTCACTTGCGTGGGTAGGCTAGTGCCCGCGACAGGAAATGCCCCAAAACACAACGTGGACACATCACATTTTCACAAAGAAAACAGAGCTGTTTTTGACAAAGTGCCTAGCTGTGGATTTTGGCCTCTAGCTCAGCTGGCACCTAGGGAAACCTAGCAAACCTGCCCAGTTTTGAAAAGTAGACACCTAGGGGAATCCAAGATGGGGTGACTTGTTGGGCTGTGACCAGGTTCTGTTACCCAGAATCCTTTGCAAACCTCGAAATTTGGCACAAACAAAAACACTTTTTCCTCTGGTTTTGGTGACAGAAAGTTCTGGAATCAGAGAGGAGCCACAAATTTCCTTCCACCCAGCGTTCCCCCAAGTCTCCCAATAAAAATGGTACCTCACTTTTGTGGATAGGCCTACTGCTCGCGAAAGGAAATGCTTCAAAACACTATCTGGACACATCAAAATTATCAAATACAGGGGGGCACCTGCGTTTTTGGTCCTGGGCTCAGCAGCCATCTAGGGAAACCTATCAAACCCAGACATTTCTGAAAACTAGACACCTGAGGGAGTGCAGGGAGGTGTGACTTGCGTGGAAGTTTTCTTACCCAGAATCCTCAGCAAACCTCAAATTTAGCTACAAAAATCATATTTTCTGTGTGGGATTACCACACCGGGACAAATTTCAAACCATCCAACGTTCCCCTCAGTCTCCCGGTAAAAATGATACATCATTTGTGTAGATGGGCTGAGTGCTTGTGACAGGGAAGAGCCAAAAAGATGTCAGAATTGAGGGGGCACCAAAGTGGGTACAAAAGGGCAGTTTAAAAAAAAAACTATTTTAGGCTGACAAGTGCAGCAGAATTTTTTTCGGTATAGATGAGACAATGCTGTGTGGTAGGGATTTTGTGGATTTTGGAAGGTTCCATCACAAAAACGTGGGAAAAATTTGTGATTTCCAGCAAAGTTGGAGGTTTGCAGAGCATTGTGTGTAAGAAAATGGTGCGGGGTGCATGTGAAACACACCACCCTAGAATCACCCAGATGTTTATTTTTCAGATGTGTCTAGGTCTTGTGGATTTTTCTACATGGCAGCATCCCAAAGTCCATAAAGTGCAGCCCTCACCATTCCAAGTGGGACAATTTTGAGAGTTTGCCAAGCTCTCATGGCCCAAGTGTAAAACCAAAACCCAAAATAATCAAATGTATTCTTGCTTGCTGTGGGATAAGATGTTTTAGAGTGCGGGGAGAGCTGAAAGACTGTTATCCACTTCAGTTGAAGTGGGGGCATAACCATGGCCCATACTGGTTGGTAGCCCCCACTATTTTTTGTCTTTTTTTGATTCCCTGGCATCTAGTAGACTTTCTGTCTCCCCGGGGTGTGGATCAGGGGTCATTGCCCCATCTGTCCACTGGTGGGCAGAACAACTTTGGCCCCATTTATTTGGGATGAGGGTATGGCCATACCCCACCCTCTTCTATTGGAAAAAAGCTTCCCTGGTCTCTGGTTGGCTTTCTGCCCATAGGCCAATCTGCCCCCAAGGGGGCAGATATGACCAACAGTAATGTGCCCCCCAATGGGGAGCTACCCTTACCCAAGGGGCTGCCCCCCTAAAGAAAACACACACATGCACACACCAATCCCTGGTGCTTAAGTGGTTTCTGCCCCCTCTGGGGGCAGATCGGCCTAATAGAAATAGCTCGATCTGCCCCAATCGGGCAAAAGTTGCTCCCAGGGGAGCGACCCTTGCCTAAAGGGTTGATCCCCAACTCTAAAAAACGAAAAAAACGGAAAAAAATTATCCCTGGCGCCTAGTGGTTTCTGCCCCCCCGGGGGCAGATCGGCCTAATAACAATAGGCCGATCAGCCCCCGGGGGGGGAAGAAAAGGCCTTGAAAAAAAAATCCCCAGTGGGGAGCAACCCTTGCCCAAGCAGTCGCTCCCCTTATGCCAATTTCTTTTTGAAAAAAAATCTTTGGTGTCTAGTGGACATTTCAGAAGCCGGATTGCTTTACGATCCGGCTTCTGAAATGCTCTGAGAGACTTCAAAGGGAAGGAAGTTCCTTTTCTTCCCTTTGGAGCCTCTCAGACCCGCATCACATGATCAGAAGAGAAATGCTTTGCATTTCTTTTCCGATTGCGCTGGATGCGGAGCTTCGAGCATGATGGGGAAGTGGCCTCTGATGAGGTCAGCGCATGAATGCCTGCTGATGTCATCAGACGTCACTGGAGGGGTCTGGGGGGTTCAGGGGTGGAAGGGAAGGACTTTTCCTTCCATCTCTGCCTTGGGGGGGTTGGGTGGGAAGCCCACAGAGGGACCGCTAGCGCTCCCCCTGAGCTCAGTGCCGAGGACGTAATGGTTATGTCCTCAGCACAGGAGCACTGTGCCGGTGGACGTAACCATTACGTCCCCGGCACAGAAGAGGTTACTATCAAGGAACCACAATTGTATTTATTTTTCAGAGATCTTCTAAGAGCCTCCATTTTTCATTGAGCTTTATAATTCCCATCACTGGAGAATTGCACGGATTGCATAGCTTGGATTTTATGCTCAACCATTTTCTCAATTACTGGTTTCATTACTTCATCTGTATTCTAGTTGTAGGAACAATCACAACTGTTTTCTCCTTAATCTTCACTGTTTCTGCTGTTTTTTTACCGGTAAAATTCCACGCTTCTTCTCTAACTGAATATTTTAAATCTGATGGTAGGTCTTCTTTTGTTAACAATGGGCACATTTCTACTCTAGTGGCTTCTGAGCTTAATTTAAAAACTGAGGGCCATATTTATACTTTTTGACGCACAACTGCGCCAACGCAGTTGTGCGGCAAAAATGTTTACCGCCGGCTAACGCCATTCCAACGCACCATGCGGGTGCCTTATTTATGGAATGACATTAGCCGGTGCTGCGGACTGCTCTGCGTCAAAAAAAATGACTCACACCAGGCCGCGCCGGCGTATGGGAAAATGGGGATTGTGCGTCAAAACAGGGTGCAAGTCAGGTCTGAGGCAAAAATCAGGCCTTAAACCGGACTTGCGCCATTTTTTGTTTTGACGCCCAACCCCCATTGACATGACTCCTGTCTTAGCAAAGACAAGAGTAATGCCCCCTTGCGCAATGGCCATGCCCAAGGGGCATGTAGGGGAGCCCAAATCAGGCCCCCCTATGCCACTTAAAAGAAATGGAAAAATATACTTACCAGAACTTACCTTTCCTTCCCTGGGATGGGTCCCTACATTCTTGGGTGTCCTCCTGGGGTGGGCAAGTGTGGCAGGGGGTGTCCCTGGGGGCAGGGGAGGGCACCTCTGGGCTCCTTACGAGCCCACAGGTCCCTTAACGCCTGCCCTGACCCAGGCGTTAAAAAACGGCGCCCATCAGGCTGTGAGCCGTTTTTTAAGGCCCACTCCCTCCTGTGCGTCAAAATTACACCAGAACATAAATAAGGCCCACAGGCCTTAAAGTAATTTTTTGGAAGGGAACGCCTACCTTGCATATCATTAATGCAAGGCAGATTCCCCCTTCCAAAAAATTGCGCACATGGTTGGATTTTGACATCCGCGGGGTCAGGCGTCAAAGTATAAATATGGGGCAGGGTTTGCGCCGAATGTACGTTAAAATTTTTGACGCACATTCAGCGCAAGCAGACTATAAATATGCCCCATAATCCCTAGCTTGTGTTTATACTACAACACCATCCAGTGTGCATTAAATAACATAATTCATCCTACACAGAACATCACTTCCAAAGAAGCTCACTGGGCTTGAATCACACAATATAAACAAATATTACTTTCTATTTGTCCCATTTTAATGGGAGAATTTGCTAAACCCTGATTAATAATCTGTTTATTACTGATCTCTACAACTTGGACTTCTCTTCCTGAGTGGATAGGTCTGAGACTCTTACAGAACAAACTGTAGAATGGGTAGCCCCATATCAATCAGGAATTAAACATGACTTGATCTACCTCCTGAGCTGCTCCAAGAAACAAGTCCTCCCTTATCATGAGGCAGGGTCATTGTGAACTGCTACCCACCATCTCATCAGTAAGAATCATAGCAGCCTGCATTATGTGGCATTGTATTTCTCAATTGTTGTTGCATTACTTGGGCTATTGGCATTGACATTCAACATTTTTCTGTCTCTGTCCAAATATTTGCATATATATTTGCATATTTGAAATCATATTAGTTCTCTGCAATATTTGCTTTTACCTGAATTGCCTTGAACCCACTGCATTCTGTCTACATTCTTTCTTTCCGTGCCCACTCTGCCCACAAATATGACAACCTGTGTTCTTTTTTTAAAAATCCCAACATTTCCAAACATCCATTCCATACCAATTTGATATGTTGATCTCTTTTCACATTGTTTTGTTTGAGCAATCATCCATTTTTCTTTCAGTTTCTCCTGTATCTCTTCAAGAGAAACACTACTGTTTTTGCTATTTTTTTATCTCATCAATGCCCCCTGTTGACAAACACAACTTACTCTGTCAAATATAATTACTTATTTCTGACCTTAGCCCATTTACAAGAGCAGAGACAAAGCCCCCACCAGCATTTTCTCTAGCATTTCAACTCCACAATGTTTTTAAATGCCTTCATCATTATCTCATTATAGGAATGTACTGATTCTTTTGACTTCTGTGTCAGTCTCATAATCTTTCCCCAATTTATATACCTCTCTGGAACTCATTTTTTTTAAATGCTCAACACATGTGTAGTATTTGTCAGCTACATCTGCAGATGGTTGCCTTTTAGGATCAAATGCAGCTGGTTCCTCTGCTGGCCATCCAGCAGTCACTTTACGCTCCACCCACAAACATCTAAGAACAAAAATCTCAAATAACATATTTAAATCCATAACATCAGTGAAAGGTGAGTAAGTTTATGAATTTCATCATACCATTTTGCTGAATCTTCTCTCAGCTTAGAAAAAGCATGTGTAAAAGTATACAGGTCTGCCCTTGCCCAAAGGACATGTGCCAAATTCCCTTCATGTCCCTCTTTTAAAGTCAGCTATGGGACTTGTCCCTGCTTCCGAATCACTTGCTTTTTTTCCCCTGTCCCTCACTGCCAATCATTTTTTTTCATTCACTGTCCCTTTTTCCATTGATCTCTATATTTCTTCAAATCTTCTAAATCTTGAGTTTTCTCAAATAAACCTTTAATATGGGCCCTCAATGTTATGAGACTAATCTTTTTTATTTAATTTTGTGTTCAATCCATCTTGCAGTTTTGCTTTAATTTTTTCATTTTACTAATATTAAACTATAATTTGTCAGCCAATTCTTCCATTTTATTACAGGCACATCTGGGTGGGTGCACCTTTGATCAAATATCTTATTTCATCAGCATTGTAGGTCAATGATCTGTTTAAATCCACATTTCCCTGCAACATCTCTCCAAATTCTATTTTTAGAAACCCATTCTGGTTAGAGCGCAGAGTTCCGGCAAAACTCCACCATCTGCCACGTGGTGGATTTTTTTCTTATGTGCAGCTTGCTAACGTTAAGTTGGTGAGCGTGTGTATGAATCTGCATCCCCTAGCTTGATTGTCTGGTGCTACAACACCTCCTTCTGGGATTTCTCAATGGTGGCAGTTGCAGAAGGTTGCGACCATTTGCATTGAGAAAGCTGCTGCTTCAGTAGAAGATTTATTGCAGTGGCAGAAAGAAGCAGCATGACATACCAAATTCTGCCCCCTCATGGAACTCTGTGGAATTTTGCAGGTTTATTCGTAACTCTGGAATTTTACAGAGTGAAACTCTGTACTCGGCAAGTTCTAAAAAAACAGCACAACTCTGTCAAAGATCAATTTATCACAGTACGACTATGCTGGCAGACAACCTATCATTGTAGAACTAGTGGTGATGTCACACTAATCCCAGCACAACTCTTTGGCTGAGCTACCAATCACAATGATTGTATAAACCATATACAATTACAATAAACCTTTGTCTGTTTATCCTAGAAGGGAAATAAAAACAGATATAGTAACTCAAAAACAAATCATACATCTTTCAATGTGAGCAAGAAGAGAAATAACCACAACAATCTAAAACCTCTCACTATGCAATATCTGACAATCAGAAATCCAACTCTGAGTTATCGTACCTCGTTATGCAATGCTACTTACCTTCTAATATTACATCAGTAATGCCATCTTCTATGACATCATTGCTGAAATAACTTTAATTTTTGCAATAAAATTATTGATGAAAAACTGTGCATGAGTTATAATTACCTTAGGGCATGGGTTATAGTTACTCAAGATAAGTATAACTATTTGCAATACATTTATTGATGAAAACAATGTGTATGGTGAAGGCATGAGTTGTGATTACCTTAGGGCATGAGTTATAGTTACTTGAGATAAGTTTGACTATAACTGTTGAATTTCAATGTTTTTTGCATGTAAAAACTATACCTAACTATAATGTCCCTTTAACCTTTGTCTTTTATGTGAATATACATATAAAACATCTCTGTAACCTTTGTTTTTTGTGTGAATATATATATATATATATATATATATATATATATATATATATATATATATATATATATATGTATATATATATATGCATATATATACACACACACACACTAAAAACAAAGGTTACATGGGTGTTATTGTTAGGTTTTGATGCATTCACCTTCACAAAGGATTTCAGAGTAAGCACACTTGCCTTGCCTACATCAAGCCCCAGTGTTAGGATCATTTGCCCTTTCCAGAAGGGGCACCTGCTGCATCTATATTTGTAAGTGCTTCCTGTTGAGTTTAATTTCTGTGAAATTAGCATAATGGTCAGAATGGAAGCTCACCTGCTCATTTATCAAATAAGAGTCCACAGTTTGCACAACATGTCTATCCAAATTGAACACTTTGAGCTGGTTAGTAAGTGCTATCTCGTTGGGTAAATGTCCCGAGTGGGGGAGGGGGCCACACAACCCCCCATCCCAGGGATGACCTCAGCCCCAGGAACCCCATCCCCAGGGCAGGAACTTCCATAAATGGGGGAGGGGGCTGCACCATGCCCCTCCCTCAGCTGATTTCAGCTCTAGGGTCCCCATAAAATAGGGCCTGGTCTTAATATACATTTTTTTGGGAGGAGATCGTGTGGCCCCCCTCCCTATGCTGATCTTGGCCCTGGGGAACCAGCCATCTGTTCTGAGTGCCCCACAGGGCACCCAGTGTGCAATGGAATGATGAGGGGAGCATCAAGGCCCTAACGGTCCCATCCAGCTCCCTGCCTCCTGCAGAAGCCGGCACTGCTCTCTCATACAGGAAACTGCAAAACATGCAGCTTTCTGTCTGTGAGAGCAATCGTTTCCTATGTTTCCCTGCCTGCATTTATGGGGGCAGGAAAACAGAGGAAACCTCCGCTTCCAGCAATTGAGAGCTGTTTGACAGCTCTTGCTTGCTGGAACTGGAGTGTTTGCTTGGATTTGGTGGGAGCTGTCAAAGCTCCCGCTCCTACCATGTCACAGCAAACAGCTATGTCCCAGGGGTATGCACTCCGGGACATAGCAGGAGTCAGCCTTGGAGGGTGGTGGTCCTCCGGCCACATTGGCTCCTCAAGAGGGCCGCAAAGACCCCCTCCAACATTTGAAATTTGCCCCAGGAAGATAGCTGTCACCGGGGCTGCCCATTCCTTATCTTTTTTCAGCCCTTAGGAGGTGGTGGTCCCTGGGACAACAGGGGTGGGCTGTATGCTCCCCTTTAATGTAAAAAGATTGCCCCAGGGAGGGGGTTGTCCCAAGGGCTGCAGGGGGGCTGCTTAGTCCCCAGTGTTAATTTTAACTTTAGCCCTGGGGAGGTGGTGGTCTCCGGGGCACTGAGAGGCCCTCACGCCCCCACACATATTTGTCTGTGATCACCCGAGTTAGGTGGCGGTACCCCCAGCTGATACAAGCCGCGGCGGGGGGCTTTGTGCCCCTCTCCTTTTAAACCCCCCAATGCCTCTGGGACCTGGCCCACCTGGGGGCTAAATAAAAAAAAAAAGGCGGGAGACCTCCCTTTAAAAAAAAAAAAAAAGAAAATCTTGGAAAAATCCACTGATTTTTCTGAAATTATTAAATAAAAATGCTTTTTATCCTTGGCGGGGTCCGTGGGGGACCCCTAGAGCACAGCTAGGTCTCAATGTGACCCTATTTGGACTCTTTTTTTAAATCTTTTTTTGGCTGACTTAGCTGATGCTGATTCCTGAGTTGGCTGCCAACACTTACTTGTTGAAGTGTTGGCAGCCAATAAGATATCAGCATGGGTGCAGCTCGATCCACAGATTATGCGTCAACCTAGATATCTATATTTTTTTAACTCTATTTTGAGGTTTCTGTGGCCAGGGACAGCCACCTCCCTAGTACTTTTAACAAATATGATGTAGGAGACCACATGCCCCCACACACTCCAGGGACTGACTCCTCCCCAGGACTTTAACCAAACATGATGAGGGGACTGCGTGCCCCCAACAGCCCCAGGGACTGCTACCTCCTCAGGGCTCTAATGTATTATGATGTAGGGGGCACACGGCACCCCCCACAGCCCTGAGGACCACCACCTTCCTGGGCAGATTTTTAAAAAAGAAAAGGGGGTCCATTTCAACCCCCCCTCAGCCCCGGGGACCACTACCTCCCCAGAGCTCTGCATGTTGGGAGAGGGTGCGTAGCCCTCCTCGTGGAGCCACTGATGCCCCTGGGGATCACCACCTGCAGTGCTGGGTCCTGCTATGTCCTGTGGTGCCAACTCCTGAAATATTGCTGTTTGCTATGGCTTGGCAGCAGCTTTGAAGTTGTCAAATAGCTCTCCCTTCATCTAAGTGGAGGTTTCTTCTGTCTCCCTGCCCCTGGAGATGCAAGCAGTGAGACAGAGAAAACACTGCTCTCACAGAGAGGGAGCTGATTTAGCAGCTCGCACCATCGCCATGTACTGCCAATTACCCCATATATTACACCACTCATGACAACTGTTATAACATCATATAAAATATAAATAAAACATCATCACTCAAATTATTGAAGAACAAACTGTGCATGGCACAAGTTATAGAAATTCACCTCTTATAGTTATATTTATTGCAAGTAACTATACCTTGTGCCTTGGCCACGCGCAGTTATCTGATCATTAATTTGACTGCAGATGTTACAGTGACATTATCAATGATGTTATCAAAGTTGTCCTGGGTGCTGTATTTGTGGAGCAATTAGCAGCGCAGGGCTGGGGTGCAAGTTATAGTTATCTTAGGGCAAAAGTTACAGTTACTTGAGTTAACCATAATGATAACTGCTGAATTTCTCTGTTTTTGTGCAAGTAGAACCTAACTGTAATGTTTTTTCAGTGAATTTGTATGTTTTCTTAGCATGCAAAAATGTAAAAATACCAAGTGCCTTTCTATATATGGTAAAATACTCAAATAATTTTAGAAAACAGTTACACTCACTGAATGATGTAATCAGTGATTTAATCAGTGATGCCATTTGAGATGTCATCAGTGATGTCACTGACCATGTCATGAGGGAGTGATGAAATATGTGAGGTCATAAGTGGGTGCTTTGCGGGGCGTAAGTTATAGTTAAGTTCAGGTAAGTATAAGTGCTAAATTTCACTGGTTTTGTAAGAGTGTAATGTGAGCCTAACTGTGACGTCCCTGTAACCTTTGTTTTCTTTCAGTGAATTTTTTAAGGATTTTTCATTTAAATTCCTGAGTGTAACATCCCTGTAACCTTTGTTTTTTATATTGCATTTCTACTTTTTCTTTTATTACATTTCATAAGTATAACATCCCTGCTTCCTTTGGTTTTATTAGTGAGTTTCTGTGGTTTTTTAAGAAATAGTATTGTGAATTTTTACATATGAATTTGAATAACTAATCAAGAGTGGGAAGCAATGTGGCTTCCTTCTGCATTATATCGCAAATGGTGGTAAAAATACAGTAATCTAGTTATAATCAATAAGAACAAAACATAAAGAAAGAGAAGTAATTTTATTGGAAGCATTATAATATAAAAGACGTATATTCTACATTAATTAGTAATTTATATTTATTTTTTTCAAAAACTTTGGACCTGCAGATTTTACACGGATTCGAGATTATTGTGTGAATAAACTCCATGGTTTTTGGTCTGATCATGTGTTGGTTTGGATTCAGATCGACCGATTTGGTGCGGAATCTGCAGAGTCAGGGAATTAGAAAAAATAAAAACATGCTTCCCTTTTGGTTAATATGAACCACACTCAACTTCTGAACAAAGCACACCCAGCAGCATCATTTTTGCATTTTCTGCTGGTAAAGGAGGTTGGATCATTCTACTGGGAAAGAACAATGGAAGAAAGTGGAGATGCAGGCAGGTCTGCAGCATTGGAAGAAGAGGAGGAACAGCAAGAAGCAGCTTGTAGGAAAGAAAGCGATGTTTGGAGTTGGTTTCGGATCCCCAGTGGTGATAAAAAAAAGCCTCTGCGAAGTTGGTGGAATGCACCTTATGTGGGAAGCAACTTTCTAGAGGCACCGAAAAGAAATATATCTATGGTACTTCCAAAGTGTGGAAACACATCAGAAGCTACCATGAGCAAACCTACTTGTGTAGTATAAGGAAGAGAACCTTTAACATTTCAGCTGGTGCACCATCAACATCTTCTGCTGCTGAAGGTCAAAGAAACATCTCTATTGCACCAACACGCAAAGAATTTAAGGATATGGTCATTTATTGTGGCAAGTGCCAGGAAATTGTTATTAAGAAAAATGAAGAGATCATTGTCATTCTTGAGAAGGTTAAGAAGCACAGTTGTTAATTTGTTTTCTATATTTTATTGTTACAAACCATTAGTTTGAGGAATATGCAACCATTTGCATACGCTTCTATTGTTTTGATACTTTCCATTTTTAAGTTGTATTTAAAAGAAAACACCAAAAAATAATATTTTTTTCCAAAAATCTTCCCAAAAAAATGGATCTTTTTAGAACCTCCATATTTACCACAAAGAGCTGTGTCTGAGTTTTTATGTTTGATTACATATAGTACTGCTTAAGTTAGTGTTCATGTTGATATATAAGTGTGTGTATATCACTGTATATATTAGTGTATGTCTGGTTGTGTCAGCATGAGTACCAATGTGTGCTTGGTTGTATCTGTATATACATCAGTTTTTTACCTGGGTGTCTTATTCTATATATCACTGTTTGTCTGTGTCTGGGTGTGTTAGTGTATGCACAAGTTTGTTCTTGGGTGTGTCAATGTATGCATCAGTTTTCACCTGGGCATGTCAGTGTATGAATCCATGTCTGTCTAGATATGTCAGTATATATGTCAAGGTGTGCCTGGTGTATGAATGTATGCATTAGTGGTGAATGGTTGTGTTAGTTTATACACCAGTTTGTGCTTATGTGTGTAAATGTATGCATCAGTGTTTGCCTGAGTGTGTTAGTGTATGCATTAGTGTGTGACTGGTTGTGTTAGTCTATAGGTCAGTGTGTTCTTGGGTATATGAGTGTATGGATGAGTGTGTCCCTGGGTATGTTAGTGTGTACATCAGTGTTTGCCTGGGTATGTCAGCATATATATTAGGGTGTGCCTGGGTGTGTGCGTATATGTATGAGTGTTTGCATGTGTGTGTTTGTTAATGTATGTGTCACTGTGTGCCTTTGTGTGTCAGTGTATTCATTAGTGTGTGTCTGGGTGTGTGTCTGGGTGTGTCACTGTATCCATCAGTATGTGGTTGAATGACTCAGTGTATAAATCAGTGTGCTTTTTGAGTTTGTCAGTCTATTCATGAGTGTGTTCCCTGGTGTGTAACTTTCTATATATAAGTGTGTACCTGTGTGTGTCAGTATACGCATCAGTGTGTAGATGGGTGTGTTAGTGTATGTATCAGTATGTGCCAGGCTATGTTAGTGTATGCATCACTGTTTGCCTGGGTATCTCAGTGTATGCATCAGTGTCTGTCTCAATGTGTTGCCATTAGTATATACCTGCATGTATCAGTGTATGCATTAGTGTGTCCCTGGATGTGTCCATGTGTGCATCAGTGTGTGCCTGGGTTTGTCAGTGTATGCACCAGTGTGTGTATGTGTGTGTTAGTGCATGCACTAGTGTTTGTCCTGTTATGTGAATTTATGAATCAATATTTCCTGATTGTGTTAATATATGCTAGTATGTATCCAAAGATGTATTGACATTACTGCATTGGTGTATCAGTATAACTATGTCCGTGGCTATATTTACAGATTGTGTCTCGATGATCAAATATCTAATCAGTTACCTACATAAATGCAATAAACATGTGCTTCAATCTGTGTAAAAAAAACATAAATAAAAAATAAACTTTCATATTTAGTTATGTATTAAAACTTCACAATCTGTATTAAAAATAATATTGTTTGTGAAAAAACAGGGCTTGTTGCAGAGGATCCCTAACTTTTAGCTCCCATTTTTCATTTTTTGCCAGGGTTTTCCTGACTCTGATGGTTCCCTGGGCACTGCTAATCAGTCCCAGGGCCTGTGCGCTGTATAAAATGAGTATGCAAATTAGGCTAATTATAATCGGCCATGTCAACCTACCTAAAAGTCCCTAGTATATGGTAGGACATGTACGTTTAGGGACCCCAGCATAGGTAGTGCCCTCAAATGTGCACATCCGAGGTGCCCAGGTTCTTTTTAAAGGCAGGTCTGCCTTGCTGGCTGCTTTTAAATTAAAGTTATATGCAAATTTGACTTTGGAATTAAAAGTACTTCCAAAGTCTTAAACTACCTTATTTTTACATATAAGCCACCTCTAAGGTGTGTCCTATGTGTCCCTAGGGTTGGGTGCCATGCATCTATAAGCAGGGAGCTTATACAAATCATTTTATAAGCCCTAGTGAGGTAAAATAGCCAAATTTGTTTTCCCTCACTGTAGTGAATGGCCTCCATAGGCTAAAATGGGGAGACTTCATTTTAATTTGGAATTAACAAAGTCCCCTCAAGTGTCAGATATCTTGAGTTTGGTATCATAGTAATTTTTATAATAAATCCCACAACTTGCAATTATTGGAGTTAATATAAGTAGTTCAGGTAAAGAGTTTTAAAACTCTACCTTAAAGTTGGCAAATTCAGCTCTGTAGTGCCCTTCTCTGATTGGCCAGCCTCTGGCAGCCTGGCCAGGCTGCCTTGATGAGGTGTGAAGTGGCCTGGGCTGACCACAAAGCATGTGCCTGGGGGAGGAGTTCTGCCTCAGCAGATGGTGAAGCAGGATGGAGGAGAGCGGCCAAACTGCTCTTTAAAGGCAGGGAAGGACATGTGGAGCAGCTCACCATCTCCCTCACATCCTGCAGCCCCAGATCATTAGGTGTCCTCTTGATTAGATTAGGAGAGGGCAGGAGAGGGGTGTGTTAAGGATTTTTAGCCACACCAGAGGGTGGGCTCAGCCAGATCTAGCCTCCAGAAATTACTTTCAGCCATGTTGGATTTGTGAAGAATGTTGCTTCCTGGGTTTGATTTTAGCCACACTTCACAGGAAGTGGTCATCACAGAGGGAAGGAGCCTGCCTCTGATTGGACAACAATGACTCCCCTGTTCTTCACCCAGGAGCAAGAATAAATATGCCAGAGATGCACCCACATGTCAGATCCCCACTAGGAAGAACATCAGAAGAAGAAGGACTGCCCTGCTGGACCGCTGCCCTGCACCTGGACACTGCACTCGGAAGGACTGCACCAGCGGCACACTTGGGTTTCACCACAAGAATGACTTTGTCTGGCTTCAACTGGTTCAAGGAAGCACTCCCTGTTTGTTACAGGTGAAAGATAGCTAACCAGAGTCCCCTGCATCAAATGTTGAAGAAACTGATCAGCTGACCACTGTCCAGTAGCCATTTTGGATTTTGAGCCAGGTGCATTGTGGGAGTTGAAGTCTGCACCCTCAAGGAGCACCTCAGAGCTTTTGGAACTTGGGGTGAGGTGTGGCCTCCTACAGTACCTTCAAAGCCCTTCTGGAAGAAGATCCAGAAGTTTGGAAAAGATTAGTGAACTTTTTGGGAAAAGCTCCATAGAAGGATCAACCCGCCACAGTGAGTATAGCCAGCTGACCTCAATCGTGACCTGGCCTGACTTGCAGGTTCGCCCCGTGGAGGAAAATCTCCAAACAAGTGACTAAATCCATATGTAGAAAGTTGACCAGGACTTCTCGCACAGCGTAACTGAAGAGAGCTCCAGGGACATCAGATCAAGATTCAGGTTTGGCAGAGTCGAGGATTTTCACCTCGAAAAATCATTTAATTCTGGTCTTCGTCAACGCGTATCTGAAGAAGGGCTCCAAGGAGGTCAGATCCGACTGGCGACTTCATCCCGCTGAAGAAAATCTTCAAAAAAATGACTAATTCCGAAGGTAAACTTTTGACCAAGGCCTCCTGCCTGCTGTAGCTGAGCTCCATCACGGTCAGCCTTAAACTTCGCTATACCCCAGTTGAGGTGCGACCAGATGAACAGATTGGCGTTGTTTATTTCTACGCGCTACAAAACATTTTCTTTAAAAAATCATATCTCCGGTTCCCCTTGTCCGAAAAATATAATCTATTTTTATACATTGGCGTTGGATTTTTATTGTCTTTTGTGTGTTTACTGTTTTGGGACTTTTATATGCTTTACACACTTGTCTCCAAAGTTAAGCCTTGTCGTTTGTTGCCAAGCTACCAAGGGGTGAGCTGAGTTAAATTTTTTGAGACCTAACTCGACGTAAGTGGAGGTTAGTAGCCTATTGCTAGGTGCAGGTACTTACCTGCCCTTACCAATCATCCACTTTTCAACATTGTTATTTACAAAATATAATACATTTATATTATTTAAGCATGTTGCACTCCCTGGTCCACTGTTCTCAGCTTCTATACTTTTGCACTATAAATGAAGTGTGTATAGATACTCATCCTTGAACAGAGGGGGGAAAAAGTAATAGAGGCTGTGAAAAAATCAATAACAACATAATATGTTATTTCAAATTAACATTACTATGTATGACCATCACCACAACTACTTACCAAACTCTTTACCTATACTTGTCAAATAATATAAAGTCTATTGTAGCTTCATAATATACTTAATGTGTATGAATCATACTAGTAGTTAACAAGGTGTCAAAATAAATCACCCTTGGTAGGCATCATGATGTCATAAAGGCTGGTAGTCCATTGAATAGGAGTAAAGTGTATTAGTAGTGTTATTATTGTTGTTATTTTCTATCTTTTCTTGAAACAGAAGTTTTTCTTTTTATCTTCTGTAGAAATGTATCCTAGTTCAAACTTTCTGATCTCCATTTCCAGTTTAGCAGTATCTATGTGGTTTCCTTCCAAGAGTAAGAAGATTTGAAGATTTAAAATTCCTTAGAAATTAATACACTGTATGATGTCTTATTTTGTTTTATTTAAATGCCCAGGCATGTGCTATTACATTTCTCCTGTATTAAGCTTTCTTAGTACTTTGGTACAAGGAACAGAAGGGAATAATTTGGTGATTTATAGGGAAATCTCTGCTTAAATTAAAGTTTGCTATCATTACACTCTGTCCATCCAGTTGTACTTTTTATATGGGGTAGTGTCCAAATTTAACACTTACTCCTTAATGGAAAATAACAGCTGTGCAAGTATATTTTTTTCACTAACAGATTTGTCCAGCTTTAAAATTGATAATTTCAGTTTCTAATTTAGTTCCATCTCCTATGAGTTGTTGTAGCATTAAGATGATATACTTGCCGGTTCTTCTGATGTTCAAAGTAGATAGAACGCCAGAGTTATATTTTGACAGGTATTATTTGGTAGTGCATCTTTAAACAATTTATCAAAACTGACAGTTTTACAGTCTGGTAGAGTTAGGTAGATAATTTGTTCTGAGTCTATTTCTGTTTTTGAAGAACAGAATCATTTTCACAATTGTGCTTACATGAATAACTTAGTCCAAATACTTTCTCAGTAGCTTCCATCTCCTTTTCTATCACTTGCACATCTTTTTGGGTGTTTTGAGTGAACTGTAATACACAGGATACACATCTGCAGGATCTCTAATATAGGATGCAGAGTATATTTTTGTTCTATCACTGCACAAGCATTCTAACAAGTTCAAGAGGGCAGAGCATAATCTTTTTTCCTTTATCAGTTTTAGTTCATGAACCAAAGTAGGTACAGAATAGTGCATTGAGGACTACATTAGCATAGCAGTTGACTCTAGAGATATTTGAGAACTGGTAACCTACAATTGCAATATCACTTTTATTATTCTTTTTCTCCAGTATTTCTTTCTTTTCTTTTTTCTTCTTTTCCTCAGGAATATCAGTCTGATTCTTTGCATTTGTTCATTTTGATAAGATTGTAAGCTTTTTGTAAACTGGGTGCTGTCCTAGAAGTGGAGTGTACAGGCTTCTCAAATGGTTGTACTCCTGTACAAAAGTGGAATCAGCACTGATTTTACGGCCATCAAACTCTACCAGATGTAAACCAGACAAAGTTCTAACCCAAGATAATGCTACATATGGTATACCTTCTTTGAACAAAGTGATGCCAATATTAATAAATGCTGCATCAACACTTACACCTTGAGACCTAAGTATTGTCACAACATATTGTTAACATATTTGAAACTACTTTATGTGAGCATACAGTTCTTTTACAAGTAAGAAACATGTACTAGCCCTTGCTATATTTTTACACCTTCAGAATCATCAAATTGAATTTCTAGATATTTAACCTCATGTCTGTTTGGATACAAAACAAAATCAATTAGTTTACCCAAGGCTCCATTAACTAATCCTTCTTCAACATTCAAATTACTCTGTGAAATCACACTACAGTTCTGTACAAACATGTAAACACTTTTCTCATTTTTAATTTCTAATCCTGCAGTTTTGCAAACAGACGGGCATATTTATACTCCGTTTGTGCCGGAATTGCGTCGTTTTTTTTAACGTAATTCCGACGCAAAACTAACTCCATATTTATACTTTGGCGTTAGACGCGTCTAGCGCCAAAGTCCATGGAGTTTGCGTCATTTTTTAGCGTGGACACCTACTTTGCGTTAATGAGATGCAAGGTAGGCGTTCCCGTCTAAAAAATTGACTCCGAGGCATGTGCGCCGTATTTACACTCCCGGGCAAAATTCACGCGGCGGGTAAAAAAAAATGATGTACGCCCGCTTTTGCGCCATTTTTTAGCGCCTGGAAAAGGCAGGCGTTAAGGGACCTGTGGGCTCGGAAGGAGCCCAGAGGTGCCCTCCCATGCCCCCAGGGACACCCCCTGTCACCCTTGCCCACCCCAGGAGGACACCCAAGGCTGGAGGGACCCATCCCAGGGACATTAAGGTAAGTTCAGGTAGGATTTTTTTTTTTTTTTTTTGTGGCATAGGGGGGCCTGATTTGTGCCCCCCTACATGCCACTATGCCCAATGACCATGCCCAGGGGACAAAAGTCCCCTGGGCATGGCCATTGGGCAAGGGGGCATGACTCCTGTCTTTGCTAAGACAGGAGTCATTTCTATGGGGGTTGGGAGTCGAAAAAAATGGCGCAAATCGGGTTGAGGCGAAAAATTTGCCTGTACCTGACTTGCCCCATTTTTTGGCGCCCAAGCTCCATATCCCCCCACGCCGGCGCTGCCTGGTGTACGTCGTTTTTTTCACGCACACCAGGCAGCGCCGGCGGCTAACTCCGGCTAACGTCATTGAATAAATACGGCGCCCGCATGGCGCTTCAGAATGGCGTTAGCCGGTGCTAATTTTTTTGACGCAAAACTGCGTTAGCGCATTTTTGCGTCAAAAAGTATAAACATGGCCCAGACTTTCCCAAAGAGTTTTTTTATTCAACAGTATTATCACTTCTTGATGTTCCATTGTATTAATTGAAGTGATTTCCAATGTTTGTTCTTTCTCTAGTTGTAGTAATTCTTCATTGAAAAGGGTACATTCTTTAAGAGTAGGCATTAGACACATGTTGGATTTTCCTTCTTGAATTAATTCAAACATTACCTGTGTTGCAGATATTTGTGAAGGAAATATCTTCTTTATAAGTCAGGTTTCCAAGCAATGTTTACCTTCTTTTGACAGTAGGTAGTCCTACTCTGATATCCTTTATAATATTTTCATATTGCATTTCAGATGCTTGAGACATGTTTCTAATTAGTTCTTTGTAATGGAAATTCAACCAAATGTTGGCATTTCCAAAACTTCCTAAAGAATTATGAGAATTATTAGTTTCTTCATGTAAGAGTGTTTTGAATACAGGCCGTGCTTTCACTGGGGTAAGTTGTACCAAATCACCAAAAACAATTACATGTTTTCCACCAAAAAGGACATCATAATCTGTCTTCAATATCTTAAATGTACAAAGGTGACCATTACGTTTGAGTCCATGCTCACCTCATCAATGATTAAAGGTTTAAATGTCTTCAAAACTCTGGAAATGCTGTGAAAAGCTTCTCCAGATAACTTCCGGTACTCCAGTTTATTATTGTGTTCAACAGGCAGAATAAGTAGATAATGTAAGATAATTCCTTTGATATAGTGTGTAGCCCATCCAGTAGGAGACATTACTCTACATGATAAAATGGAATCTATAGTCTTATGCAAATAGGTGGTGAGAACTTGTATTAAAAACGTGCCATTTTGTCTGCTTACATACACAAGAAATGGCTTAAACATGAACATTTACATTGATTATTTTCATAGAGGAATCCTGTCCTATTTGTTTCTTTAAATTCCATGCATATTTCTTTCTGCTCTTCATTGAGATGTTCTACTAACTGTTCCAAGTCAAAATTTTCTTCTCTTGCTTGTTGTGTTGCTGTCTTACTTCATTCATAGCTATGGCAGCTTCATTTTTGATTATTGGCTGTCCAAGGGGATCTTGACTGAGAGGTCCACAGCTCTGGCTGCTTTGTGAGCTATATTTTGCTATGTCAGTAGCAAATGCCTGCTCTTATTCAATTTCTTCATTCAACATTCTGAGCTAGTTCGGAAATACTGGACACTGAATGCTGTCTTATACAGCATGGAAAGCTTCTTCATAGGAGTCACATTGTACAAGTAAATCTGTTTCAGAACACCAAGGTTTGAATAGCTGGTGAAGTGCTAAGTAGAAAAAATACTTTTCTCAGCAGTTTGGCAGGTAAATGTTCTATGGTTTATTAAGTTACCTTTTGGATGCCAAACCAAACAACCAAAGCACCCAGCTACACCATATTTTAATTCATAAATGTTTTTTGAAACATTTTATTTGTACCTATAGTGCTGCAGGACATCATAAAGACACATATGTTATAGCTATGGACTTGTCCTTAGATAGTAAGCATATTTGTTTTTACAATATCTGAAGTGTCTGGGTCAAACTCTGCTAAGTAATGAATTTCTGGATACAAGTTCAAGACTCTGTTTGGCATGTTGGCAAGGCCTAGTCTAACCCAAACGGTTGCTCTAAACTTTGAGAACAAACTAACTGAACTTAATCTATCAAAGCCCTCATAAGAGCTTATCTCTCCATGTAAGATAATTTTCAAGCTGAAATTGTATAATTTGTTTCAATATCATTTTTTTCTGCAGAAATCTTCTCCCATGTTTCCTTCATCTCAGTTTTTTCTCATTTTGTAATGTATGAAGTGACATAGCAACAGCAATGGAATTGTCAGCAACAAACTGAACATCTATGTTTGCATTCCATAATTGTAGGATCACAGGATTATCATTGTTAATATATTTGGAGGCTTTTAATCTTTTTAGATTGCGTGTATTTTTTGGTGATTTTCTTGACAATGTGTGCCTCACAGCAGATAAGAAGCTGTTGACTCTTCCTTTTTGAAATGATAGAACTTGGAAATCCAAAACGACACCTTGGTTAAAAGTTTCCTTTAGATCTTTATCTTCGTTGGCAAAAATTGCTACAGTGCTTTTTTTTCTACTCAACTGGAATACTACACATAACATACTGCTCCATTGAAGACAGTACACACTCATTGGTGTCAGTGCCAAATTGTGGTGCATCCTTAAGCCATAAGAACGTGTGTATATATGGGGAGCACTTCCTGCCTGGTATTCTTTTCTATAAATAAATCTGTGGCTTCTACTAGAGGAGAATTTGTTTTATTGCATATAAAACTCATTATGGCTTGAAACTTATAATTGAAATGCCTACATACATTTGCAAGATCCAAAGCACAAAGTTCTCCTGCTGTCTTTAAATGGATATCCTTAATGTTAGAGGTTGCTTCTGTTAGAAATTGTAGCAAATCATCCCATGCGTACTCTTCACAACTAAGTGTTTGAAACCAAGTAGGTGGACCTAAGTTGCGGATCATACATTTAAGTTGTCAATGCTAATGATACCAGTATTCATGAGTCCCTCGTAGACATGCCATTAAATTAATTAAGTTGTTCTCTCGATTTTCAGCTTTCCCTTGTATTTTATCCACAAACTCCCTTGCAGAAAGATTTTGCAGATTGGACACTGTCTTAAGAATGTGGTTCACAGCATAAGAGAGTCCAACAAGTCCCTTTCAAATAACAGATGGAATATTTATGGAATAGATTGTCGAAACCTAGGGTCCTCTGAATATAGTCTTGTTGACCTAGATCCAGATGCTAGTATTTCTATGGGTCTCTCATCGTAGTGCCCACCTTCTCCTGTGAGAAATAGCTGTGGAAAACAATGAGCCTCTAAAATGTTTCCAGGCACTCTCTGGAGCTCTTTTAGCTTGATTTATTTGAGACAGATCAATAGCGTCCACAATAACTTATTTTGAATGTAGTGGATGAATACTATAGTGCTCATATATTTCTTCTGATTTCTGCTAATCCACATTCTCTATTTGTCCAATTAATGACAGTGCTTCATCATCGGTACAACTTCCTTCTCCAGTGATATTCACATGTTTGTAAAAAACATTATTTACTTTCAAGTATATTGTTGCTTTTTTTTACGTTATTCACATCCAGTCATTCTTGCCAGATTTTATTACTTTTCGTAGGTGTTACATTTACTAGAATAATCGGTAGTTCATATGTATCTTGTTCAACAGTATACATTTTTTTTTTAATATACAACTCTTCCTTTAAGTCCTTTCTGTAGTTCTTTTGGTGACAGTTTCCTTGTTTGTGGCTCCATTGAAATAATTGCTTCTAATGAGTGGACAGTTTGTACTAGAATCGATTCATACACATTTAATTCATTAAGTTATTATGGAATTGGTACTGACTCTAATCAATTATGAATTGCTCTAGTTGGCTTTATATCATTCGCCATTTTGTTATAGTAATACTAACATATTGTTTCTTTTGAGATACACACTAAGGGGGTCATTCTGACCCCGGCCGGCGGCGGAAGCCGCCGGCCTGGCGGGGACCGCCAGAATACCGCTGCGCGTAATAAGACCGCTGCGGCTATTCTGGGTTTCCCGCTGGGCTGGCGGGCGACCGCCAGAATGCCGCCCGCCAGCCCAGCGGGAAACACCCTTCCATGAGGATGCCGGCTCCGAATGGAGCCGGCGGAGTGGAAGGGGTGCGACGGGTGCAGTTGCACCCGTCGCAATTTTCAGTGTCTGCATGGCAGACACTGAAAATCTTTGTGGGGCCCTGTTACGGGGGCCCCACGACACCCCATACCGCCATTCTGTTCCCTGCGGCCAAAACCACCAGGAACAGGACGGCGGTATGGGGGTCGGAATCCGCATGGCGGGCAGCGGGAAACCGGCGGTACACCGCCGGTTTTCAGTTTCTGACCGCGGCTGTACCGCCGTAGTCAGAATGCCCATGGGAGCACCGCCAGCCTGTTGGCGGTGCTCCCGCGGTCGTTGGCCCTGGCGGATTTTACCGCCAGGGTCAGAATGACCCCCTAAATCCCTTCAACTCATCATTGCTGTTTTCTTCAGTTTTGGAAAATGCACCTACATTACAAGTTTAGTTTTTGTAAAGAGTACAGAGCCAACAGATGCATACATACTCAGGTTTCTCAGAACACAATGCATTGAACTTTCCTATCTCCTGTGTACAGTTTTCAGTACGTATCTGTCTAATCACTTCTTCTACCGTTCTCAACATTTCCTCATTTTCTCTCTTGTCTTCTTCAGGGCCAGAGAAAATAAATTGAATCATTTCTGAAACTTTCTCAATCTCTGCCATACTACCATGTAACAGAGCTCTATTCAAATCTCCTAAACATAAAGCTGGACTTTTTACAAAATAAAGTCTCATAACTAGATTGCACATTTTTTAATAATGCACAGCTAGTATTCTAAAGTGTTGAAAAGTACTTTTGTGTACTTTTTTTGAAAGACATTGTAAGTGACCTTGTAAGTTTATGTATTTTCTAACTTTGCATGGATCTAATTCTCGAAGCATCTTAATATTCTGTTTTCAAACTCCTCCATGAAAATTCTATTGGAAACCTTTTCAATATATCAACTGATTCCTGACGGACAGTCTAGATACTGCTACACTTTCACTTGTACACAGGGTCTTGCTTACGCCTACTTTGTACTTCTTCAGCTATCACTTGTTCTACAGTCCTAGGAACCAACTGTTCTTTTTCTATTGGACTGCCATCCTTCACTTCATAGCAACAGCCACTTGTGTCAACTGCACTAATGAGTTTTCTTGCAAGTAGCTCTCTACAATCTCTATGCTAGATGTGTGAATCCATTCACCTTTAAAAACTTTACAAAAATGTGTTTTGTTTATTAGCCTTTTCCTTAATGTTCTTTTCCTCATGGAGAGTGCTGTTTTGTCTAGTGTCCTCATTCTGTTTAATATTAGGATAAACATTTTCATTTTCAAAACACATGTTTTGTCCACTATAATCTCAATAAGTTGCTTCTGCTTAACTATATCACTTCACTTTCTGTAGTCCTTTATCATTTTTAGCACATTTTGTATTACTCTAGTTGGAAACATTTTTGCTCTTATGTTTTGGTCTCCAAGTCAAATCCTTCCATTGTCGATTACATTTTCTTCTTTTGCTAACATGTAAACCTGCCTTGTTGTCATTTAATTTACAAGTCCTCGTCTCATTTGACATGTTTTTTCAATTTGTAATTTTCAACATACTTTCTTCTAGAAAGTCCTTAGTGCTCTTACTAGCTGTTCTTCTTTTCTTGTCACCATTCTGCACCTTATCTGTCTTTTTACTGTCAGTTTTAATTAGCTGGTATTGTTTCCTCTGTTTCTTTCTTCTTTGTGTCTTATCAGGAATTAGGATTTTTCCTTTTTCAGTACAAGTGGACATCTGCAAATGAACTCAATAAAATACATTTAGCTCTATCTATATACCACTTCCTATTTCCTTTTGTTTTTAGCTATACACATTGCATTATTGGTCAATTACTACAAGTATAAGTAAACATAACACTCTGTAATTCCATATCTAAGTCAGTTAAACTTAGAAGGACATGTTTCATCTTTTAAATATAAAGCTTCCTGGTCTATGTCCTACATACAGCGTACTTGGCAAGTGAACTTTAACCACTAACATGACACTTTAAGGACTGATGAGCAGCCTTTCTAATGGCAACTTCAGCAGACATTAAAGATGCATACTATACTGCAGTGGTAGGCCATATTTAAATAAATAGTTATCTTTATGTGTGAGTAGGTTGTGGCTACATATCTGAGTATGAGTCATTTTATGAGTGTGCCAACAGATGTTTAAGTAATTATGGTAGCCACAGACGTATGTAACAGGGTGTGCAACTGGCCCCAATACTAATGGGTTGAAAAGTGCTGCCAGCGTGTCTGCATGGATGCATAAGCATCTCTTGCAGTGTCTGACTGGATGTGTTAGTGGCTCTATCATTTTGTTATTAGCTATATGAGTTGCAGTATGAATTGGACACTGCATTTATAAGTGAGCATAAGACTCTGTAACTGCACATCTAACTCAGTGAAACTTAGAAGGACATGTTTTATCTTTTAAATATGAAGCTCCCTGCTCTATACAATTCTTACAGCCTACCTGAGAACTGAACATTCACCACTAAAATGACAATTTAAGGACTAGTAGGCAGCCTTTCTAATGGCAAGTGTAGCTGAGAGTAAAACTGCATATCCACGGTCTACCGTAGCGTACTTGTGTGGCTAGCTGAGCAGGTTTTGTTAGTATTTGGTACTTATCTGACTGAGTGTCTCTGTAGCCCTATGACAATCCCACCAGACATTTAAGTATATATGTGAGCAAATGAGCATGTAACTGTGGTCGCAACTGCTGGCAATACTTCTGGATACATGACTTCTATCTTGGTGTATGCATGAATGTATAATTAGCCCTCTCACCACCTTATTCGCTGCATGACACTGATTGCCTAAGTGAAGGGTAACTTATTTGTACTAAAAGTACACTTTAAAGCTTGACAAATGGAATATTAATGGCAACTGAGGATACCAGTAAAATTGCACACTCACACTCTGTAGTAGTAGCCTCAAGCCATGTTTAAAAGAGGACCTGTCTGAAAAGGTGACTAGTTTGTATTGGTACCATAGTACATATTTGAGTTAGTGTATGAGTCTGTATATGACAGTACAAGCACATGTTTAATGGAATATGATAGTATTTCACTGACTCTCTTAATAAGTCTATGTGTAAATATGTTTGTAATTGTCTCTAGGAATAGCTAACTGGCTGTGTTGGTGACTACAGTATAATGTAAGTGCGTGTGTGCAGCTGGCTCTGATACTGCTGGTTACATAGTAACTGACTGAGTATGTGCATGAGTTTATAAGCAGGCATCTCGCTTTCAGACAGGCTGTGTCAGTGGTTCTATCCTTTTGTTATTAGCTATATGAGTTGCAGTATGACATCAACACTACATGTGTAAGTTAGCATAGAAGTCTGCAAGTGCATGTCTAACTCAGTGAAAGTCAAAAACACCTATTTTATTGTTTAACTACAATGCTCCTTACTGTATGGGCTACACCCTACCTGAGTACTCAACTTTCAGAAGTAAGACAACAGTTTAGGATTAACAATCAGCCTTTGCAAATGCAAGTCCTCCTGACAGTAAATCTACATACTCAGGCTGTAGAGTAGTATAGTAGGCCTGAGCCATATTTAAAGCCGTACTTGTGTGGATGAATGAGTAGGTTGTGTCAGTATTCAGTACATATGTGACTGACTGTATCAGTTCCTATACTGGTTTCCCACCAAATCTCTAAGTAAATATTATGAGTACAGAGGTATTTAAGTGTGTGTGCAACTGACTGAAATACTATTGGAAACACAACTGCTCCCTGCGTGTGTGTATAAATCTGTAAGCAGTATTCTCACAGCCTTTCTAGGTGTATCAGTGGCTCTATCCTTTTCTTAATAGATGTATGAGTTGCAATATGGGTGAGAGAATATGAGTCTCCAAGTGCATCTTCAACTCAGTGAAACTTATAAGGACATGTTTAATGTTTTAACCACAAAGCACTGCACTCTATTACCTATCTACCTAAAGAATAGCTGAGTGCTCAATTTACTGTACTAAAACCAAACTTTCAGAGTTCTCAAGCAGCCTTTCTGATGCGTACCCAAGGTGACAATAAAAGTGCAAACTTTCAGTCTCCACCAGTTGGCCACAACAATGTTTAAGGATATGTCTCTATTTAGCTACATATCTGTTTGACTGTATCAGTAGGTCTATGAGTGTCCCGTTAGATGTTTAAGTAAGTATAGTGAGTACAGGACTATATCATTTTGTATGTATGTTTCTCCAATACTGATAAACCAGAAATACTATCTAACTGCACGCATGGTTGTGCAATCAGCCCTGTAAGTATCTAAATGTTATGTAAGTGGCTCCATCCATACGGTAATAGCAATATGAGGTCCAGTGTCTATCTCAGAGTTAATACGTTTGTGACCATAATACTCTCCAGCGCCACATATAACTCAGTTAAACTTAAAACAACATGTTCTAACAATAGACTACCATACTATATGGCCTACCTTTGGTCTACCGTAGTTTTTCCTTTTCTGTGGTTAGAATGAAGTGTAATCTTTCTTTAATGGTTATTACACCTGTGTTTATTTTTAGCATATAGATATTATTTATATTCCTTTTTAGTGCTGATTAACATACTACTCACTCTTGTAATATACTATTATTCCTCTAGTAAAACATTTTAATTTAAAATATATTATACTACACATACTTGTTAAGTATCTTTATTGCTCTGTATGTTCATCTATCAGTATTAGTTTCAATTTCTTCTCACTTAAAATACACACAAAAACAAGCAGAAGAATGGTACACCACTCTCAATCAAATGAACCATTAATGGCAACCTTTTCCAACTTTGGTTTCTATGTTACTCAATTTCAAAGCCAATCAAAATCTCTCTTTCACATGTAACTTATGGTATGAAATCTTCTGAATGGATATCATAGCTAACCCTTTTCAACACTCCTCAAATGTTAGCTCAATTCATACCAGTTTTTGCCGGATCCTCAGTGGGGCTCAGCATGGCCCCCTGTGTAACTTTGGTGTTGGATCCATGCGGGAGAGTGACATTTATTTTTGGTATTTAATATAAAAAATGCTATAAATAGTACTGCTTGAATAAACAAATCTATTCTCACCTAAACATTCTATCAAGCACTTTTTTCAAGTGGAATTCTAACTACCAATTCACAGTCGTTTTTATACCCTTCCCCCATGCTCCTCTAGCTGTGCTACTATGATAGCGTAGTTTGCAACATTTCTCTTACAGCAGTAGGTCACAAATTCGTAACAGTTTCTACACCAGTTTAAGCACCATGCTTAATTTTAAATGAAAAATATCAGGTGTGGTTGATTTTTTCAAGTAATACACAGATCACAAACAATGACAGCTTTTTCTGCTTTCTCAAAAGCCAAATCTATTCTCTTTTCTCATAATATCACTACCTACCTTTATGTATTAACATACACAGAACAACTAATAAAAACTGTTGTTTCAACTTTTCACTAATACCCTGCATTTTATTTGAACACAGCCTCATAGTCTCTGGATGTGAGAGTATGAGAGTAATTAACTGTGAGAGTGTGTGTGAGAGGCTGTCTTAGGGTACAAGAGTGGGTGTGAAAGTATATGTGTGGAGGAAATAGTGGTTGTGAAAGACTGCGTCTGAGTGTGACAGCTTGACTCTGAGCATCAGAATGCATGTGAGACTGTCTCTATTGATCTGAGAGTGTTTGTGAGACTTTCTGCATCAGTGTGAAAGTGGATGTGAGAGTGTCTCTGTTGGTGCAAAAGTGGGTATCAGAGTCTCTGGATGTGAGACTGGGTGTGTTGGTGGGAGAGTGGGTGTGAGAGTGTCTTTTTTGATGTGATTGTGAATGTCAGAGTTTCTGTCGTAGTGTGAGAGTAAGTGTAAGAGTGCTTGTCGGGGTGTGAGAATGGGTGTGAGGGTGTCTATCTTAGTGCTTGAATGGATGTAATAGTGTCTGGGTGTCAGAGTGGGTGTGAGAGTTTCTTTTTACATGTGAGAGTGTCTTAGTGTGACGGTCAGTCTAATACTGTCTGCCTGGGTGTGATAGTGGGTGTGAGAATGTGTTGGTATGAGAGTGGTAGTGACAGTGTCTATCTTGCTGTGAGAGTATCTCGGTTGATGTGCAAGTAGGTGTGAGAGTGTCTCTCTGGATGTGAGAGTGGGTGCAAGAGTGTCTGTCTTGATGCAAGAGAGGGTGTGAGAGTGTATATTTGTGTGAAAGTGAGAATTAAAGTGTCTGTCTGAATGTGAGGGTGGGTCTGAGAGTGTCTGGCTTGGTGTGACAGAGGGTGTGAGGGTGTCTGTGTGTGGGAGTGAGTGTCTGAGTGTTTCTTTAGGTCTGAGAGGGAAAGTGACAGAGTGTTTTTTACTGTGACATTGGGTGTGAGAGTGTCTCTGTTGGTGTGACAGTGTCTGTCTGGATGTGAGAGTGGATATGAGAGTGTATCTCTTACTGTGAGACTGGGTGTGAGAGAATCTCTATTGTTGTGCAAATGGGTGTGAGAGTATCTCTCTGGATGTGAGAGAGGGTGTGAGGATGTCTGCCTGGGTATGGGGATGTGTGTGTTAAGTGTCTCTGTTGGTGTGACAGTGTCTGTCCTGGTGTGAAAGTGGATGTCAGAGTGTTTGTCTGGATGTGAGACTGGGTGTGAGAGTATCTGTCTTACTGAGAGAGTGGGTGTGGGAGTATCTCTGTTGATGTGCAAGTGGGTGTGAAAGTGTCTGTCTTGGTGTGAGAGAGGGTGTGAGTGTGTATGCGTGTGTGAGTGAGAGAAAGTATCTGTCTCAATGTGAAGGTGGGTGTGAGAGTATCTGTCTTCGTGTGAAAGAAGGTGTGAGTGTGGGTGAAAGTGAGCATCAGAGTGTTTCTCTGGGTGTCAGAGTGGATGTGAGAGGGTATGTCTTACTATGAGAGCGGGTGTGACAGTGTGCTGGTGTAAAAGTGGATGTGATAGTGTCTGGATGTGAGAATGGATGTGAGAGTGTCTGTCTGGGTGTGAGAGTAGGTGTAACAGGCTATGGGCCTCAGTACGACCTTGGCAGAGGGGATTACTCCGTCACAAACATGACAGATATCCTGTCCGCCGTATTATAATTTCATAAGATATAATGGAACTTGTAATACTGTGGGTGGGATATCCATCATGTTTGCAATGGAGTAATCTACTCCACCAAGATCGTAATCAGGCCCTTTGTCTTGGTGTAAGAGTGGATGTGAGAGTGTATGTATGAAGGCCTGAGTGTGTGCGCAAATATTTTATATTTTTTTCACTGTTTCCGAGATCCACGGATTCATCTACAGAGCTCAGCGTGGCCCCCTGTGTAAATCCAAAAGTGGATCAGCAGATTTCAGAAATCATCAAATAAAATACTTTTACAAATTTCTTTACAAATTATTAATTACTCAGACACATATACATCATCCTTTGAATTGCAGCCCTTATTTCAGCACTGGGGACCGTTGCCTGATAAAACAAATTATTGCCTGCAACTTCCCTGTCAGTTTGCGTCCAGCCAATCAGAAGCTATCTATCACTCGTGGATCCGCAGATCAATCTGCTGTGGCTCCACAGATCGATCCACAATGGATCCTCCGAGAATCTGCAGCCCTATATATCTATATTTTTTGGCCTTATGTATCTCTAACACTATTGAACGGATTTACAACAAAGAAGCACATTTTCTGGACCAAGAGCTAGCTTTCTGCCGAATGCGGTGTAATTCCATCCGGTGGTTTAGGCTGCAGTCATGTTCAAAGTTTTGAAAAGCTCCATTGACTTAAAATAGGGAAAATGTGTTTGAGAACCTCCCTTTTTCTCAGCCCTTGCTTCACGGATCACTCCAAAACTTTCAAAACAGGCACTGAACAAAGCATAAGTATTGAAACATTTGTGACGATTCATCAAGTGGGGCCAAAGTTATTGGTAAAAAACAATGGTCCGTCCATGGTATACAAAGTCCTAACTATAACTACCTAGTTGCGAGCGACACTAGGTTCCAGCCAACCTCGCGGCAGGCTACAGCAGGGTAGTGACTCCCCTCAAATCAAACTCCAGAATGCTTCCACTTGGTGTTTTCCTATAATGTAGTCTTGCCAAAACGATCAGTCACGACCACACTTCACTCAGGTGCATCATTATTTATTTTTCGTTGGTGACACAGCAAGTAAACGCAATGTGTTTCAGAGATCGCCTCTCCTTGATCACGAGTAGTTTTCTCCCTTGTGTAACTTGCTTTATAAATACCTGTAGTGCTCTTGTGACCTTAAACATAAAAAATGGACTGCTTATTGCAGAAGGGCGTCTCATAGCCTATATGTGCAGCCATATTTGCCTATACAGAAATGCGGTACTACAGTTTTTTACCAATCATAATTCATACATCATCATCCTTCCCTTCTCCAAAGGTAACTCAAATTTAGAATTTTAAAGTAAACAAATCGTGAATCTTAATTTCCAAACAATTCTACCAAATGGTTGGTTCACAAAGGCAATCTTACTCAGACATCATTTTAATTACAATAGCTCCCTGTATTACTCGACGAGTAGAATTGTCCCCAAGTCAATTAAATAATTTCTTAACCATGCTTTTGAACTTTATCTCCTGCTATTCACCTATAATCTGGTTCTAGTGGGCAAACGTTCAGGCTACCAATTCCAACTTTCATATTTCTAAAAAACACACACAATTTGATTCCAATAATACATGCATTTTGCTATGTTCACAAAAAAAGATACACTAGCTCTTTTGCATAGATGACGTCTATCCTCATAAGAAATGCCTATTTTCTGCTGAGTTGGGACTGTCTTGCAGTCCGTTGAGTTCCAACAAGAAAAAGTGAAAACTGCATCATATATCTAATTTACATCACATTAAAAGAATGTAAAGCCCAGTCATTTCAGTTACCTTCATCTTTTGTACATTATTACTAGGATAATAGTTAGCTGAAATGTATTTCCAATTCATCAACAAGATTCAAACCAATTTGATACAGCATTTTATAATCAATTTTACTCTAATGTTCGCTATTCCAACGTCCTGTTACCACCTCTTTCATTCAGGGGAATTTTATCCAAACTCATAAACTGTAACAGGTCAACCTTCCTCTCATGAAACAGTTTAAAATGATATGCCACAGGGTATGTTTTACCCTCATGAAGTGTAGCCCTCATTTGTTACAATACTTGTTTCTTAACCCCATGTATAGTGCTACCCACATAATATTTGTTACAGGGACATCCAAGGGCATAGGTACTGAAGTCTGAATTACTGGTCAGATGTTTATGTAAAAAGCTTT
Organism: Pleurodeles waltl; assembly: GCF_031143425.1. Lineage (NCBI taxonomy): Eukaryota > Metazoa > Chordata > Amphibia > Caudata > Salamandridae > Pleurodeles > Pleurodeles waltl. Next base: position 792,452,445 of record NC_090445.1, read on the forward strand.
GGGTGTTGTCTGGAAATCCACCTTATTGCAATTTTTATAGTTAACTGTAAGGAAATGCCTTCCTTGGCAGGGTTAACCCCTGACTTTTTACCTTTTGTTGATGCAAGTTATGATTGAAAGTATGCTGGGACCCTGCTAACCAGGCCCCAGCACCAGTGTTCTTTCCCTAAACTGTACCTTTGTTCCCACAATTGTGACAGCACTGGCAGACAGATAAGTCCCTTGTAAATGGTACCCCTAGTACTAAGGGCCCTGTTGCCAGGGAAGCTCTCTAAGGGCTGCAGCATGTCTTATGCCACTCTGGGGACCCCTCAATCAGCACCTGCACACTGACTCACAGCTTGTGTGTGCTGGTGGCGAGAAAACTACATGACACTGCCCTCAGAGTGCCATGCCCACCTTCCACTGCCTGTGGCATAGGTAAGTCAACCCTCTAGCAGGCCTTACATCCCTAAGGCAGGGTGCACTATACCACAGGTGAGAGCATAAGAGCATGAGCAAAATGCCCCTGCAGTGTCTAATCAAAACCTTAGACATTGTAAGTGCAGGGTAGCCATAAAGAGTATGTGGTCTGGAAGTCTGTAAATTACGAACTGCACAGTTCCATAATGGCTACACTGAAATCTGGGAAGTTTGGTATCAAACTTCTCAGCACAATAAATACACACTGATGTCAGAGTGGGATTTATTGTAAAAAATACCCAGAGGGCATCTTAGAGATTCCCCCTGAATACCAGTCCGACTCAGAGTGCTAGGCTGACCAGTTTCTGCCAGCCTGCCACAACCAGACGAGTTTCTGGCCATATGGGGTGAGTGCCTTTGTTACTCTGTGGCCAGGAACAAAGCCTGTACTGGGTGGGGGTGCTTCTCACCTCCCCCTGCAGGAACTGTAACACCTGGCAGTGAGCCTCAAAGGCTCATGCCTTTTGTTACAGCACCCCAGGGCATCCCAGCTAGTGGAGATGCCTGCCCTTTCAGCCACTGCCCCCACTTTTGGCGGCAAGGCTGGAGGAGATAATGAGGAAAACAAGGAGGGGCAGCCCCTAAGGTGCCCTGAGCTGAGGTGACTCCTGCCTTTAGAAATCTTCCATCTTGAGTTTGGAGGATTCCCCTAATAGGAATAGGGATGTGCCCCCTCCCCTCAGGGAGGAAGCACAAAGAGGGTGGAGCCACCCTCCAAGACAGTAGCCTTTGGCTACTGCCCCCAGACCTAAACACACCCCTAAATTTACTATTTAGGGGCGACCCCAAACCCAGGAAATCAGATTCCTGCAACCTGAAGAACTGACTTCGCCCCAGGCCTACCATCCTGTCTTCAGTCTCAGGACCTGCACAGCGAGGCATCCGACAGGGACCAGTGACCTCTGAGGACTGAGAGGACTGCCCTGAACCCAAAGGACCAAGAAACTCCAGAGAACGGCGGCACTTGCAATAACTTTGCAAGAACTCTCTTTTCCCGCCGGAAGAGTGAAAATTCACGGTCTGCACCCCACACCCCGAGCTAGAGCTCTAGAGAACTAATACCTTAGAGAGGACTCCCAGGTGACTATGATGATGTGAGTAATCTGAGTCGACCCATCTGGACCCCCACAGCAACGCCTGCAGGGAGGTTCCAGACCCGACGCCCGGACCAAGCACTGCACACGCAGCCCCCAGGACCAAGAGGAACCACTTTCCAGTTCAGGAGTGACCAGCAGGCGGCCCTCTTCCTAGCCCAGTCGGTGGCTGGCCCGAGAAGCCCCCCTGTGCCCTGCCTGTACCACCTAAGTGACCCCCGGGTCCCTCCAGTGCTTTCAACAGCAAACCCCACGCCTACTTTTCACACTGCACCTGGCCGCCCCTGTGCCGCTGAGGGTGTGTTTTGTGTGCCTGTTTGTGTCCCCCCCAGTGCTCTACAAAAACCTCCTGGTCTGCTCCCAAGGACACTGGTACTTACCTGCTTGCAGACTGGAACCAGAGCACCCCTGTTCTCCATAGGCACCTCTGTGTTTTGGGCTCTCATTTGACCTCCTTACCTGACCAGCCCTGTGTTGCTGGTGCGGTAACTATGGGGTTGCCTTGAACCCCCAACTGTGGGCTGCCTATGCCCAGGAGACTGACTGTGTAAGTGCTTCACTTACCTGAGAAACCTAACCAAACTTACCTCCCGCAGGAACTGGTGATTTTTACACAGTGTCCACTTTTATAATAGCTTATTGCCATTGTAACCTAAACTGTGTGTACTACTGTTTTAAATCAAAGTTCTATACTTACCTGTGTGAAGTACCTTGCATTTTATGTACTTACCTCAAATCTTAAATCTTGTTGTTCTAAAATAAATTAAGAAAATATATTTTTCTACATAAAAACTATTAGCCTTGAGTTAAGTCTTTGAGTGTGTGTTCTTCATTTATTGTCTGTGTTTGTACAACAAATGCTTAACACTACCCTCTGATGAGCCTACTGCTCGACCACACTACAACAAAATAGAGCATTAGTATTATCTACTTTTGCCACTATCAACCTCTAAGGGGAACCCTTGGACTCTGTGCACACTATCTCTCACTTTGTGATAGTATATACAGAGCAAACTTCCTACATTAACCGCCTTTCATTTCCAATAGATATAAAATCCCTAAATAGGTGTCTTTTGTAACTGGTTGTGGCACTAGACTCTAGCTCAAAGTGTCTTTTAATGAGGGTCTCTTTCTGAAAGTGACCTTCAGATGATCTTCTAAACTTTTGGAAAGAGTTTTATCAGTTTTAGTACAGGCCAGTATTTTTGAAGAATCTTTTTCACTTCCCTTGCCTAACAATTATGTGATGTAACAATGTGATGTGTTGTCATTTAATCCTTTTCTGGGTACTAGCTGATCATCCCTTTTATCCAATCTGACACTCTCGAGGCCTTTCCTAATATTAACTATAAAATAACTTATTTCTTTGAACCTTTGGATCATGACTTCAACTTCTGATTCTACGGTGGTATCTGAGCTACACTTACATCTAGCCCTTATCAATTCTCCATATGGGATACTGTTAATTAGACTTCTTGTATTTCTTTCTATATGGCCCACTTTCCACTCTTCTGTTTACTACTGAAATTTGTATGTTCAAAAATGTAGTCCGTTTAGTATCCTTCTGACAGAATTTTTTAAAAATCAGATCATTGTCATTCAGAATATTTACACATTTTTGGGCTGACTCAGTACCACCTTTCCAAATTCAAAATATGTCATCAATATGGTGGACCCAGAGGACTACATGTTCGTCCATAAGACTGATATTCCCGGCAACTTACTCGTCCCACCAGCTAAGGTACAATCCTGCATGGCTGGGGCTGAAGCAAGTGCCCATCACAGTCCGCTGGTCTGATGATAGATCTCTTTATTGAAACGGAAAAGATTTTAGTTAGGCATATACTGATCATATGTAAGAACATTTCTGTGTGCTTCAAATAAGTAGGAGACCTTACTCTGAGGAAATGTTTAACAGCGTTTATACCCAGATTTATATATATAACCTGCTGGTGGTCAACAGTAGGTAGTTATAGTAGGGACCTTGCTTACATAGAAAAAACTATTTTTTTTTTACTTGCCTATATCTTTCACATTACTTGACAAATCATCACACATGTTTCAATAAAAGTGCTCTCTAGGGTCATGTTGTGCATGGAAACTTTCAGTATGATCTGTCAAGTGGGGGCTGAGAAAAAAGGGTGGTGTCAAAAAAGTGTGTTTCACATGTTAATTCCCATAGACTCCCAAGACATGCCTGCAGCCTGAACCGCTGGATGGAATTACACCAAATTTGCCAGAAAGGTAGTGTTTGATCCACAGATGAGCCTTTTTCATTTGATATAAATCCATTCAGTAGTTTAGGAGAAATTAAAGGAAATCTAAATTTGTATAGCTGGGCAGAGCCTAAGCACAGCTCACATGGTGAGATCTGATTGGCTGTAAGCACTTTAACCAGGAAGTGTTGGCAGTCATCCTGGGTCCAATATACATGTAGCATCCCATTGAAATGCATTGTAGTGAACAATAGGTTTTAAGGGTCACAAAAAGAAAAACTTATAAAGGGTGATAATAACTTTTAGTTACAATATAAATCTTTTGTTGATGGTACCATACTAAATTTTAGGAATTGTGGTGTGTTCTAAGATGATTTTGCCATGCTGGGATTTCATGAACCATGTTTGAGAAAAACTGTTTTCTCATGATTTTCCCATAGAGGTGATGGAAGGTGCTTCAGAAGCTAAAATGACAGTTTTGGATGGGTATGGTTTTTGGGTGGCATGGGAATTTTCTGTGCTGACGGCCACCAATATACTGTAACCGTGGCGGTATTCCGCTACCTGTATTATGACCCACACAGAGAAATCCGCCGCAATACAGACACCCACACAAGTCCGCCAGATCAAAGGCCAGTGATAAACTGGCGATAGCCTAACCCACACCGTTACGCCAACAGGAATATGCCCACAGTATCACGAATCACCACAGCAGTCTCTCAATCGCGTTAAACTATTGGCGGTACATACCGACGAGCTCAAAATACACACACATTTACAAAACACCACCACATTGGACATTTCAAACTACACACACCTGACACACATACACACACCACACCCACACACTCACACTGCTATAAGACACCCACCCACATTACCCACATTACCCACAACCCATTCAATGAAAAAAAATGATTGCCTACACAGAGAGACACAAGCCAGGAGCACCCACTCAATCAGAGACACACAACACCATCACCCATACACCATCCACGCACCTCACAGCATACATCCCAACACATTACCCCAACACATCACCCCGCCCATCACCCCACACATCCTCATACATATCACACACACCACATCCATGGCACCCCAAAGACACCCCAGGTTTTCTGAGGAGGAGCTAAGGGTCATGGTGGTGGAAATCATCAGGGTAGAGCCACAGCTATTCGGATCACAGGTGCAGCAGATGTCCATTGCAAGGAAGATGGAGCTATGACGGAGAATCGTGGACAGGGTCAATGCCATGGGACAGCACCCCAGAACAAGGGATGACATCAGAAAGAGGTGGAACGACCTACGGGGGAAGGTGCATTCCCTGGTTGCAAGATACCAGGTAGCTGTACAGAGGACTGGCAGTGGACCCCCACCTCCTCCCCCACAACTAAAAACATGGAAGGAGCAAGTCTTGGCAATAATGCATCCTGCGGGCCTTGCAGGAGTAGTGGGAAGACTGGACTCTGGTAAGTCAAATCTTTAGTACTTTATCCCCCTACCTGCATGCCATCACAAACTCCTACCCCTACCCTCACCCCCATCACTCCACCACCTCACATATACCGCTCTATCACAATCCACCCATCCCAATACCAAGCATGCATGCAACACCAAAGCATGGACCCCCAAAACAGACCTGCATGGGCACCCATCACCACAGAATGCCCAGTAGAGAGGCTCACCCAGCCCACAAAATCACCACTCACCAGCTCAAGGGAAAGCTGACAGGGAAATCACAACCATACAGTGAAACACACCCATGCACAAGATGGCACACGCAGACACAATAACACTGCATTTTCATCTCCCCAGGACCCCTACTCAACGTCACTGGAGAGGAGGTGCCAGCTACATCCAGTTCCCCCGTAGAGGCCCACAGTGATGACAGCAGCTCTGCACGCTTGTATCAGGATGACCAACCTGGCCCATCAAGGACCTCTGGACAGTCGGGTACCCAGCCACAGTCCTAACCCACCACAGAGCCTCCTCCCTCAGGAAACACCAGCACAGCACCCACCCAGTGGTCCCATGCCACTGTCCCTAGGACACGTCAATCAGCAGTGTGTCCACCACTACAGGGACACCAGGCAGCCCCACAAACACAGGACGATCAGGGACCTTGGGTAGGTGGCAGTGGGCACACGGTTCAGGGGACAGAGGCACAGGACAACAGGGAAGATGGGAGGACTGCTGTGCGACAGGGGGAGGAGAGGCCCAGGGAACCCACTCTCCACAAGGCACTCCCCAACATCCTGGGAGCATACCTCCATTCCCAGGAGACGATGGGCCAGATACTGGCCACATTGCAGGAGACCCAGCGGCTGCAGGAGGGACAGTACCTGGGGATCAGGGATGACCTAACTAACATCTACACCATCCTGGTCACCATTGCAGGGGTGCTGGCTGACATGGCCAAGACCATGAGGTAGGCAGTGGCACAACAACGGGTGCCTGACACTAGCCAAACCGATGAACAGCCACCCACCTCCGACAGCGCTAGTGGACAGGAGGCTCCGGCACAGGACCAACAGGCCACCAGCGACCCCCCCCCCTGTAGAAGGAGAACCACCCCGCAAACGGTCCCTGCGATCCAGGCAGAAGCCAGAGAACATTGCCAAGACCCCCGCCAGGAAATAAGACTCTCTCATGATTGTCACCCTTCTGTCCCACTCTGTCACCCTGTCCACCTAGAACTGCCATTGGACAATGCACCTGTGATATCAAGAGACTGGACTCTACCATGGACTTTCCTCCACCATCACCCCAGCCCATTGCACATACCCCTCTACGTATGAGCACTTAAAGAAACACACTTGGAACAAATACTAATCTGGAGTCTGTCAAATGATTCACAAATGTATTAGTACAACATTATCAAAGCATTGCAACTCAAATACACAGTGAAATATACTTTGGAAGGACCTTTGGTGGGCAGCAGTACACATAGCAGGAGCCAGAGTGGGGCGCAGAGATCTGAAAATTGAGATGCCAAAGGGTACAGTCAGTGGCCATACACATAGGGAAATCAGGCTGCCATGTACAATGTCCAACAGATAAATGAAATGTAAAGTGAACCTACAGTGTCTTACCTGTGTGTCACTGGAAGTACTGCTGTATAATATTGATTCTGTTGCCAACATCTTCCTCTGCCTCCTCTTCCTCACTGTCCACAGGCTCCACCGCTGCCACAAGACCATCTCCAGGCACATACACCTGCAGAAAAGGCACCTGGCGTCTCAAGGCCAGGTTGTGCAACATGCAACATGCAAAGATGATCTGGCACACCTTCTTGGATGAGTAGTACAGGGAGCCTCCTGTCAGATGGAGGCACCGGAACCTGGCCTTCAGGAGGCCAAAGGTCTTTTCAATAATCCTCCTTGTACGCCCATGGGCCTCATTGTAACGTTCCTCTGCCCTTGTCGTGGCATTACTCACTGGGGTCAGTAGCCATGAGAGGTTGGGGTAACCAGAGTCACCTGCAAATATTGAGGGACAACTGTTAGACACACACTAACCTTTAGGGACAACCCCATACCCAGACACCTACTCATTGAGTGTGGGGGCCTTTGGCTCACCTATTAGCTACACCCGGTGCCTCTGGAGTTGGCCCATCACATATGGAATGCTGCTATTCCTCAAGATAAAGGCGTCATGCACAGAGCCAGGGTATTTGGCATTCACATGGGAGATGTACTGGTCCACCAAACACACCATCTGCACATTCATAGAGTGATAGCTTTTTCTAGTTCTGAAAACTTGTTCATTTCTCCAGGGGGGGACAAATGCCACAGGTGTACCATCAATGGCACCAATGATGTTGGGGATATGACCCAGGGCATAAAAGTCAGCTTTTTACTGTGGCCAAATCCTCCACCTGGGGGAACACGATGTAGCTGCACATGTGTTTTAGCAGGACAGACAACACTCTGGTGAACCAGTTTGAGAACATTGGCTGAGACATCCCTGATGCCATGGCCACTGTTATTTGGAAGGAACCACTTGCCAGGAAATAAAGCACTGACAGGACCTGCACTAGAGGGGGCTAGAGGATAGCTGACATCAGGGCTGGCTCCAATTTGGCACACAGTTCTTGGATTGTGGCCCGATCAAGTCTGTATGTAATGATAATGTGTCTTTCCTCCATTGTCTCAAGGTCCACCAGGGGTCTGTACACCGGGGGATGCCGCCATCTCATATTCAGCCTCAGCGGTTGAAGCCTATGAAAGAGATCGATGAGCAGAGGGTCATATTCTCACATGTACTGCACTAATATTGATTTTTTACAGAAGCAAAATTTGAACCCAACTGTCAGTTGCCGTGCCAATGTCTGCTGTGACGCAGTTAGGTGCCATGCCCTGTGCCACCTGAAATGGCAGATGCCTGACCTGTGAGGAGGGACAAGTGGAAATGAGGTAATTGTGCTGGAGTTGTGCGCCGTCGCGGTAGGCGGTTGAAGACAGCGGCGCAACTTCACATTGGTCATCATTGGGCCCAATGGGTTCCAGGAGCCAATGGCGATGTACGCCGGCGGTGACGGTACGCACTACCGCGGACGTCACCGCCATTTCCTATCTATCCACTCACTTGCTACCTGACCTTCAACAGGAGAGGACCTACACTTCAAGTGCTGCTGTGACCTGTGTCTGGAAGCGACAATGGCCCATGTGTCTGGGGAAAGGGCCCCTGCCTTCACTGCGGAGGAGTTGGAGAAACTGGTGGATGGGGTCTTACCCCATTACACTTTACTCTGCGGTCCTCCAGACAAACGGGTGAGTACACAGTGAGCATGATATGTGGGACATGAATGTATGGAGTGCTGTGTATGTAAGCCACATGTTGGGGGGGCAGAGGAGTCCTGGCCAGAGTGCAGCATGTAAGGTGGAGAATGTATGTGCATCAGGGGATGGGAGGGATCTGGTGGGCCATGAGTCTGACAGTCTGGACGGTTGACTAATTCCCTTATCTGCTGTCTTTTCCCTGCAGGTCAGCGCCCACCAGAAGCGTGCTATCGCCAAGGAGGTGCGGACCCTGGGGGTCTTTGACAGGCGGAGCACCCACTGCCACAAGAGGTGTGAGGACCTGCGCCGCTGGGCAAAGAAGACGGCGGAGGCCCTGCTGAGGCTGGCCTCCCAACGAGAAAGGGGTGCCCGTCACATCATGACCCCCCTGATGTTCCGCATCCTGGAGGTGGCCTATCCGGAGTTGGATGGGCACTTGAAGGCATCACAGCAGCCACAAGGGGGTGAGTACAGATACTGACTCCTGACTTTGCGGGCATTAGGAGGTACCTGGGTGGGGGTTGTGGGCTATGGGTGCCCCTAGGCTATGGCAAAAATGGCAGGGTAGGTCCCTTGTTGGGCAGGGTCTGAAGCACTCCTACCCCATTAGTGTTAGTGGGCATCTACTACTGGGTAGGGTCCTGTGGGTTTCTGGTGTGCAGCTGATGTCGTTGGGCATTGTACCCCATGGGCTGGTGACTATCTTAGTAACTGGTTGGGCATGGCCTAGTGCATAGGGCTGCTCCCTGTGTGTTGTGTCCAGCAACGGTAGTGATGTTGCTGGCATTGACCAAGTGTATCCTCTGTCTCTTCCCCCCATTTTTATTTTGTCACCCTGTCTCTGTGTGCATTAGCATCATCTGGCGTAGGAGCAGAGGCACCAGTGACAGAGGGAGCTGCATCTCACATGGGCCTGGACGCCTAGTCCACCGAGGGTGAGGGCACCAGTGGGACGGAGGGTGAGGGGAGCACCACGCCTGGGACAGGAGGGGAGACCACAGACAGCGACTCCTTCTCTGTTGGAAGCTCCCTGGCCCTCTTCCCACCCCAGTGTGTCTAAAATGCTTTTCCTGGCAAACATTGACCTCTTCCCTACCCCCCCGTCCTTCCACTCGGACTAGGGTGTCCCAAACCCAGGCCAGCACCTCAGCCACCAAGTCGGCGTCCGCTGTGGTACCTCCAACTCCCAGAGTCTCAAAGGGGACACCCGTCAGGCCAGCCAATGTGCCACCAACCCCTGCAAAGGACCAAACCATTCGGCCACCTGCCAAGGTGAAGAAGGGGACGACATGCAGCAAGGGCAAGGAGCACGACCCACCCAGCAAGGCCTCCTCCAAAACTCCAGCTGCCAGAGCCAAGATCGCAACAGCATCTGCCAAGGTTAGGAAGGGGCAGAAAACCCAAGGCAAGGCACTTCAGCCATTGGAGGCTGCAAGTGAAGGCCTGGTGGCCAACAGCAGAACCGCCAGCCCCGCCACCTGCACCGTGGGCAGCACTGCCAGCAGCCCAGTCGCAGGCACCGCCGCAAGCACCGCCACCTGCACCGCCACCTGCACTATCGATGCCACAACTACTGTCAGCAGCAGCATCCTCAGTGGGCAGCCGTCTGAGGCTGCAGGAGAAGGGCTGGGGCCTACCTCCTCCACTAGCAGCACCGGCACCTGCACCACGGCCTACACCGCCAGAAGCCCTCCCGCAAGCACCGCCACCTGCACCGCTGACATTAGGACCACTATCAGCAGCAGCAGCCCCAGTGGGCAGCCGTCCGAGGCTGCAGGAGACGGGCTGGAGCCTCCCACTACCACTGGCAGCATCCCCACCAGCACCGGCAACACCACCAGTTTGCAGCCTTAAGCGTAGCAGCATGGAGTCTAGCCCTGCCTCCATGGACTATCATGCAACCTGGTCCCTGGAATTCCCGTGCCTCAGACACCCAGGAGAGGGAATGTGAACTGCCACAACCCAAGTGCTGCATCACTCGGTACAAGGCCCCCTCCAGAACAAGTGGAGAAAGGCATCCACTCACCCCCTCCTTGGCAGGATGAAGCAGACTGGGCAAAAGGTCCCCTCCAGAACCAGTGGAGAAAGGCATCCACTAACCCAATCCTTGGCAGGATGAAGCAGACTGGGCACAAGCCCCCCTACAGAACCAGTGGAGATATGCATCCACTCACCCCCTCCTTGGCAGGATGAATCAGACTGGGCACAAGGCCCTCTACAGAACCAGTGGAGAAAGGTATCCACTCCCCCCTCCTTGGCATGATGAAGCAGACTGGGCACAAGACCCCCTCCAGAACCAGTGAAGAAGCCATCCACTTGAGAGACTGTGTCTTTGCACTCCCAAGGACCAAGCATTGGGCACACACCCCACTTGAGAGACTGTGGATTTGTACTCCCCAGGACCAAGCAGTGGTCAAACCACCCACTTGAGAGACTGTGGCTTTGCACTCCCCAGGAGCAAGCAGTGGGAAAACCACCCACTTGAGAGACTGTGGCTTTGCACTCCCCAGGACCAAGTAGTGGGCAAACCACCCACTTGAGAGACTGTGGGTTTGCACCCTCCAGGACCAAGCAGTGGGCATGGAGCACCATCAAGGAGGAGTGGTGTTATTCCATCTTCCGGCTGAGGTGCCCCTCCATCCCCGTCCCCCTGAGGTGCTTGTGTGTTTTCAACCTGATGCCCCTGCAGTGTTCTCTCCGTATTGAGGCAGGAGTTTTGATTTTGGAGCAATGATTTTTGGCCCAGTGGCTCACGGACATTTGGAAGGGACAATGTATGGCCTTCTGTACATATTGTATATTTTTGTAGATACTGTTTTAATTATCGTTATGTAGATCTGCCTATTTCAAAAATTACCCTGATTTAACTCTATTCCTTTTGTCCTTGAGTTCTTCCAGGGAGTAACAGGGTGTAAATGTACTGTTGCTGCATGTGTTTGTGTGTATGGTGTTGTGGGTGAGGGTGGGGGTGTTGCGTGTGTATCACTCTCGTTTTCCTCCCTCCTTCCCCTGTGTACTAGGTGCAGTACTCAACGTAGTCATCGCTGCCGTCTTTCGTATTCTTGGTAGATGAGGAGGTAGACCATCATGGGCAGGACCTGTAACTCGGGCTTCATGGGGTCCTGGTTCTTTGTTGAGTGTTGAGTGGTGAGTGGTTTCACTTCCAAACACTGTTTTCGCCGTGCTTTTGATGGCGTTGGTACCGCCCCGGAAAAGCTGGCAGAATGGCGGGTTGTGATGGGGTGGGCGGTACATTGTCTTCCTCCTGTCTGTTGGTGGTGACTTCTGTGGTGTTTGTTGCTACCGTCATGGCGGTCGGAGTGTTAAATTGGCTGTCTGTGTTGGCGGTTTTCTCCGTGGTCGTGATCTCATTTTTTTTACCACCAGCCTGTTGGCGTTATTACCGCCACTTTAACACCGACCGCCAGGGTTGTAATGAGGGCCATAGTCATTAAAAGAGGACAGCTCTCCTTCACACATTACTCACCCAAAAAGTTGCCATCATAGCATATGTTTTCTAAACATTAGTTGTTTATTTCCGGGAGAGATATAATTACCATGGCAAAAGTGGGAGGGCTGCAAGTAAGGATATAGCATAACAACCAATGTAATTGAGCCATTACGGATGTAGTATCTTCTCAAGACTTAGGCTCTCATAATGAGTTGGGAGGGTGGGGGAGGCTGCCCGCCAAACTCATTTGCAAGGGAGACTGCCACGCCGGTCTTCCACCCGTCGGCCCTGTTAAGAGTCGACTGCTGGCCTGGCGGGCCGAAACAGCATTTCCGCCCACTGGCCGAGCAGGGAACAGGGCCTTAACATTGATGCTGGCTCTTAATTGAGCCGTTGGCAATGTGGCGGTGCATCAGGTGCATAATTCGGGCAGTCAAAAGCGCGACGGGGCTGTACATGTCAGCCCCTGCACTGCCCATGCCAAGTGCATGGGCAGTGCAGGGGCCCCCAGCACCCCCTTCCTGCCAGCCTTTGCATGTTGGGGCTACCGCCATGCAGAGGTTGGTGGAAAGGGGACGCGCTGCCTGGCAGGTTGAGACCATAGGCACCGCCAGGTTGGTGGCTGGGGCAACCTGGCGGTGTCAGCAGTAATGTGAAGGCTGGACTGCTGCTTTGGCGGTGGTCCAACATCCACTGCGGCCCTGGCAGTCTCATGACAGCCAGGGTCATAATGAGGCCCTTAATGCCGATGGGCACCCCAATTTGGAACAACTAATGTTAAGAAAATATATGTGTTTCCCATCTACTACAATAAATATTGCGAAGCATGCCTACAGGGTGCCTGTAGTCTTTTAAAAAGGAGAAAGACTAGAGTATTGAATAGGTGCAGTGACGTGGAACCATTGGAGGATATATATATATATATCCATAGAGAGAGGGAGAGAGAAGTCTGCTGAAGGCTTCACCATACATATACACACACACATATATATATATATATATATATATATATATATATATATATATATATATATATATATATATATATATATTTATTTCAGGAATTGAATAATAGCAAATAGCAAAAAAGGCACTCCCAGCAATTGCTGAATAATGACGAAGTTTATTTAAATCTTCAAAGACATTCCTCAATCTGGCTTGTTAAGCCTGGCAGCGCTTTTCGACCATTACGGTCTTTGTCAATAGCCAAAGTAATTATCGTAATGATGTGATGAATTTGCAAATGTCGACAACAACAAACGACATTCAAGGAGTCATTCATACTAATTCATTCACTCACTCATGTACCCAGTCACAGACCCACTCAAACACTCGTACACCTACTCACAGACGCATTCAGACCCTAACACGCTCAATCAAAGACTGAATCAGACCATTGTGTACTCACTCACAGACCCACTCAGGCACTCATGCACCCACTCACAGACCCACTGAGACACTGACACACCCACTCACAGACCACCACAGAGACACTCACACACCCACTCACTAACCCACTTAGACACTGTTGAACCCACTCCCAGACCCAATGAAGTACTGATGCACCCAATCGTAGACCCACTCAGACACTAACACAAACACTCACAGACCCACAGACACTCACACACCCATTCACAGACCCACTCAAACAATAATAAACCCAGTCACAGACCTACTCAGATCCTAACACAACCACTCACAGACCCACTCAGATCCTAACATACCCACTCAGACTCACAGAGACACTCAATCACCTACTCACAGACCTACTCAGATCCTAACTCACCAAGTCACAGACCCAGTCAGACCCTCATGCACCAGTCACAGACCCAGTCATGCCCACATGCACCCTCTCACAGACCCACTCAGATCCTCATGCACCCACTCACAGACCCACTCAGATACTATTTGACCCACTCACAGACCAACTGAGATACTGACGCGCCTACTCACAGACCCACTAAGGCACTGACATAACGACTCACTGTCCTATGCAGAAAACCATACACCCAATCCGACCCACTCTGACTCTATCAAACCTACTCACAGGCCCTCTCAGACCCTGATGCACCCATTTACAGACTTCACTCTAACTCTTATATACACAGTCACACACACATTCAGATAGTTGTAGGGGCTTGGCCATAGGGCCTTGCTGCAAGCACAGAGTTCCAAAGGGAGCTTGTTCTATGCTGAGACACCCACATATGCCAGCGATCTATCTCTGTTATTTGTTTCAGTAAATATGTGAATGTCAAGTCAGGGTTTTCTGATAACAAACCACTCCAATGCTATCTTGCTGTTTATACAACTCTATTTACAGTATGAGTGATAAGTTTATAGTGTTAATGAAACTTTAAATTTACTTGACGGGATTCAATGCCAAATACAAATGGGAATATGGCAACCTAGTTTTTTCATTGACTAATGATAGATTACAAACAGGATAGATACTGAACCAAAAGGGAAGATCCAATTTTCCAATCAAAATTTTTACTTTGTAACAAGATGTAACATTTAAAGTTGATGGCCCTCGTGTTCCTGAAAAACACAAACACAGTAAGAATACAATATGGTAGCCTGAATATACGTTTATAGATGTCGATGATACCAGTTCAGAAATACAAATCTTTTATAGCACCAAAATGACAGTTTTACAAAACTTGATTGACCTTGGACATTGTTCACGGTAAACATCCTTTATGCCGAATTTTTTATAACGAAGTCCTGGTTAACGAAAGCGGAACTACGCTTTCTTTAACCACTACTTTGTTATTTTGTGCCTTAACCATGCATGTCCTGAACAACGAACAGGCATGGTTAAGGTACAAACAAGGGAGTCGGCTGAGGAGGACGACGCAGATGACAAGGTGACGACTCAGGTAAGCGGGGGGTTTTAGGTTTTGGGGAGGGGGTGGGGGGTCAGGGGGTTTTAGGTTTTGGGGTGGGGTTGGGGGGGTGGGGCATTTTTGGTTTTGGGGAGGGGGTGGGGGGTCGGGGGTTTTAGGTTTTGGGGTGTGGGGCGTTTTTGGTTTTGGTGAGGGGGTGAGGGGTCGGGGTTTTAGGGTGGGGTTGGGGGGGTGGGGCGTTTTTGGTTTTGGGGAGTGGGTGGGGGGGTCAGGGGGTTTTAGGTTTTGGGGTGGGGTTGGGGGGGTGGGGCGTTTTTGGTTTTGGGGAGTGGGTGGGGTGTCAGGGGGTTTTAGGTTTTAGGGTGGGGTTGGGGGGGTGGGGCATTTTTGGTTTTGGGGAGTGGGTGGGGGGTCAGGGGGTTTTAGGTTTTGGGGTGGGGTTGGGGGGGTGGGGTGAGGGATGTAGGGTGAATGGTGCCTATTGCTAATGATTTTATCAGGAATGCCTTTACAACGAAATATCGTTGTTAAGGCATTCGTGGTAAAATCATTAGTAGTAAAGACGAGGTCGGTGTTCCGACCTCGTTGTTAAGGTTAGTAGTAGTTTAAGATTCGGTGTTCCGTCATATAACCATTGTTCACTGCTTACGAGTTTCTTTTCAAGTTTGAAAATATCAGCAATAGGTAGGGGAATGTAAGGTTAAATATGGGTCTCTGCTCCACTATCTCCTTCTAGGATGTATTTCACAATTAATGCACGCGGACCTCGTGAACCATTATTATTACATTACAATGCACAGACAACTGGCGTCTGCTAATAAGGCACACTCTCTCCCAATTATTTGCAAATTCTAAAACATTTCGGGATACATTTGTAAGGCATCTACAGTGTGCACGTTACCTTTTTGCCCCCACTTTTTCGCTACAGTCCTAAAACAAGGACCTCTGTTGACATTGGTACAGAATTAGCTGCTCAAGTAAAAAAACAAAAATTCTTACAAAACAATCCGTCTCTAACTCTCTTTCTTGGCTTTGTCCACCAGCCTCTTGCCAGGAAGTAAACAGGATGATCCCCTTAACACTTAATGAATTTTGTTATCTGCGCATTGGAGTTTACTGCCCTAGTCTCATGTAATAGGAAGTTTGGCGATCGCATCTTTTCTTTTTTGTTTTTAACCCCTTCGCTGCCAGACCTTTTCCCCCTCAGGTGCCAGGCCTTTTTTTGGCTATTTGGGGCAGGGCACGCTTAGGCCCTCATAACTTTTTGTCCACATAAGCTACTAACGCCAAATGTGCGTCCTTTTTTTTCTAACATCCTAGGGATTCTAGAGTTACCCAGACTTTGTGGGTTCCCCCGAAGGAGGCCAAGAAATTAGCCAAAATACAGTGAACATTTTGTTTTCTTCAAAGAAATTGGAAAAAAGGGCTGCAGAAGAAGGCTTTTGGTTTTTTCCCTGAAAATGGCATCAACAAAGGGATTGTGGTGCTAAAATCCAGCTTCCCAGCTTTCAGGAACAGGCAGACTGGAATCAGAAAACTCAATTTTTCAATACAATGTTGGCATTTTACTGGGACATACCCCATTTTTACGATTTTTTGTGCTTTTAACCTCCTTCCAGTCAGTGACAGAAATGGGTGTGAAACCAATGCTGGCATTCCAGACACCTAAACATTTCTGAAAAGTAGACACAATTCTGAAGTCAGCAATGGGTAATTTGTGTAGATCCTACAAGTGTTTCCTACAGAAAATAACAACCGAATTAAAAAAATATTGGAATTGAGGTGAAAAAAACAGCCATTTTTCTCTACGTTTTACTCTAACTTTTTCCTGAGATGTCAGATTTTTAAAAGCAATATACCGTTATGTCTGTTGGACTCTTTTGATTGTGGGGATAAATAGGACTTGTAGGTTCATCAAAACCCCGGGCACCCATAGCCAATAAATGAGCTGCACCTTGCAGTGGGTTTTCATTCTATACCGGGTATACAGCAAATCATTTGTTGAAATATAAAGAGTGAAAAATAGGTATCAATAAAACCTTTGTATTTCCAAAATGGGCACAAGATAAGGTGTTAGGAAGCAGTCGTTATTTGCACATCTCTGAATTCTGGGGTGCCCATACTAGCATGTGAATTACAGGCCATTTCTCAAATAGACGTCTTTTTTACACACTGTCTCATATTTGGAAGGAAAAAATGTAGAGAAATACAAGGGGAAATAACACTTGTTTTGCTACTCTATGTTTCCCCAAGTCTCCTCATAAAAATGGTACCTCACTTATGTGGGTAGCCCTAGCGCTTGTAACAGGAAATGTCCCAAAACACAACGTGGACATATCACATTTTCACAAAGAAAACAGAGGTGTTTTTTGCAAAGTGCCTACCTGTGGATTTTGGCCTCTAGCTCAGCCGGCACCTAGGGAGACCTACCAAACCTGTGTATTTATGAAAACTAGAGACCTAGGGGAATCCAAGAAGGGGTGACTTGTGGGGCTCTTACCAGGTTCTGTTACCCAGAATCCTTTGAAAACCTCAAAGTTTGGCAAAAAAACACTTTTTGCTCACATTTCGGTGACAGAAAGTTCTGGAATCTGAGAGGAGCCACAAAGTTCCTTCCACCCAGCGTTCCCCCAAGTCTCATGTTAAAAATGATACCTCACTTGTGTGGGTAGGCCTAGTGCCTGCGACAGGAAATGCCCCAAAACACAACGTGGACACATCAAAATTATCAAATACAAAACTACCTGTTTTTGCGGGGGGACACCTGCGTTTTTGGTCTTGAGCTCAGAAGCCATCTATGGGGACCTACCAAACCCAGACATTTCTGAAAACTAGACACCCGAGGGAGTCCAGGGAGGTGTGACTTGCGTCAATTCCCCAATGTTTTCTTACCCAGAATCCTCAGCAAACCTCAAATTTAGCTAAATAAATCTCATTTTTCCCACATTCCTGTGTGGGATCACCGCATCAGGACACATTTTCTACCACCCAACGTTCCCCTCAGTCTCCCGGTAAAAATGATACCTCACTTTTGTAGGTGGGCCAAGGGCTTGTGACAGGGAAAAGCCAAAATCATGTCAAAATTGAGGGGGGAGCAAAGTGGGTCTAAAAGGGCAGTTTGAAAAAAAAAATCATTTTCAGGCGGACAAGTGCAGCAGAATTTGTATCGGTATAATGAGACAATGCTGGGTGGTAGGAATTTTGTGGATTCCTGCAGATTCCGGAAGGTTCCATCACAAAAATGTGGGAAAAATGTGTGCTTTGCAGCAAAGTTGGAGGTTTGCAGGGCATTGTGGTTAAGGAAATGGTGCGGAGTGCCAAAAAAAAGTACAGCCCTCACCATTCCGAGTGGGACTATTTTGAGGGTTACCACGCTCTCATGGCCCAAATGTTAAACAAAAAACAAAAATAATCAAATGTCCTCTTACTTGCCATGGTATAAGATGTTTTAGTGTGCGGGGGACAGCTGAAAGACTGTTAGCCCCTTCAGTTTGGGTGGGGGCATAACTAGGCCCACACTGATTGGTAGCCACCACCCCACTATTTTCTTTTGTTTTATTTATTCCCTGGCATCTAGTAGACTTTCTGTTTCCCCGGGGTGTGGATCGGGGTAATTGCCCAATCTGCTCACTGGTGGGCAGAACAACTTTGGCCCCATTTATTTGGGGTGGGAGTATGGCCATACCCCCAACCTCTTATTTGGAAAAAAAAATCTTCCCTGATCTCTGGTGGGTTTTCTGGGGGGCAGTTATGGCCAACAGTAATGTGCCCCCATGGGGAGCGACCCTTTCCCAAGGGGCTGCCCTCCCAAACAAAACACACAAATACACACACACAACAATCAATGGTGTCTAGAGGTTTCTGCCCCCTTGGGTGGCAGATTGGCCTAACAAAAATAGGCCGATCTGTCCCCAAGGGTGGCAGAAATGGCCTAAATACAATTTTCCCCCCAGGGGAGTGACCCTTGTCTAAGGGGTCACTCCCCATACATAAAAACATTAAGTATATAAAAAAATATATATATCCCTGGTGTCTAGCGGTTTCTGCCCCCCCCGGGGGCAGATCCGCCTAATTATAGTAGGCCGATCTGCCTCCAGGGGGACAGAAAAGGTCTAAAAATATTTTGTCCCCCCCTGGGGAGTGGCCCTTGCCAAAGGGGCCACTCCCCTTATGCGCAAGCATGAATAACATAAATAATCCCTGGTGTCTAGTGGTTTCTGCCCCCCAATCGCATCGCGATTGGGCAGCAGAAATGCTGTGAGAGACAAGAAAGGAAAGGAAAGGTCTTTTCTCTTCCAGGATCGCATCCGAGGTGACCTCTGATGAGGTCAGCGCGCGATTTGCGCGCTGATGTCATCAGACATCACTGGGAGGGTGGGGCGGGGTGAAAGGGGAAGCGATTCCCCTTTCATCCCTGATGGAGGGTTGTGGGTGTGGGGGCAACGGGGGGAGTGCTAGCATTCCCTCCGTGGGCCGAGTGCAGGATGAGCTGGTCTCGCCCAGGGCACACAGGAACCGTGTGCCTGGACGAGACCAGCTCACCCCAGGCATCCGTGGGGTTAAATGTACAATCTGTGGGTTGCGGCATCTACGCTTTACCTTTGCCCTTCTGCCACAGCATCCTGCAAACCTGCTCTTGTAGTTCCTGTGGGAAGCATGCCTATGGGTCTGCTTAAATGACTCAAAGATAATAAACTCTGATGTTATTCCTATGTGGAGTACAGGTCTGGTCTTCTACATTAAGGCACCGCAACAGTATGCATCTAACTTTTTGGACCTGTTATCTTTGGCATGATACTCAACCAGCCTTTTTGCCCTCTCTACTCGTCCAAGGCATGGGAACTGGGGGGAGCGTTAGCGCTACCCCCATGTGTGCCCCACCCACCCCCCCAAGGCAAGGATGGAAGGGGAAGCCGACTTCCACCCCGACTCTCCCCACCCCCCCCTGTGACGTCAGCACGCGCTGATTTGTCACAGGGCCTCCCCCATCGCTCAGCTTCCAGCGCGATCGAAAGAGAAATGCTCAGCAGGATATGTATTTCCTTCCCTTTGAAGTCTCTCCAAGCATTTCAAAAGCTGGATTGCTTGCAATCCGGCTTTTGAAACGCCCACTAGACACCAGGTTTTTTTTTTTTTAAACTGGCATAAGGGAGCGACCCCATGGGCAAGGGTCGCTCCCAATGGGGGGCATTTTTTAGGAAGGCCTTTTCTGCCCCCCCCCCGGGGGCAGATCGGCCTATTATTAGGCCGATCTGTCACCTGGGGGGGGGGCAGAAACCTCTAGGCACCAGGGATCTTTTTTTTTTAGGTGGGGTGCGACCCCTTAGGCAAGGGTCGCTCCCCTAGGGGGCAAATTATATTTAGGCCATTTCTGCCCCCCTTGGGGGCAGATTGGCCTATTTTGATGAGGCCGAAACCACTAAACACCAGGGAATTTTTTTTGTTTTCGTGAATTTCACGCAAGGGGAGCGACCCCTTAGGCAAGGGTCGTTCCCCTGGAGGGGCAAATTGTATTTAGGCCATTTCTGCCCCCTTTGGGGGCAGATTGGCCGATTTTTGCTATGCCAATCTGCCCCCAAGGGGAGCAGAAACCACTAGGCACCGGGGTTTTTTTTTTGGCTCCAATGTCACGCAGGGGGAGCGACCCCGTAGGCAAGGGTCGCTCCCGGGGGGGGTGTTGGGGGGTCAAATTTATTTTAGGCCATTTCTGCCCCCCTGGGGGCGGATCAGCCTATTATTATTGGGCCGATCTGCCCCCGGGGGGGGGCAGAAACCTCTAGGCGCCAGGGCAAATTATTATTATTTTTTTTTTTGTTTGTTTGTTTTTTAGAGATGGGGAGTGACCCATTAGGCAAGGGTCACTCCCCTGGGGGGCAAATTGTATTTAGACCATTTCTGCCCCTTGGCCAATTTTAGGTCAATCTGTCCCCAAGGGGGCAGAAACCACTAGGCACCGGAGATTTTTATTTTGGCGCCAATGTCACGCAGGGGGAGCGACCCCGTAGGCAAGGGTCTCTCCCGGGGGGGGAGTGTTGGGGGGGTGAGGGGAACATTTTTTTTAGGCCATTTCTGATCAGCCTATTGTTATTAGGCCGATCTGCCCCCGGTGGGGCAGAAACCTCTAGGCACCATGTCAATTTTTTTTTTTTTTTTTTTTAGAGATGGGGAGCGACCCATTAGGCAAGGGTCGCTCCCCTGGGGGGCAAATTGTATTTAGGCACTAGGCACCTGGGATTTTTTCTTTGGCGCCAATGTCACACGGGGGAGCGATCCCGTAGGCAAGGGACGCTCCCAGGGGAGGTCGGGGGGGTAGGGGGGCAAATTTATTTTAGGCCATTTCTGCCCCCCCAGGGGCCGGCTGAGCTAGAGGCCAAAATCCACAGGTAGGCACTTTGCAAAAAACACCTCTGTTTTCTTTTAAAAAATGTGTCCACGTTGCGTTTTGGGGCGTTTCCTGTCGCGGGCACTATGCCTACCTAACACAAGTGAGGTATCATTTTTATCGGGAGACTTGGGGGAACACAGATTAGCAAAACAAGTGTTATTGCCTCTTGTGTTTCTCTACATTTTTTCCTTCGAACTATAAGAGAGTGTGAAAAAAAGACATCTATTTGAGAAATGCCCTGTAATTCACATGCTAGTATTGTCACCCCGGAATTCAGAGATGTGCAAATAACCACTGCTCCTCAACACCTTATCTTGTGCCCATTTTGGAAATACAAAGGTTTTCTTGATAGTTATTTTTTACTGTTTATATTTCAGCAAATGAATTGCTGTATACCCGGTATAGAATGAAAACGTACTGCAGGGTGCAGCTCATTTATTGGCTCTGGGTACCTAGGGTTCTTGATGAACCTACAAGCCCTATATATCCCCGCAACCAGAGGAGTCCATCAGACGTAACAGTATATTGCTTTTGAAATTCTGACATTGCAGGAAAAAGTTAGAGAGTAAAACGTAGAGAAACATTAATGTTTTTTTCACCTCAATTTCAATATTTTTCTTTTTCAGTTGTTATTTTCTGTAGGAAACCCTTGTAGGATCTACACAAATGACCCTTGCTAAATTCAGAATTTTGTCTACTTTTCAGAAATATTTAGGTTTCTGGGATCCAGCATTGGTTTCACACCCATTTCTGTCACTGACTGGAAGGAGGCTGAAAGCACAAACATTTTTAAAAATGGGGTATGTCCCAGTAAAATGCCAAATTTGTGTTGAAAATTGGGTTTTCTGATTCAAGTCTGCCTGTTCCTGAAAACTGGGAAGCTGGTGATTTTAGCACCGCAAACCCTTTGTTGATGCCATTTTCAGGGAAAAAAACACAAGCCTTCTTCTGCAGCCACTTTTTCCAATTTGTTTTAAAAAAACGAATTTTTCACTGTATTTTGGCTAATTTCTTGTTCTCCTTCAGGGAAACCCACAAAATCTGGGTACCTCTAGAATCCGTAGGATGTTGGAAAAAAAGGACGCAAATTTGGCTTGGCTAGCTTATGTGGACAAAACGTTTTGAGGGCTTAAGCGCAAACTGCCCCAAATAGCCAAAAAAAGTCCTGCCACAGCAGGGGGAAAAGGCCTGGCAGCGAAGGGGTTAAAACATGTCGCAGACCTACTGCTGCAGCCTGTAGTGCAGTTTGAAATTGCGATTTTGACCGGGCAAATAAACTTGTAGTTAAACATAAACCTTCCTTTATAATACTTATAACTCACCCCTAAGGTGGGCCTTAAAAACACTTAGTACACGCTTCATGGTATTTAAAAGTAGCAGTGCTACACTTAAATTGTACACGTCCTGCCTGAGAAAAGATCCTAAAGTTGTTTTTGACTGTAGTAGGACACCTCTCCCATAGACCAAAACCGGGTTACTTTATTGCACTTAATAACTGATCACTTCAGTTTGAGATGAAATAGAAAAATACTTCCACTTTAATGGTAAAGTCGGATTTTAAGTTAATATTCTGTAAATGCTACTTTTGGAAAGTAGGCGTTTTCTGCTAAAACCAAATGCTTGGCTGGAGTCAGAGAATACCTCTCTGTGCACAACTGAAGGGTTAACCAGATCCAATGCACCACAGGGCAGACTGACCAGAGCCTTGCATTACAGTCCCTCACAGCTCCTGATAAGCAGTTTCACCATGTCTGACACAGCGTGGCACAAACCAACGCAGGACCTCACAACTCAGTACCATGCAACTCCTGATGTGTAGCTTGGTGGATCCAATGCAGTGTGACTCAAAGCATCACATGGCAACACTGTACAGCCCTCGCAACAAGGACAAAGGTCCCATACCTAACTAGCACTCCTGGCTAGGTGGCTTCAACCTTTGACTTGAGCACTGATATTTTGTGATATTTTGGTGCTCTGTATCCTTACACTTTAAGAACTCATAACTCCTGTTATACTTATGTTATTTTTGTCCATTTGTTGTGACTTTTCTAATTAAAAAATCTCTATTGTTCTATATTGGTTTGGGATCATTTTTTGTGTACCGTTCACTTTAGTATTGTTTGAGTGCTGCATAAATAATTTACACATGGCCTCAAAACCTGAATGCTTTGTGCAAAGTTTCAAGAGGGTTAAGCACAGTTTTCTTTAATGACTGTTATGTTTCAGCACAACAAGAATTGTGTTAATTACTTGAGAGGAGCTCACCCCTTCTTAACTTCCTGCAGAAACAAAGGCCCTCATTACAAACTTGGAGGTCGGACGAGGCTGACCGCCAAGGCTGAACCGCCAGTCGGCCACCCATGCGGCCGGAAACCCGCCGGCCCTATTTGGACACATTCCATTTTCAGAGCCTGACACAGTGTATTATATGGTACACATTTTCTATGTTTTTAAGGTATTTTTTTAACTTTCTTTGTCATGTAGGTGGTGGCTTATTCTAGTACCCACACCTGTGTTTGTGGTGTTTTCTTGGGTTCAACAGGTGGTACACCTGGTGTGATTTGGCAGATTTCATGTACTGTTTTATGATTAATTTTCCTTATGTGTATGTACTATTTCATAACACTCAGCAATGTTACGGTGCATAGGGTGTGACAGCACCCATCGTATTTTTCACTGCCAGTAATTCAGCCAGTGAAAAGTGCCATGGGGCCGTCAGTTGGGGGCCCTGCACGGCCCATGCCAAGTACATGGGCAGTGCAGGGGCCCCCAATGCCCCCTTTCTGCCAGCCTTTGCATGGCGGTCCGACTGTGAGGCATGTGTGGGTAAAAAATACCCTGTGACTTGCATTCAGCCACATCAAATTCCAATGGAACCAGGGCACCAGCAATGTACTGTTATTGTGCCACTCAGCTTATTAAACAATTGTTTACACAGAGCACTGTTTACAATTTGTCATTTTATTTTTTATTTTTTTCTATAGCTATTCCTGGTGGAAATCATCCTACATGCCTGGAGATAGCAGCCTGGCTGCAGTGGCAGAGGCTGAAGGCCATCCACATGGAATACCATGCCGGAGATCTGGCTCCTCTAACCAGCTGCCAGTGCCTGCAGCCTCCCAGCAGCAGCAACACCATCAGCACCACCATCCTCAACTGGCAGCAGCCTGTCTGGGTCTAACCATAGCTACCCTCTCACACTCAGACCATATATTCCACCACTGCGTCTTACAATAACTCAAGCGTCTGGACCTACTGGTAGCATAGATTGAGGCAACCCTGAAAGATCCTCAGACCCACATGGAGAATGACCTTGTGAAACCCTTTTTAAAATTTTTGTTTTGATGGGAGGGACACTTGTTGTGGGTTGGCGGGGTGGGGAAAAAAGTTGAGATGGGGTTTTTTCACTTTGGACATTTTCTTTGGACTTTTATTGGACTTTGAACTTTCATTGGACTTTGGTTGGTGATGAGGTGATTGTTTGGGCAGGGGGCGGGTGGTCCTGTTATGGATGGAAAGGTGGGTTTTATTATTGTAAAGAATCATTTATTTTACTTTATTTATGCCTCAAATCTTTATTTTGGTGTTTTAGTTTGCACTTCTGTCTTTTAGCCTGTTTTTTTAATCTGCTCAAAAAAGTGTATATCAGTTAGTTATACTCCTGTTCGACTACCGTCTGTAACTATGCTGACCACTATGGCATGATTGCCATTGCCTATTTTGCCTACAAAAACCTGGAAACAAACAAACAACATCTTCAGTAGAAGTTTGTTACTACTAAATTGTTTCACTTCACTCCATAGTTCTCTTACCTGAATAGATGAAGTGAGGGCTGCTACCTCAGTATTTTTTCTGCAGGGTTTTCTAAAGGTGGTGGTAGTAGTAGCAGCCTAGAGCACTAACAGGGAAAAATCACAATGGAGGTTCCACTCTCACCTATGCAAGCTCTATCTGTAGGATTAACCAAAGGACTCTCCATCACAGTCAACTGATTGAAAGAAAACAAAGTTAGTTATATTAGATCATAACTTTAGAAAGACTGAGACCACACCACCACAAAGACACACAACAAAGAAGCCTGTTAAGATAACAAAAAGTAGCAGTATCAACTTCTGAGCAATGGGGAGGTAGCATTTCATGAAAGATAAACTTAGGAAATGAAAACCTCAATTCAGGAGAGTTGGGCTCAGAGTCAGGGGTGGAGTGGACAAGGTTAAGTATTATGCAACACAAGGCCTGAATGATGAAGTTGACGAATGATGAGTTGGTGGGTAAATGGGGCCAGTGTGGACTATTGCTCAGGTAATAGAAGATCATACAGTGAATTAGTATCAATTTCACCACCTCCACCCCAGCAACTGTGTGATACATTAATGGTATAAAATGAAGTCACAACTCAATAAATCACATAGCCCGTGGGAAGAGGGTTAGGGGTTTGATGAATGGATGGGAACAGGGATGTTGGCAAAGGTGTGCTAAAGACAAACACTACACAAAACAACAACAATATTCATTGGGGTGCTGAGCACCACACCATCTTCAATCTGCTGTATAAAGAATTGAAGCAATGAGTATGACACAGTTCATTTAAATGCATTGCAAACAGTCCTCTAGCCACAGAGAGACCCAAGATAGTATATCTCTAAATGTTCTGTTTTCTAGGTTTGAAAAATACAAAGTATTGAGGAGTAAAGTTAACCCACCCAGGTCTAAAAATTATGATTGTTAAAAGAAAAATGATACTGTATTGGCAAAGTAGGCGATGTAATTGCATTCTTCTCATAAATGTCTGCCACTCCCGTGTACCTGGCTGAACCTGTCCAGTAGGTGTGAAGGAGACCAGATCCTCTGGGCTTGCGCATGTCCCCAACATGTCCACCTATTGGCAGCTCCAAACTCCACTAGTTATTATAGCACAGAGTTAAAGAATGGCCAAGTGGGGGAATGGGTTTTGGGTTAGGAACAGCGGGGAAAGAGACCTGTGGAAGCAAGAGTTAAATAACACAATTGCAAGATTAATCACAATGACTTTCAATATGCTTTGTTTCAAATAACATTTATACTGAAAACATGAATGGCCTAAAGCTTCAATAGAACTAGGCCTCAGGAATCTAGGTACCTGGAAATCAAGAAAGGTTATGCAAAGTTTCATATGAACATTCCAGAATTAACTTATCATATTTTGAACAATGAACGCTCTCCAAATAGTTCTTAAAATAATCACTGCATTACAACAAAAATCAAAGAGCACCTGGTTTTCTCTGCATAAATAAACTGTACTGGAATCATGACTAGCACTGCTACGTCACACTCTGATGAAGAGTTCCAAGACTCAAATGTTCAGGAATTATTATGCACCTTAATCAAACTGCACATCATGATTTCAATGTCTAGAAATGATTGTGCACTCTGCAGATCTGTATTTCAAAAGTTAAAACGCCAGGAATGAATCACGCACACTGTTGCCGATTCGAACATCTAGATTCAAATGCAATGAAACGATCGCGCACACTGCTGATCTGTAATTCAAGAGTTAAATGCCTGGAATGAATTGCGCACACTGTTGCCGATTCGAACATCAAGAACCAAATGCCATGAAATGATTGCGCACACTGTGATCTATACTTCAAGAGTTAAATGCCAGAAATGAATCACGCACACTGTTGCTGATTCGAACAGCAAGAATCAAAGGCCATGAAATGATCGCGCAAACTGCCGATCTGAATGCCAAGAATTAAATGCCATGAAATGATCGCGCACACTGCCGATCTGAATGCCAAGAATTAAATGCCAGGAATGAATTGCGCTCACTGTTGCTGATTCGAACATCACAATGCAATTGCCATGAAACTATCGCACACACTTTTTACCTGAATGCCAAGAGCCAAATGCCAGGAATGAATCGCGCACACTGTTGCAGATTCGAACATCACAATACAATTGCCATGAAATGATCGCGCACACTGCCGACCTGAATGCCAAGAGCCAAATGCCAGGAAACAATCGCACACGCAATTTTATGTTTAGGACCAAAACTCGAATGTCACTGGTAACGGAGTCGGGGGCCTATACTGACCTCCGCCTTACCGCCCTGCTTGAAGATCACCAAATAAATGAGGGCAGGCCTGGAAATTATTTGATAGACCTCCGGGACAGGAGCTCAGGAAAATGCAGCTGCTCTGCACCGGGACCTCTGAATAGTGAGCACGTGGAGCTGGGCTGGCTCCCTTATATAGAGCCAAGCCCCGCCCATGAGCCACACCCAACCATGCTGCAGGAAAGG
Organism: Pleurodeles waltl; assembly: GCF_031143425.1. Lineage (NCBI taxonomy): Eukaryota > Metazoa > Chordata > Amphibia > Caudata > Salamandridae > Pleurodeles > Pleurodeles waltl. Next base: position 792,479,966 of record NC_090445.1, read on the forward strand.
CTTCTAGAATGTCTTAGAATAAGGACCACACCCTATAATCCTACAAACAAGCCTTGCAAATGAACAATGTATTACAAACAGCATTAATGACTTTTCAAGGTAAAAGCTCTGCAATGCAAAAGGTTAACATACTTCATAGAAACACAATGCATGAAATATGCCCTTGCATAAGGACTGGGCTTTCGCATTTACGTCGCCCATAGAGAGCGCACTGTCCTGATTTTGACGGTAGGTAAGCAGAAGTCTTGAGCTTTCATCAAGTTTTGTTCATGCAGGAGAGGAGAAGGCCAGCGGCTTGAGAAACAGAAACTGTAACATAGACCGAAAGAATGGTAAGCTTCATGAGGAGTCAGAAGTGTACATGCATGTGACTAAAAAATGGTGGGGCAGTGTAAATTAGATATGCATTTAATGTTCTACTAGCTACATATTTTTTGGAGGGCAAAGAAAGAAGTTTAAACATCAATAATTAAAAGGTTCTATGGTGGCATACTCAGTCATGGAAGTAGAATTCATCCTGAAACTCAGGTGGTTTGCCCAGAAGTTGGTCAGTTAACACTTGATTTTGATCAATCCTCCTTCTCGTCCTCTGTGCTGTTTCATGAATAGTATAATTGTGTGACATCAAATATGAGTTCATTTCGATCATGGTGAATCTCTCTATGTTTTGAGGTAAGAGACTGGTCCTTCTCACTGTAACAACTGCAGCAGCTGCACTAAACACATGCTCATCAGGCACAATGGCTATAGAACAAGACAGAGACTCTGTTACCAGAATGCTGAGGTCTGGCCATTGGCAAATCTTCTCATATCAATACATCAATGGGTCCTAGAACACCCTCTGAATGAGCATTGGTGCTGCCACTTGCTCGACCTCTTTTGCCTTCACCTCTGCACTGGCCATAAGTGCATTTAGCATTTAGGAAATGCAATTACCACTAATACAAGTTAGGTGATAAGCGTGTGCAATTTTAAAAAATGAATTTTTTAAAATGACATGTAGCGCACACATGCCCTTTGGGCATGTGTGCGCTTTACATGTCCACAAACATTTTTTTGGGGTGCATCAAAGACGGTCTTAGGCCCTCAGCACCCTGGGGTTTGCATTACTTAATTTACTAATTCCTAACAGGAATTTGCCAATTAGGTGATGCAAAACCATTCACACCTATGGGCCCTCAGGGATGAATGGAGTCCCATTCCCTAATTGCGATTCAGTAATAGCGATTGCGACTTTTAAGAAATCGATATTACTGAATCACAATTTTCATACATCCCATTTGCATTTCTTAAATAGCGATTTCTTAAAAATCGCTATTTAGGAAATGCAATTTGGGATGATGATACATCCGTTCCTAAGTTCCAGCCATTCTTCTTCTAGGTTTCTGACTTGCTCATCAATCCACCTCTTGTATTTTGAAACATCTCCTTCAGAAAAAGGAATGAAAGTGAATTATTTTTTTGTACCGGGATCAAGTAGTGTGGCACAGATGTACATTTGTTTGAGATGATGTCATTTTGCAGCATTGCATTACACGCCAAGAAAAAGATTAAGCTCTCATCCAAGGCTTGCACTTCTGGGTTTTCAATCACAACTGAGAACTGCAAACCTTTCAGACACCTTCTTTAGCAGGTCCAGTAGCAAATGCAGCTGCGGGTTAGCTTGGCCCATCTTACTGTCCTCCTTGCTAACTTCCTGTGTGCAAACCTCAAAAGGGAGTAGCATCTGTGTCAGGCATTTAACTAGGCCCCATTTGTCAGCATCCATGGCCAAGGCTTTCCCAATTGCATCCCCTCATCTTTGAATGACATTGTCATTGATTTGTTTGTACTACTCAAACGGACATTGCAACATGTAATAGGTAAAGTTCCAACGTGATGGCACCGACTGTATCAGCGCTTTAACTGGTACTCTGTTAACTTTCTGAGTAATCACAACTCCTTCCGAGCTTTCAAAAATACTAGATTGATGCAATGTGTCAAACTCAGAACCTTGAAATAGCCATGTCTGTCATGGCCTTGACTATGTTACTGCCATTGTCTATGGCAACAAATCCAATTCTGAGACCTCTGGGTGGCAGACATTCAGACACTTTGTTGCATGCCACCAAACACTCTTAAAAAGTTCTTCAGGGCCAAGACCTGTAGATTGCTTTTTCTTTGGCCCCACAAAAGAGATCCACTGTGCAATGATGCACATGTAATCAGTCACCTGACAACTGGACTACATGTCTGCTTTTCGGTGGATAAAGTGAACAACAATTTGTTGCAAAGCTTGTCCAACCAATCACAGCAGCAGCAACTTTGGCAAAATAGATCCAACTTGGAACCTTCCATTTTGGGCAGATGGCTACCATGAATTCTAAGAAGCTCAGTCCTTCCACAAGAGAAAAAGAGAGGAGGTCCAGTGCTAACATTTCTGTCAGCTTGGGTGGTTGTGGTCATAGGATCCCTCCTGCAGAACCATGGCCATAATAGTAGCCTGTTCTTTCTTCTTTTCTGGGGCCACTGATGCAGGAGACTTGAGAAGTAGGTGGTGGTAGACTCAATGTGCATTGTGGGGCAGTCACTGTATGTCGTGATGTCTCCACCTGACTCTGAGTCTTCTTGTGCCATTGTGAGGTCACTGAGGTGGGTGATCCTGGTGCACTGCTGGGGACAGGGTTGCTTTGCATAAGGATGTCACCCTTGTCTTCCTCATCATCACCTCCCACCATGATTGCACTTGTAGCTGATGTTTCCCGGCTCTCCTCACCTTTACCATCATGATCACCTTCAGCAGTTTTTTAAGGTGCTCCTCCCACCGGATTGCGTGATGTTTTTTCATATGGGTTGTCTGGCCTTCAGTACCATAATGTGAACCAGGCTTACCTCGACAAACACTCATGTTCTCCTCCTGTTTGCTAAGCGGAAAAAAGTCCCAAACTGAGGAAGAGTATTTTCTTAGTGGGCCACTGCCAATGCTCAAGAAGAACTGGAGGTAGCTGGGCATGTCATTGATTGCATCTCTGCAGAGCATATTTCTACTGAGGTAGGGGGTGGTGCATATCTCACCTTGGACCTTACAAATTTTGGAGCTGGTAGTGCTACCTGTACCACATCCCTGGGAACAGGTTGAACAGTAGGAGTCATTTCGAACTCGTCTGTGTTAGCTTCCACAATGACCAGCTCATCGTCATCATCCTTGTAATCATTACCTTCAATAAGTCTTAGGTTTTCAGGAACTTTTCTTTTCCCTTGCCTCTCCTGGCATCTCCTGGACCCTGCCAGGGTCCACTCCATGTCCCCATCAGCATCATCACAAGTGGTGCTTGGAAAAGATGGTGGGTACCCTCCCTTTTCCTTGCTGGAGATCTGGGAGCCAAAGATTCTGAAAGAGGAGGTTCTTGCTCAGCAGAAAGCTTGCCCTCCTGTTCTGGTCCAATTTTAGGATGATCTACTATTGCTAGCTGCTGTCCACTTTGCTCTGTTTCCTGAAATGGTTGGGTACTACTTTGCAAAAGGTACAAATCCAAATCAATGACACTGCTTGTCGGCATTGCCTGGATTGCAGTGGGTGCCTAACTGACAATCATGGTCTTGGGCATAGGCTGGGGTGGTGCTGTTGAAGCGGAATGCAGCTTCCTTGTTCCTCTCAAAAGGTCAGTGAGGCAGGCACCCATCTCCCGAAAAAGGTTATGGTTGGCACGACACTGGTGGAAAGCTGCTTCATTTTCTTGGGAGAAACATTATTTGGGGCAATCTTAAAGCTTTCAGTTGGCAGTGGCAGTAAGCTGCACAAGCAGAATACAGTGAAGGACTGACATCACTGTACAGGCCTCCTGTTTGGCAGCACTGCGGGTGATGTCTTTTCTTCTCTTGTGTTCCTAAAAGCAAACAAGCAAGAAAAACGTTTAGTCAAACGTGGCATTGTTGCAGTTTGAATTAGCACAGACAGAGCAATATTAGTGTGGTTGTTTACTTAGGTACTAAACAACAATTTCTCCATTCCTTTTAAAGTCAAACCACCATCATCCCTTCAAATTTAATTTCCAATCAGGAGAACAGCACAACATATCAATATAGCTCTTTGCTTTATGTCTATTCTTTCTAAAGAAGACAAGTGTGACAGTGAGGGAGGTGCATGGGTAAGTGGAATAATCCTTAAAAAAATAAAGGTTAATGTGTGCCTATGACAGGCAAGGTGGTCCGGAGGAGATGTAATAATTATAAAAAATATAGATGATACTGATGTGTCTGTAGTGCACCGCAGCAGGCTGTCTAGGAGGAAATGGAAATATACCTAAAAAAAACTAATGCTTTTGTGCAGCTGTGTGCCTATGTGGATTAATGAGACATTATTTTTTTTTTAACAAATCAACATTGTTTAAAAATGTCAAATTATTAAAATTAAAATAAAAAAATAAAATTTATAAAAAATAAAATACAATAAAATGAAGAGTAAAATAAAGAAAACACAATAAATTATTTTTGATGTTTGCATGGGAATGGGAGATGAAAAGTGACACAAGGAGATGCAAATGAAAAATGGAAATAAATTGCATGTACTATAAGCATGGTTCATCCATAATCTTCATAATATACATATACTACAAAATCATCCTCAACATATTATTAAACTAATATCAAATCCTTTTGGCAAAGGCACACTGGCCAGATGCACAAATGGCTGCTGGCTGCATGGTCCTGCACACAATATTATCGATAAAGGAGACATGGGGAACAAAGAACACATGCAAACCTATGACGAAAGCACACTGGCTGGATTCACAAAATGGTCTCCAGTCACAGGGTCAAACAACAACAGCGAGCCAGGAAATATTGGAACCTAGACAACATGCAAACCTATGGCAAAAGCACATTGACTGGATGCACAAAATGGCCACCAACAACCTGGTCAAGCAACAACAGCGAGCAAGGAGGTATTGGGAACAAATAACACATGCAAGCATATGGCAAAAAGCACACTGGCTGGCTGCACAAAATGCCCCCAGACATGTGGTCAAACAATAACAACAAGTAAGGAGGCGTGGAGAAAAAAGAACACATTCAGACCTATGGACTACACAAATGTACCTGGCCACATGCCATGGAGAACAAAGACAAATGGTGGCTGATGACAAACACACTCACACACAGACTGGCCAGAAAAAGGAGTCATGTTAATACTGAACAATTACTACCATTGTTTCAGCAATGCCCAACGTGAAAATTAACTGAGCTATAACAATTTTAAAATACACATCCTACTATGACATCAACACATATACACTTTTTGCAGGAAAGAAACATGTAATTTATACAATAACCAACATTTTCAATTTAATCGAATGCCATCCCTGCCTCTAATTCTGTTTTAAAAAAACATATATCACTTAAACATTTATTGCATGCACTGATTGACTAGTATGGGCCAGGACCTACTGGCTGGATGGCCCGTTGGAAGACTTGGCTACATAGTAAAATAAATTAATATTGCAAAAGTAAAAACATGGAGAAAAAGTACTGTGAAAGGTTTTCCCTTTACAAAAGGCAGAAAATGAACTGCACAAAAAATAACTAGACTCCTACTTAAACTCCAGCCCACCCACCACAATGAAATTTAAAAATCAGCTAAAAGTACATGCCCTATCCAACAAACAACACCCTCATACAATAGTTTTTGAATTTACCTGTGTGATATCACAAAAACAAATTCCTTAAATCTGCCCAAAAAATTATTCAAGTGTATGTTATGATCTCTATGAACAAGGGATCTCTGAGATATTTGAAGCCTCCATCACATTCAGAAGAAAGTTTATACAAACCATCAGGGATATGTGAAAACCACGTTTTAATCTGATGTAATTCACTGGGAAAGAATAGTTGTGATGCACATAATATGAGGGGAGAGAAGGACAGTTGTTATCCATTTTAAGAGAACTAAGTTCTCAAGATTGAACCAGATTGGACATTGATCTTGAGTTTTGCCTCTCTGACAAAATACTGGTTTATAATGGGTTGTGTCAGGGACGCACACAGGCCCCAGGGTTATTCTGATTATTTTTAGCGAGTCTTCCAACTGTGTATGCACAAACTATGTCATGTGTGCCCAAATGGGAAGGACCCATGCCCCTTGATTACTGTACATGGATAACCTAGTAATCATGAACACAGATTGTCTAGCAGAGAAAAAATCTCTTTTCATAAATATTGCTTACGATTTCAGCTAATAATAAATTCGGATATAAAATTACTTTTCGTCTTCAAAAAGCAGCACTGTCAATGTTATATAGGGAAGTCTAAAATTATAGAAGTGATCTTGTATAAATGCCTGGGTATTTGCTTTCAATTGTTTTTAAATCCACTGCACATCAAAAATAATGTAAAGTTTCAGCTCTCTCTACAATTGCAGGGTTATGTAGATTTAATAAACATTATAACAACTTGCAGTGTGTTCCTTTTATGCAAGTGTACAGGGCCAAGGTTCTCCCCCAAGCCTTCTTTGGAGTAGAGATATTAAGGCCCATATTTAAGAAAAATGATGCACAGCTGCGCTAGCGCAGTTGTGCATCAAAAAAAGTACCACAATCTAAAGCCATTCACTAGTGACATCTGTGCGCCAAATTTATAAAATGGCACACAATGGCACAAAGGAATGGTTAGCATTAAAAAAAACAACACTAACCACTGGGACATTCCATAAGTTAAAATGACGCTTATGCTGCAAAAGTTGTGTTAGAAAATTTAGCAGCAGTTTTTTTTACCGCAAAATGGGTTAGCACCATATTTAATAGCATTAGCATGAAAAAAGCATTCAAGCAAGAAAAAAAACATTTGGGAAGACTAGATGGAGAATGCAGGCCAGGAGAGACCCCAGGGAGATCCCAATCAGCCAACTACCAGCCAAGGGGGTCTAGCAAAGGAGAAGATGAAGAGGAAGTGTTGCTTTAGAGAGGAGGAGACTGACATCTTGGTCCGAGAGGTGACGGAGCACCAACACCAGCTCTTCATCACCTTCAAATTGCCAATAGGTAGGAGAGAGGCTATATGGCAGGCAATAGTAGATAAAGTCAACAGTGTGGCCGAGGTGAAGAGGATTGTCACTGATTGCAAGAAGTGCTGAACGATTGCAAGCACTGAACTAATGAGAAACTGGGCAGGAACCAAAAGCCAGCACTGCAGATTGGATGTGGAAGTCTGGCACCCAGGAGGACCTGGATGAGTTGGAGGAGATGGTGGCAGTGGTCAAACCGGAGGAGCTGGTTACTGAAATCGCAGGACAGCTCAGACTACCAAGAACTTCAACAAATGCAGGGTAAATCATAGCGGGGGGGACTATCTGGAATCTCACAAATGGCAGAAGGGTGGAGGCACATAGGACACACTCAATGCATGCAAAAGGGTCACATCGGGACACATTGAATCAAAAGGCCCCATTGCCACCCAAGCTGCACTTATAGTGACACTCTGGTGGCGCTCTGCATTCGACATATACAGAACGTGGCTAAACACTACCTTGCAAATATGGCACCTACACACACAGCACATTGTATGGAAGGGGCATGCCATCAGTGTGGCTGTGCCACATCAACACCCATTGCATATTGTTGTTGTTCCAGATCCAAGACTACATGTTCACCAGAGACTGTTACTAAAGTCAACACCACCCCAGGGGTGGTGTGCGGATGGCGCAACAAGGCAAAATGCTTTCCATCCTCCTCATGTCTTCGCCCTTCTCATTTGTTGCCTCTGCACCGAGCTGCGCCACTTAAGAAAAAATCAGGGCCTCAGTATGCAACATGTGGAACGGAACCCATACAGGGTGGCCCAACAACAACTCTCACACACATCCATATGCCATTTGGGAATGGGCACAACATAATACAACATATGGAACATGTCTGTGATCATCATTTGTGCTGCTGTACAAGTAGCTTCACTTTCACCATGTAACAAGGATGTCTGTGTTGTGTGAATGATTGGTGTTGTGCATAAAGTGATACCTTCATTCGTAAGAACTGCCACAAGTGGCATCAATGTTGCACTACAGGCACAATGTCACTAGCCGTAATGCAGCTGTGCCATCATACAAATAGTTGGCCATGTGGATCCAATCTGTCCCTTCCCCTTGTGTGACATTTAGAAAGTCTCAAAGTGCATGCATTGATCCACATTGTACATCCTTTCACCAACAGATGCCTGCGGCAGATATGCTGTATGCAAGGAAATGTCCCAAATGTAGGGAGGGACAAATTAATGGTAAAGACAATCAATATTGGTGTATGGATATTAACTGGGTCATTCAATTAACACAGTTGTGGGACCTTCTAAAGGCAGATGACAATGTAACACAAGCATTGTAAGAAATGGACATTATTGTACTTTGCAGCAATAGTGCCATCATTCACGGTGCCAATGCAGTAAAGCACCAAAAGAGTGACAACACACATTACATTACTGTGAGACTAGGAAGGTAAATGGCATGCTACCATGGTGTCAATAGCAGGGGAAAGGGGCCTTTATGGAATATGTTGGTGTGGGATCAATGCACAAAATACCTTGAAAGGTTGCCCCATGTGTGATGCACAATGCAACAAATAACTAAAAACCACAACCAAGGTAACATGTAACAAGTCACTGAGCCTCTAGTAGCAAGTAAAGGATGAGCCGAGTCAACAGCCACTACAGTCAAAAACTGATGTTTCACTATCACATTGCAGAGGATGATGCCTTACCTCATGTCTGCCTGCCTTGAAAGGTTGCCCCATGTGTGATGCACAATGCAACAAATAACTAAAAACCACAACCAAGGTAACATGTAACATGTAACAAGTCACTGAGCCTCTAGTAGCAAGTAAAGGATGAGCCGTGTCAACAGCCACTACAGTCAAAGACTGACGTTTCTCTATCACATTGCAGAGGATGATGCCTTACCTCCTCTCTGCCTCCCTCTCCTGGATTTTACAGATGACATGGATGACCAGCTGCCGACCATCAATAAAGAGACTCTCCAGGATGTCCTAGGTCCCTCCAGACACCACCTCCAGTCTCAGGTAGTACACAGAGCATTGCGGGATCTATACATGAACCACCCAGCTACCAACACACAGCACCAACCAGTCCTGCCAAATCCCTGGACTCATAGGACCCAGACATCACCTTTCAGAGGACAGTGGTAGGAGTCCAATCGGAGCTGGCCAAGCAGGTGCAGGTGGGGATAGAGACCATAGCAGGTGGCCTAGAGGGAGTGCTGAGGTGACTCAGTCCAAATAAGGGCAACTCAGCTGCCATCAGAGGCACCCATTCCCTGCTACGTGGACTCCAGCAGTCCCTGGCTGACATAGCTGCTGTCATGAGGCAAAGGCTTCAACAATTGCCCTCACTAAATGGCAGCAGCATGATAGACAACAGGCTGGGGGCTATACAAAATACCCTGGTAACCATACAGAGGGAAGTGGCCCCCCATTAGGGAAAACATGGCTGCCTACCACCATGATGTTGCTGCGGTGTTGAGAAATAAACAGTTCCTCCTTGCTGCAGTGATGCCTTGTATTGCCACAAATGGCAGCTGTCGGGACCTTTCATTCTGCATCTCTATCCCCTGATGTGTGTGTGGCCCCCTCAACTTCTACAACAGCACCACCCACGGCATAGGAGGCACCACCCACATCAGAGGATGAAGATGTGGAAGGAACAACATTAACACAGAAAACAACCCAGTAGCACCAATCTGTGCCACATGGACAGTACCTCTTTAGTTCTTAGCTTAAGATCATGCCAGTGTTGTGACAGCTGGCAATGTGCCCTCTTCACCCAACCACTGGTGACTTATCTGCTATAGACTCTCATTATCTCAATTCATTCCTATGGTCAATTTTGGACACCTTTTCACCAATGCAACCTTCTCCTACCCATGTCTCAAGACATGCCCCTCACCCCTGGACTCTGAATGTACAACAAATGGCTCAGGATCTCTTATGAGGTCTGTGAACTGGACATTGTATTGCATTGGAAAATATACTTGCACATGTAAATAAATCTCCATATATACATGTATCATGTCAACCTTTACTGACATCCATCAACTCATCTAAATGTATGTATTGTGTGAAGCTATGTCAATGAGAACAGAACCTAATTACATGTGTGGCTCACTGTCAGACACAATGCCACACACTAGGACTCTAACATGAAAAAGGTGACTGATGGTGTTGTGGGCTACAACTAACTTACACAGCCTTAAAAGCATGTAATTAGCAGATATCCATGGACGTTGACATATGGCATTATTGGGTCTGAATCAAGTGCCTTGAATTTTACCTGATGAGAGCACTAGTACAACTAATATGTGTGGAATAGAAGAGGCAAATTCTATCAGTGATCGGAAGCAGGCAGTGTGCCAGGATACATACCCCAAATACGTTTTAGAAGTATGTGCCACACTTTACAAGATTTCTTCTGATATATCTCACCAATGATAGTTGAAGTTCCATACTTACCTGTCAAAGATTCCATATACAAATACAAAATGAATGTCAGGAACTCTGGATGACAAATATTTTGAGTAGTTGTTGTCATATTGTAGCCAATCTGACAGCACCTTGGTCATAAGGGATACACATAGTCATACATGTAAATCAATACTTGAAAGCATACCCTAAGGCATTCTTCTATCTTGGCCAGTGCACACGAGAAAGCTCAGACACTCAATCGACATGGAGACCTAATTGTCTAAACCTAACAGGATTTATTGAAACATTAAACAACACCATATTAAAACCTAACCTAGATACTATCCTGCACTAAACTAAACTACACTAACTTATCCAAAATTACCCCTACAGCTATCTATCCTAACCTAAACTTATCTTAAACATTTAATGCCACACACTAAACATTGTCTCCCATACTGCTTAAGAGACAAGATACGAGTAGGACAACATAAACTAAGGCTACACAGATACTAACCTACATCCTAAACAAATACATATTTTTTGTAATTTTTTAAAAAGATTTTATTTTTTTATAAACATAGAACGCCATACATAACCCCGCACCCAACTCTCCAAAACAAAATACAATACTAAAACTCACCCTTTAACTATACTTACTCTATCCTACAACTAACCTAATCTATTCAACTAATCTATCACTACCCACCTAAAATCCACTAAAACTGATCACAATATACAACGGGAGAAAGGAAGGAACTGGGAGGCTGTGCATCAACATGTTCAGGGCTTCTACTGCTTTTTTTACAGAACTTCAGCAACTGTAATTTCTAGCATTATCCTTCTCTATCTGGTCCAACCTTGCCACTATGGATGCCATGTCCCTCCTCATGTCCGCTTCAAAGTTTGAGGAAGTAGCTGCTGCAGGCGGCTGTTGACTGGGCATATTTTCTGATGATGTGGAGGGGGTTAGACCAGCTGAGTCCCCCCTGACCCTAGATGGTGTGCCCATTGTGCCCTGCACAGTTGTGGCCTGTTTTGGAGGTCCCTCATGCTGAAAGGCAAGCCAAGCCTCTGAAGATTTTTCACGCCGATACCTCCTGGCTATCTTCCGGTACCCTGCATGTACCTCCATGATGTGGTGGAAACACTCTGTCCACTTTTCAAAAGCATGCTTCTGTGCTGTGGTCATAATGGCAGCTAAAACATGAAGAGAACATGCCATCAAATACTGCACTGGGTAGAGGTAGAACAAACATGCAATGTACCAAGCATCCTCAGATGACACATGCTGTCCACCAGACATTTCACAACAACGTCAATCTCCAATTCCAGACTAAACTTCCTAAGAGCCATCTACAGTATCATGTACATGTCACTGGGTTAACAGCTATCCTTTGTTGACCATTAGGGCCCGGAGGTAAGTGGACTACTGCCTCCTTGCGCAATATTTGAGTCATCATACTAGTGAGGATCAAGTGGCCCAACAAGTCCCAAAACCCTGTGCCAAACTCACAAAGTAGTGCAATGCATGCATTCCACCAATTTGACATCCCTTGCGCTATATCAAGCCTTGAGCAGGCATCATGGATGCATGGTGGGGTTCACCTGGTAGGGGAACAGACAAAATTGGCACTGGGAATTCTAAGGAATGCCAATGCATCAATCATGTGTCCTTGAGTTAACACCTGCTCAGAGCAGCCGTTACAAGGGGGCACAACATTGCTTACAATGGGCCCCTATGTACAGTTTGCGCTTAGTGCCCATATAGTTTGTCCTAAGCCTGAATAGTACATCTATATTGTCTACACATTTTGTAACATTTGACCCCTACCCTGTGGTATGGTGTGCAAAATGTCTTATGCGCACATGGTGGCTGTGTGGGCTCCCTAAGGGGCACAGGATGAGTGGCGCACTGTACTGGGTGCAACTACAGTATTCCTTCTTATTGAACAAGCTGTGCACATGCATGTCTAACATCTCCTAAGTAACAGGTATGCACTTAGCATCCACATTCTATACTCACGTGTTGTGACCAAGCTCACTCACAATTATCATGATGGGTAGATCATGTTGGTAAATCTTCACACATCTAGTTTGCTACAATCTGTAGACATGCCCCACTTCCATCTGGAGCAGAGTTGTATTCTCATTGTGTACTTAACTGACTGTTGCCCAGCACAATACAGCTACTTGCACAGCTGCTGCCTCACTTAATATTTGAAGAGTAGTGAGGCACCGGTCATGCAAGTGTCTCCTACATAAGCCCCCTGCAGACCTCAAAACATGTACATGATCTGTACCATTTTCTGAGCTACTTTAAGCAATGTGAGGCACACAGTGCTGCAAAAAATGCTGTGACAAATATGTTGTCAGCAGGCATGATAATCAAATAAGCAGCACCTCTGACACATATCTTGACTGACATCACTGTGTACGTGGGCACGCTTCCCTTTTCCTAACACCCACAATTCCATAGCAGCACAGGTTGACACTTGTGCAACAAAATACATATTCTACATCCTCAGCATTGCATTAGACATGATGTCTATATCCTAACTCAAATTATGTCATCTCATTGGTCACACATGCCATTTCAACACTACGTTGCACACATCATACCCTTTCACACAAAGCCCTAGAATGACACATGTGATGCACAAGGTGACACTTACTGGCAGCATCGGGGTCTTCAAACTGGGACACCTCTCCAATTATGTAGGGTGGAGATAGGGATTTTTCAACATTTACTTGCATGAACAACTGTTACACAACCATTTAGCTGAGAAGGCATGTCAACTCTGTGTTAGGACTGAACAACTGCCAAACATTACAATTCTGTCTGTAAGGCAAAGGACCAGATAATTGAGGCCCTGGCACCACCAGAGCATCACTTTCCTTGACGCCCCTGTGGTGCTTTTCACTGCCCCATATGTAAAAGGATCTATTATGCAGCTGTTTGTAGCATAAGGCCTCCATGTACATATGGGGTAACATGACACAGTATTCTTCATCAGGGGGCATGCAATGGTTGTTGCAGTGGCTGTCCCATTGTAACACCCATTGCATTTGATGCTGCTCTATATTTTGAAGACATTTTACTTGTTGGCAGGGCCAAAAGACTAGCAACAGCCCAGTGGTGGGGTAAACATAGCAAAGTGTTGAGGAATGCATTGATACGTCTTTGTTTCTTACTTCTTATATGTGTGCGCTATTTGAAGGCACACACACAGTAGGGGTAAAATGCCATGGATGTTTGCCTATGTGCACGTAATTGTCCCTTCCTACATATCAACAAAATAACATAACAGATGTCTTGGCATTACTACGTAGGCTACATTATGCAGCACACATCGAAGTGGAATACCGCCATTGTAGACTGTTTATGTCCAGGAAGGTATACCTGCACATAGACACTTCCCGCAACACAGACACACTTGCCCTGTGGTCCAAGTATGCCTGCACTGGCGCAGGCTGCTAAGTTATGTGCCAGTGCAGGCACAGCTGCAGGCCTGAGCAGTACTCTTGGTAATACGGGGCAGGCCTGTGTTACAAATTCAGCGCAGTGCTGCTGATGTTGGTACAGCACTGTGCTGCACCTGTTTCACACATATGTGGCACATAGTAATCACATAAGAACATGCACAGATTTGGCTGGCAGACATATGTACATGTTTCAGATATATTTATATAACAACATAGGGGGACAGGATACTGGTCATTGGCTAAAATATTGACACTTGTAGATGATCTATGTGAAGATACAGCCAACCACTCAAATGCTTGCCTGTTTTCAGACACATAGCACCAAAACATAGCTCCACCATGTTTGTGCCATATGTTACATATGGCACCCATGGTGTATGTCAGGACATTGATTTTGGAAACCCTGTCAGTATGGTTGCACTTGGCATGTTTGACACTAAACATGAATATGCTACATGTGCAAAGCAGAAATTGGCTACTTGATGACATGGGAACAGTCATGTAATCAACGATCCTTAGGCAGATTTATAAGTTGATTCCAATGAAGGAACAGTGTAACCAAGTTGATGTTGAGTCTAAAGTTTTTGAGTGTCACCTACAGCAGGAATATGCAGTTTCCATTCCTCAGGCCTGGTTCTGCCATCATGTGGCACCAGCCTTTTACACTGCCACAATGCTTACACTTGTCATATCTTTTACATATGGTTAGGCACTAGTTGCCTTCATTGGCAACATTAACTATAACAAAACATGGACACAGATGTAGCATCATGAGGCATTCACTCTTGCTTACATATCTGCAAATGCCATGTCACTCTGCACATACATGACTCTCAACAAACGTACACTCATGACTGACAATACTCCAGCATCATGATTCCAATTACTTCAACTTTACTTACCCCATTTACACAGCTATAATGAATATGATGGATATGTACTTTTGTGTTTATGAAACATGTACTTTTGCACCATTGCACAAGTGTAACTGATATTTGACACTTTATGGGGTATATGTGATACACAATGTACATCAAGAGGAATGTGAAAGTATTCTGCACCCTGTGCATAGCTAAGCTCTCTGAATTGCCATTTGCTTAAGACACAAAACGTCCTGTCCCGACCCTTGATAAACCATGCTGGGGTCAATCTTATGTCCCCTTGTCATGCACATGCAAATGAGAATGTTGTAATGCAGAAGGGGTACTTACCAACTGGTCCATCAATCTGAATCACCAAGTGATCCAGTAGATCTCGCTCTCGTGCTATGAGGTCTGCCAATGGTGCTTTATTTGGTGTTTGGTGAGCACAACTCCAAATATCTGGTGTAGGTGGTGGAGCACCTGGCCCCACCACAGCTTCCATGCCTCTGTTGGGTAGCCCCGGATGACCCAGCAACCCAATCTTAACATCATGGAGAAGTAGTTTTTTACCAGCCAGATGAACCCTTCCAGCTCACCTTCACTCATCCTTTGCGCTCTCCCCTTCCCAGACATATTGCAGTTTCCCTCCACTGCAATTACAATAGCTTAAAAATATTAAATCGCTACCCCACCTAACCCCATATACCCTAACAGACTACGCTACCCCAAGACAAACACCTGACAATACAACTACATTGACAGGAAAAAAGCACTTCACAGGACACAGCAAAATTACAAAATGTACAGGACAGCAACAGGACACAGCACAAAACTCTCATAACCACCACTCCTTGACCAGCACCAGCTCCACACACCCTCTCACAATCACAAAAGATTTGTAAAGTAAAAGTGAAAGTGAAATCACTGTACCATGTAAGCAGCAAGGAAGTACTGTTTCATCACTTCCTGGGCACGTGCGTCACGGTTTCTGATATGCATACTTTTTTTGACGGATGACAGTCATGCATGTTTTTTTCCATTAAGGCTGACAAGGCCTGTCGACTTGCTATTGACGCAGAGGTGCATCGCCTACTTTTTTAGAATATGGAGTATTGGCGTTTGTGTTAAAAAAAATTATGCATTACTGTCATGTGTGGTTTTCCTCCCCATCAAGGCGGACAAGGCCTGTTGACTTGCAGTTGATGTGCAGAGGTGAGGTGTAATTGTTTTTAATAGTGCACTGGGGAGTAATACCATTTGTTCAAAAATGTTGATGCATGATGGGAATGCTTGAATTTTGTTGGAAAGGCTGACAGTACACCCGGATTCACATACCTTATTACAGGGGCGATGCATGTATGTAGTCAGTATGGTATGGCTACATGTGTGTGCATGTGCATTCATATTGTAACTGTAACATCGGAATGTGTTACCATATGTTTGTATGTGTGTGTTATGCATGCAATGACTGACACCATTTGCATATGTGCATGTGTTGGTAAACTTCTTCCATATACATGCTACCACATGTGTATTGGGAGTGCACATATGTGATGTAACACACAGTTGTGGGTCTACCACATAGTTATGTCCGATTTCCAAATGTACGTTTGACAACACCACTTTAAATATGAGGGACTATGTCCAATACAGGTTCATGCATGTGATACCATTGACAAATCGTACTGAGAGGATGAAGTGGACTATGGCTGGGTTGATTTCACATAACACATGGCAATGTGAGTGCATGTCTGTCCACACTGTGGTGTGTTGTATGTTTCAGGGTTTATGATGCTATACTACACATGCAACAAATGGTTCTTAATGCATCTGTGGTGCAGGAGATGGTGTATTCACATGTGACAATGATGGTTGTTATATGACGTGTTTGTGTAGTGACATGTGTAGTGTGATATGTGTAATGAATGCCAAAGAGTTGTGTTAATGTGATTTAAAATCACACAAATATATCTTCCAGTATGGACATATGTTGGCCATAGTTTCATGGCTTTTGTAGTCATATCAGTGCCACCTATGTTTCCCTATATGGGAACACATCTGAAGGTACAAATACCTGTTCATTAGTGGAAAGTAGACTTTTGTGCATACTCCAATTTACAATACCAGCCTGTACCACTGAAGTGGTACATGTGTGCTGAGAATTCAGACATATGTGTGCAACCTACACACTTGGTACATGCTATTGACTACAACATGTTCATTATGACATTTACATAAAATGGCATACAGCTGTGTAGCAGAGTTGCAGTCAGGCAATGATGGTACCCTAGTCACCATTGCTCCTGTGGGACTTTGTGTACCCACACAGACCTATGGTTGCATGTTTTGACGCAGGTTAATGGTGCTTCACTCAGCTCAGTCCACTGTGCACATGCAATCAGGCCCGTGACTGTGTCATGAGTCAATGTAGCCTCAGCATGGGGGCTAGTGGGTGTTGGGTGGGGATCTACCCTCATCATGATAGCTCTTCAGCAGCTCAATGTGCAGTCTCCTGCAGACAGACAACTGCACAAATGTGATCCTGTGGCCTGGCATTATTTTTTTCCTTTGGAGTGCTTGATGTCCGGCTTGCCCTATCATGTACAGGGGACAGGCTGCTTATTCGCGTAGGACATGTTTCATCATTTGGCATGGTCTGACACAAATGGTTATTCATTGTTTGTATTTTCCATATGCAGCTTAGTTAGGAGATGTATGTCTAGTGTAACTTCTTTATGTTTTCCTACTCAGGGGACAGATGTTGTCATCTGTCACTGCCTTCTGTCAGAATAGTATGCACTTGGCAACTACATTGTTGTTGTTGCAAACATGAATGGATTATATACTGACCTAGACTTTCTCTGTGACTATCTGTCGGGTGATCACATGGTAACATTGTTGTGTTGCACAGTAAGTATTGGTCTATGTGTGTACGTTCTCCAACATTACCAGTATATCTTGTTTGGAATAGATTTGGTCCTACATTGCTGGCATTCTTTAGATGTACACATCTACTACAACAACATTGTCCGGTCGTACATGGACAGGATTCTACATGTGACTTGTGTAATTTGAAGATGTACACATCTTCTACTGGCTATGTGATAGTTTCCCTCCTATTTTCAGGCTTTGCTAGATTACATGACTTCCACACACACATGGCAGTGCAACAGCCACAGCGCTTGTGTAGTGTCCAAATGACCTCCCCATGTTGTATCTCTAAGTGTATGAGGGCGTCTCTCAGCTGTTCTTCCACACCCTTTGGTAGACATGGGCATTCCACAACCTATGTCATTTTCACCATGAGTATATCTTGCTAGTGTGTGAAGTAATCTCAGCTGTGAATATTTGATTAGCCACATCCAACATTTCCTTCTCCTTCTTCACCCATACAATTTAGGATGGGTCTGTGACATGTTTGGGCATTGCTAGACTTGCATGCACATCCCAAACTGCATTAGCATGTGGGAGACCTAGACATTTTGAGGAATTGAGCCCAAGGTAATTTTCTCCTGATCAGGCAGGTGAGGGTCAATGAGAGGTGTGTTTTCATATGTGGTGTGTGGTGGTGTCATACAGACTATACTGGGTTACCTTGCAGACACATATCAACCTTTGTAAGTAATTGCTAACCCTTACCTATGTAGGCCATACACCAGTACATCAGTCTTCTCATGTATTTTCAGATTAGCTGCAGACATATGTCAAGACAACACAATTGTGTGACATGTGTAAGAATGTATGTTGGAAGTGTGCTACGTTCCACTCACATATTTATGTGGTGGTGCATTCTCCCATTTTATTGATCATTCCTGGCTATGAGGCATATGTGTGGAGAGTGGATCAGCCCCCTCTGCTGCCCTACTTGTCTTGCGACCCTTAGCACACTCCATAGCCAACATGTGTGTGCTATATTTGTGAGACAGCTCACCATTTGGCAGGGTCGGGGCAAATAGCACTCACAGTATGTAACACCATTCATATATGGTACAGGCTTAGGCTAAAACTATTGTCACTTACCCTGACCAGTCCATGATGTTCCAGTGATACCAATGGTGTTCCCCCTTGTCATACCTGCTCAGTGCAGGCATTACAGCTAAAGATGTGACACAGTTTAGTTCCTTATTTTCAAGTACATCATTTTGATACAGCCCCTACCATATTTACGCCCCCCCGGCATACATCTTGCCTGGTGTAGCCATGATGTGGTGCAAGAGGTCTGAATTGGTGCTATGCATACAATATACCACTTAGTATATCTGGTATGTGGTTCTAGGCCTTTGACAGCCACATGAGCATGAGTTATGTGATGCTGATGTGCAGCATGGAGGCTCTAGACCCTCTTACATCACAACCAATGTGCCAAGATTCTTTGTAACTGTTGTGGTTTTTCCTCCTCTCTGAGGTAGGAATAACTTTCCAATGGTATATGTAGCAGAGAATGAGTACACCATCGACAATCTGGTGCAAAGTGATTTAATACTGATATTTACAGGGTGATTTTTGATGTGCAGTGGCTACATGTAGAAGTTCAGCACCATTTGTTCTCTCCTGCAAACTCCTGCAGCAGTGTTGTGTTGGTCCACCTCCACCTGTGCTGCACCATTGTCACCCTCCTCCTCATTGGGGACATCTACCAGTTCATCCCAGGGGACATCAGTCTGAATACATATGTTATGCAAGATTGCACACACAAGGATCATCTTGCATACTAGGGGTGGTGCATAAAACAGTCTTCCTCCTGTCAGGGCTAAGCACCAGAACCTTGACTTCAGGAGCCTACGTGTCCTCTCCACCACATTTGGTGTCCTTCTGTGCCCTTCATTGTATGTTTTAAGTAGAGTGGTGACTCAGACTTGCATCTGGTATTGTGTGTGTTCCTGTTTTGTAGAATGGTTGCATTGGTGTGTGGTGGTGAACAGTACTGTCATGGGATGTAGACCAGAAACATGGTGATTTCCATATTAAATCTGGACTGACAGTTGGACCATGCAAATTATGTGTGGTGTTGTCCATATTTGAGGTTGTACCATAATGTTAGTGGAACATAACACCTTGTTACACAACAATAGTGTAATTTGTTTTGACAATATGATATCCCTACAAGGTCAACCTTGGGCCACCATGTTACTAAGCATGCAGTGCGACACTTACTGACCCTTTCTGGAATATTATGCCTATGCCACCCAGCATGTGTACAAGTGTGAGATTCACACAATAGGAGGAGTAGCAAAAGTGGTAAAGAGGATTCACCAAGGTTCCTAGACATCATTTACTACAGATACTTTCAACACCTGCATAGAGCAGGCATTAGGCGGGGGCACACCATAGTTTAGAAAGGGTCCCCATATACTGTGCATGAAATGGTCAGGTATTCCTACGTAGACCAACCACAGCATTCATTATCTTGACACTATTGGACCTACTCTGCACCATGGTGCACCATTTATTGTAAATGGGGCCCATATGAAGGCAGTAGGGTGTGGCAATGGGGCACAATCACAGTGGTGCTATTGTTGATACTGCGCCACTTTCCTGACATGTGGCCCTCAGTCCCTTCACATTAGACTTGCAGATGAGTGATGTTATGGGACTTTGAACCTATTTTGTGTCCCATGACACAGGTGTTGTGCCCTGTGTGTAGCAGTGACTTCCACCACTTTTCATTTGGAAAAGCTCCCTTGCACACAGTTTAGTTGTTGGCAATTGCTGGCTGCTATACGTATCTGCATGTGGATCATGGGCACAGAGTGGCACTGTTGATTGGTTTGTTTAGTGATGTGTGCATGCGTTTTCAGACACCTGTGTAACTGGAGAGGCAATGACGTGTTTTTCAAGTCCCATGTCTCCTTATTCACATGCATCTCTGCCCTCTCCCATTACATTGTCAGTAGTCTAGGTCCCATGGTGCCCTGTTGGTACCCTGGTACCATGTGATGGAGTTGTGGAATTACCAGGCAGGAGTGCTGCGAGGTGTCCATCCCTACACATGGTCTCTCATGGCTGGTGATGTTGTATTCCTATGTGTGCAGCACAATGCACCAGACAGGTGAAGGTGAACACAATGGGTACGTCTGGTATGTTTAGGTGATATGTAGTTGGTGATGGCAACACTTGGATGGCATTTGATATTGGTGCTGCCGGAGGCTTCCTCACCATGACAAATGTGGGGCTCTGCTTTATTTACGTTGACATGGCCAATGGCATTCACATCACTGAACTATTCCTTGTTCGGTGTAATGTGTGTGTGATCCGTATTTAGTTGTCAACCAGTGGACACTTGTAGTGGTTTGGGCCCAGCTTATGTATGCAAAGGAGACATAGCTCCACCTGTCCTTCTTGTGGTGTGCCAGTCAGGTTGTGGCTGTATTATGTACATATGGGTGTATGTGTGTGCCATGTGTGGTGAATGCGATGTAGTGTGACATGTGGCATATGCATTGTTGTCTGTACATCTGTGTCTCCATGTCCATGAGTCTTTAGTGTGGTGTATGTATTGTTTGCCCTACTAGTTTGGTGTGTTGTCTCTGTAATGATTGGTATGACGGCTTACCTACGAGTAGGCCATTGCCATATTGTCCATCGTGGGACTGCTTGTTGATGGTGGAGTGCCGGAATATGTAGGCATCATGGACACTGCCGGGATATTTGGCTATGGTGTTTGTGAAGAGCCCCTGTTGGTCCACAATGACCTGCACATTTACAGAATGGTTGTGTCTGCGGCTCCTGTAGTGGTGTTTTGTTGCAGCAGGTGGCACAAGTTGGACATGGGTGCAGTCTCTTTCACCCAACACATGCTGGAGCACAGCAATTTGGTAGAAACCTTGCTTAATCTTCTGCTGCAGTTGCTGGGTGTTGGGGAAGCAGATGTGTTGGGGTGTTGGGCATATGATTGAGTCCAGAACCTTTGGAAGGAAGGCCAAGAAGGATGGCTGGGAGATACCACTCACTTGTGCACCAGTTGTCTGGAACGATCCTGACACCAGCATATCGAGGACAACGAGGAGTTTGGTAATGGGTGGAATAGTTGTTGGAGTTTCCACCCTTGCAGTGATGTCTGGTGCAATGTAGTGCAGCAGGAGTACAATGGTCTCCAGCTTCAGAAGGTAGGTCCTGATGATATCTTGTTTCCTGAGCGCAAGGATGGTTGTGCACTGTTGAAATATCCTCTCTGACCTTTTGTGCTGCCTTTGTGGCTGCTATGGTGATGTTGCGTGTTGCTGTGGTGGTGCTGATAGGAGCTGTTGTCTTCGCTGTCATCTGCGTCCTACACCAAGCTGGAGTATTAACAGTTCTAAGTTATCCAGGAGGAATCCAATACTCCTTCTGTGTGATTTCCTTATTTAGTAGTGTGTGGGCCTCATTTTAATGCCTGATCTGACCATACATAAAATGTTAATGCTAATCGGACTTTGTGTAATTTTTGGGGACTGGTTCCTTCATGTGGGTTGTTTTTGCGTCAGAGAGTAAATATGGCACTGGAGGGCTAGCGTCATTTTTTGGGAGGGAATTCCTACCTTGCATATCATTGTCGCTCAACGACGCAAGGTGGGGTGGTGCTCCCAAAAGATTATGCAAACTAATATTTTGTCACTAGACGGGTCTAGTAACAAAATATGAATAAGTTAGCACCACTTTTGTGTCAAAATTAATGGCACAAAAGTGCCACTGTTACCTTAAATATGGACCAACGTTTAAGCAGTAAAACTCTTGGGAGCTTGTAGAGAACGTCTGTTCAAAATTAATTTTGTTACTGCCAAATGCAGCAATGATTCAAGCTATTGGGCTATAACGGCAGCTGATATCCTGATGTGAGTAGATGGTGTTGCAGTTTTTAAGATACTGGGATAAATGATTATTATCAACTGATAGACAAACTAATGTTACTCTTTTTTTAACAAAGAATTATTAGAGAGTGTTTTTCTGTGTGCACAAATTTCGACAAAAACTGATATGTGCAATTGGTGTAATCTATTGTCTGGAAATGATAGTCCAGGTACTGCTATGCAAACATCACTTGTTATGTTTAGGAAACGTCGATTGAAGATGAAAAGTTCTTGTACCAAAGATTATCAGATTATGGCCCTCATTATAACATTGGCGGTAAGTCCCGCTTACCATCATGCTGACTGCCACCAACATACTGCCGGCGCGGAGGATTACCGCTACCCATATTATGACACACACACACACAGCAATCCATCACTATACAGCCACACACACAAGTCCACCAGCCCAAAGGTCAGTGATAAACTGGCAGTATCCAAACCCACACCGTTACACCAACAGAACAACAGCCACAACATTATGATGCACAAATCACTGTGGCGGACATTAAACCGCGTTAAACCATTAGCGGTACATACTGCTGCGCTCAAAATACACACACATGTACAAAGCAACACATTGGACAATTCAAACTACACACACCTGACACACATACACATGCCACACCCACACCAATATAAAACACACACCAACAGTACCCATAACCCTTTACAACTAAAATAAATTAACAGAGAGAGAGAGAGAGAGACACCAAGAGCACCTGCAGAACCAGAGCCACAGAACACCATCACCCATACGCCATCCACGCACCTTACAGCACACACCCCAACACATCACCCCACGCACCCTCACACACACTACACCCATGGCACCACAAAGACACCCCAGGTTCTCAGAGGACTAACAACATGGGAGGAGCAAGTCTTGGCAATCATGCATCCTGAGGGCCTGGCAGGAGTAGCAGGAGGACTGGGATCTGGTAAGTCAACTCATTACTACTTTCACCCCCACTACCTGCATGCCATCACATACCCCCACCCCTACCCTCACCGCATCACTCCACCACCTCACATACACCCCAACATCACAACCCGCCCATCCCAATACCAAGCCCTGCACGTAACACCAATGTACGGACCCCCATCACAGACCTGCATGGACACACATCACTAAAGCATGCACATTAGACAGAATCACCTTGCACACAAAATCACTACCACACAAGGCAAAGCTGATAGGACAATCAGAACCATAGAGGGCAACACACCCATGCTCAGGATGTCACAAGCAGAAACAATAATACTGCATTCACATCCCCACAGGCCCCCCACACAACGTCACCAGAGAGGAGGTGCCAGCAACATTCAGTCCCCCTACAGAAGACACCCACAATGATGACAGCAGCTCTGGACACGTGGATCTGGATGACCAACCTGGTCCATCAGGGATTTCTGGACAGTTGGTTACCCAGGCACAGTCCTATACCACCACAGAGCCTCCCGCCTCAGGAAACACCACCACAGTATCCACCCAGCGGGCCCATACCTCTGTCCCCAGGACACATCAATCAGCAGTGCGTCCACCACTACAGGGACCCCAGGCCACGCCACAAACACAGGACAATCAGGGGCCTGGGGTCAGTGGCAGTGGGAACACGGTTTAGGGGACAGAGGCACAGGACAACAGGGAAGCTGGGAGGACTGCTGTGCGACAGGGGGAGGACAGACCCAGGGAACCGACTCTCCAGGAGGCACTCACCAACATCCTGGGAGCATACCACCATTCCCAGAAGACGATGAGCCAGATACTGGACAAGTTGCAGGAGAAACAGCGGCTGATGGAGGGACAGTACCTGGGATCAGGGAGGACCTGAAGGACATCCACACCCCCCTGGTCACCATTGCAGGGGTGCTGGCAGACATGGCCAACACCATTAGGGAGTCAGTGGCACACCACCGGGCCCCTGACACTAGCCACACCGATGAATAGCCCTCCACCTCCACGGCTGCTAGTGGACAGGAGGCCCCACTACAGGACCAACAGGCCACCAGTACCCCTCCCCCTGCAGAAGGAGAACCACCACACAAACGGTCCCTGAGATCCAGGCAGAAGCCAGAGAACATTGCCAAGACCCACGCCAGGAAATAGGACTCTCCTGATTGTCACCCTTGTGTCCCACTCTGTCACCCTGTCCACCTTGAACTGCCATTGCTCCGCTTCCTATGGCCCCTTGGACAATGCACCTGTGATAAAAAATAGACTGGACCCTATCTTAGACTTTCCTCCACCATCAACCCAGCCCATTCCACTACCCCCTCTACTTCCTAGCACTTAAATAAACACCAGTGAAAAAAAATACAAGTATGGAGTCTGTCAAATGATTGAATTATTTATTTGTTTAACAAGCTTGAAACACTGCAATACAACTGTACAGGAATAAATACAGAGGAATGACCTGTAGTAGGCTGCAGTCAACACACCAGGTGTCAGAGTGGGGTACAGATATCTGAAAATAGAGATGCCAAAGGGTACAGTAAGTGGCCTTAGAATTGGGAGAATCTGCCTGCCATGTACAATGTCAAACACAAAACTGTCAATGTAAAGTGAAGTTACAGTGCCTTACCTGTGTGTCACTGGAAGTACTATTGTATTATTGCTGTTCTGTTGTCCTCATCCTCTGCCTCCTCATCTTCACTGTCCACAAGGCCCACTGCTGCCATACACCCATCTCCAGCCTCATCCTCCTGCAGAAAAGGCACCTGGCGTCTCAAGGCAAGGTTATGCAACATTAAGCAGGTAATGATTATCTGGCAGACCTTCTTGGGTGAGTAGTACAGGCATCCACCAGTTAGATGGAGGCAACAAAACCTGGCCTTCAGGAAGCCGAATGTCCTATTATTCTTCTTGTTCGTCCATGTGCCTCATTGTAATGTTCCTCTGCCCTTGTCCTGGGATTCCTCACAGGGGTCAGTAGCCATGAGAGGTTGGGTTACCTAGAGTCACCTGCAAATCTCGATGGACAACTGTTAGACACACACTAACCCTTAGGGCCAACACCATACCCATACACCAACATCCACTGGGAGGGAACCAAGGCTCACATACTGGCCCAGTGCCTCTGGAGGTGAGCCATCACATATGGGATGCTGCTATTCCTCAGGATAAAGGCATCATGCACAGACCCAGGATACTTTGCATTGACGTAGGAGATGTACTGGTCCACCAGGCACACCATCTGCACATTCTTTCGATTTCTGTACACCTGTTCATTTCTCCGGGGGGGACAAATGCAATTTGTGTTCCATCGATTGCCCCAATGACATTGGGGATATATCCCATTGCATAGAAGTCAGCTTTCACTGTGACCAAATCCTCCACCTGGGGGAAAACAATGAAGCTGTCTGTGTTGCCTAGGCAGGTCAGCGCCCATCAAAACAAGGGTATACGGCGTACCATCACCAAGGACGTGTGGGGTCTATGGCAGGCGGAGCACCCACTGTCGGAAACGGTGGGAGGACCTGAAACACTGGGCAAGGAAGACAGCGGAGGCCCAGCTGGGGATGGCCTCCCAATGAAGAAAGGGTGTCCGTCGAACCCTGACCCCCTGAAGGCCTGCATACTGGCAGTGGCCTATCTGGAGCAGGATGGGCGCTTGAGGACATCTCAGCAGCCACAAGGGGGTGAGTACAGTTTCCCAATATACTACTTGAGCATGGTGGGGTGGGGTGGTGTCTGGATGGGTGATGTGGGCCTGTGGGTGCCCCTAGGCCACGCCGGACATTGCAGGGTAGGTCCCATGTTGTGCAGGGGCTGAGGAACACCACCTCCTATCAAGCTAGTAGGTATCCACTACCGGGCAGGGGTCTGTGGGTGTCAGGTATGCTGCTATTGGCGTTAGTTATTCCTGTTCATGGCCTGGTGACTTGCATTGCTACTGGTTGTGCATTGCCTAGTGCGTAGGGCTGTTCCCTTTGTGTGTGTGTGTGTGTATGTGTGTGTCGTGTGCGCCAACAGTGGTGTTGCTGGCACCATTGGGCAAGTGTATCCTTTGTCTCTTCCCCCCCTTTTTGTTTTGTCACCCTGTCCATGTACATTAAAATCATCTGGTGGAGGAGCAGAGGCACCAGCGAAGGAGGGAGCTGCATCCCACACGGCCCAGGAGGCCGAATCCACTGACGGTGAGGGCACCAGTGGGACAGAGGGTGAAGGAAGCACCCCGGCGGAGACAGGAGGGGACAGTTCTGACAGTGATACCTCTTCAGATGGAAGCTCCCTGGTGGTGGCAGACACCTCTGTACTAGCACCGCCCTCCCAGCAGCCCCTCAGCATGTTTCCCGTGCCTGCTCACCCAGGAGGGTGGTCATCTCCTTTGACCCAGGCACCTCAGGCCCTGCCCCAGTTAGCCCTGCTGCCCCTCAGTCAGGAGGCTATTGACCTCCTGAGATCCATCTCTGTTGGGCAGTCAACCATAGTGAATGCCATCCACGGGCTGGCAGACCACTTGCAACAGGCAAATGCATTCCTGGAGGGCATTCACTCTAGCATGGCAGCCCAACAGGAGATCAATCCAGGCTCTGGCCTCCTCCCTGATGGCAGCCATTGTCCCTGTTTCTAGCCTACCCCCACCAACTTCCTCTACCCAGTCCCATTCCTCTCAGCCCCAACCTATCCCAAGCACACAGGAAGACCAGCATGCATCCAAGACAACACACAGGAGTGGCTCAGGCAAACACAAGCACCACACATCATCCCACAGGCACTCCCACAAACACCATCCAGATGTAGACATACCAACATCCACTGCCTCCACTGTCTCCCCCCTCATCCTCCGCCTCTCTCCTAGTAGAGTCTCCACTCACACCTGCATGCACTACTTCCTCATCCATTAAAACCATCACTAGCACACCCCTTACTGGCAGTCACCACCCCCACATCCATGCACACGTCCACTGTGCCTTTGCCCCCTCCTCCCAAAGTACACAAACGCAAGCATTCAGACACCCAACAGCCATCCACCTCACAACAGCATCCAGCCCATGCACTTGCAGACAGTCACAAAAAACAGACACCTCCTACAACCACTTTCTCTTCCTCCACTCCCAAACCTTCACCCTCTTCCCACCCCAATGTCCCTAAGAAGCTTTTCCTCTCCACTGTTGACCTCTTCCTTACCACTCCCTCCCCCCGTCCTTCACGTCGGGCCAGGGTGGTCAGAACCTAGGTGAGCACCTCAGCCACCCACTCCACGGCCACAATAGTGTTGACAGCTACTGCAGGTGGGACAGGCTCCAGGGAACCAGGCATCAGCACTGAAGGTGTGCCTGCACCAGCTGCCAAAGGGAAGGGCAAGGAGGCACCACCAGCTGCCAAAGCGAAGGGCAAGGAGGCACCACCAGCTTCAAAAAGGAAGGGCAAGGAAGCACCACCAGCTGCGAAAGGGAAGGGCAAGGAGGCACCACCAGCTGCCAAAGGGAAGGGCAAGGGGGCACCACCAGCTGGCAAAGGGATGGGCAAGGGGCTTGCACCAGCAGGCAGGAAGGACAGGAGGCCTGGTGTTGGGACTGATTCTGAGCCCCCACCACCCACCATGGCGGTTCAGCTGTCTGAGGCTGCAGGGGAAGGGCTGGGGCCTCGCCCCACCACTGCCTGCACCGCCAGCAGCACCACTGCCAGCAGCAGCAGCCCCAGTGGGCATACGTCTGAGGCTGCAGGGGAAGGGCTCGAGCCTCCCCCCACCACTGCCTGCACCGCCACCAGCACCGCCAACAGCATCACTGCCAGCAGCAGCAGCTTCAGTGGGCAGCCGTCCAAGGCTGCAGGGGAAGGGCTGGAGACTCCTCCCACCACTGCTACCCCCGACACCAGCCCCACCACTGCCACCACTGAGCAGCCATCACCACCGACGGGCAGTGTGTAGTCCTGCCTCCATGGGCTTTAGTGCATCCTGGCCCCTGCAAATCCTGTAGGTGTGACAACCAGGTGAGAGACTGTGACCTTACACTCCCCAAGATCTGCATCACAGGGCACAAGGACCCCTTCAGAACCAGTGGAAGAAGCCATCCACTCACCCCATCCTTGCCACGAGGAAGCACACTGGGCACAAGGCCCCCCTCCAGAACCAGCGGAAGAAGCCATCCACTCATACCGTCCTTGCACTAGAGAGACTGTGGCCTTGCACTCCCCAGGACCAAGCAGTGAGTATGTAGCCCCCTCCAGGACCAATGGCATTGTACCATCTTCTGGCTGAGGTGCCCCCCCACATTCCCCTTCCCCCTGAGGTGCCTGTATATTTTAGACCTGATGCCCCTGCAGTGTTCTCTCCATGTTGTTACAGGAGTGAGGTGGGGCCTAGGCCTATGTGTAGTGGCCCTGTGGCCCACAGACATTGAGGACTAGGCAGTGTCCCTCCATTTGTAAATATGTATATACGTTTTGATTTTGAAGCACGTATTTATACTATTTTATCTTATTACACTCACTTTAATCAATTCCTTTTGTCCTTGCTTTATTCCTGAGGGGTACGGGGTGGAAATGTAATGTTGTTGCATGTGGTTGTGTGTATGGTGTTGGGAGTGGGGGTGTTGCGAGTTGCATGTGTGTGTCACTCTCTTTTTTCCTCCCCCCTCCCCTGTGTGCTAGGTGGCAGTACTCACTGTGGTTGTCTTCGCCGGTGTTGATGTTCGTAATGCAGGAAGAGGTATAGCAGCATGGGGAAGATGTGCAACTCGGGCTCCATGGCATCGTGGTTGTTCCCTGAGTTTCCAGAGGTGAGTCCTTTGCCTCCTGTGTTCTGTTTCCGCTGTGCTTTTGTTGTCGTTGGTACCGCCCCGAAGAAGGTGGTTGATAGGCCTGTCTTAATGCAGTGGGCGGAACATTGTCTTTGCGTGGCTGTCGGCGGTTACCGCCGTGGTGCTTGTTGCTACCGTCACGGCAGTCAGTGTGTTAGAGTGGCTGTCTGTCTGGGCAGTTTCAGCCGTGGTCATAATTCCTTTTTTTTACTGCCGGCCTGTTGGCGAGGTTACCGCCGCTTTATTACCAACCACCAGGGTTGTAATGAGGGCCTATGTAATGCGCCAAATATTACTCTTATTTTGAATACACCTTAATCCTTATTGCTCCACTCCATTTGCTGCTGATATTTTGGACTACAGTGTAGCTTCTGTTGGTGTTTTGGGAGGCATATGTACAACTTCAGTGTTTTGAAAAACAGTAGTGTAAGGAGAATGATGGGCAACATGCATTATGAGATGAGAGGCCCCTAATTCTCCCATATCTCACAGAAATGAATTGGCCTTGTGCTGAATGGGTATCCCTGAAAGTTTGGGGGCTACCTGAAGGGTTGCCCCTACCCTCGTCCCGCAGGGTCTGCGGAGCCTATATTTGTCCCTTAGTCTTGTTATTGCATCTGCAAAAACAACTTTTGTAAAAATATGTCGTTTGACGTAGTTTGCGCTTTAAATGTTGTATTAAAGGAGGTGCATAAGTTGAAGGATGTATTTTAACTCTATTTTATGCTAGTTCTATACTGTTTTTTAGTGTCGTACTTTTTCACGTGCAATATATATTCTGATTAACAGACGTTAATAAACTGTTCGTTCATTCATACATACAAGGCACAAGTGGCTTATGATTTAGACAGAAAGCATAAAAGTGCCATAGAATTACAGTTTCAGCAGGAGGACTGTGAGGCGCCAGAGGTTTATGGTTAGGCAAAAAGGATATCGTGTTACAAGAGTATATTTTGGCAGGATGGTTACCAGGTGCTACAGGTTTGTCACTCAATGTGCGGACTCTCCGCGGTTCAGTAACTTCTGTCTACCTTTTCTTTGTCCCAACAGCTTGATTTTTTCAGTCCACTTCCACCTCCCTCCTCCCCAAAAACTCCTCCTCCTCAACCTACGGTGCCCTTTATTTCTCAACACTAATTAATCCTGCTCTCTTGATGAAGTCTCTGGAAAGATTAATCTTCATTGGCTCGGCATCAACCAGTGACAGGCTGTGATTCATGCACTTTATGAGGTATGGAGATATTAATACCTGCCCGCAGTAGGGCGGGGGCCTGGACCAGAACGCTTGGTTTCCCCCTGCCTGCTAGTTAAATGTGGCCAGTCCCAAAGGAAATTCAAAGAGTGCCCTGTACACGACACCAGCTTGCAGGCTTGGAAAGAAAACTTCACCCACGGAAAGGTCAGGATTGACCTGTAATTGAATGTGCATTCGTTTATTTTATTGGCGTCGCATTTTATATTAGTAAATCCGTGTTCCAGCAAGGCAGACAGTATAAAAATAAAGAGAAGATGAACTTGTAGATTAGCCTTCCACGTCTATGCTGCTGGAAATTCTAGTTAACCAGCTGCAAATGGTTTCTTCTAGATCCAGTTAGAGTATTGTTTAACATTAGATGGAAAATATGAAGGTGATAAAATGAGAAGTTCTAAGGCCAACTCCACAAATCTTTGGACCATATCAACACATTTATTGGATTGAGAGGAAACTATAGGCAATTAGTCGCTTGGAACCTACACGGGCAACATGTGCCTGCTTTGAGAAATAAACCTGTGTCAGCAAGTGCTCATATTACTACATTTCTGTACACCAGCATTAAACAAATCAGCATTTATTTAGTGCAAATATATTTGAATAAGCTCAATCGCAGACGAGCATTCTCATTTTGAAATAATCGTGAATGTTTTCCACGTTAATATTTGCATTTTGAAGAATTCGTTTGTTCTAGTTCATAATACGAATTTAATAATGTATATTAACGCCTCCATTTGATCACCTATAGCATCACAATTAAGTACATAATTGACAAGTAATATCTTTTGCTAATGGTTCTAAATTTCCTACCCAGCAATCCAGGGTGGAAGCCAAGGGTGCTTAATCAGTATTATTTGCTATTAATGTACTGCAGCAAAGAACAACTCTCAGAACTCGTCCACTCACCTTACCATCACAAACACCAATTGCCCCTTTCCTCTTCATGTATGCTTAATACTTTTACTGAACACATAGGCCCTCATTATGACCCTGGCGGTGTTGCACCGCCAGGGCCAACGGGGGCGGGAGCACCGCCGACAGGCCGGCGGTGCTCCCTTGGGCATTCTGACCGTGGCGCTTTGGCCGCGGTCAGAAATGGAAAACCGGCGGTCTCCCGCCGGTTTTCCGTTGCCCATTTGAATCCCCCATGGCGGCGCAGCTCGCTGCACCGCCATGGGGGATTCTGACACCCCCTACCGCCATCCTGTTCCTGGCGGTTCGCCCGCCAGGAACAGGATGGCGGTAGGGGTGTCGCGGGGCCCCTGGGGGCCCCTGCAGTGCCCATGCCAATGGCATGGGCACTGCAGGGGCCCCCGTAAGAGGGCCCCGCTAGTATTTCACTGTCTGCATTGCAGACAGTGAAATACGCGACGGGTGCAGTAGCACCCGTCGCACCTTCCCACTCCGCCGGCTCGATTACGAGCCGGCTTCATGGTGGAAAGGTCGTTTTCCCCTGGGCTGGCGGGCGGCCTTTCGGCGGCCGCCAGCCAGCCCAGGGGAAAAGTCAAAATACCCGCCGCGGTCTTGCGACCGCAGTACGGTATTTTGACGGCGGGACTTTGGCGGGCGGCCGCCGCCGCCCGCCAAGGTCCGAATGAGGGCCATAATGTAGACAAATAATAGAAGTCAATGGGGGTCATTACAACCCTGGCGGACGGTGTTAAAGCTGCGGAAATACCGCAAACAGGCCGGCGGACAAAAAAAGGGAATTATGACCCTGGCGGAAACCGCCAACAAAGACAGCCACTTTAACACACCGCCCGCCACGGCGGTGCAAACAAGCAGCGCAGCGGTCACCGCCAACAGACAGGCAGGAGACAATGTACCGCCCACAGTATTACAACCCGGCAATCCGCCACCTTTTCCGGGGCGGATTCACCGTTGATAAAAACACGGCGGAAACAGCTTTTGATATGGGAAAACGCTCACCTGAACACATCCCACGAGGAACGAGGACTCCATGGAGCCGGAACTCCAAATACTACCTGCCCTTGTGTTTCTGCTCCTCTACGACCAACAGCTACGTAGGCGCCGAAGACAACGGTGAGTACTGCACCTACGACACGGGGGAGGGGGGAGGCAAAAGTTAGGGGGACACCCACCAAACACCCCCACCCTCGCATATTACAACATACACACCAATGCATTCACAAAAATCACAGTAACAACCCACAATCCCCCCGGAAGAATGAAAAGACAATGCAAAATTCGGTCAAACATTGTAATGTGGCAATATACATGTCATACAAAAATATACAGATATATATTTGAAAATCAGTCATAATGATATACAATACGAGAAGTAGTGCAGATATGTAAATAACAATGTCCGTGCACCAACAGTCCAAAAATGCATGGGCGAGGCCCACAAAGGATACCTGACCACAATCGGAGAGAACACTGCCGGGGCATCAGAAAGAAATACTACAGGCACCTCAGGGGGAAGGGAAGGGGGGGCACCTCAGCCGGATGACTGCAAAGCCAGATCCACGACGGGGCTCCATGCCCATTGATGTATCCTGGGGAGTACAAAGCCACAGTCTCTCAAGTCTCTACAGTGGGTGGGGTGCCCACTGTGCCATCCTGGGGAGTGCAAAGCCACAGTCTCTCAAGTCTCTACAGTAGGGGGGTTGCCCACTGTGCCTTCCTGGGGAGTGCAAAGCCACAGTCTCTCAAGTCTCTACAGTGGGTGGGTTGCCCACTGTACCATCCTGGGGAGTGCAAAGCCACAGTCACTCAAGTAGATGCAGGTCTCTACTGGTACTGGGGGGGACTGGTGCCCAGACTGGATTAGTCTCCCCGTGAAAGTTCCTGTCCTGTCACTGTCCCAGCTGCACATGGGATAAGGATGCCTGATGTGGCGGGCCATTCATTCCTACCCGGTGCTTGCCCTGTTCAGCGGTGCTTTGCCATGGTGGTCTTTGCCCTGTTCAGCGGTGCTTTGACATGGCGGTCTTTGCCCTGTTCAGCGGTGCTTTGACATGGCGGTCTTTGCCCTGTTCAGCGGTGCTTTGACATGGTGATCTTTGCCCTGTTCAGCGGTGCTTTGCCATGGCGGTCTTTGCCCTGTTCAGCGGTGCTTTGACATGGCGGTCTTTGCCCTGTTCAGCGGTGCTTTGCCATGGCAGTCTTTGCTTTGACATGGCGGCCTTTGCCCTGTACAGCGGTGCTTTGCCATGGCGGTCTTTGCCCTGTTCAGCGGTGCTTTGCCATGGCAGTCTTTGCTTTGACATGGCGGTCTTTGCCCTGTTCAGCGGTGCTTTGCCATGGCGGTCTTTGCCCTGTTCAGCGGTGCTTTGACATGGCGGTCTTTGCCCTGTTCAGCGGTGCTTTGCCATGGTGGTTCCGGACTGTTCAGCGGTGCTTTGACTTGGTGGTTCCGATACGGACATTGGTGTGTGGCATGACGTATTGGTGTGTGGCATGACGTTCTCTACACTGGGCATTGGTGTGTGGCATGACGTTCTCTACAGTGGGCATTGGTGTGTGGCATAACGTTCCATCATTGCCCAGCGGGGCTGTGGCAGCCGGGGCCCTCCAGGGCACTGACTCCGGCGGTGGTCTCCTAACCAGTGACGATACTTGTGCCCTCCTGGGCACTGACTCCGGCGGTGGTTTCCTGACCAGTGACGATACTTGTGCCCTCCTGGGCTGTGACTCCGGCGGTGGTCTCCGGACCAGTGACCATACTTGGGCCCTCCTGGGCTGTGACTCCGGCGGTGGTCTCCGGACCAGTGACGATACTTGGGCCCTCCTGGGCTGTGACTCCGGCGGTGGCCTCCGGACCAGTGACGATACTTGGGCCCTCCTGGGCTGTGACTCCGGCGGTGGTCTCTGGACCAGTGACGATACTTGGGCCCTCCTGGGCTGTGACTCTGGCGGTGGTCTCCTGACCAGTGACGACGGTGCTGGCGGTTGTGTGTCGACCGCCTGAAATGATGGCGCACTTCTCTGCCGTGACACTCACAACAGGCTGGGCAGACTTCCTCTGGCCTTTCCCCACCTTTGGTGGAGTCACAGCTGACTCTCCAATCCCCTTGGAACCCATGTCAGTTGTTTTCCCACCAGGAGTCTTAACACGGTCCCGTCGTCCACTCTCCAATTTTAGAGCCTTTACAGGGGGGGGGCTGCCAGTGCCTTGGCTCCGGGTCCTACTGCCTGCCCTGGTGGCCGGTGCACTCCACAAACCTTGAACAGGCACCACTGGTATTGGAGGCTTTTTGGCTGAGGCGCTACGACGGGACTGATGAATTGGAGGGGGTGGGGTGGGGGCAACTTTACAGAGGGACAGTTTCTGACGAACACTGGGATGGGTAGCTGGAGGGGGTCTGGGAGTGGAGGAAGAGGAGGTGGTTGTCGGAGGTGTCACTTTAGGTGTTTTGGGTGCAGGTACTGGAGGCTGTCGTGAGGTGGATGGATGTTGGGTGAGTGATTGCTGGCGTTTGTGTACTTTGGGAGGGAGCGTCACAGACACACTGGGAGAGGACACAGGGGACGTGTAAATGGCAGTGGAGGTGGTGAGTGCAGGTGAGCGGCTTGTGGTGCTGGGTGTCCTTGTGCGATTCATGGTGCCTGTAGATGTGGTGCATGCAGGTGTGTGTGTAGACGAGACTGGGAGGGAGGAGGGAGAAGAGGAGGAGGGGGACACAGTGGAGGCAGTGGATGTTGCTGTACGTGGGTGAGGCTTGCATGAGGGCTTGTGGTGTGTGTGGTGCCTATGTTTGCTTGAGCTACTTGTGTGTGTTGACTTGTGTGCATGCTGGTCTGTAGGTGTGCTTGGAATGGGCTGGGGTACAGGAGATTGGGTCTGGGTGGAGGAAGTTGGAGGGGGGAGGCTACACACAGGGACAATGGCTGCCATCAGTGCTGAGGCCAGAGATTGCAGAGTTCGCTGAAGGACAGCCTGACCAGAATGAATGCCCTCCAGGAATGCATTACCGTGTTGCAACTCTCGTTCTACACCCTGGATGGCATTCACAATGGTAGACTGCCCAACAGTGAGTGACCTGAGGAGGTCAATGGCCTCCTCACTGAGGGCAGCAGGGGTGACTGGGACAGGGCCTGAGGTGCCTGGGGCGAAGGTGATGCCCACCCTCCTGGGTGAACGGGCACAGGGTGAACGCTGAGGGGCTGCTGGGAGGGCGGGGCTGGTAGGGGAGGTGGCGGCTGTACCTGCAGAGGTGGAGGGCAAAGATGGTGCCACCACCACAAGGGAGCCCCATCGGCGAACGAGTCCATGTCGCTGCTTGGTGATCCAGTGGCCGATGTGATGCTCCCCTCGCCCTCCGTCCCACTGGTGCATTCAGAGTCTGTGGTGTGGCCCTCCATGGCCATGTGGGATGCAGCTCCCTCGTGCTCCGGTGCCACTGTACCTCCGCCTTTTGATGCTGATGTACAAAAGGACAGGGAGAGCAGAAAAAGGGTGGGAGACAGAAGAAAGAGAGTTTTAGTGCATGGATTACCGCTACCGTTGGCGGACAAGACAGACGCAGCAGCCCCTGCATTACGCCGTGCTCATGCCCTCTGCACATGCAATTTCTGCGATATGGCCTACATGGCAATGGTGGACATCTGCGCACATGTATGCCTCAGGGACAACTGTACCTCGACTTGGCACTCTGCTGAGGTGGGGTAGAGTGCCACATGGCCTACATTATGGAGGGGCCTTGCCTACCTAACTCGCCCTGGCCTAGGGACACCCACAGCCCACCTCCCCCACCCAGACCCCCCCACTATGCGCAAAGTCAGCAGAATGAGGTTGTACTCACCCCCTTGTGTCTGCTGTGATGCCCTCAAGCGCCCATCCAACTCCGGGTAGGCCACTGCCAGGATCCGGAACATCAGGGGGGTCATGGTGCGATGGGCACCCCTCCCACGTTGGGAGGCCATCCTCAGCTGAGCCTCGGCTGTCTTCTTGCTGCAGCGGTGAATCTCCTCCCATCTCTTACGGCAGTGGGTTCCCCGTCTCTGGTGGGCCCCCAGGGTCCGGACGTCCTTGGCGATGGCACGCCAAATGTCCCTCTTCTGGTGGGCGCTGACCTATAAGACATGCACAAGGAAGAGGAACAGTCATTAACAACTGCACCGTCGTTGTGAGTGGCCCCCTCCCTACTCTGGCCATGTGGCCCATTCATTCCCATGCATTGTTGTTCTATGAACTCTGCCCCCTTCCCTCTTCCAACCAGCCTGTCCACCCAGGCCTAGCCCATACAACGTGCTCCCTGTGTACTAACCTGTTGGTCTGGAGGACCGTAGAGTAGCGTGTACTGGGGGAGGACCCCGTCTACCAGTTTCTCCAACTCCTGTGCAGTGAAGGCAGGGGCCCTTTCTCCAGACGCAGCAGCCATCGTCGCTTCCAGACCGAGGTCACAGCATCACTTGCAGTGTAGGTCCTCTCCTGTCGAAGGTCAGGTATCTAGTGATTGAACAGATAGAAAATGGCGATCACGTCCGCGGCGGTGACGTCCGCGGCGGGGCACATCATCACCGTCGGCGCACCTGTTCATTGGCTCCTGGGACCCATAGGGTCCAATGTTAACCAATGCAGCATTGCGCCGCGGTCTACGACCGCCTACCGCGACGGTGTGCAACGCCAGCGAAGTTAACCCACAATCCCATTGTCCCAGTTTAGAGGTCAGGCAGCCGCCATTTCAGGGGCCCACATGGCTTCATTTACTACTGCGTCACACATAGCTAGGCCTACACTCAACACACATACAGGAAGGGTTTTGTGAGTGGTGTAGTCTTGTGTGTAACTGTGGGTACATACCTGGAGGAATAATGACTGGTTCTTCGCTGTTGTCCTTCGTAGGCACCGTCAGCTGGGACATATGAGAAGATGGCGGAATCCTCCGGTGTACCGACCGCTGGTGGACCTGTTGACAATGGAAGAGAGACATGTCATCGTCACCTACCGGTTTGACCGCACCACTATCCAGGAACTATGTACCCAGTTGGAGCCAGAC
The DNA here is from genome assembly GCF_031143425.1 of Pleurodeles waltl. NCBI lineage: Eukaryota > Metazoa > Chordata > Amphibia > Caudata > Salamandridae > Pleurodeles > Pleurodeles waltl. The sequence continues at coordinate 792,517,541 of NC_090445.1, forward strand.
CTGATGTCACCAATCCGCCATCTGACTGGAATCCCCCCTGAAGTGCAGGTGCTGTCAGTGCTCCATTTCCTTGCAAGTGGGTCTTTTCAGACAACTGTGGCCATGGCATCAGGGATGTCCCAGCCTATGTTTTCCAACGTGTTGTCCAGAGTGTTGTCTGCCCTGCTGAAACACGTAAGGAGCTACATCATTTTCCCTCAGGTGGAGGATTTGGCTACAGTGAAAGGTGACTTCTATGCCCTTGGACATATCCCCAACGTCATAGGTGCCATTGATGGGACCCATGTAGCTCTGGTCCCCCCCCCACAGGAGTGAACAGGTGTACAGGAACAGGAAGAGTTATCATTCCATGAATGTCCAGATGGTCTGTTTGGCAGACCAGTACATCTCGCAGGTAAATGCTATGTTCCCTGGCTCAGTGCATGACGCCTACATCCTGCGGATTAGCAGCATCCCTGATATGATGGGTCAACTCCACAGGAACTGTGTATGGCTATTGGGGGACTCTGGTTACCCCAACCTGTCCTGGCTATTGACCCCAGTGAGGAATCCCTGGACCAGGGCAGAGGAACGGTACAATGAGGCCCATGGGCGGACTAGGAGGGTGATCGAACGCACCTTCGGCCTCCTGAAGGCCAGGTTCAGGTGCCTCCATGTGACAGGTGGATCCCTATTCTACTCACCGAAGAAGGTGTGCGACATCATCATCGCCTGCTCCATGCTCCATAATTTGGCTTTGCGACGCCAGGTGCCTTTTCTGCAGGAGGATGATCCAGATGACGGTGTGGTAGCAGCTGTGGAGTCTGTGGAGCCTGTGGACAGTGATGAGGATGAAGCTGAGGAAGAAGACAACGACAACAGGGAGTCAGTCATACAGCAATATTTCCAGTGAGATAAAGGTGAGAACATTTTCATTTTTAGCATTACATTAACTTTCACACGTCTACCTCTATCCTGTTTCTCGATTTAAATCACTATTTGGAAACTGAGTTGTACCCTTCCATTACGGTTTCACAGGTGTGGTTACCTACGTGTCAACTGCTTGCATCCTTCAAGGGCTTGTGATGTGTGACATAGGTATGTTAGCCTTACAATGGTAAACCCATTATGACACTGTCATTGATAATACATATTTACTATATCACAGACTTACTCCAGATTGTTTTGTGTTTCAAGGGTGTTTATTGAAGTGCTCTGAAATGTGAGGGGTTTGTAAAATGAGGATGGGTGATGGCGGAGGAATGTCCATGGCAGAGTCCATTCTATTAGTGTCACAGGTGCACTGCCCATCTGGGCATAGGAAGTGGAGCTGGTGCAGTTTAAGTATGGACAGGGTAACAAAGTGGGACAGTGGGGTGACAATCAGGGTGGTCTCATTTCCTGGCAGGGGTCTTGTCATCTTGCTCTGTCCTGTTCCTGGATCTCAGGGCCCGCTTGCGTGGTGGTTGTCCGTCTGCAGGGGGTGGAGTGCTGGTGTGTTGGTCCTGTGGCGGGGCGTCCTGTCCACTAGTGCCGGCGGAGGTGGTGGGCAGTTCATCGTCCATGCAAGTGTCAGGGGCCCCTTGGAGTGCCACGGTGTCCCTGAAGGTCTGCTGTATGTCCTTCAGCACCCCTACGATGGTGCCCAGGGCGGAGCTGATGGTCCTGAGCTCCTCCCTGAACCCCAAATACAGTTCGTCCTGCAGGCGCAGGGTGTCCTGCAACTTGTCCAGGACCGTCGCCATTGTCTCCTGGGAGTGGTGGTATGCTCCCATGATGGAGGATAGGGCCTCGTGGAGAGTGGGTTCCCTTGGCCTGTCCGCCCCCTGTCGCACAGCAGCCCTCCCAGTTCCCCTGTGCTCCAGTGCCTCCGTCCCCTGGACCGTGTGCCCACCACCACTGCCCCCAGGTCCCTGTTGTTGTTGTTGGGGTGGTGGGTTATCCCAGGTTCCCTGTAGTAGTGGGCACACAGCTGATTGACCTGTCCTGGGTAGGGAGGTTTGGGCCCGCTGGGTGGGTGCTGTGCTGGTGTTACCAGAGGGTGGAAGGTCGGTGTTGGGCTGTGCCTTTGCAAGTGGAACCGACTGTCCCGAGGCCCACGATGGTCCGGGCTGGTCATCAGGATCTAGAAGGACAGAGCTGCTCTTGTCACTGTGGGCCTCTTCTGGGGGTGGAGTGGTGTTGTCTGGACCCTCTGGTGTGGTGACGGTCCTTCGGGTTCCTGCAGGGGCATAAGAGCATGATTATTGCATGTGTGTGTGTAATGATGTGCAATGGGTGGGTGTTTGTGTACCCCAGTGCAAGCATTCCTGTGTGTGGGTTTGTGTGATGATGGTTGGGGGTGTGTTCTGGGTATGTGCAGTGGGCATGCTTTAGTGAGGGGTGTCCATGCTTAGTTGTGTCATGCAGGGCTTGGTGTTGGGATGGGTGGTTTGTGTTATGGGTAGATTAGTGAGGATTTGGAGTGATAGGGGAGGGTGTGAGGGTGGGGGTGTGTGATAGTATGCAGGTAGGGTGGGGGATATGATAGTTAAGATTTGACTTACCAGTGTCCCATCCTCCACCGACTCCTCCGAGGCCCTCAGGATGCAAGATGGTCAAGACTTGCTCCTCCCATGTTGTTAGTTGTGGGGGAGGAGGTGGGGGTCCGCCGCCAGTCCGCTGTACCGCGATGTTGTGCCTGGAGACCATTGAACGCACCTTCCCCGGTAGGTCGCTCCACCTCTTCCTGATGTCCTCCCTATTTCTTGGGTGCTGTCCCACGGCGTTCACCCTGTCCACTATTCTGCGCCATAACTCCATCTTCCTGGCTATTGATGTGTGCTGTACGTGTGAGCCAAATAGCTGTGGCTCTACCCGGACGATTTCCTCCACCATGACCCTCAGCTCCTCCTCGGAGAAGCGGGGGTGTCTTTGGCGTGACATGGGGTGGTGTGGGTGATGTGTGGTGTGGTGTATGTGGTGATGAGTGTGGTGAGTGTAGTGGTGTGTGGTTATTTCTGTGTGGATGTTGTGTGGGTGATAGTGTTGTGTGCCTCTGTGTGATGGGGTTGTCTATTCTGTGCTCTCTCTCTGGCCTTCGTTCGTGATTTTTTGGTCGTAGGGGTTTTTGGGTGATGTGGGTGTGTGTTTTATATTGTGTGGGGTGTGTGGGAGTGGTGTTTGTATGTGTATCAGGTGTGTGCATTTGGAATTGTCCAATGTGGCAGTGTTTTGGAGATGTGTGTGCATTTTGAGCGCGGCGGTGTGTACCGCCAATGGAATACTGCGGTTGAAAGACCGCCGCGTGGATTCATGGGTCGTAATAGCATGGGCGTGTTTCTGTTGGCGTGGAGGTGGAGGATTTGTTTCCGCCAGTTTATCACTGACCTTTGGTGTGGCGGTGTTGTGTGGGTGTCTGAATTTCGGCGGATTCCAAGATGTGTGTCATAATAGCTGGGGCGGAATACCGCCGCGGCGGCGGTGTATTGGCGGTCTTCTGCACGGCGGTAGGCACCTTTTACCGCCAATGTTGTAATGACCACCCAATGTCTTCAATTTAAGCGTTGCAATTGGCTGAGCCAGTTGCAGCTGACACTATGGCCCTAGTGAAGAGGTCGCAATGGTGGTCTGACAGCTGCCAAAGCGGTGATCTGACCGCTTTGGTGGTCAGACTGCCACTGGAGGGACTGGTGGGGCTGGCGGTCCTAATCCGCCAGGGTTGCGCTGCGTGCTGCGCCACCTTGGGAATTACAACCCCCCTCTCCGCCAGCTTTTACATGGTGGTTGCACCGCCATGTAAAAGCTGGTGGAGACGGGGTGCAAGGGGTCCCATGGGGCCCCCTGCACAGAGAAGGGTTCTGATAGACAGTACAATGAGAATGGATAATAAATGACGTGCATTGTCCTTAAAGGTTGATATTGGTCGAGGGATAGAAGATAAGAGGACACTGTTTTATCTATGCACATCAAATAAAAACTTCCTCATGTGTTTAAAATCTTCCATGAAGAATCTTCATGCACTAGTCCCCTTCCATATTTCAAAGTGCAATGCAGATATTTTTTCATTCAAATAGAATGTATAAGACAGACTTACACAATACTTATGAGTTCTATTTTTGTACTTATTGTATAATTGTACCATTCCAGTGCTTTTTCAGTGTAAAGCTTCAACTATATGGCGAGTCCAAAATAGCCAACGTTTATAAACTACAAAAATGCATATTATTAGGAAACTTCGACCACACGAAATGTAGAACCACAGAATAGCAGTAAGACATTCTTAGCCACTGGTAGAACCATAAGGCATCAAAATGGCACAACCTCGTGGAACCTCACTCTCCTAATCAGACTTGAAATAGTTAAAATTGGAGAGCAATAAGGCAATAAGTAAATAAATGATAGTCTGGCAATCATTGTGATACTACTTATATAAGAACTAGGCAGAGAGAGCACATCTGTATTTAAATGCAGAATATAAACAATAGAGTATAGATGACATAATTGCCCATACTGGTCAAATCGCTGAATTGGAAGAGACTCTAAGAACACATGAAAACAAACTGGCAGACCCAGAGAGCACATCAAAGCACAATAATATGCACATACTGAGCCTACTGAAGGCAACATGAACACATCTCATGAAAGATCCACAAGAAAGACTCTCACATGAATTGATTGTAGATAAGGAAACCGTTGAGGGGCAACAAGTCGACAGACCACAGAGTAAAACCCCAATTAAGGGCTCTCCCCATGATGATCCAATGATGAAAGCAGAGAGATATGGAGACAAAGTTTGAATAGTAAAGGCAGCAAGACAAAAAAGGAGATTATGTATAATGGCAAATGCACTCCCTTCTACCTTGATTATGGTATACTAAGTTTGAGGAGGTGAAGAAGAAACTAAAGCAAATTAACATAGCACATGCCCTGCTAGGCAGGCATGCCGCTGAATCAATCAGAACAGCAAAGACACTTCTTTAAGCAGCCAGGAAATGCCTTGGACTACAGCAACAGGCTGGTGTCTAATATTTAATGTATCTTATGTAAATATTGTGTGTTAGAAATGGGGTCTTTGGTTGGCAGTCAGGTTACCCCCTGTCCAGGCAAGGACCATCACTCTAGTCAGGGTAAGTCACACACAATCCAAATTATCATGTGCCCACCCTCTGGTAGCTTGACACTGAGCAGTCAGGCTTAACCTAGAAAGCAATGTGTAAAGTATTTGTGCAATAAATCATAAAATAACACCATATAGCATCACAAAAATACACCACACAGTGTTTAGAAAAAAAATATATTATTTATCTGGCTAAATGCAGATCAAAATGATTAAAATGCAATAAGTATATGTTGAGATATCTCTGAAAAGTGATATAAACGCCCTCATTACAACCTCGGCAGTCTTTTGAAAAGACCGCCGAAGCTGCGGGAGCCAGAATACCACCAGTGTCGATGGTATTCATGGCTCCCTATTATGACTTTTCCACTAGGCCAGCGGATGGTAACAGTGTTACAGTCCACTGGCCTAGTGGAAAAGTCACATCAACATTGCTGCCTGTTCGTAATAGAGCCGGTGGCAATGCTGATGTGCAGCGGGTGCAGTAGCACCCATCGCGCATTTCTGCACCACAGGGCTATGCCTGAGTGCCCCTGCACTGCCCATGCCAAGTGCATGGGCAGTGCAGGGGCCCCCAGAGGCACCCCAAGTTCCCCCTACCGCCAGCCTTTCCATGGCGGTGTTTACTGCCGTGGCCAGGCTGGCGGTCGGGGATTATGACCGGCAGGCTAAAGCCTGGCGGTATAGTGGAGGGGCCGGCGGTATGGTCATAATGGCTAGCGGAACACCGCCAGCCTGTTGGCGGTGTTACCGCCAGCTTATCGCCGGCCGCCAGGGTCATAATGAGGCCCAAAGTGTCTCAAGTCTTTTAAGAGCAAACAAAGTCTCTTTCAAGCACAAGGTACTATCTCCGCAAAGAACCGCAGAGGAGGAGAAGCGTGGAAACAAATCGGTGTGTGTCGATTTCTTGGGCCGCACATGGCGATGCGTCGTATAGTTTTCACACAGAGATGGCTGTGTGTCAATTTCCTGCGCTCGGTCGTGGATCCTCCCCGGGTTCAAAGGTTTTCAGACGCCCCATGGACGATGCATGATTTCCGGTGCTGACAGGATGAAGTCACAGGAGCTGCGTCGATCCAGTGGGTGTTGCGTCGAATATTCTACTGCACGCCAGGCGCTGCGTCGATTCCTCTATGGAAGTTGGGCTGCGTCGTTCCAGCTCAGCTGTGCGTCAATTCAATGAGACCGTGCATCGAATTTCTGGTCGCTACACTGGTGCTGCGTCAAACTTCTCGATGCGAAGTCGGGCTGCGTCATTCCAGTACGGCGTGCGGTGCAGGCTGTGCGTCATTTCTGGCTGGCTGTGTGTCAAATTTTGCAGCACAAGGAGTCCTTCTTGTAGAGATGGAGTCTTTTTGATCCTGAGACTTCAGGGACCAGGAGGCAAGTTCTATCCAAGCCCTTGGAGAACACCTCTTCACCACAGCCAGGGAGCAGCAAGGCAGCAGGGCAACAGCAAGGCAGCAGTCCTTCACAGAAAGCAGAAAGTTGAGTTCTTTGAGCAGCCAGGCAGGTCTTCTTGGCAGGATGCAGGTTCTGGATCAGGTTCTCTTCTCCAGGAAGTGTCTGAGTTGGTAGGGGCAGAGGCCCTGTGTAAATACCCAAGTGTGCCTTTGAAGTGGGGGAGACTTCAACGAGTGGCTTAGAAGTGTCCAAGGTCCCCTTTCAGTTCAATCCTATCTGCCAGGGTCCCAGTAGGTTGTGTGGCAGTCCTTTGTGTGAGGGCAGGCTACTGTCCTTTGACATGCAAGTGCCAGGCCCTCCACCCTCCCAGCTCAGGAAGACCCATTCAAAATGCAGATGTATGCAAGTGAGGCTGAGTATCCTGTGTTTGGGGTGTGTCTAAGGGAATGCACAAGGGAGCTGTCCCTGAGCCTAGCCAGACGTGGATTGTAAGGCACAGAAGGATTTAAGTGCAGAGAAATGCCCACTTTCTAAAAGTGGCATTTCAAAATTAGTAATATCAAATCCAACTTCACCAGTCAGCAGGATTTTGGATTACCATTCTGGCCATACTAAATATGACCTTCCTACTCCTTTTAGATCAGAAGTTACCACTCAAACAATATATGAGGGTAGCCCTAATGTTAGCCTACGAAGGAGCAGGCCTCACAGCAGTGTAAAAAGGAATTTAGGAGTTTTACACTACCAGGATATGTAAACTACACAGGTACATGTCCTGCCTTTTGTCTACAAAGCACCCTGCCCTGTGGGTTACCTAGGGCATACCTTAGGGGTGGCTTATATGTAAAAAAGGGGAGTTTAAGGTTTGGCAAGTACTTTTAAATGCCAAGTCGAAGTGGCAGTGCAACTGCACACACAGGCCTTTTTATGGCAGGCCGAAGCATGGCTAAGGGACTTCTTATGTGGGTGGCACAATCAGTGCTGCAGGCCCATTGAAATCTACCAGCCCTGGCACATGTAGTGCACTTTACTGGGGACTTATAAGCAGATTAAATAAGCCAAGTGGGTGTAAACCAATGTTACCATGTTTGAAGGGAGAGAGCATATGCACTTTAGCACTAGGTAGCAGTGGTAAAGTGTGCAGAGTCCTAAAACCAGCAAAAACGGTGTCCAAAAAGTGGAGGGAGGCAGGCAAAAAGTTAGGGGTGACCACCCTAAGGCTGTCAGGTATAACATTGTGTTAGTGCAAAATGTACTAAACATAGACTAGGAATGGGGTCATCATAGACAAAGGTTAAACAAAGAGCAACAAGACAGCTGAATTAAATCAGAATTAGATGTTAAAGAATCATGCCAAATGATGGTAAGTATAGTGTGATCAGAAAACAAGCACACAGTAGTAGAATAGTGTTAGGGAAAGAGAGTCAGTAAGCATTAGCAGACTTCCCACAGAGGAGGAGCAGAGCAAGCAATCAACTATAGGGGAACAAAGACACAGAATGTTATTGGAACATGGGAGGGCAGATAACCAAGGAGGTCTACATTTGGGCAGGCACCACAGAAGGAGTGAGAGTTGGGGAACACTGGAGAATAATGGGGACTCTTTCAGGACACACTACAAACATCGAGAAAACAATCATGCAAGAATAAGACTGATAGAATAAATGGGAAATGATGAATGTAATCCTGTCATGAATAGTTAAGGGTATCAGTGGAGATATTATAAGAAAGAAGACATCGTCATATAAGAGATATGGTGCCCAAATAGTAATGTTAATAGAACCACACCTCACTGGCATATAGAGGAAATACTGCAGTTGAAATAGGAAGGAACTCTATGGCACACTGAATTTAGCTTGTCATCCAGAGGAGTAGTGTTGAGGGTAGTTTCACTAACTGACCATGCACCTGCTTCAAACTAAATGGGCATGGGGAAGGCATGAAAAACCAATAATATAATGAAGGTTGCAAGTAAGAGATCTCCAGGATTGACCATATTGTGAAGAACTAAGGGCTAGATGTACTAAGAACTGCTCCAAAAAGCTTGTCACAAATTGCACCCAGTATTTTTACAACCAGTGTGATAAACATGAACCGACCTATGTACTAATAAGTCAGTTCGCAATTTACCAACACGTAGTGGTTCACAATTCAACGTACCCCATGATTATTATTGAGGTTGGTCAAAATTGCAACCCACTATGAATTACAGCCATCACAGGGATGGTGACCTACTGGAGTCAGTGGACCACCTTGTCTGTGATTGCTTTTCAAAATATGACAGAAGGGTATAAGAATATCTGAAGGCTGTGTGAGACTTGTCTCCTGAATAGAAGCAGAAACTAGATAACAGGCAGATGGCCTGGTAAACTGAGGTGGGCAAAGAAATAAGCAAGCAGAAGTGACAAAAAATAAATATGAATTAAAGGAAGGTTTTTGGGGAAAAAAATAGATCAACTACAAATGTATACCCAGAGTGTATGTGACATCCCTTTCAATGCCCTGAATACGTCCTGAGAAACAAGAAAACTGCTGTAGATGGAAAATCACCATAAGATGATATATTCATATGAGGTGAGAGACAAGGAATATCCAGGGTTACTGGACAAAAATGTGGCACACACTAAATGTGGGAAAACAGGGCTGATTGCAGAGGCCTCCTAACTTTTTGCACCCATTTTCACTTTTTGCTGGTGTTTTCCTGGCTCTGATGGTGCCCTTGGTACTGCTAACCAGTCCTCGGGCCTGTGCTCTGTGTTAAGTGGATATGCAAATTAGGCTAATTATAATTGGCAATATTAACCTACCTGTAAGTCCCTAGTATATGGTAGGGCATGTTTTTTTAGGGACCCCAGCATAGGTAGTGCACCTGTAGGTGCATTGCTGTAGTGCCCAGTGTCATTTTAAAGGCAGGCCTGCTTTAACTAAGTTATATGCAAATTTGACTTTGGAATTAAAAGTACTTCCAAAGTCTTAAACGACCTTATTGTTACATATAAGTCACCCCTAAGGTGTGCCCTATGTGCCCCTAGGGTTGGGTGCCATGTAACTATAAGCAGGGACCTTATAAAAATGGTTTATACTTTCTGGTGAGGTAAAACAGCCAAATGTGTTTTTCCATCAATGTAGTGGATGGCCTTCTTAGGCTAAAATGGGGAGACTTTATTTTAATTAACAAAGTCATCATAAGTGTCAAATGCATCAAGCTTGGTATCAAATTAATTGTTATAATAAATCCTACAGCTCACAATTGTTGGATTCAATATAACTAGTTCAGGTAAAGAGTTTTAAACTCTATCTAAAAAGTTGCCAACTTCAGCTCTGTAGTGCCCTTCTCTGATTGGCCAGCCTTTGGCAGTCTGGCCAGGCTGCTTTCATGAGGTGTGAAGTGGCATAGGCTGAACACAAAGGGATGTGCCTGGGGAGAGGAACTACCTCAGCATATGGGGAACCAGGAAGGGGGGAGGGCTGCCAAACTGGTTTTCAAAGGCAGGGAAGGACATTTGGAGCAACTCAGCACCTCCCTCACATCCTGCAACCCCAGACAATTAGGCCCCCTCTTGATTAGATTAGGAGAGGGCAGGAGAGGGGTGTGTTTAAGATTTGTAGCCACACTCAGTCAGATGTGACCTCCAAAAATCAGTTTCAGCCATGATGGATTTTTGAAGAATGTTGCTCCCTGGGATTGATTTTTGCCACACTTCCCAGGAAGTGGTCATCACAGGGGCAAGGACCCTGCATCTGATTGGAGAACAAGGACCTCCCTGTTTTTCACCCAGGAACAAGGATAAATATGGCAGAGCTGCACCCACACCTCAGATCCTTAACAGATCCCTACAAGGAAGAACATCAGGAGAAGAAGGACTGCCCTGATGGACCCCTAATCTGCACCTAAACACAGCACTCTGAAGGACTGCACCAGCTGTACACTTGGGCTTCACCACAGAAGGACTTTGCCTGGCTTCAACTGGCTCCAGGAGGGACTCCTTGTTTGCCACAGGAGAAAAATAGCTAACCAGAGCCCCTGCATCAAGAACTGAAGAAATAGACCAGCTGACTAATGTCCACTGGCCGTTTTGGCATTTGAGCCAGGTGGACTCTGGGAGTTGTAGTCCGCACCCTCAAGGAGCAGCTCACAGCTTCTGGGCCCTAGGGGTGAGCTACGGACTCCAAAGGAAACTTAAAAAGACCTTCTGGAAGAAGATCCAGAATTTTGGATAAGTTTGGAGAACTTTTTGGAAAAAGCTCCACAAATGGACTGACCTGCTGCGACAATTCTAGCCAGCTTGCCTCAACCAGGACTTGGCATGACTTGCAGGTTCGTCCCGCTGAAGAAAGTCTCAGAGAAAGTTGACTGGGACCTCCTGCTCAGTGTATCCGAAGAGAGCTCCAGGTAAGTCAGATCAAGATTCAGGTTCGGCCCAATCAAAGGATTTTCATCTCGAAAAATCGTGTAGAAATCTTCACCGAGGGCTCCCGTGACTCGTATCTGAAGAAGAGCTCCAAGGAGGTTGGATCGGACTGGCGACTTTGTCCTGCTCAAGAAAATCTTTAAGACAACGACTAAGTCCAAAAGTAAACTTATGACCGAGGCCTCCTGCTTGTTGCAGGCAAGCAGGGTTCCATCTCGGTCGGCCTTAAACCTTGACTTTGTCCCGGTCGAGGTGTGACCAGTTGACCAGATTGGCCCTATTCGTGTCTATGTGCTAAAAAACATTAATTCTTTAAAAAATCATATCTCCGGTTCCCCTTATCCAATTGTCTTCATTTTGGTGTCATTTAAAGATAAAAATATAATCTATACTTATAAATTGGTGTTACATTTTTATTGTGTTTTGTGTTTTACTTATTTACTGTTTTGTGATTTTTAAATGCTTTACACACTTGTCTCCTAGGTTAAGCCTTGACATTCGTTGCCAAGCTACCAAGGGATGAGCTGGGTTTAATTTATTGAGACCTAACTGGACCTAAGTGGAGGTTAGTGGCCTATTGCTAAGTTTAGGTTTTTACCTGTCTTTACCAATTATCCACTTTCCAACACTAAACACCTTAACTGGCACAGTGTTACAACCCTACCACACTGAGTTTTGAGAAATAAAAGTAACAATACAATGTCTAATGTAGAAGAACCAGGTTCACACTAGTGAAGAGGAGAATAGCATTAAACTGTAATATACCAGCAGCATCCAGATATAAAACATGGACAACAGACAGGATCAAATGGTTAATTGAGAAATGTGGGCTACAAAGACATTGTAATACTAATAGAGTGAAACTGGTGGACTAATAACCTGGGAAATGGTGCTGAGGAAAATAGAAAATCAAAATGACTTGGAAGAGGTGACATAATAAAGATATGGATGAAGAACTAGATACCCTGTCAGACTTTAATAAGCAAGATGGATTGTTAAATGAGGTGTCTGTAACGAGCATAAGAGAGCTGTAAGTGCATAGCAGTTCGAACCTGAAATAGGTTGTGTACATATGGAAATGGAAGAGGTTCTCATTGGAATCCTCGGAGAGAAGAGGACAGCTGAATGCTATGTAAGGATAATGCCAAAAAACTAATTAAAATATTTGAAAGAAAAATAAATACTAATAAGTGTCCACTAAGGTAACGATTAAACTTTCACTGTGGATTATTAAAAGAACGTCAATAGTAGAAAACATGCAACTATGAAAATATAAGGAAATAGGAAACCAATCAGGGAAAGTGAACTATGTATACTGTGCAGTTATATGTACGTTTGTGCAAAATTTAATACAAAGAAATGTCTTGAAATGATAGTAAATGTGTTTCCTTTTTGTGCAGTTATATAATGAATGGAAATGTTGTGAAATTATAGTAAACTTGTTTTCTTTTCTTTTGTATGAAATGTTGCATACTGTGGTGTTTTTTTTTCTCTGTTTCCTTAAACATTTCTTTATTATGTTCTCATTAATGCACATGTGAACTTTATTTTGTTGTAACTATATCTCGAGACAATTATTTCAAACCCATATGAAAAATGTATGAACTTCATCTATGCCCTGAAGAAGTAATAAAAACATTTTTTGTAGTTGTTAAACATGTTAGCGTCCTTTGAATTTGAATAGTTGTATGAAATGGGGATTTTTTTAAAGATATACCTGAATTACTCAACACACTTTTAAATTACAGATCAAAGTGTTAAACAATTTTTTGTAAGTTATGGACAACAAATATCTGAAATGTTAATCAGAATTTGAAGATTTATATTTTGATGACAGTGATCTATTAATTTATTAGGCTACAAGACTTCCATCTATTTTTGCTTGCCAATTAAAGTGGCGTTAGGGTAACACGCCACTTAAGGATTTATGTTCCTAGTCTAATTTAAGAATATTTAACCAATATGAGTATACTCCAAATTATGTTTAGTCTATTTGGAATTTTTGGCCAGGGAAGTCTGAATTTATGGGTTTGAATTTTTTAAATAATAAAAGGAGCTGGTGAAGAGTATAAGGTAACCTATTATATAAGAAAGCATTTGTGTGCTAAGTGAATAAAAAGGCAATTCAGCATGGTACAAAATTCGTTTTGCCCCTCATTACATTAGACTAGGCAGCATACCTTCTGAGGGGGAGATCTATGCCTGCGTGTCATAGGACGATGTAAAGCACTGCATTCATGATGGCCTCCTGTATTAGAGCACAGGTTTAATTTCATGGTCAAGAATTTGTGCTGGCTTTTGTACAATGGATCCCACCAAGAATTAAGGAATTGACACTATGGGGGTCATTCTGACTCCCGCCGGACGCGGTCACCGCGCGCCCGGCGGGAGCCGCCAAAATACAGTACCGCGGTCGGAAGACCGCGGTGGGTATTTTGAGGTTTCCCCTGGGCTGGCGAGCGGTCGCCAAAAGACCGCCCGCCAGCCCAGGGAAAAACTCCCTTCCCACGAGGATGCCGGCTCGTAATCGAGCCGGCGGAGTGGGAAGGTGCGACAGTGAAATACTTGTAGGGGCCCTCTTACGGGGGCCCCTGCAGTGCCCATGCAAGTGGCATGGGCAATGCAGGGGCCCCCAGGGGCCCCGCGACCCCCCCTACCGCCATCCGGTTCCCGGCGGGCAGACCGCCGGGAACTGGATGGCGGTAGGGGGGGTCGGAATCCCCTCGGCGGCGCAGCAAGCTGCGCCGCCTTGGAGGATTCCAACGGGCAGTGGTAAACCGGCGGGAGACCGCCGGTTTACCCTTTCTGACCGCGGCTGAACCGCCGCGGTCAGAATGCCCTCGGGAGCACCGCCAGCCTGTTGGCGGTGCTCCCGTGGTCGGTGGCCCTGGCAACCACCGGCCGCCAGGGTCAGAATGACCCCCTATGTGAGCAAATATCTGTTCTGAATTTTATCTCCCACTATTGGAACCATGGATGTAACACCACCTGGTGAAATCTCGGAAGACAAACAGTGACACCACATTGTGGATGAAAACACATATATCCCACACATACACAGCAGGATACCATACTCAGATAGTCAATGTGTCATAGCACGTACAAACACGGAGACTAACGTTCCACATAAATGCTGCAATAGAATGTAGTCACTATGTTGCATGTCTACATTTTGAAGATATTCTTTGCCTTTAAATGAATTGCAGGAGAATAAGGCCCTCATTACAACCCTGGTGGACGGTGGTAAAATGGAGAAAAGTACTGCCAACAGGCTGACGGTACCTTTCCCCATATTACAACATTGGTGGTTTGGCTCCATCCAAACCACCATTGTACCACTCCGTCTGCCACAGTGGTAACAGCCGCCGGGCTGAAGACTTCAGTCTCCAGCCAGGCAGCCGTCACTAGCCAGCCCACTGGATTATGACCCCGCCCACTGCCATGGTTTTCGTTGCTTCCTTACCGCCACAAAAACCATGGCAGTAGGCACATCAGTGACAGGGAATACCTTCCCTGTCACTGATAGGTGCCTTCCCCGCCGCCCTCCCCCTCCACAGGTTTCCCGTCCATCTCCTCCCTCTCCAGAGCCCCCCACAACATACACGCACCTTCATGCACCATCGAACCCACGCATATACACACTCATACCCACATTCATCCACGCATGCATACATCCATTCACACACACATCCACAGACCCTTACATGCATACATGCACACATGCATTCACACAACACAACATACACACACTCACACATCAATACATGCACACTCGCATCAACGCACACACAAACATACACACCACCCCCCCACACACAACACCCCTCTCCCCTGTTGGAGCACCCACCCTACCTGATTTCAGGGGGTCCTGCGGCAGGAGATGGGACGGGGCACTGCTGCTAGCAGCAGCGTCCACCAGCAGAACACTGCCAGGCCATATCATCTGTCATGATACGGTCTGTGGCAGTCTACTGGCGTGGCGCTGCTGCTGGCAGCAGTGCCACCTTGCGCCGCCATGGCTGCAGCCAGAATTCCACCATCCTTCTGGTGGAATTCCGGCTACGGTCATAATTTGGCAGACAAGTGGTAGCTGCAGCGATGGTATTTTGGCGGCTGTCGCCACGCAGGTAGGCGGTTTTTACCACCGATGCTATAATGAGGGCCTAAATCGATTTTCTGCCAAGTGTATCTTCCAAAAACACTATTTTCTAACATTCCCCCCAAATAGATTTTCATATGGATTGTCCAAATTGAAAATATTTGCAAAAACTATTAGATTTGCGTGGTTTCCCATTGTTTTAAAAACATACTTTACAACTCTGTAACCTTATAACTGCTGGTGCTACCCTTCTTCTAGTAATGTTCATTCACACCTGCTGCACAACCTATTTGCAGATATCTATAGACCTTTCAGTATGGATTCAGTAAGACTGTTTTGTCTAACTGGGCTCATCAAGCTTTGTGTTTTGCTGATAATTCCAATGTGGATGTTTTGCTTAAAAGAAACTAAGGGGTTCATTATGACCCTGGCGGTCCTTCTCCGCCACGCCGGTGTTGGCGGCCAGACCACAGACAGCGTGGCAGTGCAGGATCGCAAAATTATGACAATGGAAGTGAAATAGCTGTATTGCAGCCAGTTCACCACCTGTACCGCCGGGGGGGTAGGAACGCCTGGCTGAAGGTTGACCAACTTCGACCCGGCGGTCCACCTAACACCGCACGCAGTATTTTGAGCATCCTTACCACCAGGGAGTCCGTGGTGGCAGCCCCCCCATGGAATCCCTGGCTGTAATGATACTGGTGACAGGAATGCTCATTCCTGTCGCCACTGCAGGACTCCCCAAACCCCCCTTTCCATATAGGACCCTCCCCCATCTGAAGCTCCCCCACCCCCAACCAGTGACACCCCTGCCCGATCCCCATTCCAAATTCCCCCACCCCCATACATCCACGCAGGCATACATCATACATACATACATACACATGCACATACATGCACACTCATTCACATACATGCACACATGGCCACGACACCCTCCCACCCCCACATACACGCATTCACGCATGCACACATACACTTGCGTACACACGCACACAAACACACAACACCCCCCACCACCTCCATTCACACAAACACACACCCCATTCACACACACAACACTCAACACCCACTCCTCCCCTCCCCTGTCGGTCGATCACCTTACCTGGTGGTCGCGGTGGTCATCCAGGAGGGAACGGGGTCCATGGCGCTTGTTCGGCGCTAGCACCCCGCCAACACAACATCGCCATGCCTACTACTAAGTCGTATTAGGCGTGTCAATGTTGTGTTGACGTGGCGGTGCCAGCGGAGAAACCTCCACTGCACCACCAATCGCCAGTATGGCTGCTGGCGGCTCTCCACTCAATTTATGGTGGAGAGCCACCAGCAGTCATAATATGGTGGTCTGCTGACCATCATCACTGTCAGCCAATGTCTTGTGGCTGGAGGGACTTAGACCGCCAAAGTCATAATGAGGGCCTAAGGCCCAGATTTACAACAAAGTGGTGCAGGACAGTGCTATGCCAAAATTAGCAGTGCTGCGCCACTTTTGAAATGCAGAGATGTGCTGTATTTACAGAAATTTGGCACACCACTGTGCCCCCCCACAGGCGCTGAATTAAGCTGCCTGCGCCAATGCAGGCCTCCTTGCACCATAGTGGAAGGGTGTCTGCGTTGAGAGGATAGATTGTTTATGTGCAGGAAGGTGTCCCTTCCTGTACGTAAACAATCTACAATGGTAATTTGGCACTTCTATGTTGCTGCAAAATACAGCACACATAGCAGTACCAAAGCATAATTTTGGAATGATTGCACATACACAATCATTCATGGCGTTTTGCTCTTTCTATCACATATCACATATAGAAAGAGCAAAAAATGAGGAGGAATAAAAGTATTGTTGTGCCGTGCTAACTCCACCCCTGGGATGGCGTTAGATTTTGGTGCTCCCTCAGATTTACTGATTCTTGTAAATCTGGGGCAGGGTCAAAAGCAATGGTTGCTGCTGTGGAACGCCCACAGAAACACACATTGCATGCCACTATGACGCTGAAAACTGCATTGAAGGGGCCCATATTTACAAGGAGGTGTTAAACCACAAAAAAGTGGCTTAATGCCTCCTTGTAAATATGGTGCACTGAAAAGCACCACTGGAGCGTCACTGAAAGTGATGCTCGGGTGGAGCTAGTTTCTTGTAAATCTGGCCCTAAATTTTGGAGCAAATTTTTTTATTTGGCATTTTCTCAACATTACTAGGTGTGGTGTCTGCCAATTGGCTGACACTAGGAGGGTTTCAAAGGAACCTTTGGTGCTGAGATCAGCAGGATTCCATTTCTTTTTTTTTCTACTTGAGCTGGTCAGGAAGAGCTTACCAGGCAGACTGAGGGAAATGATAATCAGTGTGTAGTACCGATAGATGTGAAAGTAAAATTAGTATAATTGGCTTGTTTTACTTTCACTGCAACAGTGCTCAGGGGTATATCTCAGCCCCCAAGCACTAATTGAGTTGGGGGCCCTTCCAAATACTGAATCAGTATTTTTTTGCATCTACAAATTGCGATTCTATAACGTGTTACAGAATCGCAATTCGTACAGTTTGTACATCTGAAAAAGCATTTTTGAGATTGCTAATGGCCCAACTACAAAAAAAAGGTTAATAAATCTGGCCCTAAGTTTAGGAGTATAAAGGCGTTATGGAATACATATTCCAATTGAGGCAAAACTATTATTTTCATAAAGGCTATCCTGTCCACCGCAGAAAAGGGTAGATGGAAGCATCAACCTATCTGTTCCTCTATTTTTGCCATAGCTACTCAATGGTTTTCTGAAACAACTGTGGCTTAATCGTAACTTATCCATATTTCAAGTTCATTGATGGAAGTGGGGCACTGGGAGAAGGTAAAGTTGAGTTTTGTAACATGTGCATTGGGACTGAGTGGAAAAATTGTGTATTTATTTCAGTTGATTGAGATACCTGAGAGTGTTTGAATAGTGTGAATTGTTTGATAACCAGGTTAGATTTTGTGCAGGGTTATACAGAAAGGGAGTAATATCATCTGTGGGCAGTGATACTATTGGGTTTCAAGGGGAGAAACCGAGTATTTTGTTGCAGTGTAACAGCCATATTACACAGGCTAAAGGTTCTGTTACCAACAACGTATAGCGGGGGAGACAGAGAGCATCCTTGTTGGGTGCCTTTCCTATGGAAAAGGGGTCAGAAAGAAGGCCATTTGGGGGAATCCTAGTGGTAGACGAGGTGTGCAGCAACCTCACTAATTTAACAGATGAGTGCTACAAAAGGGAGCAGGGAAAGTGCTGAACAGCCCCAGTCCAATCACTTACATCTCGTGTGCCAATCCAGTAATCAAGTGTTGTCCTTGATACATGCATGGAAGAGACATGAGTACACTCCCTGATGTCTGGGAATCTATGTCTCCACATAGCTACCAATCCATTATCACCTTATGTCTGCCAGGGCCCAGGCAGTATGGTATGCACGAATATCATCTTGTCCATGATCCATGCATTTTAGAGACACAAGTCTCCCTCCCTGGGGTCTGGAAATCTATGTCTCCATATATCTACCAGTCCATTATTGCTTTATGTCTTCAAGGGCCCAGACAGCTGTGTGCCACGTGCAAGTATCAGTATTAGAACAGTCCAGATGCCTGTTCAAGACCATTTGGAAATCATCTCCCCATAATATCATTGGAGGAGACATAGCAAAATACTAGGCCCAAACCTTCCTTAAAAAATCTGGATTGTCTGTGTTTGGACTGTAAATGTTAATTAGTGGCATATGATTGCCCCTAACTAAAGGATGAAGTATATTGAAGAAACTCTGGTTTTCAGTCATCTCATGGAGCAGTTTGACTGGTGTCCTCTACCATACTAGCAGGGCTGTCCCTCTAGCATAGGAGGAGTAGTTTATCAGTGATCGAAAGAGGCTCTATTTCAATTCAAAATATGAGGTACCCAGAGCACCAAGGTTTGTCTTCGGCAGAAGAGCTACATTCATTTTGGGATGGTCAAGGTATGCAGTAATGTATCTTACTTTGCAAGCTTTGTTTAATCCATAGACATCAATCAATCACTCAATCAATCAATTAACCATCAGGAATTATAAAGCGTGGCTAATCACCTGATAAGGTATCCAGACTTTCCATATCAACAAATGGACAGCTGTAGATCTCCTGTCACCCTGGTTGAGAAGGTGTTATGTAATCATAGCATTAAAATGGTCCTGTGTTGGTATTGACTTTTTCATTGTTGGACATGTTGGTTCATACCTAATTATTTTAAACATCAGCAAAACAATATGTGCTGAGTTCTGTATACTGCTTGCACTGCCGCTACCCCTATAACTCACTCCTACCCACCCACATAACCAGCAATGAATGAACAAATTACCTTCACAAAGGTGACCAACACTACAAACCGTGAAGGGTTCACCTGGGGGAGGGTGAGTCCAGATCACCGACCAAGCAACACTCTCTTAAGAGGTGGTGCCTGCTGGGTGTATTATTAGTAAGTGGCAGTATCGAAGGATAAAAGCAAAACTGGGGAAGTCAGTGGTCATACGAGACTGACAATGTTAAAACTATGCATAGATCATTCAATAGTTCTCATGTTAAACTGTTCCTTTTGCCACGAGGCTTATTAATCTATTTGATAATCACTTCTTCAAAAAAGAGCACATATTGTGCAGTGAGTCTCTCCCTCAGCTTATGTAGTTCACTCCACATTGTTTAATTCATCATTGGAAGACTTGATGTCCAGGAAAGTCTGGTTTGAATTTAGCAAGCAGTTTGTGGTGTGAGAAAAACATTGCATGGCTTTTGCTATGATGCATGATTTTAAGACATGTTGGTTATAACAAGCATGTGAAATACCTGTCAGGTGTAGTTTACATTTGAGAGGCAAATACTCCTGCTGCACATCTGGAACTGCCAGTATAAAATCGGGAAAAGTCGAAATTGTATTGCCCTTGTGGCTTTATGTCTGTTTTTCCTGTGCCAATTTTAATGTCACGTCACTCTCCCAAATATTAAAAGGCCTTGCAGTGATTGAGGGGGTGCTGCTCTGGAAGGGGGTCAAAGTCCAAGGGCTGGGTGGGATCTCTCCCCCACAGAAAAGGGAGAAAACAGAGTTTTAAGAAGTACCTCAACTTAGTCCCCCATGTTTCAGATTGTTGCAGCCGGACCTGGCCTCCAGATCTTCACTATGACTATTATAACCTTGCCATGTCCAGTAGTTTCTCATTATGGCCTACAATGTTGTCTTCTAGAGTGGATATCCTAGTTTCAACCATAGTAGTTGCAAACAATACTATTAGTATTACAGGTATGTGGGTAAGTATTTTTCACTTTATATAGCATTTATTGGGATCTCTGTTGTTGCTGCAGCTTTGAACAATTTTGCGGTATTTTGCTAAATTACCACAGTACTTATTGATGGCAAGGTATTATGGTGGTCATTACAACCCTGGCGGACGGTGTTAAAGCAGCGGAAATACCGCAAACAGGCCGGCGGACAAAAAAAGGGAATCATGACCCTTGCGGAAACCGCCAATAAAGACAGCCACTTTAACACTTCGCCCGCCACTGCGGTACAGACAAGCAGCGCGGCGGTCACCGCCAACAGACAGGCGGAAGACAATGTACCGCCCACACTATTACAACCCGCCAATCCGCCACCTTTTCCGGGACGGATTCACCGTGGATAAAAACACGGCGGAAACAGCTTTTGCAATGGGAAAACGCTCACCTTAACATATCCCACGAGGAATCCATGGAGCCGGAACTCCAAATACTCCCTGCCCTTGTCTTTCTGCTCTTCTACGACCAACAGCTACGTAGGCGCCGCAGACAACGGTGAGTACTGCACCTACGACATGGGGGAGGCAAAAGTTAGGGGGACACACACCAAACACCCCAGCCCCCACCCTCGCATATTACAACATACACACCAATGCATTCACAAAAATCACAGTAACAACCCACAATCCCCCCGGAAGAATGAATACACAAAGTGAAAATCGGTCAAACAATGTAATGTGCCAATATACATGTCATACAAAAATATACAGATACATATTTGAAAATCAGTCATAATTACAAGACGAGAAGTAGTGCAAATATGAACATAACAATGTCCGTGCACCATCAGTCCAAAAATACATGGGCGAGGCCCACAAACGATACCTGACCACAATCGGAGAGAACACTGCCGGGGCATCAGATAGAAATACTACAGGCACCTCAGAGGGAAGGGAAGGGGGGTACCTCAGCCGGATGACTGCAAAGCCAGATCCACGACGGGGCTCCATGCCCATTTATGCCCTCCGGGGGATTGCAAAGCCACAGTCTCTCAAGTCTCTCAAGTGGGTGGGTTGCCCACTGTGCCATCCTGGGGAGTGCAAAGCCACAGTCTCTCAAGTCTCTACAGTGGGTGGGTTGCCCACTGTGCCATCCTGGGGAGTGCAAAGCCACAGTCTCTCAAGTCTCTACAGTGGGTGGGTTGCCCACTGTGCCATCCTTGGGAGTGCAAAGCCACAGTCTCTCAAGTTGATGCAGGTCTCTACTGGTTCTGGGGGGGACTGGTGCCCAGACTGGATGAGTCTCCCCGTGAAAGGGCGTGTCCTGTCACTGTCCCAGCTGCACATGGGATAAGGATGCCTGATGTGCCGGGCCATTCATTCCTACCCGGTGCATTGCCCTGTTCAGCGGTGCTTAGCCATGGCGGTCTTTGCCCTGTTCAGCGGTGCTTTGCCATGGCGGTTCAGGACTGATCATCGGTGCTTTGACATGGCGGTCTTTGCCCTGTTCAGCGGTGCTTTGCCATGGCGGTCTTTGCCCTGTTCAGCGGTGCTTTGCCATGGCGGTTCAGGACTGTTCAGCGGTGCTTTGACATGGCGGTCTTTGCCCTGTTCAGCGGTGCTTTGCCATGGCGGTTCAGGACTGTTCAGCGGTGCTTTGCCATGGCGGTCTTTGCCCTGTTCAGCGGTGCTTTGCCATGGCGGTTCAGGACTGTTCATCGGTGCTTTGACATGGCGGTCTTTGCCCTGTTCTGCGGTGCTTTGCCATGGCGGTCTTTGCCCTGTTCAGCGGTGCTTTGCCATGGCGGTTCAGGACTGTTCAGCTGTGCTTTGCCATGGCGGTTCTGATAAGGACATTGGTGTGTGGCATGACGTTCTATACACTGGACATTGGTGTGTGGCATGACGTTTCATCATTGCCCAGCAGGGCTGTGGCAGCCGGGGCCCTCCTGGGCACTGACTCCGGCGGTGGCGGTGGTCTCCTGACCAGTGACGATACTTGGGCCCTCCTGGGCTGTGACTCTGGCGGTGGTCTCCGGACCAGTGACAATACTTGGGCCCTCCTGGGCTGTGACTCTGGCAGTGGCCTCCGGACCAGTGAGGATACTTGGGCCCTCCTGGGCAGTGACTCTGGCGGTGGTCTCCGGACCAGTGACGATACTTGGGCCCTCCTGGGCTGTGACTCTGGCGGTGGTCTCCGGACCAGTGACGATACTTGGGCCCTCCTGGGCTGTGACTCTGGCGGTGGTCTCCGGACCAGTGATGATACTTGGGCCCTCCTGGGCTGTGACTCTGGCGGTGGTCTCCGGACCAGTGACGACGGTGCTGGCGGTTGTGTCTCGACCGCCGGAAATGATGGCGCACTTCTCCGCCGTGACACTCCCAACAGGCTGGACAGACTTCCTCTGGCCCTTCCCCACCTTTGGTGGAGTCACAGCTGACTCTCCAATCCCCTTGGAACCCATGTCAGTTGTTTTCCCACCTGGAGTCTTAACACGGTCCCGTCGTCCACTCTCCAATTTTATTGCCTTTACAGGGGGTGGGCTGCCAGTGCCTTGGCTCCGGGTCCTACTGCCTGCCCTGGTGGTCGGTGCAGTCCAAAAACCTTGAACAGGCACCACTGGTATTGTAGGCTTTTTGGCTGAGGCGCTACGACGGGACTGATGAATTGGAGGGGGTGGGGTGGGGGCAAAAAGGTCAACTTCACAGAGGGACAGTCTCTGACGAACACTGGGCTGGGTAGCAGGAGGGGGTCTGGGAGTGGAGGAAGAGAAGGTGGTTGTCGGAGGTGTCACTTTAGGTGTTTTGGGTGCAGGTGCAGGTACTGGAGGCTGTTGTGAGGTGGATCGATGTTGGGTGAGTGATTGCTGGCGTTTGGGTACTTTTGGAGGGGGTGTCACAGACACACTGGGAGAGGACACAGGGGACGTGTAAATGGCAGTGGAGGTGGTGAGTGCAGGTGAGCGGGGTGTGGTGCTGGGTGTTCTGGTGCGAGTCCTAGTGGCTGTAGATGTAGTGCATGCAAGTGAGAGTGTAGATGACACTGGGAGGGAGGAGGGAGAAGAGGAGGAGGGGGACACAGTGGAGGCAGTGGATGTTGTTGTGTCTGTATGTGGGTGAGGCTTGCGTGAGTGCTTGTGGTGTGTGTGGTGCCTATGTTTGCTTGAGCTACTTGGGTATGTTGACTTGTGTGCATGCTGGTCTGTAGGTGTGCTTGGGATGGACTGGGGTACAGGAGATTGGGTCTGGGTGGAGGAAGTTAGAGGGGGGAGGCTAGACACAGGGACAATTGCTGCCATCAGTGCTGAGGCTAAAGATTGCAGGGTTTCACTGAAGGACAGCCTGACCAGAATGAATGCCCTCCAGGAATGCATTTCCGTGTTGCAACTACACGTTCTACACCCTGGATGGCATTCACAATGGTAGACTGCCCAACAGTGAGTGACCTGAGGAGGTCAATGGCTTCTTCACGGAGGGCAGCATGGGTGACTAGGGCAGGGCCTGAGGTGCCTGGGGCGAAGGTGATGTCCACCCTCCTGGGTGAGCGGGCACGGGGCGAACAATGAGGGGCTGCTGGGAGGGCGGTGCTGGTAGGGGAGGTGGCGGCTGTACCTGCAGAGGTGGGGGGCACAGATGGTGCCGCCACCACAAGGGAGCTCCCATCGTCGAACGAGTCCGTGACGCTGCTTGGTGATCCGGTGGCTGACGTGAAGCTCCCCTCGCCCTCCATCCCACTGGTGCATTCAGAGTCTGTGGTGTGGCCCTCCATGGCCATGTGGGATGCAGCTCCCTCGTGCTCCGGTGCCACTGTACCTCCGCCTGTTGATGCTGATGTACAAAAGGACAGGGAGAGCAGACAAAGGGGGGGAGACAGAAGAAAGAGGGTTTTAGTGCATGGCATACCGCTACCGTTGGCGGACAAGACAAACGCAGATGCCCCCTGCATTACGCCGTGCTCCTGCCCTCTGCACATGCAATTTCTGGGATATGACCTATATGGCAATGGTGGACATCGGTGCACATGGATGCCACAGGGGCAACTATACCTCGACTTGGCACTCTGCTGAGGTGGGGTAGAGTGCCACATGGGCTACATTACGGAGGGACCTTGCCTACCGAACTCGCCCTGGCCTAGGGACACCCACAGCCCACCTCCACCACCCAGACACCTCCACTGCACGCAAAGTCTGCAGAATGAGAGTGTACTCACCCCCTTGTGTCTGCTGTGATGCCCTCAAGCGCCCATCCAACTCCGGGTAGGCCACCGCCAGGATCCGGAACATCAGGGGGGTCATGGTGCGACGGGCACCCCTCCCATGTTGGGAGGCCATCCCCAGGTGAGCCTCCGCCGTATTCTTGCTGCAGCGGCGAATGTCCTCCCATCTCTTACAGCAGTGGGTGCCCCGTCTCTGGTGTGCCCCCATGGTCCGGACCTCCTTGGCGATGGCACGCCAAATGTCCCTCTTCTGGTGGGCGCTGACCTACATGACATGTATAAGGGAAGAGGACCAGTCATTACCAACTGCACCGTCGTTGTGAGTGGCCCCCTCCCTACTCTGGCCATGTGGCCCATTCATTCCCATGCATTCAGGGATGTCCCAGCCTATGTTTTCCAACGTGTTGTCCAGAGTGTTGTCTGCCCTGCTGAAACACGTAAGGAGATTCATCATTTTCCCTCAGGTGGAGGATTTGCCTACAGTTAAAGGTGACTTCTATGCCCTTGGACATATCCCCAACGTCATAGGTGCCATTGATGGGACCCATGTAGCTCTGGTCCCCCCCCCACAGGAGTGAACAGGTGTACAGGAACAGGAAGAGTTATCATTCCATGAATGTACAGATGGTATGTTTGGCAGACCAGTACATCTCGCAGGTAAATGCTATGTTCCCTGGCTCAGTGCATGACGCCTACATCCTGCGAAATAGCAGCATCCCTGATATGATGGGTCAACTCCAGAGGCACCGTGTATGGCTTTTGGGGGACTCTGGTTACCCCAACCTTTCATGGCTATTGACCGCAGTGAGGAATCCCAGGACCAGGGCAGAGGAACGCTACAATGAGGCCCATGGGCGGACTAGGAGGGTGATCGAACGCACCTTCGGCCTCCTGAAGGCCAGGTTCAGGTGCCTCCATATGACAGGTGGTTCCCTATTCTACTCACCGAAGAAGGTGTGCGACATCATCATCGCCTGCTCCATGCTCCATAATTTGGCTTTGCGACGCCAGGTGCCTTTTCTGCAGGAGGATGATCCAGATGACGGTGTTGTAGCAGCTGTGGAGCCTGTGGAGCCTGTGGACAGTGATGAGGATGAAGCTGATGAAGAAGACAACGACAACAGGGAGTCAGTCATACAGCAATATTTCCAGTTAGACACAGGTGAGAACATTTTCATTTTTAGCATTACATTAACTTTCACACGTCTACCTCTATCCAGTTTTTCGATTTCAGTCAACATTTGGTAACTGAGTTGTACCCTTCCATTACGGTTTCACAGGTGTGGTTACCTACGTGTCAACTGCTTGCATCCTTCAAGGGCTCGTGATGTGTGACATAGGTATGTTAGCTTATGAATGGTACACCCATTATGACACTGTCATTGATAATACATTTTTACTAAATCACAGACTGACTCCAGATTGTTTTGTGTTTCAAGGGTGTTTATTGAAGTGCACCGAAATGGGAGGGGGTTGTAAAATGAGGATGGGTGATGGTGGAGGAATGTCCATGGCAGAGTCCAGTCTATTAGTCTCACAGGTGCACTGCCCATCTGGGCATAGGAAGAGGAGCTGGGGCAGTTAAAGTATGGACAGGGTAACAAAGTGGGACAGTGGGAGGAGAATCAGGGTGGTGTCATTTCCTGGCGTGGGTCTTGCCATCTTGCTCTGTCCTGTTCCTGGATCTCAGGGACCGCTTGCGTGGTGGTTGTCCGTCTGCAGGGCGTGGGGGGCTGGTGTGTTGGTCCTGTGGCGGGGCGTCCTGTCCACTAGCGCCGGCGGAGGTGGTGGGCAGTTCATCGTCCATGCTAGTCTCAGGGGCCCCTTGGAGTGCCACGGTGTCCCTCAAGGTCTGCTGTATGTCCTTCAGCACCCCTACGATGGGGCCCAGGGCGGAGCTGATGGTCCTGAGCTCCTCCCAGAACCCCAAATACAGTTCGTCCTGCAGGCGCAGAATCTCCTGCAACTTGTCCAGAACCGTCGCCATCGTCTCCTGGGAGTGGTGGTATGCTTCCATGATGGAGGAGAGGGCCTCGTGGAGAGTTGGATCCCTTGGCCTGTCCGCCCCCTGTCGCACAGCAGCCCTCCCAGTTCCCCTGTGTTCCTGTGCCTCCGTCCCCTGGACCGTGTGCCCACTACCACTGCCCCCAGGTCCCTGTTGTTGTTGGGGTGGTGGGTTATCCGTGCCCTGTAGTGGTGGACACAACGCTGATTGACCTGTCCTGGGTAGGGAGGTTTGGGCCCGCTGGGTGGGTGCTGTGCTGGTGTTACCAGAGGGTGGAAGGTCTGTGCAAGGGGAACCGACTGTCCCGAGGCCCACGATGGTCCGGGCTGGTCATCAGGATCCAGTAGGGCAGAGCTGCTCTCGTCACTGTGGGCCTCTTCTGGGGGTGGAGTGGTGTTGTCTGGACCCTCTGGTGTGGTGATGGTCCTTCGGGTTCCTGCAGGGGCAGAAGAGCATGATAATTGCATGTGTGTGTGTAATGGTGTGCAATGGGTGGGTGTTTGTGTACCCCAGTGCATGCATTCCTGTGTGTGAGTTTGTGTGGTGATGGTTGGGGGGGTGTACTGGGTATGTGCAGTGGGCATGCTTTAGTGAGGGGTGTCCATGCTTAGTTGTGTCTTGCAGGGCTTGGTGTTGGGATGGGTGGTTTGTGTCATGGGAACATTAGTGAGGAGTTGTAGTGATAGGGGAGGGGGTGAGGGAGGGGTGTGTGATAGCATGCAGGTAGGGTGGGGGATATGATAGTTAAGAATTGACTTACCAGTGTCCCATCCTCCACCGACTCCTGCGAGGCCCTCAGGATGCAAGATGGTCAAGACTTGCTCCTCCCATGTTGTTAGTTGTGGGGGAGGAGGTGGTTGTCCGCCGCCAGTCCGCTGCACCGCGATGTTGTGCCTGGAGACCGTTGAACGCACCTTCCCCCGTAGGTCATTCCACCTCTTCCTGATGTCCTCCCTATTTCTTGGGTGCTGTCCCACGGCGTTCACCCTGTCCACTATTCTGCGCCATAACTCCATCTTCCTGGCTATTGATGTGTGCTGTACCTGTGCTCCAAATAGCTGTGGCTCTACCCGGAGGATTTCCTCCACCATGACCCTGAGCTCCTCCTCGGAGAAGCGGGGGTGTCTTTGGCGTGCCATGGGGTGGTGTGTGTGATGTGTGGGGTGGTGTATGTGGTGATGAATGTGGTGAGTGTAGTGGTGTGTGGTGTTTTGTGCGTGGATGTTGTGTGGGTGATGGTGTTGTGTGGCTCTGTGTAGTGGGGTTGTCTATTCTGTGCTCTCTCTCTGTCACCTTCGTGTCTAATGTTTGGTAGTAGGGGTTTGTGGGTAATGTGGGTGTGTGTTTTATATTGTGTTGGGTGTGTGGGAGTGGTGTGTGTATGTGTATCAGGTGTGTGCATTTTGAATTGTCCAATGTGGCGGTGTTTTGGAGATGTGTGTGTATTTTGAGTGCGGCGGTGTGTACCGCCAATGGGATACCGCGGTTGAAAGACCGTCGCGTGGATTGGTGGGTCGTGATAGCATGGGTGTGTTTCTGTTGGCGTGGAGGTGGAGGATTTGTTTTGGCCAGTTTAACACTGACCTTTGGTGTGGCGGTGTTGTGTGGGTGTCTGAATTTCGGCGGATTGCAAGATGTGTGTCATAATAGCTGTGGCGGAATGCCGCCGCCTCGGCGGTGTATTGGCGGTCTTCTGCACGGCGGTAAGCGCCTTTTACCGCCAATGTTGTAATGACCCCCTATGTGTTTATCTAATTATTGCATTCACAAAATATAAAGGCAGCCATGCTGTTTTAGGGCCACTTTCCTTGTGTTCTGGATCTTAGATATAGGTAAGTATTAGGTTCCATAATTTTCCCCTCCCTTTTACCACTTATTTGTTATTATTTTTTTGTTGTTAAATTGTCACAGAATACTGTTGTGCTTCCAAGGAGGTACCGTGCTGCTTCAAAAAATAAAAATAAATATACTATGTAACAGATTAGAGAAACACTAACACATTATGACTGCCACGCCAGCGATGGCGGTAGATCCGTAACCAGGCTGGCGGTTAAGACCACCAAAATATGACTGTGGAGGTTATCCCTCCCATAGACTGCCAAAAGTAGCACCCGAACCGCCAGTGCGGTCCGTCCACTGACCACAGCGGTTGCCATCTTCAGGCTGGTGGAACACCACACCACGCCCACCATATTATGACATAGCTGACCGCCAGAATTTCCGAAGTGGAACCACCATCATGAAAAGCCGGCAGAAATGAATCATATAAAGGAGACACTCACTTCCAGGGACACAGAGGAGTCCTTGGCCGCCATGGAACCCGAACTGGAAGCCCTGCCAATGCTGTACCACGTGATGGCAGTCCAGGAGCAGCAATGCCGACGGTGAGTACAGCCACCTAGCACACAAGGGAGGGAGGGGAGAGTGACACATCACACACACAACACACACCATACACATATACACCACACACCGAGAACTATCTGCAGAGACATTCAACAACAACATAAGCCAGCAGCAAAGAAAGCCAGGATATATACCTCTGGTCCAATCACTTAATTCTGTGGGAACAGCGACCTCAATAACATAAATGATATATATACAGAAAGGGCCATTGGCCAATTTAATGTTTGTGGAAATTCACAGGGCATTGTCCAAGGCCCAACTTGACTCCTGACAGCCCAAGTCACTCTACTGGGCAGGTGCATCATGCTGATGGTAGGCAGGCACCTCGGGGTGGGGGATGGGGGGGTTCTTGGGAGGGGGAGTCCTTGGGCTTGGGTTTGGGAGGAGGCGGATCCTTGCTCCGTTGCTTAGGGAGCAGACGTGTTGTCTTGGAATGGGGGGCCGGAGTGCCACTCTTGTGCTCCTTAGTGGCAGGTGTAGCTGCAGGGATAGGAACATGAGTGGACTGGGTGCTAGAGATACTGGGCTGGAGGAGAGGGAGCTTCCTCTTATGGGCTGGATGGGGGAGGAGGAGGAAAGTGGTCAAGGGGGGAATGGAAAAGTTTCTTAGGACCAATGGGGTGGGTTATAGGAGGAGATTTGGTAGCGGAGGTAGAGGGAGTGGTTGTAGGAGGAGCAGGTGGGCTGGACTGGGTTCCAGGTGCATGTTCAGTGTGCGTGTGTGAGGTGGATGGCTGTTAAGTGTCTGAGTGGAAGCATTTATGTGTTTTGGGAGGGGGCAGAGTGGGAGGGAGAGGACAAACAGGTCATGTGCATGCATGTTAGGGTGGTGTCTGCAAGTGAGGTGGGTGTGATGGATGTAGCTGTGATGGTGGTGGTGGTGATTTCCTCATGTGGTGAATGGGGTGCCCGTCTGCGTGTCTGTTGTTGTGGTGACTGTGGGCAAGGCTGAACAGGTGGGAGGATCTGGGACTGAGGATTCAGTGCTTGCAGGTGTGAGCGCTGATGTGCCTGTGAGGGAGGAGGTAGAGGGAGAGACAGTTGAGGCAGTGGCTGTTGTTGTATGTGCCCTCTGTGTGTTGGCTGTGAGTATGCTTGTGGTGTGATCTGTGGTGCTTGTCTTTGCGAGTCCTGTCTGTTGTCTTGGGTGCATGCTCATCTGATTGCGTGCTTGGGATGGGTGGGGGGAGAGGGCTCTGGCCCTGGGTACAGGTAGTTGGAGGAGGGACGGAAGAACTAGGGACACTGGCTGCCATCAAAGAGGAGGCCAGAGACTGAAACGATCTCTGTAGGCACCCAAGCCACTGTGAATGCCCTTCAGGTAGGCATTACATTGCTGCATCTGGGATACCAGCTCCTGGATGGCATTCACTATGGTTGACCGCCCTACAGAGATGGATCTCAGGAGGTCAATAGCCTCCTCAGTGAGGGCAACAGGGCTGACTGGGGCAGGGCCTGAGGTGCCTGGGGCGAAGGAGATGCCCACCCTTCTGGGTGAGCAGGCACAGGCATTGGGTGAGGGGCTACTGGCCGGGTGGGGGAAGATGTAGTAGCTTGGGTGGTCCCAGAGGGGTCTGCCACCACCAGGGAGCTTCCATCGGAGGAGGACTCTGAGTCAGATGTCGTAGCTCCTGTCTCACCGTGGTGGTCCCCTCCCCCTCTAACCCACTGGCCCCCCCTGCATCATTGGACTCTCCTTCCTGGGTCTCATAGGCTGCAGCTCCCCCACTCCCAGGTGCTCCTGCTCCTTCGTCAGATGATGCTAATGCACATAAGGACAGGATGATAAAAGGAGAGAGGGTGAGGGAGAAAGAAAGGGAGCACATGGTCAATCACAGCAACAACCACACATATGGCATACACATCACAATCACTCAGTGGGACTAACACTGTGCAGTATGAACCACAATGCCAAACTATTACCTGGGAACAACAGTAGAAATGAACCCAAACACTACCATCTGCATACCTACTGGGACTCACTAAGCCATGTCTGCCAAGATATGCCAGCTACTTGCCAATAACAAATAGACATACCACCCTACATTGCTAAGCAGGACTCCACAAGATTAGCTAAACAGCCATATTAGGGCATTCACTGACTAGAACCTTGCACTCAAACACCATGGCAGGCAACAAAAAAGTATACCACAGAGTGTGTACTCACCCCCTTTTGGCTGCTGTGCTGCCCTCAAGCGCCCATCAATCTCAAGATTGGCCACTGCCAGTATGTGGGCCATTAGGGGGGTCAGGGCACGGTGGGCACCCCTCCCTGTTTGGGAGGCTGTTCCCCAGCTGAGCCTATGCTGGCTTCGGGACCAGCATCTCAGGTCCTCCCACCATTTCCTGCAGTGGGTGCTCTGCCGGCTATGGACACCCAGGGTCCGCACTTCCTTGGCGATGGCATGCCACAACCTTTTCTTCTGATGGGCGCTGACCTGCATATGGAACACAGACAGAAGGACACCATGAACCCAACACTCCATTCTGTAACAGAAATGGCTTACATACTGCATAGATCCCACATTAAGCCCATACACGACCTGTACCTCTGCATTAATATTGCATGCAGCAAAAACACACTCCCCAAATGACACAATGCCAGCACACACATACATCTTCATACAGCCATCTCGCATCCAGCGTACCCATAAGGTACCCACCTATTGGTCTGGAGGCCCATGCAACTTGCCATACAGGGGTAGGACCCCATCCACAAGCTTCTCCATCTCCTCTGATGTGGAGGCTGGGGCCCTTTTGCCTGTAGCATGGGCCATCGCGGGTTCCAGACACAGGACACAGCAGTACACGCAGTGGAGGTGATCTGTCAGGAATCAAGTCAAGTGGGAGAGTGAAAATAGCGGTCACATCCGCGGCGGTGAACACGGTCACTGCCGGCATTGATCATCATTGGTTTCTGTGCCCCATGGAGCTCCGTGTTAACCAATGAGGAGTTACACGGCGGTGCAGACCGCCTTCCACAATGACAACAAACCCTGGTGGAGTGAGGTCACTTCCGCCTGTCAGGACAGGCAGTTATCAATTCCTAATGCTGGTACTCATGGCGGACAATTTAATGTGTGTCATAGGTACCAGTGGTACATACCAAGACAATTCCAGTCTGCTTCATACATACATGCTCTGTGTACTGTTATATTGTGTGTCCATACTTCCTGTAGTCACACACATCTCATGTTTGGTTTGCTAAGATACCTACCACTGCAGAGGAGGAGACAAGCACCTGTGTACAAACCCCTAGTGGACTTGGCTACACTGGAGGAATGGCACATCATTATCATCTATCATCTGGACAGGGCCACAATTACAGAGCTGTGTCAAGAATTGGAACCAGATCTGATTCCTGCTATCCATGGCACTACAGCAATACCTCCTGCAGTACAGGTATTGTCAGTGCTTCACTTCCTGATAAGTGGTTCCTTCCAGGTGGCTGTGGGCTTGGCTGCAGGAATATCACAGCCAATGTTTTAAAATGTGCTTGGAAGAGTTTTGGCTGCCTTGCTAAAGCACACGAGCAGCTACATCTCATTCCCCCAGAGTGAAGATTTGCCCACTGTGAAGGCTGGATTCTACACCATAGGCCACATATCACATTTGATTGGGGCCATTAACGGGACCTATACTGCATTGGTCCTTCCCAGGACAAATGAGCAGGTCTACAGGAATAGGAAGAGTTACCACTCTATAAATGTCCAGATGGTGTGCCTTGCTGATCAATACATCTCCCACGTCACTGCCAAGTTTCCTGGAACTGTGCATGATGCCTATGTGTTGAGGAATAGCAGCGTCCCACAAGTGATGCACAACTACAGAGGCAGAGATTGTGGCTCATAGGTGAGCTTGATCTTCACTCAATGTATATCACTGTATGCCACCTGAAGTTGTACTCTGTTGGATGGATTCACACTTTACAAGACATTTGCACAGGACAATTAAGTTTAAGACATTGCATATTGTTGTATGATAAAGAACAGAAACTTCAGTTGTGTTCAAGGGTATTTATTGAAGTGACAAAAAGGATGGGATAGTGCAATAGCGTTTGGTGATGGTGGACGTAAACTTCAGTGTAGTGGCCAAGTTGGTTTGTTGCACAGGTCCAGTAGCCATGGGGCCATAGGAAAAGGAGCAATGGCAGTCCAAAGTGAACAAGATGTCTCAATAGCACACAAGGGAGACATTCAGGAGGGGCTCATTTCCTGGCGGTGGTTTGGGTCTTGGCAACAGTCTCTGGTGTCTGTCTGGGTCACCGGGCATGTTTGTGAGTTGGTTTACCTTCTGCAGGGGAAGGAGTGGTGGTGGCCTGTGAGTGATGTGGCAGGTCCTTATGTAGACTAGCTGCAGCAGATGTTGGCTGGTATGTCGTCTGGCTAGTGGAAGGCGTCCGCTAGTGTGCTGTGTACTCACATATCATGTTGGCCATGTCACCCAGCACCCCTGTAATGGCACTAAGTTGGCAAGTAAGCCCTGCAACTGCTGCATGACCTCCTGGTGATGTACCCCTTGCAGTCAGTGGTTCTCCTGCAAGAGGGTAATAACCTGGCCCATCCTGCCCTGGGATTGTTGGTAGGACTCCAGGACATGTGTGAGTGCCTCCTGGGCAGTCGGTTCCCTGGGCTGGCCCCCCATGGTGCACAGCTAACCTCTCACTGGCCCTGGCCCCTTGTGCCTGTGTCCCCTGAATGGTGTGCCCACTCTCACTTACACCAGGACCTTCATTGTCTTGCCTGTGTGGTGTTGACTCGGGTCTCTGTACAGGTGGGCACACAAGTTATCAAAGTGTCCTGGGGACAGAGGTTTGGGGATGTTGTGTGGCTGCTATGGTGTTGGAGTCAGTTTGGGGGACCTGTGGTGGAGTGAGTGTGGGATGTGGAAGCCGACTGACCAGTGGTGCCAGATGGGCCTGGGAGATCATCCAGATCGGGACATCCAGAATTGCTGTCATTATTGAGGGCATCTTCTGGTGGGGGACTGGGTTGTTGTGGTACATGATCATAGCTGACATTGGCTGGGGTACCTATGTCCATGTGAAAGATTTGTTACAGTCATTGTCTGTCACATAATCAACATTTCTGGCTTCCCCTATGTGTTGGGTATTGTCCTCCCACCTTTGGTTAGTGTATGCTGGTGGATTGTGGGATTGGTAGTGCTACATGCTGCCCATGCATTACTGTTGTGTGTGCATGCAGAGCTGGGAGGGGTGTGGTTGAAGAGGGTAGGGCATGCAGGGCCACACAATTGTGGATGGTTATGGGGGTGTTTCACTGTATGGATGGAAGTTCACATGGTTTAAAAAACGTAATCCACAGGGGAAACCCACAAGGATACCAAACGTGTAGGGAACAACTTGCTAACTGCAAAGGAACAGGGGGGAGTCATGAGCCAGATAGAAATGACACAATCCAGACAGTATATAATAATTCAATCCACAAAGGTTCAGCAAAGCTAGCCTGGCTCATGACTCCCCCCTGTTCCTTTGCAGTTAGCAAGTTGTTCCCTACAAGTTTGGTATCCTTGTGGGTTTCCCCTGTGGATTACGTTTTTTAAACCATGTGAACTTGTAGGTAAGTCTGTAGTTAGCGATTGTACATATGAGCAGATTTTTTCTTTTCTATCCTGTGGACTTCCCTGCCCTGTGCAAGCTAATGATTTCATTATGTTTGCTTTTAGAGTGAGAAAGCATAGCTTCATTTAGCTATATGCATGTGTTAGTCCTTCATTTTGGACTACAAATTTGAAGTTGGAGAGTGTTTAATCCAGCCTGTAAGGGATATCTAAGTTCTTTCATATCTAAGGTATTTTATCTTATTTTAATATAAACAAACTAGTCTTTTACTATTCTTGACTAGATTCTCTCGGTGGTAATCCAACACTTTTATGCTATAGGTGATTCTATTTCTGCACTTTATCCAGCATTTTGCTGGACACTAATGGTGCTTTCTTTGGATCCTTAGATTTATTTACCATTATTAAGCATTAGTTTTATAGATTTTGATCTTGGGCACTTTATCGGTGTTTTTTCTTAATTAAGTCACTTAAGTTGGTCTGGTTGCAAATCTGACATGATTCGAGCCTTCCCCCTATGCAAAGAATTGTAATGAATAATTTTGATGTTTCTTTGATAGGCAGATTACAAGATGTACGTATGCCAATTATACTGCATCATAAAGTCCTGATGAAGGTGTATTTATATTTTTCTTCACTCACCGAAACGCGCGTCGGCTTGTAAATTGGCATGTCTTGAACATTGGCATGAAGTGTTTGAAATTGGCAAATTTGAAGCCCTGACCAGGATTGGCTAACATCAGGCCTGTAACACGAGAATTTGAATCAGGAAATTATAACCTAGAATTGGCTGTTATTATGTTGAATTTTATACAATCCAAACTACAACTCATAATTGTAGCATCAAAGCAGTAACTTTATTGTGCTGTTTAAATATCCTCTCATGTATGAGGCGGTTGTAAATTTGTATGTATACTATTTTGTGATTTTGTTAGTTCTGTGTTATTTGTTTATTTTTGCGTATTTACTGGCATGTTATTTATGTTTTCATATATGTATGCTTCATTTAGGTTAGGGGGTTGTATTATATTTTTTTAGTTGATTCTATGTTGATTATATTATGTGCGAACTGAATGTTTAATTAGCTATAATAAATATCTAAATTGAAATATATTGTATGTTGTATATTTGAATTTAAGATTTCCATTCCTATGTTTGCTATGTTAATGGAGAGTAAACTACGTTATACTCATAGTATTGCTTCCCTGGTTGTTACTCTCTGTATCTAGCTCAGGGACCCTGTTTAGATACGAGGACATGCCACTTCACCCAATAGCACTTTACTTCACTTTATGCTATACCACTACACTGTACTCCACTCCATGGCACTGTACTACACGAGACACCACTCCTCTATCTGACACTTTAGTCCACTCTATGCTATGCTGCTTCACTCAACTCCACTATACAACAGGTTACCCAACTCTACACGACTATACAACACTCCAGTGTATGTCACTCCACTCTACAATACTGTACTCTACTCTATAAAACTTCACTCTACAACACACAACTACTATCTGTCCCATAGTACAACACTATACTACACTGCATTCCCTTAATCTCCATGGTACAACACTCTACTATGCCTTTGTGTGACACTCTGTTCAACTCTAAGCCACTCTATGACACTCTACTCCACTCTAAGACAAATGACACAAATACCTCTATGCTACTCCATCAAACTTTACTCCTTTGTACTCTTTGACACACTACTACACTCTACACCACCATACTTCAATAGTCAACAGTAAGCCACTCTACTTTACGTGACTCTGTGCTAGTTGACTGTGCAACACTTTTTATAAATACAGTACACTCTACTACACTCTAAAACACTGTACACTACGCTCTATACCACATCACTCTACTCCACTCTATGCCACTCTGCTATACTCTACTATACAACACTTTCCAACACTCAACGACACACCATTCTGCTTCATTCTAACACACAGCACTTGACTATCACAATGTACTACACTGTATGATATGCCAGGCTTACTTTACTCCACTCAATGCCACTCTATTGTTCAACATACAGTTTACTACACTGTATCTCACGGGACTCCACTCCACTCTACTCCAAACTGCAATAACTTGGCCCACTCTATGCAACTGTTCAGCACTCCACTCTATGCTGGTCAACTATATGACACCCTACTATATTCTATGCAGCTCCACTCTACAAGACTCTACACACTATATGACACTTCATTCCACTCTATACCCATCCACTCTATGCCACTGTACTACACTGTATGACACTCTAGTGCACACTACTCCATTCCTCTCTAGGACATGCCACTCCACTATATCACACAGCACTCCACTCTACAACACTCCTATACTGTGCAACACAATACCACTGTAAGACACACCACTCTACAACACCCCACTGTATGACATTAGACTGTACCATACTCTCTGCCACTTTTTTGGACAACACTCCACAACACTGTACTCCACTCAATGTCACTAAATTATACAACACTCTTCACCACTCTGTACAACTGTACAACACTCCACTACACTCCAGTGTATGCTATTCCACTGTATGCAACTATACTCTCGGACACTGCACTGTTTGCTTTTCCACTCTACCCCACTCCATCGTATGCCACTCCAGTCTTTGCTACTGCACTTTATGACAATCCACTCTGCTTTACTCCAATGCATGCTATTCCAATGTACTCCACTCCACTGTACAGCATTCCACTGTACACTATGGCCCTCATTACAACATTGGCAGTAAGTGCCGGTTACCGCCATGCTGACTGCCGCCAACATACCACGACGGTATACCGCTACCAGTCTTATGACCCACACATAGAAATCCGCCACTATACAGACACACACACATATCTGCCAGCCGAAAGGTGAGTGATAAACTGGCGGGACCAAAACCCACATCGTTACGCCAACAGAAATGCTCCCACAGCATCATGACCCACGAATCACCGCAGCAGTCATTCAACCGCAGTAATCCATTCGCGGTACACACAGCTGCGCTCAAAATGCCCACACACTAACAAAACAACACCACATTGGACAATTCAAAATACATACACCTGATACACATACACACACCACACCCACAAACCCACAACACTATAAAACACACACCCAAAATACCCACAACCCTTTATGACCCAAAGATTTTGGCAAGTGAGAGAGAGACAAGTCAGGAGTACCCACTGAGTCTGAGCCAGAAAACACCATCATCCATACACCATCCACACACCTCACAGCACACACCCCAACACATCACCCCCCACACCCTCACACACACCACTCACACTACACCCATGGCACCACAAAGACACCCCAGGCGGAGCTAAGGGTCATAGTGGAGGAAATCATCCGGGTAGAGCCACAGCTATTCGGATCACAGGTGCAGCAGACGTCCATTGCAGGGAAGATGAAGCTATGGCGGAAAGTTGTGGACAGGGTCAACGCCGTAGGACAACATCCCAGAAAAAGGGATGACATCAGAAAGAGGTGGAACGACCTACGGGGAAGGTGCTTTCCGTGTTTGCAAGACACCAGATAGCTGTACAGAGGACTGGCGGTGGAACTCCACCGCCTCCTCCACAACTAACAACATGGGAGGAGCAAGTCTTGGCGATGATGCATCCTGAGGGCCTGGCAGGAGTAGCAGGATGAGTGGACTCTGGGAAGTCAAACCTCTATTACTATAACGCCCCTACCTGCATGCCATCACAAACAACAACCCCTACCCTCACCCCTATCACTCCACCACCTCACACATACCCCACCATCACAACCCACCCATGCCAAGCTCTGCATGCAATAACAATGCATGGACCCCCATCACAGACCTGCATGGACACCCATCACCACAGCATGGACACTAGTGACAATCACTTAGCCAAGCCAATCACAACTCACACAACCCAAAGCTGCCTTGCTAATAACAGCCATGGAGGGAAACATACCCATGCACAAGGTGGCACACGCAGATACAATAACACTGCATTTACATCCCCACAGTACCCCCACTCAACGTCACCACAGGAGGAGGTGCCAGCCCCATCCAGTACCCCCCAGAAGATGCCCACAGTGATGACAGCAGCTCTGCATGCCTGGATCACGACGACTAACCTGGCCCATCAGGGACCTCTGGACAGTCAGTGACCCAGGCAGAGTCCCAACCCACCACAGAGCCTCTCCCCTCAGGAAGCACCACCACAGCACCCACCCAGTGGGCCCATACCTCTGTCCCCAGGACACGTCAATCAGCAGTGTGTCCACCACTACCGGGACCCCAGGCAACCCCACAAACACAGGACAATCAGGGATCTGGGGTCAGTGGCAGTGGGCACACGGTTCAGGGGACAGAGGCATAGGACAATAGGGAAGCTAGGAAGACTGCTATGCGACGGGGGAGGACAGGCCCAGGGAACCGACTCTCCACAAAGCACTCACCAACATCCTGGGAGTATACCACCATTCCCAGGAGACCATGGGCCAGATACTTGCCAAGTTGCAGGAGACCCCGTGGCTGCAGGAGGGACAGTACTTGGAGATCAGGGAGGACCTGAGGGACATCCACACCACCCTAGTCACCATTGCAGGGGTGCTGGCAGACATGGCCAACACCATGAGGGCCGCAGTGACACACCAACTTTCCCCTGACACTAGCCACACCAAAGAACAGCCCTCCACCTCTGCCGACCATAGTGGACAGGAGGCCCCGCCACAAGACCAACAGGCCACCAGCACCCCACCCCCTGCAGAAGGAGAACCACCCCGCAAACGGTCCCTGCGATCCAGGCAGAAGCTAGAGAACATTGCCAAGACCCCTGCCAGAAAATGAGACTCTCCTGATTGTCACCCTTGTGTCCCACTCTGTCACCCTGTCCTCCTTGAACTGCCATTGCTCCCCTTCCTATGCCCCCTTGGACAATGCACCTGTGATACAAATAGACTGGACTCTACCCTGGACTTTCCTCCTTCAGCAACCCAGCCCATTGCAATACCCACTCCACTTA
Source organism: Pleurodeles waltl (assembly GCF_031143425.1). Classification (NCBI taxonomy): domain Eukaryota; kingdom Metazoa; phylum Chordata; class Amphibia; order Caudata; family Salamandridae; genus Pleurodeles; species Pleurodeles waltl. The sequence continues at coordinate 792,557,012 of NC_090445.1, forward strand.
TTAGCACCAAAATAAACACCCTTGGAACAAAATCAAATATGGAGTCTGTCAATTGTTTGACAAATGTATTAGTTACACAAACGGTAAAGACTGCAATTCAAATGCACTGTAATATTTACATAGGTGTGATCTGTAGTAAGAAGCAGTAAACACACCAGAAGCCAGATTGGGGCACAGATCTGAAAATAGAGATGCCAAAGGGTACAGTAATTGGCCATAGAAATAGGGAATTCAGGCTTCCGTGTCCAATGTCAACTACAAAACTGCAATGGAAGGTGAAGTTACAGTGTCTTACCTGTGTCACTGGAAGTACTGTTGAATTAGTATAGTTCTGTTGTCCAAATCACATATGGGATGCTGCTATTCCTCAGGAGAAAGACATCACGCACAGAGCCAGGATACTTTGCATTAACATGGGAGATGTACTGGTCCACCAAACACACCATCTGCACATTAAGAGAGTGAAAGTTTTTTCTATTTCTGAACACTTGTTAATTTCTCCGGAGAGGGGGGACAAATGCAATATGTGTACCATCAATGGCACCAATGATATTGGGGATATGTCCCAGTGCATAGAAGTCAGCCTTCACTGTGGCCAAATCCTCCACCTGGGGGAATACCATGTAGCTGCGCATGTGTTTCACCAGGGCAGACAACACTCTGGTCCGCACGTTTGAGAACATAGGCTGTGACATCCCTGATGCCATGGCCACTGTCACTTGGAAGGAACCACTTGCCAGGAAATGGAGCACTGACAGGCCCTGCACTAGAGGGGGCATACCTGTGGGGTGTCGGATAGCTGAGATCAAGTCTGGCTTCAATTGGGCACACAGTTCTTGGATTGTGGCCCTATCAAGTCTGTATGTTAGGATAATGTGCCTATCAGGCATTGTCGCCAGGTCTGTACACGAGGTGATGTCTCCATCTCCTATTTATCCTCAGTAGTTGAACTCGAGGGTAAAAAACGGTGAGCAGAAGGTCATAGACACACATATTCCAACATTAAAATGCAATTTTTTCTTTACAGAAACAGTATGTGAAGTCGTAAGTCAGTTGATGTGCCAATGTCTGCTGTGACGCAGTTAGGAACCATGGCCTGTGCCCCCCTGAAATGGCGGCTGCCTGACCTGTGAGGAGGGACAAGTGAAATGAGGTAATTCTGTTGGCGTTGGGCACCATTGCGGTCGGCGGCAACGACCGCCACGCAACAACGCATTGGTTATCATTGGGCCCAATGGGTTCAAGAGCCAATGGCGATGTACGCCGGTGGTGCCGGTACACACCGCCGCGGATGTGACCGCCATTTCCTATCTGTTCACTCACTTGCTACCTGACCTTCAACAGCAGAGGATCTACACTGCAAGTGCTGCTGTGACCTCTGTCTGGAAGCGACAATGGCTCAAGTGTCTGGGGAAAGGGCCCTTGCCTTCACTTCGGAGGCGTTAGAGAAACTGGTGGATGGGGTCCTACCCCAGTACACTTTACTCTATGGTCCTCAAGACAAACAGGTGAGTACACTGTGAACATGATGCATGGGTCATGAATGTATGGGTTGCTGTGTGTGTAAGCCTCGTGTGGGGGGGGTCGGAGGGGTCCTGGGCAGAGTGCTGCATGTATGGTGGTCAATGTATGTGCATAAGGGGATGGGGGGGATATGTTGGGCCATGAGTATAACAATCCCGACAGTATGACTAATACCTTTTCTGCTGTATTTTTTTCTGCAGGTCAGCACCTATCAGAAAAAGGTTTTTTGGCATCCCATCGCCAAGGAGGTGTGGACCCTGGGGGTCTTTGACAGGCCGAGCACCGACTGCCGTAAACAGAGGGAGGACCTGCGCCGCTGGGCAAGGAAGACGGCGGAGGTCCAGCTGGGGCTAGCATTCCAATGAGGAAGGGGTGCCCGTCGTACCCTGAACCCCCTGATGTTCTGCATCTTGGAGGTGGCCTATCCGGAGCAGCCACAAGGGGGTGAGTACAGATTCAGAATCAAGACTTTGCATGCGTTAAGGTATTACCTGGGTGGGGGATGTGGGATGTGGTGCCCCTAGGCCAGGGCGAACATTGCAGGGTATATTCAATGATGGGCAAGCTCAGATGCACCCCAACCCCAATAATGTTAGTGGGCATCTACTACTGGGCAGGGTCCTGTGGGTTTCAAGTGTGCAGCTAAAGGCGTTAGTCATTGTACCCCATGGGCTGGCATTGACCAAGTGTATCCTGTGTCTCCCCCCCCTTTTTGTTTTGTCACCCTGTCCTTGTGTGCATTAGCATCATCTGCCAGAGGAGCAGCGGCACTGGCGATGGAGGGAGCTGCATCCCACATGGGTCTGAAGGCCGAATCCACCGACAGTGAGGGCACCAGTGGGACGGAGGGCGAGGAGAGCACCACGACAGAGAGAGGAGGGGATACTACCGACAGTGACACCTCCTCTGATGGCAGCTTCCTGGCGGTGGTGGACACCTCTGTGGCCACCCCAACTTCAGGTACAGCCGCCACACCCCCTACCAGCACCGCCCTCTCAGCAGCCCCTCAGTGAGTTTCGCGTGCCCGCTCACCCAGGAGGGTGGGCATCTCCTTCGCCCCAGGCACCTCAGGCCCTGCCCCAGTCAGCCCTGCTGCCCTCAGTGAGGAGGCTATTGACCTCCTGAGATCCCTCTCTGTTGGTCAGTCAACCATACTGAATGCCTTCCAGGGTGTGGCAGGGCATTTGCAAAAAACAAATGCATACCTGGAGGGCATTCACTTTGGCGTGGCGGCCCAACAGAGAGCATTCCAGGCTCTGGCCAACGCACTGATGGCAGCCAATGTCCCTGTCTCCAGCCTCCCCCCTCCAACTTCCTCTACTCAGTCCCAATCCCCTCAACCCCAGCCTCTCCCAAGCACACCTTCAGACCAGCAATCACCCAAATCAACACACAGAAGTGGCTCAGGCAAACACAAGCACCACACTTCATCTCACAAGCACTCACACAAGCACCAGACACACCAACATCCACTTCCTCTACTGTGTCCCCCTGCTCCTCATCATCCACCTCCCTCCCAGGAGTGTCTCCACTCACACCTGCATGCACTACATCCTCCTCCACTACCTCCATCACCAGTACGGCTATCACTACACTGCCCCTCACTGGCAGTTACCACCCCCACATCCAGGCACACATCCCCTTTGTCCTCTCCCACTGTGTCTGTGACCCCTCCTCCCAAAGTACACAAACGCAAGCACAGACACCCAACAGACATCCACCTCACAACAGCATCCAGCCCATGCACCTGCACCCAAACACAGCAGACTGACACCTCCTACAACCACTCCCTCTTCCTCCACTCCCAAACCTTCACCCTCTTCCCACCCCTTTGTCACTAGGAAGCTTTTCCTTGCCAACATTGACCTATTCCCTACCCCTCCCTACCGTCCTTCACCTCGGGCCAGGGTGGCCAGAACCCAGCCCAGCACCTCAGCCACCCAGTCCATGGCCACTGTGGTTTCTGCAGCAACTGCAGGTGTGAGAGGCTCCAAGGAGTAGCCTGTCAGCCCAGCCAGTGTGCCAGCACCACCTGCCAAGGCCAAGAAGGGTCTGCCACCTAGCAAGGGCAAGAAAAAGACACCAGCTGGCAGAAGCAAGGAGGCAACACCATCTGCCAGGGGCAGGAAGGGGCACACAATATCAGCCATGTCTCTTCAGCCATCCAAGGCTGCAGGTGACGGCCTGGAGGCTATCACCACCACTGCCAGCACTGCCACCTGCACCGCGTCCAGCACCGCCACATGCACTGCCGCCAGCAGCACCACTGCCAGCAGCACCACTGCCAGCAGCAGCAGCCCCAGTGGGCAGCCGTGCGAGGCAGTAGGTGAAGGCCTGGAGGCTACCACCACCACTTCCGGAACCACCAGCTGCACTACAGCCAGCACCGCCACCTTCACCGCATCCAGCACCGCCACATGCACTGCTGCCAGCAGCACCACTGCCAGCAGCAGCAGCCCCAGTGGGCAGCCATCCGAGGCTGCAGGTGAATGCCTGGAGGCTACCACCACCAGTGCCAACACCGCCACCTGCACCGCAGCCAGCACCGCCACCTGCACCGCATCCAGCGCCGCCATATGCACCGCTGCCAGCAGCACCACTGTCAGCAGCAGCAGCCACAGTGGGCAGCCGTGTGAGGCTGCAGGTGAAGGCCTGGAGGCTACCACCACCACTTCCGGAACCACCACCTGCACTGCTGCCAGCACCGCCACCTTCACCGCATCCAGCACCGCCACATGCACCGCCGCCAGCAGCACCACTGCCAGCAGCCCCAGTGGGCAGCCATCTGAGGCTGCAGGTGAATGCCTGGAGGCTACTATCACCACTGCAAGCACCACCACCTGCACCGCGGCCAGCACCGCCACCTGCACCGCATCCAGCACCGCCATATGCACCGCCACCAGCAGCACCACTGCCAGCAGCAGCAGCCCCAGTGGGCAGCCCTCTGAGACTGCAGGTGAAGCCCTGGAGGCTACCACCACCACTGCCAGCACCGCCACCTGCAGCGCAACTGGCATTCACTGAGCAGCCGTCATCGCCGGCGAGCAGTATGTAGTGGTGACTACATGGGCTGCAGTGCATCCTGGCCCCTGCAACACCTGTCGGTGTGACACACAGGTGAGAGACTGTGACCTTGCCTCATCCAGGATGAAGCACACTGGGCACAAGGCCCCCTCCAGAACCAGTGGAAGAAGCCATCCACTCAGCCAATCCTTGGCAGGATTAAGCACACTGGGCACAAAGCCCCCTCCAGAACCAGTGGAAGAAGGCATCCACTCAGCCCCTCCTTCTTGGCAAGATGAAGCACACTGGGCACGAGGCCCCCTCCAGAACCAGTGGAAGAAGCCATCCACTCAGCCCCTCCTTGGCAGGATGAAGCAAACTGGGCACAAGGCCCCCTCCAGAACCAGTGGAAGAAGCCATCCACTCAGCCCCTCCTTGCCAGGATGAAGTACACTGGACACAAAGCCCCCTCCAGAACCATTGAAAGAAGTCATCCACTCAGCCCCTCCTTGTCAGGATGAAGCACACTGGGCACAAGGCTGCCTCCAGAACCAGTGGTAGAAAACATCAACTTGAGAGACTGTGGCTTTGCATTCCCCAGGACCAAGCAGTGGGCAACCCAGCCACTTGAGAGACTGTGGCGGTGATTCTAACCGCGGCGGGCGGCGGTCGCCGCCCACCATGCGGTTACCGCCAAATGACCGCGGCGGCCATTCTGGCTTTCCCGCTGTGCTGGCGGCCGACCGCCAAAAGGCCGCCCGCCAGCACAGCGGGAAAGACCCAGCAACGATGAAGCCGGCTCCGAATGGAGCCGGCGGAGTTGCTGGAGTGCGACGGGTGCAGTAGCACCCGTCGCGAATTTCAGTGTCTGCTAGGCAGACAATGAAATTCTTTTTGGGGCCCTCTTACAGGGGCCCCTGCAGTGCCCATGCCATTGGCATGGGCACTGCAGGGGCCCCCAGGGGCCCCGCGGCACCCCCTACCGCCATCCTGTTCCTGGCGGGAGACCCGCCAGGAACAGGATGGCGGTAGGGGGTGTCAGAATCCCCATGGCGGCGGAGCGCGCTCCGACGCCATGGAGGATTCTGTAGGGCAGCGGAAAACCGGCGGGAGACCGCCGGTTTTCCTAGTCTGACCGCGGCCGAACCGCCGCGGTCAGAATGCCCTGCGGGGCACCGCCGGTCTGTCAGCGGTGCTCCCGCCGACCCTGGCCCCGGCAGTCTGAGACCGCCGGGGTCAGAATGACCCCCTGTGTCTTTGCACTCCCCAGGACTAAGCAGTGGGCATGGAGTCCCGTCCAGTGGCATTGTACCACCTTCCGGCTGAGGTGCCCCCCATTCCCTGTCCCCCTGAGGTACCTGTGTGTTTTCGACCACATGCCCCTGCAGTGTTCTCTCCGTATTAAGGCAGGAGTCAAGTGTGGCCTTGGCCTATGTGTTTTGGCCCAATGGGCCACGGACATTATGGAGTGGGCATTGTCCCTCCTTTTGTATATATTGTACATACTGTTTATTGCTTTAAGAACGTATTTTTCCAAATTTATAATATTACAATCAATTTAGTCCATTTTTTTTGTCCTTGCGTTATTCCTGAGTTTTACAGGGTGTATATGTAATGTTGTTGCATCTGTTTGTGTGTATGGTGTTGGGGGTGGGGGTGTTGCGTGTTGCATGTGTGTGTCACTCTCTTTTTCCTCCCCCCTCCCTTGTGTGCTAGGTGCAGTACTCACCGTGGTCGAACTGCTGGCATTAGTGTTCCTGGTGTATGAGAAGGTACACCAGCATTGGGAAAAGGTGCAGCCGGGCTCCATGGCGTTGTGGTTCTTCCTTGAGTGTCGAGAGGTGAGCCGTTTCCCTTCAGAGTTTTATTTCCGCCATGCTTTTGATGGCATTGATACTGCCCCAGAGGAGCTGGCGGATAAGCGTGTTGTAATGCAGTGGGCGGTACATTGTCTTCCGTCTGGCTGTTGGTGGTTACCACTGCAGTGTGTGTTGCTACCGCCGTGGCGCTCCGTGTGTTAAAGTGCCTGTTTGTGTTGGCGGTTTCCCCTGTGGTCATGATTCCACTTTATCACTGACCGTCAGGGTTGTAATGAGGGCCTATGTCTTTATTTGCGACTCCACTGTGTGCTGCTCTACTATATGCCACTCCATTGTATGCTATTCCACTCTATGCCACTCCAGTGTACGCCACTCCACTTTATTCCACTCTGTGCTATTCCACTGTACACCGCTCCACTGCATGCCACTCCACTGTACACCACTATCCTGTTCACTACTACACTCTACTCCAATCTACTCTGTGCTATTTCACTGTATGCAACCCCACTCTACTCCACGCCACTCTATGCTATTTTACTCTACGCCACTCCAGTATATTCCACTACACTGTATGCCATTACTCTATATGCTACTCCACTCTGCACTGTTCTACTCTATGACTCTACACTGTATGCCACTCCACTCTATGCAACACTCCACTCTAACATCCATCAACCTACAGCTCTGTATTCTACTCTATGCTACTCCACTCTACCACAGTTTCTCACACTCCATGACACAGCATTCCACTCCACTGTGCCACACACCATCCCATTCTATAGACTTTACTCCACTCTATGCTATGCCACTACACTATATTCCACCCCATCCCATTGTACTGCACTCCACTATCTGACACTTTATACACTCCTTGCTATTCTACCCCACTCCACTCCACGATATGACATTTTACCCCACCCTATGCCATAGTACAACACTCCAGTGTACGCTGCCTTACTCTACAAAACTCTGCTCTACTCTACAAAAGGGCACTCTAAAACACTCTACTACACTCTGTTGTGTGACACTGTACTACACTGTACGTCTCTACACTCCATTGCACAAACCTCTACTCCATTCTATTCCACGGTGCAACAATCTACTCAGTTCTATTCACTTTATGCACCTCCACTCTACTCCACCCCACTCTATGCTATTTTACTCTACCCCACTCTACTGTACACCACTCCAGTGTATGCCACTACAGTGTATGCCATTCTTCTATATGCTACTCCACTCTGTACTATTATACTCTATGATTCTATACCGTATGCCACTCCACTCTATGCAACACTCTACTGTACTCTAACATCCTCCACTCCACAACACTGTATTCCACTCTATGCCATTCCACTCTACCACGGTTTCGTACTCTCTATGACACAGCATGTCACTCCATTGTCCCACCACCACCCCATTTTAAAGCCTTTCTTCACTCTATGCTATGCCACTACACTGTACTAAACCCCATGCCACTGTACTGCACTCCCCTATCTGACACTTTTTCCCTCCTGACAATGCCACCCCACTCTACTCCACGATATGACAGTTTACCCCACTCAATGCAATAGTACAACACTCCAGTGTACGCTGCTTCACTCTACAAAACTCTGCTCTACTCTATAAAAGGGCACTCCACAACACCTTACTACACTCTGTCTTTGTGTGACACTGTACTACACTGTATGTCTCTACACTCTACACCCATTTTATTCCAGTGTGCAACGATCTACTCAATTCAATGCCACTGTACAATACTCTACTCCTCCCTAAGACACCACTACGCAACTACCTCTGCATCTCTCACCACACTTTACTCCACTGTATTCTGACACACTACTCCACTCTAATCCACTTTACTCCACTACTCAACTGAACGTCACTCCACTCTACATGACTGTGCCACTCGACTCCACAACAAGGACATCTTAAAGATTTTGGGGACCCTGAGCCAAATGTATTTTTGAGGCCCTTGTCAGAATACCTTTGAATTTATGATCCAGTTTCAGCTCTTTCTTGCCCTCCTTGGCACAGGTACACTGGTCCAAATTCTAAATGTGTTTACATTTATTATTCAGCAATAGCAATGTGTGTTTTCAATGTTGTAACACAGTAGGAACGCACTAATATTACTGCAAATAGTCCTTTTGACACTGTCCCATTTCTCATATGTGAAGTCCTATATTGATCTAACAGAAACTTTTTTTATCGATGTTGCAGGAAACATAAACACAACATTTGTCTGCAGGATGTCTGTAATAGTCTCTCACACATCACCCACTTTAAAAATAAATTAAAGGAAAACATTATTTAAAACAATCTGTTTTAAAATTATTCAAGGTCATTGGAGAAGACTTTCTCTAGAACAGAGGTGGCTCTATCAGGGGGCCCCCTGAAAGGCTGAGGCCCTGAGCCAGAGCCAATTTGCCCACAGTATAGTTAATGTAGTGTGACAAGTGATGTGACAAAGTTTAAGTTGAGTTTATGTAGAAAGATTAAAAGAGTATATATATATATATATATATATATATATATATATATATATATACATATATATATATATATATAGCTGCACAAGGCACGTTGTTACATGGAGAGTACCCTAAATTAAAGGATGCAATTGCGGTGATTGAGTTTTGGTACTCCCTGGATACAAATATGGATAGTCACACATGTCACAATAAATTTCAGGTGCATGTAGATGATTCCTTTTGGAACGTTGTGAATATTGTGTAAATAGAAACTGGAGGCATCACCATAGTTATAAGAATCATACCATATTACATTCCTAAGTTGATAAGTAGACATGAACCTTGCATAATTTATTATAATTATAAGACATAGAAATTGAAAAAAAGATGCATTTATATGGATTGGTTACTCTGCTGGATCTATCTTACTATGAAAGTGTACAGATGAATTACAGTGATATGAATTTATAATGTTTATGAACCATTTGACTCATTGGATAAGCCCTATTGGAAAATGGATGTCAATTATTCAAATGCTTTGTTGAGGTTAGCATTCAAGCTGTTGTCGGGTCATGAATAGTAAAGAGGGACATGGATCTTTATAATGTGTTAGCCACTGTATTTTAAAATAGGCCCAGTGGAAGGCATCTTACCGAAACATCTCAGCCATGATTTATCTTTAAGTGTCCCTTTGATGAACTCGATATTAGAATAAATGGATTTATAATGTATCTGGGTTCAAGAATTCCTATCTTTTTGCCTCAGAATCCATGCCGCCGAAACCACCAAGGGAGAGAAGCTCTCCATAGGAAAAATTGATTCATCAAGTGGGGTCCACTTATCAGAATGACTGCTAGGCAAGTGGACAATGTAACTGAGCAAAAAACACCCAATAATTAAAGCCAAAATTGAGGTATGCAACACAATCCAAGACTTGAAAGAGGTCTCTACAAGTTACACTGTTCAAAGTGGCATTGTAATAAAAGACTGTGCATATAGAACACTGACAACATTATAGCTAAACTACACTCTGATCTCAACCTAAAAAAACAGAACAATCTCTAGCAAAAAGAAGGGCAGAAGGAATTGGTAACCCAGTTGAAGACTTTTGAGGAATAGACAACATCTCCTTCTAACACTAACCACTACGAAAACACTAACCAAAACATGAATAATTTTTGTAAAGGCAGAAAACAGCTAAACTCTAACTAAATTACCCATGTGGATCAAGGATGGAACCTTCAAAACTGACCCATCTCTATTTTATCAATGAAACATAATCCATGGACATTCAATATCAAATTAACAACATATTCCTCATTTCATACTACTTTCAAATTAGTAGAGCACTACTTTCAGTGAACTCGTGAGCACTATGCAGGAGAAAATAAACCACTCAACCCCTAAAGTAGCTATAGATTTTGGATATGCAATGTTATAAGCAAAAGTAAAAAGTGTTTCCAAACATGCAAAATCAAGGCTTCCTCCAATTACAATTTGAAAAACACTTTGCCCTGGCCTTCATACCATTTACTGAAGTAACAAGAAGTAACTGTGAAGAAAAACTAACCACACTTATTGATATTTTGAGTTCACCTGGTTGGTCGACTGTGCTGCTCAAGGCACAGACCCCAAGCTAGATTCCACATAGAGTAATGATATGTTTACCACACTGCCCTGAATAAATACAGAAAAACTAAGGGCCTTATTTATACTTTTTGGTGCAAAACTGCACTAAGGCAGTTTTGCCCCAAAAAGTTTTGCACCGGCTTGCACCATTTTTTAGCACCAGCTGGGCACCATATTTATGGAATGGTGCAAGCCGGTGCAAAGGGTAGGCTAGCTTAAAAAAAAAATTACATTAGGCAGTTTTGAGTAAAAATAAATGATTCTGAGCAGATTAGCATCATTTTTTGATGCTAAGGGGCGTATTTATACTCTGTTTGCAATGAATTAGCGTCATTTTTTTTTTACTCTAATTCAGTGCAAAACGAACTCCATATTTATACTTTGGTGCTAGACCCGTCTAGCACCAAATTTATGGAGTTAAAGTCATGTTTTGGAAGTGGAAACCTACCTTGCCTTAATGAGATGCAAGGTAGGCGTTCCCGTGCAAAAAAATGACTCTATGGCCTTAACACCATATTTATACTCCCATGTAAAAATGGTGCAAAGGAGGGAGGAAGGGTCAAAAAATGGGGCAAAGCTTGCTTTGCCCCATTTTTTAAGACCTGGGTCAGGGCAGGTCTTAGAGGACCTGTGGCCCTATTTCCATGGTGGAACACCATGGAATAAGCCCAGAGGTGCCCTCCCTAGGCCCTAGGGGCACCCCCACCCACACTAGAGGGACTGCGAGGATGGGGGACCCCATCCCAGGTAAGTACAGGTAAGTGCATTTTATTTTTGAAAGTGCCATAGGGGGCCCTGAAATGGGCCCCCATATATGGCACCGGGTGCAATGGCCATGCCCAGGGGACCCCTGTCCTCTGTGCTGGCCACTGGGGTGGTGGGCATGACTCCTGCCTTTCCTAAGGCAGGAGTCATGTGGCATGGTAGGTTTAGCACCATAAAATGACGCTAATCTGGTTAGAGTCATTTATTTTTACTCTAACCTGCCTAAAGCCATTTTTTGGTGCTAAACCCTCTTCTTCTATACTGCCAGCCCCACCCGACTAAAGTCATTTTTTTAAACTCTAGCCTACCCTTTGCACCGGCTTGCACCATTCCATAAATATGGTGCCCGGCTGGTGCACAGAAATGGTGCAAGCCGGTGCTCAACTTTTTGGTGCAAAACTGAGTTAGTGCAGTTTTGCAGCAAAAAGTATAAATAAGGGCCAATATTTTTTAAGTTTGCGCCACTTTTGTGTCATAAAATGACGTTAATGTAGTGCAAAAAAAGTTTAAATAAGGGCCTTGGTGCTAGATGGGTCTAGCACCAAAGTATAAATATGGAGTTAGTTTTGCACCAAATTAGAGTTAAAAAAAATGACACTAATTCGGTGCAAACAGAGTATAAATACGCTGCAGAGTATAAATATGCCCCTAAATATGGTGTTAAGGCCATAGAGTCATTTTTTGCACGGGAACGCCTACCTTGAATCTCATTAAGGCAAAGTAGGACTCCACTTTCAAAAAATGACTTTAACTCCATAAATTTGGTGCTAGAGGGGTCTAGCACCAAAGTATAAATATGGAGTTAGTTTTGCACTGAATTAGAGTAAAAAAAAATGACACTAATTTGGTGCAAACAGAGTATAAATATGCCCCTAACAGTGTTGCAGAACAATTAATTTGAGGATATTATAGGTTTCATTCAACTTACACTTTACCAGTTGAGTGACACCATTCAAAAGGAACCCAGTTGTCAAGATCTAAACATAAAGCAGCCTATAGCCTACACAAAATTCCACATATGCACACAGATACATATTATACCCTAAAAAGCAAAGCACAGATTAATCAAAACTTAATCAATACCTCAAACACAATTACATAAGAATTTGAGCAACATAACATTTTTAACAGAACACAATCCCAAAACTTCCTTCCAAAAATAATTTCTAAATAAAAGCATATTTACAGTGTTTTACAATTTTGTTACAAGAATGCATCTACAAAACTCTGCTTTCACAGCCATTAATCTACATAGTTGAACTTGAAGAAAATGGAAAAATGCAAATACTTTCAAAAACTCCATCAAAAATTAAAAAGCCTCCATGAAGTCAAAGTTACCTTTCTTATCCCTAATAAAGACTGAACAACTATGCTGCATACCACAAACTAAAAAATCAAAGAAATTACGAAAAAAAACATTTGATATAACATCATTTTAAAAATAATTCCTTAAAACTAAATAAAAAAATCAGAACACAAGAAAAAATATGAACTACAATTCAGTCTTCATCTGAACTAAAAAAAGCATCAAATTCTTTCTGCTCTCCACCCAATAATTTAATGTTATGATTAAAAACCTTAAATAAACACAACAATACATTACACAAATAATTAAACTACAACTGACTCTTACTATTCTTAACAGCAAACACTAATGAAGGTACATAAACCTCAGATAACTGCTGAGATATATAACAAAACATAATACACCTTAACATAAAACACCAATCCTCCTGCCTAAACCAACTAGTAAAATATGAGTACAAACCAACTTTATCTGTTCTGAAGAGCCGGGACCCAATATGCCCTCTCTCCATCTACTATAGCTAAATAAAAAGAAAAAAAAGAGACTGCCTCAGTGTATGGAAAGGAAGCCACACTCCTCCTGCTGAGGCTTCACTGGTCAGTCTGCTGTGAACAGTGTGGCTTAGGGGTAATTACTACATGCAGGGGTAAATAGTGACTTTAACAAATCATCTGAATATGAGTGAAAAACAGAGGTGTTATTTAGAACAAGCATCAGTACTGCATCATTGTAGTCCATGTGTGCTATTTATTGCATACACTAATTACCTTACGTGATGTTTACCACATGCGAAAAATGAGGCATATAGTAAATATACACAATTACAAGTATGAGAAGTCATTAAGTACCAGTGGAGAATACTACCTTACAATAACTCATGTCAAAAGCAAGTAGGAAAAATTCCTGAAAGATTAGGGAATTAAACAAAATCTGCAAAACAATACAAAAACAAGGCCAACACAATAATACAAACATTGGACGTGGACTGTTTGAGGTCAAAGAAATAAAATTTCACACACACCTGCACAAAGGGCCAAACTTTCTTAAGCAGCCCTAAACAGGTGGCTGTCTCAAAGGAAGACTGCAGCAGCTCACTCTTCCATTATGCAGTACACCATCATGGCTGCAGCACTGATAGGAGACTATGGGGGTCACTCTGGGAACCGCCAGAAGACCGTACCGCGGTCAAATGACCGCGGCGGTCATTCTGACTTTCCCGCTGGGCCGGCGGGCGACCGCCAGAAGGCCGCCCGCCGGCCCAGCGGGAAAGCCCCTTCAACAATGAAGCCGGCTCCGAATGGAGCCGGCGGAGTTGAAGGGGTGCGACGGGTGCAGTGGCACCCGTCGCGATTTTCAGTGTCTGCAAAGCAGACACTGAAAATCTTCATGGGGCCCTGTTAGGGGGCCCCTGCACTGCCCATGCCAGTGGCATGAGCAGTGCAGGGGCCCCAAGGGGCCCCACGACACCCGTTCCCGCCATCCTGTTCCTGGCGGTAAGAACCGCCAGGAACAGGATGGCGGGAAGAGCAGCGCCGCCATGGAGGATTCCTATGGCCAGGGGAAAACCGGCGGGAAACCGCCGGTTTCCCTTTTCTGACCGCGGCTTTACCGCCGCGGTCAGAATTGGCCAGGAAGCACCGCCAGCCTGTTGGCAGTGCTTCCGCGGTCGTTGGCCCTGGCGGTCGATGACCGCCAGGGTCAGAATGACCCCCTATATTACGTTATGCCAAATGCATGCCTTGCTACAACAAACTAAGCAGTGTCAGGGAGGAAACCAGGCCACCAGTCAATGACCTCAAATGGTACAACAAAAGAGGCTGAGAGCCAAAATTTACAAAGTATGGCTGGAAACTTTCAATATGAGTCAGCTTGAGATCAGAAGAAACACATACTCTATATATACACCATAAAGTTGTCCTCACAGATACCCCGTAGCCCAATGTAGCAATATGTTACCATCCCCCCTTCCCTAAACTGTTGGCAGCTCTAAAATTCTTTGCATTTTCAAGAGCCACCACACAGTAGACAGACCATATAGCAAATACTTTGCCAAGTGATGAATGCCTTGCGCAGAGCATGTGAGCATCATATGCAGTTCCCCTCGGACACCTGCACCACAGGATTTCCTTACATCAGAGTGCCCATTGATTACACTCATATACACCTTGTGTACTCATCCAAACAGGAAAAAGTGTGCTGAAACCGTACAAGGAAGCTCACAATTTAGATGCAAATGCTGTGTTAAGTGCTCTGGATCAAACCACAATGTCATGATCCTGACAAGAAGCAATATTAGTCAACTCTGTTGAAACATTTTCCTTAAGCTACTTGGCGACAAATGAACCCTTCATCATCAAGATTACTTTGCATTATGTTTGTTGTAGTCCAATCTCAATAAATATCAGCAGTACCATTAGAGAGTTGTTAGCCCCTTATTGCATCACATACGTAGATCAGTCTGAACGTGTTAACAAATTACATCTTTCTTCACAATCATTATGATCCTCAAGCAAAGTCACCTTTAGGCACCAATATGCACTTCCATTAAATCTTGCATGTCTCAGACTTTGGACTGGTCTCTGCTTGTGATAACTGAGTGGCATCAGAGTGTGGCAGTGGATTCTGTTTGTCTTGTTTCAAGATGCTTTGTCCACACAAAAGTGTTGCCTGCACACTAATTTTATAGTGTTCTATTGTCTTTTGTGTTGATCTGACTGTTTCTATTATCTAGGGATTAACTTCTCACTTCAGGAAGTTCCAATGGCTGACATTTGGCACTTCTTAATGGTTTGGGAATGTACAATTTATCGGGTGACAGACACATTTGGTATTTAACACATGCACTAATAAAGGTTCCGCTGTACACTATAAAAACGTATAATTTAGCCAACCCCCTGGAACATGCATTTACCCTACCTTCAAGTTTGCAACTCGTATTCAAGCCCTTAATCTATCCATGCATTAAAAAAAATGAACGTGTCCTTGTGTAATAAAACTGATGCTCAAATTGCATGGGTGGTTCCTCCATTAGGCAGAGGAGCGTCACCCCCCCACCAGCAAAAGCCACTGCAAGCCTTTACCAACCAAACAATAATAAACTATGTTTATTATTGTATGTTTATTATCGTTTGTTTGGTAAAGGGGCGGGGCCACGGGGTATGAAGAAGACGAGGGGAGTGCACTGTGCACTCCACCCAGTGCTCATGTGTGTTTGGCTGGCGGTCTTGGGCCGGCCAAACGCAAGTGCGCACAGGGCTCTCTCCCGGAGAGACCGTGCACAGGCTCCCAATCTGTCTGGAAGCACCCTGGCTGACGCTCCCAGCCAATTCTGATGCTGCTCTGAGCAGCGTCAGGATTGGCGCAGAGCAGGCTGGGAGCCTGTGCCTGCCTGGAGTGGAAGGGAGAGAGGAGCGGCGCGGGAGCGGAGCATGTACATTTTATTTTTATATATTTTTTAAATTTCATCATTATTCCCCCCGGCACGTACCTCCCCACCCTTTTTAATTCTCATGAGCTGCGACTGTCAAATAGAGCACTCCACTACCTTGCTGTTGAATTTGTGCTATATAAAACTGTAAAAAAATAAACATGCATACAAGATGGACTTTATTAAACCGAATAGCTTTGTTTACATATTTTAGTGAAGCAACATTAATACATAATGGGGGTCATTACAACCCTGACGGATGGTGTTAAAGCGGCGGTAAGACCGCCAACAGGCCGGCGGTAAAAAAATGGAATTATGACCGTGGCGGAAACCGCCAACAAAGACAGCCACTTTAACACTCAGACCGCCACGGGGGTACAGACAAACAGCACAGCGGTCACCGCCAACAGACAGACGGGAGACAATGTACCACCCACAGTATCACAACCTACCAATCCGCCACCTTTTCCGGGCGGATTCCCCGCGGATAAAAACACGGCGGAAACAGCCATTTCAAAGGGAAAACGCTCACCTCTACACACTCCACGAGGAAGGAGGGCACCATGGAGCCGGAACTCCATATTCTTCCTGCACTAGTCTTCCTGCTCCTATACGACGATCATCAACGCCGGCGGCGAAGACAACGGTGATTACTGCACCTACGACATAGGGGAGGGGGAGGCAAAAGACAGGGACACACACAACCAACATCCCAACCCCCACCCCGACCCTCACCCACTACAACACACACACCAATGCATATACAAACATTACAGTAACAACCCCCAACCCCCGTGGAAGAATGCAAAGACAAAAGGAAATGAGTGGAACCATTGTAATATATCAAAATACAGTAACCAAATATATACAGATATATATATACACATTAAACAAAATATACATCACAATTAGTAGTGCAGGTAATGTACCATTCATTGTCCATGGACAACTGGGCCCAAAATGCATGGGCGAGGCCCACACTAGATACCTGAGCAAAACGGAGAGAACACTGCCGGGGCATCAGATAGAAATACAACAGGCACCTCAGGGGGAAGGGAAGGGGGGGCACCTCAGCCGGATGAGTGCACCATGCCAGATCCACGAGGGGGCTCCATGCCCATTGATGTATCCTGGGGAGTGCAAAGCCACAGACTCTCAAGTCTCTTCAGTGGGTGGTTTGCCCACTGTACCATCCTGGGGAGTGCAAAGCCACAGTCTCTCAAGTCTCTACAGTGGGTGGCTTACCCACTGCCATATCCTGGGAAGTGCAAAGCCACAGTCTCTCAAGTCTCTACAGTGGGTGGGTTGCCCACTGCCATATCCTGGGGAGTGCAAAGCCACAGTCTCTCAAGTCTCTACAGTGGGTGGGTTGCCCACTGTACCATCCTGGAGAGTGCAAAGCCACAGTCTCTCAAGTCTCTACAGTGGGTGGGTTGCCCACTGTACCATCCTGGGTAGTGCAAAGCCACAGTCTCTCAAGTCTCTACAGTGGGTGGGTTGACCACTGCCATATCCTGGGAGTGCAAAGCCACAGTCTCTCAAGTCTCTACAGTGGGTGGGTTGTCCACTGTCCAATCCTGGGGAGTGCAAAGCCACAGTCTCTCAAGTGGATAACAGTCTCCACAGGTTCTGGAGGGGGACTGGTGCCCAGAGTGCTTCATCCTGTGAAGGACAGATGGAGTGGATGCATGTCCCCTGGTTCTGGAGGGGGACTGGTGCCCAGAGTGCTTCATCCTGTGAAGGACAGATGGAGTGGATGCATGTCTCCACAGGTTCTGGAGGGGGACTGGTGCCCAGAGTGCATCACTCACCCCGTGACGGTCCCAGTTGCGTCACTGCCCCCGCCGCCCATGGGGTAGCGGTGCTTGCCATGGCGGTCTTTGCTCTGTTCAGCGGTGCTTGAGTTTGCAGTTTCTGACCTGTTCAGCGGTGCTTGCCCTGTTCAGCGGTGCTTGCCATGGTGGTCTTTGCCCTGTTCAGCATTGCTTGAGTTTGCAGTTTCTGACCTGTTCAGCAGTGCTTGCCCTGTTCAGCGGAGCTTGCCCTGTTCAGTGCTGCTTGCTATGGCGGTCTTTGCCCTGTCCAGCGGTGCTTGAGTTTGCAGTTTCTGACCTGTTTAGCGGTGCTTGCCATGGCGGTCTTTGCCCTGTTCAGCGGTGCTTGAGTTTGCAGTTTCTGACCTGTTCAGCGGAGCTTGCCATGGCGGTCTTTCATTGCCTAGCTGGGCTGGGGCTGGTGGTCCTTCATTGGGCAGCTGGGCTGTGGCTGCCGGGGCCCTCCTGGGCAGCTGGGCTGTGGCTGGCGGTGGCCTCCTGGGCACTTACTCTGGCGCTGACCTCCTGGCCATTGACGATCGGGCTGCCCTCCTGGGCACAGACTCTGGCGGTGGCCTCCTGGCCAGTGACGATCGGGCTGCCCTCCTGGGCACAGCCTCTGGCGGGGGCCTCCAGGCCAGTGACGATTGGGCTGCCCTCCTGGGCACAGACTCTGGCGGGGGCCTCCTGGCCAGTGACGATCGGGGTGCCTCCTGGGCACTTACTCTGGCGGTGGCCTCCT
Source organism: Pleurodeles waltl (assembly GCF_031143425.1). Lineage (NCBI taxonomy): Eukaryota > Metazoa > Chordata > Amphibia > Caudata > Salamandridae > Pleurodeles > Pleurodeles waltl. The sequence continues at coordinate 792,575,513 of NC_090445.1, forward strand.
GGCCAGTGACGATTGGGCTGGCGGTGGCCTCCTGGGCAGCGGGGATGATGGCGGTCTTCTCCGCCATGCTGCTTCTCCCAGACTTTGGAGATTTCTTCTGCCCCTTCCCCACCTTGGGAGGAGTCACAGCTGAGTCGACACTCCCCCCGGGACCCTTGTGAGCGGCTTTGCTGGCTGGAGTCTTCACCCTCTCCCGCCGGGCACTGTCCAACTTCTGGTGCTTCACGGGGGGACTGGCTGTGCTGTGGCTCCGTGTCACACTGGCTGTCCTGGTGGCCGGTGCACTCCACATACCTGTAACAACAGGCACCACTGGTCCCGGAGATTTTTTGGCTGAGGTGCTAGTACGGGACCTATGTTTTGGAGGGTGGGGGTGGGAAAGAGGTCAAGCTTGGTCAGGAAAAGTTTCTTAGGAACACTGGGACGGGTAGCTGGAGGGGGTTTGGGAGTGAAGGGAGAGGTAGTGGTTGTAGGAGATGTACGTTTGGTGACTTTGGATGAAGGTGCATGCACTGGAGGCTGTCGTGAGGTGGATGGCTGTTGGGTGGGTGTGTGCCTGTGTTTGTGTATCTTGGGAGGGGGCGTCACAGACACACTGGGAGAGGAGACAGGGGACGTGTAAATGGGAGTGGGGGTGGTGAGTGCACGTGAGCGTGGTGTGGTGGTGGTTGTGCTGGTACGAGATGTAGTGGCTGTAGTGGTAGTGCATGCAGGTGAGAGTGTAGACGACACTGGGAGGGAGGAGGGAGATGACGACGAGGGGGACACAGTGGAGGCAGTGGATGTTGGTGTGTCTGTATGTGTGTGATGCTTGCGTGAGTGCCTGTGGGATGTGTGGTGCTTATGTTTGCCTGAGCTTCCCTTGTGTGTTGACGTGTGTGCATGCTGGTCTGATGGTGTGCTTGGGATAGGCTGGGGTACAGGGGATTGGGTCTGGGTGGAGGAAGTTGGAGGGGGGAGGCTAGAGACAGGGACAATGGCTGCCATCAGTGCTGAGGCCAGAGTTTGCAGGGTTCGATGAAGGGCAGCCTGACCAGAATGAATGCCCTCCAGGAATGCATTTGTGTGTTGCAATTCCCTTTCTACACCCTGGATGGCATTCAAAATGGTAGACTGCCCGACAGTGAGTGAGGCCCACCCTCCTGGGTGAGCGGGCACGGGGCGAAGGCTGAGGGGCTGCTGGGAGGGCAGTGCTGGTAGGGGGGGTGGCGGCTTGTACCTGTAGAAGTGGGGGGCAAAGATTTTGCCACCACCACAAGGGAGCTCCCATCAGAGGACGAGTCCGTGTCGTTGGTTGCAGATCCTGTGACCGCCGTGAAGCTCCCCTCGCCCTCCGTCCCACTGGTGTATTCCGAGTCTGTGGTGTGGCCCTCCATGGCCATGTGGGATGCAGCTCCCTCGTGCTCCGGTGCCACTGTACCTCTGCCTGATGATGCTGATGCACACCAGAGCAGGGAGACCACAAAAAGTGGGGGGGCGACAGAAGAAAGACAGGTTGAGTGCATGGCTTACCGCTACCGTTGGCAGACAATACAGACACAGAAGCCCCCTGCACTACGCCGCGCTGTTGGGCTCTACAGATGCAATTCCTGGGATATATCCTACATGACTATGGTCGACATCTGCACACATAGATGACACAGGGGCATGTATACCTGTACTTGGCACTCTACAGAGTTGGGGTAGGGTGCCACATGGCCTGCATTACGGAGGGGCCTAGCCTACGGAACTCGCCCTGGCCTAGGGAAACCGACAGCCCTCCTCCCTCACCCAGACACCTTCACTGAGCGCAAAGTCTGCTGAATGATGTTGTACTCACCCCCTTGTGTCTGCTGTGATGCCCTCAAGCGCCCATCCAACTCAGGGTAGGCCACCCCCAGGATCTGGAACATCAGGGGGGTCATGGTTCGATGGGTACCCCTCCCACGTTGGGAGGCCATCCCCAGCTGAGCCTCCGCTATCTTCTTGCTCCAGCGGCGAATGTCCTCCCATCTTTTCCGGCAGTGGGCGCTCCGTCTGTGGTGGACCCCAGGGTCCGGACGTCCTTGGCGATGGCACGCCAAATATCCTTCTTCTGGTGGGCGCTGACCTACATGAAATGTACAGGGGAAGAAGAGAAGTCATTACAAACTGCACCGTTGAAGTGAGTGGCCCACATCCCTAGCCTTGCCATGTGGCACATGCATTCACAGTCCTTCATGCACGCAGAACTGTGCCCCCTTCCTTCTTACAACCAGCCCTCTCCACACAGGCATAGCCCATACAACGTGCTCCCTGTGTACTTACCTGTTGGTCTGGAGGACCATAGAGTAGCGTGTACTGTGGAGGACCCCGTCCACGAGCTTCTCCAACTCCTCTGCAGTGAAGGCAGGGGCCCTTTCCTCAGACGCACGAGCCATTGTCTCTTCCAGACCGAGGTCACAGCAGCACTTGCAGTGTAGGTCCTCGCCTGTTGAAGATCAGGTATCAAGTGATTGAACAGATAGAAAATGGTGGTCACGTCCGCGGCGCGTCACGTCCGCGGCAGTGCGTACCATCACCGCCGGCGTACATCGTCATTGGCTCCTGGGACCCATAGGGTCCAATGTTAACCAATGCAGCATTGCGCAGCGGTCTCCGACCGCCTACCTCGACGGTGTAGAACGCCAGCGCACATCCCATTGTCCCACTTTAGAGGTCAGGCAGCCGCCATTTCAGGGGCCCACATGGCCTGATTCACAACTGCGTCACACAGACCTAGGCCTTGTCGCACAACACAAATACAGGCCAGATTCTGTGTATGAATGGTGGTCTATGTAGACTGTGGGTACATACCTCTGAGTTGTTTGACTCTGTGGTCGCTGTTGTCCTTCCTAGGCACCGTCCGCTGGGACATGTGAGGAGATGGCGGAATCCTCCGGTGTACCGACCGCTGGTGGACCTGTTGACAATGGAGGAGCGACATTTGATCATCACCTACAGGTTTGACCGTGCCACAATCCAGGAACTGTGTACCCAGTTGGAGCCAGACCTGATGTCAGCAATCCGCCATCCCACAGGGATCCCCCCTCAAGTGCAGGTGCTATCAGTGCTCCATTTCCTTGCAAGTAGGTCATTTCAAACAACAGTGGCCATGGCGTCAGGGATGTCCCAGCTTATATTTTCCAACGTGTTGTCCAGAGTGGTGTCTGCCCTTCTGAAACACATGCGGAGCTACATTGTTTTCCCTCAGGTGGAGGATTTGGCTACAGTTAAAGTTGACTTCTATGCCCTTGGACATATCCCCAACATCATAGGTGCCATTGATGGGACCCATTTAGCTCTGGTCCCCCCCCACAGGAGTGAACAGGTTTACAGGAACCGGAAGAGTTATCATTCGATGAATGTACAGATGGTATGTTTGGCAGACCAGTACATCTCCCAGGTAAATGCTATGTTCCCTGGCTCTGTGCATGACGCCTACATCCTGTGGAATAGCAGCATCCCTTATGTGATGGGTCAACTCCAGAGGCACCGGGTGTGGCTATTAGGGTACTCTGGTTACCCCAACCTGTCATGGCTACTGACCCCAGTGAGGAATCCCAGGACCAGGGCAGAGGAATGCTACAATGAGGCCCATGGGCGGACTAGGAGGGTGATCGAACGCACCTTCGGCCTCCTGAAGGCCAGGTTCAGGTGCCTCCATATGACAGGTGGTTCCCTATTCTACTCACCAAGGAAGGTGTGCCAGATCATCGTGGCCTGCTGTATGCTTCACAATCTGGCTTTGTGACGACAGGTGCCTTTTCTGAAGGAGGATGGTCCAGATGACGGTGTTGTGGCAGCTGTGGAGCCTGTGGACAGTGATGAGGAGGAAGCAGAGGAAGAAGACATTGACAACAGGGACTCAGTTATCCAGCAATATTTCCAGTGACACACAGGTGAGAACACATTCCTGCCTACTACAAGTACTTTCACACTTCTACCTCTATTCTGTCTGTCGATTTCAACCAGTATATGGTAACTGAGTTGTACATTTCCATTACGGTTTCACAGGTGTGGTTACCAACGTGTGTCATCTGCTTACATTCCTCATGGACTTGAGATGTGTGACATAGGTATGTTGACATTACATTTGAGAACGCATTTTGTCACTGTCATTGCTAATACACATTTTCAAAATCACAGACTGACTCCAGATTGTTTTGTGCTTCAAGGGTGTTTATTGCAGTGCTAAATATTGGAGTGGGGTTGTAAAATGGTGAAGGGTGATGGTGGAGAAATGTCCATGGCAGAGTCCAGTCTATTAGTCTCACAGGTGCATTGCCCATATGGGCATAAGAAGTGGAGCTGGGGCATTTCCAATATGGACACGGTTACAAAGTGGGACAGTAGGATGACAATCAGGGTGGTCTCATTTCTTGGCGGGGGTCTTGACATCGTGCTCTGTCTTGTTCCTGGATCTCAGGGACCGTTTGCGGGGTGGTTCTCCATCTGCAGGTGGTGGGATGCTGGTGTGGTGGTCCTGTGGCGGGGCTTCCTGTCCACTAGCGCCGGCGGAGGTGGTGGGCAGTTCTTCGTCCATGCTAGTGTCAGGGGCCCCTTGGAGTGCCACAGTGTCCCTCCTGGTGTTAAGTATCTTCTTCAGCACTCCTACAATGGTGCCCAGGGCAGTGCTGATGGTTCTGAGTTCCTCCCTGAAGCCCAAATACTGTTCCTCCTGCAGCCGCTGGGTCTCCTGAAACTTGGCCAGGACAATTGCCATCGTCTCCTGGGAGTGGTGGTATGCTCCCATGATGGAGGAGAGGGCCTTGTGGAGAGTGGGTTCCCTAGGCCTGTCCGACCCCTGTCGCACAGCAGCCCTTCCAGTTCCCCTGTGTTCCTGGGCCTCCGTCCCCTGGACCGTGTGCCCACTACCACTGCCCCCAGGTCCCTGTTGTTGTGGGGGTGGTGGGTTATCCTGGGTTCCCTGTAGTAGTGGACACACAGCTGATTGACGTGTCCTGGGTACGGAGGTATGGGCCCGCTGGGTGGGTGCTGTGCTGGGGTTACCAGAGGGTGGAAGGTCTGTGGTGGCCTGTGACTGGGTGTGGGGTACCGACTGTCCCAAGGCCCACGATGGTCCGGGCTGGTCATCTAGATCCAGCTGGACAGAGCAGCTATCATCACTGTGGGCCTCTTCTGTGGGTGGGGTGGAGATGTCTGGACCCTCCTGTCTGGTAACGTTGGGTAGTGGTCCTGCAGGGGTGTAAAAGCATGATTATTGCATCTGTGTGTGTCATGGTGCGCAATGGGTGGGTGACCGTGTACCCCAGTGCTTACACTCCTCTGTGGTGGCTTGTGTGATGATGGTTGAGGGGGGTGTTATGGGTATGTGCAGTGGGCATGCTTTAGTGATGGGCGTCCATGCTTTGTTGTGTCATGCAGGGCTTGGTGTTGGGATGGGTGGTTTGTGTTAGTAGTGCATATGTGAGGAGTTGGAGTGATGGGTGAGGGTGGGGGTCTGTGATAGCATGCAGGTAGGGTGGGGGATGTGATAGTTAAGATTTGACTTACCAGAGTCCATTCCTCCACCGACTCCTGCGAGGCCCTCAGGATGCATAATAGTCAAGACCTGATCCTCCCATGTTGTTAGTTGTGGGGGAGGAAGTGGGGGTCCGCCGCCAGTCCGCTGTACCACGATGTTGTGTCTGGAGACCACGGAACGCACCTTCCCCCGTAGGTCATTCCACCTCTTCCTGATGTCGTCCCGATTTCTTGGGTGCTGTCCCACTGCGTTGACCCTGTCGACTATCCTTCGCCATAGCTCCATCTTCCTTGCTATTGAGGTGTGCTGCACATGTGATCCGAATAGCTGTGGCTCTACCTGGACGATTTCCTCCACCATGACCCTGAGCTCCTCCTCCGAGAACCTGGGGTGTCTTTGCCGTGCCATTGGGTGGTGTAGGTGATGTGTGGGGAGGTGTGTGTGGTGATAAGTGTGGTGATATGGAGTGGTGTGTGGTGTTTTGTGCGTGGAAGTAGTGTGGGTCATGGTGTTGAGTGCCTGTGGCTGCTAGTTTGTGGATGGTGGTGTCTCTCTCTGGCCTTCTCTCTGTAATGGTGGTCGTAGGGGTTTGTGGGTGATGTGGGTGTCTGTTTTATATAGTATTGAGTGTGTGGGAGTGGTGTGTGTATGTGTATCAGGTGTGTGTATTTCGAATTGTCCAATTTGGTGGTGTTTTGGAGATGTGTGTGTATGTTGAGCGCGGCGGTGTGTACCGCCAATGAAATACTGCGGTTGAAAGACCGCTGCGTGGATTCGTGGGTCGTGATAGCATGGGCATTTTTCTGTTAGCGTGATGGTGGAGGATTTGTTTTCACCAGTTTATCACTGACCTTTGGTGTGGCGGACTTGTGTGGGTGTCTGAATTTTGGCGGATTTCGGGATGTGTGTCATAATAGCTGTGGCGGATTTCCGTGGCCATGGCGGTGTGTTGGCGGTCTTCTGCACGGCGGTAAGCGGCTTTTACCGCCAATGTTGTAATGACCCCCAATGAGCCTGTCTGTATTGCATTCATGTATTTTTCCTGCTGAAACATGATACAATCATGGTTTGCCTGTGATGGCAACACTTATGATATCATCGTACATTGCGCGCCTGCAAAAGCAAAATGCATTCACCCTGTAAGGCACATCCCCAAACCCAGCATGGCCAACTTAGCAATTTATGCATTTAGGAGAGATGAAGTTAGAGGCATGCAATGAGTGAGAATTTTATCAGTGTTTTTAGCTTTGTCAATTTACAACACATCAAAAAACACATTAACACCTTAAAAAATAACTTTAATGTAATCAAATCGTATAAGGGTGCTATTAATACTCTGTTATTGGATGGTATAAACATACTATGGTGCAGGTGATAACTGATACATTAACAATATTAAAATGGTTGATTTTTGTAATAATTCTAAAAGCTCTAAATATATTTTGCTGTTCTTCTCCCTCTTACCGCAGTCCCTCTCTGCTCAACCTGTTTCCCTTCAGTCTCGTATATTGCTCCAAGAGAGACCTGCTGCTGGTTTAGTGGGGGTTACAGATCTAGAATTTTATATTCTCAAACAGAAAGTCCATTCAGAAAACAGTGCATTCAGAAGAGGCTGGAAATTGGACAAAGTGCAGTTGTCGTGGAAGCTTTGAAAGGTTGTGGGAAGTTCCTAGTGTTACTGAAGTGAGTCCTACTGACAGACTCACCTTTTTAAAGTTCTGCTGCTGTGTGCTTAACTCACCCTTAGCCTACATCAGGCAGATGTAGAGTGTTGTGTTGTGTTGTGCAGGAGTAGTGACTCTGCACTGGATGTATGTGTGCCTGGGAAGGGTACAAGGCAGGGTTAGAGAAGTGTTGTGCATTGGATGTACGGTTGATGGATATGTGCCTGCAAGGAATACATTATATGAGAGATTTAGTGCTGAGCAGTGCATGCACAATAAAAGGATGTATGTATGCTTGGGAAGTACAATACATGAAGGGACAAGTGAGAAGCTTGTAACAGGGTGAGTTTGTGTGTGTGCTGGAATTACATATGTCTGTAGTGGCACCAGAGACTATAGGGCTTATTATGACTTCGGCGGACGGAAAAGCCTAGCTGCCAAAGTCCCGACAGTTAGGGTGCTGCCAGTGTGGCAGTCTCCCCTCCGGGCCTATTACGAGTTTGCCGGTGGCCCAGCATGTAACGGCCTACAGCATTGTCTCTGGCTCATTATAGAGCTGACAGCAATGCTGTAGTGTGTAGGGTGCACCAGCACCTGGGTCACTCGGCACCGTGTCTCTGCCAGCCTTTTCATGGTGGAGTTACCGACATGAAACTGCTGGTGGAAAAGGGGGTTGTAGTCTCCAGGGCTTGCAGTGCTACCCTGGAGGATTAGGACCGCCAGCACTGCCAGACCATTGTGTAGATGAAATCTGGTGGTGCTGGCGGTCCGACTGCGGAGCTACCGCCGCAGTCATAATATGGTGGTTGGACCGCCGCATTGGTGGCGGTCGGACCTCCACGGCAACCCTGGTGGTCATTCGACTGTCAGGGTAGTATTGAGGCCCTAAGTGTGCTGTGAAAGTACCCTGAATGGGAGTGTGCCTGTACATTACATGGAGAACCCTAGGTTGCCTGGTGAAGACATGACAAGTAGAGGAATCCCCCCAAATAGATTTGTGCAGGTGGAACACACACTGGAGGAAGCGAGAAAGATACTCCGCCTTTTCACTTTAAAAGGATGCTCTTTTATTCAGTGAGAGATTATGAGGAAGAGCCCTGGACACACCTCAGGAAGGAGAAGGGAACCGTAAAGAGTAGGGCTGGGAACCCAGGATTAATCTTTTGATGCACATATCACCGTGACTGACGGCTAGATGTGAACTCTGGTAACTCCCTTGTACCATGCTGTGTCCTATCAGCTTCAGACTCTTTCCTGTTGTGACTGACAGCCTTTCAAGAGGAACAGATCCAGATCCAGGAAGAAGCCCTGCTGTGAGGACTCCCTTTTCAAGGTGTGAGGATTTGGCTGTTCATCGATCAGGTCATTGCTTTGTGAAGGATTGTTTTTGTGACCCTGGTATGCTAGGAGAGGGCTGCCACTGACTGAGCCATGCATCAAGAGCCAAGCCCGTAGTGCATGTTGCAGTAACTCCTGCATGTTGGAGGGGGGCACAGTTTAAGGAGGGATCACTAAATATAGTGTCTTGGCTGTTGCAGGTGTCCTCAGTGAGGAGAGAATCCCCCGTCCACATATCATGTGACACAGTAATATGCTAACTTGGTCATGATAAAGCAATATGTAACCATACTAAAAGGTACATTACAGATTTTCAAAAGATAGGAAGGAAATACTATTTAAAATTATGAACCCATTTATTATGATGTGGGAGTCTTTAACTTTGAATCATCTCTGTAATAGAGGGATGGAGGACAGGAGATCGTTCCTGACACTCAAATGCCTTTTTGGTTGGGGGCGTGCAGTGTGCCTTTCCAATGCTAAGTATTGTTCATTTGCTCACGGTTGGTTAAGACTTGAAAGATCCAAGGAGGATATGAGTTATCTATGAATAATCCCTAATTTGGGGCATGTTTTAATTGTACCATAGGTGTTGTTTTTAATGTCACTTTGAAGGTGGAGATGGGATGGTGACTGTTGGCTTTTAATGGATAGTCACCTTTACCATGGCGACTATAACAATTTACAGCAGTCACCCTTGTAATTTTCACTAAATGTGGCTGGGGTGTTTTATGGTTTCGGACCATATATTGTTTTTAGTATGAATATTTTTGCATTAATTGTTTAGAGCCCTGATGAAGTTCAAACAATTTAAATGAAATACGTTGACTGTTTTGGTAAAATAAAAGGAACTGAATATAATGCAACACACTTTGATTGTTAGACTCTTTAATATTGGGGTGCACCATTCCACACTGCGTGTTTGGGCACAGTTTAAGTGCTTGTGTGATCAGGATTCAAGGACTTGTGAACATCTTAGCAGGAGCTCTGTGTGCTAGGAAAGTCTGCCATGGTGTGGGCAATTTCACTGGATGAGTCTATGTTGTATCTAGAGGCACCACAACATCCATGCCAGGAGGGTCTTCCAGTGCTAGATTGCCAAAGATTATGGGCTGTTGAACAGAACTGGAGCGAGGCTGCGACCAGTGGGTCAGGCCTGCTCAAGAAGCTCTCCCCTGACTGCTCCCCCCCCAAGTACTGCAGAGGACATTGAGGAAGACGTCACACCATTACTGAGCTCAGGATTCCTCCTGCCACAGCTGGGGAAGATTGACTTACTGCATCTGCACGATCTGGGAGCTGCTCCGATCACTGAGGAGAGCCAGCAGCACTGCTCGGGTGAGGAAGCATGAGCCTGTTGGTTGATGCTTCGTGTACCGCAAGCAGCCAAACTTCAGGATCTGAACTCACGAGTGCCAAACTTCTATAAACGGGATCAGAACTTGCGGTGCCTGCTCCCTAGGCAACCACTGCAACACAAAATGCTTCAGTGTTGCAGGAATGGGTAAGACTCAAACTAGGCCTGTGGGCCCCAGGGGACTCACAGCTGAGGGTGCTGTGGTACCATAGACACCTTTCACTTATCTTAAGCATCAATGGCGACTGCCTACCAGTGAGCATTCCCTGGATGTAGCCACCAGCAAATGGGGCAGAATTTTGACCACATTACAAGGATGAGGGTGGGACAGGGATTTGTCTGCAGTTATATCTTTGAAGGTGTAGAGTTAGAAATAAAAAGTTGTAGCTCTTATAAAAGCAAGTATTTGACTGTACATTGATTTATTGACAATACTGTGTGAACCATGAGTTATGAATTGTGTTTTTTCACTGATATCTATGCTACCCCTCGAGAGAGCCTTTGACTGCTCATCCACAGATACCACTGTGAGTCAAGTGCAGAAGAGGTACTTGGCCCACTTGCTCAGGATTCATAGTAGGGTCCCAGGACATCAGGAGTAAAAGGCCTCAACCACCAAGGTTGGACCCAGTAGGCCTAGAGTGCCCTGTGGCCGTCTGAAAGTAATTCTGATAAGAGGTTAGTACCATTAGTTCATCTGTGCATCTATGTTTCTTTTGAAGTGCAAAGAACACAAGGCTGGTGAAGTTTCTTTGAGGTAGGTGTATAATTAAATTGTTGAAAGGTTGACAACGTTCTTCATGACTTATGTATTCACTCAAAAAATTAATTTGGTTAATTAAAACCATTAAAGTCATACATTTAAAATAGACAGCAGAAACTCTGAGGACATCCAATTAGTAAAGTGCAGTCTTCAATAATATTTGGCTTAAAGTGAAAATCAAAGTATGAAGGTTCAAGAGTAAGTTGTTTGCGTTTGGTTTTAAGGTGCTTCTGTTAGGGTGCAGTAATAACTGCCTTCCTCCCATCTGTACTGTTGTGAGAGAAAAATAATAGAATTGTTATCTAAGACACGTTATTAGCATCACAATGTCATGTGTGTGCTCCTGAAAATTCAAGCTAAGGAAACTGGATTAATTATCAAAATGATCACAGCTGTGTGGAGGGCATGCACTTTACTGTAAAAGTGCACAAATTCTGCCTAATCACAACATATACTCCTAGCTCCCAACATGTGGGTGGCACCAAAGCCCCTCTCCTGGTGATTCTCACATAGTTGCCTGGCAACAGCTTCACTGTCAAGTCAGACCATGAAAGTACAGAGATGTTCTGATGAGAAAAAGTGCTAATGTTACCTAGTTAATAGAACTTAGGGCCTGATTTAGTTCTTGGTGGATGGAGTTACTCTGTCACAAACATCATGGATTTCATGTCCACTATATTATGATTCCATTATATATTATCAAAATTGTAATAAGGTGGATGGAATAACCGTCACGTTTGTGACAGAATAACCTTTCCATCAAGATCTAAATCAGGCCATTACTCTAATTTTGTTTAAAACATCTCAGCACTTGTCACGCATTTAATAAATCTAGTCCCAAACTGAGGATGATTTCCTTCAAAGATAAAAATTAGCAAGTGGTGACAAGTCCAGATTTAATGGTTACCAAAAAATGTACAGAGCCATGACCTAAGTTCTGACAAGAAAACTGAACATGTGCAGGCGGTGTGAACCAACAATTCTGGTTTATATTTAGAGTCTGAGTTCTTTGAAACTCAGTGGTGGTATCCAGGTAGGAAAGAAGTCCACACTGTGAATGACGCTGAATCGAGCCACACAATTTCAGTTTATATTATGCAAAAAAACTGCCTGACAAATATTTTTGAGGGAGAATTTGCATGTAAGTATTTATGACTAACCAGGCATGACTTCACTTTTGAATGATTATTGTATTAAAACAATAGCTTCTTCATGTCTTTATTGCCCTTTTAAAAACAGAAAATAATGCAGTAATTTCCCAGATTTCTTGTACTTGTAGTGCCTTCAGTGCAGGAATCAAGTGAAGTCGCAATGGGTTTGGTGGGAGCTGTTTTCTAAGTTGATCTCTGACCAGATGTGTGCTTTTAAAGAAGATGCTTTGGCAATCTTTAGATTGTAACTATGCTTGAGGAGGCCCACTTTCAGGGCCACTAATTCTGTCAAGCCAAATTTCCATCCAATTTCCGCTTGAGAGGTGTGCTTGGGAATTTCATAAAGATATCAAAAGTCTTACATTGCATTATGTTACAGGCTTTGCCAAGCTTTCCTGGGAAGGCTCCTTAGGTCAAAATTGATTCTAATTTGGCTTTTATGACTATAACTATAGGGAGAAGAGAGGTTTTTTTGTGGTTTTTAATAAAGTTTTGAAGGTGAAGCAAAGTGATGCGACTTTTGGTCTTAATGAGTCTCACAGTTGTCGACAACCACCTCCTGCTACAAGTCATATTCTGAGGTAGTTGTATTAGGATAGCTTTTCTATCTGTTTCTTGTCAAGGTACCATGAGCCCAGATAAACAATCCAGCTAATAAAAAACACTATTTCGGTTTTATCGTAGTTCATGACAGATACTTTACATGACGAAAAAGTGCAATGGCATTTAATAGCTTCTGTAGCCCAACACCTGTATGATTCAAAAGAACCACACCGTCAGCATATAGAATAGTGGTAGGGGGAACTCACAGAGTTTCACTCCATGGAATTTTGGAGAGTTACATAAAAACTCTGTGAGATTCCAAGGAGTGAGTGGGCAGAAATCAGCACATTGTGCTCCCAGCGCTTATTTTTTTAATCTATGGGAGCTTGTTCCACCCTGAGAAATCAGTGTGAATGGCACAATGCGGTGGGGCACAGGTCGCTGCTGCTCAAGTTGGTTTGCTGCAGCTCGAGTAGATTTGCTACACAAGCAGCAGCTTTCTCATTGGGAATGGTTGCGACTGCCAACATTAGGAAAATCTCGGTGGGTGCTCTCCTTGCACCCACAAATCATGCTAAAAGATGCCAATTCTTGCTCACGCTGGCCAACTTATTATTGACAAGCTGTGTGCAAGAAAACAAATCCACCATGCATCAGCTGGTGGAATTTGGATGGAAATCCCCATTAGATGAGCAACACAGAGTAGCTAAGACTTCAGCACCTGCACCAGCAGAGTGGAATTTTAACCCCCCCCCACCCAGTATAGAAGAGAGGAGATATAGATCATGAGTGTACCTCAATGATATCTAATTCATGGGGTAAATTGGAAGTGTACAAGTTGAAAAGCAGCAGGACCAGCACACCTTCTTGCTTCAAGTCACCTGTTTTACAGATCTTGGAGAGAGTGATTGATTTGTTCCTAACTTGGCCCTCACTCAGGTTGCTGAGTAAAGGAGTTGGATAGCTTGTAGGAGATGTTCTAGAATGGTTCTAAAATTGACGAAGCAAGTGTGTAGAGGTAGTTTCCTAGCTCTTGCCTTCTCATGCATCATACGAAGGTGACGAGGTTGTCTGTAGTGCTTGCTGATGAGCAAAATGGATAAAGGTAATTATATTTCATTTGTTGGCCCAGGCATACAGATGTTTCAACAGCAGACTAGCAAATATTTTGGATTTAACACCCCAGAGTGCTATGATCTGAGCTAGGGTCTGAGGTGAGGCCTTTCTTGTTGTTTGGATCCATATTCGAGCCATGCTGTGAGTGTGGGATTGCCTTAGTTACAAAACAATGTGAGACTGGAGTATGGAGAGCTTAAATTAGGTTCTACTTTCCATGAGGAGTTCGCTAATTTGTTGACCTGTGCATACCAGTGTGTGAGGCCAGGCACTGTAGCCTTCATTATGACCCTGGCGGTAAGTGATAAAGTGGAGGTAATACTGCCAACAGGCTAGCGGTAATTGCCGTCAAATTATGACCATGGCGGTGAGAACTCCCATAGACAGCCAATGTACCACACCAACCGTCAGGGCGGAAACAACACTCACCACAGTGGTATTCGTCAGCCAGGCAGAAGACAAAGTATCGCCCACCATATTAAGACACATCAATCTGCCACAGTTTCTGGAGCGGTACCAATGCCATCAAAAGCCTGGTGGAAACGCATCACAGAAGAGAGAGGACTCACCATCGGAGAAACAGGGAAGAATAACACAGCCATGGAACCCGAACTGCAAATCTTTCCGATACTCTTCTACGTTATGCTCCACCTGGAACATCAACGACAGTGAGTACAGCCGCCTATCACACACGGGAGGGAGGAAAATGAGAGTGACACAAACACATACACGGCACACACCTGACACACACGCACACACCATACACACAACCAGCTGCACACGAAAAACAATGGCACACGATACACAGCAGAATAATTCAAGGACAACAAGAATGCGCTAAGGTTAATGTGTTGATATCAACAGCTAATAAATAACCCAATTTTCTGTGAAACAGATATGTACAAATGTACACAAAGAGCCACTGCCCAGTCCAATGTACTAAGGGCCCGCATGGCCACAGGGCACAGTCCAAGGCCCAACTCGAATCCTGACTTCATCCGGATAGAACTCTGCATGGGCATCAGTTTGCAAGTGGGCAGGCACCTCAGAGGGACAGGGGGTGGGGGCCACCTCAGCCAAATACGGGAACAATCCCACTAGTTCTGGAGGGGGCTCCATGCCCATTTCTCTGTCCTGGAGAGTGCAAGGCCACAGTCTCTCAGGTGGGTGACTTTCCCACTGTTCTGGAGGGGGCTCCATGCCCAGTTCTCTCTGCTGGGGAGTGGAAGGCCACACAGACAGTCTCTCAAGTGGGTGACTTTCCCACTGGTTCTGGAGGGGCCCCTCGTACAGCAGCTGCTGGAGGGTGGCCTACGTGGCTTCCTCAGGTGGTGATGGCTGCACTGTGGTAGCAGATGGAGGTGCCTCTTGGGCAGCCTCTGGTGGTGGTGATGGCTGCACTGTGGTGGCAGATTGAGGTGCCTCCTGCACAGCCTTTGCTTGTCGGGAGGTATGCACTCCCTCAGCTGGTGGTGGGGGCCCCGTGACCACTGGTGGTGGAGGTGTCACCATGATAGCCTCCACTGGTGTGGAGGACTTCTTTCCCTCCATGGCACGAGGCGTGGAATCCTTACCCTTCCTGGCAGGGGTTGAGGGCTTCTTCCCCTTCATGGCAGCTTGTACGTGTTCCTTAGCATTCTGGGCAGGAGTCGAGGGCTTCTTCCCCTTCAAAGGAGGTGCAGGCTCCTTCCCCTTCATGGCAGGAGGTGTGGGATCCTTCCCCTTCTTGGCTGGTGGAGTGGGATCCTTCACTGACTTGCCACCATGACCAGGTGGTGGCACCACTGTCCGCATGGAATGTTTGGCTGAGGTGCTCGGCTGGGTCATTGGGACCCTGCTCTTACAGGCAGGATGGGGAGTGGGAGGGGGAGGGAAGAGGTAAAGTTGGGCAAGGAAAAGCTTCTTAGAGGGGAGGAGGGATGAGTGATGGGAGTGGAGGTTTAGGGAATGGTTGTAGGAGGTGTATGTCTGCTGGATTTGGGTGGAGGTGCATGGGTAGTATGCTGATGTGAGGTGGATGGCTGTTGGGTGTGTGAGTGCTTGCACTTGTGTCCTTTGGGAGGGGACAAACAGGATGGGAGAGGATACAGGGGAAGTGTGCATGGATATTGTGGAGGTGTCTGCTAGTGACGTGTCTGTGCTGCTTGGTGTGGTGATGCTGGTGGTGGATGTTGATGCAGTGGATGCAGGTGTAAGTGTGGATGTGACTGGGAGGGAGGTGGAAGACAAAGAGGAAAGGCGACAGTGGAGGCAGTGGAAGTGGTTGTGTCTGCAACTGTCTGGTGTTTACGTGAGTGCTTGTGGGATGAAGTGTGGTGCCTGTGTTTGCCTGTGCCACTCTTGGGTGCTGTCTTGTGTGCATGCTCATCATTATGTGTGCCTGGGATGGGTTGCGGTTGAGGAGACTGGGACTGGGAAGTGGTAGTTGGAGGGGTGATGGTAGGGACAGGGGCAATGGTTGCCATCAGCGAGGAGGCCAGAGTCTGTATCGGTCTCTGTTGGGCCGTCAATCCACTGTGGATGCTCTCCAGGAATGCATTGCATTGCTGCATCTGGGATGCCAGCCCCTGGATGGCATTCACAATAGTTGACTGCCCTACAGAGTTGGATCTCAGATGGTCAATAGCCTCTTCACTCAGGGCAGCAGGGCTCACTGGGGCAGGGCCTAGGGAGAAGGAGATGCCCACCCCCTCGGTGAGCGGACACAAGCAACTCACTGAGGGGCTACTGGGAGGGCAGTGCTGGTACGGGAATGGCAGCTGGGGTGGTCACAGAGGTGTCTGCCACCACCAGGGAGTTTCCATCGGAGGAGGTATCTGATTCTGTGTTTTCACCTCCTGTCTCCGACGCGGTGCACCGCTTGCCCTCCATCCCACTGGTTCCCTTGGCATTGGTGGACTCTGCCTCCAGGATCATGCTGGATGGAGCTCCCTCTGCCACCGGTGCCCCTGCTCCTCAGCCAGCTGATGCTAATGTACACATGGACAAGATGACAGAAGAAAAAAGGGGGGCGAGAGAAAAAGGAAACACTGGGTCAATTACTGCACCAACACCATATTTGGCATACACTGCACCGTCACATACAGGGATCAGGCTTGAGCGTTATGCATTGCACTGCCAGTGATTTGGCTAGATGCTACTGCAAGATGAGGGCACGCACCACCAACTGCACCCCTCCTGGTACCCACAAAGCCCTGACTGAAATGGAATGCTAACAAGCTAGGTTTCCTGCATTTGCCATTAACCTAGAGCTGACTCATGCTGCAATGTCTGGCCTAGCCTTAGCGGCACCCACTAACTCACATCCACCACCCAGATCCCACTCCAGCTGCCAACATTTTTAATAATACCCACTGTACTCACCCCTTTGTGGCTGCTGTGATTCCCTCAAGTGCCCATCCAGCTCTGGGTAGGCCACTGCCAGTATGCAGGCCATCAGGGGGGTCAGGTTCCGATGGGCACCCCTTCCTCAGTGGGGGGCCATCCTCAGCTGGGCCTTCTCGGTCTTCTGTGCCCTGCATCTCAGGTCCTCCCACCGTTTTCGACAGTGGGTGCTCCGCCTGCCATAGGCCCCAAGGGTCTCTACGTCCTTGGTGATGGCATGCCATAATCCCTTCTTTTGATGAGCGCTGACCTGCAGAGGTGATACAGACAGGAGAACACCATTAACCAAATAATCCAGCCTGTCACCAATCCCGTTTCCATCACCATTGGCACACACATCGCCCGGCGCACAGCATGTACACCACCACAAGACATGTCCCCCCCGGTGACACGATGCTTGCACACACATCTCCATGAATCCTTCCCACGTGCATTGTGCCCAATGTGTACTCACCTACAGCAGTCCGTACTGGGCTAGGAACCCATCCACCAGTTGCTCCATCTCCTCTGAAATTAAGGCAGGGGCCCT
This sequence comes from Pleurodeles waltl, assembly GCF_031143425.1. Taxonomy (NCBI): domain Eukaryota; kingdom Metazoa; phylum Chordata; class Amphibia; order Caudata; family Salamandridae; genus Pleurodeles; species Pleurodeles waltl. Next base: position 792,592,843 of record NC_090445.1, read on the forward strand.
TTCCCCAGTCACACGGGCCATGGTAGGTTCCAGGCCACCACAAGACATGTCCCCCCCGGTGACACGATGCTTGCACACACATCTCCATGAATCCTTCCCACGTGCATTGTGCCCAATGTGTACTCACCTACAGCAGTCCGTACTGGGCTAGGAACCCATCCACCAGTTGCTCCATCTCCTCTGAAATTAAGGCAGGGGCCCTTTCCCCAGTCACACGGGCCATGGTAGGTTCCAGACACAGGTCACAGCAGCACACGCAGTGTAGGTGTTCTCCTGTTGAAGGTCAAGAAACAAGTGAGGAATCAGAGAGAAAATGGCAGTCACGTCTGCGGCGGCCTTGTTGAGCCACATTAACATCATAAAAAATGATGCTAATGTGGCACAAAGAGGCCCTAGACCCTCTTGATATAATTTATAAATATCTGTTTAATTTGAATTGAGGGATTAATTAAGAGCAAAGATGCTGTCTGCTGGCCCATTATCCAGTTTTCAATAGGATTAATAAAAGCAAGATTTCTGTCCTTATGTGTTTTGATTTAAAATTGTTATTTGTTTTTATATAAATAGTTAAATTAGCTTTTGTGTGACTCCTTTTTTATATTACCTGAGCTGGGATATTTTACTCAATAAGGTTTGGTATTGAACTCCATCCATGTATACTACAAACAGATTATGTCATAGGAAATTCAAAAATTAGTTGCTTCAGGATCTTGCATGATTGTACTGAGTCCTCCTATGTTCCAAGACAAGAAGGAGAATCTGGAGGTTTGTTTGCTTTTTTGGCAGCTAGATAACATTAGTGTTTCATGAAGTCAATTAGTGTTTCACGTAGATGGCATGGTGTTACCTTTCTTGTGCTATTTGCTCTGTGCTCAGTTCTCCAAATGGCAGTCAGTCTGGTGGCTGTTACTTTAGTGATGCTGCAGTCCCATCTTTGTTTGTAATCACTAGTAGTCATGATGGAGGACTTATTAGGAAGGGTCATCAGTTCAGGGCACTTGTGTTTTTGCCTGTTTTATTTATTGCATACAGTTTGTTGCTAACATATTCTTGGGGCAAGCATTACGTAGGACAACTGGATACTGTTAGGGTGTAAATTCTGTTACAGTGATTCCCCATTCAGCAAATATTTTGTATCTTGATATTTTGTACTTAGCTATCCCATCCGAGGCCCAAGTGGTTACTGTAACTTTGGGCCTTATTTAGATGTTGGCGATAAAGATCCTATGGTCAGCCTTTCGACTGGATACTCATTCGCCACCGTGACATCGAGACCTCTGTATTTAGATGTTGGCAGTCCCATAGATGAAGGCCTGCATTGGAACTGCTGCCACTTTCAAGAACTACCACCTGCGTTGACAGCAGGAGAGGGAAAAGGGGATGCCAGGGGGAACCCAGACACTCTTACCACTGTGCAGATTTGGATGTGCCGTACTACTATGAAAAAAGCGGTGGTCTGACCTCCATGTCTCAGTTGGTGAATTAGGGGGAAAGGGAGGTGAACTCTCCTTTTTTCCCCATTCTACCTCCATCTGGACACAACTGGACAACACCTGCTGTCACTGCTGCCACCAACCCATGGAGAAAACACAGCCCCCATCATCAGACACAAAGTTAGGGATTGCCAGGCTACATTGGGTGAGCACTGCACAGGAGGTCGGGACCACTGCAGGCATATACATGTCAGGAATCTTTTTAAATCTTTAAATCACTGTGATATGCATGTGTCAGGGACACAAGTGGGTCCAACATGGATGGGGACACACTGGTACACAATGCATATTGTACACCTACACAACTGCCATTATGGTGCCAGTATTTATTGGCAAATGAATCTGAGGCCATAATGATGGTACATTTGCACCCGTCAACTGTGTCCATAGGTGCACATAATCAGGAGACCTGTACCTGTCATGTTTTGCTGCGAGTTGTGTGTGTGAGTCAGTACATGTATGTGTGTATGTGATGTGATTGGCTGGGGGAGAAGGGAGCTGGAGGGAGTGATGTGGTTGTGTATGTGTTTCACTTGCATGTGAAACTGATGCTGTCATGTATGTTGTGTTGCTGTGCAACACATTCATGTGAGTGTGAGTGTTTTATGGTGGACATTGTTGAGATGTGTGTGGTTGTGCATGTGTGTGAGTGTGTTTGTGTAGCTGAGTGTGTAGTTGTGTTGGTTGTTGTAGATGTGTTGTGTGTGGGTGCAGTGTGAATGGTGTGTGTATGTTGTGGCATGGATGTATTTCAATGTGTTTTCTGGCATGTATGGGTTGTGTTGGGTGTAGGAGGCTGGCCTGGCTTATAGTGGGTACCTGATGGTACTTCCACCTTGTGCCAGGTTCAGTTATCCCTTATTAGAGGATTAGTAATATTCTAGCAGCATAGGCTGATAGAGGTAGGTATAGCAGAGCAGCTTAGGCTGAACTCAGAGGCATGAAAAGCTCCTACTATACTACTTATATCATATAGAACTATATCATAAGAATCACAGTACTCAGAGTTACTAAAAGTAAAGGTACTTTATTTTATTGACAATGTGTCAGAAATACCTCAGAGGATATACTCCCTTAGGAGGTAAGTGAAATACACAAAATATACACACAAACCAAAATCAGGTAAGTAAACAGTTAGAAAAGTAGTGCAAACACTGTAGAATACAATAGGATGCAATAGGCCTAGGGCAACACAAACCAAATACTAAGAAAGTGGAATGCGAACCACTTAGGGACCCCAGACCTAGTGTAGTGTGTAGAGGGTTGCTGGGAGTGTTAGAAAACACTAAGGGTGTCCAAGATACCCCACCCCAAGACCCTGAAAAGTAGGAGTAAAGTGACCCTACTTCCCCAGAAACACACTAAAGTCGTGATAGGAGATTCTGAAAAGACCACAACTGACTGCAAAGCACTGAAGATGGATTCCTGGACGTGAGGACCTGCAAAGGAAGGGGACCAAGTCCAAGAGTCACGAAAGTGCCCGGGGGGGGGGAATGAGCCCACTAAACCCCAGATGAAGGTGCAAAATGGCTGCCCTTGGGTGGAAGAAGCTGAAGATTCTGGAACAACGGAAGATGCCAGGAACTTCTCCTTTGCACAGAAGATGTCCCACTGCGTGCTGGAAGATGAAGAGTTGTTTTCGTGTAGAAATATTGCAAACAAGCCTTGCTAGCTGCAAAGATCACGGTTAAAGAAAATGGGTGCTGTTTGGGCCCAGGAAGGACCAGGAAGTAGCCCCTTGGAAGAGGAGACAGAGGGGGTGCTCAGCAACGTAGAGAGCCCACAGAGAAGCAGGCAGCACCCGCAGAAGTACTTGAACATGGGATCAAGAAAACTGAGCACAGCAGTCGTCTCAACACTACGAAGGAGGGTCCCACAAAGCCCGTGGTCAACTCAGCAAGTTGAGCAATGCAGGATGGAGTGCTGGGGACCTGGGCTGTGCTGTGCATGAAGAATTCCTTGCAAAAGTGCACAGAAGCCCTAGCAGCTGCAGTTCATGCAGTACACAGGATGACTGTCTGACGTGGAGAGGCAAGGACTTCCCTCCACCAAATTTGGACAGATGGACCACTGGACTGTCGGGGTCACTTGGATCCAGCTCCTGTGTTCCAGGGACCACGCTCATCACAATGAGAGGGGACCCAGAGGACCACTGAAGCAGAAGTTTGGTGCCTGTGTTAGCAGGGGAAAGATTCCGTCGACCCACAGGAGATTTCTTCTTGGCTTCCAGTGCAGGGTGAAGGCAATCATCCCCCAGAGCACGCACCACCAGGAAACAGTCGAGAAAGCCGGCAGGGTTAGGCGCTACAATGTTGCTGGTAGACTTCTTGCTACTTTGTTGCAGTTTTGCAGGCATCCTGGAGCAGTCAGCGGTCGATCCGTTGCAGAAGTCGAAGAGGGAGATGCAGAGAAATTCTGGTGAGCTCTTGCATTCGTTTTCTGAAAAGAAGCCCACATGAGAGACCCTAAGTAGCCTTCAGATGAGGATTGGCTACCTAGTCAGGTAAGCACCTATCAGGAGGGGTCTCTGACGTCACCTGCTGGCACTGGCCACTCAGAGGCCTCTATTGTGCCATCACACCTCCGGATTCAAGACGGCAGAGGTCTGGGACACACTGGAGGAGCTCTGGGCACCACCCCTGGGGTGGTGATGCATAGGGGAGTGGTTACTCCCCTTTCCTTTGTCCAGTTTCGCACCAGAGTAGGGGCTGGGGGATCCCTGAATCAGTGTAGACTGGCTTATGCAAGGAGGGCACCATCTGTGCCCTTCAAAGCATTTCCAGAGGCTGGGAGAAGCTTCTCCTCCCCAGCCCTTAACACGTATTTCCAAAGGGAGAGGGTGTAACACCCTCACTCAGAGGAAATTCTTTGTTCAGCCTTCCTGGGACTGGGTTGCCCAGACCCCAGGAGGGCAGAAGCCTGTCTGTGGGTTGGCAGCAGCAGTAGCTGCAGTGAAAACCCCAGAGAGCTAGTTTGGCAGTACTGGGGGTCCATGCTGGAGCCCCGGGGATGCATGAGATTGGCACCCCAATACTAGAATTGGCATGGGGGGACAATTCTGTGATCTTAGACATGTTACATGGCCATATTCGGAGTTACCATTGTGAAGCTACATATAGGTATTGACCTATATGTAGTGCATGTGTGTAATGGTGTCCCCGCACTCACAAAGTCTGGGAAAATTGCCCTGAACTATGTGGGGGGCACCTTGGCTAGTGCCAGGGTGCCCCCAAACTTAGTAACTTTGCACCTAACCTTCACTAGGTGAGGGTTAGACATATAGGTGACTTATAAGTTACTTAAGTGCAGTGTAAAATCCCTGTGAAATAACATGGACGTTATTTCACTCAGGCTGCAGTAGTAGTTCTGTGTAAGAATTGTCTGAGCTCCCTATGCGTGGCAAAAGAAATGCTGCAGCCCATAGGGATCTCCTGGAACCCCAATACCCTGGGTACCTAGGTACCATATAATAGGGAATTATAAGGGTGTTCCAGTGTGCCAATAAGAATTGGTAAAAATGGTCACTAGCCTGCAGTGACAGTTTTAATGGCAGAGAGAGCATAAGCACTGAGGTTCTGATTAGCAGAGCCTCAGTGACACAGGCACCACACAGGGAACACTTTCAGGCCACAACCATGAGCACTGGGGTCCTGGCTAGCAGGATCCCAGTGAGACAGACAAAAACAAACTGACACACATGTAGAAATGGGGGGTAACATGCCATGCAAGATGGTACTTTCCTACATTGTGTCAAAATAGCAATGGGTTGTGTGTATGTGGTCTGTTGCGTAGTGTGTAGTATGAGTCCCACAACCGTCTCCCTCCATCAGCAATCCGTCACCAGTCAATCTGCTGGCAGAGCTTTAACATCTAAATATGGCAGAAGGAAGACTGTTGACTTGACGGTCTTCTCAGATCAGCAGCCGATGTGACTTGGTGGTGTCACTGCCAAGCTCAAAATCAGGCACTTCGTGTTTTGCTTCCCTGGTGGATGTTCTAAACAGTATGAATAAAATGCAGCTGGAAGTGAAATGTCTTACATCATCATGGGCTGCTAACAATTTTACTATGATGCTCCTGTTCAAAATGTCTATCCTGCTTCTCTGGTTGAAAAATTGCAATTGTTGGGGATTTGCTATTTGGATGGCTAATCTAAAGTGTCAAAAAGAGTTTTGGTACCTCCTTGCGAACTGCGGGGAATCAGGGGTGTGTGAAAAATCCGGAGTTACTTGTGCCTTTGCTTGGGACACTTTTGGGTGTTTACTGAGAAAGACCATGCCAAACGTACAGGTTGGCGACTTTTATATTTGGAGTCTGCTGCTAGGCAGTTTTCTTTCTGATCCATTAGGAGATCAGATGGACTCATGGATTGATGGGACATTAGTCAAGCCTTGCTGGGAGATTGATGTTTTCGTCAAGTTGTCCTATATTAGGTCAGAGCCTACCAGACAGCACAGCTGTCTGGTTTGCATAAGACATCTTAGGGAATTTCAGAAAGTTGACCTAGGAATGCATTCTGCCCACTGATTACCATTGGCTTGGTGGTGTGTAACTCACATTTTCTGGCTTTCTATTTGCTGGCTTAATTTGCTTTAGGCTCACCGGGTTCGGTTTGCCCATCCCATTGCCTTAACCATGTTTACTGTATCCTTCTACAAACTCCCTTTATGTAAATAGGCCTTTAAAACTTCTTATCTTTTCACATTTATTGTGCATTCAAAGGCCAAGGTCAAATGTCAGGTGCTTTCTTCAAAGGGTGCTTGTTTTCTTTTCATTCTCTGACTTCAAAGTGAAAGGGTTTATGTGACCAACTTGCTGGACACTGTGGATAGGAAAGAGTTTTTTTGTAGCACATAAAAACTTTTAAATTTACTGTATAAGTGTTTCAGAATATACAAGAGTAACACACATGAAGCACATTTTTTTTATTTCTGAAGGGCGTTGGAAACAAATACTTTAATATGATCCAAATAAATCATTCAACTAAATGATGCAATTTCCACACATTTTTGTTTGTGTGCTGTATAGTTTCATTAGTAAAACTGTATGCATGCCCAAATCTAATGGTCATTTCAATTGAAAGTCTTTTGTCTGTAATGGCAGTGTGCTACCATAACATGCATACTCTGCTCTACGCCACTCCACTCTACTCTGCACCACTCCACACCACTGCATCTCTACTCTGGACCACTCTACTTACACCACTCCATGCCACTGCACTCTGCACCACTCCACTATACACCACTGCACTCCATGCCACTTCGCGCTACGTCTTTCTACTCCACCCTGTACCACTCTACTCTATGCACTCCTCACCATCCTACTCTACACTACTGAACTCTTCACTAGTTCACTCTACACCATTCCTGTCTAGATCACACCAATCTAGTCCGCACAACTCTACTCTATGCCACTGTACTCTCCGTCACTCTGCAACACTGCAGTCTACGTCCCTGTAGTCTATGCCAATACTCTCTAGGTCTATGCACTTTACTTTGTAACACTCAACTCTTTGCCCCTGCACTCTATGCCAATCATCTGTACGCCACTCTAATCTATTCTGCACTGCTGCACTCTATGACAATGCACTCTGCACCACTTTACACTTTATGCCACTCTACGCAACTGCACTCTACCTTGCACGGCTCCAGTCTATGCCACCTCAGCAGAGAAAGATGAATTCAAAAGTGCTTGGGATTTTCCTTCTGAAAAAGGTGATAATGTGCTCTGCTAGCATGAGCCAACAATGTCTTCACTGTTGTTATCCTCTGTTTTTAATGGGAAGGTTTGCCACGCCCTTTTAAAAACAGGTGAGGTAATCGTAAGAGAGACCTTAAATAGTGAAGTAAAAAGTGGGCATATCTCAGTTTTTTTCCTGTTCCTGACTTATACCATTTGTGCTTCTGTTTTTTCTTTAATGTTTAAATAACACCAAGATGCTGATGTATCTTTGCAGTCAGAGTGCGATTAAATTAGAATGACACAAGTGGATGTAATGTCCTCTCAGTTCAAATGCAAAATATATAAGTGATAGAAACTTGATATAGTGATTTTGCACATATGCAGCAAACAACATTGTTTTGTAATGGGTGTTTCAGACTTGAGATCATGTCTATTGTGTGTTTGGTATGCATCATAGGATTCCAGTGTGTTTTTTTCATATATTGAACCATATAATCACTGCCTGACATATTTTATATGTTACACCTAGAAAGAGAAAAATGTCTTTATTTTTACTGATTGGTATACAGTGTGCTTTTTGGTGATAGGGTGGCACTTGACAAAGGGCACACTTATGGATATATCTCTTTAGTTCCTTATTATGTCTCATACGGTATTGCACCTTATTTGATGGGGCCAATGTTTAAATGTATGCTGTCTGCTGCACTGTATGCCTTTTTAATTACATCTAGTAGACACAACCCAACCGCACAACTTCTTAATTCTATAATACACTATGCTGGTCATTTAGACATTGGCGGTAAAAGCTGCCTACCGCCGCGGTGACGGTCGCCAAAAGACCTCCAACGCAACTACCATCCGTCCACCAGACTATGAGCACTGCTGGACTTCCGCCACAAGAAGGGCGGAAATCCGCCAGTGATGAGACTGGCAGTTGGTGGTAAGCTGGCACTGCTACCACCAGCACCACCACGTCAGTTGAACGGCTCGAGCCATATCATGACCTGTGATACGGTCTGGCGGTGTTCAGCTGGCGGGGCGCTCCTTCCCGTTCCCTGCCGGATTACCTCCCCGGAGCAGGTAAGGTGATCGTCCAACAGGGGAGGTGGGGTGGTGGTCGAATTGCACGGGTGTTGCGTGCATGTGTATGTATGTCTGGAAGAATGCGTGTGTGAATGCGAATATCCCAGTGTGTGTATGGATGCGTGTAAGTTAATAAGTGTATGTTTGGTCCCTTGTCACCGGTGGGCCTACCACAATGATTTTCGTGGCGTTGCTAACACCACTGGAAAAATGGCGGTAGGCTGGCTCAGAATGCCAGGAGCAGTACTCTGTCGGCTGCCAGGCTGGAGATTAACATTCCCGGCCCAGCAGCTCATACTGCCATGGCGGTACGAATGGGAAATAGGTGGGTTGGCTGTGGCGTTATGTACCACCATCCTGTTGGCGGTACTACCGCCACATTTTCGACCGCCAGGGGACATAATGAGGGCCGATATCTTCATTCTTTCCCCTATATGTCTAAGCAAGTGATTTTTACAGGTTTACATTTTTGTTATGGTGCAGGTGTTTGTGTACATAATTTTGCATAAATTGGTGTTGTGTGCAATTTCCTTGGAAATGTGTTTCAGAGTTTTATAAAATGGCTGGTACTTGGTATACAAAAGCTAAAATACAATGCACTATGTCACTTTCAAGGAATTCTGTTTCCTGCTACATGTATACATCCTCAGATTACATGCTAACTTAACTTCAAACTAGGTAGGAACAGAAATTACCATTGACATTCTGGATTTGATATTCAGGATCTTCACTGGCACAGTCATTTTCACGTGAACTATTAATTGAGCATATGACGACTGCATAATATTCACTACCCAAGTTGGAACAGACTGACTTTCTTCTCTCAATAAGGCAGCACCTTGTTAAGTAATTCAGTTTCCCATCAGCAGTATTTTTTTATCTGTGATTTTCTTTGTAATAGATTACTTGAAGTCCTAGGTTTTTCTCTGACAATCCTTAACAAGATCTTCAAATTTCCAAGAATACATGCATAATCTTTTAGCATGTTGTCTTTCTTTTTCTTCCTTTCATAATGGCCTTTTCGCAACTTCTTAGGCTAGTTGTCTAAAATGCTATTCCCTGCATGCTATGGATACGAACACTTTAGTTATGATTTTACTTTCCCCACAGACCTTCACTAAGCTGAGCAATAATCTACTGGCACCACTATATCTATGTGCTTTACAGACATCATTGGATGAGTCCCAATCTTTGCCAATACATTGCTGAATTCATTGTGTACAACTTGATAAAAGAGACCTTTTCCATTCAGGCCAACAAGTATCAGCTACTAAATAATTAAAGATGATCATATAGCTGATTATGACTTGATTGCCTAGTTTCAAATTCAGCAACTTTGTACTTACGTACTTAGGTTTCTTAAGGAAAAAGAATGCAATTCTCTATCAAACAGCTTCCACATTTGTTCATAGAACGCAAAAAATACATATTCTAGATTTCTTCTAACATGAGTTAACTCAGATAGCTCAATCTCATTCTCTAATCTCATTAGACCAAATTCCAGTTGTAATTTATTTACCTTGTCTGAGGTTCGAAATAAGGTTCATTCAAAATCCATTGCTTCGGTTAGAATGATTATGGGGGTTAGGCAATCTCAGGTTTTCACTCACTTGACAATCTGGATCCAACCGTAATGATATCAGTGGCTTAACTTCCCTCAACTCTGTTAAAACTATGCAAAGGAATATATACTGATCAGAAGTGAGCCTAGGAAAAGGTGAGTTGGAAAAGAAAGAAGGAAAAAGATAAACAATATAACTTTCCTTTGCCTGCTCTTAGAGATCTTAGAGATAGGCTCGACCTGCACTGCACAAGCATTGATATATAAAACAAGAAACAACTCTTTTCATATTTTGTTATTGAAGTTCTTATACACTATTTTTAAAATACACCAGAAAGTACCTTGTGACAATATTTCCAATTCTCAATAGATGGTTTAAAATCTGGGACTTCCTAGAGCTGAAATACCTGGACTACAATGGTCAGGCCCGATTCAAGTTAAACGTAGACCAAAAGTCTAAGTTTAGACCAAAAGTGGGAGTTTAGACCAAAGGACTAACTTTACTCATAGTTTACCCTTTTGGTCTATGTTTAAACCTTTGTGAATTAGGCCCGTCATTTCTATATTGATATAGGCATATCACAAATATATTACAAATATGAGCTACACATTTGTATGGTGCCTTTCCTCTAAGAAAACAATAATTTACCACGCCATCACTGTCAATACCTTAATATCATTATATTGTATATTTTCTTGTGCCAATAAGCATTTACTACATAGCAATTGTTAATACCTTAATATCAAGTAAACAGCTACTGAGACAAAACCTTCAGTACCAGGAGGACAGGGCTTTCTAAAGTAAAAAACACAGAAGTCCACTCAGTTTATTTAAATAGAAATAAACAATTTTATCAGTCTACTGTGCAAAATCAACCAAATATGACACATATACTAGAAATATATAATTTATTTCTATCAGTAAAATTGTCTATGAAAGCATATATAGATATATATATATATATATACATATACAATAAAATGCAATAATACCATCAATATACAGAAAATTAAGTACCGATACATTACAAAATTATTGGTTTCATAGCCCCCTTTCATTGCTCGCTATTGAAAAGTTGAATAGGTCACATATTTTATAATATTTTATGTTATGCAGATTTGTAGAGGGCACCTGGGAGGGTATCCTGGTGCTGAGCAGGTGTGAGTTTCAGCACACCTATTGGACTAGTGGGGCTGCTCAAAAAGCCACATCTTCAGCTTCTTGCGGAATTTAAAAACTGAGAAGGTGGCTCTTATGTGTAGGGCAGGTTGTTCCATACCTAAGGAGCAATATAGGGGAAATCTTAACCACAACATCTGGTTTTCTGTATATGTGGGATTTGTGCAAGCAGGAGTCTGTGTGAGCAGAAGGTTGGTAAAAGCATATGCGATTGTTGAGGTATACTGGGCCATTGTTATGTAGTGGCTTGAAAGTGTGGGTGAGGAATTTTAATTGAGTTTGTTTGTTAATGAGGACAAGTGGGGCTTCTTCAGGTGTGATGCAATGTGAGCATGGCATGGGAGATTGAGAATGATTCTGACTGCCGAGTTCTGAATTTTCTGCAACCTTCTGGTGAGTTTTTGTTGATTCTGGCATACAGGATGTTCCTGTGGTGTAGTTTGGTTGTAACCAGGTCATTCATGAGAGTTTTATGGGTGCTGATTGGGATCCATTTGAAAAACGTCCTCAACAGCTATAGCCTATAGAAGCATGAAGTGTTGATGGAATTGCCTTTGGTGGTCATGTTGAGTTTGCTGCTGATAATGACCCCGGGGTTGTTGGCATGGGTGATAGTTTTCCCTAGTCCTGTTGGCCACCAAGTGGAGTCCCACAGGAATGGTCTCTTCCCAAAGATCAAAATTTCAGTCTTGTCAGTGTTCAGCTTTAGACAGTGGGCTTCATCCAGTGGGTGATTTCAGTCATGCAGGGATTGAACTTGATCATGGTACTGGGTGTAATGTCCATGAGGGAGAGAATGAGTTGTGTGTCATTGTCAGAGAGAAAGATGTTGCTATTGTGAGAGTGAGTGATGCTGGCTAGTGGGTTCATGTCTGCATTGAAGAGGGTCAGGGAGAATCCTTGCGGAACTCTGCAGATCAGGTGACAGGCTGCTGAAATGTGAGTTGCCATGCTGCTTGGCTGAGTTCTTCTAGTCAGGAAGGAGCAGATCCATCAGAGTGTGTGTCCTTGTATTCTGATGTCATGTAGATGTTGGATGAGGGTGGGATGTCAAATGCTGCGAACAGGTCCTGGAGGATGAGGATCTCCATGTCTTCTCTGTCCAGAGTCATGCAGATGTCATCCAAGGCAGCGATGATGGCAGTTTCCATTCTATGGTTAGGTATGAAACCAGACAGAGTGGTGCTGATGAGTCAGTGGTCATTGAGGTATTCCGTGAGGTGTCTGTTGATGATGTTCTCTGCCTTGGCTGGGAATGTTAGCAGGAAGATAGGTCTGTAGTTGGCGAGCATTGAAGAGTCTGCAGAAGGTTTCTTCAGCAATGGGAGGGCATTTGTGTGTTTCCAAGCATCTGGGAAGGTCACGGAAGAGGTAGAGACATTGATAATGTGTTTGAGTATGGTCCTGATAGGTTGAAATCCTCTGGAGAAGGCATGGTGGTGACAGAGGTCTAATGGGGTCCTTAGTGGATGGATTTTGTGGTGACAGTGAGGTGTTGACATGCCATGTAGTTAGCATTAGTTAGCACTGGTGGCATTTGATGAGGTCATTTGGGTCCAGCTCCAGACCAAAGTTGCTGTATATGGCAGTGATTTTGTTACTGAAGAATTGAGAGAGATTATTGCAGAGGTCCTGTTATGAAGTGATCAAGTTGGAAACTGTTAATGGTGAAGAGAAATCGTTTTACAATAGTGAAGATTTCTTGCCCCTGGTATCTTAGCACTGAGCAGTCAGGATTAACTTAGAAGGCAAATTGCAAAGTATTTGTGCAATAAATCAGGCAATAACAGTGAAAGCACCACAACAATACATGACACAGGTTTAGAAAAATATAAGATATTAATCCAATTAAATTAAGGTAAAAACAATCACGATTTGATCAGCACAAGTTGAAATATCACTTTGAAAATGTTAAGAAGAGTCTTAAGTCTTTAAAAATCAAAAATTGTCTCTTGTTTGCACAAAGTAGCTGGCTTGTGTCAAAATTACATGCACAGAGACTGCCGAGGAGGAAATGTGTAGAAAAAGGACGGTGTGCGTCAGATATCCCAACGCAGCACAGATGGTGTGTTGTTTCTTCCCACACTGCAGGGGCTTTGCATCAGTTTCCGGTGTGAAGTCTTGGGTCCTCACTGTGATGCAGGGTTCTTTTAACACCCAGGGACGATTCGTGGAAATCCTGTTCGTGTTGGACGAAATCACAGGCACTGCATCGTTCCAGTGCGTGATGCATCGTAGTTTCTATTGCACGGCAGGCGCTGCATCGATTCTTCATTCAGGAAGTCGGGCTGAGTCCTTCCGGCTTGGCTATGCTTCGATCTGGTATGGATGTGCTTTGAAGTTCCAGTCGCAACATAGGTGCCTTGTCGATTACCACTCGGGGAGACGGGCTGAGTTGTTCCGGTTCTGCAGGCTGTCGATTTTCACAGCACAAGGAGTTTCCTTTAAGACAGAAAATCATTTTGGCTCTGAGACTTCAGGAACAGGCGGCAAGCTCAATCCCAGCCCTTGGGGAGCACTTCTCAGCAAAGTCAGAGGCCAGCAAGGCAGCAGGGCAACAGCAGGGCAGCAGTCCTTCTCAGCAGAGCAGTCCAGAGAGTCCTTTGGACAGCCAGGCAGGTCTCATGACAGAGATCATGTTCAGGTCCAGAAGTGTCTGATTTGGTGGGGTCAGGGACCCAGTTTATATACCCCAAAATGCCTGTGAAGTGGGGGAGACTTCAAAGAGTTCTTTTGAAGTGCACAAGGTCCCCTTTCAGTACAAGTCTGTCTGCCAGGGTCCTTGTAGGGGGTTTGGCAATCCATTGTGTGAGGGCAGACCACTAGCCTTTGAAATGTAAGTGTCAGGCTCCTCCACCCTTCCAAACCAGGAAGATCCATTTAGTATGCAGATGAGTGCAGGTGTGACTGGGTACCCTGTGTTTGTCTGGGTGACATGCACAGGGGAGATGTCAGCAAGCCCAACCAAGACTTGGATTGGAGACAGGCTATAAGGCACAGATGAATGTTAAGTGCAAAGAAATGCTCACTATCTAAAAGTGGCATTTCTAAAATAGTAATATAACATCCAGCCTCACCAAAATCAGTATTTTCTATTACCATTTTGGCCATACGAAACATGACCTGCTTACCCCTTTCTGATCGGAATCTACCACTCAAACAGTATATGAGGATAGCCCTCATGATATCCTATGAAAGGAAAAAGGAATTTAGGATTTTCCCACTACCAGGACATGTAAAACACACATGTACATTTCCTGCCTTTTACCTACATAGCACCCTGCCCTATTGGTTACCTAGGGCCTACCTTAGGAGTGACTTAAATATTCTTAAAAATCTTTTAAATGCCAAGTTGAAGTGGCAGTGAAACTGCACAGACACAGGCCTTGCAATGGCAGGCCTGAGACATGGTTAAGGGGCTACTTATGCACAACCAGTGCTGCAGGCCCACTAGTTGGAAGGGTACATGTACTGGCAGGATTATGCAATAAGTTGTGCAAGTAGTCAGTATGTGTATGTGTGTGAACCGACTGGTTGAAGTGAAGGGAGCTGGAGTGGGTAGTGTGATTGTGTGTGTCTGTTTGTGTCACCTGCATGTGAGATAGATGATGTGTACGTTGTGTTGCCGTGTGACACATTCAGGTGAGTGCTGTTGTTGCATGTTGGATGTTGTTGCGCTGTGTGTAGTTGTGCTTGTGTGTGAGTTTGTTTGTGTAGATGGGTCTGTAGTTGTGTTGGTTGTTGTGGTTATGACAGGTGTGGTTCCAGTGTCAATGGTGTGTGTATGTTGTGTCATGGATGTAAGGCAATTTTATGTTTTTGCCATGTACAGGTTGTGTTGAAATTGTAATGGATGATGGTGTTTATGTGGTGTGTTGTGTAGTGTGTACTGCAAGGGGACACATATGGCTAAGGTACAGTGTGTGTGTCACTTACCTCTGATCCTCAAGTTTGATGCAAAAGTCAAATATAACTGTACAGGACGGTAGCAATGCATTTTTTTCTTTTTTATTACAACAGTAAACAAATGCCAGCAGGGAGTGGCCCTACTGGCCAGCAGGGAGTGGCCCTAAGCTGTATTTCAGGACTGTTTCAGACAAAGCCCTCTCCACTCCCACAAGATGTCTCACCGTTTGGAAAATCAACCGTTGGTTTACTGTGTTTAGGCAACTTAAGGCCACCTGCCTGCATGTTTAAAAGATAGGCAGTTGTCACCTGACAACCATAGACTCTCTAGGCCCAGCCGTTCAATTGAAGCGTCTAAATAGGCTCAAGCTGGGGAGCTAGGTTTCTTTGATATTTCCTCTCATATAAAGTAGTTCGTAGTCTTCCCCACCACATTTCTTAGTTTATACCAGAAGTTGAAATAGGCTGCATGCCTTGCCAGGGACTGTTAACACAAGCCAAGCTCCAGCCTGATTAGGGCTGGTGAGGTATACCGGGGGAGCTTAAGCATATACTTGTATATGCTCACTATGGTGTCATCCAGAATCTTAGGGGCATATTTAGGAGCTTCTAGAACCATTCGAACACCACATTACTGTCATTTGTTTTAAGCTAATGTGGCGTTAGAAGGCCAAAACTGCTGCACCATATTTACGAAGTGGCTCAATGCAAGCTTTGTGCCACTTTGTACCCCTTTGCATACATTATGCACGCACCAGGGATAATGTATGCAAAGGGGGTGTTCCGACATTAAGGGGTGACAAAAAAATGGTGCAAAGAAATCTAAAAGATTGTGTTTTTCGGATCTTTTAATGCCTGCTCAGGGCATGTGTTAAAAGGAGGCTTCCTTGGTTACGATGGGCCTCTGGGTGGTTTGCAGGATTAGCGTCAAAATGTTTGATGCAAATCCTGCAAAGCTCCGGACTAGTGTAAATAATTATGACTCTAGTCCCCTAACTACCGCCATGGTGTGGCGTATTTTAAAAACCGCGCACACATGCCGGCATTAGGGGGCGCTAAAGGGTGCAAAAAAAGTGGCTCTATACTGTGTGCTGTGCCACCTTTCTTAAATATGCCCCTAAGAGTCTCAGTCGTGAAGAGCTTCACTTCCATAAGGGAGAGTGGGAACCACTTTTGCTCTTGCTGCTTCTAGCAGTGGGCTGAGTGCATATTTGTTCAGTTTTTTTGTGAGCATCCAAAGCCCTGAAAAGTGTGTTACCTTTATGAATCAGATTCTATGAGTTTGTTTCAGCAGAATAAATAGTATATTTAATTGTCATTACAGGTTTACTAGTGTTTACAAAGTTGATAAGCCATACCAAACATGTCTACATTTAAATCAAGATAAACCACTACATCTGCAAAAGAAAGTATGCATTTTTACCATATGGGAGCTATATCACATCTTTAAAATTCAATGGCTCTGCATTGTGAAATAAAGAAATACATAATAAAAAAACAATCACGTGTTTTTAATAATTTATTAACTGAGGAAGATGAAGTCTGAATTCTATTATATATTGTAAATATTGTGAGTACTGCTGCAGGCCGATTAATATCAGCAGAGTGTGTTTGTTGGTATACTTTAGAGATATGATATATTAGGTTACACCACGTACTAATAATTATATAATGCAGTTCCCAATTTACACAATTGATTAGCTTCAGATCTGAAGGGTCTCTCCAAAACGTTCTTAAGCTATATGGGAAATGTATCCAACCATTAAAAGCATACCTATTGTTTGAAATTGCAAGAACATTCACTATGGATTCAAATCTGTTATATCTATTTTGCATCAGTGTTAATATTTTTCAGTTAAGTAGTGAACAGGACTAATGAACATTGTCAGCAATATCCGTAATTGTGGGGCCAGAGTCTTAACATTAACTCCAAATTGGAAAAAGGACAAAGGGTACATTATAGTATTGGATGATTTGTTATAATATGTTGTGTTATTATAACTTATAAGGTGCACTTTCACTGAAGGTTTCTTGGTGCTAGAGTAGCTGGACTGATCAAAACCAAGTAGGGTTACTTAGGGTCAGATGTAGCAAAGGTTTTGCTACATCTGTGTAGAATTCTGTGTCTATGGGAAAAAGTGTTCGTACATATGGCCCTTAATTCCATAGACCTACTTGAATAGCCATGTTTTCAGTAAACTACGAAAAGTCCCAAGGTCATGTTCTAAATGTTTTATATCAGGTAAGAAATTCCAAGTGAATGTGGTCAATACTGAGAAGCAGCTTCCCGACGTTACCATGTTAACTGAAATGACAATAATATGTTCAGCAGTGCCATATTTTTTTATTTTATTTTTCACAATTTTATACAATGCAAATCAAACCAAACAGGGTGTCAATGCACTTTACCATAGTTTTACCATAGCGATTTACCACAGTTATCTGTTCCCAAAGATTGTAGTCTTTCTCTATCACACTAAAATCTATTTTAGAAATAAGACCTACTTTGAGCACTAAATTTAAATTCATTTTCTTTGTTCATAGAAACGTATGTGGCTATTCTGTGAAACTTTGCAACTGGTGGCCGTGAAGAAGTGATTCAAACTATTGTTAAACTAATGTTGGCCTAGTAATTCGGTTTTAAGAAACTATTAACTGAAATCAAAGAGCTTACCAATAAAAAGGTCAATCAAAGTTATAATTAGATCACTGTCTGCTTCGTGCAACAGTCTTCTGTATCTCTGAAATATTTGTGTGTCTCTAAAATTATAGGGATTAAACAGTATATAAAGCAGACTGACAAAGTAAGTAATTATAGGGCTGCACTGTGTTACTCAAGATTTGTAATTTCTAAAAGACGCGGCTGTTGATATTCTGTCTCACCTAGCTCCTGACAACCATTGTGGATTGTTAGACCTGACAGCTTTAGGAGGGTCTTTCCCCAAATTTACTTACTTTTACTTACTGTGCCACCCATTCACATAGCCCTTTAAACATGTCACAGGCCTACCATTGCGTCCTGTGTGTGCAGTTTTACACTACCATTTCCACCTGAGAAAATAAACCTTTTGCCAGGCATAAGCCTACATTTTAAGTCATATAAGCTATGCCTAGGATAGACATAAACAGCCCATAGGACAAGGGAAAGCGTATTGAGAAAGCAGACGTATACTTTTAAGTTTTACATGGCCTGGTGGTAAAAAAACTGTTAAATGTATTTTTCACTACTGCAAGGCCTGCCTTTCCTTTAAGATAACATTGGGTTACCTTATTACATTTAACCCCTTCGCTGTCAGGCCTTTTTCCCCTCAGGTGGCAGGCCTTTTTTTGGCTATTTGGGGCAGTTTGTACTTACGCCCTCATAACGTTTTGTCCACATAACCTACCCACTCCAAATTTGCATCCTTTTTTTCCAACATCCTAGGGATTCTAGAAGTACTCAGAGTTTGTTGGTTCCCCTGCAGGAGACCAAGAAATTAGTCAAAATACAACAAAAATTTAGGGGCATATTTATACTCCGTTTGCGCCGAATTAGCGTCGTTTTTTTCGACGCAAATTCGGCGCAAAACTAACGCCATATTTATACTTTGGCGCTAGACGCGTCTAGCGCCAAAGTATGAGTAAAGAGCGTCATTTTTTAGCGTGAACGCCTTCCTTGCGTTAATGAGATGCAAGGTAGGCGTTCCCGTCCAAAAAAATGACTGCGTCGTATTTATACTCCCGGGCAAAGGGGCATGACTCCTGTCTTTACTAAGACAGGAGTCATGTAAATGGCGTCTGGGCGTCGTTAAAAATGGCGCAAATCGGGTGGAGGCGATTTTTTTGCGTCAACCTGACTTGCACCATTTTTAAGACGCCCTAGCGCCATTTTTCCCTACGCCGGTGCTGCCTGGTGTACGTGGTTTTTTTCCACGCACACCAGGCAGCGCCGGTCTGCTCGCGCCGGCTAACGCCATTCAATAAATACGGCGCCCGCATGGTGCTTCAGAATGGCGTTAGCCGGCGCAAAATTTTTTGACGCTAAACTGCGTTAGCGCAGTTTAGCGTCAAAAAGTATAAATACGGGCCCTAGTGTATTTTTAAAACAATGGGAAAAAGGGCTGAAGAAGAAGGTTTGTGGTTTTTCCCTGAAAATGGCATCAACTAGGCGTTTGTGGTGCTAAAATCACCATATTCCCAGCTTTCAGGAACAGGCAGACTTGAATCAGAAAACCACATTATTCAACACAATTTTGACATTTTACTGGGACATACCCCATTTTTACTATATTTTGTACTTTTAGCCTCCTTCCAGTTTGTGACAGAAATGGGTGTGAAACCAATGCTGGATCCTGGAGAGCAAAACATTTCAGTAAAGTAGACAAAATTCTGAATTCAGCAAGGGGTGATTTGTGTAAATCTGACAAGATTTTCCTACAGAAAATAGCAGCTGAAATAAAACAATATTGAAATTGAGGTAAAAAAAAACAGCCATTTTTCACCACGTTTTACTCTGTAACTTTTTCCGGCGATGTCAGATATTTTAAAGCAATATACCATTATGGGGGTGATTCTAACTAAAGTTCCCCCACCAAAATACCGCTCCGCGGTCGAAAGACCGCTGAGGGTATTTTGGGATTTGCCCTGGGCTGGCGGGCGGCCGCCAAAAGGCCGCCCGCCAGCCCAGGGCAAATCAACCTTCCTACTAAGATGCCGGCTCAGAATTGAGCCGGCGGAGTGGGAAGGTGCGACGGGTGCAGTTGCACCCGTCGCGTATTTCAGTGTCTGCTAGGCAGACACTGAAATACTTTGTGGGGCCCTCTTACGCGGCACCCCCTACCGCCATCCTGTTCCTGGCAAGCTGCGCCGCCAAGGGGGATTCTAAGGGCAGCGGTAAACCGGCGGGAGACCGCCGGTTTACCCTTTCTGACCGCGGCCAAACCGCCGTGGTCAGAATGCCCTGCGGGGCACCGCCGGTCTGTCGGCGGTGCTCCCGCCGACCCTGGCCCCGGCGGTCTGAGACCGCCGGGGTTAGAATGAGGGCCTATGTCTGCTGGATGCTTCTAGATGCGGGGATATATAGAACTTGTAGCTTCATCAAGAACCCTAGGTCCGCAGAGCCAATAAATGAGCTACACCTTGCAATGGGTTTTCATTGTATACTGTATTCCCCCAAGTCTCCCGATAAAAATGGTACCTCACTTGCGTGGGTAGGCCAAATGCCTGCGAAACACAACATGGACACATCACATTTTTACATTGAAAACTGACGTGTTTTTGGGAAAGTGACTAGCTGTGGGTTTTGATCTCTAGCTCAGCATGCACCTAGAAAACCTACCTAACCTGTGCATTTTTTAAAACTAGACACCTAGGGGAATACAAGATAGGGTGACTTGTGGGGCTCTCACCAGGTTCTGTTACCCAGAATCATTTGCAAACCTCAAAATGTGGCCAAAAAACGACTTTTTCCTCACATTTCAGTGACAGAAAGTTCTGCAATCTGAGAGGAGCCACAATTATCCTTCCCTGCAGCGTTCCCCCAAGTCTCCCAATAATAATGGTACCTCACTTGTGTGGGTAGGCCTAGTGCACATGACAGGAAATGCCCCAAAACACAACGTGGACACATCACATTTTCCCGAAGAAAACGGAGCTGTTTTTTGCTACGTGCCTATCTAAGGTAGAAACCTACCAAACCTGTGCATTTTTGTAAAATAGACACCTTGGGGAATCCAAGATGGGGTGATTTGTGGGTCGCTCATCAGGTTCTGTTACCCAGAATCCTTTGCAAACCTCAAACTTTGGCCAAAAAAACACTTTTTCCTCACATTTGGGTGACAGAAAGTTTTGGAATCTGAGAGGAGCCACAAATTTCCTTCCACCCAACATTCCCCTAAGCCTCCCGATAAAAATGGCATCTCACTTGTGTGGTTAGGCATAGTGCCAGCGACAGGAAATGCCCCAAAAACACAACATGGACACATCACATTTTCCCAAAGAAAACAGAGCTGTTTTTTGCAAAGTGCCTAGCTGTGGATGTTGGCCTCTAGCGCAGTCAGCACCTACAAAAACCTACCAAACCTATACATTTCTGAAAACTAGACACCTGGGGGAATTCAAGATGGAGTGACTTGTGGGGCTCTCACAAGGTTCTGTTACCCAGAATCCTTTGCAAACCTCGAAATCTGGTCAAAAAATGCTTTTTCCTTACTTCTTGGTGACAGAAAGTTCGGCAATCTGAGAGGAGCCACAATCATCCTTCCCCGGAGCGTTTCCCCAAGTCTCCTGATACAAATGGTACCTCACTTGTGTGGATAGGCCTAGTACACACGACAGGAAATGCCCCAAAACACAACGTGGACACATCACATTTTTCCGAAGAAAACTGAGCTTTTTTTTGCAACATGCCTAACTGTGGATTTTGGCCTCTAGCTCAACCGGCCCCTAAGGTAGAAACCTACCAAACCTGTACATTTTTGTAAAATAGACACCCAGGGGAATCCAAGATGGGGTGATTTGTGGGTCTCTCACCAGGTTCTGTTACCCAGAATCCTTTGCAAACCTCAAACTTTGGCCAAAAAAACCACTTTTTCCTCACATTTGGGTGACAGAAAGTTTTGGAATCTGAGAGGAACCACAAATTTCCTTCCACCCAGCGTTCCCCTAAGTCTCCCGATATAAATGGCATGTGACTTGTGTGGGTAGGCCTAGTGCCCGTGACAGGAAATGCCCCAAAACACAATATGGACACATCACATTTTCCCAAAGAAAACAGAGCTGTTTTTTGCAGAGTGCCTAGCTGTGGATGTTGGCCTCTATCGCAGTCAGCACCTACAAAAACCTACCAAACCTATACATTTCTAAAAATTAGACACCTGGGGGAATTCAAGATAGCATGACTTGTGGGGCTCGCACAAGGTTCTGTTACCCAGAATCCTTTGCAAACCTCGAAAATTGGCCCAAAAAAACACTTTTGTCACAGTTGGGTGACAGAAAGTTCTGGAATCTGAGAGAAGCCACAAATTTCATTCCACCCAGCGTTCCCCCTAGTCTCCCGATAACAATGGAACCTCACTTGTGTGGGTAGGCCTACTGCCCGCGAAGGGAAATGGCCCAAAACTCTATCTGGACATATCAAAATTATCAAATGCAAAACTACCTGCGTTTTTGGTCTGGGCTCAGCAGCCATATAGGGAAAACTACCAAACGCAAACATTTCTGAAAACTAGACACCTGAAGGAATTTAGGGAGGTGTGACTTGCGTGGATCCCTCAAGGTTGTCTTACCCAGAATCCTCAGCAAACCTCAAATTTAGCTAAAAAATCAAATTTTTCCCACATTTCTGTGTGGGATCACCGCACAGGGATAAATTTCCTACCACCCAACATTCCTCTCAGTCTCCCGGTAAAATTGATACCTCACTTGCGTAGGTGGGCCAAGTGCCTGTGACAGGGAAGAGCCAAAAACCTGTTAAAATTGAGGGGGAACCAAAGCGGATCTAAAAGGGCAGATTGAATAAAAATATTTTTAGGCTGACAACTGGGTAGGAATTTTGTGTATTCCTGCAGATTCCGGAAGGTTCCATCAAAACAATCTGGGAAAAATTAAGATTTCCAGCAAAATTGGAGGTTTACAGGGCATTGTGGGTAAGAAAACGGTACAGGGTGCATGTGAAGCACACCACCCTGGACTCACTCAGATGTTTAGTTTTCAGATGTGTCTAGGTCCTGTGGATTTTTCTAAATGGCAGCGTCCCAAAGTCCAAAAAATGCAGCCTTCACCATTCCGAATGGGATGATTTTGAGAGTTAGCCAAGCTCTCATGACCCAAATGTAAAACCAAAACCCAAAATAATCAAATGTCCTCTTGCTTGCCGTTGGATAAGATGTTTTAGTGTGCAGGGGAAAGCTGAAAGACTGTTACCCACTTCAGTTGGGGTGGGGCATAACCATAACCATACTGGTTGGTAGCAACCAGACCACTATTTTTTTTTAAAGTCCCTGGCATCTAGTAGGCTTTCTGCTCCCCCGGGCAATGGATCGGGGGCAATTGCCCCATCTGCCCACCGGTGGACAGAACAACTTTGTCCCCTTTTATTTGGGGTGGGGGTATGCCCATACCCCACCCTCTTTTTAAATAAAAAAATCTTCCCTGGTGTCTTGAAGGGTTTCTGCCCCCCTGGGGGACAGACGAGCCTTATGAAAATAGGCCGATCTGCCCCCAAGGGGGGCATAAATGGCCTAAAATAAATTTGTCCCCCAGGGGAGCTCCCCTTGCGTGAAATTGGCACACCAAAAAAATCCCTGGTGTCTAGTGGTTTCTGCCCCCCTCGGAGGCAGATTGGCCTAATAAAAATGGCCTAATAAAATTATTGTTCCCTGGGGCGCGACCCTTTACAAAGGGGTCGCTCCCCTTATGCCAGTTTCATTTTTTTTAAAAGTATCTGGTGTCTAGTGGCTTCTACCCCCGGGGGGCAGATATTCCTAATCAATATAGGCTGATCTGCATAGGCCTAATAAAATAATTGCCCTGTGGGGAGCAACCCTTGCCTAAGAGGTCACTCCCCTTATCAAACAAAACAAAAAAAAAACAATCCCTGGAGTCTAGTGCCTTCTGCCCCCCCCCCCCCGGCAGATCGGCCTAATCAATATAGGCTGATCTGCCCCCAGCAGGGGCAGAAAAGCCCTAATAGAATGCCCCACAGTGGAGCGAGCCTTGCCTAAGAGGTCACGCCCATTCATTTGTAAATAAAAAAATTCCCTGGTGTCTAGTGGGCATTTCTGCTGGCCGATCGCATCACGATTGGGCAGCAGAAAAGCTCAGAATGACATCGAAAGAAAGGAAAAGCCGTTTTTTCCTTTCGATGTCTCTGCCTGCCCCCTCCTCCCGAGCGGAAGAGAAATGCTTACCATTTCTCTTCCGCATTGCACTGGAAGCATGCTTCCAGCACGATGGGAGGTGACCTCTGGTGAGGTCAGCACGCGATCACGGGCTGACGCCATCAGACATCACTGGGGGGGATCATGGGGGTTGGGGGTGGAAGGGGATGGGGTATGGGTGGGAGACCCACGGGAAAGCTCTCCCCCCATGGGCCCGGTGCAGGACGAGCTGGTCTCATCCCTGGCACATGGGAACCGAGGGCGAGACCAGCTCGTCCAAGGCACCGTAGGGGTTAATAAGTGATACATTTCAATTGGGAGCAGGCAGAAATTTTGAGTTTGGTGTCTACAAAATTGTATTCAAACTAATGGTAAAATCAGATTTTAAGTTACAAGTCGGCAAATGCCACTTTTAGAAAGTTGAAAACACTTAGGGGCAACCCAGTATTCCCCTAGGAACTGGGTACATACAATGTCTCACTTAAAAAATGCTCCTACAGGATTTATTTAGCTATAGTATGCGTACATATTATACAGTCTTCAATTAATGAATAAGACAACTTCGTACTGTTGAAATCCAATATATTACTCAATAGGATTCAGGAAGTTCAAAAACATGTACAACAATTCCAACAAAAGTCCATTTCATAAACAGCAACACTGTACATACTCCTGTAAATCATGAGATTGAATCTGAACTGCAGATCCAGGAAGGGGTTATAACCCTCCTCATGACACAGTTCTGCACACTAATTGCCTGGCTTTCAGTCCCACAATATCATGGACTTTCAATTCAACTTGTCAAATGAGAAGGTAAGGTTGGCGTTTCGTCCTGTAGTGGCAGTCAGAGGTCCATCAGACCATCATCAGGAATCAGTGTTGTTAAATAATACCTACACATAAGAAAAATTGATTAAAAAAACAGAATGTGCAATCTATTAAATCACACCATGTGTACCGCCTGTTGAACCCAAAAAAACACCAAAACACAGGTGTGGATACTAGTATAAGCCACCACATATATCACAAGGAAAGTTAAAAAAATACTTTAAAAACCGAGCAAATGTGCAACAAAAAGTACACTGTGTCAGGCTCCCAACTAGAATAGCTATATTCTGCTACTTACAACAGGTTGCAAAAATAGGCTCTGTAGCAACTCACCAGGGGACTTCAACCTACAAGCCCAGGTAAACAAATCTACAAAAGATTAAAATATTAGAATTGCTTAACAGTCAAACAACATAAACTCTAGAGAAACTCTGCCTCCTTGCAGTGTATTCATACCTTTTAAATATGGGACCGCTAGAGTCTGTCTCCATCCACATCCTCTCAACACATGCGAGTCAGAATCAAACATTGCTGGCCTTCCCGGTGAGTTTAAATAAGGTAGTGAAAGGTCATGTGACCATTCCAGTGACTATGGCAGCCATCTTAAACTGGTAAAAATGCCTAACTAATACCCTGAGTTTGGAAACCGTTGTAATTACGGGAAGTATATTGTTGTCGACCTCAGTTAGTTAATAAATAAATATCCATCTGGGCCATCAGCTCAGTCCATTTTAGTAAGATCCACATGCTGTCTTTCTCCCTATTACAGAGAATTCAGGTAGTCACATGTCACGTGACCAATGCAGTAACTGCGGCAGC
The DNA here is from genome assembly GCF_031143425.1 of Pleurodeles waltl. Classification (NCBI taxonomy): domain Eukaryota; kingdom Metazoa; phylum Chordata; class Amphibia; order Caudata; family Salamandridae; genus Pleurodeles; species Pleurodeles waltl. Next base: position 792,618,253 of record NC_090445.1, read on the forward strand.
CATCTTTAAATGTAATAATGGCCCATCTAAATACTGTCCAATACTAAATCTACTTTCACAACCCTGCTGTAGGTAGCCCCAGAGTCTAGCTTATCCACAGAACAGATAGAAAAGACCTAACTAATTATTGTCAGGGCATTATTAGCCATCAACCACAACAACCAATACAACTAAATGTCAGAAATGAAAGTATAGATAAAGGGGGACACAGCCCTCATAACAACCATAAGAAAGAAAAGGACACAATAGGAAAACCTGAAAGGGACCAGACCCTCTCTAGTAGAGCTGCTAGGTATCGATTCAGTGTCCGCAATTGCAGGCACAGAACCATGAAAGACGGTTAAGAACCATAACTGTCTATGTGGAATACATCACAATAACTGCTCCATCTAAGATAGTCTATATACGAATTTGCTAGTATCTGCCATTCCACCAGTTGATTCAAACCCTTTTCAGCTGGATCTCCAAGCCAAATCATTCAGTTCTCTTTAATGGTCAACAGGTGGTCCACATTTACACATCTTTTTGAGGGTTTTATAACATCAAGTACAAACCAGTGCATATCGTTGGGGTCATATTTCATGAGATTGTAACGTTCAACCATGGGAGCATTCACAACATTACCCCGTATTCGTGATTGATTTTGAATAATCTGTTTTCTGACCTCCTGAGTGGTTTCACCAATGTAAAACAAAGAACAGGGGCATTGAATACAGTAAATAAAATTTTTAGAGCCACAATTAGAAAAATGTTTAAACTGCCAAGTTTTCTCATTTAGATAACATGTTTTTACAATTTTAGTGGAAGCACATGCACTGCAATTCCCACACGGGTTATGTCCAACGCTTGGAGTTAGTCCCCAGATGTTACTCAGTGTGCGTGCTTCTGGTTCAATGTAGGCCCTCACTAGACTGTCTCTCAAATTGTTACCCCTTTTGAAGGCAAATCATGGTTTCTCAAGTGAAATATCAAGAGAAGCTAATAAGTGCCAATTTTTAAAAATATTGTTTTTAATTCCATTTAACTCTGAACCAAATGTTGTAACTCAAGTCATACAAGAGTGAACAGCTTTCTCTTTGACCTGGAGTAAGGCTTGTTGATCGTAATACCAGGCACGTTTCAGGGATCTTTTAACCAGTCAATGTGGGTAGCCTCTTTTGATCAATTTGGACATTAGAGTCTTGGCTTCCAAAAAATTGTCCTGTTTCTTGGTGCAATTGCATTTGATCCTTAAGAATTACCCAAACAGTAAGTTGTCCCTTACATTCCTGAGATGATGGCTATTATATCTCAGAAGAGTATTTCTGGCAGTGGGTTTAGTATATAGGCCTACATACAGCTCACCCTCATCAACTGACATTTTTAAATCTAAAAAATTAATGGAATGGGTATCATACTCCAGGGTAAATTTCAAGTTGGTATTTTGATTATTACTCCATTTGTGAAACTGTAGTAAGTCACTTATTGGACCATGCCAAATAAAGAAGATGTCATTTATATACCAGAGCCATTTTTTAATGTAACTGCCATAAGGATTATCCTCCTTATAGATGGTATACTCTTCAAAAGTGGCCCCATATAGATTTGCAATATCAGGAGCAAAAATAGCTCCCATTGCTACTCCCTTTATTTGGGCAAAGAACTCATAATTGAATAGTAAGTAATTGTGTTCCAATGCAATCTGAGCACAACTTGTGATAAAATCAGTGGGACCCTATGAGGTCTTGGTCTAGAGTCAAGAATGGTGGTAATTACCTCAAATGTCTCACCTTGTGGAATATTGGTGTACAAGTTTTCTATATCCATTGTAACCAAGATGTCAACCTCAGGATCAAAAGAAGCCCCTTCTATTTGAGTGAACACAGGCAGACTATCTCTTGTGTATGACTTGGTTAGGGGTACAAGCGGTTTTAGGAATAAATCAACATATTCTGCAAGTGGTTGTAAAACAGACTGGCAGCCAGCCACGATGGTTCTTCCTGGTGTTTTTTTTGTATTTTTGTGGATTTGGGGTAAAACATAAAAGGCTGGTATGGCAAAAGGATTCTTATTAAGGTAGTGACATTCCATTTTGCTTAACCACCCACCACGCAGACCCTAATTGGTCACTTCACAAATTTTACTTTTGATGGATGGTGTAGGGTCTTTCTTTAATCTGGTGTAATGTGAAGGATTAAATAGTTATCTTCCTGTTCATACTCTTTTCTATCTTAAATAATGATGCTTCCTCCTTTATCAGCAGGTTTGGTAACTATATTGTTATTGCTGGCTAGGGAGGATAAAGCTTCATTGTGAGCTCTAGTAAAGTTGGACTGTACATATTTATGTTCCTTGAATACTCTCTCTACCTCAAACAGAACAGCATTCTTAAATGTTATGATTTCCTTTGTATCAAGTTAGTTGGAGGAAAAAAATGGAGAGGCACATCGCAAGCCTGTGATACTTTCAGGACTCACATGTGGATATTTGGTAAACCAAAAATTAAGTCTCAAGGTCCCAAAAAATGTATATAGCTCTATTTGAGTAAAAAATTGGTCATTCCTATGAATTGGCACAAAGAATAGACAGGTACTCAGAAGTTCGATTTCTTTAGAGCTTAACTCGTGTGAGGACAAGTTGAAGATCGGTACCTCCTCCAAACCAGGATTATGTGACATATTGTCTACCACTCATAATATTGATTCCTAGTTTGTCAGAACCCTGGGGTGTATTGGTTACTGAGCCACCATCGCCTGAAGTTCCTTACCCTTCCCTGTGCTGATCTCTGACCCCGTTCTAAAAAAGTTTGTCTAGAGGTGGAGGGTTCAGAATTATAACTTGTATTATGGAGGCCCCCAGTAGAAACAGAGTTGTTACTGTCAGAATCACTTGTTGTGTCTGAGAATGTAACAAGTCCCACCAACATTTACTGTACCATGTTGGTAAAAATCTTTGTTTTGATATGGATTTGTGCACTCCTTACTATATCTCCTGATGTCTTTTTGTAACTTATTTGTTTTCCTCAGGATTTTGTTTTTTTCAAAATCAGAAATGGTAGCTTCTAACTTTTTTAGGGTTTCCTTAGCATTGGATATAGTTTGATCCTCCACAAGCTTTTTTTCTAGCTTTGTAATCTCTTTTTTAATCCTTTCTATATGTTTTAGAGCTGTTTCTATGCTACGGACCATCCAACTTCTTGAGCATTTGTTTGTCATCCACAAAAATAATCTGAATATTCCATACTTGTAATCCCACCAGGATAATATTTGCATTTAAACAATCTGTTAAAAACTTGGCATGTAGCTCAATCCTTACCAATTTCTTATGCAATTGTTTCTAGTTTGGCCAAAGTGGAATCCTGTTGTGTATGTAAAATTGATACCCTCTGTTGTCCCAAAAGAGACCTCAGACCGGGTGCTGGGATATAAAATTCCATTTAGCTTGTAGAATTTCAGGCTCTATCTTCTGTAGAGCTTTATATGCATGACATAAGAGTTTGAAGCTGGCTCTTTTTTGCATTGGCCATCGGTGAAGGGTAGTCAAGCAGGCTGAACCCAAGCTGTATCTGTCCATATTACAGATCAGCTTGGTGGCGATGTTTTGAATAACCTGAAGTCTTGCAAATAGATAATCAGCCATAACCACTTACGGGGAATTCCCATAGTCCAGTCTACTTGTTATGAGGGTGTAAACTATCGTTGTTCGCTAGGTGACCAGGATCCATCTGAACAGCCTCCTCAACAGTTTAAGGATATCAAAGCATTTGCCAAAAGAGTGCTGACTTGGTACTGCATGGAAAGTGAGTCATCAATGATAAACCTGCAACTTTTTTTTTTGATTGCTAGGGTTTGGGAGCAACCCCTAATGAGGAAGGCCACCAAGCAGAGTTCCAGATCTGATGGGCCCCTCCAAAGAGCAATATCTCTGTTTTGTAAGCATTTACTTTTAGACAGTGGGCTTCCATCCAGCTTACCACTAGAGAGATGCAATAGGTTAATTTGATTCAGTTTTCCTCATGTTTCTCCCCAATTGCTATAATCAACTGGGTTTCATCTGCATACAAACTGATCTCATACCCAATTTCTTTACAATCTTTGCCAAAGATGAAACATAAGTATTAAAAAGAGTAGCACTCAGGGAAGAACCCTGAGGTACTCACATTTAGAATCTTATGGACGCAATTTAAAAGTTCCCAACTGAACAGTATGCATCCTAATCACTGTAAGGTTTTTGAGTGGAGGCCATTTTAACTGAGTTTTTTAATCAGTAGGCTATGGGAGAGAGTATCAAAAACTTCTAACAGTTCGAGTAGAATCAGGGGGGAATACTTTCCCTGATCAACTACTGACCTGATATCATCCATTACCGCCAAAAGAGTGTACTCTGTACTATTTTAGCTCTAAACCCTATCTGCAAAGGATCCAACATTTATTGTTTACTGCAAAAGTAGTTTACTGGCAATTTACTAATTTTTCCAAGATTTTGGGTATTTAAGAAGCAAAGATATGGGCAGATAATTGGAGAGAATGAAAACATCCATTCCTGTTTTTTTTCTAAAGGTAGACTTAGAGCTTGCTTCCAAATGTCTAGTTACTATTCCTCTGTTACAAATAGGTTACAAATTTGGGTGAAAAAGGGGACTCAATATTGTGGCTAATTGTGAGTAGATGAAGTGAGGGAAGGGTTCAAGAGGGAAGCCATACTTGACCTCTGTCAGCTACTTTGCCATCAGTTCATCCGTGACTTTTTGAAAGGCACCCGAGTGTGTAGCTGCATCCGGGTGAGGGCCCATTGGTTACTACAAGTGTTCATTCAGTGGAGGTTGAGTCTAAAATAATGAGTACATTTTCTCATTTTTTTTCTTAATCTGATTTTCTCACAGTGGAACCATGTTTGCTCTTGCTACTTCTATCAGTGGCCTGAGTGTATATTTGTTCAGTTTTTTTTGTGAGCTTGTGAAACCCTGAAAAGTATGTTACTTTGCGAATCAGGTTCAATGAGTGGGCTGTTATGGGGAGAATTGATTGGGAAAGACATGTGGGCTGGTGAGTTCTTTCATGATTTTGAACAATTCTTTTGAAGAGCTACTCTTCTCTTTTATTCTTTCAATAAAATAGTCTTTTTTCGCACGCCTCAAGTCTGTATGCTGTTTTTTCAGTTCATCTTTATACTTTAAATGCGCTATTTTGTTTTTAGTATACCTCCAAGTATATTCAACAGTTTTGCATTTTCTTTTTGCTAGCCTAAACTGAAGTCCTGGAGCCTTAAATCAGTAGAGAACTATTTTTTAGCGAGCGATCCTCTGGCTGATTTATTTTCAGTGGAGTGCAACTATTTAAGGAACTAGAAATTGCAGCATTAAGGTTTTCAAAATGATTAGCAAGCAATTTATCTTGGTTTATGAGTGGTGGAGTCAAGTGTTTAGAGAATGTTTCACTGGTTTCACAGCTTCAAGATCTTTTAGGGGCTGGGGATGAGATGATTTTTGTCACTCTGTAACCTACAAGAGAAGGAGATTGAAAATTTATATGCCCAGAATAATGGGGCAATATTCACAATTTTGGTGACCACTATATTTGCAAAGAGGAGATCTAATGTGTGACCAGCTTTATGGGTAGGCCCAGTAATCCATTGCCTGAGATCAAGTATTCCCATGTCTTTCTCTAGTTGTCTGCAGATGGGATCATCAGGTTCCTTGATACTTAGGTTGAAATCACCAATAACTAAATAATATTTATGCTTGATGCTTAGAGGGGTGAGCTGTGTGAGGAGAATCATGGTCATTTTGTGGTTCATGTCCTGGTGGTCTATAAACTCACTTAAATCTTCAAACTTGCATATCACTGGTACTACTGATTGAATTTTCACTTTGTAGATGTGTATCTCTGTTTCTACTGATTGAAAGTGCCATTTGTTCAGCAGGCCTAACTTAGTCGCTGTATCCAAGCTGCTATCATCGCAGTCAGCCTGAACTTGTTACTTTGTCCTGTGCAACCAGATAATCACGGTTGGTACTTTGGCCCGTATTTATACTTTTTGACGCTAAACTGCGCTAACGCAGTTTAGCGTCAAAAAGTTTTGCGCCGGCTAACGCCATTCTGAAGCACCATGCGGGCGCCGTATTTATTGAATGGCGTTAGCCGGCGCTAACAGACCGGCGCTGCCTGGTGTGCATGGAAAAAAACCACATACACCAGGCAGCGCCGGCGTTGGGGAAAATGGCGTTAGGGCGTCTTAAAATGGTGCAAGTCAGGTTGACGCCAAAAAATCGCCTCCACCCGATTTGCGCCATTTTTAACGACGCCCAGACGCCATTTACATGACTCCTGTCTTAGTAAAGACAGGAGTCATGCCCCCTTGCCCAATGGCCATGCCCAGGGGACTTATGTCCCCTGGGCATGGTCATTGGGCATTGAGGCATGTAGGGGGGCACAAATCAGGCCCCCCTATGCCAAAAAAAAATATAAAACAAATAAAAAATTATACTTACCTGAACTTACCTGAATGTCCCTGGGATGGGTCCCTCCATCCTTGGGTGTCCTCCTGGGGTGGGCAAGGGTGGCAGGGGGGGTCCCTGGGGGCATGGGAGGGCAGCTGTGGGCTCATTTTGAGCCCACAGGTCCCTTAACGCCTGCCCTGACCCAGGCGCTAAAATCCGGCGCAAATGCGGGGTTTTTTGCCCCGCCCACTCCCGGGCGTGATTTTTGCCCGGGAGTATAAATACGACGCATTTGCGTCGCAGTAATTTTTTTAGACGGGAACGCCTACCTTGCATCTCATTAACGCAAGGAAGGCATTCACGCAAAAAAATGACGCTCTTTCCTCATACTTTGGCGCTAGACGCGTCTAACGGCAAAGTATAAATATGGCGTTAGTGTTGCGCCGAATTTGCGTCGAAAAAAACAACGCAAATTCGGCGCAAACGGAGTATAAATATGCCCCTTTGTGCTTTTAAGCACTATCCTCACTTAAGTCTTTAAACTTGCATATCTCTGGTTCTACTGATTGAATTTTTGTTGTTTTGGTCTCAAATAATTTAATTAATTGTACTCTATTTTTATAGATTGGTATGAGATTTCTCTAGTGTTGTGTTTACACTTCATTCCTGTTTGAAGTGCTGCAATAATACATTAACCATTGCCTCTAAATTAAGTGTGACAAGCTGCCAGAGGGCTCAGCACTGGTTAATTTGGGTTTGCTTGTGTTCTACTCTGACAAGAATTGCTGTCACTTCACTACTTGAGTAGGGTTTCACTCCCTCCAACCAGTAATCTAGTTTCCTACATGTTACCAGTCAGAGTTAGCCAGCCATCAGAAAAGTTTGGCATGAGAATGCCTGGCTAGAAAGACAGTAAAAAGGCCAGGTAGATGGCTTGATTAAGGTGGCCTCCCAGAGGAAGAGAGCAATTAGTATAATTAAGCCTAGTCTGACTACCCAGTTTGACTACTGTCCCATGGTGGATAGATTTGAACCCTCTTGAAATGTTAATATACCTAATGCTTGAGGCGACACTAATTGATAACAAGCATGAGGCTCTATCCTTTTTCTTGTTTTGAAAGAGAACTTAGAGAAAAGTCCTGGGAAGGGAGTTAGAATGATGGCACTCTACCAGGCTTTGGATGTAATATATGATATGGTTGTGGGGCCTTATCGTGCAGTACACTTACTAAAAACATCTTGGGTCCACTCAGGCTTGTTTGTATCACCTTCAGCTTCTCCCTGGGTAGCTGTGGCTTCAAGCTGCAAGGCTTAGCAAAGACGCTTAGTGTAAGGCAGTCAACAGTAACAAACAATGAAATAAGAAAGACAAACAACACAAAAAACAGGAAACCAGTCTCCTAAAATAGAGTATATTTTCATGATTTTTTAAAAACCTTGATGAGCAAAATCCACAAGAGAGTTCTGGTGATATAGACTTTGGAATATATTATCACTTTTAAATGCAACCACAAGCAAGCATTGGTCAACAAAAACTTGTGAGCATTTTGAAAGAGTTAGTTAGGCTACTCCGGCTTGGCTTAGGAGACCAAATCTGACAGGATGGAGGTTTAGGGGATCAGAAAAGACACTTACACAACTAACTGTCCACCAGAACATTTTAAGGCAAGTTCCAACTTATACAGGAGGATCACCATAGACTTCAATGGAGTGCTCCTGATGCTGGGGTTGTAGGCATTCAGATACTCAAAGATGCTCTGGTTGAGGTGCGGTCAACAAGGGTGCCTTTGTGGTTATTCCTTGGTCCATGGGAGAAGAGGGTCGACTTTGGCCACAGAGGCCAGAGTCCCTTAAAGTCCTCTATATTTTAGTAGCTGGCCAGACATGTCCATGGCATCCCTGTACCATGTTTGGAGCAAAATACTTAGGTATTGGCTAGTGTCTCTTGTAAATGATGAACCGGACTCTGATAGCACTCCCGGGATCGGCAGACTCAAGTGCAGCTTTTGGCTATCTCAGATGTGTCCCTTAGTGCACCTGGTGAATGGTAGCGGCAAAACATCTGTGGTGGCTGCCAACATGTTGGCTTGGGATTCTTCAGCACTTCTGTCCCTGGAGTTGATTCCATGGGATCAGCCTACTGATTCTTGGAGTCACTGCTTTGATCAGGCTGGAATCAACTTTTCCCTGAGCCAGGAGCCACCTAAACAGTTCAGACTTTACCAGCCCAAAGTGCAGCAGGTACAGTCTTTTCGATGGTGCAGCCTCTCTTCATGCAGGTTCAAGGGCAGTTTGGCAGCCCTTCTTCGGTCCCTTCTCCAAATCCATTGTGATCTGAGGGGCATGAAGTCAGGGGTCCCATGTTTATTCCTAGAAAGTGCCCTGAGGGGAGCATGTGGTTACTAGACAGTGAACTATGAGGTCCCCACCCTTCCAATTATGTGTTTTCTGCCATTTGTGGTATCTGGCTATCGCAGAGTGCACTATTCTAGCCACTCTGAAGATGCCTGGACTCCCATTCAGTCATCGGAAGTTTGGCAGCCCCTTGTACCTCACTCCACAGCAAATGCCTTTGTTCTTAAACCAGGGAGTCATTCACACATCTCCCCAGGCAGGCAGAATGCTGTCTGTGTGCCAGTGCCCATGTGAGGCTACTGAAACAGCCTGGGCACAGATTGGCAACATTCTAAAAGATGCAGAACTTTGCTTTTGACCTTCAGTTTGACCTGGGCATCAGATCAGGTTTAATGTCACGATTCATTTGATACCTTACAGTACCCATTTAGGTATTTACATTCCGGAGTTAGCCAGGCTGGGGTGCCAGCCAGTACTCCATGTTAGCCAATAGGGCAATTACATTTTTGTCAGCAAAAACAATTATTTAGAAGTGTTGCTGTTAAAACATATGAAAACATATGTCTGACTTGACAATATATAGCTCCATGCCGTAGAACTCCATAGGCCTTCCTCAGGGGAGACTTACATATAAGGTTAAGGGAAGTGGACAAACTAGCAGTGTAAACACTGCTCTTTCAGTTTGCAGTGACAGGCTAGGAGCCATTTTGTCCTCTGTCGCACAAGCAGTGCTGCAGCCCAGGGTGGACACCGTATTACATGCCCTGGGTAACCTGGCTACTATATAGTACACATACCACACTCTAGGAACTTATAAGTAAGCCAGCACTTGCCAGTTGGGTATAGCCAATTCAATATATATTTTGTAAGGGCTTAGAATCCTGGCACTGATGTCTGATTAACAGGCCTTTATGCACTCTCACAGTTGAAAAACCTTCAGCATCAGGTCACAAATGTAGGGTGAACATGTAAAAAGAGGCATTTTCTTAAACTGACCATCTCAAACATCCTGTCTACTGTGGCACTATCTTTATGGGGGGTAATAAGGTGATATGATGAAGCAGATTGACTGGGCAGGGTGTTTTCAGAAATCTATGCAAAACTTTGATACTGGTGAAGAACTCAGAAGTCAGACATGATCAAGCGCCCATAGCTAAGGATGAAAGAAAAGTGGTGCTCAACATGGGGGAGGAAGGAAGGGAGGGAGCAACATTTGGTGGAAGAGTCAACTTGGGAGGATACAGGGAAACTGCTTAAAATGTGTTTGTACTGCCTGATGGTTCAACCATGACACAAAAACATTGTGTCTTTCCAGGCCCAAGAAAGCCAGACTAATCTGGGAGTTAGAAGTTAGATTGGGCCTGAAGGGAAGTGGAAAAAGTCACAGTGATCAAATGCAAAGGCGTTAGCATCATTAAATTGAACACTCTGGGAAAGGAGATCATCATCATCATCTTCTACACTGTTAGAAATTGGGTTTCTGGTTGGCTAGGGTGTGCACCTAAGCTAGGCAGAACCCACTCACTGCAGTCAGGGCGAAGGAGTTACACACCCAACATAACCCCTGCTCACCACCTTGGTAGTTTGGCACAAGCAGTCCGGCCTATCCCAGAGGCAATGGGTAAAGCGTTTGTTCAACACACACAACATGTGTGATGCACTATCCCCACCACAAAGGAAATACAACACCAAGTTATATAATAATAAACTGTACTGTACACAACACAACATCATTCGACCAAACACAATATGTCAGTAATAGCCTGCTACTTAAGAACATTACACAGTACTATTACTCTGCAAAAGTCAGCAGTAGTGACATAGAACATGTAGACATTACTAAAGAGTGCACATGCTATAATACCATCATAAATGCCCATAAAGGAACATCAGAAAACACATTGCAAGTCACGAAAATATATTATCATAAATGTATGGGTCATAGTAAACATGTCACTAAAATTGCACATGCCCTAGTAAACACACCATCATAAATGCCCATAAAAGAAACATCAGAAAAGAAAGTGAATGGCAGGATTAACAGATGAGCATGGAGTTCCCCAAGCATAAGGGTGACAACAACACCACGAATGCCCCTATCAAGAAAACATCAGAGGAACAGACTGCACCATTGTAGATACCTAGGATATCCACCTTTCCTATGGGCATAGGTCAGCCCAACCAGATTATCAGGGCTACCATGCCCTAGAGCAAATGGGGACATCCCTGTCGTGATCCTGGAGCTTCTATGCTCTGATTTCTGTGGGCCCAAACAAATGGCCCTCAGCTGGCGGGTGACTCTGATGAGGCCTCTGTCCATCCCACCAGGTAATTCCCCCACAATCAAGGCCCCAGCGATCCCCCAAATGTTTCTGGTGGGGGAGAACAACAGGGAAAGCCCGCAGAGGCTGGAGGCGACCCCACTCCTTGACACAGGGGCTGCCTTTTGCAGCAGAAGCCTCCTGACGAGGCTGGAGGAGGCTCAAACAGCTCCCCCACATCCAGGGAGGCCACACGGCTCCTGCTTAATGCGACAGTCTGGCTCTCAAACTCACTCCAGGCTGGAAGGTGACTCACCTTCCCAGCTGGTGGTTACAATCTCCTCTGGGCAGCCTTGGTGGGTCCAGCGCTCCTCCAGGGGCATGTCACATCCACGGTAGCTCCTCTGGCCTCACTTGGCCCTCAGCAGCGGGTCTCCCACACAGGGATAGATCCACTTCTTCCAAACTCGGCTACTTCAGTGAATTTGGACCAAATGAAGAGCCCGTTGGCACCCCAGGGGCACTCTTCTCTGCACGCCTGGCCCCTGGGGCACCTCTAGGAGTGCGCTCGCTTCAGGCTTCATTTCCTCGTGTCCCAGGGACACAAAATACAGTGCGATTTGGACGCGCTCAGAAAATACAAGCTGCCTGGGTCGTGGTAGTGATTTTCTCCAGCAGCATGATTCAAAAAGCGCTATCAAGGCGCTAAACAATTAAAAGAAAAGGCGCTCTCAAGGCAATAGGGGGCTAAAGTACAGCCAAGCTGTAACCCAGGTGAAGTGCTCCTTTGCGCTGAAAAACAAGTAGAGATAGGGAGCAGGGGCCACAGCACCCAGCCCCTAGAGGACACAACTGGTGCACAGGGCAGTAGGACCCAGCAATAGGCCAGCACATGGGTGATACAGTAAGTGGCAGTTTATCCTAATGACCCAGCAGGTCACAGGTCAGCACAGCAGCAGCATCCCAAGGTGGTTCTTGGTGAGTTCCTCCAGCAGCATTCTGTATCCATTTCCTTAAAATGTTCATTGTGCATTTTACATGGGGAAAATCTCCTGTACTTATACTCAGTTTTGCACAAAACCTTCAACAGAGGGGCGGAGGAGGTTCCAACCAGTTACAACTGGTTCTAGGAGTGCCCCCTCTTTCTTCCAGCACAGGCTCCAGACATCAGTTGGGGGTAAACCAAGCCCTTTGCATGAGGCCAGGGCACAACCTTCACAAATGCAGGTGTGCGCCACCTCCCCATCACTCAGCCCAGGAAGACCATTCAATATGCAGATGCACCTCTGTGACACCTCCACCCTCCCTGTGTTCAGGCTGCCTAAAAAGTATGCACAAAGTCCATCCGTCACTCTGCACCATTGGATTGGAGTCAAGCTGCAAAACACCAGAATCATAAACAAAGATAAATTCTCATTTTCCAGAAGTGGCATTTCTATAATGGTAATAAAATATCCACCTACACCAGTAAGCAGCATTTTCCACTACCACTACAACAATGTAAAACATGCCTATGCTACCCCTGAAAAATCAGACAATACCCGCTAGCCATAAGGCAGGACATTTCCAATGCAATCCTATAAGCAAGGCAGCACTCACAGCAGTGAGAAACCAAATAAGCTGTTTGTCACTACCAGGACAGGCCCCACAACCAGACACATGTCCTGCCTTCTACATACATAGCACCCTGCCCACAGGGCTAGCTAGGGCCTACCTTAGGGGTGACTTACATGTAGTAAAAGGGGAGTTCTGGACCTGGTAATTAAATTACAAAACAATTGATGGATTAAACCCAGATCTGTGACTCAGGTGAATGTTTGATTGGTTCCACATTCCATCTATCATTTGTGTTTGTTTGCTTTTGTTGCCATAGGTGCGCCGGGTATTCCCATATGTGGGTCACGAGCTCACTGTGCCACTGGATTCAAGCTAGCTTGGCTGATGAAGGGTGATACCCTAAACCCGGTCCCAGGATGGTTGTTCCATTCCAGAGAGGACCTGGCCTAGCAGTTCAGGCTGGACTGATCCCATGGGGAACAGGGTCAAGACTGATTTGCATTTGGTTGAGTCCAAACTGGGTGGCATGGTGAGCAAAACATTTGATGGATTAAACCCGGATCTGTGACTGCGGTGAATGTTCGATTGGTTCCACATTCCATCCATCATTTTTATTTGTAAGTAAATTTAGATGCCATGTCCCTGTGGCAGTAACTGCTCACGCAGACCCTGCGCTAGCAGGTCTGAGACAGGTTTGAAAGGCTACTTCAGTTTGTGGTACAAGCAGCACTGCAGGCCCATCAGTAGCAATTAATTTACAGGCCCTGGGTAAAGAGATACCAATGTACAAGGGGCTTACAGGTCAATTAAATTTGCCAGTAAGGGGTAAGCCAATCTTTCCAACTTTAGTATGGAGAGCACCTGCACTTTAGCAATGATCAGCAGTGATAAAATGCTCCGAGTCCTTGCGCCAACAGCAAGAGTTCCGAAAAAATAGGAGAAAAAAGGCAAAACGTTTGGGGATGACCATCCAAAAAGGGCTAGGTCAAACATACAAAATGAGGTTTTTGGGAGGGAGGTTCTTGTGCATTGATTCAGAAAGTTGGACCATGTCTTTAAAAAGAGTGACATAGGTTAGCGCCCCTTTGCCCTGGGGAAAGGCTGCTGAAAGTTTTTACACACACGCCTAGCCAAATTTTCCTGAACTTGCAGGAATGACTTTTTCCAAGTTCTTAGAGGTGCAATAATAATTCAAGTTGTCCCTCAGACTGTAGCCAAGGAGCCAGCTCAGAATGGCCAGATCTAAGGTATTTTTAATGAGGGCTGGGCCCTTCAATGGATCAGTGCAGATGCACCAGAAAACAGAAGTAGAAAAGGGAGAGGGTGACACCATGATCAGTCCATAAGAACCAGACATGAAAGTATTGAATTGTAATTAAAACTGAACACATATTAACGATGGTAATGAAAATTCAGTAGTATCCTTACAAATAGTTTTTCACTGTTTAACATCTTACCCAATGAAGCTGCATCTAATCAACAAAAACATGTAGTTTATAAAAACAAGCTCCCTTATAATTATTTCCCGCTTAAGATTCGCTGTTTTATAATTATTTTCAACTTTGGATTTCTTTTTCTGTTGCCCTTCTTCTTCTTATTTGAATGGAAAATCCACACAGATGAAGAATAGGGTACAAAAGGGGAACTATAAATCGCAGACGGTGGCTGGAAAGTAAATTCATTATTGCGGTCATGTTACAATGGTGAATGGGAATCCGATGTGAAAAACCTGACTGGCATTACTGAATAATCGTGTTCCTGAATTTCATTTCGGCAAGATGCCAGTATGGCTAAATCAAAATGTATTTTCAAAGGATGTGGCAGAGTTTTATGTCAATTCAATAATCTCAATGCCAATAAATATACTAGACTCCTAAACCCTTTGCTGCCAGGCCTTTTCCCCCCTCAGGAGCCAGGCCTTTTTTTGGCTATTTGGGGCAGGGCGCGCTTAGGCCCTCATAACTTTTTGTCCACATAAGCTACCCACGCCAAATTTGTGTCCTTTTTTCCAACATCCTAGGGATTCCAGAGGTACCCAGACTTTGTGGGTTCCCCTGAAGGAGGCCAAGAAATTAGCCGAAATACAGTGAACATTTTTTTTTTTTTAAAACAAATGGGAAAAAAGGGCTGCAGAAGAAGGCTTGTGGTTTTTTCCCTGAAAATGGCATCAACAAAGGGTTTGTGGTGCTAAAATCACCAGCTTCCCAGCTTTCAGGAACCAGCAGACTTGAATCAGAAAACCCAATTTTTCAACACAATTGTGGCATTTTACTGGCACACACCCCATTTTTATGATTTTTTGTGCTTTCAGCCTCCTTCCAGTCAGTGACAGAAATGGGCATGAAACCAATGCTGGATCCCAGAAACCTAAACATTTCTGAAAAGTAGACAAAATTCTGAATTCAGCAATGGGTAACCTACAAGGGTTTCCTATGAAAAATCACAGCTGAAATAAAAAAATATTGAACTTGAGGTGAAAAAACCAGCAATTTGTCTCTACGTTTTACTCTGTAACTTTTTCTTGCGATGTCAGATTTTTGAAAGCAATACACCGTTACATCTGCTGGACTCTCCTGGTTGCGGGGATATATAGGACTTGTAGGTTCATCAAGAACCCTAGGTACCCAGCGGCAATAAATGAGCTGCACCCTGCAGTGGGATTTCATTCTATACCGGGAAGAAATTCATTTGCTGAAATATAAAGAGTGAAAAATAGGTATCAAGAAAACTTTTTATTTCCAAAATGGGCACAAGATAAGGTGTTGAGAAGCAGTGGTTATTTGCACATCTCTGAATTCCAGGGTGCCCATATTAGCATGTGAATTACAGGGCATTTCTCAAATGGATATCTTTTTTACACACTCTCTTATATTTGGAAGGAAAAAATGGAGAGAAATACAAGGGGCAATAACACTTGTTTTGCTATTCTATGTTCCCCCAAGTCTCCTGATAAAAATGGTACCTCACTTGTGTGGGTAGGCCTAGTGCCCCCGTCAGGAAATGCCCCAAAACACAACGTGGACACATCACATTTTCCCAAAGAAAACAGAGGTGTTTTTTGTAAAGTGCCTACCTGTGGATTTTGGCTTCTAGCTCAGTCGGCACCTAGGGAAACTACCAAACCTGGGCATTTTTGAAAACTAGAGACCTAGGGGAATCCAAGATGGGGTGACTAGTGGGGCTCTCAACAGATTCTGTTACCCAGAATCCTTTGCAAACCTCGGAATTTGGCTAAAAAAACACTTTTTCCTCACATTTCGGTGCCAGAAAGTTCTGGAATCCGAGAGGAGCAACAAACTTCCTTCCACCGAGCGTTCCCCCAATACTCCTGATGAAAATGATACCTCACTTGTGTGGGTAGGCCTAGTGCCCGCAACAGGAAATGCCCCAAAACACAACGTGGACACATCACATTTTTACACAGAAAACAGAGGTGTTTTTTGCAAAGTGCCTACCTGTGGATTTTGGCCTCTAGCTTAGCCAGCACCTAGGGAAACCTACCAAACCTGTACATTTCTGAAAACTAGAGACGTAAGGGAATCCATGATGGGGTGACTTGTGGGGCTCTCAGCAGGTTCTGTTACCCAGAATCCTTTGCAAACCTCAAACTTTGGCTAAAAAAACACTTTTCCCTCATATTTCGGTGACAGAAAGTTCTGGAATCTGAGAGGAGCCACAAATTTCCCTCCACCCAGTATTACCCCAGGTCTCCCGATAAAAATGATACCTCACTTGTATGGGTAGGTCTAGTGCCCGCGACAGGAAATGCACCAAAACATAACGTTGACACATCACATTTTTACACAGAAAACAGAGGTGTTTTTTGCAAAGTGCCTACCTGTGGATTTTGGCCCCTAGTTCAGCCATAACCTAGGGAAACCTACCACACCTGTGCATTTTTTAACACTAGAGCCCTAGGGGAATCCATGATGGGGTGACTTGTGGGGCTCTGACCAGGTTCTGTTACCCAGAATCCTTTGCAAACCTCAAAATTTGGCTTAAAAAACACATTTTCCTCATATTTCGGTGACAGAAAGTTCTGGAATCTGAGAGGAGCCACAAATTTCCCTCTACCCAGCGTCCCCCCAAGTCTCCCGATAACAATGATACCTCACTTGTGTGGGTAGGCCTAGTGCCCACGACAGGAAATGCCCCTAAACACAACGTGGACACATCACATTTTTACACAGAAAACAGAGGTGTTTTTTGCAAAGTGCCTACCTGTGGATTTTGGCCTCTAGCTTAGCCGGCACCTAGGGAAACCTACCAAACCTGTACATTTCTGAAAACTAGAGACCTAGGGGAATCCATGATAGGGTGACTTGTGGGGCTCTCACCAGGTTCTATTACCCAGAATTCTTTGCAAACCTCAGAATTTGGCTTAAAAAACACATTTTCCTCACATTTCGGTGACAGAAAGTCCTGGAATCTGAGAGGAGCCACAAATTTCCATCCACCGAGCGTTCCCCCAAGTCTCCTGATAAAATTGATACCTCACTTGTGTGGGTAGGCCTAGTGCCCGTGTCAGGAAATGCCCCAAAACAAAACGTGTTCACATCACATTTTTACACAGAAAACAGAGGTGTTTTTTGCAAAGTGCCTACCTGTGGATTTTGGCCTCTAGCTCAGCCGGCACTTAGGGAAACCTACCAAACCTTTGCATTTTTCAAAACTAGAGACCTAGGGGAATCCATGATGGGGTGACTTGTGGGGCTCTCACCCTGTTCTGTTACCCAGAATCGTTTGCAAACCTCAAAATTTGGCTAAAAAAACACTTTTTCATCACATTTCTGTGACAGAAAGTGCTGGAATCTGAGAGGAGCCACAAATTTCCCTCCACCCAGCGTTCCCCCAAGTCTCCCGATAAAAATTATACCTCACTTGTGTGGGTAGTCCTAGTGCCCGCGACAGGAAAAAGCCAAAAACTTGTAGAGATTGAGGGGATAGCACAGCGAGTTGATAAGCACATATTCTTCTTTTATACATCTTTAGTCTGACTCTGCTTTGGGGACCCACACAAGTGAGGTGACATTTTACTTGGGAGACTGAGGGGAACGCTGGGAGTAGGAATTTTGTGATGGAGCGGTGATCCTACTAAGAAAAGTCAGGAAAATATGCTTTTTTAAGCAAATTTTGAGGTTTGCAGAGGAGTCTGGGTAAGAAAATGTTGGGTGATCTACGCAAGCCACACCTCCCTGGACTCCTTGGGGTGTTTAGCTTTAAAAAATGTCTGGGTTTGGTAGGTTTCCCTAGATGAAGGCCGCACCCAGGACCAAAAACATAGGTGCCCCCTCCGCCCCAAACACAGGTAGTTTTGCAATATATCATTTTGATGTGTCCATGTACGTCCGTGATGTGCCAAACACTAAAATTGTGAAAAGAAACGCACATAGATTATGTGAAAAAGACCCCTCACCCACCAACCAAGTTGGTGGCATGCTTCATCATAGGGGTCCCACCTGAGACACCTAGCGTGTCACAAGTGTGCTGCGACGCCTGATTACAGCAGAGCAAGTTTTGTCATTTGTACCACACATACTGGTTGGATTTGGCACGAGGGTGAGTGATGGTTCAGCAGATCAAATTTTATTAAAAAGAGATTTCACAAAAGTGAAATGCACTGTTAATAACTGAAAGGCCAAAAAACTGAACCAATGACTCATAGCTTGTGAGTTGTAAAGCACCAACCCTTTTACAGTCCATTCACACACCTTTCATACATGACATGCACAAGACCATTCACGCCGCCAGCCACGGGCCCAGCACATTACAACACTCGCATCGACAGACAGCACCACTCAAGGGCCCATCACTTACATACGCCCACATGCCTGACACAGCAGTCACACTAGCTGATGAAGCGCCACCCCACCCACACCACCAGCCAAGCGCCACCCCACCCACACCGCCAGCCAAGCGCCACCCCACGCACACCGTCAGCCAAGCGCCACCCCACCCACACCACCAGCCAAGCGCCACCTCACGCACACCGCCATCACTTTTTTTGTGTATAAACAACAATGAAACCACTAATTATAAAATAAGTACAAAACTACAAACACAAAAGCTCTAACTAAATACATGACGGTAATGCCAACCATGAAATTGAACATATGAAAATACAAAATAGGCAGTTTACGCTCACTGTATTTCCCCCCCCAAAAAAATTGTGTGGTAACTTCTAAAACAGCCTGCCACACACAGCCCAGGCTTTGAAGGGCAATCGGGACAGTACATCTGGATACATCTTTGGGCACATAATCTACATTTCTTAGTGGGCAAGTCTTTTTTGGTAGTGGGAGGAATGTGATCTGGAAAGTGGCGATCTTTCAATCTAGCCACATCCTCCACCACTGCTACTCTAGGAACTCTTGCCTGTTCCACGACAAAAAGGCTCTCTATCACTGACTCCTGAAATGTAACAAATTTCATCCTTGGCTCAGATGAACAATCCGTGAACACAATAAAAGCATTAAAAGTTGCCAAATGAAATAAATGTAGGGCCAACTTTTTATACCCTACGTAAGACTTACGAAGAGCAGTGTAAGGTATCAACCTCTGATCTACTCTATCAACACCACCCATGTGCCTATTGTAGTCCAAAATGCACGCAGGTTTGCGCACTTCAGCAACCTGACCCCAAACAGTGACAGGGGAAGTACTCTCCTCATCATGGATGGTAGATAGCATGTACACATCCCTCCTATCTGAAACTTTCAGAGCTAGCAGCTCATTATTCCACAAGGCACTGCACTGTCCCCTCTCAAGTTTTTTACAGACAAGCTCCCTTGGATAGCCTTTCCGGTTAGAAAGGATTGTGCCACAAGCAGCAGTGTCCACTCTAAACAACTCCTTGAACAACTGCACTCCAGTGTAGAAATTATCTACATACAAATGGTGACCTTTGTTAAAAAGTTGTCTACCAAGTTCCCACACAATTGTTTCGCTAACTCCAAAAGTGGCCGGACTACCAGGAGGGTCAATATTGGAATCCCTACCAGTGTAGACCCGGAAATTATACACGTATCCTGTACTGCTTTCTGACAGCAGATACAATTTAATCACATACCGTGCCCTCTTACTAGGAATGTACTGCTTAAAAACTAAAAGCTCCTTGAAAAGGACCAAAGACTCGTCCACACTTATCTCTTTGCCTGGAACATAGACCTCTGAAAACCGATCTACAAAATGATCAAGGACAGGCCTAATCTTAAAAATACGGTCACAAATCAGGGTGATCTCGTGGCAAGGCTAAAGCATTGTCTACAAAATGCAGCATACGAAGAAGAACCAAATAGCGATTATGTGTCATAGTTGCAGGAAATATAGCCGTTGCCATCAAGGGACTAGTAGACCAATAAGAAGCCAGTGATGGCTTCCTTATCAACCCCATCAAAAAAGTCAAACTAAAAACTTTTTCATCTCTTCCAGATATGTGGAAACCCACTGAGTAGCTCTAGACTGAGGCCTAAGTCTAGCTGCGTTGTCCCTCAAATATTGCTCCGCATACAAATTAGTCTGCTCCACAATCTCTTCCAAAAATACATTGTCTATAAACAAGTGAAAGAAATTGACAGGCAAAAAACATTCTGTATGACTCTACACCCTAGGAGACCAGTAAATCCAGGTAACTGTGGCTGCTCCATGTTTGGGGCAATCCAGGTGTCAGGTCTTCTAATGGGAAACCCTCCAGCCCCAGGCTGCTGCACTCTTGGCACATCAATGTCCTCCTCTAAAACAGGCCCTTCATCTTCACTGAGAGTGGCTTCCTCATCAGAAGAATCCTCTCTGACAGAAAACTCCCTGCCAGAATCTCTCACTTCCTCCTCTGCCTCAGATGCAGAGTCAGTCTCGTAATCATGGTCTGAAGACGACTCAAAGAGCATGCCAACAACCTGCTGAGCGTTCACTCTGCAGCTAGCCATGATCCTGTTGGAGTGTGTTTTTTAAAAGCAAACATGAAAAGCTTGCAATATATTGTGTAATGAAGCTGCATAGAAAATGTATTAACAGAGAAATAATGCACACGTTTAAAGTGTGCTCATGGGGAGTGGCTACCAACGTACTTGAAGATTAATGAAAGCTTGTTAATTCTGAATTAATTATGTACTAATGTTTTGAATTTTGTATAAGCATATCATAATTAGAATTATGTATTAGAAGTTTTGCTCATTAAATAGTTAGGCCTTAGCTTAGAGAGGGTCTGGGCCCAGTTGCCTGGTCTCGTATTAAACTGCATTTCCTAAACGTGTAATGTGCTGTTTTCCTGAAGGACACAAAGCTGTATTTTTCCAGGAGTAGATGTGTGTGTAGCCGTAGTAAATTCTTTCTCATGAGAACCGACTTGCTCAAGGAGACATTCTTGCTGAATGCAACAGTGTAATTCGTAACAGGTGCAAGGCTGCCTGGAGTACGAGAAAACAATGGGGACACTGACTGTAGCGTAAAGTGCAACTTTTTCTTACCTGACATTCCAACCGATGAAGACGTCAATAACATGGACCAATCAGTGACATGAGAACAGTGGTTTGTGGAACATTCTGGCAAAGTGCGTGGAGGATTATTGGACAGAGATAAAGATGCACCAATTATTATCCAATGAGGAATTATGAGCTAATTAGGTAGATTTGATTTAACGGAGTGACCCAAGGAGAGAGCAGCACACACAACTTTTTTTTTTTAGAGGAGAGCAGAGACGCAGAGAGACAGAGACTTTTCACTTCTTTTGCTTTGTCTTTTACCTTTTAAACAATCCTCTATTTACCTCATACTTACTTCTCCTCCATATGAGGGAAGAATCCTATTCCTTAACCATGCTATATTGAGACTTGCCCCGTTCTATCTCTGCTGATGGCGAATCAACTGATGTCCTGAGGACGAAGACTGAAGCTGTGTGCTGATCTGTTGGATTGGTAACTATCTGATGCAAATTTGTAATTGTCTTTTTGCCTTTCCTTTCTAGGTACCAACTGCTATTTTGACAGAGGCCATAGATAGATGGTTTCCAAATTTGTGTTTGCCAAATTGTTTTGCATGAAGCCCAACATGCTAATGCTAATTCGAGGTTAGTTAAGGTGTTCACAATATCTGACGCAAATAAACAAATGACTGAGTTCTTGCTTTGTTGAATCATGTATTAATGAGATTTTGCTGAGTTGCTTCATATTAATGCTATGTCTGAAAGCTGAATAACATTATCTATGCATTGTTTAATTGTGTTCTAATTGCAAATCTGAAGAATTACTAATGAGATTGATTGCTTATGAGATTAACAGAGATGATATTAGATTGTAACAGATAGGGAAATAAATATCCTAACACTTAAATAGTTTGTTGTGGTTATTCGTGACTGAAAGGTCATGGTGTGCTCAACTATTGAGTTTTTATTGAATGTCATTGATTAGCTTGTTGATTAATTACTGTGAATATTGATTGGGTTGTTGATCTATTGATTTGTGATGCCAAAAAGACACCTCGTACTTGGAACTCCCCGAACGTGGTCCAAAGGTTCATCGACCTAGGCGTGTCTGCTTGTAAGTTTACTTATCAAGGCTCTGACGCGCTATCAATCCTCACTAACAACAAATTGATTGCCAACAACAACTAGCACTAAAATAAGTAATAAACAAAGTGTAGCTTTATCACAAAGAGTTATGTACTAAAAAACTATACACTCACTTGCCTGAAAAAGCTACTCACCAGCAACTACTCTGCACAGTCACAGCAATCACCAATGATATCCCACTAAAAAGAAAAAACAAAAAAGCAAATTAGACATATGACAACACAAATATCATTGTGCTCAAATCTAAGGACAATTTCACACACAATACTTCATTTAGTACACCACCTACAAACATGTCATTCATGCATGTCAACAATACTCCTTTTGAGTAAATTGCTTTCACTTACCTAAAACATACAACTATGCAAACCCCAGGACAACTACTGCCAAAACAGCAGGGATCCACAGCAAAGGAAGCGAAATAGAACAAAAAAAAGAAATAAACTGTTATAATCACAAATACAAATACTTCGCCAGTTGACAAACACCCCACCACCAAGAACTTAGAAATTGTCCCTGGTGCCTAAGTGGCTTCTGTCCCCCTTGGGGGCAGATGGGCCTAAAAAAAATGGGCCGATCTGCCCCCAAGGGGGCAGAAATGGCCAATAGCTCTGTACCCTGTTTGGGGGGGGGCAACCCTTGCCAAAGGGGGGGAATGGGGGTGCCCCAGCACAAAAAAAACTAAGGGGAGCAAAAAAAAAAAAAGAATCCCCTCATGGTGGCTTCTGCCCTCTTGGGGGCAGATAGGCCTAAAAAAATAGCCCGATCTGCCCCCAAGGGGAGCAGAAATGGTCATCAGTAATGTGCCCCCTTTGCGGAGCGACGCTTGCCAAAGGGGCCGCCCCCCACCCACACAAAATACACACACACACACAAGATCCCTGGTGCCTAAGTGGATTCTGCCCTGGGCCTAAAAAATAGGCGAATCTGCCCCCAAGGGGGGCAGAAATGGACAAAAGCTCTGTGCCCCCTTTGAGGGGGTGACCCTTGTCAAAGGGGGCACCCCAGCAAAAAATAAACAAAGGGAACGAAAAAAAAAATCTCTGACATCTTGGTGCCTTCTGCCCCCCGTGGGGGCAGATGGGCCTAAAACAATAGGCTGATCTGCCTCCAAGGTGGGCAGAAATGGCCATCAGTAATGTGCCCCCTTTGGGGGCCGACCCTTCCCAAAGGGGCCGCCCCCCCCACCCACACAAAACACACCCACACACAAGATCCCTGGTGCCTAAGTGGATTCTGCCCCCCTTGGGGGCAGATGGGTGTAAAAAAAATTGGCTGATCTTCCCCCAAGGGGGGCAGAAATGGGCAACAGCTCTGTGCCCCCTTTAGGGGGCGACCCTTGCCAAAGGGGGCACCCCCAGCACAAAACAAAAAAAAGGGGAACAAAAAAGAAAAAATCCCTGACGTATTGGTGGTTTCTGCCCTCCTTGGGGGCATATGGGCCTAACAAAATAGGCCCATCTGCCCCCAAGGGGGGCAGAAATGGCAAATACTAATTTCCACCCCTTTGGGGTGGCCACCCTTGCCCAAGGGGTGCCCCCAAACACACAAAACACACACACCACACAATCCCTGGCGCCTAGTGGGTTTGGACCCCCCGGGGGGCGAGATTGGCCAAAAACATGCCCAATCTAGCCCCGGGGGGGCTGAAACATATAAAAAATATTGCCCCCGGGGCAGCGACCCTTACCTAAGGGGTTGCTGGCCAAAAACATAAGGTAAACATAATCCCTGGTGGTCTAGTGGTTTTCGAACCCCTCCAAGGGCTTGCCAGGGAAGTGTATCACATACAGCAGCAATAGGTTTTCATGAGGACTTTACAACAGATATTTTTGATCTACAGTAAAAATAAGAACAATATATAGCCTACGGATCTGTGTGAAGTTTGTTTCAGGTCTTTGCATTCAGTATGTTCAATGTCCTCCTATAGTAGGTTAACTGACACAGGGGCTTCAGATTTATATTCAGTGGATGAGTCTAAGGCCATAGACTGAAAATGTTTAGTGAATCAGCTCCCTATGGTTTTGGGGTGTGCCACCAGAGGATTTCATTTTCTGAAGAGTAATTCCTGTATTAAGCGTCATTCTGTCACTCACAGGAAACCAATGTAGTGTGTGTGTAAACTGGAACAAATGTGTTGGCAATGCAGCACTGTAGTCACCATCCTTCTTGTGGCTTTTAGTTTCTTTAAACTCTGTATATTACTTTTTGGCAGACTATCAGGTCCTATCCTGAAACTGGGACTAGATTAACTTACATGGAAAGATTACTCTGTGCAAAGGTAGAGAAATTCAGGAGGAGGAGTTTAGCATAAACAAGGGAATAACTGAAAACCTCAGTGGTGGATAGAACAGAAGCTGAAGACTAGAGCAAACAGACTGGGAACGAGACATTGGACATGAAGTTGGTAATATCTGCAAACAACAAAACAAGAGAGGCAATGCAAATACATTGAGCGTGTGCTGGCACAAACTGGTCTCATGATAGCCGCCCACAATGTATTTTCGAGTGCCACCTATGGCAGTGTAACAGAATCCTGACGCAGAACCAGAAAGTATGAATTAAAATAGATGTGTGAGCTGCTATGCACCGGCTGGCCTTATCTATCCTCAAGACGTTGTTGAAATTCCTACTGTTCCTACTGAAGGTTTCTATGCATTTTTCATGATTATTGTTAGATCCAGAGTGATCTCCCTTTGAGACGGTGTCAAGATGCAAGCATTCGAGGGTAAGTGCACAATTATACTTTGTAGGACAAACTAGGAGCAGTTGTGCCCTAATTTAATTTCAGCCACTTCTTATACACCCCAAAGTTTCCTGCCCATGGAGGACAAAATAATTAAAATGATCGTTGGCTGCAGTGTGAAAATCGATCATATAACATCGCACTACAGATGGTTTCTCGGGATCAGTTGTCTCATGGAGTGCTTTCTGAACACAAAGCTATGACTGACAACATACACTAGGACCATTTAGATAAGATGCTTTAAATATAACTTAACAGGTTACACATAATTAACACCACACATGATCATTCACTGTATAAAAGCACCCTCTAGCCAACACTGTAAAGAAGTACAACAAGCACTTCAAATATACACCACTGCCATGCAGATAACGCTCCATCTAGAGGACAGTGAAATCGAACAGAAACCTGAAATTGAATAGCCTTCTCCAAAAATGTCTGAGAAGGTGTCACTTGTACCTAAAAGGGTTCATGACATAGCTGCTGTTACTGAACATGCCACCCCAGGTTTTATGGCATTCCATGGCCTGCAATGTCGCATAATTATCTGTTACTTTTATCTGTCGTCAACCTATGTTTGACACCCCACAAGTGAATGCTACATTGAATAGCACACTGTACCATCTCCATATGAGAAGCAGAATTGTTCACATGTAACCTTCTAATACAATATGGATCTTCAAATTGCATTAGAGGCATCCCCCACATATAACCACTACATTTGTCTCCAATTGTTAGCAAAAGGACTGGCAATGGTTAGCTTCCAGGCTGGCTGCATAACTTAAAAGACAAAGGGCCTAATTTAGAGTCTGGCAGAAAAGGTACTCCGTCACAACTGCAATGTAGTACACTCTTCGCTGAAACAGCCACCAAACCCCTGTAAATCATATGCTTGGACTCTAAGGCCCATATTTATACTTTATTTGTGCCGCATTTGCGTCATTTTTTGATGCAAAAGTGGCACAAACCTACGAAATTCAATTATATTTTGTAAGTTTGTGCCACTTTTGTGTCTAAAAGTTATGCAAATGAAGTGCAAAAAAAGTATAAATATGGGTCTAAGTATGTCAGCAATTGAGTCTATTCTGGTTCCATTGCTGAAATTCTCCTCACCCATTGGAGGTTTACATATAATACATCCACCCAATTTAGTTTAAACAGTGTTACATGGGTTGTTTGCTGTTTGCCACCACCAAGTGAACCTGGCATTGAGGGACAGTAACAAAAAATCACATATTGACTCCCACACCATAAGAGACAACTCCTAGAATGTGGAAGGGCATTCGTTTTTTGCTTGTTTTAAAAAAAACAATTCCACTTTGGGATTTTGTTTTTCGAAAAGCAAAATCTTGTTAAAAGCTTGACAGACAACTGTCATGATTGACAAAGCCATCCGTCAAACTTGTAACTTAGTGACAAGAACCACTGACGGGTGTTCTTGCTGATAACTATGAATTTTCACAGGGCCGGCCGACATCTCCAAATGTATAGAACAGGTACTCCATTTTGAGTATTTTACCCCTGCCCCCTGATGACGTGTAAGTCACACTCCATAATGCAAATTAGGTCCTATGTATAACCAGCTACTCTTTTAATGTACCTCACAGGGAAATGTTCATATTAGCACAAAAAAAGATTGCTTGTTTGAATTACTATAACATGCAGACATAGTTTATATGCACAAGGAGGAGTAAGTATATACAAAACAACAAAAAATTGAAAAAAGCATGTCAAAGCAATGTATTGGCCAACTAGCTCTGGCACTGAAGCACAATTCTTTTTTTAAATTGGCATGCACATGTAATTAATTAAAACGTCAACACATACTGTGCAATATAGCCAATCGCTGAAGAGGGCTGACTCTTGCCCCATGCTATATGCTTTGGTGGGTGGAAGCAAAATGTGCATTACATCTAAACATACCAATTTATAAAGAGGTCTGATTGAAACCCCTCGATATACATATGTATTTATTTATGATTTTAATTTATTACTTGAGGGTGGTTAAAACTGTCTCTAGGCCAGACTTAAAAAAGAAAAAACACAAACCTGCTATTCACAACATAATTCAATTAGGTAGAACTTAAGAGACCAGCCAGATGAAAATGTGTCTGGGTGGAATTGGGGACAGGGCCATGGCAGAAGAAGCAAAAAAGCACATTGTAAGAGTGCCTCAGCTAAAATGTGGGACTGACTAGGAGAGGCTGAGTTTCGCATATGTAGGACCAGTCCTTTGTCCTTTAGACATATTGCACCTTGAGGACACCATGAATGATAGGCCACAAGGCTGATGTCGATGGCTACCTGAATAAGCATGTATTGTCACTAAGGAGTGATTGGTCACGCTGCTGCTTAGTGCAGTGCTCAGACCTGAAAGCCAACAGAGCAAACCCATTTCAAAACAAATTACACAGCTAACTGGAAAAAAAAGAATGTTAATGCTGACTTTCAAACCTTCAAAAGTAGAGGACAGTCTTTACTCATAAATCACTCAAATGCTTCAACAGGTATTGAGAACTTCACAAAATAAAACTAAATGTACATAATAATTTTAGGCACTAAATCAGAGGTGCTCAGGCCTGACCCACAGAGGCACAATCATGTTGATGTTCCACCCTAACTTTGAATCAAAAATATTTTGGAATACAAATATATTGAAAAAAATATCAAAATCGTGGGGGAGAATGTAGAAGGTATGAACTGCTTTTTAAATTACTTTATATCTTTTTATATAGCTATATAGAATATTTTTTGTTAATTATTTTGTTTTGTTTTATTCGTTTTTGGATTGAACGTTATTTTAATTTAAGTGTGCATTTTTTAGTATAGTTTGATTTCGTAATAAATTTGACACATTTACTATTTGGCTGGTCATTGGGTTGGTAGGGAACTATTTTGGGAATTGTTTTTAATATTTATCTTTAATGGTTTATTAATATCTTGTACTTTTAATTTGGTTCTTAATTATGGAAACTATTTGATTTGTAAATGGCATTTATTAATTCTAGATCTATTTAAGCTTCTTGTTAAGGCATTATTTTTAATTTGCAGTTACTTTTATAAATGTTATAATTTAAAAAATAATGTATATCTTTTTAACACAGTTAGGGCCTCATTATGAATTTTGAGGCCAATGCACCACCATGGCGGCAGTGGCAGTCCAACCGCCATCGGTAAGCGGTCGGACCACTGAATTATGAGTCATAGGGGCCTATGGAACAAAGACCACCGATGTCCCACCAGTACAGTCAGGCAGCGCAGATCGCCGCGTTGAGGAGGCAGCACAAAAAATCTGGCAGAGACTATGACAGCCCAACCACCACGTCTCAGCAGTGGAAAAAGAGAGTATAAAGGGGGCAATACACCTGGAGGCCGCCTTACACATCCCGTGCCACTTTGGAGCCCATCACACACATCCTGCTGCTGCCGCTGCCCATCGAAGGTGCCCAAAATCCATACCCCTGTTGATGCAACCAACCATAAGTACACATACGTACCTGTGTCATAAATCTCAACAACAGATCATCGGGCTGTCATCTACATGATATGGGGGTCATGCTATGGGCACCAAGTACACCTGTCATTGTATACAGAATTGAAGTAATTCACAAAGAAATATGCATTCACAGCCACAAAACACCCCCTTTGGGCAGGTCACTCACACTGCAATGCAACACTACACAAAAACCCACATCTGCACATCTTAGGCACAGGGACAGTGAAGTGTACACAACATTGTGTCACACAACACCAACAACACATCAGCGTCACATCTACCAATACAACTGACACCCTCACATTCCTCACATTCCGTGGGCTGTCAGATTCAGCATACATATGTATGTATTTGTCATGGAATACAAACACCATTCCCATTAAACATACCTAGTATGGACCCACACATCACTCACATTCCAACACAATGGAAGGACAATGGTATGCGCAATAGTCAGAGAGACAAATATCCAGTGCTCACTATGCAAACAATACTGCACAAGAAGGATGGGGGGATCAGGGAAGGATGCTGCACTGGGACACATATCACTTTGCACATGCCCTTTTAACAGCATTTTTACAGGAACTGGCCCTACATGTATCCCTGGGGCAAACAATAGTAGAGCCAAGTGACATGCCTATCTGCAGTATGTGGAAGTGAAAGTAAAGAAAGCAAATGCAACAGCAGGTGCATGGGGCATACATGTAGATGAAGTAACTGCAAGGTATATGCTGCAAAATGAACACATGCACAAACATATGCAAACAAAGTTAGCACAATTGAGCACCCTCTGTGTCTGCACTAAGAAACCTCAAGCTGCCACACATGAGATGAATATACACTCAATTTCAGGGGGACAAGTCTAACACCATATAGCTGACATTGGCCAACCCAAGATTTAATACATACTAAACCAAACATAAAACAATGCAATGACACCATATCTGCATTAACAAACACATATCCATACAGTCAACATCTACCTTTGTCCTGGGTGACACCAGCACTGCCCAAAAGTCAGATTTTTATGACAACAACAAATGGATCAGCAATCAGGGCGAAACACAAACGACTGTAGGCAAACAACACAAATTAGTATAGAACAATATAAAGATCGAAAAGGAATTGCAGGAGAAATATGTGCCTAAAAACATTTGGGGTTATTAATACTAAAATGCATAATAGCAAAGGCCATTGGCCAGTCAATCAGATAGTCATTGCACAGTACTGTGCCCATACTTGACTCCTGTTACTGCCATGGAACCTCCGTAAGAAGGGTAATCAAGTGGGCAGCAGGCACCTCAGGGATCATCCTTTGGGGAAGGGGCTGGATTTGGGATGGGTGGGTTTGATTTTTGAAAAGGTGGACTCTTTCTTAGGAGTGGTGGGCTTTTTGGGGGAGGGGTATAGGTGTTTGCAGAGGGGGCAGGTGTGACAGGGACTTGGATGTGGAAGGGATGGGTTGGTATGTGGGTCGGGGCCTCAGGTTGGGGATGGGGTTGGATGGAACAGGGGAACGAGCGAGTTCAAAAAGGAAACTCTCCTTTGGAACATGGGGATGGTCATCAGAAGGGGTTGAGGACAGAGATGTTCCTCAGGAGTTAAATAGCCTTCTCACTCAGGGCAGCAGGGGTAATGAGCTGGGGCGGGGTGCCTGCGGGAGAAGAGATGCCCACCCTCTTGGGTGAGCGGCCACATCCAACTGGGTGGGAAGCAACAGGGAGGGTGGCGATAGAACTGGGGCTGGAGGACAAAGATGGTACAG
Source organism: Pleurodeles waltl (assembly GCF_031143425.1). Taxonomy (NCBI): domain Eukaryota; kingdom Metazoa; phylum Chordata; class Amphibia; order Caudata; family Salamandridae; genus Pleurodeles; species Pleurodeles waltl. Next base: position 792,648,416 of record NC_090445.1, read on the forward strand.
AAGTAGGTCCCAAGGGGTCCGCCTTAATAGGGAGGGGGCACTGGAGGTAGAATCCGATGACGAGGATGTAGATCAGTTCTCCTCTATGGCACTCTCCTCACCCTCTGGGCCACTGGGTCCAACTGTGTCGGTGGTGTCTTCACTGGAGGCACCGTAGCAATGATGCTTCCCCACTTAGATGTGCCCTGTCTCCTTTGCTTTCCTGGGCTGATGCTGAAAATACAAAGAGAAAAAGGGTCACTACATGTTCCTGATCACACTTGAACAACAGCTGTGATTAGCAAACATTTCCATCACATCAAGTACGCCCCAGAAACAAACTCCAACAAAGTGGCCTCTACATGTATCATGCCATATGCATTCATGCCATCTGAACTGTCAACAGTTGCCTACAGGAAAATCAGGTTCTCAGACAACTACAATTGCATGGCTGAAGTTGTGCCAACAGAGTAACAATTGAACAAGTAGACCACATCACCTTCAATGTTTTGCCTCATGGAGCATACCTCAGTTACATGTTCTCATACAATAGTACACCAATGCCAAGATAATTCCCACAGACCCCACACAAGCTCATGCAGACATTTATTTGTCACATATACAATAACACAACAATATGAAATGATGCACCAACACAATGCCACGTTGCTGACAACAGTACAGTAGCCTTGAGAAAGTGACAAGAAATCACTCATGTCACACTGGAAACATATCACCAATACACACTTCACCAAGTGAAATTTGTCCCAATGGAGTAATGGAGGTAGAACCAGTGTTGCTCTGATATTCCTTGCATTTGGCATGGAAATGTAAACTGTAGACATCATCTGCAAATTAACAGGGAGATATGTCCCAAAAATCCACAACACAATGAATCCACAAGCCCGTGGAAAATCACCACTACTATCTACCACCCCTTACAATTGCATACTCTGATTGCATCAGAAGACACCATTAGTCCTTTGTATAGTGTAGAGGCCCAGAGACTTGCAAATACCAGTAGAAGGCCCTCAACATGTTGCCTAATAGGAAGCTGCATCACTGTGTCCGTTTTGGTCCTGCAAACCCAGATATCTGTGGATGAATATTTCTAAACAACCACATGTGATTTCACCATAACTGCAAGTTACTCATAATGCATGTCAAAAGTCAGGTTACAAACCTTCCCCTTTATACATGTGCAGTGCACTTTGCCACATGGCCTGGAAAATGCACAAAAATCTAGTCATACATGTCTTGACCCTCATTGCTACTGCAGATGTGCATGCCAAAAGACATGCAATGACAGTTGAGGGTATTTGTCAGCCAACAATCAATGGTGACTGTTAGAAACTGAGTCTCTGGTTTGGAACTCAGTTTGCACTCTGTCCAAGCAGGGACCATCACTCTAGTCTGGGTGAGGGAGATACACAGCTCAGATAACCCCTGCTCATCTTCTTGGTAGCTTGGCACAAGCAGCCAGGATTATCTCAGAGGCAATGTTTATAGTATTTGTACAAAACACACACAGTGACATAGTGAAAACACCACAAAAGGACTCTACACCAGTTTAGAAAAATAGGCACATTTATCTAAGTTAAACAAGACCAAAATGGTAAAAAAAAAAACAAACACAAGCAAAGATATTAATTTTTAAAATGAAAAGAGTATTAATGCATAGAAATCAATGGATGTGTTGTTTTAGCACAAAGTACCTGGTATGCGTCAAAAATAAAGTCACAAGGGCGTCTGTGCATCAGAAAAGCAAGCAATGCGTCGATTTTTTACTTGCACCTGAAGCTGTGCATCCATCTTTTCTCGCAACGGAGGCCATGCGTCGATTCCGGGTTCACAGCCTCAGGTCCATGCGGGGATGTTGAACACTTTAACATCCAGGATCTGTGTGTTGAAATTTCCGACGTGCTGTGCAGAGAGTCCACGGTGAGAACAGGCGCTGCGTCGTTTCTCCAGCTGCGAGGCAGGCGCTGTGTTGAATTTTTCAGATGCGCACACAGCTGTATGTGGATCTTCCCTCGCAGGTTACCAGTTTCCACTTCTAAAGGCCCAGGGACGACTGGATTTGGCACCACTTACCCAGATGAAGTCTTTGATGTATCTGAGACTTCAGAACAGGGGGCAAGCTCAGTTCAAGCCCTTGGAGATTTCAGAAAGCAAAGTCCAGTTCTTTCCCTCTTCAGGCAGAAGCAGCAGTAGCAGGCCAGCACAGCAAAGCAACAGGCAGAGTGGCAGGTCCTCCTCAAGCATCAAGCTCTTCTCCTTGGCAGAGTTCCTCTTGATCCAGAGGTAATCTGAAAATCGGGGGATCTACTACTAAAACTCATTTCTGCCTTTGAAGTTGGCAAACTTCAAAGGAAAGTGTCTGTTGTTCACAAGATCCTGCCTTGCCCAGGCCTGGCCCCAGACACACTACATGGGGTTGGAGTCTGCATTGTATGAGGACAGGCACAGCCATTTCAGGCATAAGTACCAGCTCCTTCCTCCCCACTCTAGCCCAGGAGACTCATTAGTATATACAGGCCACTCCCCAGCTCCCTTTGTGTCACTGTCTAGTGGGAATTCACAAACAGCCCAACTGTCAGGCTCACCCAGACGTGGATTACATAGGCAGGCAGAGGCACAGAATGGTTAAGCAAGAGAAGTGGCATTTTCAAACAGACAATCTAAAAACCAACTCTACCAAAAGAAGTATTTTTAAATTGTAAAACCTCAAACTCCACATCTTTATCTCCTCACAATGGGAAGCTGCACTTACAAGATATTTAAAGGCAGTCCCCATTTTAATCTATGAGAGACATTGGCCTTGGAATGATGAAAACCACATTTAGCAGTATTTAGCAGGTGTGTTTTACATGTCCTGATAACACAGGACATATAAAACACACCAGCACATGTCCTACCTTTTAAATACACTTCACCCTGCCCATGGGGCTACCTCGCACCTGCCTTAGGGATGCCTTACATAGTAAAAGGGAAGGTTTGGGCCTGGCAAGTGGGCCCACTTGCCAGGTCGAATTGTCAGTGCAAGACTGCAAACACAGACACAGTAGTGCAGGTCTGAGACATGTTTACAGGGCTACTCATGTGGGTGGCACAATCAGTGCTGCAGGCCCACTAGTAGCTTCTGATTGACAGGCCCTGGGCACCTCTCGTGCACTTTACTAGGGTCTTACCAGTAAATCAAATATGCCAATCATGGATAAACCAATCACCAACACAATTTAGGTAAAACGCCCAGAGTACCAAAACCAACTAAAATGAATTACTGTCAAAGCCCAGCTCACCTGAGTCCTTGTTCAGTTCTGATGGAGGTTGAAGACAATCCGACCCCACCCTGAAACTGCTTGTTCCAGCACACTAGTTTTTAAAACAGTGCACTAAGAACAGAAGCTCAAGGGAAGGGGGGAAGTGGATAAAATAAAATGAAGAGACAACACCGTTCTTGCGTTTCCACTGTTGAAGTGCTGCACAAATCTGCGGCCCTCTCTGACTTTTGTAGAAACTGGTGCCTAATGAAACATAAACAAAGAACAGATAAGTACAACCTATTCCTAACTGTGTTCCTGAGTATCCCTTTATTTATTAGAAATTTTCTTCTAAAAGTACCTCTTGGATCCTGGTCTCTAGTTTCCAGGTTTGGAATGTGTTACTGCTCTGGGATGTGCTTTCTATTACTCTAAAGCTTCTAAAACATTAAACAAATACCGTTATCAGAATTACCAATATCAAACATTCATCTTAATATAACTAAAGCCTAAATTCCCAATAGCAGACTCACTTTTCCCATATTTCCAGAATCTTTTATAAAACAAATACTGTACTTTTACGTCAAAATACAGCATGTAATTTGTGCAAGTCCTTGATTTACTGTTTGCCTTGCTGTTAATGGTTTCCACGGTTCGATTCTTAAAAGTTCCATAAAAAATAAAAAAAAATGTTGCTTCACAAAGTTCCGCAAAGTATTCTTGTAACAAAGAGTTTGAATCACAATGTTTGTGGAAGGTATCTTGTTTCAAATTGTCTATACACGAATCCAGAAATTGTTGTCAAAGTTCTTTCAGGTAATAAAAGTTTTGCACTTACTTGTTGCTGGCAAGAGATACTGATCAGTCTAACCTTGTCTTCTTTCTCTTTTGCAGGTTGCTTGTAGGAGAGAGGCTAAGGCAAGGAGGAACCGGAAACCGGAAGAAGGAAGAGCCAGCAGCTGCGCCCATTGAAGCCAATGAAAGTCTGTAGAGAGCAGGAGTGCCAGCGCCGAGGGATCTGTCCTCAGGTAAGCGGGAGGTAGACGAGCACAAGCACTGGGTGAGGCTCGGGGCTGCCTTTTATAGACAGGGCTGGGTGTGGTCCTCACATGCTGCACATGTTCTTGAAAGGTGTGCAGAGCTGGGTGTGGTTTGAAGAGCTGGGTGTGGTCCTCACATGCTGCACATGTTCTTGAAAGGTGTGCAGAGTTTCAGTTATTATGCAAATGAGTTAAATTAACACATGGCCTAGAGAGGAGTGTTTTAAAGAAGCCTTGGTAAAAGCAAGCCCAATGTGTAAACAAAACAGCACATTAAACAACATACACAGAAGCCTAGGGGGGGGGGAAGGTGAGATAACAAGAAAGGCTTTCAATAGTAAGTTTAAAAGGGAGCTATTACAGAACCCACTAGTGCAGTGAGAGGGGACATGCTCTTTGCTGTGCACAAACACTAACAATTACAGCACAGAATCCAAAAGCAGGAGGTCAGAAGCAAAGAGTACAGGGAAACCACACCAAGAGCTGCAAGGCCTGACTGTGACACACTCCTGTCTGCGGCACCACATGAAATGTACCCCCAATGCAAATGTCCTATTCCACACACAGGTTGGCAGACACATATATGTGGGGGAATATAGGAATCATCTCATAAATACAGATAGACCATGTATGAAACAGCAGTGTACATATTTTGTCAAAAGAGAAAGGGACACATGCTAACATGTAGGTGCAAGGATTTTTGGTAACAGTGATGACACACAAATCATGTCAAAGGACATGCTGTCAAGCATTAACCTGTTTGTCCCACTGAGACACAATGTTGACCAAGTTGCTTATTGCCAATTCCTCCTAGACGTTACATACCTCTCACTTAAATGCACATGATTGGTATTGGAACACCCCCTGGCGAAAGGGGATGGATGAAAGAGAGAGAGAGAGAGAGAGAGAGAGAGACACTGGAGCCACAGGTCTGAATGCGAACGACTGGTGATGGTCCCTGAAGAGCTGCGATTTTCTATGATAAATTACATATCAGTTGAAAGGCTCATTGCTCGTAACCATGTAGATACTAGTCTCTGACTACTATGTGCAAGCTAGGTGTATCTGTTAGATTGCCCTTTCCCACTTTAGATGGCTCTCCTTCACTCTAGGATTTTTTCGGGGAACAATGTGTATCACCTGTAATTAAATGAGAACCTTGAACCATACTATCTATGACTACTCCCAGAGTGACTCCAGATTGATCTCACGTCACCTTAATTAATGCCTACTTAAATGTACTTGAGGTTCTGTCGATATGTTGTTTGATGACCTTGCTGAGATTTCCTAAGATGCAGACTCACTTGACTCCAGAGTCATTTAAATAGGTAACAAATAATGACTACAAATTCTCAGGTAATCAGGTTTGCAGACATTCATATGTTAAGTTACGCAATATGCTTAGAATTCAAAGGAATACACATTTGGTGTCTTTCGATTGAAGATTAGGATGCAAAATTTGCATCTTTCTGGAAACATAGGGTTAATACCAAAAGATCACAGTGCAATGTTTGCACCACTCTGGGAACATAGGATTCATATCAAAAGATGATAGTACAATGTTTGTAACACTCTGGGAACATTGGGTTAATATCAATAACAGAAGCAATTGGCTTTATCACTGTTACATCACAGCATAGCAACGAAACTATCCGGCCATTCACAGAATGTTCTGTATCACCAGCACCAATTATGCAAATGTCATAAAAAACTTTGTGGTAACAAACTTATTCACAATACATCGTTTTTATGATAATCACACAAAATAATTTCCTTTCTGTGATATATAGCAAGCAACAATGATAAGCGGTCCTACACGACTAGCAGCTAGCATCCCAGGGACCTTAAATGCCAATGATGTGCCTTCTTAGGCGAATGCGCTCTGAAACATCTGACTTTTGAATATCTAGTCAGCAAGTGTCAAGTTTTCATAAATAAATGCTTTTCAAGCACGCGCAGCACGTTACCGCCTTTTCAGTAGTGAATTCTCTTGACCTCTTCAACTCCCCAGAAGCGGCATCCAGGATACAGGACTGAACACAAAGATCAAATGTGGTGAAGCAGAGACTTCTTCTCTGCTGCCGGTGGCCTTTACAGCAACCAATTCACTCAGGCCGGGTGTGGATTAAATACCTACTGCATCCAGCCACACCCAGTCTGAGTCATAGGGAGCCCCACCCAATCTGGCTCAAAAGGATGCGGGAGGCTTGAGCAACATGTGTCCTAAACAAGCATTGGTTCCAGCAAGTACTGGTCTTAGTCAATAAGCATTGGTGTCTGTAAAACATTCTTATGGGGTCACAACAAACATTGGTCCCTGCAAAGGCAGATGATTGGTTTATGAGTTCTTTACTGGAGCACATGCAGGTTTGCAGGTACTGACTCACATATCATGGCCTCCAAGGAATCAACACACTGTCTGCACTGTGGGGGCAATAAGCCTATACAGGACAAATGTGACTTCTGTGAAGCTGACAACAGAGCTGTGGGAGTAAGGGACCTGTCATGAGTCAAAGACACTTATTGACAATGATGCATAATGCACATATGGACGACTTCTGGGATGTACCTCAGTACCCTTTTCTAATTTAGTCAATGGATTGAGGTATTCCTGGAAAGCTTTGGCACTAGATCATCAAATTGTCCACATGACAGAATCTACTGGTGAACAGGGAGTTGGTACTGTGCTACAGCTGCATAGCCAAAGACTGGACTATGTCTCATACTCGGAGATACATTTGATAGACCCATGTCACTCCATTTCCATCACTTCTATACATAGCAGTACATCATGGGACCATTAGCAATTTGGCATGTGGTGTGTGTGGCAACATGAACGGCACAGTGAATCTGGAAATGTATTCCAGATTACAGTTTTGCAAGGCCGGATGTGGGTTGAGAGATCTGTGGTACTATGCACACTGTATACAAGATCCTCAAATGGCTCATGCAAGATACATACAAAGCTTATGCTGTCATGCTTACACATGTTGTCCAACATTTCATAACACTCATGAAGAAAGAGATTGCATTGGATGGCAGTAAAGTAGACTTTCCAAATATTGTGCATCCAACACAAGGAGGATCTAGGACCACAAAAACCTCACACAGCACAATGTGATGGAACTTAACATATAGTACTGGCCACCAATACCTGCAAAATTGACATCACATTGATGCCACACAGACCACAACATCAGGCAAACAAGAAGTCTAACTGGCAAACAGGGGCACATTGTAGCCTGTGAGGAATGAAAGGATGGTGTCAAACAGAATCAGATGTCCCTATGAGATTTCTACCTGCTCGCCTGGTGAGCCATAGAGCTGTCCGTACAGAGGTGGACCTTATCAACAAGCCTCTCCAGCTCCTCTGGAGAGAAGGCAGGGGCCCTATCACCTGCTGAATGTGGCATGATTGCTCTCAGAGGCGGCACACAGCAGCTCAGGTCATGAAGGTGTTGCTGGCAGCAGTGTCAGGAGTCAAGTGAGTGAATGTGCACAGCATGTCCGTCACGTTCGCCACGTACGCAGTCATCGCCGCTGGAGGACACAGCCATTGGGCTGCGACCACCACAGACAACAACATTAGCCCATGGCTGTGTTTGCCATGGTTGGACCTGCCTACCACCCTGATGACTTCCGCCAGCAGTCGCAGACAGTTTCTAATGTCCATAGGAGTAGGTCAGGTATCTGCCATTTAGGTGGCATAAAATGCTGTATTAGGTTCTGTAAACTGTGTCACACTTACAATATATGTGTTGTAGCATCACAAACATCCTTATTCTGTCTTGTCATGTAGGTCCAGTGTAGTGTGTTGAAGGGCACAGATGGCATTTAACGGCTGTGCATGGTCCACCGCTGCTGACGGTCTTTTTGGCAGTCATAATATACGATCACATTGCAAGGGGCACTTGTGTAGCACATCTTTGAGTTTCATCCATGTTATAGAGATGTGTTGACAACCATGGGGGTCACATGTGACCCTTGTGTAGTTGCCAGCTGTGATGTGTACTGAGTGTCATTTCTATCCAGTCAGAAATGCTTTGTTACATGATATTATTGGCATGCATCAGATATGTTGCTGTGGACACACTGACTAATGTTACAAATCATGTCTTGTCACACATAGGTAACTTGGGAGAGGGGGGATGAAACAACCTCCTGTCTACTGTCCACTGCCAGACCTTCAGACCATGGAAGAAGGCCACATCATATAGCTGTACCATCTGAATAGACAAACAATACTGGAGCTATGCCGTTAGCTGGAGCCAGATCTGATGCCAACTATTACTTATCCAATCTGCAAACAACCCATTGTTCAAGTCATGTCAGTAATGCACTTCCCTGCCATAGGGTTCTTCCAGCATACATTGGCCCTATCTCCTGGTATGTCCTAAACTATATTCAGTCTGGTGTTTAAGGATTTCCTCCCAGCAATGTTGAAATGCATTGACAGCTATAACAGGTTCCCACAACGTGAGGATTGAGCCAAAATGAAGGCTGGCTTTTAGGGTTTTGCCCACCTCCCACATGTGGTGGGGGTTATTGATGCCACACATGTTGGCTTGATGCCACTGCAGGCAAATGAACAAGTCTATTGCAACAGAAAGAACTTCCATTCCATTCCATCATGTACGTTGTCTGTTTGGCGGATCTCTACATCTCAAATGTCTGTGCCCTTTATCCAGCATCAGCTCATGATTCCTTCATAATGCAAAACAGCACCATAACCTAGCTGATGTCAACTGCAACCAGAGAAAGCCTGGCTGGTTGGTAAGTCACTTCTGTCCTGATTGTGTGTGAGCAATGTCAGGTGCAACAATCATGTAGTCAGTGACTGATTGTTGCACATATGTTCCATACCTTAACAGGAGACTCAGCATATTCAAACCATCCTTTGTTGTTGATGCCACTGAGGAATCCAGATATGCCAGGGGAAGTCTGCTTCATTGAGGTCCATGGAAGAACACAGCAGCCAGTGGTGCAGGCTTTTGGGCTCCTAAAGGCTGTATTTCGATGTCTGGACTGGACTGGTGGAGCCCTCCTCTACTCACTCAAGAAAGTGTGTCAGATCACTGTGGCCTGCTGCAAGCTCCACAGCATTGTCCTGTGGAGAATTATACCATACATCCCAGGGGAGGGGGAGCCAGGAGAGCCACTGAGTGAGACTCCTAAAATGCCAAATGAGGATGACTGTGGTAAAGAGGAAGAAGCTGACTAGGGAGAAGATCTCGTCAACAGCTACTTCTCATGAGAGTGTGTCATGTGATGTGATGACTGTGACTGTACAATGAACTGTAGTTGTGAGGATGTGTGGAGTTAAGTGTTTTGGAAACAGCCAGGGAGCTGACACTCTGCAATATTCAGGCAAAGGCTGCTTGATAAGATAGCTTTTGACTCATCCCCACCTTGATGATGTTGATTTGTTTGTGTCAGTTTTCTTGCAATTTACTTTGTTTTCCAGTTGCTTGCTCTGTGACTTGTTTCATTCGTATAGTTTAAGGCCAATACTCTTTGTTTTGTCCTTTGTACAGGTACCTTCATCATGCCATCTTCATGTGGGCATTTCTGAGTTGTGACATTGGCAGGTATCCGATCCTGTTCTGACATACAAAGTGGACATGGGAGTTGTGACAGGCAATGCACATCTCAGAGTTTCCATGTATGAGACCTGTACCTAGACAATTTACACAGTGTGTGGGTGGAGGTATAGAAGTGCCAATTGCACTTGTTTTGTATGTTGTGGTGGGCCTAATGCATCATGTGTGCCATCAAGTGGGCTGAAAATGTGAAGTCCTAGCTTTTGACTAAGTAATTTTTCCTTCACATTGACTAAACACTCTTTTTGTCTCACCTAGTTGTAGATGTGTTTCTTCATTGCAGACCACAGTGCATGTGTCACAACACTGGCATACGTTTGTGTAATACCACCAGATGCATGGTCATTGGATTATAGTGTCCCTGTGATCAGGGACTGTTATACTAATGTACTGCCATCTGTCTGTATCTTGGGTTATGTGATGTTGGATTACTTTGGTGTGGTATGAGATAAGGATCAAGCTGCTGACATCATCTACTTTAATGTTTGCCTATTCTACCAGACAATGTCTGACAAATCCCTTCCTTTGTCTGGGGCTCCTCTGTACCTCGACATTTGTTCATTTACTCAGAATGAGTCCCTCATTCTTGTTTCCAAAATTCTAAACATATTGTCAGCCAATGTGCAGAGCACTGTAATAAAATGTTTGGTTTGACCAGCCACTTGCACTAATGTGTTGTTGTGTAATGGTTTAATCCTGAGCTGGACACTGTGTACCTGTAACATAGCCCTGCATATCTACATAGCTAAATGTGAAAATTAAGCAAGTAGACAATGAGTTTGTGATGGGTGAATTTCTTACAATGCTAATACAGAAAATAAATGTTGTACAGAAAGACACAAAAATTTAACATAAAGGGGTCAGTCATGGTGAATGAAATCATTGGAGAAGATGCCACATGATTGGAAGTGTAAAGTCCAGCATATTCCTCCTATTGGAACTGGTAGGTGGTTCAGGTTCAGTCAACAGAGTGAATGTGTATCACACAAAGGAGTTCCTATAGGAAGAGGTCACTTGTTGGCAGTGGTCGGTGTCTTGCCATCCAGACCCCCTGGATTTTTAGCTGGATCCCTCCCTTGCCTGGGGGGAGATCTGCTGCCACAGAGGCAGCATTGTCTGGGGCTGGTTACCGATGTTGATGTGCCTTTTGTTGATGAGCCAAAGGAAGGGGTAGACTGTTGTTGAAAAGCCCAGCTCAGGGTGATGTGAATGTCCCTCAGCACACCTGTTAGGGAGCCTATGTTGGTATTGTGGGCCTCCATCTGTTACAGCATGTCTCTGTGTATGCCCCTCTGTAGCTGCTTGATTTCCCTGAGTTTGATCAAGACCTAGCCCATCATGTCTTGGGACTCCTGATAGACCCCCCAAGAAGTGTCTGATAGTGTCTTAGCCACGATTAGCCCCGGTGGCCTCCCACCCCGGTGGTCCAAGGCATCCCTCCCATGCAGCCTACCACCACAGGCCTGTACCCTTGACAAGGTGTGCCTTTTCCAACTTGGTCCTGGACTGTCATTTTCCGAAGTGTTACTCTGCAACTCAGGATCCAGGACTGGGGGGCATGAGATGGTAGAAACTGTGCTCTGGGCACATAGTGCCCACAGTGAGACTCACTGTTGCCGTCTGACCAGGTTGCCCAGATGGGCCAGAACTGTCCTCCATGTGCATGTCCAGGAGCATCTTCTTCAATGAGGGCTCTATCTAATGGGGTAGTGGCAGTCTGTTCCATGGACTCTGTGTGCCCATCGAAAGCTCGACCTGTTTATGTAAAACATACAATGTTACTAGTTGAATTGTGAAATCTACAACTTAAGGTTTTGTGTCACAGCGAGCAGAGAACTTGGAAGTTAAGTTGTATGTAATCCAATTGTGACAAGAAACTATGGTATGGGGTGATTTGAGATGACATGTGTGAGGCATGGCAACCCAATTTGGCTCAAGCAGCTAATGAGATGTGCAGATCAGTTGCACTTTGGAAGATGGCCTGAAAATGGCATTTTACCACAAGTGCAGCCAACACAGTGCAGAGTCAAGATATGGCTTTGACCATTTGAAAGGCTAGTTGATGGTGATGCATTCAAACCCAGAATATGTGATGGAGTCATCATGTGCACATTGCAGTGTGAATGTGCCTTCTGCAAATGCCAATCTGGTGATGCATCTTGAGGCCGTATGAATACTTGTTTTTCACACTGGAGAAGGTGTCATTCTTGCCCTTAAATATATCATCTTGGGTTAGCAGGGCCAGATGGAGCTACGTCAACATACACATCTCTGATTTGTGCATGATCTGTGCTTGATCGTTCCCAGGGGAGTATACTTAATTTGGGGGTTGACAAACAGAGGTGTTTGGACAAGTGACCACTGTGCTGGGGCTTGGAGTTTCAGGCACAAGGCCTGCTGGGTGTTGCATTAATTTCACTCTCTCTACTGCACACACTATACTAATGTCATTCCCCTAGGTGAGTACACTTCATTTGGGAGTTGACAAACAGGGGTCTTTGGATAAGTGCAGACTGGGCTGGTGTTTTGAGCTTCAGACCCAAGGCCTCCTGGGAGTTGCAGTCAGGTCAATCCCTGTATTGCACACACTATATAAATGTTATCCCCCCAGGTCAGTACACTGCATCCATGACTTAACAAACAGGGGTATATGGACAAGTGGACAATAGGCTGGTGGTTAAAGTAACATCAACAGGGCCTGCTGGGAGTTGCAGTTAGGTTAGGTCAGACCCTCTACTTCACACACTTGACAAACAATATCCTCCCAGGTGAGTAAACTTCAATTGGGAGTTCCCAAACAGAGGTCTTTGGATAAGTGTACCCTACCCTAGTCTGGTATTTGGAGTTACAGATACAAGGCCTCTTTAGATTTGCAGTCATGTCACTATCTCTACTACACACACTGTGCACATGGTATCCTCTCAGGTAAGTTCACTTCAATTAAGAGTTAAGTTACAGGGTTACTTGGACAAGTGTTCACTTGGCTGGTGGTTGGAATTATAGATACAGGGCCTACTGGTTTTGGCAGGCATGTCACTCCCCATACTATACGCACTATATAAATGTTATCATCCCAGGTTAGTACACTTCATTTGGGAGTTACCAAACTATGGTATGTGGAGAAGAGAACACTGGGCTGGTGTTTGGAGTAACAGTAACAGAGCCTCTTGGCCTTAGCATTCATGTCACTCACTGTACTACACACACTATACAAATGTTATCCCTCCACATGAGTACACTTTAATTTAGAGATTAGAAAAAGGGTGTTTGGACAAGTGTACACTGGGCTGGTGGTTGGAATATCAGTAAGAGGGCCTCCTGGCCTTAGTAGTCAGGTCACTCCCCCTAGTTCCAACACTTGGCAAATGGTATCCTCCCAGGTGAGTACACTACAATGGAGAGTTACCAAACAGTGGTATTTGGATAGGGGAACACTGGTCTGGTGTTTGGAGTAATAGAAATAATGGCGCCTATGAGTTGTAGTCATGTCACTCTCTCTACTACCCACACTATACACATGGTATCCCCCCAAGTGAGTACACTTCAATTAAGAGTTATTGAACAGGGGTATTTAGTTAACACTGGTCTAGTGTTTGGAGTAATAGAAACAGTGCCTCATGTGAGTTGCAGTCATGTCACTCTTTCTACTACACACACTATGCACATGGTATCCTCCAAGGTGAGTACACTTCAATTCAGAGTTAACTAACAGGGCCATTTGGACAAGGTAACACTGGTCTGGTGTTTAGAGTTAAAGAAACAGTGCCTCCTTAAAGATGCAGTCAAGTCACTCTCTCTACTACACACACTAAACACATGATATCCTCCCAGGTGAGTGCACTTCAAGTGAGAGTTAAACAACAGGGCTAAATGGACAAGTTAACACTGGTCTGGTGTTTGGAGTTAGAGAAATAGTGCCTCCTGGTAGTTTCAGTCAGGTAACTCTCTCTATTACAGACACTATACAAATGTTGGGTGTTACATATCTGTATGCAGGCTGCATTTAAGTTAGGGCATACTTTTACCTGTTCAGACATACCATTAGTCCTGGTATTATTATTGTATATTGAAAGATTTATAGGCCCCATTTGGACCAATGGCATGTGATGGACTTTGGTAATTGTGCTGTTGGGTCTAACAGTACAGTTTGACAATGTTTACGCTCAGATACTGTGGGTATTAATGTTGGTGAGGTACATGAACAAGACAGTCAGGATGCAGGATGGCAAAGACCTTCTCCTCTCAGGGAAACAGATGTAATGGGGCACTCGGAGGGCCACCACTAGTCTTCTTGGCCTGCAGCTGGTGCCTAGAGACCAGGGCTCGAACCTTACCTCTTGCTGATGTCCTTCTTTATGCGCAGGGTGGTGCCTACAGCATTCACTCTGTCGACTATCGTATCCCACATTTCCATTTTCCTACTAAGAGGAGTATGCTGGACTTGTGCTCCAAACAATTGTCGCTCTACTCTTATGATTTCATCCACCATGACTCTTTACTCACCTTCTGAACATGATATGGTGGAAAAGAAGAACATGGCTGGCAGTGACTTACTAAACAGGGGAAGTGCAAAAGGGTGTAAATGGACAAAAGTGTGTGCAGGGTATTCAATGGAATAGTGAAAAAAAGTGCAAAAGATTGTGGTCTGTGAAGGGGTGTGTTTTATAGTGTCCTTTGCAGGTGTGTTTACTGTAGCAATGTGTATCAGCTGTATTGTTTGCAAATTCATCTAATGTGCAGTTGTATATTAATTTGCTGATCATGAACCGCCGTGGTTCGGTAGGCCATTGGCTGGCCGCCTTGAAGGGTCCGTCACCGTGACTGTGTGCTTGTAATGTGCTCGATGGTTGGTTGCAATGCTGTCTGCACTGGAGGTCTGACCACCACGCCACTGCCAGTCTGTTATTTTTGCTTGGTGGTCGGCAGTCCTGTCTCTGTAACTCATAATAGGGTAGTCTGAAAGACCCCCAACATGGCAGTCTCACCGCCCAACTCTGTAATCAGGCCCTTGGCACATATATATATGGGATCCGACCAAATGTATGTATTCTATTCACTATTTTGGGGGTTTATTTATTTGTTTGATACTAAATAGTTACTATATATCCCAGAATGCCATATAAGGGCATATGGTGGCATAAAGTATAAACTGAAAGGAATGGATCACTCACTTACTGTGATCAAGACCTTGTGGGTTGAAAGGTGTTCGATGTATTTGATTCTTTAAACAATAAAAAAGAATTTCCAAGTATCCTGTGAGTGCTGCGTATGACCTTGAGTCATTTTGTTGGAGAATATATAAATTGGTCGCTAGGTTCCAGCCGCTTTCTTGCAGCAAGCCTGTGGTAGGGTAGCGAACCCTAAAATATTCAACACAGCGCATTTCCTGAATAAACAAACAATGACAGCATCACAGAGGCAACAAAGAGCGGCTCAATATCAAACAGCGTATTTATTTTAGTATATAGCAGCAAATTACCCGACGTGTTTCGGAGCCTCTGCTCCTTGCTCACAGGTTTAAATACAGACCACTCTTCTACAATTCAGTGACATTTATAAAACAACCTTAAAGTAATAATCAACATAGATGATGGACAAACCCATACTTGTCCATTTTCAAAAAGCGTGTTTGCTTCATGCAAAAAGTTGTCATCCCATGAATCTGATACAGACCATTTCTTATGGGGAATTACTCAGGGCTAAAAAGAATTGTAGTGTTGAAACTGTTTTTTTACATGAAATATAAATCATGAGTGGAAAAATGTTGATTTCACAAGAAAAAGCCAGAAATAATGAGATTCAATCGGTAAGGTTTATCATTACTTTTCATAATCAAGTTTGGGAGGTGAGACGTAGTTTAAATAAGTATTGGGATATATTAAAAACTGAAGAACATCTAGCTGAATGTATTGGAGAGAAACCACAAATAGCTTTTAGAAGATGCAAACTTGATTGGGGGGGGCCGCACTGGGGGCCATGACGGAGTCACAACTCCAGCAACACACAGTAACAAGTTGGGCTTCTTGCTAAAAATACAAGAAAGGGTTAACATTCAGTTAGGTACACACTCATACATACACTTGTATAACAAAGTAAAGAGTAATACGTACAGTGGAACTATGTGATAACAACCCTAGGAACACACTGGTACATACACTGAGACACCTAGACATAGACTCATGTATAAACCGAGAAAGCTACCAACACACTGACACATACACTCACACCACAAGGGAAACTCTCATAGTTATAATGGCACACCCTAGTACAAACATATATATACACTGTCATACCCAAGCGCATGCTGATACATATCCTGACACATCCAGGAAAACACCATTGGGAACACTGAGACACCCACCAAAGCACTGATGCATACAGTGACACATCCAGATAGTCACTGATGTGTGCATTCACATACTGAGTCACATGGTAATCCATAGAGTAACATAGGGAGGTATACACTAGGCATAGATGGAGATATATTCTGATACACCCAGAGTCACAATTATGTATAGACTAATGTACCTAGAATAATACTGATGCATCTGATAAGATATGCAATTATACACTGATACATACCATAATACAGCCAAGCACACATTTATGGATATAGTGAAACACTGAGCCAGACAGTCATGTTTATGATAAAAGAAAAGGCTGTACTCTTGTTTAAATATCAGAACTAAAACATATAGGGGGTCATTACGACCCCGGCGGTCTTTTCGCAAGACCGCCGAGGTACTGCTGTGCTGAAGACCGCCAGTGGTGGCGGTCTTCCACGCTGCGTATTATGACCGCTGGCATCCCGTCGTCCTTTTTCGTATGGAAAGCCACCAGCAGCCATACTGGCGGACGGCGGGAAAGTGGAGGTTGCTCAACCTCCACCGCCACGTCAACAGAACACCGCCCACTGAATCACGTCCCATGATTCGGTGTGGCAGTGTTCTGGTGATGGTGTTCTGGTGGCGGAGCTGCCCCCGTGGATCCCGTCCCCTCCCGGAGGATCAACGGACAAGGTAAGTTGATCGTCCATTAGGGAAGGGGATGGGGGGCTGTTGTGTGCGTGCATTGGGGTGTGCGTGTGATAGTGTAGAGGGGCTGAGTGAGTGAGTGTATGCGTGTGAGGGGGTGTTGTGTGTATGGGAAATGTGTGTGGGTCGGACGGTGTGCATGTCTGTTTGTATGTGTACGGGTATGTGTTGTCGGGGTTTATGTGTGCGTGTAGGGGTGTGTATATGTGCATGTTGGGGGTGTGTGCGTGTAGGAGTGTGTATATGTGCATGTTGGGGGGGTGTGCGTGCAGGGGTGTGTATATGTGCATGTTCGGGGTGTGTGCGTGTAGGGGTGTGTATATGTGCATGTTCGGGGTGTGTGCGTGTAGGGGTGTGTATATGTGCATGTTGGGGGGTGTACGTGTAGGGGTGTGTATATGTGCATGTTGGGGGTATGTGCGTGTAGGGGTGTGTATATGTGCATGTTTGGGGTTGGGGTGGGGAGGGGGGTTGTGCCACCTTTGGGGGGTGGCAGGGAGGTGCGGAGTGTGGGGGGAGGATTTGTGGGGGGTAGCGGGGTGGGGGAGACCCCTATCAGTGCCAGGGAAGGAATTCCCTGGCACTGATAGTGCCTACCGCCATGGATCTCATGGTGGTTCCCAACCACCCGAGATCCATTGCGGTATGCAGGGTCCTGATACCGTCGGCGATCTAGTGACGGCCGCCGGGCTGGAGACCGCAATCTCCAGCCCAGCGGTCTTCACCGCCATGGCAGTCGGAATGGTGAAGTGGCGGATGACTGTGGCGGTAACCGCCGCGGTCATAATTCCATTTTTTTCCCCTCTGCCTGTTTGCGGTCTTACTGACGTTTTACCACTGACCGCCAGGGTTGCAATGAGGGCCATAGAGTGTGAGAACATAGTGAAGGAATTGTTGTATTACATTTAAAGATGTACGTTATATAATTGAACAGTATATAATAAAAATGTATACATTACACTGTTTTTTCAATTTTGAAGATCTGTTCCAGCAATATAAGAGATATCTAAAATGCCAAAAACACAAGCAAAAAAAGAAATGGAGGAAAATATACTATAACAACAATTTGACAATGTTACTGAAGAGAAAGGAGCTGCTGATAAGAAAAACAAAATATTTTTAAGTCTGTATGTGGAAACCTGAAATATTTGCAAAATGAGGAACTTAAAAAGGAGACTTTTAAACTAGCCAGAAAAAGAAAAAAACATGTCAGAAAACAAGCAAACAATGTATAAGGAAAGTAGCTAGCTTAACAAGAAGACTGCAACAGTTCAAAGAAATTAGAGTTATAATATCTTGTGCCAGTGTAATTCGTAATCCTATAAAAAAATATCTAGCCAAATAAAAAGGAGAAGAGAAGTTTTGAAACTAACAGAACATTTTGAGCCTGTAGTTGATAAGGCATTCACCTTGAAGAGGAAGATTTGTATTTTGATAATCAGTAGAATGAGAACATTGGATAAAACAGTCCTGGCCAGAAGAAATGTAGCCAAATGAAACAGTTGTTAAAAAAAGTCATTTATGTAAAATATTTAGTGGTGAATGGAAACAAACTTCCAATACATAATCTTTCTTTAATGAAGAAGGTTATTGCCAAGAGAACACACTAGTACATGCGGTTGGTTCAACTGGTCGATCTTATGAGATGAAGGATGGCAGTCCCATTGAAAAAGAGGTGATTGTTCCTAGAAATATCGAAGACATGATAGCTGAAGAGGTTCATGGAAGGCGTAGACAGGGCCCTGTTTACATATGGAACTGCAGCAGTATTTGTAGTATTCAGGAGCAATCTATTGATTTATTTTTACGTTTTGTACATGGGTTTCCATATAGAACTCTGAAGAGAAAAATGTCAGTTTTGCAAGTATTAGGTCCATGCAAAGTAACAAAAGTACAGTAATTTACAGATACATCACTAGCATTTTTATCAATGAAAGTGTGTCAAAGTACATTTTATCACTTTAGAATGTTGACAGTTCACCATTCAAAAATACAAAGTTTAGTTAGGACACTTTTCTATGTGAAGACTCCAATGTTATGTTTCGGAGTGATGAATAGAGTACTTTTGTTTGGTACCATACAAGAGGTAGAAAATGTTGGTGAAGATGTGCAGTTTCGGTTCTTTGGTCCTGAAGATGAATCTAGAGAGAACGAAGAATTCGTAGGTGCAGGTATTGAGGAAGAGAGCATAGGTATTGCTACTGACAATTTTAAAAAACAAGATTATAAAGTGTAATGCAACTTGTTCTGAAAAACCAAACTATGTTTGCATTTGGTGTAGACGCACGCACTATAAAAGTGAAACATGAAATGTAGATTGATTTTCCAAAACTGAAGGGGAAAACCGAAAAAGTGCCAAAGATTTGCTTCTTATTTATTTGCAGAGGAGCATTTTGACATATCCAATCACCAAGTTATATGTACGTACTGCTATGATAAGCTAGAGGATCAGAAAATACCAGCTAGAGCAGGGTATAACTAGTTAGATCTTGTGACCATTCCAGAACAACTATGAGACATAAATGTATACAAATCTATCCTTATACAATCTGTGCATCCATTTCAAGTGATTATACCATTGGAACCAAAAACTGGTAAAACGCATCCAACAGACTTTGAAAAATTTTGAAACTGTAGCAATAAATATAATGAAGAGCCACTTATTATCCTAGTAAATGGTGTACCGACTAAGAATAAAACAATTTGCCAAGTTAGCTGATGTTAATAAAGTTCAACAAGCAGCATAATACCTGGTACAAAATAATGTTTGTTATAAGAATATTGATGTGGAACCTGATGTATCATATGTTGATGATGACAGTTTGCCAGGAAGTGGACAAATAGAAAAAGTAGATTCATCCTAATCAGAGCAAATTTATGAGCACTACAGCATACATCCATTTCATTCCAAAGAAGTCACTGGTGATGCTATTGACTTTTTCCAAATGAAGCAAGCTAAAGGAGCTCCCATGAGTGTGTGAGAAAAAAAGTTTAGAGGCTCGCTGGGTTCCCTCACTTGTTTCCCACTGGAGTAGGAGGTCGGTGTGATGACCGGCCCATACAAATACCTACAACTGTACACCAATCAACACGATTATATGTGAAAGTTCTAAGATTAAGACAGTGTATCCCATACATATTTCACCTTCTATTTGAGAGTGACTTGTTTGGACTTTTCTATGCAGTAAAACAAATTCTAGAAACAGACGTTAATCTACAAAATATGTCTCCAGAGATTTTGTTAACAAAGTTCAAGAAAAGGATGAAAACTTAGAATACAACTTGATTAATTTAATGATGTGCCAACGTAGCACCAACGCATATTGTTTCCGTTGTAATGGAGAACTAAAGTGTATGCTGAGAAACCTGGGACCACCAACCTGTTTTTTGACATTGAGCTGTGCAGAGTATGCATGGGATGACCTGATTCAATTCTTGAGAGAAGCAAACTCTAACATAAAATATATCAATTTAAAGACAGGGGGAGAACTGTGCTCGTTAGATTCTGCTAATGTTTGTAGATATTTCAACCACAGGTTCAAAGCTATGCTTTTTTTATCTGCAACATAAGCAATCCTCCTCTTGGAGAAGTAAGTGATTTATTTTGGCGGAAAGAGTACCAGGCAAAAGGGTGCTCCTCACATGCTACTATGGATAAAAGACGCAGACAGATTTAGAGCAGAAAGTGATGAGTCTGTGTAGTCTTTTATAGAACAGTATGTCACATTTCGCATTCCAAAGCACACTGATGAAAAAGGTCCCAGACAACTAGTTTTGCGTTTCCAAACACATAGATGTGGGAGGTACTGTTGTTGTACACACAAGTCCAAAATAAATTTTTGCACAAAATGCCAATTTGGATTTCCATTACCTGTCATCTCAAAAGAGAGAGTAAACAGCTTTTTGTCTTCAGTCAGACATACTCTGACATAGAGGTCACCAAAGAACACATATAACTTAAAGAGAAGCGAAGCAAACATTCCAAATATATTAATGACTACAATCCTGTGCTTTTAAAAATGTGGATTGCGAACATGGACATACAATTTGTTGCAGACAACTCCATCGCTGTGGCTCGGTATGTCACATCATACAACAAAAAAATCTGGAAAACTGAGATGAAGGAGATGTAGAAGGAGATTTCTGCAGAGAAGAGACTTACTAAGAAATTGTATTCTTTCAGCTTGAAAATGCTTTCCCGAAGGGAAACGGGGTCCTATGAAGTCTGTGACAGATTGAATTTTGCAAGTTTGCTCCAGAAATCAAAAGGAATTGTTTAGGTAAGTGTTGGTCTATCTATTATAAGAAACAGAGTACTGAAGTCTTTCCCTGAATTCAGTGCCTAGCAGAGCTTGAACCAGAAAGTCCAGACATTCTAAATTCAAATATGTTGGATACTTACTATCCAAGAAGAAATCCACAGGCTTTATCAAATTCTTCAAAATGATATATACAGAAGTAGTGTAAGTTAAAACATAGAAGGGAAATATACAGTACGTGGATGTGGCAGATGTTTAGTAAAACATGGAAAAATAAACCTAAATAACCACCAAAAACATAGCTTTAAAACACGCCTGAGAAAATAAAATTTTTCCATTTAGCACTCTTTTACAACTATTCAAACCTTGGTGTACTGAATTGAAATTATTTGGGGATTATGATGGCTATGAAGATTGTTTTAATGCTGTTATCAGTGTCACATTTAAAAAAACTAATTACAAATATGAAATGATGAGATACAACAGAAAGAAATGGTTGCTTCTGAGGTAGCTAAGGATAATTCTCAAAGCAGCCAAAGACAAGCACCTTCAAGTCAGGGTCCTCTTGGAAAACCTATTATTGAAAATGAAGCTACATTAGCTATGAATGAAGTGGAAACTGCCATGGAACAAGCTAGACAGGAATCTGTATAGCTGGAACAGTTAGTTAGAAAATGCAACAACAAAGAGAAAAATATGTATATTACAGTAAAAGACAAAATAGAACATGGATTGCGATATAAGAACAAGGAATGCAATTGCTCATCATTTAAGTCAATACTATTATATATTAGAGGTCACGATGGTACCGGAAAAAAGCTTTTTCATCAAGGTTTTTTCTACTTACCTACAGAAAACTACGGATTCAATCTTATAATGTGTAGTGACAGCACCTACTGGATGAGCTGCACACAATACCAAATGAATAACTTTACGTAGACTACTTATGCTACCAGTTGAACATGACAATAAACTGGAATACCAGAAGTTATCTGGTGAAGCTTGTCTTGAGGAGGCAGGACTTTCGAAGAAAATGAAGCTTTTGATTATTGGTGAGGTAAGCATGGTTTCAAATCTAATGCGTGAATTGTTCACCTAAAAATGCAACAGATATTTAAAACTGAATATGATGTTCTATTTGGAGGAAAGCATTTGACTGTTTTTGGAGACCTACTGCAACTTACTCCTGTAAAAGGACAGCTTGATTTCAAAACTCTTTCACATGAAAATAATCAAAACTCAGGGGCAGTATTGTCAATGTAAACATTTGGGAATATTTTCGATACAAAGAACTTGTTAAAAATATGAGTCAAACCTCTGACATGGAGTATGGAAACATTTTAAAGGACATTAGAGTCACAGTTCTGACAAAGGAGGGAAAACTGATGTTGCAAAGTCGACTTACAAAAAACTGTTTTTCTCTAAGAAGACGAAGCAGAGCTAATGTATAACTTTTGTAAAGAGGGAAAACATATATTGCCTCATTATGAGGCTGGCGCTCCCAGGACTGCTAGCCCCACAGTGGCGGTTGGACCACAGCAGTCATGGCGGTCTGACTGCCACATTACAATATTGGCAGGCAGACCCGCCTAAAGACTGCTGTCCCAACCAGGATCAAAGATCCCAATGTGGTGATGGTGGTCAGGCTTGTAACCAGCCATGGCAGCCCTGAACTCAGCGCTGCCATGGATAATACCAACATCTCTTTCCGCCAGCCTTTTTATAGTGGGGACCCTGCCATGAGACAGCTGGCAGGAAAGCCAGTGTTGGGGGCCACAGGAAGGCTCCTGCACTGCCCCTGCCCAAGGCATGGGTCCCCCTACCCAGCACCATCAGAGTGCACACTGCTTTGCAGACAATACGGAATCAGAAGGTGCTGGAGTGTTAGGATATTGGCCTCGGCTCCCCTAAGGGAGGGCCTCGAACTCGCAGCAGCAGCGAAGGCGGGGTCGGGGGCACGGAGGTAGACGGGAGGAGCTGCGCAGCGTGTGCAGAGTGAAACCTGGCCTTAAATCAGGTCAGGGGTCACCTATTATAAAATTTATGCCTGTCAGCTCAAGGGGGAACACTGTAATACGCTATGGATGTGGCATCCTTTCTGTGAGTTTGGCAGTCCCATAGTTTCTTTGATGCCTACAGTTCAAGAGTCTGCTGCATTGAATGAAGTATTACTAAAATTTGAGAATGACGATATTTTAGAGATTACTGTGATTGTCAAAATGGAACACCAAGGAGTAACTGTACTGCTGAGTAAAAAATTACAAGATAAAATGAACTCTTTGGAAAAATTTGCCTCCTGGACTGCTTGACTAGAGAAGCGTTTACCTGTCTGCAAAAATTGTAGAGTAATTTCAAGACATAATTTAAATGTTGAAGAAGGATTGGTAAATGGTGCAGTAGGTAAAGTTATTGATTTCATTAACTTTCCTAACCGTGATGACGTTGAATTCTTAGCTTTAAAGTTAGATCAGGTTGATGTTGTGAAGAAAATTAGATGATGTGTTGTATGGTTTTGCTTGTGAAAGATTTGCATGCCTGACAAAAAAGGTTTCCAGTTTGTCTTGCATATGCCATAACGATCCACAAGTCTCAAGGCTTAAATGTTGATGCTGCATTTATCAATATTGTGGTACAGTTTTTAAAGAAAGAATGTCATAAGTAGCATTGTCACGAGTTTGAACATCATTTGGTTTATTTCTGATTGAATGAAAAAAATTAGTGCAGAGCAGATGCAAATTGTGTGAGAGAGTACAACAGATTAAGAAGTAAATATGTTCCTCATTTATGATAGTATCTTGTTTATGAAAAACGGGTATTATGTCCTAAGTGGAAACTGACAAAATAAGCAAAACAGATTATAGAAAAGGCAGAAAGCAAAGCTAAAGAGGGTGTGAAGAAAAGAAAAGTGGAAAATGATGGAGTGTAGGTTACCAACTGGATAACACTAAAGCTGGATGATATCAATTTCTGATAGAACATTTTGCACTTTGCCACCCATCTTCCATAAAGTCCTAAATATTACTTCTAGGCATTATTATACTTTATATGTAAAGACTCAAAGTGGATGGACAGAATGCAATGATATGACTCTGTAATTCAAATAAAAGCTACCCCTTAAGTTTCCTAATTCTTATTTATTGATTTTTCAACCACAGATCTAAGGTGGATGAGTGGGAAAGTATTAGATACAGTCTTCTTTCTATGTGGATCATTACTCCATAAGACATCATTGGTCTATCAAGGGTGATGTCTTCAAAAAGATGTGAATAGGTGTTGTCCGGATGAAATTTATTAATATAGTTTTCACCAAAAAAAAGGAATGCAGCCATCTTTGCACGTCGATCATCACTGGTTAAGACATCATTTGGCCTATCGAGGAAAATGTTAAGAAAAGGATGTCCTAAAATGAACTGTGGGTGAATATGATCATACTATTTCTAGGAAAAAATACCTAAACAATCTTCTGTGTACTTGCATAATTACTCTTTAAGATAATTTTTAGCCTGTTAGAACTCATGTCAACAAAAGGAAATTAAAAATGTAAATGGTGCATTACACCTGTTCATAGTTTTTTACCAGATATAATAATAAGCAATATGTTTTCAGGATCCATACACTTATTTAGTCTAGTAATTGTAGCTTAGGTAACTTTATTTAAAAATTATAGTGAGTGCAATTCACAGCTATTTGGAATGAAATAATGTGACGCTGTGAGTTTGATGTATTGTGATGATAATTTTAAATAATGTGATATATGCTTATGGTTTTTTTTTCAAGTCCATATGAATGTTTTTCCCCCACTGTCCAGTGATGAGCAGCTATACACACTTCTTTTATAGTGAAAAAGTATAGAAGTTGTGAACAGTGAACAAGGGAATATAACATGTCTAAATAAAATTTAAAATTGCCACATTAAAAAAAAAAGAAGTTGCTTGTGTTTGGTTATTAATGATACATTTTATTTAACAGATTAACAAGTTTTAATGGTTATAATAATTATATCAAAGTTTAACAATTATTTAGCATCTTTCTCTTTAAATACAGATCAAAGGACATTTTTTGGCAGGAATGCAGGTAAGTAATTAAATGTTGCTTCATTAATAGGTAATCCATACATATACTTACTCAGCCAGTCACTCACCCTTACAGGCACTCATGCACCCATTTACTCACTCATAAGCCCCTCATGAACCCATACACTGACCAATACAGACACTAATGCGCCCATTCAGTTACACACACAGACACTTACGCCCTCACTGATTCACCCATACACCCACTCATGCATACTATCACTGATCCATATAGCAACTTATGCACCCAGTCACTCACCCACACACCCACTTATGCACCCAGTCACTCAACCACACAGCTACTCAGACACCCATTCACTCACCTATACACTGATGCACCCATTCACTCAGCCATATAGCCACTCATGCATCAATTAACTCACCAATTCACCCCTGATGCACCCATTCACTCACCCATGCAACCACTTATGCACCTACTCACTCACCTATACAAACACGTATGCACCCAGTCACTCATCCATTCAACTACTCATGCACCCAGTTACTCATCAATCCAACCACTTATGCACCTATTCAGTTACCCACACAGGCACTCGTGCACTCTATGAATCATCCATAGAGGCACACATTGTGGAGAAGTGTGGCTCAATGGTTAGAGCGGCAGACCCTGAAGCAGAGATCTGGCTCAAGACCAGGGTTCAAGTCCTGTTTCGGCAGGTCTTGGGCTCAATTCCCCTTGACCAGATAATTCTCGCCTCGGTGCCTAATCTAATTCATGGGTCCAACTCTGGGCAATAGCTTGCTTAATCTCCACAACAGTCCCAACAGCGCTTGGATGCCTGGCTTCACCCTGGGGGTGCTCAGGAGTGGGCGCCTCACAGGGAAAAGCCAGGAGGGGTTCCATAGCAGTATGAGTACAGCGCCTTGAGACCCTAACGGGTGAGTAGTGCGCTATACAAGTGCTAATTTACATTTTTACATGCACCTACTCACTCATCTATACAGCCACTCATGTACCCAGTCACTCACCCAT
The DNA here is from genome assembly GCF_031143425.1 of Pleurodeles waltl. Lineage (NCBI taxonomy): Eukaryota > Metazoa > Chordata > Amphibia > Caudata > Salamandridae > Pleurodeles > Pleurodeles waltl. Next base: position 792,674,658 of record NC_090445.1, read on the forward strand.
AGAACCACACATGCAACCACTAACTCACACATACACTCATTCATGCACCTAGGCATTTACCTATAATGCCACTCTCACACAAAGCACTTACCCATACAGCCACTCACATGCCCACTCACTTACCTATACACTTACTCACACACCCAGTCACTCTCCTATGCAGCCACTCATGCACCCACTCACAATCCAATACAAACACTTATGCACCCAGTCAGTCACTCATACATTCACTCATGCATCCATTCACTCACCCATACAACTACTCATACATCCAATCACTCACTCACTCACCCATATAGTCCATCATGTACCCATTCACCCACCAATAGAACCACTCATGCACTCATACACTCACCCATACAGACACTCACATAACCATTCAGTCAGCCATACAGCCAGTCATACACTGACACACTTACCCATGCAACCACTTACGCACCCAGTCACTGATCCAAACATTCCCTCATGCACCCATCCACTCACCCATACAGCCACTCATGCAACCATTCAGTCACCTATACAGCCACTCGTGCATCCATTCACTCACCTATTAAGCCACTTAGTAATTCAGTCACTCACCCATAAAGTCAGTCATGCACAAAGTAAATCATCCATACAACTACTCACACACCCACTCACTCACAAATACAGCCACTGCTGCTCCCAGTTGCTCACCGTGCCACCACTCACCCATACATCCACTCACACACCTATTCACTTGCCCATCTAGCCACTCATGCACCCAGTCACTAACTCATAGAACCACTTTAGCATCCTGTCAGTCAGCTTTACAGTTAACCACTGAGACACTCACTCATACAACCACCCGCACACCCACTCACTCGCCCATACATCAAGCCATGCACCCACTCAGTCACTCAGTCATCTATACAGCTACAGCTGCACCCAGGGACTTACCCATACAGCCACTCAGATAGCCTGTCACTTACCCATACATCCACTCATACATCTATTCGCTCACATATAGTGCCATTCATTGACCCACTCACTCACCCATAGACTGTATTGCACCCTATCACGCCCCCATACAGCCACTCTTGCATCCTTTCACTCATCCCATAAATTCGATCTCACATCTACTCACTCACCCATTAAGCCACTCATGCAAGCAGTCAGTCACCTATGCAGCCACTCGTGCATCCACTCATTCACCCATACAGACACTCCTCCATCCAGTCACTGACATATACATGCACTCATATAGCCCGATACTCACCCATAAATCATCTCACACATGCCACTCATACACCTTCTCACCTATACAGTCACTCCTACATCCAATCACTCACCCTTACAGCCACTCTTGCATCCTTTCACTCACTGATACAACCACTCATACATCCACTTACTCATTTAGCTGTGCATGCACCTACTCAATTAACCATACATTCACCCATGCACCCACTAACTCATGCAAATGACAAACATATCACATATGTTTATTCTTTTTTGACCAGTACAGTGGTTCTGAAAAGAACCATTATTTTTGTTTGTTTCTTTTAAAAGTTTTCTTCTGTTTTTTTTTAAAAACAATTTTGGTTATTTTTTATGTTTTCTATTTATTTTGAAAAAAACATATATAGTGTTATATAAAACAACACTAACTTTTTTCCCAAATGGGAAAAAAACTAACACTTGTGAGCATTGGTGTCATTGTTGATGCTTGCAATCGATTGTTCACCTATGCACAATGTAGCCTTGCATTTGATGTATTGTTGTTCAATTCCAGCAAACTCAGGTACAGTGATACTGGATGTAGTAGGCAATGTGGATCCAGAAGATGTTCTGAGTTGGGGATCTCAAGGGCGAGTTCTCTTTCCCTCTGAGCTCTAGTAAACCAAGCACTGGGTATGCTTTCAAGGTGCTTTAGCATAGAAGATGTCCCACAAGAGTATTTATGCTCAGAGCCCCAAGACAACACCTTCTTACACAGACTGCAATTAACCTTTCTGACGTTAACCTTCTTTTCTCCCTCCAGAATTGTAAAGATGGTCCAGACAATACTCTCCATCTTTTTTCTGGGAGGCTCTTCCTCTTCAGAATAACTACTAATGACATAATTGTTTTATAACACAGTTCTGCTCCGTTTGAAACACACACAAATGATGCTGAAAAATGTCCTGTAGAGGAAAGTGAAGTCTTTTCAACCAATCAAATTATTTTTTTTGCAGTCATATGGTGTTCGCGACGGGATTGCGTACACACCACGTCTCCACTGCGGCTGCGCGAAATAATATAAAAACATGTTTTAAAAATACCTATCTTTATTTATTATAGTCTTTCTAATATAATAGTAATTCTCTAACTTCAAAATATATTTAAAATATTAGTTATATAGTAATTCATGCTGTTAAAAATGCGGTGGATTCGCATCTCCACTGCAGCCCCGGAAATACATTGTAGCAGGGGTAACGTATTCATTGCGAGTCCACAGAAATGACCAAAACCACCAGTAAAACAAGTTTTGTATACAAAATTGTCTTTTCTAAGACTCTATAAATGAATCTTCTAATGTGATTCATACTTATGAAATGTGTTTATATATTTTTTAACAATATTGAAAATATGGTAAAGACGTGACTCCATCACAAATTTTCGTGATGGGGACACAACTCCAAGAAAACATTAAAAAAAATTACTAAAGTATGTGTCCATATAATATCCATGTACGTATTTTATGGCCTCCACAAATTTAAAAAGAAAAAAAAAATACAAAAGCTTTCAAATATTAGTTTTTGAATAGTAAAATTTAAAAAAAAACATACAAATTAAGTTAAAACAGCAAACATCACAGAGATCTTATGTTTACAAAATACAAGTAAAAAGAACATAGACATTTAAACAAAAGTAAAATTACATGAACATGGTAATTATTTACTACAATTTAAAAAAACATAGATAATCACTAAAATAAAAAGTGTTTCAGTGATGTTATAGTTAGGAAGGAGGTTGAAAAAAAACATAGAAATTCACTGAAAAAACAAAGGCTACACAGATGTTATAGTTAGGAAATGGAATAGAAAGACCTTAGAAATTCACTTAGAAAACCAAAGGTTAAAGGGATGTTATAGATAGGGTTACATTTTTTTCAAACAAAACCATAGAAATTCAACCGTTATACTTATTTAAGCTAACTATAACTTACACCCCTGCAATGCTCTGCTTATGACCCCACATATTGCATCACTCATAACATTATCATTGACATCACTGATGAAATATGAAATTACATGATTGATTACATCATCCACAGATATTTTAACACATCCACTCAAACCCCCATACAAAAATCTTGCATCCACACACACAAGTAGTCACATTCTCATTCATTGACCCACAACACTACTTACACACTACCAATCAGTTGCTCACATGGCCACTAATACAATAACTCACTCACCCATGCATCACTGGGTCATGTTTCCACTCACTTATACAGCTACTCGCACACCCATTCACTCCCCGTACAGTCAGTCACACACCAATCTGATAACCACTCACATAAACCTACAACAATCCCATACAGCCACTAACATACCCACTCACTCACCATTCCGATCAGTCACAGACCCATACTCTCAGCTCTGCAATTGCACACACAACTACTTAATCACGAAAATAGACATTTACACTCAAAGTCAGCCATACAAGGACTAACACACCCAGTCACTAACCTGTACAACCGGTCACACTCCCACTGACTCACCTATACAGTCACTAACACCAAGTCATTTCCTCATACACCTACTCACACATCTACTCAATGTACTATCCAGCGACTTACATTGTCTCCGACTTATATATAAATTCACTCATACTCCCACTCAATTACCTACACAGTCACTGACTCACCCAATCATTCACCAATACAGTCATTAACACACCCAGTCACTCACCCATATAAGCACTAACACACACACTCACTCACCCACGCACCCACTCACACACCCACTCAACCACCGATATACCTAGTCACCAAGCCACTCACTCTGCAATAAAGTCACTCAGACATCAACAGACTTATGCATCAAGATACTTATACACCCACTCACTCACCCATACACTCTGTAACTCACCCACTCTCTCATTAACAGCCATAAGCACACTGAGGTGCTCATTACGACTTTGGCAGTCTAAGCAGAAGACCGCCGTCTGTGCAAGGGCCAAAAGGCCACCTGTGCCTGCAGTCTCACGATCGCCGCATTGTGAGTCACAAACTCCAGGTCGGCCTAAATCAGCCAAAAAACCAACACAGTTGGCATGACCGAGGGCGGGAGAGAGGCGGTCCCAATGCCAGCACCGTCACGCCAGCAACTTCCCACCCTCCAAATTATGACCCACAAATCAGCACAGCAGTCTTTGCACAGCGGTAATCCATTGCCGGTCCCAACCGCTGTGGTCAAGAACTCAACTCTACCAGAACACAACACCACATTGGACAGTACGAATACCCCACACTTGACACACATACACACACACCACACAATTGATCAATGCACTATAAAACACACCACCCACACAAACACACAAACCCTTGCATTCTGAATTTTACCCAGAGACACGGAAGAGCGCACAATTAGAAGACACTGCACCTGGATACCATAGGCACCCACACCTAATACGCAGCACACACTACACAATTGCACCCCTGCACATAACAAATGAGTCACCACTGCACACAACCACCACATACCACAAGCACACCGAACCACACAACCCCACCTCACCAAACTGCACACCCAGCACCCCTGCACATAACACACCACACCACTCACAACACATCCACCATGTCATGACAGAAACACCCACGATTCACAGACGAGGAGTTGAGTGGAGCCACAACTGTTTGGAGCGGAGGTCCAGCAGACATCCAGAGCCAGGAAAACAGAGTTATGGCAGAGGATTGTTGAAAGGGTGAAACCATCCATGCACAAGGGAGGACCTCAGGAAGAGGTGGAATGACGTATAGGGGAAGGTCTGGTCCACGGGAGCAAGACACCAGATAGCCATCAACAAGACTGGCAGTGGACCCCCCACCTCCTCCCCCAGAGTTAACATCATGGAAGTAGATGGTCTTGGCCATCCTGCACCCAGAGGGCCTGACTGGATTACCAGGAGGACTGGACTCTGGTAAGTCAACAAAACTCCCCGGGCACCATGTATGCCTGCACAGCATTTACCCCACCACACTTACACTCCCTTATAGCACCCTTATGTGCACCAGTCCACCCTGTACCCAATACCCTCTCTTGCATGCCACACCTCCTCACTACCACTAATGCTACAAAGGCCCACCAAGTGCACAGATATCTCCCACTGTAGCAAGTACTACAACTACCACAAGGCAACGCTCCCCACCCTTGTACAACTTCTATTTCTACTCCTCATTAGGACACAAGCACGTATGATACTTGGACTGCTCACTAGTACATGGCAATGACAGCATTGATTACCACAACCTACTATACTACAGGCACACAACAGCATTATCAATCACTGTCCATCAGGCCATAAACATTGCCAGTGGTCAAGCAGCTGTCATTGCCATCACTGGGAAGCATGTCAAAGGCTATGATTGCAAACAACCATGTGAACAGCAAGTACATTTCAACAATGTAATACACTTCCTCTCCATCCACAGGTAACCCTACTACTGCCCCCCAGCAGAGGATGCCAGAGACAGACCATCAGCCCCTGGAGTAGGCCCAATTTAGGATTACAACTCGGGATGTCTGGAAGGGGACACCTCACATGGCCCATCCGGGATGACTGGTCATTCTACCACCTTACCCTGCCCACATCTGAGTCCCCCACCTCTGATGCTACTACAGCACAAGAAACCCCTCCCCCCCAAAACCTGGGTCCCAAGGACAGATCAATCTATAGTGTGCCCCACAGTACAGGGACATGAGTCAACCCCTTACATCCAAGGCGATAAAGGGCTTGGTGTCAGTGGGAGTGGCCACACTTTGCCAGGGTCACTGGCACGGGGTAAAAGGGGAGTGGGATGGAAACTGTGGGTCAAGGGATGAGGCACCAATGGGACACTACTGGCCAAGAGGCCATCTCCAGAGTCCTGGGAGCATACCAGCAATCCCAGGACAGGATGGGTCAAATACTGCCAACCCTGCAAGAGAATCAGAGTCTGCAGAGTGAATACCACCAGGAGGTCATGCAGCAGTTGCAGACACACAATGCCACCATGTCCTCCATTGGTGGGGTGCTCACTGAACTCACCAGCATCCTGTGTGCATCCTCCACCCACCAGCAGGCCCCTACGAGTAGCCAATCAACACCTGTGCCATCTACATCTGCCACAACTACTGCAATGGAGGACAAGCCAGAATATCCACAAGGTATGAGCACCTCTGCCCCTGCAGCTGAGGATCCCCCACAGAAACGAGGTCATCCATCCAGCCACCCTGCAGGACCTGAGGCCAAGACCAAAAACACCACCAGGAAGTGATCTCTCTCCTGAACATTCTCCCTTGTGTGCCACTGAGACACCCAATTGGCTGTCCACAGCTAAAACCCTATTTCCTCTTGGCCCTTGAAGACTGGACCTGTGAAACCAACAGCTAGGCCAACTACTCTGATGCTTTCAAACCCCATGACCCCACTCCTCAGCAAATGCACTTTAAATCACAATAAACACATTTCAGCACAGTAATGGCTTACATGTCATCATTGTCAGCAGTACCATGAAAAGTGATATATATAAATTGAAATGCACATATATGAATCAATAAGTCTGACAGATGGACGGATGTGCCAGGAATATCCAGCAGGTTGGTCATGACATCCTTCTTGTACTGTAATCCAATGCCAAGGGTGTAACCACACAACTGACCTGAAGAGAGAAAAAGATAGGGAAAAACGTCAATGATGTCTCCCATGTTGAACATACAGGACAAAATCTAATCCACAGGAATCATGTTGCAGTGGGGAAGTCATCACATATCTGTAAGGTAGGCTTGTACATCTCACACATGCAGAATAACAGAAGAATTCCTCATAGCTAACATCACCAACAGAAACACTATCTTGCAATGCCTAAAACAGGTAAGTACCAGACATCAATTTTGGGAACAGTGTGGATGGGTAGCTGGACTGTCCTGTGATAGGATTAGGCCAGACCACACACATCCAAACTACAGTCTTAAAACCATGCAACATGCTGACTGAAGTCATGCCATGCCAACAACAAGAACCACATGGCTTTGGCTGTATTGCAGCTACACCTCCCCTGATGGTAAGTCAGCATCCCATCAAAATGCTTAATGCAGACGGATGGATTTAGTGCACTCATATTCCCTGATGCAAAACACAAGGAGGGACAATGTCACTAGGCACACAGGGTTAGAGGACCCATTAACTCTAGACCACACAAACATGGCATTCATTGGAAGAATTGCCAAGTCAACTCAGTCTTAGAGTCAGCTGCATCCTCCTCATCTGCCTCCTCATCAGTTCCAGAGTCATCAGTCTGAGCCACTGGTCCAGCTGCCAGATCCTCCTCATTTAACAGTGGAATGTGTCTTCTCAGGGCACGATTGTGTAGCATGCAACATGCTACAATGATTTGGCAGTCTTTCCCACCGGATACATGTAGGCATTTGAATATTGCTTTCAGTAGCCCAAATGTCCTCTTGATTATACAGCTCATATGGCCATGAGCCTTATTGTAACTGTCCTTCCCATCTGTTGTAGGGTGCCTCGCTGATGTCAGGAGCCAGGACCAGTTGGAGTAGCCAGAGTCACCTGTGGGCACAAAAGTACAAATCATTAGGGAACTATGAGAGGCATAGAGCTGACTGTGAAGTGAAGTAGCACAGACGTTAGACATAGACAGTGTTGCACCTACTAATGAGCCAGGCCCTCTCTCTCTGTAGTCGCAACATCATTTGTGGGACACTGCTGTTCCTCAAGATGTAAAAATCATGGATGGATCCAGGATACTTTGCTGTCACATGGGATATGTATGGATCGGCAAGACAGACCACCTGCACATTGATCGAATAGTGATTCTTCCTGTTCCTGTAGACTTGTTCTTTGCCCTGGAAGGAACTAAAGCGATGTGGGTGCCATCAATGGCCCCTATTACATGTAGAATGTGTGCAATGTCTTAAAAGGCAGACTTCACAATGTACAGATCAGCACGTTGTGGGAACCTGATGTAGAAGTGCAAGTGCCTGAGTAAGGCATCCAGTACACCCTGTAACACAAAATGTAACTCCGCTGTGACATTCCTGCAGGTAGGATAGCATGTGGATTACGTATGGCTGGTAAGAGATCCAGCTCCAACTGGGTACACAGTTCCCTGATGGTCTGATTGTTCAGATGACACGTCTGTATAATGTGTCTTTCTTCCATGGTAGCAAGGTCGACTAGGGGCCGGTAGACCGGTGCATTTCTCAATCTCTCCTTTGGACGGTATCTAGGCATAGGACAGAACACATTTCAGGACATCTATTAAACTGTTGTCACTTAAGTACACCAAAGAAATGGAAAACAGGGCAAGTCATGTAAGGTAATTGAAACCTGACACAGCAAACAGTTATTCACAAACTACACAACTGTGACGTCCTGACTATCAATACCATTGCCATACTTGTCACAAGGGATCTGTACAGAGATTGAAGTCTGACATAGCAAACTCGTCCTTAAATCGGATACCGTTTTCAAACGTCCACACATTGAATAGATTTCACATCAGACATTTTGGAAGGTGACACTCACTTCACTAGTGAGTTCACATGAGTTGACATCGTACATCAAGCAACTAGTGATTAACTTTATGTTATGACACACTAGAATGACATAGATATCTTAAAAATCTGTAAAATGGCAGCCACCTGTCCTGCATGCAGCGGACAGATAGAAGTGGCCTCAATCCGAGGGCGTTAGTCGTCATGGCGGAATGTGGCCGGAAATGCTGTGCAACTCCTCATTGGTTAACATTGATGACTATGGGAAACTGGGGCCAATGATGATCACCGCTGGCAGTGATGGTCATGACTGCGGCAGCCGTGACTGCCATTTTCTATAGCCCAGCTCATTTGACTCCTGACACCCAAGCAAGCAATACTTCCACTTTGTGAGCTGCTGTGTTCTGTATCTGGAAGCCACAATGGCACGTCCAGGAGGAGATAGGGCCCCAGCCTTCACCCTGGACAAACTGAAGAAAATGGTGGAAGGGGTCCTACCCCTTTCTGGACAGCTGCATGGGGCTCCAGATAAACAGGTCAGTACAATGTGGTATACTTATCAGCTAGGGAGGTGTTTGACAATCAAAAATGTGTGAATATAGACATGGCATGATTGACTGCTGGGGTTGTGTTTTATGAATGATAATGGCATATTGTGTATTCTGTATGAGCATGTGCTGTGCATGCTGTGTGTAGGCCATTGCTGTAGGTGTACTGTTTCTCTACATGAATATCTCCTTTTGTCTGTGTCTCCCATGCAGGTCAGCGCCCATCAGAAAAATGGAGCACCCACTGCAGAAAGTGGTGGGAGGACTTGAGATGCTAGGCCCGGAGGACAGCAGAGGCCCAGCTGGGGACATCCTCCCAACAAGGGAGGGGTGCCCATCGGACCTTGACCCCCCCTAATAGCCTGTATATTGGTGGTAGCCTACCTGGAGATAGATGGACGCTTGAGTGCAGCACAGCACTACAGACTGTTTATTATCAGTTGTATGGGCTTCTATTGTGTCAGATAGATTAAGTAGGTACCAATGAGGTGTGTATACATTAGATAAGATCATAGTCCTGGTTATTACTTCCACTGTTTAGAAGTGGTGTGAGTTAGCTTTTAAACACTATGCAAGCAGTAATATGTTGGTGCTATACCTCCTTGTCTGGTTACCTTTAGACACACTCCTATGTTGAGCGACTTCAAAACCATATTTCTCTATCCCTGAGTCTGCTTTAGATAGCCAATGTCATTTAGTTAGGGTTGATATTGGGTAATAAGTCCTGTGAGTAGGGAACTTCTCACGTGAAATCATTGCATTATCAATGGACTTCTGTACATAATGAGTCCTTTACCAACCTGTCCTATATTTTGGGTGCAATGTACCTATCCAGGACATTTGACAAACAATGTGTCAAAAGTGTCAGACTGGTAAGTATATGTGGGTAGTTGGTAGTTTTTACCATTGAAGAACAAATGATAACACACTGTAGCATGTCCAACCTACTCATTTTGTTGGAATTAGGAGGTAACAGCTTGCATATTGGGTTAAGGCTTCATGACCAATGTTTGGGGACAATGTTTCATAGCCATTCTTTGCCATGCCAGAGGGGGAGTAGATTACTTGTTGGCATGTGTACTAAACGGGTAAGTATTGACCCTTTCCTCCCTTTCTTTCTCTCCCATCATCTCTTCCTGTCCTCTTCTATGCTTGTGTGCATCAGGATCATCAGATGAAGGAGAAGGAGCACCGGCGAGTGGGGAAGCTGCAGCCCACGGGACCAAGGAGGCAGAGTCCACCAATGCTGAAGGGACCAGTGGAATGGAGGGCAAGGGAAGCAATACAGGGGAGACCTGTACAGCAGCATCATCTTTGGATTCCTCCTCCAATGGAAACTCCCTGGTGGTGGCAGACCCATTTGTGTCCATCCCAACACCACCCTTGTCTTCCACCCCCCTTTACCAGTACTGCCCTCCCTGTACCTTCCCACCCAGTTGGCCGTACCCGCTCAGGGCATCTCCTTCACTGCAGGCACCTCTGCCCCTGCCCCCATCAGCCCTGCTTCCCTCAATGAGGAGGCTATTGACCTCCTGACGTCCACCCCTGTGGGGAAGTCACCCATCTTGAATGCCATCAGGGGACTGGCATCCCAGATGAAGCAAAGTAATGCCTACCTGGAAGGCATTCACTGTGCCTTGGCTGGCCTACAGAGATCATTTTAGGCTCTGGGCTCCTCATTGATGGCAGCCATTGTCCCTTCATCTTCTGCCCCCCCTCCAGCTACATGTGCCCAATTTAATACCCCTCTCACCTCACCCATCCAGAGCATACATACAAACCAGCATTCACCCACTACAACAGTCAAGGTGTGCAAACACAGGCTCCACAGGACACACCACAAGCATGCACATGGTCAACACACACCTGCAGCCACTACAAAAGCCACTCCCTATACTGTCTCCCCCACCACCTCCTCCGTCACAGTGACATCACCACTCACACCTTCAATTACTACACCTACATTTTCTGATCCTGCTACCAGTCCTGTCATACCCACAGACACCACAAGAGCAGACCCACAGACATCCACCCCACACCCACACTCACCATGACAATCATCACAGCCACATGCAGCACATCCACTTTACTTGCAGCCACCACCCCAATATACACTCACACATCTTGCATACTATCTAGCTGCATCTCCTCCCCTCCTCCTAAAAAACATATACAAACTCACTCACCCAACCAACATACACCCACCACAAACAGGCACACTTGGCACACACCTGCATCCATGTCCAGCACAGCAACACATCCTACAAACACTACGTCTACCTCCACTCCTAAACCTTTTACCCATGACCGTCCCTGTGTACCTAAAAGAGTTTTCCTTGCCAGTCTTGACCTGTTCCCTCCACCTCGTGATGCCCCTAAGAGCCATGTTTCCTAGCCCCAACCCAGACCTTCCACCTCCCAGTGCTCCCATGCCCCTCCCCCTGCAAAGAAACCACCTCCTCCAAAGCCTAAGGTCCCTACTCCTACCCCAAAATCCAAACCCCCTTCCCCACAATCAAAATGTAAGCCTACCCCCAAACCTAAACCCAAAGCCCCCCCTTCAAAACCCAAGCCCTCACCACCACCCTTCTTACCGCTGAGGTACCTACCTGCCTCATTGTTGCCCCTGCCATGTGGAAGCCAATTTGCTATCAGGAGTCAAGTTGGAGCATTTGACTGTGCCCAATGTGCCTGGGGCACTTCAGACATTCGGACTGCCCACTGGGTCTTACCTGTAAATAGTTTTAAATATTTATTTGAATTTTAAATACATCTGCCCACATGGATGTGGAAGTCAAGTTGGAGAAGTTGTCCTCAATTTTCTTCAACATGGTTGTGTTATATCTGTATACCTTGGTGTTTGTGGCATGTGTGAATTGGATATAGCTATGTTGCTGCATTCACTGGGTTGATGACTTGTGTCATGTGGTTGTTGTGATGTGTTATTATGGTTGTGTGTGGCACTGTTTTGTAGTGATGTGTGAGTCGTGTGTATAGTGATGCATCTGTGATATCCTTAGTATTTTGGTTGGACGTGGCGTTTCACCTGATGCCTTGTTTGGATGTCTGTACTATTTATATGATTGTGTGTTGTTGCTACATATTGCTGCCAGTATGTGTTGTCATGTGGAGTTGTTTAATGTGCCTTCTGACAAAGGGCTTGTGTGTTTGTGATGTTGTTGTGTGATTGTGGGGTGTTGTGTATGGATGTGTTTGAGAGTGGCGTTGGTGTGCATGTGCTGTGTGAATGGCACGTGTCTGTTGGCCATGGTGTGTGTAGTTGATGTATGCGTTTGTGTAGTTAGTGTGTGCGTGTGTGTCTGTAGATGTGTGTATTGATACGGGCATTTGTTTGCGTGTGTGTATGGCTGATGCTGTCCATGCCGGGTGTGTGTGTTGTGTGTGGGTGTGCAATACTGCCCTTCCCTCCAGTGTGTGCTAGGTGGCGATACTTACGGTTGTTGGTTTCATCATTGTTGCAGGTCCTGGTGGTGTATGGCGAATTACAGCAGTGGGAAGACTTCCAGTTTGGGTTCCATGGCAGCCACAGACGCATCTGTGTACCTGGAGGTGAGTGTCTCCTTTTCTGTTGCCAGTTTCTGCCAGGCTTTTCATGGCGGATGCACCACCCCGGAAATCCTGGCAGTCTGCTGACTCGTATTATGGTGGGCGGTGAATTGGTCCCCGCCAGCCTGGAGATGGCTGCTGCAATCATAGGCGGTACTACTGCACTGAGCTTACTGGGGGGTGACATGGTGGTCTGCACCGCCAGACTGACAATGGTGCGACTGCCACCGCCGGACTGGCGATCCGGTGACCACCAAACTCGTAATGAGGTCCTCAGTCACTCATCCACACAAGCACTCACACACCCACTTACATGCCCATCCACTCACACCAACAGTGACTCAGTCAATGTACACACTTAGTAACTCACTCATTCACCAATACAGATACTTATACATCCATTCAGTCTACTGTACAATAATGGTATCAATCAATCGAGAAAATGTGAGAGATAGATAGATAGATAGATAGATAGATAGATAGATAGATAGATAGATAGATATGCAATTATAAATTTACTAGTGGGAAAAGTAAATGTGAGTTTTCCAATGTCCAAGATGGCACCTGGTATTGCTTATGTTGGAATCCGAATATTAAATCTGACCCCTCCAAAGTCCAACACTATCACTACTCTTGCTCGGGTTGGAGTGGGAATAGTAAATCTGACCTCCTCAAAGGGCAACACTTTCCCTACTGTTGCTTACACTGGAGTGGGAATTGTAAATCTGACACCTCAAAAGTCCATATATTCCTACTGTTTCTGAGACTGGAGTGAGAAGAGGAAATCAGACATCCTCCGAAATATAACACTTTCCTTACTTTTGCTTACTCTAGAGTGGGAATAGGAAATGTAATTGTTTTTAATTACACATGTTAATATTTCTGAATAAAATTGTTTTTATTAATTTTTATTTTAAATCTGAACCCTCCAAATTCAAGCATTTCCCTACTGTTACTTATGCTGGAGTGGGAATAGTAAGTCTGACTCCTCCAAGATCCAAAACTTTCCCAGCTGAGCCCATAACAAAAGCCAAAGTTAAGGGACCATAAGGCCTCTTTTATTGTTCTTGGAAGCTATCAGAAGCCTCACATTTATGCAATGGAGGGGAAATTAAGGTGCACAGCTTATCTCTTCACAGCTACTTAAAGAAGGCATGCTTTTGACATGGTCTAGGAGCCACATGTCCTTCATAGCTCACTGTGCTATATTAGAAGGATTATAATTTATGAACTTCCAGTAAGAAAAGGATCTTTGTGTTTAAAGCAGTAACCCATTTACAGAAAATAAAAATCTGTCATATGTGTGACATAATATGCTTTGCAAGAGACATATTAACCCTCTATGCTACTTTCATTCAAAACTGGGACTAGACAAAATGCAGATCTCTCCAGCAATTATGTTAACATCCTGAGTTATCTTACCAATATTATTTCCTGAGATTTACCAAACACACAAAGATTTCTGCAGCAGGTACCTTAACCTCAAAAGATATTCTAAAATGCAGACTTTGCAATTAATTGAGCTTAAAAGATTTAGGACGTGATTATAAGTTTGGCAATCGTACCGCCAGACCACCATGTTGGTGGCTCCAAAAAGACCACTGCGCTGGCTGTCCCTAGCATGCTGTATTACAACGTATTCAAGCAGAACTGCTGCCCACCAAGCAATAAAAGCAGACCACCAGTGGCACAGCGGTCTGCTATGTAGACGGTCCGACCTCCAGCCCCATCAGTGCTGCTGCCAACCTCAGAGCCTATTACGAACACACAGTCACTGTGTCTGTCCCTCTGTGGTAGTAAGGCAACGGCAGACGGCCACCGGGGTCCATGCTCAGCAATGTAACAGACAAGTGTCTTTTGGCTAAATACAAAAACAACACATCTGACACACATTGGCCCAGTGGACACACCTGCAAAGCACACTATATAACACACCCCTTCACAGACCACAATCCTTTGCATTTGCCCTGCACTTTGAAGAACACTGACCACCATTTCCTCATTTTACAATAGATCAGGCACCTTGTTATTTTTTGTCACCATCCCATTTAAGAATCTAATCACACTTTTGTCTATACACTCCCTATTGCACTTCCTCTGCTAAGCAAGTCCCTGTCACCCACATTTGTTGTGGATTAAATCATAAGAGTAGAGCCACAATTGTTTAGGGCCCAAGTCCAGCATAGTCCTCTCAGTCGGAAAATGGAACTGTGGCAAAGGATAGTTGACAGACTGCTATAGGCACCACCCCGCGCAGAAAAAAGGACATCAGGAAGGGATGGAATGACCTGAGGGCAAAGGTCCACTCCCTAGCCTCCAGGCAGCAGCTGTGGGCCAACAAGACTGGCAGTGGCCTTCTTAGTGCCCGATTAAGACTCCTTCACAGGGGGGGAAATGTCTTGGACATCCTGCATCTTGAGGGCTTGGCAGGAATACCTGAGGGAGTGGAGTCTGGAAAGTTACAACACAAACAATGTTGCAAAACTGAAATGCCCTGCGTGCTCACAGCTCAGCTTTTGCAGCTGTCTTGTTCATGTATTTAGCCAAGATTCTATACCTAGAGTATCCGAGTTTTAACAATGACAATGTGTATTGTTGAACCCAACATCACAGCTACCAAGGGCCATCACATGCCATACACCGAAATGGTGCCTGTAAATCTTACAATATCAAAAATAAAACTCAGGGTTCATGGTATGACTCAACATGTAAATGTGTGCTCAAACCTAAATGCAGTCTTCATACAGATGTGTACAACCCAAAATTTGGCTGGTGTGTGTGTGGTACAAGGAGTGACCTGACTGCAACTCCCAAGATGCCTTGTGTCTTTAACTCATAACAAAAGAACTTAACTTATTACAAAAGAACACTGGGCTTTTGTTTTAAGTTAAATACACAAGGCATCCTGGGAGTTGCAGTCAGGCCCGGTGTTCCCTTGTCCAAATACCCATGTCTGTTAACTCTCAATTGAAGTGTACTCACCTAGGAGGATACCATATGTCAAGTGTGTGTAGTAAAGGTCATGAACTGACTGCAACGCCTAGGAGGCCTTGTGTCTGTAACTCCAACCACAAGCCCACTGTTCACTTGTCCAAATACCCCTGTTTGTTACCTCTCAATTGAAATGTACTCACATGGGAGTATAGCATTTGTCAAGTGTGTGTAGTAGAGAGAGTGACCTGACTGCAAAGGGCAGGAGGCCCTGTTTCTGCAACTCAAACCACCAGCCTAGTGTTTGCCTGCCCAATTACCCCTGTTTATTAACTCTCAATTGAAGTTTACCCACATGTAAGTGAGTAATATATAGATCATGCTCAACTCAGAGATATGTTTGTCTACCTAGCTCCATAGTGACCTGATACCCAAGATTACACTATTGAGGACAAGAATGACAGCTTACCAAGTGTGTACACCAAGTGTTCTTTAGGCCTTAAGCTGCATCACCAGATTGGTAGAGGCAGCAACCACATTGACAAAGCACCACACACATGATGACTCCAGATACAGATACAACAAAGGTCTGTGTTTGCCTGTACCTCACTCAACTAGGCCTCCATATGGTCAAAGGCACATGTTGAATTCTACACTGCGTTGGCTTCAGTGCTGGTAAGATGCCATTTACAGTCCATCCTCCAAAGTGCAACTGATATGCACATCTTGTGAGCTGCTTGAGTCAAATAGTTTAGGCACGCTTTGCACGTCATGTCAAATACTCCAATACCATGGTAACATGGCACAAAAGGCTAACCTACAACTTACAAATGTCCAATGTCTCTGCTTACTGTAACACAAAAGCTGTGGAGGTTGATGTCACACTTCAACCAATAACAATGTACTTCCTTCATCAACAGATCAAGCTGTCACTGGGCACACTGAGGACACCTAACAGACCTCCCCCCAACCTTATGAAGCCATCAGTGATGACAACACTCCTGGACTGTGTATGTGGAGGACGGTCTTGTATCTAGCACTGTTTCCACCATCTTGTACTCCGAGTCCTAAATCCTGAGGTTGAACTTGACACTCCTGACACTGAGGGTCCAGGACCCATTCAGAGAGGGCACCCTGTGCCAAAGTCATAGGCTTATGGGGGTAGGGTGTGTGAGAGGGTTGTTGTGGGCCAGTGCAGTGAGGTCACTGGGGCTGTTGTTGGCCAGGACACCATCTGCCATGTCTTGGGGTCTATCAGGAGTCACAAGGCATGATGTGCCAGATGTTGACTGAACTCTGGGACATCAGCAGCTGCAGAGCACTGGGAGGCCTTCGGGTAGCCATGCGCTATATAAATCCACATACCATAACATAACATAATAGACAAAATGGATGCCCACATCAACAACATGAGCATCCTAACACAGGTGCTGTTGGAAATCAACACCACCTTGAGCAGGGCTTTCCTCCCACCATCTATCCCTTCATGTGTGGCAGCCACATCACAGCCAAGTGCATCAGCGGCACCCACAGGAATGGAGGCCCTGCCAGAGGCACAACCAGCCTCAGTCACCTCTGCCTCTGCAGCAGCTGATCCTCCCCTTGCACACGGGGATGTCCAGCAAAGAATCCTGGAGGTTCATATATCAAAACACCCACCACTGCCAGCAAGTGACCGCTTCCATAATGTCCTTCTTTGTGTGTCAGACATTCACTCTGTTGACTGATCCTGAACCACTTTCCATTTCCGATGGGAGGAGTACTCTATATTCTGGACTTCCAATGGTGTGGCATCTACTCCAATGATTTCATCCACCATGGCTGACCCCTTTACTTCACTCTTATTTTCATTTATATCCCAATATTGATTTGTGCTCTACAAAAAACACACCGTCACAAACTCAGGGCCTTATTTATACTTTTTGGTGCAAAACTGCACTAAGGCAGTTTTGCCCCAAAACGTTTTGCACCGGATTGCACCATTTTTTAGCACCAGCTGGGCACCATATTTATGGAATGGTGCAAGCCGGTGCAAAGGGTAGGCAAGATTTTTAAAAAATGATGTTAGGCAGTTTTGAGTCAAAATAAATGATTCTGACCAGATTAGCATCATTTTTTGACGCTAAGGGGCATATTTATACTCTGTTTGCACTGAATCAGCGTAATTTGTTTTTTACTCTAATTCAGTGCAAAACTAACTCCATATTTATACTTTGGTGCTAGACCTGTCTAGCACCAAATTTATGGAGTTAAAGTCATTTTTTGGAAGTGGAAACCTACCTTGCCTTAATGAGATGCAAGGTAGGCGTGCAAAAAAAGTTTAAATCCGGCCTTGGTGCTAGATGGGTTAGCACCAAAGTATAAATATGGAGTTAGTGTTGCGCCGAATTAGAGTAAAAAAAAATGACACTAATTCGGTGCAAACAGAGTATAAATATGCCCCTCAGTGTCTGCTATCTTTAATTTCATATTTAGCTATGCAGATATGTAAGACCATGTGAACCAAGATGCAGATACAGGCTACTTGTGTAAACAGGGATATGTAGCATGTACACAGTGGCCACCTTGGCATTACAACCATTACATATCAACACATAAGTATAAGTGTCTTGTTGCAAAAGAGTTCTTGTTACTTTGTTCAGCACACAGGCTGTCAAGATGTCAGTAACCATGAAAGTGAGACATCACCATAGCAGACTGTGTAGGTCACAAAATATAATGGTTCAGACACCCAGAACCTTGTAGTAATGGACATATTAGACCGTGTCCTGTTACATAGGTAAAAACTGAATATGGCTGATGTCATCAGCTGGAGCCAGATCACCTATCTTTCAAAAGGAAGCACACTTCATGGGATGCGACAGCAAAACAGATGGCAGTACAACAGTACATGATCACAGGGTCATTACACTGCAGAGCCTCTGCATCTGGTGGTATGACATAATGAATTATCAGTGATGTGCCACTGGCACTTTTGCCAACAATGATCAAGCACATCAACAGCTACACACCGTTCATCCCAAAAGACTGTTTAGCCAATGTGAAGGGGGAGTGACGTGAAAGTGTACTATCACAACATTTGCACACCACACATGATGACAACATGATGCATTATGGCTACCACACAACAATGAACAAGTTCAACAGAGTCTTCTGCACTTCCATCCTATCAATGTGCTAGCTTTCTTGACACAGGTCGTCCACACCAAAAGTATGTGAGAAATATTCCTAGAGAAAATCCATGTCCACTTTGTATGTCCCAATAGCACGATGTACCTGTCAATGTCACAGCTCTGAAATGCCCAAATGAAGATGTCATGGTGAAGCTACCTGAACAAAGAACAAAACAAGGAGTGTAGTCATGAAAACATATACATAACACAAATCAGATAGCAAATGTCTGGACAACAAAGTCATTCAGAAAAATCAGGCACAAACAAAGCAACAGCATTAAATTGTGATTGTGTCAAAAGCTTGCTTATCAAACATGCTTTTGCATAAGATCTATAGCTATCACTAAAAAGAGACTCCACGTGTCATCACAACTACAGTTCACTGTACAGTCAAAGTCATGGCCTTTCATGAAATACTTACACTCATGAGAAGAAGCTGTTGATGAGATCTTGTCCCAAGTCAGCTCCTTCCTCCTCGCCACTATCATCTTCAGTTGGGATTCCAGGATTCTCACCTGGTGGCACCTCAGGTTCCCCCTCCTCTGGGATGTAAGGGATATTCCTCCACAGGGAAATGTTATGGAGCATGCAGCAGGCCACAGTTATCAGACACACCTTCCCGAGTGAGTAGAAGAGGGCTCCCTTTGTCTTGTCCTGACAACCAAACCACCCTTCAGGAGCCCAAAAGCCCCCCACACTGCCCAGTGTGTTCTTTCATTGGCCCCATTGAAACGGCTTCTGTTGGTGTGGCTGGATTCCTCAGCGGTGTTAACAACTAAGGACCATTTCGGTATGCTGAGTCTCCTGTTTTAGAATGAGATATGAGGGCCACAATTAGTCACTTATTTCTGATTGCAGCACCTAACATTGTACACACAAAATCAGAACAGATGTGGCTTCCCAACCAGCCAGGGCCTCTCTGGCTACAGTTGCAAGATTAGCTGGGGTACTGTGCTGTTCTGTATTACAAAGAAATCATGGGCTGATCCAGGGAATGGGGCAGAAACATTTAAGATGTAGAGATCTGACATGCAGACAGCTTGCACATTGATAGAATGAAAGTTCTTCCTGTTTTGATAGACTTGTTCACTGGCTTGCAGTGGCACGAAGGCAACATGTGTCCCATCAGTGGCTCCTACCACACATAAACATAAAAGTCAGCCTTCTGGGGAACCTGATATAGCTGTCAATGTGTTTCATCAGTGCTAGTAGCATGCCGCTTAACCCACCACTGAAAATAGGTTGGGACATGTCACCAGATATGGACACTGTATGTTGAAAGGACCCTGTGGCCAGAAAGTGTAATACTGCCATGAGTCTCACAATGGGTGGTATGCATGTTGGATTAGTGTTTCCAGGCATTACATTGAGCTCCAACTGACAACATAAATCCACAATAGTTTGCAGATTCAGACGGACCAGTTTTATTATGTGAGATTCTTCCATGGTTTGAAGGTCTGGCAGTGGACGGTAGACTGGAGGTCATTGCCCCCTCCCTCTCCCACTGTACCTTTTTGTGGCATCAGATGAATTGGAGCATTAGTAAATGTGTGCACACAAATAAACATGATGTAAACAACAAAAGACCATGTGATAATGCAGGAATGAGTGGAATAGCATTACACCCATTAAATATCCAAACTGTGTACTACTCAAGGCCCAAATGTGACACCCCCTGGCTATCTTCACATGTGTGTACAACATGGATTTGGGCATCACCCAACTATCTGCTCCTCATGTACTCTTCTAAATTTGATGGTGTGCTCCAACTGCCACAATACCGTGACCGGTGGTGAACCGGGAACTGCCGTTTTATGCCATCAGTGACCAGCAACACACTACACTGTTGATTGTGTAGTAGAAACCAAAACATCAAGGCTACTTTCGGATATTGGTGATGCTCGTACACATATATTTGTCAAGTAATACATTTTTCAGGGCCCACAACTGTTTTTCTAACCACCAAAATGGCGAATGCCTGACCTACGGCACTGGACATTAGGAACCACCTGCGGCTGCCGGCAGAAGTAGTCTGTGCAGTGGGCAGTTTGAACCATGGTGCACACAGCCATAGGCTAAAGTTGTTTCCTGTGGTAGTCAAGGACCAATGGCTGTGACCATCGGCAATGATGACCGTGTCTGTGGCGTATGCGGCATTTAGCAAATTCACTCACTTGACTCATGCCAATGCTGCCAGATGCTGTGTGTCTCCTCTGGGAGCAATCATGCCACAGCCAGGAGGTGAAAGGGCCCCTTCCTTCTCTCCAGAGGAGCTGGAGAAGCTTGTGGATGAGGTCCTACCCTGTATGGTCAGCTCTATGGCTCATCAGAGAAGAAGATAAGAACCTCATAGGAAGATTTAACTCTGTTCAACACCATCCTTTCCTTCCTCACAGGCTATAATGTGCCCCTGTGTGGTAGTTAGACATCCTGTGTGCCTGTTGTCACATTTTGTGGGGCACTAATGGGATGCACATGGTACAGGTAGTGGATAAAAGCACATTCACATTGTGTTGTGTGATGTGTTTTGAGACCTAGATCATTCTTGTGTAGCATTCAAATATTTAGGCAAGGAGACCTTAAAGCCATACAAGGACACATCAATGGATATTGTGGTTCAAAATGTCAAACAACGTGTATGTGAATGGCAGCCCGAGATGTGTATGCATTCTGTTTGAGTCATTTGAGGATCTTGTTAGCAATGTGTATAGTACCACAGATCATTCATCCCACATCTGACCTTGCCAAACTGTTGTATGAGAGGCATATAATGACTCACTATGCCCTTCAGTGCGCCACACAACCCACATTCATGATGGCCACATGATGTACTGTCATTCATGGATGTGATGGAAATGTGAGTGTCATGTAGGTTCTGTATGCTCAGCCTGCATAGATTAGGGCCTATCAAATGTATCTCCCGGTGTGGGACATAGTTCAGGCTCGGGTAGAGTTACTGTGGCTATGCAACTGTGGCACTGTGCTCACTCCCTGTAGACATGCAGATCCTGGCCTGTGGCCAGTACGAGGCTCTAGGTCAAAACTTGGCCTGAATGCCTCCATCCGTTCACTAGATTAGGAATGGTTACTGAGGTAAATCCCTGAACTAGTACATATGTGCATTTTGCATCATTATCAATGTGTTTCATTGACTTGTGATAGGTCCCTTACTCCCACAGCTCTGTTGCCATGTTCAAATAAGTCATATTTGTCCAGTAAAGGCGTATTGCATAATTGACAAACCAACAGTGTAGATAGTGTGTAGATTCCAGGGAGGCCATGACATGTGACTCAGTAGCTTGGTTCCATGGCAGAAATTAGATGAAACATACCTTAGTGTGTTGGATGCCATCTCTGTAGGTTTGCCAAATATGGTAAAAAGTGTGTTCTGTAGTACACATACATACCACACAAACCCACCCTGAGTGGCATGGGTCTACATTGGGTAGGCCACGTGTCCACACATGCACAGGGAAGAGAATGTCTGTGCCCACCATGGCAGCCCTCACATTGTCACTCAATTATAAGGAGGAAGTATGTACTATGGTAGTTGCCTGTAGGGACTGTATGCAGTGTGTCAAAGTTGCAGAGTGTAAATTTGTCTGTCCAGTCATGCCCAAGGAGTTTACCAATCAGCAGGCCACAATAGTGTGTGGTGTTCATTGTGGCTTGCATCACAGTACATGTTGCTTGAGCCTAGGCTACCTGATGTCAGTAGGCTAAGTCAGTGTAGACCATGAGCAGGGTTGTGGGTTAGTCTGCAGATGACTCCAAAAGTGTGTAGTCATGTGCCTGTACTTATCAGCATGTGTGCTTTACACTTGTGATGTTTTGACAAGTTTACAATTCTGTGCTTGGTATTTCTGAAATGTTTGTGAAACAACCATTTGGGCAAATACTTGTGTTTGTAACCTTTTGATGTGTCTCTAGTATCCATACAGGTCAATTCCCATCAGAAAAAAGGAATTTGGAGATCCATCGCCTGGAAGGAGGGTACCCTGGGGGTTCATAGCTGGTGAAGCGCCCACTGTCGCAGGAGGTGAGATGACCTGAGACACTGGCCCTGGAAGATCACTGAGGTCCAGTTGTGGCTGTACTCCCAATGTGGGTGGGACGCATGTCGAAGCCTGATCCCTGACCCCCTCTAATGGCCCGCATTGTGGGAGAGGACTACCCAAAGCTTGATGGGCACTTGCGGGGAGCACAGCAGCTACAAGTGGGTGAGCCCAGGGCATATTCCTGCCTATAACATTGTCAAGTTGGTGTGTTAGGTTCTGCTATCTCCCCCAAAAGATTGGGGAAGGAACATGTGTGACACAAGATGAGTTACTGTTTGTGTAGGTATGGAAGTTGGTGCATGCTGATGTGCCTTACCTATTAGCCCAGTGACATAGGACACAATAGAGTACAGTCCACAACCAATTTACTCTCCAGGGCCAACACATAGCTGAGAACAGTGATCAATCCGGCCATGTTTCTTGTTGTTCCGGGTGTAATTTGGACGCAACAGTCCAAAATTCTTCAATGTGACAGCCCAAACAACATGAAAAAAACATCACTGTCTACATCCATGTGTCTGCTCAAGTGAGTATATTGGCATTTGTTCCCCAGAAGCCACTTGCCTTACTTCTGTCTGTAATGTGAAGGTGGCCATCATACATGTGATAAAGTATACCTTGCTCTTTGGGTGCAGTCACAGAGCAATACTTTTGGGAAGTGGCAAATGTCCATTGACATGATTTTTGTGACATTACTGTTGCCATCATTCCTTGTGCCTACATGTTGGCATGTGTTTCTTTCACATTTGCCAAATCATTTTCACTGCTGTTTCATGCATGGTCTACCTGTCGTCAAGGGATTATGTCTGAATTCCCTCACATATGTGTGGATGCCAACATGTGTTTGGAATTGTACATATGTCATGGGGCTACATTTCATGTGGTGCCACAAACAGGAGTGTGTCACCATTGATTGGTGACTTACATATATCCTCACCCATCAATGCATGTTATTTAGCATGTACAACTGCAGAAGTAATGAAGGACATGACAGGTAGGACTACAATTTTTATACAAATTGCGCACTTCAACACCATTGACATGAAAGCATATAGCAAAGTGCGTTGCACGTGTTAAATGGGGAAGGTTAATTACCTAAGTATTGGTGTGCATCATGGTATAACTTGCAGTTATATGGGAATCATTTGTGGTTGTGTACAGCCATTCATCCAAGGGAATCTGTGTTTGCGTGACACAATGAGACAGTGATATGGCTTCCCATTGGGCAACATGTTGAGGATACATGGGCCTCTCCAATATTCAAAGGACTATTGGCTTATACTGAGGCAATCAGAGTATGTTATTGTCATGAGTACCAGTTATGGGAGGTGTAATCACTGGGGCTAGCGGATTCATTGTGTTGTGGATTTTGTAGACATATCTCTCTAAAGTTTGCACAATTTATCTCCAGTCTATATTTCCATGAAAAATGTGCTATATATCTGAACAACATCAGTACAACCTCCATGACTCCACTGAGACAATTTACACATGCTGAAGTGAGCATGGTTGATTTGGTTCTAGTGTGACATAGGTATTTCCATATCACCTTCTTCAGGCTACTGTACTTCTGTCAGCGACATGGCTGGATTTTAGACCATCATTTCTTCATGATGTGGTATCGAGTATGTGAAGATTAGCTGCATGCATGACCTTGTGTAGAATCCGTGTAAATTAACTTAGCATTGCCCTATGATTGTATGATCACAGATCACTGAGGAATGTTAAACGAGGCAAACGATTCAAGGTAATAAGATCTCCTACTTGTCAATGGGTATTGTGATTGCACAACTTCACCGATGCAATTGGAGTTGTTTGTGATTCTGAATTTCCTGTGGCCAACTGTTGAAAGTTCAAGTAGGATTCATGCATATGGTTTTGCAAATGTTGGAGCCACTTTGGTGGAGCTTGTTGCTGGGGGCTACCGTACATCATTGTAATGTTTGCCAATAACAGCTGTTGTTCAACTGTGATCAGGAAAATGTAGTTACGCTAATTCTCTTTGTAATTTCATCATCATCACAGGCAAGCAAAGGAGACAGGGCAGAACGAAGTGAGGAAGCATCTGGCCACTGTACCCCCAGTCATGACACAACTGACACAGAGGGACACTCAACATTTTTTGATTCTACCTCTAGTGGCCACTCCCTAGTGGTGGAGGAGCCATCAGGGCTGGCTCCTGTTCCATCCTTGTCCGCCAAAACCCTAGTTCCATCGCCACCCTCCCTTTTGCTTCTCACCCAGTTGGCGGTGCCCGCTCACCCAAGAGGGTGGGTGTATCCTTTGCCCCAGGCACCTCACCACCTGCACCTCTTACCCCTGCTACCCTGAGTGAGTAGGCTATTGACCACCTGAGGAGTTTTTTCTGTGGATCAGACTTCCAATCTGAATGCCATCCAGGTGTAGAGCAGCCAGCTCCAGCAGATGATTGTGTACCTGGAAGGCATTCACAGTGCCATGTCTGGCCTGAAGGGATCTTTTCAGGCTCGGGCCTCCTCACTGACTGCAGCCATCCACCCCACACAAACCACCCCCACCACCTCATTCTTCCCTATCCAAATTCCCTTATTCCCATACCTGACCCAAGCACATAGACACATCCGCGTGTATCCACCTCAACACACACACAACCAGCACACATAAACACAAGCACCAAAAGGCACACTGGCATGCAAGCACTCAATAGTCACTCACAGACACCCCAACAACCACCATTCCCAAATACACCCACCACCCCTACAGACCCACACACCACAACCACCATACTGACAGACACAACCACAACACCCAGTGACACATCCACTACACCCACCATACACCCAGACAACATCTCTCAACCTGCAGACCCAAACACCTCAGATACCATACCCCCAGACACCATCTCAATACACACAGACTTAGCCACCACATCCATCATACCCTCAGATAGCATCCCAACACCCACAAACACAGCCACCACATCTACCATATCCCAAACACCATGCAGCACCCACAAATACAGCCACTACATTCATGATACCTCAGACACCACCCCAACACCCACAAACACAGCCACCACATCCACCATACCCTCAGATAGCATCCCAACACCCACAAACACAGCCACCACATCTACCATATCCCAAACACCATGCAGCACCCACAAATACAGCCACTACATTCATGATACCTCAGACACCACCCCAACACCCACAAAAACAGCCACCACATCCACCATACCCCCATCCACCACCCCAAAACCCACAAGCAGCCACCACATCCACCATACCCCCAAACTACCCCAACACTCACACATCCACCACTCTCACATTACCCATCAGCTCCACCTCAAAGCCCCCCAACACACACAAACACCCACTTTCACATGTGCACCAGACACCACCCAAACCCAAGCATACCTCAGATATACACACCAAAAACATCAGCACCCACAGGCAAGACAACCATTCTCTCAACCTCCCAAACCCCAATCCCTTCTGAAGACCCTACCCATTTTCATAAGGAAAGTTTCCTTTTTGACCTTGCCATTCCCTTGTGACCCCCACCCGCCTTCCACACTCAAGAGAACCTCACCCACATCTCAACCCATCGCTTCCACATCCAAGTCCTCCCCTGCCATACCTGCTGTTAGAAATGGGGTCTCTAGTTGGCAGAGGTATACACCCTTGGGCAAGTAAGGACTACATTTCTTGTCAGGGCTCGTCACAACACAGTCCAAATTAGCCTGTGCCCACCCTCCAGTAGCTTGGCACTGAGCAGTCAGACTTAACTTAGAAGGCAATGTGCAAAGTATTTGTGCAGAATTTATACAATAACACAGTGAAAACACCACAAAAAGACACCACATATGTTTAGAAAAATAGAAAATATTTATCTGAATAAAATACTGTTGAAACAATGAACATTCAATGTACACAAGTAAAGTTATGGGTTTTTGAAGATTAAATAAAACGTAACAGCTGCAACTGGGGCTATCACAGCATCGTTGACAGAGTAATTCCCAATAATCAAACACCACCGGTGCCGGTCATGGAGTCACACAGACCCTCAGGTACAGTACCTCTTGAAAACCAAGAATCAGGACGTCGCATGGAGTTGGAAAGAGGCGTTGACTGAGTCAGTGCGGCATTGATCCCTTACGGCTTTCGAGGAGATGAGGTGTCAGTTCCATGTTTTGAGGCAGGTGGAGGTGAGGCATCGGTTGCGTCCAGATGCAGGAGGAGGTGATGCGGCATTGTTTGCGATGTGTTGATTCCTTGTGATTGGGTGGGGTCGCTGGTTCTGGTCCATCAGGATGTGATGTGTTGACTTTGCAGTGTCACAATGACCCTGAGTGATGTCAGCGGAGTCACAGCAACGTCGGACTTGCATTGCAGGCCATGGTCATTGTGTGTAGCGAGGTCCACAAAGCAGTAGCAGCCGGCGGCATCGCTGGCTTCGCTGAAGTCATTTTGGAATCGCTGAAGCTGGGTACTAGCAAAAAGCCAGTAGTTGAAGTCTTTGCTGTCCCTGAGACTTCAGAACAGGAGGCAAGCTCAATACGAGCCTTTGGAGAACATTTTTGGGAGAAGGCAGAGTCCTTCCAGCACAATCGGAGGCCAGCAGGATAGAAGGGCAACAGCAGGGCACCAGTCCTTCTCAGCAAAGCAGTCCAGAGAGTCCTTTGGGTAGCTAGGCAGGCCTTCTGGCAGAGGTCATGTGAACGTCCACAAGTGTCTGAGTTGGTGAGGTCTGAGACCCAGTTTAAATACACAAAAATGCCTTTGAAGTTGGGAAGCCCAATCCTGTCTGCCAGGGTCCCTGTGGGGGGGTTATCAGTCCTTTGTGTGAGAGCAGGCCATGGCCTTTGAAATGTGTCGGGCCCTTTACCCTTCCAGCCCAGGAAGACCCGTTCAGTATGCAGATGAATGCAGATGGGGCTGAGTGTACTGTGTTTGTGGTTGTCTTGGTGACTAGGGAGCTGTCAACCAGCACAGACGAGACGTTGATTGGAGACAGGCTGTAAGGCGCAGATGGTTTTAAGTACAGAGAAATGCCCACTTTCTAAAAGTGGCATTTATGAATTAGAAATATAAAATCCGACCTCACCAATTAGCAGGACTTTCTATTACCAATATGGCTATAGTAAATATGACCTGGTTATCTCTTTCAGAAAAAAATCTATCACTCAAAAAGTATATGGGGGCAGTCCTAATGCTCGTCTGTGAAAGGATCAGGCCTTACAGTAGTGGAAAACGAATTTAGGAGTTTTTCACTGCCAGGAATTATAAAACACATATGTACATGTCCTGCCTTTTACCTACATGGGCACCCTGCCCATGGGTTACTTAGGGTCTTCCTTAGGGGTGACTTATCTGTAGAAAAAGGGGAGTTTAGGGCTTGGCAAGTACTTTTAAATGCCAAGTAGAAGTGGCAGTGAAACCGCACACACACTCCTTGCAATGGCAGGCCTGAGACATAGTTAAGAGGGTACTTATGTGAGTGGCACAATCAGTGCTGCAGGCTCACAAGTAGCATTTAATTTACAGGCCCTGGGCACATGTAGTGCACTTTACTAGGGACTTCTAAGTAAATCAAATATGCCATTTGGGAATGAACCAATGTTACCATGTTTAAGGGGGAGAGCATTTGCACTTTAGCACTGGTTAAAAACTGTAAACTGTAAAACTGGTTAACTGTGAAAAAGTGCACAGAGTCCTGAAACCAGCAGAAACAGTGTCAGAAAATTGGAGGGAGGCTGACAAAAAGTTGGGGAATGACCACCCTAAGGCTGTCAGATCTAACACCTGCCCACTTTGCAAGATCCCATACCCCTCCTACCCTGGAGAAGCCCACCCCTCCTACGAAAAAGCCTACACTTCCCAAACCTACCCATCCCAAATCTGACCCCCACCCCACCCAAGCATGATCCCTGAGGTACCTGCATGCCCACTTGATGCCCCTTCCTGTGGAAGTTCCCTGGCAGTGGTCAGAGTCAAACTGGAACACAATACAGTGCATGGACTACCATTTGGACTTGCCAATGGACTCTGGTCTTCAGCATTTACTATGAATACACACAAGTTGTTGTTTTTTGGGTACACATTTGTCCTGCCATTACTTTTCTACATTTGTGTTGTTCCTGAGTAATTTGAGTTGAGTTAGGTGTGTGTTTCCCCCTGATTGCTGTTTCATTTGCTGTGGTTGGCAAGATCTGACTTTGTGGGCAGTGCTGATGTCACCCAGGACAAGGGTAGATGTTCACCGTATAGAAATGTGGGTAGTAATCCAATTCGGGTGTCATTGCATTGTGTTTTGTTTGATATGGTAAATATTTCATCTTGTGTTGGCCAATGTCAGCATGTATTGTGTTAGATTTTACCCCCTGATGTTGATTGGACATTCGTCTGACATGTGGAAGCAAAAATTTTGTTTGCCCACACATGGAGGGTGTTCATTTGTGCTACATTTCTTTACATTTGACTGACTATGTGTCCATTTTGATTTGTGTACCTTCCAGCTACTTCATCTACATGTATGGCCCATGCTGTTGCTGGTGTATTTGCTTCCTTCACTTACAATTACACATTTGGCAGATAGGCATGTCACTTGGCTATACTATTGGTGGTTCCTGAGATACATGAAGGGCCATTTCTTGTGCACATGTTGTTTTAGGGGCATGTGCAATGTGAAATGTGTCCCAGGGCTGCATCCTTCCAGAAGTGTTCCTGATGCCCCCATCCCCATTGTGCAGGTATTGTTTTCATCGTGAGCTTCAGATATTTGTCTCACACAATATTGTGCATCCCATAGACCTTTCATTGTGTTGCAATGTGGATGATATGTGTGGGCCCATTACAGGGATATTTCATGGAAGGGGTATTTTGTGTTAAATGATGAATCTGTATTGGCCTTCAATCTCACAACAGTCCATGGCAGGTGAGCAATGTCAGGGTGTCAGATGAATTATGTGTGTTGTTGATGTGGTGCTGGTGTTGTGTGACACAGTGTTCGGTACACTTCACTGTCCCCAAAAGTGTGAAGAGCAGCCAAGTGATTTTGTGGAGTGTGGTAGTTCATTGTCAGTGTCCTGCCCAAAGGTGGCATCATGTGGCTGCAAATTGGAACACAATGGCAAGTGTACTTGGTCCACGTAGAGTAACCTACGTATTAGGTGGATGGTGGTGCCTTAATCCGTTGGTGAGTTTAGGAACACGGGTAGATGTGTGTTCTTACTTTTGCGTGCATCCACAGCAGCATGGATTTTGTGCTCCATCTCTGAGCAGCAGCAGCGGCAGGATGTGTATGACGACTCCATGGTGACATATGACTTGTGATGCTGCCTGCAGGTGAGTTCCTTCCTTTAATGTCTCAGTTTCTTCTGGCTAGGATGTGGTGGTTGGCCACCACAGTTACATTGGCGGAAGTTGACATCATAATCTGTCCGGCAGAAACACTGGCTCAGATGGCCTCATTGGCCTATCTCGCCACCACGGCGGTCTGTGCTTCCGGGTGGTGCCGGCAGGACCATGGCGGTCTTTTATCTATGGAATTGCATGCACCGTAATACGGTGGTCTGACAGTCCAAGCACTGCCAAAGTCCTAATTAGGCCCTTACTGCCAGGATTTTCCTAGATGCCAATTTCTTTTTTTCAGAGTTTTAAAAACATAAATGTACAAGTTGAGGTCAAGTTTTTGCATCTGGCTTGTGTTACTTTTTTTGGCACAACTCTGATGCAAATCTCATTTGTTGAATATTACAATGTACTTAAATGTATTAATGATAGACCTGCTAAACATATTTGTGAAGTCTTAAGATCTGATGTCACTTCTTGTAATATCAGTTTGTGAGCGGGCATGGGTTGTGATGCCACCCCCAGTGATTCCACATGTGATATTGTGCGCTGTGGTGTCATGCGCCATGATGTCACATGCATCTCCCCTCTCTTGGTTAGTCTACCCACTTCTTTTTTCAAGACTTGTGCCCTGTGAGCAACCAACATATTATTTTACTTGTAAATCAATAAAAATATTATGCTGCTGCAAATGAGCCCTAAAAAACAATTGGAACCTATGGAATCCGGATTTGTCAGTACATTACAACTAATCCAGTTTGAGGTGTACTGTGTTTCTTCGAGAGACGTTGCCCTCCATTTTTGGAATGGGAAATACCATTATCAGTAAAGTAAAAATTCCATGTGCATTAAAACAACAGCAATTGTAAATGCAGTAACTACGGACAACAAATTGTGTCAAAACATTCTGCGACATATGCTGCATTGTCATGTTACCCATGTTGTGGAACCGCAACAAGTGCCAGAAAATATCATACACCATTGAAGCAAAAGAAACCTCTGTAACAAATGGTTGCAAAGTAATCCGAATAATGGGACTGTCTCAAGATTTTTTCTGGAAAGAGTCATAATGAAGGTAGTGGCTATTTACCCAGCCGCCAGCCAAATATTACATAATCTGAGCTCTTTACCCAGCAGCTAGAAAAATAGTACATAACCACTGCTCTATAGGTGGCCACAGGCTAAATAGTAGGAATGATGTACAATTTGACTAATAGCTGGATTATTAGATATGGCACATAGATATTTTGTGCCGCAGTCTAGGAGTAGTTGGCTGTCTCCAAAGAATAATGAGTATGGTTTTAAAGAATGTTTTGAAGAATGTTACACAAATGTTTTATTCAATGTGCAATGTTCATGATCCTCCAATTGATGATGTTTGAGGGCTGGGCTTTTTATGGAGGCCTTGTGCTAGCTTGTGACTTTTTTTAGGGGGGTTGTGCTAGTTTAGTATTTCAGACTGGGCAAAACAATAGTAGTCAACAAGCAGCAATAAACAGGTAAAGCAGACAGATAGGTGGTATCTGGGCCCCAGAGGGAGAGACATGTACAGTAGGTAATTGGTGCATGGGAGCACAGTTTTTTGGGACACTTCCAGGAGGTAAAATGAGGAATGGGAAAGTCAAAGCACGAGACAGGTAAGTAATACATCTGTTTAATTCTCCCTCCTGCCTGTTATTAAACACATTTTTATGCTATTCACCCAGCATACCGGGTTTCAGGCTTATATGCTGATTGATCCTAACTCATGAGCGGCCCTTTCAGCTACAACATTTTAGCCACATGCACAATGCATCAAAGGAATGATAGTTTACATTATTAATATTCTAGCATGCTAAGCAGTGTTTTAAGTGGTCAAGGCTCTGTCTCTATTGAACCCTCTTTCCTTGACAGTGCCGTCTCAGCAAAAGGAATATGGAAGCCAAAACAAATCATAAAAATCTGATTGAAGAGCTGAGAGGCTGTAACAGACTAAACTTATTGTGGCATTGTGGAGGGAAGCTGGGGAACAAAGGAGTAGAATCAGAGGGGGAGGATGATGATAACTAGGAGCCAGGAGGTGGAGAACTTGGAGGGTTAGTACCAGTGCTTAATTTGTGCTTGTTGTTTCCAGTGCAGAGCACTGGCACTTATTTTTGAGGGACGGTGCTTTTTCTTCTGCCCCAATCATTTTCTGTGAGCAAAAGACATATGGAAAAGCCGGAGAAAGATAAAAACGAAAAAGCGTCACAATAAGAGAAAGGAGAAGGCTGCAAAAGTGTGCTGAAGGGGCAGGGTCTTGCTTTAAATGGATTGAAGAGGACCAAGATGGCTTCAGGATTACACTGCCTCAGTATTCCGTGCTCCCACATTTAATTGCAGCAGATGCATGTTTAAGAGGAGGGCTTTGATCACCAGCACATTTTAATTTACAAATTAAGCACTGGCTAGGGTGACTAGTTCCACAAGGACCAGGATATAAAGAACCAGGCCCAGGAAGGCCTAATCTTCTAGGACCAGGGTCACCAATGACAGAGGGACCAGGGAGAAATAGACAATGAGAAAGTGGATAATTAAAACAGGACTAGGGGTGCTAGGACCAGGGAGAAAAGGATCCAGATGGCCAAGATAATGTGGATTTGTGGTATCAAGACCCGATGGGCAAGGGCACAAGGGAACAGATTTCCGTGGACCAAAGGGCTAGGATAGCCTGAACCCACTGACAAGGACCAGAGGGATGAGGATGACCAGGGCCAGGAGTAGCAGGCCCAGATACATAGGCCAAAGAGAATCTGTACATGGAGACCACTGGTTAGAAGGACCAGAGGCTGTAGGGCCATGACCACAGAGGTCGGATCAAGTAGCACCAAAAGGACAGAAGGGAATGAATTAGCACCAGGAACACTACAGTCAGAGAGGAGCAGGTCAGTAGGGTCTGGAGATTCTAGATTAGAATGATGATTTAAATGACCAAGAGCTCTAGGCCCAATGGGGTCAGGATCAGAAGGTCCATGAGGGTTATCCTCAGAGGTATCCTAACCAAGCTGACATGGACTACATGAACCAGGGTGACCCTCAACATGCAAAGTCCAATCCCAGAGTAGTGAAGAAGACTAGACCAGTGATGACCATTACTAGGAGGAGCATGATAGAGGGGAGTAGGGTTAGAGGAGACAAGGTGGAACAGGGCGAAAAGGATAACTATTAGGACTAGGATGAGACAGGAGCATTGGGAGACTGGGAGGGATAGGAAAACCAAAGCAATTGGGACCAGAAGCAGAAGACTCAATACAGGCAGACCTAACAAAGTAGTACTAGAACTAAGACAAGCACCACATGGACCAGGAGACCCAGGAGCAAAAGGATTAGGAACAGGCAAACCAGGGTAATGGATAAACCAAGGGAACAGGTCCTGGAGGACTGATGGATGAAAAATAGGGTGATGGAGATCAAAAGTGTTAGAAATGGGGTTTCTGGTTGGCTAGGGTATGCACCTAAGCCAGGCAGAACCCACCCACTCTATACAGGGCGATGGGGGTCACACACCCAGCATAACCACTGCTCACCCATTTTGTAGCTTGGCATGAGCAGTCAGGCCTAACCCGGAGGCAATGTGTAAAGCACAACACACACAGCACATGTGATGCAATAAATACCTCACAAAGGAAACACAACACCAAATTAAATAATAATAAGCTGTATTGCACAAAACATCATTAGACCAAACACATTATGTATCGGTAATACCCTGCTACACAAGCACTAGTCATAATAAACACATAGGTTACTGGTTGTCCTGCAACATAAGTAGTATTAAGGTTGTCACTATTACCAACAGTGCACTAAGCAAATGAGAAGTATCAGTATAAATGTCCAAACATCATCGGTTGGGCATGACAAGAGAAACACAGATAGTCCTCTACATGGGTAAAATGTCTTGGGGCAATAAGTGGCACTAGGGGGCTGTCCGTCAGCAAGACAGGGCCTCTGTTGAGGTCTCCTGGCCAACCTGCAAGGGTTAGTAGGGGCGGGGAACCACCGAAGACTAAGGCCACGGTCAGTGCCTCTGTTTGCAAAAGGGTGTGGGGTCACCCATGATCCCTCTAGCCCGCGGGAGGACTCCTTGGGTCTCCCAAGCAGAGACGAACACTGGTGGGAAAAAGGACAGCCACCCACGTCTTTGCGGAGTGGCTGTAATGGGACTGGTTACCTCGACAGAGGGGGGCATACAGCCCCACACTCCCGTTCAGCTGGTAGGACCACTTACCTGCCTCATCCACCAAAATTCTTCCAGCCACCCGTGCTGGAGGATGCACCTCCGGGGCCCTCCAGGGCCTCCCGAACAGCTTGGCATGGCCCTCCAAGGCTTCTCCGTCTTCCGGCTGATATGCCCGCACCCGACGGTGTGAGCAAGTACGTCTCCTCCTTTGTCCAGGGAGCATGTCCCGGGCCCTCCCTAGAAGGTTGCTGCTTGTGCCCCAGGGGCACTCCTGGAAATGCTCCTTGACCTGAGGGGACGAGAAAGAGTGCGCTTTGTCCGAGCTGAGTATGAGGCTGCTGGCAGGCTCCTCTTCTTCTTCCCGGCTTCAGGGAGGGGTGGGACCCATCCACCGCAATACGGGGGCGATTTCCAGGTGCCGCACACCAGTCCAAGGCGAACGCTTCTCCTGCACTCAAAGCAATAAAGATGCAGGGGCAGGGGCCACAGCACCCAGCCCCTGGAGACAACTAGTGGAAGCACAGGGCAGCAGTGCCCAGCAAGCAGACCAGCACAAAGGTTTGCTGGCAGTGGCAGTTTCTCTTAGTGACCCAGAAAGTCACAGATCAGCACAACAGCAGCAGTCCAAGGCATTTCCTGGTGAGTCCTTCCAGCAGGATTATGTCCAGGTCAGTCCATTAGTGTCTAAAGACATGGAGAAAAAAACCCTGTACTTATACTCATTTTGCACAACTGTTACAAAGGGGGAAGAAGAGGCTCCAACCAGTCCGAAATGGTTCTAGGAGTGTTTCCTCTCTCCTCCAGCACAGGCTTCAGACATCAGTAGGGGGTAAACAAGCCATTTGTGTGAGGCCAAGGCACAGTCTTTATAAATGCAGGTGTGTCCCGCCTTTCCTTCTCTCAGCCCAGGAAGACCATTCAATATGCAGATACACCTTTCTGACACTTCCACCCTCCCTGTGTACAGACTGTCTGAAAAGTATGCACAAAGCCCAGCTGTCACTCTGTCCCAGACATGGATTGCAGTCAAGCTGCAAAACAAAGAGTTAAAGAAGTGGCATTTGTATAATGGTAATAAAAAATCCACCTATACCAGTAAGCAGCATTTCTCCCTACCATTACAACCATACCAAACATGCCTGTGCTACCTATTATAGATCAGACAATACCACCTAGATATAAGGTAGGGCATTTCCATTGCAATCCTATGAGAAGGCAGCACTCACAGAAGTGAGATGTCAAATAGGCTGTTTGTCACTAACAGGACAGACCACACACCTAGGCACATGTACTGCCTTTTACATACATGGCACCCTGCCCATAGGGCTAGCTAGGGCCTACCTTAGGGGTGACTTATATGTAGTAAAAGGGGAGTTCCAGGCCCAGCAAATAAATGTAGATGCCAGGCCCCTATGGCAGTAAACTGCACACGCAGTCCCTGCGCTGGCAGGCCTGAGACAGGTTTTAAAGGCTACTCTGTGTGTGACGCAAGCTGTACTGCAGGCCCACTGGTAGCATTTAATTTACAAGCCCTGGGTATGGGGATACCACTGTACAATGGACTTACAGGTAAAGTTCACAAGGGAGAGAACATGCACTTTAGCACTGATCAGCAATGATAAAGTGACCAGAGTCATAACGTCATCAAAAAGGGTCAGGAAAAAAGGAGGAGGAAGGTAAAAAGTTTGTGGAATGACCATGTAAAAAAGGGCCAGGTTCAACAAAAAGGTTGAGGACAGTGAGCCTGTGAAACAGGAGACCCAGGATTCAAAGGACTAGGTGTTAGTGTATATGGGGAAGCTGATCAGACAGACCAGGAAGTACAGAGGCAGGGAGTTCTAAAGCTATCATAACCAGATTATCAAGGAACATCAGAACTTAAAATGACTGGCATAATCTGTAATGGGCAATAGCAAGATATTGCAGAACCATGAGGAAAAGGAGCAGGGGGACTAGGGACCATAAGGATCAGGACCAAATTGAAGTAGACTACACAAACCAGGACCTGGAGGACAATGGCCTATAGTACCAGGAAACCAATATTAGTAGGACATAGGACAGTGATTAGGAAGTCCAAGGGGACCCATACTAAGGGCACACAGAAGGCCAGAGCAAGGAGGATTAGGAGAACTAAAAGAACTGTGACCGGGGGGACCAAAAACAGGGCTCAGAGGACCATAAACATCAGGACCATACTTAGGAGGACCCAAATAAGGAGCACCTGAATCAAGAAAGCCAGGATCAATGGCTGCAGTACAAGTAGGACTAAGAGGATAAGGGACCGATCCTGGAGATCAGGACAATCTAAACCAGGAGGACAAAAACTAAGAGGAAGCAAACACTAGAGACCAGATACACAGGACCTGCAGTACCAAGGCTAGGAGGTCTGGGTGAGAGGAACCAGGAAAAGAAGACCAGGGCCAAGAGGACCAGAAAGGAAATGAGCCAGATGGGCAAAGACTGGGGGAGCCAAGAAAGGCCAGGATAACCAAAAGACAAGGTTTTAGGTGTAGGCAGAGCTCATAAAATTCTAATTGATGGAATCCTCCGTAGTTATCGAAAGACTGTGAAGTTCTGCGGATTAAATATGTTTTGTCATAAAGAAAAAAGAATAAAATAAATAATGGGCTGCTCCATGTGTGTTGTGTATGCCAACGATAGTGTTGTTGCTGGCACTGATCAAGTGTATCCTCTGTCTCTCCCCCCCCTTTTTGTTTTGTCACCCTGTCCATGTGTAAATTAGCATAATCTGATTGAGGGGCAGACCTGATGTTAGCTATCCGCCAGCCCACAGGTATCCCCACTCTCGTGCAGGTCCTGTCAGTGCTCCATTTCCTGGCAACTGGTTCCT
Source organism: Pleurodeles waltl (assembly GCF_031143425.1). NCBI lineage: Eukaryota > Metazoa > Chordata > Amphibia > Caudata > Salamandridae > Pleurodeles > Pleurodeles waltl. The sequence continues at coordinate 792,712,047 of NC_090445.1, forward strand.
TCCAAACAACCGTGGCCATGGCATCAGGGATGTCTCAGCCAATGTTTTCCAACATGTTGACCAGAGTGTTGTCAGCCCTGCTGAAACACATGCGCAGCTACATCGTATTCCCCCAAGTGGAGGATTTGGCCATAGTGAAAGCTGACTTTATATGCTTTGGGACATATCCCCAACATCATTGGTGCCATTGATGGTACACATGTGGCATTTGTCTCCCCCAGAGAAATGAAAAAGTTTACAGGAATAGAAAAAGCTATCACTCTATGAATGTGCAGATGGTGTGTGGCTAATAGGTGAGCCCAAGGTCCCCACACAGTATGAGTAGGAGCCTGGGTGTGGGTTTGTCCGTAAGGGTTAGTGTGTGTCTAACAGCTGTCCCTCGATATTTGCAGGTGACTCTGGTTACCCCAACCTCTCAATGGCTACTGACCCCAGTGAGGAGTGCCAGGACAAGAGCAGAGGAACGTTACAATGAGGCACATGGGTGTACAAGGAGGATTATTGATAGGACCTTCGGCCTCCTGAAGGCAAGGTGCTGGTGCCTCCATCTGACAGGTGGATCCCTGTACTACTCACCCAAGAAGCTGTGCCACATCATCATTGCATGTTGCATGTTGCACAACCTGGCCTTGAGACACCAGGTGCCTTTTCTGCAGGAGGATATGCCTGGAGATGGTCTTGTGGCAGCGGTGGAGCCTGTGGACGGTGAGGAAGAGGAAGCAGAGGAAGAGGATGTTGACAACAGAAGCAATATAACTCTGCAGTACTTCCAGTGACACAAGGTAAGACACTGTAACTTCACTTTACTTTTCAGTTTTCTGTTGGACATTGTACATGGCTGCCTGTTATGGCTATGGCCACTGACTGTACCCTTTGGCATCTCTATTTTCAGATTTTTGTGCCCCACTCTGGCTCCTGCTATGTGTACTGCTGCCCACCAAAGGTCATTCCACTGCATATTTTACTGTACATTTGACTTGCAATGCTTTGATACTGTTGAACTAATACATATTTGAATCATTTGACAGACTCCAGATTGGTATTTGTTTCAAGGGTGTTTATTTACATGCTCATAAGTAGAGGGGGATGAGCAATGGGCTGGGCTGATGGTGGAGGAAAGTCCAGGGTAGAGTCCAGTCTCTTGATATCACTGGTGCATTGTTCAATGGGGAATAGGAAGGGTAGTAATGGCAGTTCAAGGTGGACAGGGTGACAGAGTGGGACAGAAGGGTGACAATCAGGAGAGTCTTATTTCCTGGCGGGGGTCTTGGCAATGTTCTCTGGCTTCTGCCTGGATCGCAGGGATTGTTTGCAGGGTGGTTCTCCTTCTGCAGGGGATGGGGTGCTGGTGGCCTGTTGTTCCTGTGGCGGGCCTCCTGTCCACTAGCGCCGGCGAAGGTGGAAGGCTGTTCATCGGTTTGGCTAGTGTCAGCGGCCCGTTGGTCTACCACTGCCTTCCTCATGGTGTTGCCCATGTCAGCCAGCACCCCTGCAATGGTGACCAGGATGGTGTAGATGTTTTTGAGGTCCTCCCTGATCCCCAGGTAGTGTCCCTCCTGCAGCTTCTGGGTCTCCTGCAACTTGGCCGGTATCTGGCCAATGGTCTCCTGGGAATGGTGGTAGGCTCCCAGGATGTTGGAGAGTGCCTCCTGGAGAGTGGGTTCCCTGGGCGTGTCCTCCCCCTGTCACACACCAGTCCTCCCAGCTTCCCTGTTGTCTTGTGCCTCTGTCCCCTGAACTGTGTGCCCACTGCCACTGACCCCAGGTCCCTGATTGTCCTGTGTTTGTGAGGTTGCCTGGGGTCCCTGTAGTGATGGACACACTGCTGATTGACGTGTTCCGGGGACAGTGGCATGGGCCCGCTGGGTGGGTGCTGTGCTGGTGTTTCCTGAGGGGGGAGGCTCTGTGGTGGGTTGGGACTGTGGCAGGGGACCCGACTGTCCAGAGGTCCCGGATGGGCTACGTTGGTCATCCTGATCCAGGCATGCAGAGCTGCTGTTGTCACTGTGGGCCTCTTCGGGGGGGACTGGATGTAGCTAGCACCTCCTCTCAGTTAACGTTGAGTATGGGTCCTGTGGGGATGCAAATGCAGTGTTAGTGTATCTGCATGTGCCATCTTGTGCATTGGTGTGTTTCCCTGTATGATTGTGATTTCCCTGTCAGCTTGGCCTTGTGTGAGTGGTGATTTTGTGGGCTGGGTGAGTCTCCCTACTGGGCATGCTGTGGTGATGGGTGTCCATGCAGGTCTAACTGGGGGGTCTATGCATTGGTGTTACATGCAGGGCTTGTTTTGGGATGGGTGGGTTATGAGAGTTGGGTATGTGTGAGGTGGTGGAGTGATGGGGTGAGGGCAGGGGTAGGAGTTTGTGATGGAATGCAGGTAGGGTGGGGGGGATAAAGTAGTAAAGATTTGACTTACCAGAGTCCAGTCCTCCTGCTTCTCCTGCGAGGCCCTCAGGATGCATTATTGCCAAGACTTGCTCCTCCCATGTTGTTAGTTGTGGGGGAGGAAGTGGGGGTCCACCGCCATTCCTCTGTATGGCTACCTGGTGTCTTGCAACCACAGAACGCACCGTCCCCCGTAGGTCATTCCACCTCTTTCTGATGTCATCCCTTGTTCTTGGATGCTGTCACACGGCGTTGACCCTGTCCATGATCCTCCGCCATACCTCCATCTTCCTTGCAATGGACGTCTGCTGCACTTGTGATCCGAATAGCTGTGGCTCTACCCGGATGATTTCCTCCACCATGACCCTTAGCTCCTCCTCAGAAAGCCTGGGGTGTCTTTGGGGTGCCATGGATGTGGTGTGAGTGATATGTGTGAGGATGTGTGGGGTGAAGTGTGGGGTGATGTGTTGGGGTGTATGCTGTGAGGTGCGTGGATGCTGTAGGGGTGATGGCGTTCTGTGGGCCAGATTGAGTGGGTGCTCCTGGCTTGTGTCTCTCTCTGTTGGCAATATTTTTTTTCATTGAAAGGGTTGTGTGTAATGTGGATGTGTGTTTTATAGTGGTGTGAGTGTGTGTGTGTGGTGTGTGTATGTGTGTCAGGTGTGTGTAGTTTGAATTGTCCAAATGTGGTGGTGTTTTGTAAGGGTGTGTGGATTTTGAGCGCGGCGGTGTGTACTGCCAATGGTTTACCGCAGTTGAAAGACCGCCAAGGTGATCTGTGGGTCGTAATACTGTGGCCGTATTCCTGTTGGTGTAACGGTGTGGGTTTTGCTATTGCCAGTTTATCACTGACCTTTCGTGTGGCGGACTTGTGTGGGTGTCTGTATAGTGGCGGTTTTCTCAATGTGGGTCATAATACCCATAGCGGAATACTGCCGCAGTCACGGTATGTTGGCAGCCGCCAGCACGGCGGTAGGCGGCATTTACCGCCAGGGATGTAATGATGGCCAATGTCTGCTATTTAGACAGCGACAGGATAAATAGTGCAGTTACTTTGCTATCTGAATGGCTGTGGACAAAAGTGCATAATCTCTGTTAACTATTCAGAAGCCAGGAAAATATGTGAAGTTTCTTAGCTGTTTGTATAGTGTCCAATAAAATAGTACATTACCTCTACTATTTTAGCCAGCAGTCAGATAAATAGTAAAGTGCCTTTGTTTGTTTGCACAATTTCTAACCATATAGTACATGATCACTGCTATCTAGTCAGCAGCCCAAATAGTACATGATCCCTACTATCTAGTTGTCAGAGGTGTAAACAGTGAAACTTCTTTGCTGTTTCAAAGTCACTGGCCCAATAGTACATGATGTCTGCTATCTAGTCAGCTGCCAGGTAAATAGTGAAGTATTTTTACTATTTGCACAGCCACTGGCAAGATACTACATAATCTCTGCTATGAAGTCAGCAAAAGGGTGAATATTAAAGTTTCTTTCCAGTTTGCACGGCTGCCTGTCAAATAGTACATAATCTCTGCTACTCAGTTGGCCACCGGGTAAATAAGGACATTCGCCATTTATATGGCTAATGGTCAAATAGTGCATAATCTTTGCCATTTAACCAGCAGCAGAGTAAATAAAAGCAGAACTTCACCACGTAGATTGCCACTACTGATGTAGCAGAAACTTTAGTGCTGTCCCTCATGTCAAAGAAGTCATCTATATGTGACAGTTTATGCCTTATGTTAACAAACATTCTACAGGATTGATTGTGGAGTGATCAACCTAGAAGTCACTTCAAATGTGCAGTTGTTTGGGCTAATGTTAGAGACCCCGGTGGTACTGAAGTTTAATTAAATGTCTGATGGATTAAACTGATATTATGGTATTATTTAGACTATAAATAATAGTATTTGAATTGAAACAATATTAGATTTCTGAGGACTAATAACTTCAATACATGTACAAAAATGGATAAATACAGTTTTACGTTATACTGATTAAAATGTATTAAGAGTGACATTCTTTTCAAAGTTACTGTCAGATGTTAATAAAGAATTATGAATGCAGAATTTATAGTTTGTGTAATAAAAATGTGATTTATTTGATGTACCAATGTGCTGTGTTAACTCACATGCATTAACCTTAGTATGGCCTGTTAGGCCCTGTATTTTGTGACTGTGCAGAAAATGTTGAGTCATTCCATTAACATGAAATTTCTTTCAGATTTTGTTCCCATTAGAAGACTAGTTTCGTAATAGACTTCTATTGTTTTACAGATAGAGAGTTGTACAAATTCAACCTTGGATGTGGAACATCCTGGACTGTGGACTGGCAATTTAAACATTTGCTTCAATCTCATGTGGAGCTACTTGGATGAATGCTGTTCCCATGATCAACTTGGGAAAATCTGAGGTTGTTTCAACTTGGAGTCCTGTGATACATTTTTATTGGATGATGCCCCTTCATTGTCAAATGAACTGCTGCTCTGAATGAATCTGATTCTTGTATGAACTTTGGTATATCGATGACAAGTTGGACTTTGATCAGAGTCCGTGAGAGAATTCAAGATCCCGACGATGAGAAGCTGAGACCCTTTCCTGTATACTGAACTCTGAGCCCCTTGGAGAGGTATCTCCCTCTCTGCCTTAGCCCCTTTGAAATGTCATATTGAGACTTAGGGATTTTTCCTTCCTAAACCTTGCAGAAGACTCTTGATCGAGCATCTGACATCCTGACGCTTTCCGTCTTTACCTATCTTTTGCCCACCCTAACTAGTAACTTGTTGCCTGAGATTACCTTTTTTAAATTTGTTTTGTGCTTTCAGTTCTTTTTGTCTTTTGTCCACATGTGTTCCCCCATACATGTTTTCCCTTGATCTGGCTAACAGTAGGGGTTCCTTGTGTCCAGCTAAATTCACATTTGATGATTTGAAATTGCTCAATGCTTATTAAATCTGAGCAACTTTTATTTCCTGTATCTCAGATTATCTTCTTGATGTTTTGCATTGTCGTTGTTGAATGCTTAGTCTTTCTAATGCTAGTTTCTTTGAACTTATTTTGTTGCCTTTGCTAACACTTGGTGATTCTGTATCTTTATAACTTTTTATTGCACATTGTTTACATGACTTTGAGAGTGAGTTTATAAGAAATCCCTTAATTTTGTTCCTGACTGGGGTTTTCTTTGTATGGCGACATTGGTCATACTGTGTAGTTTATTTGGTTTGTGTTGAAATTTGTGTTGAATGGTTCTCCCACATCCTATGTAACGTCAAAAGATCCATTTACCTCAATCAGCATGGATTCCAGTGAAGGATGTAAATGCTCCAGCACAACCCATAATGAAACACACCATGCCACTCACATAGCAGACTGTACCCGCCAATCAGTTATTCCAAGTAAAAATAAATGCACTGAAGGTAAGGATCGCTGAAAATAGTGAGTTAACAATGATTTGTAAATAATGATTTTATAGTAAAATAATATCAAGAAATAGCAAATCTTGTAAAAAGTATTCTTAATTGAACTATATATGTACTGCCCTGCATGTGCTCTAGACAATTTTACCATGGAATGACCACAAACTCAAAACTCTTCATCCTACTCTTTCCAGCCACCTATCCTGCATGGCAAAACTGTCTCCCTGATTCCTCAACGTTTTGCTTCTTTACTTTGCTGCATGCTCTGTATTTGAGTCCCTCTGCATCACAAATGGCTAAACTACAAAAAAAAAAAACAGTTTCAAATAACCTTCAGTTGTAGTGTTTTGAGGGCATTTCCCTTTTCTGTTTCTCCTCCCCTCTCCTTTCATTGGAACATTCCTTCTCCCCAACTGTCATCTTTAACATTCCCTGCATGATTCTGACAGTCACTCAGCTGAATGGAAATGTGATGGTGCATTTCTTGCTCTGATAAACCTACAATAACATACTTCATCTCTTGCACTTCACTTCATAACACTGGCACTGAGGGTCTCATTATGACCCTGGTGGTCTAGTGGCCATCTGACTGCCACCGAAGCAGTGGACCTACCACTTTGGCCATGGTCTGACCACCACATTATGACCGTGGTGGCTGCGCCACAGTCAGACTGCCAGCACCGCCAGTTTCCCTCCACAGGAGGGACTGGCAATGCTGGCGGTCTGAATCCTCCACGGAACACTGCAAGCAGCGCCGCCCTGGGGATTATGACCTCTCTCTGCCAGCTTTTACATGGCGGTAGCACCCCCTTGTGAAGGCTGGCAAAACGGGGTGCAGGGAGACCCATGGGTGCCCGTGTACTGCCCATGCACTTGGCATGGGCAGTGCAGGGGCCCCCATGGCCAGCCCCGTCACGCTGTTCAACGGGTCCAGGTGCACCCTACAAACCACAGCATTGGCACCGGCTCAATAATGAGCGGGCGTCCATGTTGTGGGCTGTATCCCGCTGACCCAGTGGGAAACTCCTAATTGGGCCCACTGGAAGGTGCCTGTACTGGCAGCAACCTGACTGCAGGAGTTTGGTGGATGGTCTTTTCCGTTCGCCAAACTCGTAATGACCCCCTGACTGTTAAACGCTGTCTGGGGACAGCAGCACCATCACCCCCACTAGTACTCCAGTTGAAGTGCTACTACTGCAACAAGGTGAATTACTACAACGCAATCATTCACCTCCTCATTTTCATAACATTAAAATCTTAATCCCCTATGACATTGTCATTCTCACATGTTTCGCAAAAAAACCTGAACATATCTATGCCTTAATTGCTTTTAAGACAGCACATTAGGATAATGCTCAATTTGCCAGCACCAGCATGAATTTACAGGTCCCACATTTTAGACTGAGCAGAAAGGACATGAGTAATTGTAACACATTGTTATTTCCCCATAGCCTGCATAGAAAAAAGCTAGAGTATGGAGAAAATTGTAGTGTTATAAAAAGTCTCCCGATTTTCTAACTTTCTTTAATCTCTTCATCAGTCACATTGTTTTGCAAAATGTTTAAATACCAAGAAAGCTGATGATTTCCTAAATGCCCTGTCTAAATCTGTATGCGACCTATAAACTACAATCTACGTTTCTGGCACAGCCGATTCAGCACCCCATGCTTAGGATTTCACAATGCACATAATTGAGTTTAAGTGGATAATAGAAACAGATACCAATCACAGTACTTCAAAGGGTCAGGACTGTGGTTAGTAAACAGCATAAGATGCTGCATTATAGTAGGAAAGTACAAAGCCAAGTCATGCTTTTACAACCAAGAATGTCTGCCCTATGATGCATGCCTCTGCGCAGTCAGTGAGTCTCACAACTAATTAGGCCTAGGTGAAATTTCTGTTACTTGTGCATAATATCGAGTAATTTTGGAAATTTTGCATTGCACTTGTTGTACACATTCCCGAAACTGTGCCACATTGCATAACCACATGTCATTCACATGAAAAATGTAGCACAGGCGCAAGGGAACAACATCAACAACCAGATCGTAATAGGCTCCTGTTAGATATGCTTATGTGTTTTTAGCTATTTTTTTTCCATAAAATTCATTCGCATATACAAAATAGACACAAGGGTGCATTGCATAGCACCAAATGCCAGATTTGTAATAGGCATACAATTTCAGAACTTCCCATAATTATGCAGAAGCAGCTAATGTGATTTTAATAGAACCCTACTTACAGCCTCAAAAGTACCTTCAAAAAGAGACACCAGCTGGTTCTCCCCGACCTCCAAGAATTCAAGTGCACCTGCAGAAAACTCAAGAGAAAATGGAGAAGCAGCAAGAATATGGCAGATCACAAAGCCTTCAAAACCGCTGTCACCACACACCACATCCTCATCAGAACAGCAAGAGAATTGGCCATTCAGGAATGCATAAATGCCAATGCCCACAACAGCAAGGAACTCCTCACCATGGTCAAAGATTTCCCCAAATTCAGCACAGAAACCATAGAAATCCCTCCCTCCCAAGATGACTGCAACAACCTCATCACTTTCTTCCACTTCAAGATCCAGGACATCTATGACGGATTCACCACCCAAGACCCACCCACCTGGCCCACTGCAACCGCACCCAAAGGCCCCACACCACCTCCAACCCTGAATCACTGGACCCACCTCAACTCGGAAGATACCCTCAAGACCATGAAATAAGTCCATTCCGATGCACCCTCAGACCCCTGTCCCCACAACATCTTCAACCAAGCTGGCACCACCATCGCCCCCGAAACTGTGCCGCACAATCAACTGCTCCATTGAGGTTGCCACCTTCCCGGAAGACTGGAAAAATGTGGAGATCAACCCTCCATTGAAGAAACCCTCCACCGATCCAAAGGACCTGAAAAAATATAGACCCATCTCACTGCTCCCCTACCCTGCCAAAGTCATCAAGAAGGCCATTAACACTTATCTCACTGAATTCATCAATACCAACCACATGCTGGACCCCTCCCAATCCATATTCAGGAGCAACCACCGAGACCGCACTCCTCGCAGCCACTTATGACATCCGCACCCTCCTCGACTGTAGCGAAACAGCAACCCTCATCCTCCTGGACCGCTCTGCCACCTTCGACACCGTCTCCCACACCACCCTCTGCACCAGACTACATGACACCGGCATCTACAGCAAGGCCCATGAGTGGATACGCTCCTTCCTCACTGGCAGAACCCAGAGAGTCCGGCTCCCACCCTTCACCTCGAAACTGATGCAGACCAGCTGCGGTGTACCCCAGGGCTCTTCCCTGCGCCCCATCCTCTTCAATATCTACATGACTCTGCTCACTAACATCATCAGACACTATGGTCTCAACATCATCTCCTTTACTGATGACACACAGCTGATTCTCTCCCTCCCTGACTCAACTATGGTCAAGAACAACTTTCACAACAGAATGAAAGCAGTCGCCGCCTGGTGGCCCGCAACCCTCAGGCGCCACCTCATCCAACGATCATGCATGCAACCTTTTCTTCATCCTCAACTCCCTGCTCTCAATGACTAGCCAAATCAATGCATTCTCATCATCGTGCTTCCACATGCTTTGCCTGCACCGAAAGATCTTCAGAAGGATCCCCATTGAGGCAAGAACAGACCCTGAAGCACTCGTCAACAGCAAACTCAAACACGGCAATGTATCTATGCTGGTACTACCAACAAAATCCAAACAAAATTCCAGAGAATCTAGAACGCTGCAGCCAGATTTATCCTGGACATCCCCTGTCACAACCACATCACCGCACAACTAAGAGGCTACCAGTAAACAAAAGAATCACTTTCAAGCTCCTCACTCCTGCATACAAGGCCCTGCAGAACATCGGACCTTCCTACCTCAACCATTGACTCTCCTTCTACACTCATACCAGACAGCTCCGCCCTGCTGGCCCTCGCCTCCACCCCTAGGATCTGCAAGCACTCAGCTGGAGGAAGATTCTTCTCCTAACTCAGGGCTCAGACCTGAAACACACTGCCTCTCCACCTCAGACAATGCCCCTTGCTGATGCAGTTCAGGAAGGACATCAAGGCCTGGCTCTTCGACTGATCCACATCCTTGCCACAGTGCCTTGAGACCAACCAGGTGATAAGTCACACTTTATAAATACCTGATTGATTGATTGACTGATTGCTGCCCTGGGGACACTGCTCTGAGGTGATGTCCCCTTTAGTAATATAGCTCACCTTTACACTACAATGTACGCTTTCATAGGAGGATGCACACAAGATGTGTTTATATTCTCAGGAGAGATAGGTAAACTGAACTGCGACAGCAGGCATGGGAGGGCACTCAAGGCCAAGCAGAGGATGCAGGGTGGCTTCAAGACCCTAACCACATGAGGCTGTGGTGCTGCTCTAATTGACAGCACCATACAACGCGAGGCTCACCCACAGAAATTCAAAGGACTTCACTGTTATCTCACAGCCTTTAGGTCAGCCAACACTTCAACACTTCAACATGCCAAAAAGCACATCACAAAGAAAGAAGTGTCCCAGTAGCAAATTGCAGCTGTCAGGCTGTATTAGTGTTTACTTACCTGTTCAATAATGGCTCATGTCTGGAATGTCGTGGGAGTTCTGGAGTGTTGAAGCTTGGGGGTTTTACAGTTCGTGGCTATGGGAGAGCTGTCTAGAGGTTTAAGGGTTGTGGGCTTGTTGAAATATCTTCTTCTGAATAAACATATGTTTCATTTGATCGTGCTGCCTGTGATTTTTCTGATTTCTTTAAGGGCCCTCCGAAATAGAAAAAAATAATACAATAAAATAACTTGAGAGGAAGAGGCGGGGCAACAAAGGTTCAGGAAGGTAACAGCTGTGAGGCAAGGAAGCATCATTGATGCTGGAAGGTGAAAAATAACATTTAAAAAACAAGCTAGATGAGATTGGTGGGGAAAGCAATGGGCAAGTTAGAGGGCTGCTATCCCTTATCTTATAGACACCTTTGCTTGTTCGTACTCCACTTGCACACATGCCACATGCAGTGTAAACCATATCCGGTGGTTCATTGTTCTCCTAAATTGCTGCTGCAGTGCATATGAGCCTCCTCCTCACTTCTTGAATTCCACAAGAAGCTGAAGACCTAGGTTTTCGAGTAGTCCAATTAGGCCCCAGGGTTGGCTAGACTGACACCTGCTCAGACACAGGATACCTTTTTGGGTGCTAGTGCGCGCTACAAATCTACATAAGATAACATAACAAGGAAAGAGAGAGCAACACTGAGAGTCCAAGAGGGTTGCGATTTGAAAAGGAAAGTAGCATTTATGGGAGAGTGAAATAAAACATATTCACTCTCATGGATTGCTGAAATAAAAAGAAAAAAGTAGTTCTCTAAATGTAAGCGAAGGAACAATACAGGTTGTATACTCCAAAGGATAGTAACAAAGTCATACTTCACAGGAGGGACGGTGACAAGAAGATGATGGACAGCCATCAAATAATAACACAAGCAACCCATGACCAGTTTCACCCTTGTTAGGGCTTATCAGTCAGGTATAGCTTGGTTCTAGTTGCACTGTGTGCACACGACCCACAGGTGGGCATATCCGTCCAATTTAGGGTGTAGAACTGAAGTATACAAAAAAAGTGATGGATGAAATGATTAAATTAATCTCAGCCACAGGTAATTATTATGGTCCACAGTCATTATTATTTTGCAAACCACATTAACTCAATTTGAACAAAGCTATGGCCAACTCAGTCTTCACCCTGCTCCAAAAGAAACATTCCAGTCCAAACTGCTAATGAAGCAACAATATGAACTCAATAATAGGAAAGTCAGCTAATGTTAAGCAATGGGCTTCTCAAAAGCCCCTCTAATTAATGGCATTGTCCACAATAGATGCTCAACAATAAACAGTTAAAAGCTATTGGTAAGGAAGTGCTAACAAGGCAGTGTCAGGAACAGAAAGAAGAACGTAGTATTGGCAATATGTTCTTCCACTGGCGTAACGAAACTTAAGGTGGCCCCCATGCAAAGTACACGAATGGGGGCCCCCCATCTCCCCAGCCCACCACCTACCAGTTTTGCTGAGCGGGGCCCTTGGAGCTCTACCCTCCCCCCCAGCCCCCCTTCACGGCGGGGGCTTCAAGGGCTTTGCCTGCCATATTTCGAGAAAGCATTAATAAGTGTTGCAGAAAACTAACGAGGCAAAATGAATAAGAAGAGGCCATTTTAATGTTAGTTCTCCTCCGTTTCCCTTTTTTGTGAAACTATTGCTAAAGCATGGTTGCTAAAAAATAGGTCAGAAACTGTATCCATTACTGGTTTTAATGATACCCACATGGGATGTGCTGTAAACTTAATGGCACTCGGTTACATTGTCAGTGGTTACCCTAAGAGTCAGACAGCAATTTATATCATGGCATGTCATGTTGTGTTCTTAGAGGTTTGTACAGCACCGTATTCCAATTACTATGGCCTTAAAGCGTTGCCTGTGTTGAAAAGTCACTAACCTACGCACGCTTAACAATTTTTATTATAGAAATAGAGGCTGAGAAATTATAAAAGGAAGAAAGAATGTTGCACCCTAAAAAGCCATACTCTTGATTTTGGCCGCAGAGTTACACTCATTGACTCCTGAGTTTCTGTGGGGATGCAAAGAGGAGCCACAATGGACTTTTGTTGTTAATTACATTTAGCAATCATTTGTTTATAAATTGTCAGCGCGTGTTTTTATTCCTCACATTCCACTCAGGGGCTGTCGGTGAAGCTGTGCACCAGTACTGCGTGTCGGGAAAGGTCATTAACCAGGCTAGCGTTCACCCCTGCTGCCTGCGATTAGAATGGAATCAGTTCACTCTCTTAGGATTCAAACTTTCTAAAAGGATTTCATTGATCTTGCACAGTCATTTCTTTCGAGATCGTTAGCTTCTGTGTGACAACTGAAGGATTATTTTTCAGTGAGCAATTAAGGAGGCATGTGTAAGACTTAAATTAATGTGTAAATTAAGTATCTGAATTTTTAAACTGTACAGTTGAGATGCAGTAGCGTAAATATCTGCATTTATGCATTCTTTTGGTGCTTCCTTCCTGGAAGTCTTTGAAGGACAATTTTCACGAGTCTTCCATAGTGGAAGGGTCATCTCCATTAAAAAGGAGAAAAATCCTTCAATATCAATTAAAGAGATAACCTCCTTTCTCTGTCCTTAAGTGTCTTTAAAAAGAAAGTCTTTCTGATGCTACAACATGATGCCTTATAAGTAGGATAAGGGCAACAAATGCACTAATCATATGGCTGGCATAGTATATCGTCTTTTGACCACAGGCTAAACATGACTTGAAGGGAGATCATTTCTATTTCTGAGCCAAGGTGGAAGTTGGTGAAAGTTGACAGTCCCCTGGGCAGTACTGAGGTGGGCATCTTAGAAATTACTTAATAAAAAACAATACACAGTTTGATGAAAGTGAAGATAGGGTTGGCTGCAGTCTAGTAAAGACGAAGTAAAGATTAAAAAGTAACCAATGCAAGATCAAACACTCAATAGTACAAAGTTCTTCTCAGAGACTTACACACAAGGTGCAGTGGAAGTTTGAGATATGGAGTCCCATAAAGGGTGTAGAGAGGTCAACACTGCCACCTTATTAGCTGTTTGGTTCATATGGGGTGGATATGCTACAAAACAAACACTGATGTTGAAGTCTACAGTCATCTTAACACTGTTTATTGCTATTTAAACATGCTGGAGATTCCTAATTTGATGGAGGGGAATGATTCAAGCGCATGGATATATGACCTTTATAATGCTGGAGAAGTAAAACGTCCCTTTCAGAAGTGTGGAATAAACTTATGGGGCACTTAAGAGGCATGATTTCATCTTTAGGCTTTGTTGCATTTGATGCACTGAATCTTCCCAGACTACTGGACAGGATCAAAATGGTGGCTAGCATCAGCAGTTTCTTTAACAATCACACAGTTATTGACTGGCGGACTCCATCAGAAGTCCATGGTGTATATATTGCTCATTTGAACAGTTGTTAGCTAGGCCTTGGAGAAATGTTAAATATGCAGAGCAATTAGAGTAATTAAAGTAAATACACAGTAGTCTTGATGTGAAATTTCCAAAATTATGCAGTTACACCAGTTTGATTAATTAAGAGTAGTTTGGGGCAATACATCATACTGCAGGAGCACAGGAATAATAAACCAAGAGAGAGAGAGCAACTGCTGGATGCTGCTGTTCATGTCATTCAGCGTATATTGTTATTTTATTAGTGCAAAAAGCATCCTGAGGCACCTTTCGGAGGTGAGGGTGCATTTTCCTTTAAGAATATTCTGCCACTTCTGTCCAGAAATAACAAAGGTGTGGTGGTCGGAGTACTAAATTCTGGCCTTGATCACTGTAGCAGTCTTTATGCTGGACTCCTCCAAGCTGCCAGAACATTGCTGTTACACTAGGTTGTAACACATTTCTCAGCATTATAATTGTTTAAATGTCTTGCAGTAACCTGTAAAATGACCATCAAGGCGCTTGCATTTATCCAAATGTCTCCAAACAAATTCCGTTCTGGAAATAAACAACTGAAGGGAATGAAGTATGTTTTTTATTTAACTGGCTTTACCATCAGAAATTCATCCTTTATGGTCTATAGACACTGTGGGGCATATTTATACTCCGTTTGCGCCGAATTTGCGTCGTTTTTTTCGACGCAAATTCGGCGCAAAACTAACGCCATATTTATACTTTGGCGTTAGACGCGTCTAGCGCCAAAGTATGGGCAAATAGCGTCATTTTTTAGCGTGAACGCCTTCCTTGCGTTAATGAGATGCAAGGAAGGCGTTCCCGTCTAAAAACAGACGCACATAGCGGTGCGTGGTATTTATGCTCCAGGGCAAAAATCACTCCCGCGCGGCAGGCGGCGCAAAAAAATGGCGCAAAGCACGAATAGCGTGAAATTTTAACGCCTGGGTCAGGGCAGGCGTTAAAATGGGGCAAACACACCTGTACTTAATCAGAACACACAGAACAAACAACAGAGCAGCAGAGCAGCAGAGCAGCAACAGGGAGACATGGAGGTGCTTTTTCTTCAACGTGCACATAGACGCAGAGCCCTGCAGCAACAACAGCAGCCACAACAACAACAGCAGGGACCCCAAAGACAGCGCAGAAGGCAGGAGAGGATATTCCGCCCACGAACAACCCTGCATGGCCTCAGGGAACGAGACATCATCCAGAGGTACCGGTTGAACTGGCAGGCCATTCAGCAGCTGCTGACAAATATTGAACAGCAATTGGCCCCCACTTTAGTGACTCCACGCACTATCCCAACCGAAACAAAGCTGCTTGCCGTACTTCACCTGCTGGCAAGTGGCTCGTTTCAGACAACTGGTGCCCTGGTTGGTGGAATCTCACAACCATCTTTCTCCGCATTCCTGCCTAAAGTACTGGATGCCATCATTGGACTGACACCCCGCCACATCTGCTTCCCTAACACAGTGCAGAAGCAGCAGGAAACAAAACAGGGGTTCTACGCCATCAGTGGCTTTCCGCACGTCCTTGGTGCAATCGACTGCACACACGTACGCCTTGTGCCACCTGCTGCGAGTGAACACCTCTACCGCAACAGAAAGCACACACATTCCATCAACGTGCAGGCCATAGTCGATCACCAAGGACTGATCAGCAACATTGTGGCTAAATATCGTGGGAGTGTACATGACGCATTCATCTTCCGTCACTGCACCATCAACCAACACTTCCAGGATGGACGGTATGGCAATGGACTACTTGTTGGTAAGGACAAAAATCTACTTATATACTCACTGCACAGAAACCCTCTAGGATAAACAACCCATACACCACAATAGCAACACCTAGACAGGAACACACTGAGGTACTCACATCACTAGCCATGTGTCACAAGTCACCATTGAACCTCTCACACATTTGAATTTACTCCACAGCTTAGTGTGAAGACATTCATGACTGTGGTTGCCTAAATGTCACCTTGCAAATTGGAAGTCTCACAATAACCTGTACACTAATACAATGCATAACTTTTAAGGGATAGGATGGCCTGGCTATGTTCATATGAACGTTTCTAATACCCTTTCATGTTTCAACTCTGCATGGAACTATCATTACACCCCCAGTGAGGACACACGGACACCTGTGTCACAAGTCACAATGCAAGGGAGGGCACACTGTACTTGAGAAACCAATACATCCTGCTTACAAACAGTTAGACAACAAACACTTGCTCAGCCAAGGAAAAAAAACAATGCCAAAGTTTCCACCAACAACCATAGGTTGTCACATTAGTACACAAAATAGTCACAGACAACACAACACAACTACTGCCATCAAAGATACGTACAACAGTGCCTCCTACATCTAATTGATACCATTCTGTGTTTCTCTTTCAGCTGATCAGGGGTATGGCATCCAGCCTTGGCTAATGACACCATATGGGAACCCAAATACTGCTGCTGAGCGGGCATACAATGACGCCCACAAGAGGACCCGCAGCATTGTGGAGAGGACCTTTGGGATCCTAAAGTCAAGGTTCCGCTGCCTTGACATCACTGGCGGAAGCCTACTATACTCCCCAGAGATGGTATGCAAAATCATACTCACTTGTGCCATATTACACAATATTTGTGTACAAAGGAACATTCCCCTCCTTGAACCGGACCCAGACATGCCTGAGGATGATGATGAGGAGGATGCTGGCCTGCAACAGGAGGGGGAACAACCTAACACCGCAGCAGGAGTACGTAGGCGCCAACAGCTTGTGAACAATTTTTTTACTTAAGTTATTATAATCACTTGTATTCCACACTTGTAAATAAACACAGATCACAAACACCACATCATGCTTTGGCCTATTCATTTCTGACCACCTTTAGTTTGAAATAGCTGAAGATGAATGTTGTCTCATTGATCAAGAATGCCATTAAAATTCATCACACCAAAAATAAACATCACAACTGTATGCACAGAGGGTAGGATGTGACATGTTACATTACCATACACAGAGCCCAACAAGAGTACAAATGTGACAATTACACATGCCGGATCCAAACAACTGAAACAGTCTCTCATCCAGCCCAAAATTGGAGATCATTTGAAAGTCACATCACACGTGTTCAGAGACAGGGTGGGACCATCCATGTGTACGTGAACATGTCATCAATGGCTTCTCTCAAGTGTATGATGTGAGCAATACACAATTGCAACAACATCAGCTGCCACTAACTCAGGAGGAGACCTTGAAGTTACAGTGACAACATACACACAGACAGGTCATACTGGATCCACATTCCCACACACATGTACACATATGTCATACAACCAACCTAATATTTGAAAGTAGACCATCACAGTTGTGTCCCAGTTTGAACCTAGCAGGAAGATTGTAACATGACACTAAACCAGTTTATGCAGAAAGGGACACAGACAAGCAAAACAATCTTCGCATTATCACATCGTGAACGCTGAGAGTCTTGCAAACTTAGGGGGTCATTCTGACCCTGGCGGTAATTACCGCCATGGCGGAGGTCGGCGGTAGCACCGCCAACAGGCTGGCGGTGCACCGATGGGCATTCTGACCGCGGCGGTTCAGCCGCGGCCAGAAACGGGAAGTCGCCGGTGTACCGCCGACTTCCCGCTGCCCTTGAGAATCCGCCATGGCGGCGGAGCGCGGATTCTGACACCCCCTACCGCCATCCTGTTCCTAGCGGGTCTCCCGCCAGGAACAGGATGGCGGTAGGGGGTGCCGCGGGGCCCCTGGGGGCCCCTGCAGTGCCCATGCCAATGGCATGGGCACTGCAGGGGCCCCCGTAAGAGGGCCCCACAAAGAATTTCAGTGTCTGCTTTGCAGACACTGAAATTCGCGACGGGTGCAACTGCACCCGTCGCACCTTCCCACTCCGCCGGCTCCATTCTGAGCCGGCGTCCTCGTGGGAAGGGTGTTTCCCGCTGGGCTGGCGGGCGGACTTTTGGCGGTCGCCCGCCAGCCCAGTGGGAAAGCCAGAATGACCGCCGCGGTCTTTCGGCGGGAACCGCTTGGCGGGCGGCGACCGCCGACCGCCGCGGTCAGAATGACCCCCTTAGTCATATGAAAATGGTATGCAACTTAGCTCCAAATCATCATTACTGCAAACGTCAAATGGGCTAATGAGATGAATGAATGGTCAACAGTCATTCATACCATATGGCCTTACATTCGCCCGCTGCTGCAGGTTTGCCAGGATATGATAAAAATACTCCATGGATACAGTAGCTATTCTGGATGGTCAAATCCTAGGGTGCTGGGGGCCTAACTCCACCTCTACCACCCCCCAAAACATACAAGAATCATGTATAAGGCACATGTGTGGCCTCCATGTCACAAGTCCTACACAAATATGAAACACAAAATCATAATGGGACATGGTCAGCCCCATAAAAACTGAAAGTGACTCTCCCACTCCCTGTTAGGACTACAGATAAAAGCATCCCCATCATAAAGGTGGGGACATTTTGGAGACGGAATACATAATGGTATCAAAAACATCATTTCAAAATAGCCATCAGCAATTACACCAAATATGTTGTCAAATATGGTCAAAACATTCGTTAACGTATCCCAAACATCACAGTGTGAAGGCCGTCTATACATAAAAGTACGGACATTTGTCATATACAAACACAAATGTGTCTCACATCGCACCGTTTTACCATGACAAATCACCTTTCCAAAGCTAAACACATGAAGACATTTGGATAAATTTGCTCCATATTCTACGCATACAGCATGGCCGTCATAATTTGTTCACGTACATGAGTGCACACAATGCAGAGTCAGATACAAATGTATCCAAAAGTGTCTTGATATTTCACCTTCAAATTATTATTTACATCCACAATATTTTTGACTCTGCATCATGTGCACTACTGTACGTGTAAAAAAAAACACGCCCATGATGTATGCGTGGTAAAAATGACGCTACATGCTCAATATATTGGTCATTTCATGTACAGTATTAATTATTAATATTCATATCATATTTTTTCACTCCGCATCATGTGCACCACTGTACGTGTAAAAAAAACGACGCCCATGATGTATGCGTGGTGAAATTGACGCTACATGCACAATATGTTGGTCATTTCATGTACAGTATTAATTATTAATATTCATATCATATTTTTTTACTCCGCATCATGTGCACCACTGTACGTGTAAAAAAAAACGACGCCCATGATGTATGCGTGGTGAAATTGACGCTACATGCACAATATATTGGTCATCTCATGTACAATTTGAAATATTAATATTCATATCATTTTTTTTCACTCCGCATCATGTGCACTACCGTACGTGTAAAAAAAATGACGCCCATGATGTATGCGTGGTAAAAATGACGCTACATGGACAATATGTTGGTCATCTCATGTACAATTTGAAATATTAATATTCATATCATATTTTTACACTCCGCATCATGTGCACTGTAATGCGTCAAAAAAATATGACGCACATCTGTGTATGCGTGAAAATATGACGCATTACGCGAAAATAAAAACGGCGGCCATTTTATGCAGGAAGTGATGTAATAGGATATCCTGTTTACCAAATCTGTACTGGGAGTTGACTTTCACTTTCACTTTGCAGTCTCAGAGTTATCTAGACTGTGTGGTTGTGTGAAAGGTGTTGTCCTGTGTTTTACTGCTTTAGTGTCCTGTGTGCCTTGTATTTTGTCTTTGCGTCAATCTTTTATTGTTGTCTAACATTGTCTCAGTCTGTTTAGTGTTATTTTGTCTATACCTGTGATAATTTGTATTGTCTGTGGGAGTCTGTTGTGGGTAGCATAGTTTGGGGGGTTAGTTGGGCTATTTTTCTCCTTCTTCTTTTTCTTTCACACCTCTACCTTTCCCCATTTCCCACTTTTTCTTTCATTTTTCTTTTGTACTTTTTTACACCTCTCATCATGTCAGGTAGGCCTCGCCTGTCCAGGATGGGTGAGGACGAATTGGGGAGCTTCATATGGCTCGTAAGCCATTTCCTCCCACTGATGCTGGAGGCTGGGGGCCGTGTGATACAGGGGTATCACACGGAGGCGAGGAAAATCCGTTGGGAGAAGGTGCGCCATCACCTGGTCCGGGTCTACGGGAGTCTGAGGAATATACATCAACTCAAGCACCGCTGGGCAGATCTGATCAGCAGGGAACAGGACCTGCTGGACCACCTGGGACTCCGGATTGGTGGCTATGTTGGTGAGTACTAATCAATTACATGGGAATAATAGGAATGTGTGCGTGAACATGTGATGATTGGTAGCCAATCTGCAAAATAAGTAGCTGACTGCGTGTTATGCTAGGGAAACCTAGGCCCATGGGTATACACATAAATCCCCATTTTTGCTACACATGTACACCCAATAACAGCAGTAAAATGCAACATCTATTTGTATTTTGCTAAGTAGCCCCCTCTCTGCGTCACAAAATGATGCAAATGCTGCGCTACAAAGGTATACATATGTGTCCAAATGTGTATTTGTTGCAGGATGTGTATGAAGACCTATGCTACCAGGCCGATGCCTCATTTTTGCAACACATACCAGATGGCTGTAGCTGCATGGAATGTACTGTTGCATTTGTGTCTGAAAAGCAACACGTGAACTGCTCTATTTGTACTCTACTGGTCATAATGGCCAGTGAGTACGTCATGTAGAAACAACATACCTACATATGTAGACGCCATAGCTAGACCGAAAATTGCAAACACATGATGATGCTACACATGTGTGTTGCCTTCACGTCACATGAAGTTAGTCATGTTGTCCACACATATGTCACATGTGTGTCTGGTTGCTGTGTGTTGAACCTGTCCACATAGCCTGTTTGATTGTGAGTGGTCATGCAGTCCTCATGGAACCAGTTGTGGAATGTTTCTCTCTGGGATGCACATGCTGAGATGTATGGATCACATGATTGTTGGGGCCTACTAATGGAGGATTAACTTGACACATGACTGTCCTGGCCACTGCATGAGTGTAGTAGGGTGTGTCACTGGAGCAGGAGACTCATCCAATGATAATCTAGAATACAAAGTCAGCCAGGCAGGATGAGCATGTGTGAAAGTGTATCATTACCATGTAATATTCACACACTGTCATTGTAACAGAAATGATTTGTCTGTTCACCCAGTCTGAGTATAATCTTCCTTTCATGCTTTACAGGTGGACCAGCCCCGTACACCGTTGGTGAGGTGGCCCATTTTGACGACCCCGATACCTACAGTGAGTGTTGCCTAAGTGCTATTTACATTGTTTGGAAATGAAGCATGATGGATTACTGTGTGTTCAGGATAATTCATGATTTGATGTGCTGGCCGTTCATTGGCTTTGTTGTTTTGGTGTGATATCAAATTGGAATAATGTTTCTGTAAAGCAATACCTAGTCATCTCTCAGATTGAGGGGCAGTAGGTCATTCAATTAGTGCGACAATTGGGAATGGCATGACTCATTTTGAATACACTGGTCAATGTTAGACTTGGTCAGGAACTTGCATTAACTGAGTCAGCATATCAGACTGACAGTCTCCCAGATAGCTTAGGCACATGGCTTCGATGACAAGTGCTTCTTCCTAGTTGAGGATGGACTGTGTACACTGTAGGTCGGATCTTCCGGGGGCATGTACTTCCACAAGGTGACCTCGAAGTGTGTGTGACTTGAGTGCAATGGCCTAGGTGTTCTGTTGAATCATGTGAATGGGTGTTCTACCTCCTCTGTGTGTGTTGTAAAACATGCCTTACTAATAGTATGTTATGTTGGGCTAAGTCATATCATTTTGACATGTGTGGACCTGGGATGTGACAAGGTTGGGCTGACTCCAACGTGTTGCTAGCCCTTCATAGGTGTTGTGTGTGAAGGCACATGCTTGTTGAACTTTCTGTACACTCCTGGTTGTGCATTGATCATGGGATTGTTGTTTGTTCTTCCCACACCACCCACAAAGACTGGGATGTTACTGTGAAACAGGGTACCTAGGACTGTAGCAACCAGTATGTTACACGTACTTAACACCTTTTGTGACTTGAGTTTGTACCTAGGTCCAGATGTACCAAAATGTCTACACATTGCAAATAGCATAATTTGATGTTAGTGAGTTGCAAACGTCTGTTTCCTAATCCGAAATGTTTTTGGTGGTCATGTAAATATTCGCAAAATACTTTTCTAAATGAAAAAAATAAAGGAGTTTACCAGCCCTACTTGCAAATCACAGTAGTAGGCAATCCCATTTGCTAACGAGTACGTGGTTGCAAAGTGAGTAGCTGTTATCATCCACTTGAAGTGGATGCTAACCAACTTGCTGACTGGAAGGGGTCCTCATTGTGAACCTTCACCTTTGTGAGTGGACCAAAATACTCCTGCACAAAACAGCCAGTGGTCTAGGGGAGCAATAATTATTGTGTAAATTACGAAAAATCAATTGTTGTGAATTTAAACAAATCGCAGCTCATTTTCCTTTCAGATAAAGGGCCTACACTTGGTGAAAAATAACTTGCTTCATTTAAAAGCAGTCACGTCTATGGAGTTCTGCTGTTCCCACATCATTGATGTTCATGAGGTGGGATTTAGGGACCCCATAGTGACTCGCAGACGGTGTCAGAGACACCGTTCAGCTTTGCAATTTGCTAGTTGATTTCCCATCAATTCCTACATCTGGCCCATAGTGTCGACATATGATTCATGGCCAGGGGTTCAATCTTAGCACACAACTATTTCGAAATGCCATTGAGTGAGGAGTGTGATTCTTATCACATAGAATGACATATGTAGTGAAGTCAGTATGCGGACGAGCTGGTGCCATAATGTATAATGCCTTAGGTATGAATTGTATGAGTAGTTTAGGGTGATGTCATCCATCATGTAGAGACATGGATATGCTATATGTGATATGCCCTTCAGTATGCATGATTCACATGTACTTCCTCTGAGCCTTCCCGTGAACTATGTTGTAACAATTGCTGCAACCAATACATTGCTAGTAATGGACAAATTACCCATTGTGGTATTCAACCCACTGTAAATTCTATGCTCAATATTTGCCTTTTCTCTTCACAGCTGCAAATCTGAGTGCCGCAGCTCGCAACCAGTTTGAGCGCCGGGCAATGAGGTACAGCCACATCCTGCAGGTGCAGT
The DNA here is from genome assembly GCF_031143425.1 of Pleurodeles waltl. Taxonomy (NCBI): domain Eukaryota; kingdom Metazoa; phylum Chordata; class Amphibia; order Caudata; family Salamandridae; genus Pleurodeles; species Pleurodeles waltl. The sequence continues at coordinate 792,735,033 of NC_090445.1, forward strand.
GTGGGTATCGGAGGATGGCCCGCAGATACAATTTGGAACGGGCCTCCGGGGCGTGGTATGCCACACCACAGGCTCCCCCAACGGTGCCCCCAACAACCCCCGCCACTACATCCACCAGGTCTGGCCAAGTGGACCCAGCAACGGACCAGGCATCCTCATCCAGACCTGGACCCAGCCGTGTGGTGGGAGCAGGGCAGTCCCGTGCCCACACCACTCCACAAACACAATCCACCTCCACCGGCACCCAGACCTGCACAGACCCTCCGATCAACCCAGCGGACTTCCACGCATTGTCAAGGAAATTGGACAGGTTGATTGGAAAAGTTGACACCCTGACGGAGGACATGGCTGAGGTGAAGAAGAAGGTGCGCTCCATCCGGCGAACACTACGGAGGCCAAATCAGTAGACATTTTGCCCTCCAGAACTTTTACCCCTCCCCTCTCACCTCTTTCCTATTTCATACTGTTAGTTGGGTTTGGGGGGTTAGTTATAGGATAAGTGTAGGAAATTAGCTTAGTTAGTGTTAGGTAAGAGGGTGGGGGGTCCTTCTTCTTTATATCTTATCTTTTTGTGTGGGTGGGTGGGTGGGGGGCAATGTTGGGATTCCTGTTTAAAAAAAAAAAACAAAAAAAAATCTATAAAAAAAAAAAATTACAAAAAATATATGTTTGTTTAGGATAGTGTAGTATGTGTGTAGGTTAGTAAGTGTTGTCCTGCATGTGTCTTGTCTCATAATGGTGGGTGGGGGGTTGATGTTTAGATCGTTTCGTTACATGTGTAGAGTAAGTTTAGCTTAGGTTAGTTAGGGACAGTTGTGGGTTAGTAGTAGTCAGGTTAGATTAGTGTAGGTTTATCTTTCCCTTAGTTGCCTCTTTTATTACTTATTGGAAATAAAAAAATTGTTAACCCTTTACCTGATGCGTTAGGTGCTACCTTTTCATGGCCTTGACATCAGTGTAGCAGAAAGTTTTAGTATGACATTTGTGTCCTATGCTCGCTATCCCCAGGCTATTGAGGTTTAACATGCCAGCTACCCGTGTGCTAACTTGGTAAGTATCCACCATGTGGGAGAGCCACCATTGGTAGTGTGCATAGATCATCAAGATTTGGGGTTGGTATGTATCCTACTTCACAAAGAGTGCTTCCAGAGTTGATTTTGTAGGTAAATAGATAGGTCGGACAGCATTGTGAAGTTCAGGGAGAGCTTTGTAGATGAGTATTTGTTCACACTCTTGTCTTGTTGCTGTCATTGCTGACCTACATCATGTGTGTACTGCTTGAGCATGACTTTCCTTCATGGTAGTATACGCTGTAAGGGTGATTGATGCAGTGTAATTTGGTTATCATTCCTTTCATTTTACAGCATAATTTCTTGTTTTAGTATTGCAAGGTGCCTACATTTCTCAGCCACCATTAGTTGTCTAGAATAGCTATGGATGGGGCCTCATTCTGTCCAACACAGCATGATTGTGTGTGCTTAGTCCCTACATCAGTTATTTTCCTCAGTCTAGTAAAGCTATGATGCAATCCTGGCCACTGCACAGATGTTTCAGTATACATGAAATCAGGACAGTAGTATAGAGAATCGACATGGTTGCCACACAGCCACTTTGGAGTTATGTACTGCAGAGTTGAAGTGTGAAATGACACAGAGACACAATAGGTGTGCAAGTGATATTTATTTTTAGGTGGAGTAGTGCAAAAAGTCCATTAACAATGTTAGGTGAGTCCGTTCTGGTGCATTCTTAAATGGTGATCCTATTTACAGGGTGTGGATGATGCTCCTGACATGCTGGGGTGATGTCACAGACGGTGCAGAGGAACAGGAATTACCAAATGGTAGGAGAGAAACATTTACAGCCAATGTGGACAAGTTAAACAGTGGATTGCCGAACAGTCATTGAGGGTAGTTGGAGTGAGGCTGGCATGTGTCAAAACGTAGGACCTTGGTCAGAGTAGGGCATGGTGCAGGGACTAGGGCTTCCGGGTACTCTTGCGAGTGAATGTTATCTGTTCCATGTCTTCTTCTTCTGATGTGTGTGTCCTTGTTGTTGTTGGTTGTAAAGGGGCAACACACACCTCAGTGTCAGAAGACATGGAGGCAGACATCCCGGGGGCTGATCCCTGTCCAGTTATGAAGGGCAGTACTGCAGCAAGGAGGGCGTGCTGGTTTTTCAGAATGGCAGCCACATCCCGATGGTAGGCAGCCAGGTCGGCCCTGAGGGGTTCGATGTTGCATTCGTGCACAAGCTGACTGGCTTGCTGTTGGAGTTGTTTGGTCAACTGGATGACAGCTGTGCAGATTTCCTTCTGTGTTACTAAAAGTTCCTCCAACAGCGATGTTCTGGCTTGCATTGCAGCTGCCTGATCAGCAGTTGACAGCATGCACGAACGCACCCCCTCAAGGCTGGCTGCCATAGTTTTCATCCCCACCCGCACCTCCTTGGCCAGCTCCCGCTGGACCCCAACGACTGTTCTTTCGAAGCTGGTGCCAGTGTCGTCAGAGTCCTCAGCTGTGTTGGAGCTGGCAGGTCTTTCAATTGGGGTGGCGGGTGGTTCTACTGTGGTGGCTGCTTCTTCTGGGCTCCTCCTTGTTACTGAAGGGGGGGTTTGGAGGCTTTCGAGGACCATGGCAATGGTCTCTTGTGTGAGGTTGATGGTCTCGTCATCCATGTCATCAGGGAACTCATGGACAGGCATATCGGCAGGAGATCCGTGTTCCTCTGCAAAGAAACAGGGTACAATTAGTGTGTCTGTGTTGAGATCATTTTGCACTAAGATACAAGCCTTTGGATGCCTTAACTTTGTACTCTGATTTTGTCTTGGTATCTGCTGTCCGTCATAGGGCATTGTTGTAGGCCTATGGCCCACCTGTGTGTCACATGTATCATATGGAGCTATCAGACATGCCTGCCAGGTCATCTCTAGGTGTTGATTTGTAATTATTTCGGAATATGCATTTTTTTGTCCTACTCCTCCCTCGGTGTTTCACTATTGTTATGGAGGGACATTTGTTTGGGTGGGCTCTCATTATCCTACATGTGATTCTTGGCTTTCTAGGCAGCAGGATAGCTAATGGTGTGGGGGACTAAGTTTGACCCACTTGTAAATAACTCTGTCACCCAGATATTCTATTTAGCTCAGAGAGACTAGCAGTGCCTCTGGTCTCCCACAACAGAGGAATGTTTAGAAGTCCAAGCCCATGACATCTTTGGGACTTCTCAGGGAAGTGGTGGTCACTCAGGTCCTACACATTTCTATCTTTTCCGGTATGTTCCCATACACAAATGACACAGACAGTATTTGTTTGATATGAAGTTTCATTGTACAACTGACTTGTAGGAATTTAGGTGTGAGCCCCAATAACCAAAACAATACACACAGTTAGAACTGAAATAGTCCGCAGGAGAGTAATACATTGGTACACAGCTATCATGGTGCCTAACAGTTTCTACTCTCCCTCTGCTTGTTCTATATATAGCACAGCATGTTAAGTTTGGAGCTTGGCTGTCTGAATCACAGGGGAGACATCATCCCTCATATCAGAGGAATGGGCTGGGATCTGGTTGTGCATCAGCAGCAAGGCAGGCAGCATCTAGATGTGATTTTCTGTTTGCAAACTCCCCCATGCGTGTCTTGGGACGAGGAAGTGAATTTAAAAGACATATGTCATTGTGATGACAAAGTTTCCCTACGCAGGAATGACAAACCTTAACCCCTACCACATCTATCATCAACGAACCAGACGGTATCCTTGACTGGGGCACAGAGTGAATATGTTCTGGCAAACTCCAGTGCAGAAGTAGGCAAAACAGGGTGATTTGACTAATTGCCAACACCTTAGGACTGACTATTTGCTACATTAACTGATAGGAAGGGCAATGAGATTCATTTAGTGCAAAGTGCTCTGAGGCACTTAGATGTGAGCAAATGAGTATAAGTACATTCAGGGTAAGATGCACAAAGGCCTCCAGCCTGAGGCTATTGCGCAAAGTATACGTTTCACATGCCACGCTACACTTTGACTGACTGTGGGTGTTGTGACTGCCCTGCCAGCACACTTGCCTCACAGGCCCTGCACCATACACTTTTTATTCACATTGCATGATCTGTACATGTTAGGTGGCATGACCTATGTATGTCAATGTTAGGATGTGGTATGGATGTAAACATTGTTGATGTTTGTATCTGATGGGGTCTCATGTGTGTCTTACTGGATTGGCCTGTTTATCGTATGAATGTCCTATTTTTTGGTTAGACTGTGCAGATGTGTTTCATTGACCAGTTGCCTGTGTCCCCTCGTCAATGTTGTTGTCTGAGCAGTATGACATTTGTGATGTAGCATTGTTAGGCAGGCACGTGAGGGACCCTGACGTATGCAGCATGTGTGTGTCGTTAGTGCTGTGTGGCTCCTATTGCTGTTTACTTAGGCTTATGTATGTGTCAGTTATGGACATTCGGCATTTAAGTGTACTGGTACCTTTGTCTTATTTCTAGGAGTAGTTGCAGATGTCATCCTCACCCCCTAATTTAGGTATGTATGTTCCAGGGTGGGGTTCCTGCCATTTGGTACTATAGCTGCCCAGAGATGAGAGGTGTTATTGTCAACTGTGGTGGCAGTTAAGTTGCAGTTGTTGTATTTGCTACTGCATTACAGGTAGGGACCTAGTTGATGGGGAATAGTTTGTGCAAAACAAGTGCCTGGATGTGGATTCAGGGTAGTGTCCTTCCCACCTGTCACTGGTTTCCCTTGGCTCTCTTGTTGTAATTACAGGATGTCCCCGTGGGACTGTAGTGGTGGCAGTATTTTGTCGTGCCCCGGCTATGGTCAGTACTGGCCATTCCCCCCTGCCGTGCCCCTTTCCCCATGCCACTTCATATATGTGCTAAGTTACATGCATTGTGTAGTAGGTATCCCCCCCTGCTTACAGTCCCCATTATTGCATTGTAATTCCCCATGCGACTTACCCTGCATGTGCGTAGTGTTGTGGTAGTCTGCGCTGTCCAGTCCTTGTATCCCTGTGACGATCTCCTCCGGGATGACGGCTGCGACCATCTCCTCCATGTGGTCCAGGGCCTCCTGTTGTGCTGGACTCCCCCCTCCAGTCTGCATTGCTGCCTTCCTGTTCCTGGCCATTTTCTCTTTGGTCCTACGTTTACAGTCATGCCAGCGTTTCTTACACTCGGTGACTGTCCGGCGTTCTTCAGCCACACTGTTTATCTTGTCCACAATTTGTTTCCAGATGGCCTCTCTCCTACTGAGTGGCAATTTTGAGGATATGAAAAGTTGGTGCTGGTGTTCCGTCACCTCTTTCACCAGGATTTCCTGCTCCTCTGCACTGAAGCGACACTTTCTTTTTTTCTTTAACATGTCCTGGTTCCTGTATGCTTCCTCCTGGCTGGTTCCTGGTCTGCTCTCATCCTCCTGGGGTCTGGTGGGGCATCTAGGATCCATTTTGGGTCTCCTCTCCTGTAAGTGCAGTTTTCGCGCAAAAATGTCACGCAATAGCGTGAAAAAAACCGGCGTTTTCACGATTGCGCTGTCGTAAATCGACCCACAGTGATTTGCGTCACTTTTACGTGGGTTTCCCTTACGACAGACCGACGCTGTGTGCGTCACGAAATAATGACTCCCACCTGTTGGTTGCGCCGCCGTACGTCAAAGTATAAATTTGATGCCCGAATGGCGCATCCAAATGGTGTTAGACGGCGCAAATGTTTTTTACGCAAAACTGCGATAGCGCAGTTTTGCGTCAAAAAGTATAAATATGGCCCTCTACATATTTGTTCAGCTATAGGATCCTCCTTCACCTAGCGCTTACTAAGAGTAACTTTATGTGATTGACTGCTTATGCAACATCGGGTGATCAGATTTTACAAGTTACCATACTTAAATATACATACTTTTCTATATGCTTGATGTCTTTTAGAAATCGTTGTCATGTGCTGTCAATGGCTGAAACATGCTTCCGAAGAGGCTCTGGTACAGTGGATCAAAGTTTAATGATAAAAACAATTATCTCCAAATATATGAAATGTATTTGTTACTAATATTACTCTTTGATAAGTGGTCTATTTAGGTCCTGATATACACAAAGTTGATTGTAGTACAAAGTCTACTTTGTGCTGGGACCATCCTCTTATTTAGTATTTCAAAGAATGTACAAAGCTGTAGTACCGCAAAGTCCCAGGTCGCAAAAATCCACAAACCTGATTCTTAGCAATGATACAGGAATCAGCTTGCAATGCCCTGCAACCTTTTGTAAATACTGTTATGGGCGACAGCAGACCCCCATCACTGCATTCAAACTCACAAAATGCCTTCTTTTTTATTGTAGCCTTTTCCCTTAAAGGGAAAGAGGGTTAATAAAAAAACAACGGATGCATTCTGTGAATATTACTGGAAGCAGTATTCAGTACGTGAAAGCACAGTCATTCAGAAGATGAGTCTTTTCATTTTTTAACTAGCAGGGATACAATGCTGGATTCGGGAAAGTGTTGCTTTTGCTTTATGCAAACATCTGTGGCTATCTACATTTTGGAAGGAATGTTGCAATTACGACGGATGTTCAAATCTCAAAAGGTGTCAGAGAATGCTGTGTATTGGCCCATACGCCCTTAATTTGTTTATGCAAGGTGTACCTGTTGTTACTGTTTTAAATCTATGAAGATTAAGTGTTTTTACTGTTTTATGCTGCAAATAATTTTATTAGATTGCTGTTCATGTTTCTGTAAACAAGGGCCTTAAATACAAATGCGTGCAAGTGTGAGCTTTCCTTTTAGCAAATTGAAAAATGTGTCAATGTCTGGTTCTCCCCTATCCGTGATTCACAACTTTGATTGTTTAGCTTTAACATTGTATAACAGCTAGGAACTGCAAGATTAAATCCACAAGTAGAATTGATCTAGCTTTTTTAATATACTCATGGTGGATATCTGTTATCTATCATAGAAAAGAATCTCAGTTTTATGACTTCCACTCCTCTTCTATTGCTATTTCTTGGGAGAGAAGTCTCAGTTCCACGTGGTGGACTTAAGCTAATTGCTTTTCTTGCACCACTGAAGGACCAATCTCTACTACGCTCCCTTTTGTGATCAGTGGCACACAAGGGGAGAGAGTGTTACTAGACCAAGTGATCCCACTCAGTGTGACATCTTCACATTGAAGTTCATGCGTCTCATACTCCTGGCAACAACATTTTTAACTGAAAATACAGTCCATGCTCATTGTCCTCCTCATGTTAGTAACATATCACATTTCTGACTACACTAGACCTACTTGAAAGATATAACATCAATTCATAAATTGGATAGAGGGGTTACACAAAAACAAAACTTTGAAAGATTGAGAAATGGCAGTACTGTTGTGAATTTCACTTTGTTCAACTTATTGGTTTTACAGACTTTTTTCACTCCAATATAAATTTCAAATGGCTGCTAATCTTTCTTCTTTTAGGGTTTGTACAGGCCCTTGTATACTGACCTACACCAGACACACCTGTTCCAAAACCACCAGACTCAAAGAATTCTCATCATGCTTGTTTATCCACTCCTTCCAGGCACCAATATCCCGGTAATAAATGAGTCATTGGACTGTCATTAAAATGTATCCTCCTGAGAAATCCACAGAGCTCTCAAGTGGGCGTCTATCTTGTCAGGTTCTCCATCAATGATCTTTAAAGCTGTTACAATGCACTTCAACTTAGACTTGCATCACAAAGTGTACTGAAAGCACCAACAAGAGCTATTAATTACTCACAATGCACCTTTATTCTGAGCTACACTATGCTTCACATAAGTCCCTAAAACATCCACACATTTCATACCATATCCCTTTATTCCAACCTGCATCATAAACCAGTAATCCAGAGCTAAGTCACTCAGAAATCTGTCATACTACGCCTCATTCCAAACGTATAGCATGCCCTGTATCTTAGTACTGTGACATGCACAGAACAATCATAATATACCTATTTCATGCCACTCATTCTGTACTAGCATAGCCCAGTATAGAGGCCTGGTATAAATTCTAGTTTAATAAGGTTTTCTTACACGATGCACCACTAGTCCAATATTGAAGTATCAAAAGAGCACTCAAAAATGACCCTAGTCTTGTCCTGATGCTTAGCTGTGTCTCTACTGAGACATTCACAGAGCTCGCATGTTGCACTTCTGTCCAGATAAACAGTGATCACTAGAATAACAGAAGTAATATTTCTTCAGATCTCATCATGGAATTCTGCCTGTCATGTACCATATCAGGTCAGGTCCTCTGGAGAACAGAGTCACTAATGTCACTTAAAGGAAGAAAATTCAAGAAATCCTTTTCGTTATAACAAGTTTTCAACTGAAGTGATACTTACTCAATCCTCCTTGCCTCAAGGTTGATGTGGGTGAGCAACTATGGAGTTAACTCATTAGAGGCATGTGGAACGAGTCTAAGTACAGTATAGCACAATTTTCACAATTACAATCAACATTTTTAAAATGATCTCATATAAATATATTTGCAGTACAAATAGAAGTCACCAAAGACGAAGCACACCAAAACAATGGTTAAATCTGATGTGTGCAAAGGTAATCACACTATAAATTGGTAATCTCAGATGGGAACTGGTACCCATTCAAAGCACATAGAACGTTGCATTTGGATTAATTACTGAAGCAGAAGCAGCAATTCACTGTGACCAGAATTGATACTGCACGCTCAATTACCTTTACTAGAAGCATAACACTCTTCTGACCAGGACACCAAATAAAAGTTGGAAAGAGTTGTCAAAATTGTAGCATCTTCAGACACTTATGGTAAGTTCTACTACACTTAACTATCCTAGCAAAAGAGATTCAGTGCATTCCTTAACCACATGGGTCTGATCAACACCTTTGTGTTCCCCACTCTGAATTTGTTCAATACAGAAGAACTCCGTTTGACTTCAGACATTATAAGTACTGCTTCAAGGTTCTCTGTGGTTCGCTCACTTTTCTGGGTCCAGTCCCTTTGCAGTGTCCCTGCACACAGGTATTTGAAACAGGGTCCCTCCAAAAGGCAGGTATTTCTAAAGAGGCCAACTAGTCCTTTCATCAAAGACTTTCAGTTTTGTTGTGTGTTGGACAGGGTTAGCAAGAAACTTCAAGTTCTACAGTGGGAACCAGTAAAAGGTTTCTTCACAAGTAAATTATGCCTTTTATTCACCAGAGTTTCAACCAAGTGCCAAGGGTTCTAACAAGGGATTTCAAAAGGGAACTAGTATACACTAATGGGTGTTTCTGAGCAGACAGCATAAACGTCCCATGGAATCATTCTCCATTTACAACAAAAAAGGTCATTTTTGCTTGCCTAGTATCACTTAATTTCATTTACTGTGTTCTGTGTTCTAAAATCCTAAATGTCACAGGAGAATTCTGAAGCTAAAGGTAAATCCTTCAGAAGTGAAGCAATTTTATTTAAATAGAACTAGAACTGAGCATGTGTGATCAATTTACAATATGAATTTAACGGTGTTTCTGGTACATAGCCTTATCTGCCTAAGCATTTAATGTGGTTTAAATACTAACATTCCAGCAAAGGTTACATTTTACCGACATTATTATATCTGCCTGCCCAAAAGGTCAAATATACAGTCCAATAGAACAACAACAGTCCATGAAACATGCCACATACAAAACTCTTGTGCAGGTTATCTATATAGTAATTGCAGTTATTAGTTCTAAGGATTATTTAATAACCTAATTCGACCAAAGATGACCATGAAAGTATTATTCGTTGTGAGGTTTGAACCTATAAGGTGCATGGCAAGAAATGTTTGTTACCAAGCTTTGTTCAGACTCTTTAAAATGAAATTCTTTCAAAAGAGTTACTTCTTTAACTGATCTGATTAAAGTATTGGCTATCTGCAAGTTCTGTGGGCATCGCACCTTTTTCAAATACATCAGTTGCTAAATCATTTTTTATCTCTAATCACTTTTGTCATTAAGGGCCAGATGTATGAAAAGTTTTTGCACTCGCAAACGGTGCGAATCGCAAAAATCGGACTTTTGCGAGTGCAAAAACGTGGCCTGCGATGCACGAAAGGCATTCACAGACCAAAAATAGGAAATCTCAATTTTTGCGATTTTTTGCGTTGCAAGCTGGTTTTGCAAGTCGCCTTTTGCGATTCGGTATTTCCAGTAGGAAATTGTGAGGCGCAAAATGCGATTCACAAAATCCAAGTCGCGATTCGATGCACCCAAAAATTGCAAAATGCGATTTTTCGCAGAATGGCATTTTGCACATGCAAAATACCACTAAGTGAAACCAGGTGGTAACCAGGTGCAACCTATTTAAAGTGGGCCAGAATGCCTCAGACTCTTTTCCACAATGGCTGCACTCTACGTCATGGTGAGGAGGATGAGGATCTTGGCAGGTTTGAGGAGAGGGAGGAGGAGACAGGAGCGCATTTTCAGAGTGCGCATTCCACTTTTTGACCTGACAGAGGAGGAAATATATGAGAGGTATAGGTTGAACTTAGCCATGATACTTGACCTGATAGCTGAGCTACAACCTATACTGCAGTGCGCAACACATAGGAGTCATAGCATACCCACCCATGTGCCGGTATTATGCTCCCTACACCTACTCGCCTCAGGGAGCTATCAAGGGGTCATAGCAGCAGCTGGAGGGGTCTCACAGAGTACCCTCTCCAGATGTTTTAATTCTTTCATCAACGCCATGCTGGGCAAACTACAACAGTACATCAGATTCCCCCACACCCCACAGGAAATACAGCAGACAAAAATAGAGTTTTACCAGATAGCACAGTTCCCCCACGTCCTAGGTGCCATAGATGGCACACATGTGGCAATATGTCCACATTCAGCCACAGAGTATGTGTACCGAAACCGTAAATACCAACATTCCATGAATATTCAGGTGATATGCAATGCCTCCTATATCATAACAGATCTCGTGGCCAGGTACCCAGTGAGCACACAAGATTCGTACATCTTTCACCACAGCGGCATTCACACAAGACTGCTAGCTGGGGAGTTTGGTGAAGGATATCTACTAGGTATTGTCCCTCTGTACACTGGCGCATTTATGCAGTTGTGACATCAGATGGCTCACTTACTCATTATACCCTCTGTTCCTTCCAGGAGAAAGTGCCTACGCAGTGCGCACCTACATGATGACACCCTACCTCAATCCTACAAATCCAGCTGAACGGAGATACAATGCAGCACACAGGGCAACCCGCAACGTGGTGGAGCGCACATTGGGACTGCTGAAGAGTCGCTTCCGGTGACTCCACAAAAGTGGAGGGGCACTACAGTCAAGTCCAGAGACTACATGTAGAATAGTGGCTACTTGTGCAATCTTGCACAATATAGCTACAACCAGGGGCATACCTGTAGAAATCAGTGACACTAAATCAGATGAGGATGACGATCCTATACCACCCCTACAGCCAGCAGACAGGACCAGTGCAGCAGAGGGAAGGCATTGGCGTGCCGACATCACACACAACCATTTCAGACGTGAGTATGAATGACACAAATCAACTGACAACTGTACCTGTAGTGATATACATTTATTACCTTACGTCAGGTAATGTATGAGTGAGTAATAAATGAAACAGGTGATGTGACAAATGCAAAACAACTAATGACCAGAGTAATGCACTATTTCCTCATAGTGGCAACAGCAGTCTAATGGCAGCAAGAGTAATATTTTTCTCCCACGCACACCACTCGGGTGCCCAGTTACATCACTGGCACCTCTATTGTCACCTTCAGTGGCAGTGCTGTGCCTGGCACTGTGCCGTCTGGTGTCTGCTGCTGGTACGGCAACACTGCTGAGGCTGGAACTGTCCACAGTGTCACCCAGTGCTACCTCACTTGGAGTGGCTGATCTTTGTCCCATTATGTGTTCTATCACATTCATGATCTGAACAAGTCCCTGGACAACGTCCCTGCTGCTATGTGCAGGCTCCACTTGCGCGATCAATGCAGTGGAATTTGCCATCCTGTTAGAGGACCTGCAGTAGCTGCCAAACATTGTCCAGAATCTTTGCTCCTGTCTGCGCCGGCTAACCCTCTCATGGTGCAGCTCCTGGCAGAGGTCACGGACAGCACTTGTAAGGTCCCTGGTGTCCTCTGAAGCCTGCAGCTGTCCCTCACGCAGCTGTACAATATTGCCATTGAGTGCGTCCAGTTGGCGATGCAGGCCCATCATGTTGCGGTTGTGTTTGCGCAGGTTTCGGTCTAAACTAAGGATCTGCTTATTTTGCAGACGCTGCTACTGCAACATAGCAGCTTCAAGGCCTCCGAATAAGGAGGGACCCTCACCTGCCTCATGATGTTGTGCCCTGTATTCCGTCGCAATCCTGCGTGGTGCTGTGGTTGGCTCACCCTTGCCCTCCGGAATCTGGCTGCGCCTGTCTGGTGCTGATGGTGTGCTTGGCCCTTCCTGCTGCTCATCAGAGTCGTTGCTGAGCTCTGGCAGTGCCCTGTGCCTGCGTTGGACAGTCGACATGTGGAGGGACCCACTGGTGTTTGAATCTGAGGGCTGATGGGTGTCTGTCTCTCCTACACATGTAGATGGTGTGGCTGCTGGGCCTGGCCCACCTGCAACAACAATATGCAGCATGTCAGTTCTGTATGTTACATTATCTGTCAGACAATGGCAATAAAGGTACAGGTACTGCTCTACACAGTGTTGTGTTACTTTGGGTGTCACTATACTTAATTACATTGTTGTGCTACTTTCAGTACTAGTTTGTGGACTGCCACTCCCATAATGCATTGTTGTGCTGCTTCTAAGATGTGGACTGGACTACTTCACACACTGCTTCACATTACATGCTAATTCCTAAGGAGCTTTTGTGCATATACATATACAATATAGCGCCTACCTTGGCTGGTACTCGGTGTGCCGGAGGTGTCGATGTCCGTGACCCCAGTCACAGCTTCAGGGAGGAGTGTGGACTTCACTAGAACCTCCAATGGTGTTGATGGTGCTTCTGTTGGTGGTCTGCCACCTGTACCCCTGGCCTCTGCAAGTCTCCTTGCCACCCTCTTCTTTGCACGGGAGCGCAGGTCGTACCAGCTTTTTTTGATCTCTTCGATGGAGCACTGTGCCACTCCAAAGGTGCAGATTTTGGACTGTATGTCCAGCCATAATCTGCTCTTTTTACTCTCAGGCACCTGGAGTGAGCTTTTTCCGAACAGGCGGTCATGGCTCCTCAGTTAGAACCTCAAGCTCCTGTTCGCTGAATTTCAGCTTGCGCTTCCTTTCAGCCTTCTCCTGTGCTTGGCCTGGGGTGTCCATCCTTGCTCAGGTGTTCTTGCTCCTTCTGAGTGCTGCTCTGTGTGGCTGGGCTGCTCTCTCTCAGGATGCTGGTTTGGGTGTGGCACCTGAAACTGCCTGGGATGACTCATTTCCTGCTGGTGATGTCATCAGGCTCCTCCAGGTGTGCATTCTCGAACTTTCTTGCATTTTGCGATTTTTTACCGAATCGCAAAAAATCGCAATTTGCGATAATGCAAATTGCGATTCAGTAAATGGGCCTCGCAAACCACAAATAGCGATTTTTAAGAAATCGCTATTTCCGATTCGCAATTTTGTTACATGGCCAATTGCGACTCGGAAATAGCGATTTCTTAAAAATCGCTATTTGCGAGTTGCAAGCTCCAGTTTTCATACATATGGCCCTAAAGCTCTCTGTTTCTTGGGCTTGGTCGAATGAGAATGTTAATGTAAATTGTATTCTATGGAGGGTCTAATTTTGATCATTATTCTACTTTTTATCATTCAGACGATCCTTGAACTGCACCTATCCTAAGTTATCAGTGATTTACAAATGACACAATATGGTCAACACCATAAAGCATTCATCCTCTCACGTATTCTGTTTTACCAGTTGCATTTGCAAGCAGGTTTCCAGGAAAGGTGTTATATATTCCATATCTGCCTCTTAATTTAGGGTTCTTGGTGGTTCACTGTTTATCTTGCGATAAACAGGTTCACCCCTCACGTCACAACACCACATTGTTGTAAGGGTTGATTAACAAGGTCCAGGCCAGCATTCCAGGTACCTGAGACATTTTCAATGGCCTAACATCAGAAGGTTACTAGGTGGACATGGACACATGAAACACTTCCCTGTGGCGACCTCCTTGGTGGTTCAATAGGTGAAACTTCAATAAAATTCCATCTAGTCTTCAGTTATTCCCAATTGCTTCATACAGCTTTTTCACAGGCTTACACTACATCCAAACCTCCATTGATAGAGATTAAAGAAAAACAACTGGAGACAATTCTTGTTATAGTTATACAACAGAGAGTCTGCTTCTCTTCTTCTGCTTCATTGAGCTGTTGAGTTCAGGGAGTGCTTACATCACTATTTTAAAGGTCAAGACATTTGTGATTGGTGACAACTCCTAAGAAAATAAAACTGAGTTTCTGCATGCTTGTATATGTTTCACTACAGTGTGACCTGCTATCAAGGAGCAGACTGTAGGTTGATGGTGAGATTCTCTAAGTTTATGGACAAAGTTGCAGTGAGAACAACTTAAATATAACTGGCAGGTGTGCACAGACAAAGGTCAGAGAGAGATATGCATAGGGCGCACTTTCTCTGTTTACGCCACTGCGCACCTTGAAACAGATGCGGCATGACCAAACAGAGAAAGTGGCCCCTATTATGTTGAATGCATTTCCCCCAGGGCAGCTACGGATTTGCCCTGCCCTGGGGGCATTGCATTCAAGTGAATAACGAAGCGGCTGCTTCAATGCCACTCGGCGTTTCACTGCGCAGGCGGCAACCCACCTGCACTTTCAAGAGAGATTAAGGATCCCCTTGCAGACGGGTGCAGTGAGTGACTGCACTCGCCTGCAAGGGCTTATCTCAGGGGTTCATAGGAACCCCTCACACCCCCCAGAGGGCTGCCATCAAGGGACACACTGACAGTGCACCACCTTTAAGGTGACCTTCTGACAGCATCTTTGCCTCTGCACCGACGTCTATAATACCCCATGTGAATGAAGGAATACACTCTGGTAATAGCGCTGGTGCTATATGTGTGCCAGCGCTATGGGTATCGCAGAAGGGGCTGCACAAGCCTCTTCAGCCCCTTCTGTTATATCAAAGTGCCCTAGAGGTGCACAAAGCAGGCACAAATACCCATTGCTCCTGTGGGGCACTTTGTCTAATACGGCCCCAGAAGATATTTTAAAGTTGATCCTAGACAATATGTCCCAACTTCAAGGACAATTTAATGCTGCTGAACTCCAGGGCATTTATGCACTGCAGTGGCTTATGGTCAATGTTATTCATATATTTTTATGTGCAATAACACCAGGCTAATGAATTGAATATTATTGTTTTTTCTAATTTGGTATGATTTTAATTAACTATGAAATAAATATTATATATAGTATAAATAAAGTGTGACTCAGTCCGAAAGGTGCTTGCATACCATAAATCTTTGAGCTATGGCAGACAAGGCTGGCAGCCTAATCTTTCCTCAGTAATCCTCACACTACAGCCAAGGCCAGCTAACACGCAGATGACACTGAACATATCCTCTACCTCCCCAGGCCATATTTCACAGGTGCATGATGAGCGTAGCCAACTGGAGGAGAGAGTGCTGCCTGAAGCTCAACATCGACAAAACAGAAGTGCTGGTCTCTACCCTTTGGAAAGCCTCATGATGACCCATGGAAGGAGGACCAACACCCTCTCAGCATCATCCTCAACAGCAAGCTGGCTATGAAATCCGAGATCAGTGCACTCTCATCAGCATGCTTCTTCACTCTGCACATGCTATGGAAAATCTTCAAGTGGCTCCCCGCCACACTAGATGCACCATCACACAAGCCGTTGTCAAAAGCAGACTGGTCTACGGCAACGCCTTCTACTGTGAAATCCCTACACACCTCCTCCAGAAGACATCCAGAGTGTCACAGCCAAACTCATCCTTGACCTTCCCTGAAGGACCCACATCTTGCCTCACTTCAAGGAACTGCATGGGCTCCCTAACGTATACAACAGTGTCAACAGCTTCAACAGGTGAGAATGAAGCAGCACAGCAGGTGGCGCAGCCTCTCCTTGACTATCCTCATGCAATGAATTTCTTTCCAGTCAAGGGAAAGGTAATCCTCCTAGTAACCTCAATGTGCATTTGGCTTGACAGATGTATGATTAAAATATATGCTGCATCTCTCGATGCAGCATATTTACGGAGTGGAAAGCTCTATGGAAATGTGTACTATACCTGCACTATCAGATATACCCTCTGCAGAGCCTGGTGCTCTCAGTGAGGGTGATGAAGGGATCCCCCTTCAACTGCAACTTTTACAAACCTCCAAGACAACTTTTTAGCAGGTTAGTCACTCTCATTTGGTATTGCAGTCACTGTGCTACAATTTCATGCAGTTATTGATGATCAAGAAAGGGTGAGTGAAAGAAATGATTTGGATTTGAATGCTCACAATATGCCTATCTTAGGCGGGTTCAATATTGGAATGTTGAAAATGCTGAATATTCTGATGATAATGATATCTACTCAATTCCATCCTTAAAAGGCACACAGCAGCCAGTAATGACCCCCTAGTCAATCTGCCTCTCCAATTAATAATAACTATCAGATGCTCTCTTCCTTTTCTGGTGTGCGCTCTCTTACAACAATTATTAGGCCAGCTGTCATTTTGACTGGGAAAGAGACTAGAGCTACAATTAGTTTGATCATCCATAGTAGGTCATCCATGGCTATGGCTGACCACCAAGGGGGAGATGTAGATAAGAGCCCTCCAGAAGTTTAGCCCCTTTCACAAACAGGGAGAGTCAAGGTTGATAGAATGGACTCTCATCCCCCTCTCTCAAAACTCGGTTGGGGACACTCTGGAGGCCTTTTCTTCTCTCTGGAAACTGACATACCATAGCTCTGAGGCTGGTTTGGTGTGAGATTGATAAAGCCCCCTTGATTCGTCAGGCCACTCAATCAAGATGGTAGGGTGAAACAATGGAAACACTGGATATTGAAAATGAGAGTGCCTCGAGACCCTCACGGGTGAAGCAGCTACGCTATACCAATCCTGATAGATCTATTGATTGAAGAGTTACCGGCCCTCCCCATATACCTACCAATAATCCAAATACCTGAGGAAAGTTCTGATGAGGAAGACTGATTAGATGGATCCCCTTCTCTGGGAGAACAAGGCTCACCAATTCAGTACTAATGCAAGGCTGTCTCAAACCAAGACTGCTGCTCATTGTTCCACTACTAAAGCTAAAGGCTCGCATGCAGGCATCCTTGAATAGTCTCAATACAAGGAATTTACTGATAGTAGTCGCACAAAGGAACCCAAATTGGTGACAACCTATGAGCTTGTCTGCTTTCGTCATGAAGAAAGGATGTGGCAGGGTTGCGGATATTGAACTTAAAAACATAAGCAGCGGTTCACAAAATATCTACACAGCTGTCCCCAATGCTTGTGTGGTAAAAGTGGAAGAACAATTGATGTCCTCACAAAAGCTGTGACTGCTCTTATGTAATGAAGGGATGACCAGCAAAAACAGTTTTTGGCCTTATTTGATAAGTTGGGGAATATGAAGAACAAGATGATACTCAATAGCCGGCAAACCTTAGGAATTGATGAAAGGATCAAGATGGATGATCCCAGGGGTTTTATAGTACAACTCCTTCAGAGATCAATCCTGCCAACAGGATTGGGACTTTGACTGCTAAAACCAGTGCACTCATTGCTTCCCATTCAACAGTCCCAAAACACTCACACTTTCCTCCTTATCTCAGACTTCTGCAACTGTACTGTTGAGTGTCATTGGCTCATCAGGCAGATGATCCTTTTAGGGGCATATATCTAACTCCAAGAACAGGTACATCTAGAAGTCAACAATAATTCACGCACATATATGTGCATGACAGTGAACAGGCTGAGAAATTGCTGGATAATGGACTAGAAATGAGTTATGTTGCAGTTAATTGGAGACATTAAAGAACTAATAAAAGAATTCTGTTTTATCACAATTATTGGTATTGGTTATACTTGTGTTTTTGTCTCCACTCTTTTTTAATAATGTATCACATCTCTTTCTCTTAGTGTTCATATTGGTGATCTATTGCTACTACAACTTTGGTGTATAGGGTTTTGGATATCTCTTCTTCTATATTTGATGCAGGGACCAAGCGGGGTGAAGGTCTATGCGGAACGTTTTGGCCATTCAGGGGCGGGTTATGGGTGGGAGGAGCAGGTGGTGGTAGTTTTCTGTTTTTTAGTGGTGTGTTGGATTGGGTTTTGTTAGGGAAAAAAGGAAAAAATGTAAAGATGAGAATGACAAGTTTATTTGGTGTTCTAGTGGCACTGGATTTAGTACTATAGCTAACTGTTGGTTATTATAACTGACGTTGGAGGTAAAAAGTATGGGTAGTATAAAGATCAGTTGCTGGAATTTCAATGGCCTCAGAGCTGACACGAAAATGAGGGTTCTTAAAGAAGAACTTTGTTACTATCTCTCTGAGATAATATGTGAACAGGAGATCTGTGGTTCTTTTAAAGAGGCTAAAAAATGTACATTTAGGGTATAAATTACTGTATTTACCAAACAAGATGGCATTACGAAAACAATGGCACAATACCTGGAAAGTCTTAAAGCATAAATCTGATTCTTCTGGTCGCAGTCTGCTCGGCAGTATCAAAAAAGGGCAAGCCCAAATTACAATGTCTAGATGATGAGCAATTGTTCGAATTTTACACGTAAAATTGCCGCATATAATAATGATGTGGCCATTTTAACCTCTGATCCTATCGCAGCCATTTCTGCGATAGAACACGAGGCAATGAAGTTCGAGCAACTATTAGGGGACTTACTTAATGTCAAGAAGATTGAAATACTTCTTAAGCCTCTCAGCAGAACGATTCCTGGTACCTAACATCAGCTACATACCTAGGCATCATTCTGATCTCACTGATATCACTAAGGTTTATGAAGATACCCAAGGTACTACCCTAGAAGCAGTGCACTAGAGTTTAACAAGATGGGACAGACTCCCGATTGGATTGCAAGGTCTCTGCATTATCATAAAAATGCTTATATTTCAGAAATTCTTATTTCTCTTTCGGCCTTTTCCTGCAGCAACGTCAAATGCCTTTGTTAAATAAGTGGGGAATGTATAGTCCCTTCCCGGTTTATATGACAATTTCAGAAGCCTACGCAGTGAAGTAGTCAGTTACAGCAACAGCTTGCCATCGGTGGTTGGGCTCTCCCGTGTGTTAAGCTTTATTATTCCGCCAGTTTTTCTGTAAAAACCTTCACATGTGCTCTTGAGATAACGAGGTGAGAGGTTTGAAACGTGGCAATTATGTACAAGCTATACGTTTTCTAGTCTAAAAAAATCGTCGCTTTTTCATTAGAGTAAAATATGAAAGAAAATGTGAATAATATTTATTGTGTGCATTAATGTTATCTGATTTCAGTGTTTATTACAACATATGTATTTTATTTCTTATGGTTTGTTGAAAGTTAACTGGAAATCGAAGAAAGAAGTAATCTGTGCGATCACACGAGTTTTGTTTTTTGTTTTGTGCAATCCAGATTACTGGGTTTGGCTTATTTTAAGTACACCTTGTCTTTAACATTTATGAAGGTATTGCACTTAGAATACGGGACTGAAAAGGCATCGCATTTCGGCCAGACTATGTGAAACTAAAATAATGGTCCCCTTTCTGAAAGGTGATAGGGTAAAGGGGAATGAGCAACTGCACCATACTTTTGTAAATATGGTGCAATTTGCTCTCTCCCTTTCACGCAATGCAGTGCAACAACCTCCCTTGCTGTGCTGCACTGGATTAACTTTTTTTTAAAAGGTCTTTTTAAATCAGGGCCCCCAAACTTACATAAAGTGACAACCTGATATACTATTTTACATACTATTGTTCTACAGGAGGAGTATTCATCAAAGTTTCAATGTTTTCAAGAATTATTTCGTCTGGCTCCCATAATTTTTCAGATGATGGTTTAGGCTTGCTACCTGATTGTTCAAGTCCTATTGTCTGGCAACACACTTTCTAGACAAATTGGTATAAATAATATTAGAAGATTTTAAAGGTACCAGCACTTCCTACTTGTTGAGCCCTGCCTGATGTAAATTGCGATGTACTGCTAATCCATTCCACAGCATTGCATGAGGGTACTGAGCCCAGATGTGGGGATTGAAGCCTTTTATCCCTAATCTCCCGGGGCCTGACTTACTAAGGATTCAGAGTAACTGGGCCAGGTACCCCTTCATCACTTGACTCTCAGGGTTAGCATTGCAGCAGCAATAAATCATTGTCTAGCCAAATACTCACTTTTATGAAAAAATAGAAACATTTTATTTTCTGCTGCTTACCAGCACCAAGGAAAAATACAACATTAACAAACAATCACATAGTGCTACCCTTTAGGTCAGGGTACTAGTGTGTCTGTGGCGATTGCCTATTCCACTTCCTCCTAATATTAGTGATAGTACTTATTTCCCATTCACTATTGGTAACATTCAGGATATGCCCCACTAGCAGTCTCAAGAGTCCACTTTGACTCCAATGTAAAGTTAATGTGGTTCCAGGGATACCATATATCTAACCAACAAGTTCCTCTAGGGCTGACAAGCCTAAAACCAGTTTTACTCATTTGAAACATCTGTAGTTCCTGAGTGACTCCCATTCACTGGCGTTCGCAGTAGTTGCAACTGAGTTCAGGTGTGTCGGCTATACGATGCCCAGGTGGCTACATTCAGCAAGTGCAGAGTCTCTCAATTGTGGTCACACTTCTGGAATGACTGGATGGTCTCTACGATCCCCCTATTGTTTCCCTTCCTTGTGGGGGTTTGTTGGGATGATACGGATGACAGTATCTTGACTTTCTCACCTGGATGATGGTGCGAAAGGGTGCAGGTGCTCCCACGGTGCTATAACTTCTCCAGCAGAAGTTGGCAGATCAGGTGGCATTTCTTGATGCTCCTGGTAACCCTATATGGCATACAGGGTCACTGTACCTCACAGCAGACAGGCTCCTGCCTGACTGGCATGATGAAATACTTCATGGGAGTCCCTCCTGGCATATGGCCCACTGCCCGCTATGGCACAAGGCCATGGCCCTTACTGCTCAGCAATCTTCTGCTGTAGCCCTTTCTAGCATACATGGTTGCCAAATCAACACTGCGCACAAACTCTGGCCTGTTCAGTGCAGCATGGCACATTGCTCAGTTCACAATGGCTCTCTCATTGTATATAGGGTTGCAGACTTTGTCCTGCTCACAGTGGATAACCCAACTGGTGCAGCAGCCGGCTACTCATACCTCACATAGGGAGTCTACTTAAAGGGTTCCAATTGGACATTGCTCCCTCCAAAGCTTTCCTCTTCCTTTCAGGGCACAATGGTCTTGGCACGTAGCCAGGGGCTGGTGCTCACGACTTCAGGCTGGGTGGTCTTATATTCCCTGGATGATGTCCTGTCACCCAGCATGGGAACCAACAGGCCTTGGTCCCTAGTCCTGGTCACAGGGAGAAGTCTTGTAGAGCTTCCCCTTCTCACATAGCCCATCTGGCTATTTGGCAGATGACAATTTTGGGGATCTCAAACTCCACACCTTATAGCCAATTTCCAGATACCAAATGTGATTTAGGGTCTGAGTCTTTGAAGTTTTACTTTGAGGTTCGGCTTCTTTTGAAGTGTCCACTCCTCTGCTTTCTCTTCTTCTTGAACATTAGTTTGCAACAGCAGGAGTGTGTCAAAAGCTGATACTCCCAAGGGCATGAGAGTGACTAGAGTTCATACCTGGATGCTTGACACAGTGATATGTGCCTCCAAAGGTTAGAACAGGGCCCCAGTCATATTCTTTATGATTATCGTATCACCCCTGTTAGACCTGATATCCTTGGCATGGTTTCCCCTCTCTTTTTACTTCTGCTTCTTTTATTTTTGACTGTGTGCGGGACTTTGTTTTTGCTAGTTTTTGGTACTCTGGGCACTTTACCACTGCTGACCAGTACTAAAGTGCACATGCTCCCTGTATAAATTGTGATTTTGATTGGTTATCACTGATTGGCATATTTGATTTACTAGTAAGTCTCTAGTAAAGCGCAATATAGGTGTCCAGGGCATGTAAATCAAATGCTACTAGTGGGCCTGGCACACTGATTGTGCCACCCACATGAGTAGCTCTGTAAATATGTCTCAGACCTGCCACTTCAGTGTCTGTGTGAGCAGTCTTTCACTGCCCATTCGACCTTGCAAGTGTACACTCTTGCCACGCCCAAACCTTACCTTTCACTTAATGTAAATCACCCCTAACATAGGTCCTTGGTAGCCCCATGGTCAGGGTGCAGTGTGTTTAAAAGGTAGGACATGTACTGGTGTGTTTTACATATCCTGATAGTGAAATTCTGCCAAATTCGTTTTTCACTATTGCAAGGCCTATCTCTCTCATAGGTTAACATGAGGACGTCCTTTAAAGGTCTTTTAAGTGCAGTTTCCTATTGGGAGCAGCTAGGCAGCTAGAGGTATTGAGTTTCAGGTCTCTGAACTCACAGTTTAAAAATACATCTTCTGGTAGAGTTGTTTTTTAAATTGTCTTTTAGAAAGTGGGCATTTTCTTGCTTAACCATTCTGTGCCTATGCCTGCCTGTGGAATCCAAGTCTGGGTCAAACTGACAGGTGAGCTGTTTGTGAATTCCCTCTAGACAGTGACGCAAAGGGAGCTGAGGGGTGTCCTGCATATTCTGATGAGTCTTCCTGGCTTGAGTGGGGAGGAGCGAGCTGACACCTGTACCTGAAAGTGCTATGCATGTCCTCATAGAATGCAGTCTCCAATCCCCTGGAGTGTGTCTGGGACCAGGCCTGGGCAAGGCAGGATCTTGTGAACCACGGAGATATTGCTTACTGCAAAGGCAGAAATGAGTATAAGTAGGGAACCCAAATCCCCAGATTTTATAACACTTCTCCATCAAGAGAAACCTCTGCCAAGGAGAAGAAATGAAGAGCTGGAGGAGGAGTACTGCCCCTTTGCTGTGTGTGCTTTGCTGGGTTGGCCTGCAGTTGCTGCTTCTACCTTAAAGAGGACTAAGGGGGTCATTCAGACCTTGGCGGACGGCGGAGGCCGTCCGCCAAGGTACCGCCGACAAATGACCGCACCGCGGTCAAAAGACCGCAGCGGCCATTCAAACATTTCCGCTGGGCCGGCGGGCACTCTCCAAAAGAGCGCCCGCCGGGCCAGCGGAAATGCCCCTGCAACGAGGACGCCGGCTCAGAATTGAGCCGGCGTAGTTGCAGGGGTGCGACGGGTGCAGTTGCATCCGTCGCATATTTCAGTGTCTGCAAAGCAGACACTGAAATACTTTGTGGGGCCCTCTTACGGGGGCCCCGCGGCACCCCCTACCGCCATCCTGTTCATGGCGGGTTTCCCGCCATGAACAGGATGGCGGTAGGGGGTGTCTGAATCCCCATGGCGGCGGAGCGCGCTCCGCCGCCATGGAGGATTCAATGGGGCAGCGGTAAACCGGCGGGAGACCGCCGGTTTACCCTTTCTGACCGCGGCTGAACCGCCGTGGTCAGAATGCCCTTGGGAGCACCGCCAGCCTGTTGGCGGTGCTCCCGTGGTCGGTGACCCTGGCGGTCACCGGCCGCCAGGGTCAGAATGACCCCCTAAGTCTGGACTTTGTGGGTATCTTGCTTGAGAAGTTTCTCCAAGGGCTTGGACTGAGCCTGCCTCCTGTTAAGAAGTCTCAGGGACATCGAAGCTTCACCTGCCAGCACCTGGGCTGTCTTGCTGAGACCCCCTGACTTGCCAAGTGATTCCACATCCAGTCCCTGGGCCCCTGGAAGGAGAAGCTTTCAGGACAAGAGTGAAAATCCAAACACCAGAGCCGAGTGGCAAAAAAATAGATGCAGCGCCTGCACTGCGGCTGAAAAACTGATGCAGCGCCAGCGCACCGTGGATTTATCACTGCTGTGTGTCCGGATTTTCCACGTATGATCATTGGGCGTCAAAATCTTCAACATCACTGCACGGACCCCAGGCTGCTGGTCCGGCAACGGGTGCATTGCTTCCCTGGCGGTGAAAGAATCTATGCACAGCCTCAGTTGCGAGTAAGGAATGAACACATTGCTTGTTTTTCCGATGCACGCTCACCCGTGCAGCTTTATTTTTCATGCATACCAGGTACTTTGTGCTAAAACAACACATTCATTGATTTATATGGATTAAGACTCTTTTTACTTTAAAAATTCATATCTTTGCTTGTATATGTTGGATTTGTGTTATTTTGGTCTTGTTTGATTTAGGTAAGTATCGGCTATTTTTCTAAACTGGTGTGGAGTTCTTTTGTGGTGTTTTCACTGTGTTACTGTGTGTGTTGGTACAAATACTTTACACATTGCCTCTGAGATAAGCCTGACTGCTTGTGCCAAAACTACCAAAGGGGTGCGCAGGGAATATCTGAGCTGTGTATCTCCCTTACCCTGACTAGATTGAGGATCCCTACTTGGATAGGGTGCAAAGTGACTGCCAACTAGAGACCCCATTTCTATCAGGCCCCATCTCGTTCATGAGATGTGCCCAGGACTCTTCTTTGTGACCTCTCTGAATCAAAGAGCACCCTTTGAAGTGTACAGGGAAAGCCTGTCTCTTTCCTATCCACTTGCTTTCTGTCTGCGTAAGCAATAGCTGATTCTCTTTGGCAGTCTCCAGCTCTCATGTCTACAGTATATTTTTTAGATGGAATATGTAGCTGTTCCAAGTAAGCCCCATCAAAGAGATGGTTTGTTTGTGGTGCTGGCTTATATAGTTCCTCATAGAATCTTTCAAAGACCTGACTGATTTCCCATTGGGAGTTAACCACTAGACCTTCTCGTCTGTGAATAGCTCCTATTAGGGTTCACAGAGGTGCCTGACTGCAGCAGCCATGCCAATAGTGAAGCTGCTTTGTCACCAGCTGTGTGTTGGCATGCCAGCTGCTCTGCATACTCTAGAGAACACAGCCTAAGTAATATGTTGTTATGATCCTGTTTGAGGCCCTTAAGCGAGTGAACTAGTTCCGGATGCATAATACTTTCATTTTCAAGCTCTCTGATGTGACCCTTTTTTAAATTTCACTCATCCCTCAATACCTTCTTTGTGTCATGAATTCATAAATCATTGCCATGCAAACCACCTCATCACAGTTTTAAATGCATTTCATTATGTTGCTTTGTCAGTGGCAGTACCTGCATTCTCTGAAAATTAGTGGTTGATGGATTAATTTATTTGTGCCTAAAAGGCTATGTGGTTTGGTACCTCTGTGGGTAAGCATCATGTGAGTATCGTTAACTGGATGTTCCCTATGTGTACATGATCTTCAGAGGGATGTGATCTAAGAGTGTATCCTTCAGGTACACAGCATTCTATACTCTACCGCCAGCCTTCGCTGTATAGTAGGCAAGATCAGTTCTAGTGTGTAGTGTATGCTCTGGAGAATATTATGTACATTCTTACATTTCTGGATGCATTAATCTCCATATGTCAGACACCTGTGTCTGTGTGTGTTTGCTGTCCAATGGCAGACATTGTGAACAGTGAGGATGATTGCACTCCTGGGATTGGGGTGACAGACCTTTTGCAATCCAAATCCAGGATGCAATTGAAATATCCACACTATGGCAGGGACCAATGTGCTTGCATAATAGAGGGTGTTAGTGTATTAAAGAATGGGTTCTGATTGGTGTTGGGAGCAATATCCCACTAGAGCCAATGGGTCCCTAGCCAACATTCCCTTGATTCCCAAACCTACTCTCTGGGTCATTTTTAGAGTCCACTAATGGACTCCTGGGGCCACCCAAATAAGCACTCACTTAACAATCTCGGAGTATGTCGTACTATAAATACAACCTTGCCAGCTTTTACACAATCCTCTGATTGAAGATGTGTATCTTTTAAGCAAGGAAAGTGAAAACGGAAACCTCGCATGTATGCATGTATTTTATATTGTTTCATGTGGGTGCTCATGCCTCTTACGTTCCAGGTTAATATATTGTATCTTATTACAGATGTTGTGTTAACTGAGGTATGTCATCAGCTGTAACTTTGTTGCCCTCTAGGTAGTGTCCATTTTCTGTATCAGTTCTGAAACGTGTTTTTCAGATATCCCTTGCGCAGACATTATAATTGTAATATGTTTCTTCTTTCATACGAATGGAATTCCAAATCCCACCCTTAGGTCAGGTTGTGGAGCTTTCCTGAATAGAACAACTTTCACTTGGAATTCCTGTCTCCCATGGGATGTGGGTCGGTCACATAAACTGCACTGGATTACTGAGTACTCTTTCGCTTTGTGCCTTTCAACTATCAAGATTCACCCTCCTGGCATCATACAAAACACTCAGAAAGTTATGCAACTACATTCACACAACATAAGTATACACTAATCTACCAAATGATATTAAGAGGCATCTATCAGATTACTAGTTCAACTGTCATTGGGGTGAAATATGGGCCCCTTTCCCCCAGTTCCTTCAGCACCTCGTCTATTGCCTCGTGATTCTGAGTATTCAGTGTCTCATAGTCTGACCTGTGGATTTGTGAGACAGAAGTCCACATTCCTCTGACTCAGCAACCAGCAATGTAATTTTTCTCACAGCTTGTTCCTCAGTGGGTCCATTATTGAGTAGTCCCCATTCTCCATTTATGTTTGGAGATGGCGTCTCTCCATTGGTTTCCAGCCAGAGCATTGCACATTCTGACTAGAAAAAGAGCACAGTCTTTTTGCTGTCCATAATCATAAGTTATGTGGGAAGCATCAGGGAGTATTTTATGTTAAGGTGTCTGAGGCACTGTTTGACCCTGTGAAAGGATTCTTGTTTCCTTTACAACTCTGTTGTTTAGTTTGGAAAGAATATTATTTTGCTGTTTTCTGTTTTCATCCAGCCATGGTCCTTTGGCTCTGGAGATTTGATGAATATTATTTCTGGTGTGATAGTTAAACGTCCTCGCTAACACCTATTGGGGAGAGGCAGAAGTCTGCCGGGGACACTATGGATGCCCTTCACCAAGAAAAACTTGGATGCCTTGTCCTCCAGCACCACCCATAAGAGCTAGTCTTCTACATAAAGGTTGATACTTGAGCATGCAATGATTTCAGGCAATCCAATTTTCCTAATATTTTTATGATACAAGTGTCCCTCTGCCTTGCAAAAACTGTACGTAGCCTGCAGGGTTTTGATCTGTTTTTGTGTCACATTTACAGTCAGGCCCATTGTTGCCATGGACAGGTTCGTTTGTGTTAACTCGTCCTTTGTAGTCTTCTCTAAGGAGGCCTATGTCGATCACAAATGCATGTATTTTTGTTCCAATGAGGATTTAGGGGCATATATATAAGCCCCTAGTGCCACCTTGTGCCACAATCACGTCTTTTATTTTTTTACACTGATGTGGCCCAACAAAGCCAAAATCCTCGTGCCACATTTACAAAGTGGTGCAATGCATGCAATGCACCACTTTGTAACCCTTTGCGCTACATTATTCCAGTGCGAGGCATAATGTATGCAAATGGGGCATTCCCCCGTTAGGGGGATCGAAAAAATGGCGCAAGGAAATCTAAGAGATTTCCTCGCGTCATTTTGTATGTCACTTTTAACGTCTGCTCAAAGCAGGCGTTAAATGGGGGCTTCCATTATTATTTATAATGGGCCCCCATGTACTCTGCAGGAGTAGAACCAATATTTTGGCACGATTCCTCCAGAGTACATCAACAGTGTCATGAAAAATTATGCTATTGCCCCCTACCCTGCACCATGGTGTGCCGTATTTTAAATACAGCGCACACATGGTGGCAGTAGGGGGGGCGGTAAAGGGTGCAAGAAAAGTGCCACTGCACATAGTGCAGCGCCACTTTTCTTAAATATGCTCCTTAATGTCCAACACTGACTTAATAGTTCCTCAAATGTATATATATTTGTCTGGGAATCCAATCTCCACTGAGCTCATCATTAGCGCTGGTGATGCTTCCAGCATAGCTGTTGAGCTGGGCAACATGTCACCAGGTTTGCTAATTTTGTACTTTACCATTTTACTTAAGTTCTCACAGGGTAAATATGGGGACTTTTGCCCTCCCCACTTGATGTCCACTATCGAAGTTGGTTATGGCAGGGATGTATCATGAAACAAGTACACAGGAGGCAAGAATAAATAGTGCCAAACCAATGAGCTGTGTCAGCCCATGTGCCCTGAGCCACCATGCAGAGTTGGCAGTTAATTTGTCAGTCTGCTCCTCAGTTAGTGGGCCAAGAGTGAGCTAGCAGACCCCTCAAGCCCAGAATCCCCTGATGAAACCAAATCACCATTACTCTGGTGTTAAAAGCGGTGTCCAACCAGAGCACTTAATCTAAACGGCCTCAGCGTCCAAGTATGAGAGGAGGATGTATCCTCCCCCACCTCCATGGTGGTGCTGCAACAACTAAAAGTAGAAATTCAGATTAGGAAACTCAAGTCCTCTTCTCTCTGCCCTGATGAATGCCCCATAAGCAGGACCATATACAAGGCAGATTGGCAGTGGGTGCATATTCCTTCCCCACACTGCTCACCTCTAGACCTTGCAGCATGTCAGAATACACATCTGCACCACACACCTCTCATGGGAGGTGAACTGGGAGCCGCAATCAACCCGAGATGCTCCTCACTATTTATTGTACATGAGCCTCAAGCTGCAAAGACAGTCTCCGTCTGGGTCTCTGGGCTTTGATTCTGAAGGTAAACACAAGCTGCGCAGCTGTCTCAGACTTGTTAGGGCAGCATGCGTCTCAAGGGGCCACACCAGCAGTGGTCTCTCCTCTACAGTGAAGAAAGGTGCCGATATATAAAGTAGGGCACCTAGTGTCCTACCTCACAGCCATGCCTCGTGAGCAATCAGCAGGCCCACTCGCAGGCCATTGATCATCAAGACTTCACTCCTCACTCATGCAGCTCGTCCAGCCAGCCATCTCCAGCACTCATCAGCAAGCCAAGGTAATTAGAGAGCACTAAAAACTAGGAGCAATTAGGCAAGCCCTGCCCAAACACACATTTCACAGTGTCAGAGTCAGCTGCAGGTCTGATCTTTATAGTACTCCTGTCAGAGACGACACTCAAACCCAGAAACCTGCTCCAGCATCTGTCGCCACTTAAAAAGAATGATGTGTGTCTCTATTTAAGATGGGTAGGAAGTAATATTTTTCCAGAAGAGTTCATGACTGAGGAGAATTAGTATAATGAGATGATTGAAAAAGTGCAGAGCTTTCACAGAGATGTGGATTATCAAGGATGTATCATCTAATGCCACCTTAATGTAAGCTTTAAAAGATGCCCCTGATCCATTAAAAAATGATAAAAGTGATAACCTTTCTTAAGCTTGTAGAGCTTCATTCTCAATTTCAATTGTATTTTGTGGAACAAAACTGCATCCTTTTCTTCTTAAGAAAAATAAAAAATGTGTAAGATGTGCCAATAAGTCAGTCAAGTAAAGACCAATATGGTGACGGTTAAACCAATGTAAGCTTCTCACACATAATAATAGCATTGCCATAACTGATATTAGTGAGGATGATGAGTTGTGCTATTGGTAAGCAAAGAAAATGTAGCTTTTGCACCAGTAGCAATAAAATGTTGCTAAAGTCATCAAATCATTGATCTAGTGCAAAGCCCTAGCATGTTGGTGAAGGGTGCTCTATTTTACGATGTACCTGGGGCACTGAAATTACCCCACATAACAATGACAAGCCCTTGATTGACCATCCTCGGACCAACAGGTCAGGTTGTGCCACCCTGTCACTCTATGAAGAGCAAATTTCAATGAAGACTTCAACAACATGGTTGAAGCATGAAAATACTTCTGGTTTTTAAAGTGTCACTGATTGTGATCCATCTACTTTACCAGTTCCAAATGTGTCTGAAAGAGTTACAGATGGTTTTGAGGAAAAAAGAGCATCTTGTCAGCCCAACTGCCACAATGCTGAACTGAGTGCTGCTGATGCCACTTGGATTCAGGCAGACTGTTCTGGAGTTAGACCACAAGGGCAACATAGGTATAAGGCCATAAAAAGATGTATGAAACAAAAATTTCGAGCTGTTGTTTAGAAATAATCATTGACCATTAAGAGAAATTGGTCAGAGGGTGCTGAAAGATTACGCATTCCAAATATATCATATGACTTACAAAATGTGTCATAACTCTCAATTGTGTCATGCCATACGCATGGGGTTATAAATCCATGGAGACATGTCAATGTCATACATTTTCATATTTGCATTTACATGTAACACTAGGATACTGCACAAAAGCTAAGGGAGTTACTTGTGAGTTCTCCATATATATAAGCTCTTCCTGGTCAATTTTGTGGGTTTCCATTGCCCAGACACAGTGATGCCAACCTTACAGTGAGAAATTCATACCCACCTAAAGCAACCATGTGTGAGTCTGTAAGGGCAATGAAAGGCTGAACTAACGCAATGAAGATTAACTTTAGCACTTGTGTTACAAAGTCCTTGAAAACTGCTACCTGCTTAGAATGGACAGAATAATACATATCCACTAATTTTGCAATGACATTTGAATATCTCCCACACTGGTAAATCAGGTAATGGGGGAGGGGGTATATACACTTGTGCACAAATTTGAAAAACACTTTGTGTGCATTACTGTGCTGCGTTACATATACATGTATAATATGTAGCTCTTATCATATATGTAGGAAATTGTCCCTGTGTAGGTGTACTGGTGACAACATACATCACATATGTATTTTTGTCATCCATGTGTAGGTATATAGGACACTGGGTAGGAAGAATGCCCATTGCATGGACCCTTGTTTAGCTGATAAAAGGCATTGCGTAGACACATGAGCATTGCATGCACCTTTGTGTTGCTATATATAGAACACTGCAGGGCCCTTGCATTGCAATACATAGGACAATGTGTAGGAACATATGCATTACTTGGGCCCTTGCATTGCAATAAATAGGACTCTGCATTGTCACTCCATAAGAAACATATGCATTGCATGGGACCTTGCATTGTAATATATAGGACACCGTGTAGGCACTGCATAGGATTTGGGTGGCCCTTTACTTAGAAATACCTAGGGCACTGTGTAGGGACATATGCACTACATAGGCTCTTGCAATGCTATATACAGGAAGCTAGGTAGGAACATATCCATTGCATGGTTTCTGGTTTTGCAAGGCAGAGGAGACTGCATCAGCAATGTATAGGAAACCTGCATTGTGTGGGTCCTTGCATTGCAATACATAGGACTCTGCATAGGCACTGTGTCAGAAACATATAATTTGGGTGGCCCTTTGCGTTGCAATATATGGGACACTGCATAGGCACTAGGTTGGGATATAGGTATAGAGTGGGCCCTTGCATTGTTAGTGTGAGAGTTTTGCTTAGTGCACTGTCGATTTGAGTAAAAATGTGTCATAAAAATCTATGAAAAAAATGACAATCTGCTAGTCACATTCAGGAGGTGTGTGTGCATTCCGAAACACCATAATATCAGATGACACATGAAGTTAGAACACACAGCTAATCAGAACACAGCACACACAGTGATCATGCACCACTCAGGCCAGACATCTGGACACATTACCAGCTGGTCCACATTGTATTTACACAGGGTCAAGGCCCACATTATTTATGACTCCATGACAAATGTTCACATTCTTCACCTCAAAAAGACTGCTGTAACTGTTTTATTGTACCCAAAGAAATGTATAAAACACCACACAGAACACATGTACTTCGAGACAGTCCTCAGACCCCAGTTCTGTAACTGTTCTCCTGGCTGTGATGTGTAATTAAATGAACTGTTCCTGTTTTGCTAATCACCTTTTGTCTTTTGTATTGTACAAGGTAAATTCACATTCAAGAAACATAGCCATTACATTGCAATCAGTGCACATTTTGATGCTGGAAATTTGACAGTTGTATTGCAGATTTAGGTGTACCAGTATTAATACCTAATCAATAAAATTATGAAGCCACCGTGTGGTGGTGTAGTGTTGTGAGACATTTCTCCCTGGTGCAGCCATTTCCTAACTGTGAACGCTGACTAGTGGTGTATTTATCAATAGTCATCTCAGGGGTGTCAGAAACTCTATCAGAGGTGTCCATGTTAGTCCTATGTAGATGGGAGTAACAATCGCCCTTATGTCCTATGCCCTGGGCGGTATGTGGATGTAGCTCAGCTAATTATGTGAAACTAAGGGGAATATTTATAAGAAAGTCATCCAGTGTAGCATGTCAGCTTTCTCTGCTGTGCTGAGAGACAGGGAAAGGGCAGGTATGAGACATATTTAAAAGAATATGGCATCTTCCTGCCCTTTTCCTGCTCTGGTGCGATTTTGGCTGCCTAGCGCCAACACAGGCACCCTGTCACCATGGTGCAAAGGTGGCTACACTGCAGGGAGAATTGTTTTGTGTAGGAATAGCCACCTTCCTGCACAAAAACAGTCCTCTGAGGCAAAATGCAACACACCTAGAAAGAGGAAAGAATGAGACATAAACACATTTCTCCTTGGTATGCCTCCTTTGGGGAGGTGCAACAGTTTTGGTGCATTCCCAGGTCTACCATTTTTGGTAAATTTGGGAATGTATCACAATCCATGGGTGATGCGTGGGAACATACACATAACACTCATGCAACACTTCTGTCGGGCAGAGTAATGCAACGCAGCAAATTGCATTGCATTTCAATACTCTTTATTTATCAAGCCACTAAGGGCTGAGCAAAGTAGCCTTGCGTGGCTTGATAAATTGCATTTTGGAGTTGGGTCGCACATGCACCATGTTGCATATAAATATGGCCCTAATATTGCTGTGAGCTATTCATAGAAGTGTTGTGAGGGTTGGTGTCCTCAGGGCAGGGAAATTGTTCTGTGGCCTTGCAGATGTCCCCTGGCTGTCAGTCTGCATACCCTTGATGGTATGTATTAGATGCAGCACAATGTGGCAATATCAGTTTGAAGGGCCCAATGCAGCTCCAGTAGGCCCTCAAGCATAGATGCCAATGCATGTAAATAAGTCTTCAGGACACAAACACACCATTTGGAATAAATGTACATTTCAATGACTACACTAGTTGGGGTTCTTTTACTTTGTGTTTAGAGTATTAGCACATTCAGCAGATGGTGAGTATAGTAAATGTTAGACCTGTCAGCTTTAGGGTGGTCTTCGCCCAAACCTTTTAATAGTTTGCCTCACATTTTTGCTGATTTATTTTTGTTGGCCTTAGGACTCTGAGCTCTTTACCATTGCTGAACAGTGCTAAAGTGCATGTGTTCTCTCCCCTAAACCTAGTTTGATCCACAATTGCATATTTATTTACTTATAGGTCCCTAGTAAAGTGCACTATATGTGCCAAGGGCTTGTAAATTAAATGCTACTAATGGGACTGCAGTATTCTTTTGCCACCCACTCAAGTAGCCCTTAAACTTGTCTTAGGCCTGCCACTGCAGGGCCTGTATGTGCAGTTCACTGCCATGCCAACTTGGCATTTAATCCCTTATGCCAAGCCTTAAACTCATATTTTTATTATATATTTCACCTCTAAGGTAGGTCCTAGGTAACCCATAGGGCAGGGTGCTATGTAATTGAAAGGCAGGACATATACGTTTTAGTTTCACATGTCGTGGTAGTGAAAAACTCCCAAATGTATTTTTCACTACTGTGAGGTCCCCCCATCTCAGAGGTATTGCATTTAATAAGCTGTGATTCCTACTTGAAAAGGAGTAGATTTGTCATGTTTAGTACCTGTGGAATTGTAATAGTAAATCCTCTTTAATGGTAAAGTTGGATTTATTGTTACAGTTATGAAAATCTCACTTTTAGAAAGTTAGCATTTTCCTGCTTTTAGCCCTGTGTACCTGCAGCCTGTCTCTAGTACACACCTGGGCTAGCTGTCAGCTAGACATTTTGCATTTTCTCTACACATCTACACACAGAAGGAGCTTAGGTGTGACTGATTGGCCATCAAGATTCTTATGGCACAACCTCGGTAGGATGGGTGGGAGGAGCTGACACTTACAAGTGCATAGGCAGTGTCCTGCTTCACACAAAGGGATGCATGACCCCGTGTAGTGAGCCTGGAGCCAGGGCTGGAAGAAAGGACCTTTGTGCACTTCAAATATCCTTACATAAAGTCACCCCTACTTTTAAGGCACAAGTGGGTATTAAGTACTTGACCTCTGACCCTGCCAAATCAGTACACTGCTGGACCTGTGAAGAACTCTGGCAGGAAGAAAGACTCCTGTGCTGCTACAAGACTTGCTGCTCTGGACTTCTGCTTAGGAAGAACTGCTTTTCTGCTGAGTTGCCCTGCTGTCCTGTGAGCTGCTGATGAAAGATTAGACCCATTGCACTTGAACCCAGAGTGACTCCATGAGGGCTTGCTGGATTGTGTCCTGCTCTTCTGAAGTTTCAGGTACACAAAGGTCCTCCAACCAATCATCAACAGCACCAGGACTCTGCTTGCTGCACGTCTTCCCCTGCTAAATTGTACCAATGCAATCCTGGGCCCTTGGAAATGGGTATAAAGTAATGCAGCTGCCAGAACCTGGGCATCAAGGCAGTTGTGACCATTTGGAACTGGTGCAGCTTCATCAATGCAGACGCATCACTACTACTGTAAGGATCAAGGACATTGCATCGCTGTCAATGCCGAAAGCAATGCTGCTGCTAGAGGGATTGGGAGCACCATGCTGCTCACTCTGCATGGTTCAGGAGCTGACACATCTCCTACATCACCAGGATCAAGGCCACTGTATTGCTCCAACTCTCCTTGCATCTTGTTCTTGACATTGACGCATCTGCCAACCAAAGTACTGGTTCAGCAGACCAAGAATGATCCCTATATTTGAACAACGCTCCATTGTGGTCTGCCTGACTTTCCAGATTTGACCCAGTCTAGCGTGATCAGATCGTTCCATTTGACACTTTATACTTCTAAGCACTATAACTAAGTTTATTCTTTAAAAATTCACAACTCGACTTCTACTTATTGAATTCTTGTGTTTTGGTACTAAAAATACAATCTACTTTTCTAACCTGGTGTGGAGTCTTTTTTGTGGTGTTTGCACTATGTTACTGTTTGAAGTGTTGCACATTTACTTTACCCATTGCCTCTTAAGTTAAGCCTGGCTGCTCAGTGCAAAACTCCCAGAGGGTGAGAACTGGTTAATTTTGGTTGTGTATCTGACTTACCCTTACTAGGATTGTGGTTCCTGCTTGCACAGGGTGCATACCTCTGCCAACCAGTCACCCAGTTTCTAACAGTAAACAATTTTGTTCACATTGTAATAGCTAATGTAAATGGTTAGTCACACAAGGAAAAATATTATTTTACCTTTGAGGTAACACAATATAGCAATACATCTAGTTGTACCACTATGAGTGAAAGGAAAATGGCAGGAATGGATGATATGATAGTACCTATGTTTCAATTCTATCCTCTTCCTGCACATGTATAATCGGGCTGCCTAGTGCCAACACAGGCAGCCTAGAGTTATAGTTCAAGTGTTCCTGCTTTGCAATCTGTATATTAATGTGCAGAAAGGCACACTCTGCTGTACAAACAGTAATCTCTGATTCTCAATCTTGTTACTACTAGTAATGTAAATGTCAGCACATGTACAATGAGGGTAAACTAAATCATGAATAATTGTTTACCATTAATATTCCCTTGTGAAGGCATTGAATTCTATACATTCACATGTTCACTACACTTGGTAAATTTGGTAATGTGTCATTACACATGGGTGACGTCATGGTAACACCCAACCTCACCCAGGAAAGTGCTCCCTGGGAAACCGGTGGACTAAGCATCAGAATGCCTTGCCTACAGGCACTCACTATTGGAAAAAGCCACACAGGACCATTGAACAAGGTCTTGCTGTGGTTTGTTGCTTCTGACTTAAGCATTGTGTTGGTCTTACACTACATTGCCTGACACAAGGGCAATACATTTCCATAAATCTTGTTCCAGATTATTGTGCATGCAACAGAAGGCCCACTGCCTTTGTGTGCTAGTAGCATCCCTATATGTTGGGACAGATTTTCCTGTGGGTTTGCATCACACTGTGCCCCCCAAGGTGTCACAGGACAATGCAGTGCATTAGAATACATTGACTGAGCCATGCAAGGCAAATTTGGTTGGCCCTGTGAATCTTGGTATATGTTGAGTAATGCAAGGCAGGGTGGGTTGTGAGGTGCTTCATCTGTGTAATGTGATTGTTCCCAGGCATTCACTAATAGATACTTGTGTATTCCCAAATTAGCAAAAACCGATTCACTCTCCAAAATTTTAAAATGCTACCCCTTCCTAAGGAAGGCATAATTAACTGAAATAACATACATTCTCCCACTTTTTCCTCCATCTCGGTGTGAATAATTTTGCAGTACACAAAGAAAGTGTCCATATTCACAGATGATTTAATTTGTTTAGGAGCATGCCACTTCCTAAAAAAATGAAAATGATTTGTACAATGTAGACACCCTTGCACCACAATACAAGGTTGCCAGCATTGCCATTAGGGCAACACATTGCGTGTTGGTACTGGTCTAGTGCAGTAATGTGCCTTAAAATAGTTATTATGTGACATTCATGCCCTCTCCTTTTGCGAATGAGTTACCACCAGTGTGACACTGGTGGTAACTGCGAATTGCTTTGCGACCGCATTCACAGTCACAAAGCAATTCTGCATTGCAATGTGAGTCGCAAATAGGAAGGGAACACCCCTTCCTATTTGCGAGTCGCATTCACAATTTGCGAGTCGGTACCGACTCGCAAATTGTGAATGAGCATCGCATAAGGCTGTTTGCATGGCGCATGCACCATGCAAACGGCTTCCTACATCTGGCCCTAAGCCCTAAAAAATAAACTACCCCGTACCTCCACCCAGCCTAAGCCCTAAAAAATAACCTAAGCCCTAATTCCTCCCACCCCTAAAAACTACCCTCCAAACCTGCCTCAGCTCCATTCTCCTCACCGCGTCCTCTCTCGATCCTTCCTTCTCTCATCTCTGCCCAACTAGACCGCTCTCTGCGTGGTTAAGGCAGAGAGAAAGACAGTTGTGGTTTAGGCAAGCGTTGTTCTGCTTGTGTGGTAAACGTCTGTGTTGCTTAGACCGCGTTGTTTAGGATGCTTCCCAAAAAGAACATGCCTATAGGGCAGTGATCTTCAAACTTTTTAATGATGCGCCCCTCCAGTGGAAGAAAAAAAATTATGGGGTCTCACTACAAATTTTTTACAATTATTCTATTAAATTCGCGATGTTTAAATATGTGCAACTTTGTAGTTAACCGCTTGAGTGCGGGCGTCGGCCACTGGCCTCCCTGGTGCGGGTCACGACCAGTGGCCGACACCAGGAAGGGCATTTTTTTTTTTTTTTTACTACCCCCGGGAGACACGGAAGCTACCGTGTCTCCCCCCGCCCCCCACCCGCCCGCGGCGCGCTGACGTTGCAAAGGTGTTTTCCCCATGAAAGCAGGAAGCAGCCTTGCGGCCGCTTCCTGCTTTCATGGGGAAAACGGCCTTTTACACGTTCGGGAAGGCCTTGTAAGAAAGGGGAGAGTCTCCCCTTTCTTACGAGGCCTTCCTGAAAGTGTTTCCTGGCCCCCGATCGCAGCACAGCACCCTGAAACACTTTCAGGAAGGCCTCGTAAGAAAGGGGAGACACTGCCCTTTCTTACGAGGCCTTCCTGAAAGTGTTTCCTGGCCCCCGGTCGCAGCTGTGCTGCGATCGGGGGGGCCAGGAAACATTTTGAAAAGGCCTCGTAAGAAAGGGGAAACTCTCCCCTTTCTTACGAGGCCTTCTGAAACTGTTTCTGGCCCCCGATCGCAGCTGTGCAAAAAAAAAATGAAATGACAGGGGGTCGCCCGTGGGCAGGGTGACCCCCTGTGGGGGCAATTTTTTTTTTAGATGTTGTAGGGTTTCCCTGGCGGCCATTTTGGCCCCCAAGGAAACCATACAGCAACAAAAAAAAAAATATATGTATATATCTATATATATATATATCTATGTAGATAGATATATCTAGGTACATGGATATATCTATAGATATATCTATGTAGAGATATATATATATATATATATATATATATATATATATATATATATATATATATATAGGTAGATCTGTATCAAAGAGATTTATAAAGCGCGCTACTCACCTGTGAGGGTCTCAAGGCGATGCGGGGGGGGGACAGGGGGAGGGAAAGGGGCCAGGAGGTTCACTGTTCAAAAAGCCAGGTTTTGAGGCCCTTCCTGAAAAGAAGTAGGTTTTGGGTCTTGCGAATGTGGGTTGTGAGTGCGTTCCAGGTTTTGGGTGCAATGTAGGAGAAGGATCTGCCCCCGGTGGTGGTGTGTTTGATGCGGGGGACAGAGGCGAGAGAGAGGTCAGCTGAGCGGACGTTTCGTGTGGAGGTGTGGAAGGTGACTCTCGTTGAGGTAGGCAGGGCCTGTGTTGTGGAGTGATTTGTGTGCGAGGATGAGGATCTTGAAGGTGATCCTTTTGTCAATGGGGAGCCAGTGGAGGGATTTGAGGTGTGGAGAGATGTGTTCGTGTCGGCGGAGGTCGAGGATGAGTCGTGCTGCGGAGTTCTGGATGCGTGTAGTTTGCACTTGAGTTTTAGAGTGGTGCCGGCGTAGAGGGCGTTTCCGTAATCAAGCCTGCTGCTGATGAGTGCGCGAGTGACAGTTTTTCTGGTCTCTGTGGGGATCCATTTGAATGTTTTTCAGTATACGGAGTTTGTTGAAGCATGAGGAGGTAAGAGCGTTGATTTGTTGGGTCATAGAGAGGGAGGAGTCTAGGATGATGCTGAGGTTGCGTGCGTAGTTGGCGGGGGTGGGTGCAGGGCCTAGCGTGGTGGGCCACCATGGGGGGTCCCAGGTGTTTTTGTGTGGGCCAAAGAGGATTATTTCGGTTTTGCTTGAGTTGAGTTTCAGGTGGTTGGCTGTCATATATACATCACTTTTGTCAATATGTGTGTGGTTTCCCTGGGGGGAAAAGGGTCCGACTTCTCTAGTGGCAGTTTTAGTGCCATAAAGAAGCGCAGAAGGTTTATATGCCTACTGCAAAGAGCACATCTGTATTTTATGTAAATAGCTGAGTACATTAGTAAAGTCTATGGAGAGATGAAGGGCACTTTTGCTGGGTGGTAATGAGGGAATCCGAGGAGGAGGGAGTGGGAGCACCAATAATGATTGTTGGACTGGGCGCAGGAGGTGCTAAAGACTGTGACGAATGGTATGTGACAAGGTGTTTTTTGAGTGTCTTGAAAGTACGTGCTGATTGAGGGAAGAAGCGCAGGTAAGGTGGCCTCTACTGTTGCACGTATCTCACACACACCATCGATTTTGTGACTGTCTACGTAGGCTAGTGTTTTAGAGCAACAGTTTAGCCAATAGCAGAGATGGCATCTTGATGGATGACTGCTGCCTGCACTTGGGTTATAGAGGACCGCTCTGACATAGGATCAGAGACTGAGACATCGGATACTGAGACAGCATCTGAGGGATAGGACAATGACGCAGACTCTGGGAGTGATTTTTCAGTCAGAGGAGTCCCATTCGAAAACTCCTCTTCCAGTACATTATGAGGGAGGTGATGAGGACAGTCCTGCTGTCCCTTCGCAAGCTGTTCGTGCAACTGGGTAATAGTGGGTTAGGCCAACCCAGAGAGCAGGTGAATGCGGCGGCAAGCAGAGAGAGAGTGCTCTCTTGGGAGCTCACCAATTTAGTTCAGCCCCAAATTCCACCACCCAAATCATATTGTGGAGACATCAAAATTGTCTATGGCAAAACAAACTGGTTTTGTAAGGCAGGCACCTGTGTTTTTGGTCCTGGATTCGGCGGCCATATAGAGAAACACACTAAACCCAAACATTTCTGGAAACTAGACATTCGGGGGAGTCCACAGAGGTGTGACTTGTGTGGATTCCCCAAAGTTTTCTTACCCAGAATACCCTGCAAAGCTGAAATGTTGAAAAAAACCTCTATTTTTCTCGCATTTCTGTCACACAAACTACAGGAATATGCTGGGATCCACAACATTCCTACCACCCAGTGACTCCTCACCTGTCCTGATAAAAACACTACCCCACTTGAGTGCCTACACCTAGTGCCTGTGTC
The DNA here is from genome assembly GCF_031143425.1 of Pleurodeles waltl. Classification (NCBI taxonomy): domain Eukaryota; kingdom Metazoa; phylum Chordata; class Amphibia; order Caudata; family Salamandridae; genus Pleurodeles; species Pleurodeles waltl. The sequence goes on from NC_090445.1 coordinate 792,775,207, forward strand.
AGGAATGGATCACCCCAGGGTCAACAGCTGCCTCACGTAAGGACCAACATTGACCGTTGTGTGATCTATTCCTGTCGCAGGCACCAGGCCTAACCACACAAGTGAGGTATCATATTTATCGGGAGACTTGGGGGAACGCCGGGTGGAAGGAAATTTGTGGCTCCTCTCAGATTCCAGAACTTTCTGTCACCGAAATGTGAGGAAAACTTGTTTTTTTAGCCACTTTTTGAGGTTTGCAAAGGATTCTGGGTAACAGAACCTGGTCCGAGCCCCGCGAGTCACCCCTCCTTGGATTCCCCTAGGTCTCTAGTTTTCAGAAATGCACAGGTTTGGTAGGTTTCCCTAGGTGCCGGCTGAGCTAGAGGCCAAAATCTACAGGTAGGCACTTCTCAAAAAACACCTCTGTTTTCTTCCAAAAATTTGGATGTGTCCACGTTGCGCTTTCGGGCGTTTCCTGTCGCGGGCGCTAGGCCTACCCACACAAGTAAGGTATCATTTTTATCGGGAGACTTGGGGGAACGCCGGGTGGAATGAAATTTGTGGCTCCTCTCAGATTCCAGAACTTTCTGTCACCGAAATGTGAGGAAAACTTGTTTTTTTAGCCACTTTTTGAGGTTTGCAAAGGATTCTGGGTAACAGAACCTGGTCCGAGCCCCGCGAGTCACACCTCCTTGGATTCCCCTAGGTCTCTAGTTTTCAGAAATGCACAGGTTTGGTAGGTTTCCCTAGGTGCCGGCTGAGCTAGAGGCCAAAATCTACAGGTAGGCACTTCTCAAAAAACTCCTCTGTTTTCTTCCAAAAATTTGGATGTGTCCACGTTGCGCTTTGGGGCGTTTCCTGTCGCGGGCGCTAGGCCTACCGACACAAGTGAGGTATCATTTTTATCGGGAGACTTGGGGGAACGCCGGGTGGAAGGAAATTTGTGGCTCCTCTCAGATTCCAGAACTTTCTGTCACCGAAATGTGAGGAAAACTTGTTTTTTTAGCCACTTTTTGAGGTTTGCAAAGGATTCTGGGTAACAGAACCTGGTCCGAGCCCCGCAAGTCACCCCTCCTTGGATTCCCCTATGTCTCTAGTTTTCAGAAATGCACAGGTTTGGTAGGTTTCCCTATGTGCCGGCTGAGCTAGAGGCCAAAATCTACAGGTAGGCACTTTGGAAAAAACAGCTGTGTTTTCTATAAAAAAAATAGGATGTGTCCATGTTGTGTTTTGGGGCATTTCCTGTCGCGGGCACTAGGCCTACCCACACAAGTGAGGTATCATTTTTATCGGGAGACTTGGGGGAACACAGAATAGCAAAACAAGTGTTATTGCCCCTTATCTTTCTCTACATTTTTTCCTTCCAAATATAAGAGAGTGTGTAAAAAAGACGTCTATTTGAGAAATGCCCTGCAATTCACATGCTAGTATGGGCACCTCGGAATTCAGCGATGTGCAAATAACCACTGCTCCTCAAAACCTTATCTTGACCCCATTTTGGAAATGCAAAGGTTTTCTTGATACCTCTTTTTCACTTTTCATATTTCAGCAAATGAATTGCTGTATACCCAGTATAGAATGAAAACCAACTGCAGGGTGCAGCTCATTTATTGGCTCTGGGTACCTAGGGTTCTTGATGAACCTACAAGCCCTTTATATCCCCGCAACCAGAAGAGTCCAGCAGACAAAACGGTATATTGCTTTCAGAAATCTGACATCGCAGGAAAAAGTTACAGAGTAAAACATAAAGAAAAATGGCTGTTGTTTTCAGCTCAATTTCAATATTTTTTTATTTCAGCTGTTATTTTCTGTAGGAAAACCTTGTAGGATCTACACAAATGACCCCTTGCTGAATTCAGAATTTTGTCTAGTTTTCATAAATGTTTAGCATTCCGGGATCCAGCATTGGTTTCACACCCATTCCTGTCACTAACTGGAAGGACGCTGAAAGCACCAAATATAGTAGAAATGGGGTATGTCCCAGTAAAATGCCAAATTTGTGTTGAAAAATTTGGTTTTCTGATTCAAGTCTGCCCGTTCCTGAAAGGTGGGAAGATAGTGATTTCAGCACCAGAAACCCTTTGTTGATGGCGTTTTCAGGGAAAAAACCACAAGCCTTCTTCGGCAGCCCTTTTTTCCCATTTTTTTGGAAAAAACTAAATTTTCACTGTATTTTGGCTATTTTCTTGGTCTCCTCCAGGAGAAACCACCAACTCTGGGTACCATTAGAATCCCTAGGATATTGGAAAAAAAGGACGCAAATTTGGCGTGGTTAGCTTATGTGGACAAAAAGTTATGAGGCCCTAGGCGCGAACTACCCCAAATAGCCAAAAAAGGGCTCAGCACTGGGGGGGAAAAGGCCCAGCAGCTAAGGGGTTAAGTTCTGTTGCTGTTTTTAAAAAAACACAACCAAATATATGATGTCAAGCATACTATTCTGATCAGTGAGGCCTTATTAACGTGTAAAAGTACCCACAGTGTGATTATTGGGGGTGGGAGTTTTGAAGAGCATTGGGAGTCCCTTCCCTTTTGGCACATATTCCCACATTGGTTATATAAACATGTTAGTGATGGCCCATTACAGAGTGCTTACTGCTGCTCATTGTTTTCAGCTTAAAACAAAGCCCTGTTACCATGATGATGCTTCTTTTGGCCAGAGCCTGGCACCCTCCTGGGATCACTTGAGGCCCCCCTTGCTATAAGGAGTGTTTCTGTGCAGGTAGGTATTTATCCCTTCACAAACACAGAGAGCCTTCTACAGTTGATTTTTGTCATATTTATTTTATCTAGCCAATACTGAGTGTGACAGTCAGTCCTTGTGCATGAAAGCAAAATATAAATATTACCATTAGAAAAAAGTAATTGTTGGCCTCTCTCTGTCATGCAACCCAATACCCCTTGTCATGTGGTTTTGCTGTTTTGCACTCACACCATGTGACTTCTGAGCCAGAGGACAATAAATTGTTTATGACATTGTATTAGAATGGTTTACACATAGTAGTAACATATTTACTTGCAATGTGATTCAAAAGGCAAAAATGGTTTACATTTGCATGTCCATTTGTGGGTAGGTAATGCTAAGGAAGCACAAGCTAGCTCAAGTGAATACCTGATGACACTCTGTCTGGGGTAGCTCTAACATAGGTGTACATTTCTCTTTAAGATTGTTTCCCAAAGCAATGCAGCTCTGAAATGTATGTGTCAATACTGATAATACTTTGCCATACATCACAATGTTGAGCAAGTCTGATGGTTCCACCTATACTTATATATGTGTAGTTGTACCAGCTAATCACATATAGGTGTGCACATAATAGCAGTACGCTTGTAGTTATGCATATGGCAACCAGGGCCAATAAAAAGAATGAAGTAGGCTAGTATCCTTCTTCCTTCTTCAACCTACAATTGTACACCTGTACATAAGTATAATAGCAGGATATGATGAGTCAATGTTAAAAATGTGAAAATTATTTACTGTGAATGTCAACTTCATATTGCCAAATGCAATGCTTTTTAGCAAGTATTAGCAATACCATATTATCTTAATAACGTTATCACAAAGATGACAAGTGAAAGGATGTATAACATGTGTTAGAATAAATATGCCCTATCTATTTGTGAACATGTATGTATTTTCCTTATATGAAAAAAATACATGGATGTGTATGTGTGGTGCCCACCATTGAAACTATGATGTATGATTTCTGAGACAACCATTTTCACATATGTGTTATGGGTTTGTCTCTATGCTGAACATGCACATAACAAAATGTTACTCAATACAATTTGTAGCAGTATGAACTATTGTTCTGAGTTAAATGTGTGGATGAGACATTGTGATTACCAGGAGTCATGTCACCCTACATGGACCTTCCTCTTGTATGACATACATACTGTAATTACAATTTACATTGTCACAAAGGAATTTTGCCTGTGGATGTATTCAAATATTAGGTGTATGTATGTACTGGCATGTTGCAATTGTAACAATATGTGAAGGTTATATATTTCAAAATTTTGCATACAAAACTAGGTAAATGTAATGTATATATTCCTCTCTAGTTCATATGACAGCTGATGAAGCTGAGACCTTTGGAGGCAGAAGAGCTAGATATTTGAGAATCCGAAAAATAGCCCATGGATTCTGAAAAATGGGAAGGGTGTGTGAGAGAGAAGAAGCAGAAGGTGCATGGGCTGCCTATAAACGTTCCGACAAGCCACTACTTCCATGGGGAACAACTACCCCACATGAGACATCTCATCCTCAAACCATCCCACACACCACCACAGGACCATGGGCAACCTAAAACTAAAAAAATGATCTCTTGTTGAGCTTTCTGATCCGTAAACAAGTGAAATGCATGTAGAAACTGGACAAGCGAGTAACTAAACTCATCAAAGTGTATATAAAAAGACTATAATTTTGTTTCAGTGCCATGAGGCGTTGTAAAATATTTCTCAGCAAATATGAACTTGGACTCCTGTGGATCCCGAACAGTCCATTAGCCAATAAAGCCCAATATTTTAGCACATATTAATCCTGTCCCATCGAGCAACTATTGAGGCTCCCGATTGTTAGAGGCACCTCACCTACTGTTGGTATATCTAGATCTGGTCCCGTGGCAGCTTGGTGATACCTTCTGGTAGTCAGTGATTTCCCTGCAATATAACTATGGACGCCCTTTTTGTGACTCCATAAGATAACCAGGCAGGTATTCTAAGTTGGAATATTGCTGGGAATAGGTCCAAGATAGACACTCCAACATGGGGGCAATTCATTGACAAACACCAAATATGCCTCTTTTAGTAGACCTGGGACATAGAGCCAATATATAGGTGTGGAGTTTCTGAATTCCAGGTCATGGCTTGGTAGTAGGATGGCCGTCGGGTGGGTTGCTCGCATGGGTGAGCATTTCACTTTCCTTTTCTGTAGCTCAACTCAAGTTGGGTACTAGGGCCATTCAAAGGTTAGTTGTTTACTTGGTTAAGGGTACCACTACTGGGTTAATTAGCATCTTCAATAGAAGTGTAGGGAAGTGCTTTGAGTCATCAGCATTACACACATTGGACTAGATCTTGGTGGGCCTTTCAGGTTCTCATCATTTCATTATCATGAGTGATTTCAACGTCACTTATAAGCCTAAAGCCACATCACAGGACCTATCTCATGAAGAGAACCAAATGTGAGGCATTCAGAATTAAAAGCTCCACCCAGAAAATATTTATATAGGGCTGCCCTTCAGGCGTTGGGCATTACTCTAGCTCAGAGACGACGAGCATGCAAAGGTCGTTCACATTCTGATGTAACACTTGTTCCAACATTCAGAGGTGGTACCACATTGATTATGTTTTACTGGACATTAGATTGTGGAAGCAAATGGTAGACATGGTGGCAACTGTTCGGGATGAGAGCAATCATGAACCTGCTACCACTGGTATCTCTGCCATGTACTGGGAGATATGACCTGCAGCTGAAGGATACACTGCAGAAACATGAAATGGGAAGCCTTAAAGTGTTCCACTGATGCTATGTCTAACCTGTATCTGATTCTTTCCACACATGGAGGTTATGTACGATAATTAGGGGGATAGTGAAATGATCATTGGTGAGCATGTCAAATTTTCCAGTAGACTCAGAGATATTGGTTGGTTCAATGATGCCTGCAGAAAGGCTAAAAATAATCTATTTATAGCTCTTAAAAACGTAAACTGCAGGGAGATTAAGGCAACCCGAGCTGTGTAAAGTCAGTAAATAAAAGAAGCAAAAGTTGCTTGGAAAAGCGAGCTTTGGGCTGAGTTGCTCCAGGCTCCATCAACTAATGGGCAGAATTTTTTTGGGTACCTAATTATCAGTGGTAGCATGCATTCCAGAACTCCTGCTGGATCTTCGATACTCCCTTGAAAATGGGCTGTTCACTTCAGCAATTTTTATTCAAGCTCATCAGACACTGATTATTGGACTTTTGCTTATGCAGGGTCATCCCCAGTCTTTTTGCCTCCTGCCTCCTATTTTTTTCTGACCTGTTGCTATTGGCTTTTCAACTCTGAGCACTTTACCACTGCTAACCAGTGCTAAAGTGCATATGCTCTCCGTGTAAATTGTATATAATTTGTTTATCCATGATTGGCATATTTGATTTACTAGTAAGTCCCTAGTAAGGTGCACTAGAGGTGCCAGGGCCTGTAAATCAAATGCTACTAGTGGGCCTGCAGCACTGGTTGTGCCACCCACATAAGTAGCTCTGTAATCATGTCTCAGACCTGCCACTGCAGTGTCTGTGTGTGTATTTTTACACTGTAAATTCGACTTGGCAAGTGTACCCACTTGCCAGGCCTAAACCTTCCCTTTTTTTACATGTAAGGCACCCCTAAGGTAGGCCCTAGGTAGCCCCAAGGGCAGGGTGCAGTGTATGGATAAGGTAGGACATATAGTAATGTGGTTTATATGTCCTGACAGTGAAATACTGCCAATTTCGTTTTTCACTGTTTCAAGGCCTGTCTCTCTCATAGGATAATATGGGGGCTACCTTTAAATATGATTAAAGTGTAGATTCCCCTAGAGAGTAGATGGACATGTGGAGTTTGGGGTCCCTGAACTCACAATTTAAAAATACATCTTTTAGTAAAGTTGATTTTAAGATTGTGTGTTTGAAAATGCCACTTTTAGAAAGTGAGCATTTTCTTGCTTAAACCATTCTGTGACTCTGCCTTGTTTGTGGATTCCCTGTCTGGGTCAGTTTGACAGTTGGGTTGTTTTTCACCTCGCACTAGACAGTGACACAAAGGGGGCTGGGGTGTAACATGCATTTCCTGATTAGCCATCTCTGCTAGGAGGGAGGGGTGGAGTGGTCACTCTCATCTGAAAGGACTGTGCCTGCCTCTGACAATGCCGGCTCCAACCCCCTGCTGTGTGTCTGATGCCATGCCTGGGCAAGGCAGGATTTCACAAGTAGGTGTGAGTCCCCTTTGAAGAAAGGTGACTTGAAAGACTAAAGAGCTGATAGCTGAGGAAGAAGTGCTGCCCTGCCTGTGACTGTGCTTTGTGGAGCTTTCCTGCAGTGCTGCTTCTGCCAGAGTAAGAGGGCAAAGACTGGACTTTGTGTGCCTTCCATCTTGTGAAGAAATCTCCAAGGGCTTGATTTAGAGCTTGCCTCCTGTTGTTTGAAGTCTCAGGGACAGCAAAGACTTCTCTCTGCCAGCACCTGGAGTCTCTGGAGAGACTCCTGCTCTGACAAGTGGTGCCCTATCCAGTCCCTGGGCCCTTGAAAGGAAAGCTGGTGGAAACCCACGGAAATCGACTTCGGACGACTCCGGACCGACGGCGCTGCTGAATCCGGTAACGCCGCCTGCACCCAACGCCGTGACCTTCGCTGGAACGCGACGCTCTTCGCAGGCCCGACGCCGCTGCAGCCCCGCTGCAGTCCGCGACTCTGTGGAAGTCGCCACACCACGTCGTGACTGACGCCGCTCGAAGTGCACGGACTCAACGTTTCGCACAGACGCCGCGATCCCCGACTTCACGCATCGGCTTGTTTTCACTCTTCACCAAAGGTACTGCACTTGGGGGTCTACACGACTCCGTGTCCAGCGCCGCTGGTGTTGGCTTGTTGGGAACGACTTCGTCACAACGCCGTGTTAACATCTCATCGAAGCATTTTTGTTTCTAAGTGCTATTTTTGAGTTTAATCTCTAAAAATTCATAACTTGACTTGTGTATGTCGGATTTTTGTCGTTCTGGTCTTGTTTTGTTTAGATAAATATTTCCTATTTTTCTAAACTGATGTTGTGTCATTTTGTAGTGTTTTCATTAATTTACTGTGTGTGTTGGTACAAATACTTTACACCTAGCACTCTGAGGTTAAGCCTACTGCTCTGCCAAGCTACCAAGGGGGTAAGCAGGGGTTAGCTGAGGGTGATTCTCCTTTCCCCTGACTAGGGTGAGGGTCCTTACTTGAACAGGGGGTAACCTGACTGTCAACCAAAGACCCCATTTCTAACACTGATCAGACCTTAGAAGCACCTGTTCCTTTTTCTAGCTGGGATGAGCCTTGTGTCCTATTAGAGTTCTCTCTTGAAGAGACCACCTTAGTAATCAAAGCACTGAAACAAGGGAAGGCACCAGGCCTGGACAAAATTCCAGGTGCCCTTTACAAATCTGATAACAGCATCTGGGTCCCACATGTCAACACCATCACTAACGCAATTGTAGCTGGTGTGCCGATCCCGCCCACATGGAGGGGGGATGAGATTGTTCTGGTTGTTAAAAAGGGAAACCTAGGTGATGCATCCAATTACCACCCCATTGGCCTTTTGGAGAATCTCCAGAAGGTCTTCTGTATGCACATTCTGGAACAGTTTCTGGAGTGGACAGATGACAACCATGGGATGTCCAATTTGCAAGCAGGGTTCAGACCAATGACTAGCTCTATTGGTCAAATCTTCCGCTTTCTGCAGATTAAGTGGAAAACAGTTGGAAAGTGATCTTTTTGTGGCTTTTGTAGCTCTTCACATTGCCTTTCATTTGGTTCCAAGGGAAAAGGTATGGGCTACCCGCTGAGGAATGGAGGCCCCATCTGACTTGCTAAAAATTATAGTAAGCCTACATGAAGGGAACTATGCCAGGATTTGCTGTGCTACCAAGGGAGAACTAACTGACCAAGTTTACATCAAGAAGGGTGTCTGCCAGGGATGCACCCTGCCACCTACCCTTTTTTTCCTGTACATCAACAATTGTGTAAAATATTTAACTAACTGTGCCAATGACTCTCCTTCTCTTGCTGGGCAAAAACTGCCAGGGCTCTTCATGCAGATGACACTCTCCTATTAGCAAAAACGTGGGTGGGTCTTCAAAGTCTTGCAGATAGCTTTTGCACATTTTGCAAACATTTCAGCCTTGATGTCAATGTTGCAAAAATCAATGGTTTATAACAAAAAGAGGCAGTTGAATGGTACAGTCACATTGTGCAATGAGGTATTGGGAGGGTATCTGAATTTGACTATTAAGGCGTTTGAATCCGATTCTGGATCCTGGTTACCACAAAATACAAAAAGTTCCTATGCTGTAAGCTTTAGAGCAGGGGCCACTATTAAGATGGCAAAAAAGGCTCAGTGATTTCCCATTGATCCTGGGATAGAAATATATGAAATGCAGGCATAAGGAGTGACACCTTAAAAAGTGTTAAAAAAAATAACTTCTTTAGAGCTATCACTGGTTTCGGAAGGGATCTCCTTTGCTGCCCCTTACACTAGACATTGGGATTCACTTTTTAACAGAGCTGGCAGCCCAAAGAATGATTTAATATTGGGTCTGTAAATGGCCCATCAGTGAACTCCAAGGGTATAGTTCATGCCTCATTGACATCATGATGCTCCAGCCATCTGCTTTACAATTGAATGGCTAGGATGCATGAAAAGAGCATGGACTGAGCTAGGTTTAAGGGAGTTTTGGGAGAACTCTGCATCCATTGTGGCTAATGCAGCCCTACTGGTTAAGCACAGGTATTAGGAAATGATAGATGCCATAAACAAACAGTCAAACCACAGAGTGAGTTTTTCAAGGTGCTTTTTAATGTACACATCAGTGCCTAAAACTGAGGAATTTCTTGATTACATCCACCCCATGAAAGCTTGCACCATGTTTGTGCAGCTTAGATATGGGATACTGTCAATAGCTGTTTTTACTGCACAATGAGATTTCTCTAATGATGGCTCAAGAAGCTGTAATCTTTGTACCTCCACTGACGAAACTGAGAAACACTAGCTTTTTTTATTCCAAATATGTAATCCCTAGAGATAGGTGGCCTTTATTTCCCTTAGAAATGTATTAACCATGCAAGGATCAGCAAGAATGATCCCTCTTCTGTGGTTGTAATGGCCATCTCCAAATTTCTATTTGCGACATGGACGATCAGGCAAAAACTGTTCCCACAAACTATAGCGAACTAAGACATAGAGGTTGATTCAGTGGTGTATAGCATTGTTTTAATCACTTAAATATTAGATTTTACTGTTTTTTATTAGTACGCAAGTTACTAATTGCTATTCAATGATACATTGTCAGTTTTTTTTTCTATTTTATCTCTTGATGAATTTATGTTATGCCCATATTTCTGACTCATATTTTTTGACAATGAAAATGTGTTTTCGATTTGTCTGTAAACTTAGAACTTGGACTCTCCCTCTAACCATCCCCTTCCCTCTAATTTTACTTGTTTTTAATACATTTCAGGTGCAATATTAGTTAGGATGTAGTGTAGTTTTGTGAATACTATGTTTTATTTGAAGTTATGTAGGAATTTAATTTCATTTTTAGAGAATGAAGATTTTAATATTTAGGGATTGTGTGGGAGGAGGTGAATACTTTGTAGAATAGAAAACTATTAAAATATAAATGTGCATAGCTTTATTTGTGCAGGAAACCTATATTTACGATATAGTTTATATTCATATTGTAACAAATTATATGTGTTAAAAGGGTTGGGGGTTAATGTTTTTCTTGTCATGGGGTAAATATTAGTAGGATAGGTTAAATGTTAGATAAGTTGAGAAAGGATAGTTTTAATTATAAGTAAGGTAGGTTAGATAGTTCTAGGTAGTGTATTTCTATAATAATTAAACATTTATATTAAATGTTAGGAAGTTCACAAAGCAATTGTTTATTTTGACTTTCATTTTTAATTACTGATTTAGAAGTGTGCATAAATGTTGTATTATAAGGAGGTTATTTAATTAAAGTGTAGAAGCTGCAGACTTCATTTGACAGTTGTACATCATCTTAACGTTGCTGATATGGCTGCACACCTAATCATAATTTTAACACAGGCTTAGAATCTAGATGGTGTGGGTCCAAAAAACCTGACTAATCATTTATAACAAAGCTTTGTGTGAGTAGTTAGGTATACAACTTCTGTATTTATGTTGTGGTAAGTACTTAACTGCATATATATGGATCAGTGGAACAGTGTGTTGTGTACCTCACACATTACTATTAGAACATGGATGTAATTAGGTACTTTTGCTATTCTGGAAAACAGATGTCAGGGCACTCATGAATCAAAGCTCAATCTTTCATATATGTTTATAGTCCAAGCTTATCGTTTAATGCAAATAGCATCAAATTATCAGTCGGACCAGGATTCGTGAGAAAAATCACTCAATTTAATCTTGAGATAAGAAGTCCATCAGAGCTAAAATAGCCGTCCTTGGAACCAATATCTTTATTACAACAACAGCCAACACGTGTTTCTTCCTATGAGATAATCACTCTCAAAGACTTCATCAGGGCTGTAAGAAATATAAACAATGACTACAATTAACATATGCACTCATCCCACTATAAGATTCAACCCCTGTCACCGTGATATTTGTGATGGCATGGCTATTAAAATTTGTGACTTTAGGTGACATGAAAATAACTCATAAAAAACATACAGAAGGCCACTATCACAGAACTATTGATCCATAACATGCATCAAAATGTCTCCAAGATAACTTGAAATCAAATTACACAGAGGGGGGTGACACGTGATCAAACGAGTGTCATTACATAAATGCGCATGTCTTCCAAATTTGTAAATGTTAAACCGTCCCAAGTGATCAAAAAATAACTGAAAAGTGAAAAGTGAAAAGCACACCAAGTAATGTCAAATATACCCAGAGTGCCAAAACAATACACTGCCTTAAAAAATGGCCTGAAGTAATAACACTACATACCTATCATAAAAAGATGCTATTGTTTTAGTTGCACAATAGAATACCACATGTAATATTTTGTTTTTTCACCTTTGAATATGGCTTGACAATTAGGCGGTCATTCTGACCCTGGCGGTCAAAGACCGCCAGGGCGGAGGACCGCGGGAGCACCGCCGACAGGCCGGCGGTGCTCCAATGGGGATTCCGACCGCGGCGGTAAAGCCGCGGTCGGACCGGCACCACTGGCGGGCTCCCGCCAGTGTACCGCCGCCCCATTGAATCCTCCACGGCGGCGCAGCTTGCTGCACCGCCGCGGGGATTCCGACCCCCCCTACCGCCATCCAGATCCCGGTGGTCCGACCGCTGGGATCCGGATGGCGGTAGGGGGGGTCGCGGGGCCCCTGGGGGCCCCTGCAGTGCCCATGCCACTGGCATGGGCATTGCAGGGGCCCCCGTAAGAGGGCCCCTACATGTATTTCACTGTCTGCTGCGCAGACAGTGAAATACGCGACGGGTGCAACTGCACCCGTCGCACAGCTTCCACTCCGCCGGCTCGATTCCGAGTCGGCTTCATCGTGGAAGCCTCTTTCCCGCTGGGCTGGCGGGCGGTCTGAAGGCGACCGCCCGCCAGCCCAGCGGGAAAGTCAGAATTACCGCCGCGGTCTTTCGACCGCGGAACGGTAACCTGACGGCGGGACTTTGGCGGGCGGCCTCCGCCGCCCGCCAAGGTCAGAATGACCGCCTTAGTGTTTATTGTTGTGGGGAACAATTAAGTTGTAAGACTTTGAGATTACACAGAACAATTCAGATCAGGGTATGAAAATAATATCACCGATTTTATCATACGATAAGTCTACTTACATCAGGTCATCAAATTGGAGAAAAACAAATTCTAATGATTAACAATACACGTAGCAGGAACATGAAGTTCTCAATTACATGTGTAACATATCAAATGTGCTGTTGAACAAATTGCTATTAGCAAATAAGGATGCTATATGATAAGAACAGTAGGACAAGCTCAATTGCTTCTTCCAAATAGAGTATAGTAATGATTTGCCAATAAGGTTGCATAATGTCCACCTCCTGACAAATAATCAAACTGGCCAGGACGTGTTTATTAATGTTTATAGGGAATATCTTCTCTGGTGAGAGTTCTGCTTCAAAGGGATGTTGTGGTTTTGGAATAGGAGGCTGAAGATTGTTGGTATTAGCCTAAGAAACATATACATCCGAGACAGTAGATGTGATCCTCAATTTCCCAATAACATTTGTGAATGCCATCAAGGCAGCGTGGTAGTCTCTGGCATTGGCTTGCTGGTTGTGCAAATAGCAATGACTTCAAGAGATGTGTGCCAATCTGGAAAAAATAGGGCTATGTTAGCATTATTTAGTAAGTAAATATGATGTAAGAAATCTTACTTACACTGTGACATTAATTTAACCCCTTCTCTGCCAGGCCTTTCCCCCCTCAGGTGTCAAGCCTTTTTTTGGCTATTTGGGGCAGTTCACGCTTAGGCCCTCATAACTTTTTGTTCACATAAGCTACCCACGCCAAATTTGCGTCCTTTTTTTCCAACATCCTAGGGATTCTAGAGGTACCCAGACTTTGTGGGTTCCCCAGAAGGAGGCCAAGAAATTAGCCAAAATACAGTGAAGATTTAGGGGGTCATTCTGACCCTGGCGGTCCATGACCGCCATGGCGGAGGGCGGCGGAAGCACCGCCAACAGGCTGGCGGTGCTTCCTGGGCGATTCTGACCGCGGCGGTAAAGCCGCGGTCAGAAAAGGGGAGCCGGCGGTTTCCCGACGGTTTCTGGCTGGCCCAGGGTATCCGCCATGGCGGCGCTGCTTGCAGCACCGCCATGGGGATTCCGACCGCCTTCCCGCCAGCCTAGAACCAGGATGGCGGGAACGGGTGCTGTGGGGCCCCTGGGGGCCCCTGCACTGCCCATGCCACTGGCATGGGCAGTGCAGGGGCTCCCTAACAGTGCCCCACAAAGATTTTCACTGTCTGCTGTGCAGACAGTGAAAATCGCGACGGGTGCCATTGCACCCGTCGCACCCCTGCAACTCCGCCGGCTCCATTCCGAGCCGGCTTCATTGTTGAAGGGGCTTTCCCGCTGGGCCGGCCGGTCGTCTTCTGGCGGTCGCCCGCCGGCCCAGCGGGAAAGCCAGAATGGCCGCCGCGGTCTTTTGGCGGGAACCGCTTGGCGGGCGGCGACCGCCGCGGTCAGAATGACCGCCTTAGTTTTTTAAAAAAAAATTGGAAAAAGGGGCTGCAGAAGAAGGCTTGTGGTTTTTTCCCAGGCTTGTGGTTTTTTCCCTGAAAATGGCATCAACAAAGGGTTTGCGGTGCTAAAATCACCAGCTTCCTAGATTTCAGGAACAGGCAGACTTGAATCAGAAAACCCAATTTTTCAACACAATTTTTGCATTTTACTGGGACATACCCCATTTTTACGATTTTTTGTGCTTTCAGCCTTCTTCCAGTCAGTGACTGAAATGGGCATGAAACCAATGCTGGATCCCAGAAACCGCAACATTTCTGAAAAGTAGACAAAATTTTGAATTCAGCAAGGGGTTATTTGTGTAGATCCTATAAGGGTTTCCTACAGAAAATAACAACTGAAAAAACTAAATATTGAAATTGAGGTGAAAAAATGTGCAATTTTTCTCTACGTTTTACTCTGTAACTTTTTCCTGAAATGTCAGATTTTTTAAAACAATATACCGTTACGTCTGCTGGACTCTTCTGGTTGCAGGGATATATAGGGCTTGTCGGTTCATCAAGAACCCTAGGTACCCAGAGCCAATAAATGAGCTGCATCCTGCAGTGCGTTTTCATTCTATACTGGGTATACAGCAATTCATTTGCTGAAATATAAAGAGTGAAAAATAGCTATCAAGAAAACCTTTGTATTTCCAAAAAGGGCACAAGATAAGGTGTTGAGGAGCAGTGGTTATTTGCACATCTCTGAATTCCGGGGTGACCAGACTAGCATGTGAATTACAGGGCATTTCTCAATTAGATGTATTTTTTACACACTCTCTTATATTTGGAAGGAAAAAATGCAGAGAAAGACAAGGGGCAATAACACTTGTTTTGCTAATCTATGTTCCTCCAAGTCTCCCGATAAAAATGATACCTCACTTGTGTGGGTAGGCCTAGCGCCGGTGACAGGAAACGCCCCAAAATGCAACGTGGACACATCACATTTTTTGAAAGAAAACAGAGGTGTTTTTTGCAAAGTACCTACCTGTAGATTTTGGCCTCTAGCTCAGCCGCCACCTAGGGAAACCTACCAAACCTGTGCATTTTTTAAAACTAGAGACCTAGGGGAATCCAAGATGGGGTGACTTGTGGGGCTCTGACTAGATTCTGTTACCCAGAATCCTTTGCAAACCTCAAAATTTGGCTAAAAAACCACATTTTCCTCTAATTTTGGTGACAGAAAGTTCTTGAATCAGAGATGAGCCACAAATTTCCTTCCACCCAGCATTCCCCCAAGTCTCCTGATAAAAATGATACCTCACTTGTGTGGGTATGCCTAGGGCCCGCAACAGGAAATGCCCCAAAACGCAACGTGGACCCATCACATTTTTTTAAAGAAAACAGAGGTGTTTTTTACAAAGTGACTACCTGTAGATTTTGGCCTCTAGCTCAGCCAGCACCTAGGGAAACCTACCAAACCTGTGCATTTTTTGAAACTAGAGAACTAGGGGAATCCAAAATGGGGTGACTTGTGGGGCTCTGACCAGGTTCTGTTACCCAGAATCCTTTGCAAACCTCAAAATTTGGCTAAAAAAACACGTTTTCCTCACATTTTGGTGACAGAAAGTTCTGGAATCAGAGAGGAGCCACAAATTTCCTTCCACCCAGCGTTCCCCCAAGTCTCCTGATAACAATGATACCTCACTTGTGTGGGTATGCCTAGCGCCCGTGACAGAAAATGCCCCAAAACGCAACGTGGACACATCACATTTTTTTAAAGAAAACAGAGGTGTTTTTTACAAAGTGACTACCTGTAGATTTTGGCATCTAGTTCAGCCGGCACCTAGGGAAACCTACCAAACCTGTGCATTTTTGAAAACTAGAGCCCTAGGGGAATCCAAGATGGGGTGACTTGTGGGGCTCTGACCAGGTTCTGTTACCCGGAATCCTTTGCAAACCTCAAAATGTGGCTAAAAAAACACGTTTTCCTCACATTTCGGTGACAGAAAGTTTTGGAAATCTGAGAGGAGCCACAAATTTCCTTCCACCCAGCATTCCCCCCAAGTCTCCCGATAAAAATAATACCTCACTTGTGTGGGTAGGCCTAGCGCCTGTGACAGGAAATGCCCCAAAACACAACGTGGACACATCACATTTTTTGAAAGAAAACAGAGGTGTTTTTTGCACAGTGCCTACCTGTAGATTTTGGCCTCTAGCTCAGCCGGCACCTAGGGAAACCTACAAAACCTGTGCATTTTTTAAAACTAGAGACCTAGGGGAATCCAAGATGGGGTGACTTGTGGGGCTCTGACCAGGTTCTGTTACCCAGAATCCTTTGCAAACCTCAAAATGGGGCCAAAAAAACACTCTTTCCTGTCATTTCGGTGACAGAAAGTTCTAGAATCTGAGAGGAGCCACAAATTTCCTTCCACCCAGCGTCCCCCCAAGTCTCCCAATACAAATGATACCTCACTTGTGTGGGTAGGCCTAGCGCCCGTAACAGGATATGCCCCAAAACACAATGTGGACACATCACATTTTTTTAAAGAAAACAGAGGTGTTTTTTGCAAAGTGCCTACCTGTAGATTTTGGCCTCTAGCTCGGCCGCCACCTAGGGAAACCTACCAAACATGTGTATTTTTGAAAACTAGAGACCTAGGGGAATCCAAGATCGGGTGACTTGTGGAGCTCTGACCAGGTTCTGTTACCCAGAATCCTTTGCAAACCTCAAACTTTGGCTAAAAAAACACATTTTCCTCAAATTTTGGTGACAGAAAGTTCTGGAATCAGAGAGGAGCCACAAATTTCCTTCCACCCAATATTCCCCCAAGTCTCCCGATAAAAATGATATCTCACTTGTGTGGGTAGGCCTAGCGCCCGCAACAGGAAATGCCCCAAAACACAACGTGGACACATCACATTTTTTTAAAGAAAACAGAGGTGTTTTTTGCAAAGTGCCTACCTGTAGATTTTGGCCTCTAGCTCAGCCGCCACCTAGGGTGCCCTACCAAACATGTGCATTTTTGAAAACTAGAGACCTAGGGGAATCCAAGATGGGGTGACCTGTGGGGCTCTGACCAGGTTCTGTTACCCAGAATCCTTTGCAAACCTCAAAATTTGGCTAAAAAAACACGTTTTCCTCACATTTTGGTGACAGAAAGTTCTGGAATCAGAGAGGAGCCACAAATTTCCTTCCTCCCAGTGTTCCCCCAAGTCTCCCGATAAAAATGATACCTCACTTGTGTGGGTAGGCCTAGTGCCCGTGATAGGAAATGCCCCAAAACACAACATGGACACATCACATTTTTTTAAAGAAAACAGAGGTGTTTTTTACAAAGTGACTACCTGTAGATTTTGGCCTCTAGCTCAGCTAGCACCTAGGGAAACCTACCAAACCTGTGCATTTCTTGAAACTAGAGAACTAGGGGAATCCAAAATGGGGTGACTTGTGGGGCTCTGACCAGGTTCTGTTACCCAGAATCCTTTGCAAACCTCAAAATGTGACTAAAAAAACACGTTTTCCTCACATTTTGGTGACAGAAAGTTCTGGAATCAGAGAGGAGCCACAAATTTCCTTCCACCCAGCGTTCCCCCAAGTCTCCTGATAAAAATGATACCTCACTTGTGTGGGTATGCCTAGCGCCCGTGACAGAAAATGCCCCAAAACGCAACGTGGACACATCACATTTTTTTAAAGAAAACAGAGGTGTTTTTTACAAAGTGACTACCTGTAGATTTTGGCCTCTAGCTCAGCCGGCACCTACGGAAACCTACCAAACCTGTGCATTTTGGAAAACTAGAGACCTAGGGGAATCCAAGATGGGGTGACTTGTGGGGCTCTGACCAGGTTCTGTTACCCGGAATCCTTTGCAAACCTCAAAATGTGGCTAAAAAAACACGTTTTCCTCACATTTCGGTGACAGAAAGTTTTGGAAATCTGAGAGGAGCCACAAATTTCCTTCCACCCAGCATTCCCCCCAAGTCTCCCGATAAAAATAATACCTCACTTGTGTGGGTAGGCCTAGCGCCCGCAACAGGAAATGCCCCAAAACACAACGTGGACACATCACATTTTTTTAAAGAAAACAGAGGTGTTTTTTGCAAAGTGCCTACCTGTAGATTTTGGCCTCTAGCTCATGCGCCACCTAGGGTGCCCTACCAAACATGTGCATTTTTGAAAACTAGAGACCTAGGGGAATCCAAGATGGGGTGACCTGTGGGGCTCTGACCAGGTTCTGTTACCCAGAATCCTTTGCAAACCTCAACATTTGGCTAAAAAAACACGTTTTCCTCACATTTTGGTGACAGAAAGTTCTGGAATCAGAGAGGAGCCACACATTTCCTTCCTCCCAGTGTTCCCCCAAGTCTCCCGATAAAAATGATACCCCACTTGTGTGGGTAGGCCTAGTGCCCGTGATAGGAAATGCCCCAAAACACAACGTGGACACATCACATTTTTTGAAAGAAAACAGAGGTGTTTTTTGCAAAGTGCCTACCTGTAGATTTTGGCCTCTAGCTCAGCCGGCACCTATGGAAACCTACCAAACCTGTGCATTTTTTTAAACTAGAGACCTAGGGGAATCCAAGATCGTGTGACTTGTGGGGCTCTGACCAGGTTCTGTTACCCAGAATCCTTTGCAAACCTCAAAATTTGGCTAAAAAAACACGTTTTGCTCACATTTTGGTGACAGAAAGTTCTGGAATCAGAGAGGAGCCACAAATTTCCTTCCATCCAGTGACGCCTGCAAAACCACAACAAAGTAGCAAGAAGACTACTAGCAACATTGTTACCAAAGGAGAAGATCCTGGCTCCTTCCGTTGTTGCAGAATCTTCAGCTTCTTCCACCCAGAGGCAGCCCTTTTGCACCTTGATCTGGGGTTTAGTGGGCTCCTGCCACCCCTGGACACTTGCGTGACTCTTGGACTTGGTCCCCTTCCTTTGCAGGTCCTCAGGTCCAGGAATCCGTCTTCAGTGCTTTGCAGTCAGTTGTTGTCCTTGCAGAATCCCCTATCTCGACTTTACTGTCTTTCTAGGGTAGTAGGGTAACTTTACTCCTACTTTTCAGGGTCTTGGGGTGGGGTATCTTGGACACCCTTAGGGGGTCATTCTGACTCCCGCCGGGCGCGGTCACCGCGTGCCCGGCGGGAGCCGCCAAAATACCGTACCACGGTCGGAAGACCGCAGCGGGTATTTTGAGTTTTCCCCTGGGCTGGCGGGCGGCCTTCAAAAGGCCGCCCGCCAGCCCAGGGGAAAACGACCTTCCCACCATGAAGCCGGCTCGTAATCGAGCCGGCGGAGTGGGAAGGTGCGATGGGTGCTACTGCACCCGTCGCGTATTTCACTGTCTGCTATGCAGACAGTGAAATACAAGCGGGGCCCTCTTATGGGGGCCCCTGCAGTGCCCATGCCATTGGCATGGGCACTGCAGGGGCCCCCAGGGGCCCCGCGACACCCCCTACCGCCATCCTGTTCCTGGCGGCCGAACCGCCAGGAACAGGATGGCGGTAGGGGGTGTCAGAATCCCCAAGGCGGCGCAGCATGCTGCGCCGCCTTGGAGGATTCTGACGGGCAGCGGAAAACCGGCGGGAGACCGCCGGTTTTCCTGCACTGACCGCGGCCAAAGCGCCGTGGTCAGAATGCCCTAAGGGGCACTGCCAGGCTGTTGGCGGTGCTCCCGTGGTCGGTGGCCCTGGCGGCCACCGGCCGCCAGAGTCAGAATGACCCCCTTAGTGTATTCTTACACTCCCAGCAACCCTCTACATACTACACTAGGCCTGGGGTCCATTTGTGGTTCGCATTCCAATTTTGGAGTATATGGTTTGTGTTGCCCTTAGGCATATTGGGGGTCGTTACGACCTCAGCGGTCTTTTGACAAGACCGCCGAGGGACCGCCGTGCTGAAGACCGCCAGTGGTGGTGGTTTTCCGCTCTGCGTATTATGACTGCTGGCAGCCCTCCGTCCTTTTCCGGATGGAGAGCTGCCAGCAGCCATACTGGCGGGCGACGGGGAAGTGGAGGTTGCTCCACCTCCACTGGCACGTCAACAGAACACCACCCACTGAATCTGTGATTCGGCGTGGTGGTGTTCTGTTGACGGAGTGGTGGTGGCGGAGCAGCCCCCATGGATCCCGCCTCCTCCCGGAAGATCAACGGACAAGATAAGTTGATCGTCCGTTAGGGGAGGGGGGTGGGGGGGCGTTGTGAGATGTGTGGGTGCATGGGGGTGTGCATGTGAGTATGTAGAGGGGGTGTGTGAGTGCGTGTATGCATGCAGGGTGTAGTGTGAATGGAAATGTGTGCGTGTCTGTCTGTATGTATGTCTGTATGGATGTGTACGTGTATGTCTGAATGAGGGTGTGCGTGTATGACTGTGTGTGTGTCTGTTGGCATGCTTGTTCATGTGTGTGCGAGAATGTGTGTTGGTGGTGCGTGTCTGTGTTGTGATGTCGGGGGTAGGGATGGGGAGGGGGGTCCTGCCACCTTTGGGGGCTGGCAGGGGTGTGGCGGGGACGGACTTGGGGGAGGGGGGTGTCAGAGACCCCTATCAGTGCCAGGGAAGGAATTCCCTCGCACTGATAGTGCTTACCGCCATGGATTTCATGGCGGTTCCAAACCCTATAAAATCCATGGCGGTAAGCCAGGTCATGATACCGCCGGCGATCTTGTGACGGCCGCCGGACTGGAGACCCAAGTTCTCCAGCCCAGCGGTCGTCTCCGCCATGGCGGTCTGATCGGAGAAGTGGCGGATGACCGCCATGGTCATAATTCCAATTTTTTTTCCGCCAGCCTGTTGGTGGTAAAACCGTCACTTCTCCGTCAACCGCCAGGGTCGAAATGACCCCCATTGTCTCCTATTGCATTCTATTTTGTTCTACAGTATTTGCACTACTTGGCTAACTGTTTACTTACCTGATTTTGGTCTGTGTGTATATTTTGTGTATTTTACTTACCTCCTAAGGGAGTATATCCTCTGAGATAATTTTGGCATATTGTCACTAAAATAAAGTACCTTTATTTTTAGTAAATCTGAGTATTGTGTTTTCTTGTGATATCGTGCTAAGTGATATAAGTGGTATAGTAGGAGCTTTGCATGTCTCCTAGTTCAGCCTAAGCTGCTCTGCTATAGCTACCTCTATCAGCCTAAGCTGCTAGAACACTTCTTATCTACTAATAAGGGATAACTGGACCTGGCACAAGGTGTAAGTACCACAAGGTACCCACTATAAGCCAGGCCAGCCTCCTACACAGGTTTCTTCTCCATAGAGATATTTTACAGCTTTCACATGCACTATTCTGTGTAGAGTACACCGTGACTATTGGGAAGAGTCTCCTTTACCTTAGGCAATCAAGAAGGAGACTCAACAGACCTTGACTGAATCCGGACCTTGATTCATGGTGCTATACATACGAAAGACCAAGAAAGAAAAGTAAGTAAGTCTTCTAGTACTTTGCACCTAGCATATGGAAACAAATTGCTGTAGAACATATGAATGGCCTTTAACTTTGCCTACAACCATGTTTATGTTTCATTTCAAGCCAAACACACTTCATTAGACACTAGGAAGCAGAGTTAGCAAAGCTTTGCAACTGAGCAAATTCACAAAGAGTGGTGCAAACCAGCAAAAAGTCTTGATAAAATATTTAGGGGCAGATTTACAAGAAAGTGGTGCATCATTCTCGGTGCGCCACTTTTCTTGCATCCCTTTACCGCCACCTAATAACACCATGCTTGCACCATATTTATAATAGGCACACCATGGAAGTTGTTAGCACAATAGCATCGACATTGTTGATGCTATTGTGGCGCTTTGCTGCACTAGAGTAAAAGATTTTGGCACTAATGCAGCAAAGCACAGGGAGGCCATAGCTTACCATGGGTGTGTAATTGTAATGCCTGTCTTGGGCAGGCATTAAAAATGACGGAAAAAATGGTGCAGTAAAATGTAAATTTCACTGCACCATTTTTTCAGGTCTCCCTGCGTGGGAATGCCCCCTTTGCATACATGATGCCTGGCGCTGGCATGATGTGGGCAAGGGATTACAAAGTGGCACCAGGCATGCGTTGCACCACTTAGCAAATATGCTGTGGGGAAATGGCCTCTTAACGCCACATTAGTGATAGAAAATGACACTAGTAGTGGAGCAAGGGGGTTGTAAATATGCTCCTTTGATTCCAGCGCATTTGTTTTTGCATTACCACTTTGTGCTACTTTATGTTGCTTTGCATCAACGAGGCTTTAGTGGGTGGAATATGGGCATTCCCATGTTACCACCCATGTTTTTTTATGCAAAGCCCTACGTACTAACACTTGTAAACAGGGCTTTGCACCAAAAATTCTATACTGGTAGGGTGGCCTTCAAGTACAAAACCTATGTTACAAAATCAAGAAAATGTTTGCACTCTGCTGCATAGATGTGTACGTGATGCTAGACGGGCTACTTTTGTGCCAAATCTTTTTACATATGGTGCTGTCCTGCTCC
Source organism: Pleurodeles waltl (assembly GCF_031143425.1). NCBI lineage: Eukaryota > Metazoa > Chordata > Amphibia > Caudata > Salamandridae > Pleurodeles > Pleurodeles waltl. The sequence continues at coordinate 792,797,571 of NC_090445.1, forward strand.
CTCTCACACACATTGTGTGAAGCATTAGTAAATCTGCCTCCACCAGTAACTATCCCCGTCTGTCATCTTTCCTGTTGTATTTTGAGCGACTTCTATCACTTTAAAATTTAAAGTAATTGCAGCTCTTTATTCTTCGTAAAGCTGTCTCTATATGTGCGTGTATATATTATCGATGTCAATATGTCAACGGGCATGGTGTGTCTTTATATATGTGTTTATGTAAAAGTATCACCGACTTGAATTGTCAATGCTTATACTAGTTGCTGCCATGTCAGTCACAGGATAGGCACAACAGATGGCAGTGCTGCTGGGAGGGTGAGAAATATAGCACAGCAGCAAGATGCAGTTTTTCTGAAAAGATTAGGAGGGTTGATTGTAAATTAGGCGCTAATGGAACTATCAGGAGGGATATACAAGATTTTATCTAGCATACCTTTATTTGCATTAACTTCTGTGAAGTAGGAGGGAAATAGACGTAGGTGGAGGACTGTTATTTAATGACTACTGCAGTGTCTGCATATTACCTTTTGGACTACCCACAGCCTAAACAAGCTGCCTGATTCCTCTGTGCTTTAAGTTGTGTTACTTACTGTCAAAGTATTGTGCTGAATGTATTGCAATTGTGATTAAAAAAAAATCTGAGAAGCAAGCCCCAGACTTTCGAATCAATCCAGCACACGAGGTACAATGACTAGTCATTGCACTTTGGGCTTGATCCCTAAGCTCTAGGAATTTCCCGCAGCAATCCGCCATACTGCCTACCAGGTTGGCAATATGGTATGCTAGAAAATGATTAGCTGCCCCATGACAGGACCTCCCTCTTGCTGAAACTATGTTACACAAAATCAGATTTTCCTCTTCATTGAACAGCTAAATTGTACACGTATCAATGGCAGTCATTAGGGAGCTGCTTGCTCATATATATATTTTTTTTGGAGACTCTTTCCATACAAATATCCATCCAACCCTGAGAACACCTTTGACAAATGGTCACCTCATCCTGAAACATACAGCACAATAAACAGACAAAGTATAGTGCCATAAAAACGTGTATGCCAAAAGAATAAGAGGTAGGTGTCATATACTAATTCTCCTGTGTATATTTGAACCTGTAATGTTGATGTAACCATAGTAGTGGAATGTAGTAAGATCAGATGGATTGTATAAAGGGAAACAATGAGACAGAAGCTGGGGAGGAGTTGATGAGGAGGATGGACGGGACCTTCTATGAAGAATAAATCTACATTGTAGTCCAACCTTCTTGTGTGGATTCATGATTCATGACCATCTGTCACAGTAGGTATCATTAATTACACATTAACACTTGGGCGAGGTGCACTTTTAAATGACCACACTCCCTGATGTAAAGAGGCTAGAAGGAACGGTACATATGTTGCTTCACAGTGCACAGGGTTCACAGACTTCAGTGATGAATAATTGCATTAGCCTCTGCTTGGCTAGGTAAGCTTCGTAATCATCTTTCTATCCCAGTAGAGGATTCCAATACTCCACGAGCTTCTTACTCTTAAGAACACCAGGCATCCTCAACGTTCACGATAATAACCAATTGTTTTTTTAACCATTTATTCTCAATGAAAAATCTAAAATCCCAGAGATATATGATTTGATCAATGATAGCATTGTATAAATAAACACTGCAATAAAAGTTCATAATCATCACAACATACAATAATCATACTCATTCATTCTTACAGATTATGGTGGTCATTACAACATTGGCGGTAAAAGTTGCTTACCGCCGTGGAGAACACCGCCAACACACCGCCGCGGAAATCCGCCACAGCTTTTATGACCCACAGCACGGAATCTGCCAAAATTCAGACACCCACACAAGTCCGCCACGCCAAAGGTCAGTGATAAATTGGCGAAAACAAATCCTCCACCGTCACGCCAGCAGAAATATGCCCACACTATCATGACACACGAATCCACGCAGTGGTCATTCAACCGCGGTATTCCATTGGCAGTACACACCGCCGCGCTCAAAATACACACACTCTTACAAAACACAGCCACATTGGACAATTCCAAATACACACACCTGATACACATACACACACCACTCCCACACACCCAATACACTATAAAACACACACCCTGATCACCCACAAACGTTACGACAACAAATCACGACTGAAAGTCAGAGAGAGACACCACCAGCTACAACACTAGCATCCACAGGCACACAACACCATCACCCACATAACTTCCACGCACCTCACACAACACCCCACTACATATCAGCACACTTATCACCCCACACACCACCCCACACATTGCCTACACCACCCCATGGCACGGCAAAGACAACCACAGGTTCTCGGCGGAGGAGCTCATGGTCATGGTGGAGGAAATCATTCGGGTAGAGCCACAGCTATTCGGATCACAGGTGCAGCACACATCCTTTGCAAGGAAGATGGAGCTATGGTGAAGAATAGTGGACAGGGTCAACGCAGTGGGACAGCACCCAAGAAATCGGGAGGACATCAGGAAGAAGTGGAACGACCTACGGGGGAAGGTGCGTTCTGTGGTCTTCAGACACCACCTGGCGGTTCAGCGGACTGGCGGCGGACCCCCACCTCCTCCCCCACAACTAACAACATGAGAGGAGCAGGTCTTGGCGATTCGGCATCCTGAGGGCCTTGCAAGAGTAGGTGGAGGAATGGACTCTGGTAAGTCAAACCTTTCACTACTTCATCCACCACCCCCATGCATGCTATCACCTACCCTCACCCTCGCCCTCACCCCCATCACTCCTACTCCTCACAAATGTCCCACTATCACAAACCACACATCCCAACACCAGGCTCTGCATGCAACACCAAAGCATGGACACCCATCACTAAAGGATGCCCACTGCACATACCCATACACCCCCCTAAACCGTCATCACACAAGGTCCCACACAGGAATGCTAACACTGGGGTACACGGTCACCCACCCATTGCACACCTTGACACACACAGATGCAATAATCATGCCTTTATACCACTGCAGGACCCCTACCCAATGTCACCGGACAGGAGGGTCCACACATGTCCACACCACCAACAGAAAAGGCCCACAGTGATGACAGCACCTCTGTCCAACTGGATCTAGATGACCAGCCCGGCCCATCGGGGACCTTGGGACAGTCGGTTCCCCACACCCAGTCACAGGCCACTACAGAGCTTCCCCCCTCTGGAAACACCAGCACAGCACCCACCCAGCGGGCCCATACCTCTGTCCCCAGGACATGTCAATCAGCAGTGTGTCCACTACTACAGGGAACCCAGGCTAACCCACCACCCCAACAACAGGGACCTGGGGACAGTGGTAGTGGGCACACGGTCCAGGGGACGGAGGCCCAGGAACACAGGGGAACTGGGAGGGCTGCTGTGCGACAGGGGGCGGACAGGCCCAGGGAACCCACTCTCCACGAGGCCGTCTCCTCCATCATGTGAGCCTACCACCACTCCCAGGAGACGATGGCAACAGTACTGGCCAAGTTTCAGGAGACCCAGCGCCTGCAGGAGGAACAGTATATGGGCTTCAGGGAGGAACTCAGAGCCATCAATTCCACCCTGGGCACCATCGTAGGGGTGCTGAAGGAAGTACTCAACACCAGGAGGGACACTGTGCCACTCCACTAGCCTGGACGATGAACTGCCCACCACCTACGCCGGTGCTAGTGGACAGGAGGCACCGCCACAGGACCACCACACCAGCACCCCACCCCCTGCAGAGGGAGAACCACATCGCAAACGGTCCCTGAGATCCAGGAACAAGACAGAGAACGATGCCAAGACCCCACCAATAAATGAGACCACCCTGATTGTCATCCTACTGTCCCACTTTGTCACCCTGTCCATCCTTAAACTGCCCCAGCTCCACTTCCTATGCCCATTTGGGCAATGCACCTGTGAGACTAATAGACTGGACTCTGCCATGGACATTCCTCCGCCATCACCCATCACCATTTTGCTACCCCCTCCAATTTTGAGCACTAAAATAAACACCCTTAAAGCACAAAACAATCTGGAGTCTGTCTGTGATTTCGAAATACTGTATTAGCAATAACTGTGGCAAAAAGCTCTTTCATTTGTAATGTCAACATACCTATGTCACACACCTCTAGCCCATGAGGAATCAAAGCAGATGTCACACTGTGGGACCCAGATCTGTGAAATCGTAAGGGAAAGTGACAACTCAGTGACCATACACTGGGTGAAAATGACAGACAGTAGAGAGGTAGTAGTGTATAAGTACATCTAATAGGCAGGTTTGTATTCTTACCTGTGTTTCACTGGAAATATTGCTGGATCACTGAGTCCCTGTTGTCCATGTCTTCTTCCTCTGCTTCCTCGTCTTCACTGTCCACAGGCTCCACAGCTGCAACAACACCGCCATCTAGACCATCCTCCTGCAGAAAGGGCACCTGACGTCGCAAAGCCAAGTTGTGAAGCACACAGCAGGCCACGATGATCTGGCACACCTTCTTTGGTGAGTAGAATAGGGATCCACCTGTCATATGAGGCACCTGAACCTCGCCTTAAGGAGGCCAAAGGTGCGTTCGATCACCCTCCTAGTTCGTCCATGTGCCTCACTGTAGCGTTCCTCTGCCCTTGTCCTGGGATTCCTCACTGGGGTCAGTAGCCATGACAGGTTGGGGTAACCAGAGTCACCTGCAAATGGTGAGGGACAACTGTTAGACACACACTAACCTGGAGGGATATCCTCAGACCCAGACAACCATTCCCACTGACTAGCTTCCAGGTGCTCACCTAATAGCCACACACTGTGCCTCTGGAGTTGACCCATCGCATAAGGGATGCTGCTATTCCGCAGGATGTAAGCGTCATGCACTGAGCCAGGGAACATGGCATTCACATGGGAGATGTACTCGTCTGCCAAACATACCATCTGTACATTCATTGAATGACAACTCTTCTTGTTTCTGCATACCTGTTCACTACTGTGGGGGGGGGGCAAAGCCACATGTGTCCCATCAGTGGCACCTACGATGTTGGGGATATGTCCCAGGGCATAGAAATCACCTTTCACTGTAGGCAAATCCTCAACCTGAGGGAAAATGATGTAGCTCCGCATGTGTTTCAGCAGGGCAGACAACACTCTGGACAACACGTTGGAAAACATAGGCTGGGACATCACTGATGCTACGGCCACTGTTGTTTGAAATGACCCACTTGCAAGGAAATGGAGCACTGACAGCACCTGCACTTGAGGGGGGATTCCTGTGGGATGGCAGATAGCTGACATCAGGTCTGGCTCCAGCTGGGTACACAGTTCCTGGATTGTGGCACGGTCAAGCCTGTATGTGATTATCACGTGTCTTTCCTCCATTGTCGACAGGTCCACCAATGGTCGGTACACCGGAGGATGCCGCCATCTCCTCAAATATCCAGCGGACGTTGCCTATGAAGGACAACAGCGAGCACAGAGTCAAACAACTCAGAGGTACATACCCACAGCTTACACAGAACACCATTCATACTCAAAAAGTGGCCTGTATGTGTGTTGAGTCTAGGCCTAGGTATGTGTGACGCAGTAGAAAATTAAGCCATGTGGGCCCCTGAAATGGCGGCTGCCTGACCTCTAAAGTGGGACAATGGGATGTGAGGTAACTGCGCTGGCGTTGAAAACCGTCGCTGTAGGCGGTCGAAGACCACGGCGCAATGCTGCATTGTTTAACATTGGACCCTATTGGTCCCAGGAGCCAATGACGATGTACGCCGGCGGTGACGGTACTCACCGCCGCGGAAGTGACCGCCATTTTCTATCTGTTCAATCAAGTATCGAGTGGAGAGGACTACACTGCAAGTGCTGCTGTGACCTCGGTCTGGAAGAGACAATGGCTCAAGTGTCTGGGGAAAGGGCCCCTGTCTTCACATCGGAGGAGTTGGAGAAACTCGTGAATGGGTCCTCCCCCAGTACACGCTACTCTACGGTCCTCCAGACAAACAGGTAAGTACACTTGTAGCATGATGTATGGGCTATGCCTGTGTGGACAGGGGTGGATGTAAGAAGGAAGGGGGGAGAGTGCGGCGTGCATGAAACAATGGTGAGTGCACGTGCCACATGGCAAGGGTAGGGATGGGGGCCAATCACTTTGACGGTGCAGTTGGTAATAACTTTCTCTTCCCCCTGTACAAATCATGTAGGTCAGCGCCCACCAGAAAAAACATATTTGGCGTGCCATCGCCAAGGACGTCCGGACCCTGGGGGTCTACCACAGACGGAGCACCCACTGCCGGAAAAGATGGGAGGACATTCGCCGCTGGAGCAAGAAGACAGCGGAGGCTCAGCTGGGGATGGCCTCCCAACGTGGGAGGGGTGCCCATCGCACCATGACCCCCCTGATGTTCAGGATCCTGGCGGTGGCGTACCCGGAGTTGGATGGGTGCTTGAGGGCATCACAGCAGCCACAAGGGGGTGAGTACACTCGCATTCTGCTGACTTTGCGCACAGTGGAGGGGTCTGGGTGGGGGAGGTGGGCTGTGGGTTTCCCTAGGCCAGGGCGAGTTCCGTAGGCAAGGTCCCTCCTTCATAAGGCAGGCCAAGTGGCACCCCAGCCCACCTCTGTAGAGTACACCTAGTCATGCCCCTGTGTCATCTATGTGTGCAGATGTCGTCGATAGCCTTGTAGGCCATTTCCCAGGAATTGATCAGTGGAGCCCAAGAGCGCAGTGTAGTGCAGGGGGCTTCTGTGTCTGTCGTGTCCGCCAACTTTAGCGGTAATGCATGCACTCAACATGTCTTTCTTCTGTCGTCCCCCTCCTTTTTGTGGTCTCCCTGTTCTTGTGTGCATTAGCATCACCAGGCGGAGGTACAGTGGCACAGGAGCACGAGGGAGCTTCATCCCACATGGCCATAGAGGGCCACACTACGGACTCGGAGTTCACCAGTGGGACGGAGGGCGAGGGGAGCTCCACGGTGGGGACAGGAGCTGAGACCAGTGACACGGACTCGTCCTCTGATGGGAGCTACCTTGTGGTGGCGGCAACATCTGTGCCCCCCCCATCTACAGGTACAGCCGCCACCCCCCCTTCCAGCACCGCCCTCCCAGCAGCCCCTCAGCCTTCGCCCCGTGCCCTCTCACCCAGGAGGGTGAGCATCACCTGCGCCCCAGGCACCTCAGGCCATGCCCCTGTCACCCCTGCTGCCCTCAGTGAGGAGGCCATTGACCTCCTCAGGTCCCTCACTGTTGGGCAGTCTACCCAAGGTAAGAAAGGTATTGTAACAAACAAATGCATTCCTGGAGGGCATTCATTCTGGTCAGGCGGCCCTTCAGCGAATTTTCAGACTCTGGCCTCAGCACTGATGGCAGCCATTGTCCCTGTATCAAGCCTCCCCCCTCCAACTTCCTCCACCCCGACCCAATCCCCTGTACCTCAGCCTATCCCAAGCACACCTACAGACCAGCATGCATACACATCAACACACAAGGGAAGCTCAGGCAAACATAAGCACCACACATCCCACAGGCACTCACGCAAGCATCACACACATGCAGACACACCAATATCCACTGCCTCCACTGTGTCCCCCTCCTCCTCATCTCCCTCCTCCCTCCCTGTCTCGTCTACACTCACACCTGCATGAACTACCTCTACAGCCACTACGTCCCTCTCCAGCACACCCACCACCACCCCCCGCTCACGTGCAGTCACCGCCCCACTACCATTCACACGTCCCCTGTGTGCTCTCCCAGTGTGTCTGTGACGCCCCTACGAAGATACACAAACGCAGGCACACACCCACCCAACAGCCATCCACCTCACGACATCCTCCAGCGCATGCACCTTCACCCAAAGTCACCAAACGAACACCTCCCACAACCACAACCTCTTCCTCCACTCCCAAACCCCCTCCAGCTACCAGTCCCAGTGTGTCAAAAAAACTTTTCCTGTCCAACCTTGACCTCTTTCCCACACCTCCCCCACCCCGTCCGTCTCCTAGGTCCCGAACTAGCACCTCAGCCACAACATCTCCGGGACCAGTGGTGCCTGTAGTCACCGGAAACTGGAGTGCACCGGCCACCAGGGCAGCCAGTGTGGCACGGAGCCACAGCACAGACAGTCCCCCACCTGTGAAGCATCAGAAGTTGGCCAGTGCCTGGCGGGAGAGGGGGAAGACTCCAGCCTCCAAAGCCGCTCCCAGGGGTCCCGGTGGGAGTGTGGCGTCAACAGTGACACCTTCCAAGGTGGGGAAGGGCCACAAGAAACCCTGCAAGTCTGCGAAGTGCAGACCGGCGGAGAAGACCGTCATCATCCCCGCTGCCCAGGAGGCCACCGGCAGCACAAGCCCAGCTGCCCAGGAGGCCAGCACCAGCCCAGCTGCTCAGGAGGCCACAGCCAGCACCAGCCCAGCAGGCCAGCACCAGCTCAGCTGCCCAGGAGGCCACCGCCAGCACAAGCCCAGCTGCCCAGGAGGCCACCGCCAGCACCAGCCCAGCTGCCCAGGAGGCCACCGCAAGCACAAGCCCAGCTGCCCAGGAGGCCACCGCCAGCACAAGCCCAGCTGCCCAGGAAGCCACCGCCAGCACAAGCCCAGCTGGGCCATGAAGGACCGCAAGCAAAAGCCCCGCTGGGCCATGAAGGTCCGCCAACAAAAGCCCCCCTGGGCCATGAAGGACCGCCAGCAGCTAAGTCCCTGCAATAGAGATCGCTGTCTCAAGCACCGCTGAACAGGGCACCGCCGTCTCAAGCACCGCTGAACAGGGCACCGCCGCCTCAAGCACCGCTGAACAGGGCACCGCCGCCTCAAGCACCGATGAACAGGGCACCGCCGCCTCAAGCACCGCTGAACAGGGCACCGCCGTCTCAAGCACCGCTGAACAGGGCACCGCCGTCTCAAGCACCGCTGAACAGGGCACCGCCGCTTCAAGCACAGCTGACCCATGAGCGCCAAGGGCACTGACGCTACTGAGTCCGTCACGGGCAGAATGAAGCACTCTGGGCACAAGGACCCCTCCAGAACCAGTGGAGAGATACATCCACTACCTCAGTCCTTAGCAGGATGAAGCACTCTGGGCACAAGGCCCCCTCCAGAACCAGTGAAGAGATACATCTACTACCTCTGTCCTTAGCAGGATGAAACACTCTGGGCACAAGGCCCCCTCCAGAACTAGTGGAGAGATACATCCACTACCTCTGTCCTTAGCAGGATGAAGCACTCTGGGCACAAGGCCCCCTCCAGAACCAGTGGAGACTGTTATCCACTTGAGAGACTGTGGCTTTGCACTCCCCAGGATGGAACAGTGGGCAACCCACCCACTGTAGAGACTTGAGAGACTGTGGCTTTGCACTCCCCAGGATTGAACAGTGGGCAACCCACCCACTGTAGAGACTTGAGAGACTGTGGCTTTGCACTCCCCAGGATTGAACAGTGGGCAACCCACCCACTGTAGAGACTTGAGAGACTGTGGCTTTGCACTCCCCTGGATTGAACAGTGGGCAACCCACCCACTGTAGAGACTTGAGAGACTGTGGCTTTGCTCTCCCCAGGATGTAACAGTGGGCATATGTCCCTCTCGTGGATTTGGCGTCGTGCACTCAAGCGGCTGAGGTGCCCCCCCTTTCCCTCCCCCTGAGGTGCCTGTTTAGTTGCTGTCTGATGCCCCTGCAGTGTTCTCTCCGTCATGGTTGGGGATCTTGTGTGGGCCTCGCCCATACCGTGTGGGCCCAGTGTTCCACGGACTGAATTGTAGCACTACCTGGACTACCATGTTTGTTATATATTTTGTAAATGGTGTATATATATATTTTTGCCTACTTAATTTTAATATATTACAATGGTTACACTCATTTTCTATTGTCTTTGCATTCTTCCAGGGGGCCTGGGGGGTGTAACTGTGATGTATTAATATGCATTAGTGTATGTGTTGTAGTGGGTGGGGGTGTTGAGTGTTGCGTGTGTATGTCCCTGTTTTTTCCCTCCCCTGAGTCGTAGGTGCAGTACTCACCGTGGTCTTCGCCGCTGGTGTTCGTGCTCCTGGTAGAGGAGCAGGAAGACTATCGCAGGTAGAATTTGGAGTTCCGGGTCCATGGTGTCCTCGTTCCTCGTGGGGTGTGTAGAGGTGAGCGTTTTCCCTCCGAAATTCCTGTTTCCGCCGTGTTTTTATCCGCAGTGAATTCGCCCCGGAAAAGGTGGCGGATTGGCCTGTCATAATAGTGTGGGCAGTACATTGTCTCCCGCCTGTCTGTTGGCGGTGACCGCCGTGCTGTTTGTTTGTACCGCCGTGGCGGTCAGAGTGTTAAAGTGGCTGTCTTTGTTGGAGGTTTCCGCCACGGTCGTAATTGCTAAATTTTTACCTCCGGCCTGTTGGAGGTCCTACCGCTGCTTTAACACCGTCCGCCAGGGTTGTAATGACCACCTATGTTAGACAACATCGGTGCAACATTGTGAACACATAGTTCATGACAATTAAATGGTGTGAACAGGAATCTGTTTCAAATTAGTAAATGCAGGGCTTAAGCCATACAATATCTTCACGTCCATCTTCTTTGGTCAGTTTTATTTTTACACACATAACCACAAATCTACTAAGCCATCAACAAGGGAAATCTCCCTGATTCCACAATTACTAATAAGTAAACATGGATCTGATAGAGACTTTAGCTGCAGATTCCTTAACTTTAGAATTTCCTGGTGTCGTTGGCGTCATTGGATCCATCTGTAACATCACGGTCGCCTATAAAGGATCCATTCAGTCGTGCACATGTCAGTTCTTTTCCTTTCACGCCGGTTAGAGCGCAGATCTGGAATCAAGCTACCCTCTGTCTTTTTTGGCAGGCCTTTTTCAACCTTTTCGTCAAGACTTTTTTGCGCCTGTGCAGAATGGCTTCTAGGAAGATGGGGTTCAAGCGGTGTGGCACCTGCCACCGCACCATGTTGGTGTCAGACCCCCCCAGGTATTTTTCTGGTGCCTAGACCAAGAACACAACTTGAATTCATGTTCAGACTGCTGGGTCATGGCTCCAAAAGCTTTGAGGGAGTGGTCCCTGAAGCTCATTGTGGCCCAGCAGTTGACATCGGCTGGCACGACTCTTCGGAGGTCACCATCTCGAGTTGAGGAGGAGGTTGCAGGACTGCTCCAGGAGCCCTAAGTCCTCTTCATCCCATTCGAGGTCCTCCAAGCACTTGGGGAAGAGGCACAAAAAGAAGAAATCCAAACTCTCCATGCCTAGTCCGTAGTTACCAGGCATACCTGGGCCTAGTCATTCCTAATCTTTTTGAGGGCTCTGGATAGAAGTGGTATGGGCGGAAAGGCGTACAGGAGGCCTGAACTCCACTCACAAAAAGCGTGGCTGAGTGAATGCTGCCTAGGAAATGCCAATGCACAATACTGTTGACATTGCACATTCTCTTCTGAGGTGAACAGATCCAACCAAGGCTCTCCCCACTCCAGAGTCCTTGTGCCACCTCCGACATTGATGGCTGATTTTTTCTGCCCTGGCATTCAGGGAACCTGCCAGGTGTTGAACCACAGGGGTTATGCCCTGCTATTCCAGCCATGTCCAGAGATGCAGGGCCTCTTCACAAAGGGTCCATGACTGCACACCGCCCTGCTTGTTGCAGTACAACATTGCGGTGGTGTTGTCTGCGAACATCTGCACTATCTTCTCTTTGACAACAGAAAGAAATGCCTTCAATGCTAGTCGGACAGCCGAGAGCACCAGTAAGTTGTTATGGAGTCTGGATTCTGCCAGAGACTACAGACCTCTGATCTCCACCTCTCTCAGATGGCTGCACCATCCCAGAGGTGACACATCTGTCATTACTAGACATCTAGTTGGGGAAGGGAGAGGAGTCTACCTCTGACCCAATTGCAGTTCACCAACCACTACTGCATATCTTTTGCAGTTTCCTCTGAGATCTGAACCATGTCGGTGAGCATCATTAAAGGGCTGTGCCCGTTGGAACTTCAGGTCCCACTAAAAACCAGGACAGACTCCGAAACATCAGAATCATAACCTGAATATCCTGGACTCCCTGCTCATAAGGATAGGGCCAAAAGTGCACTGTATCCAGAACAGCTCAGATGAAAGGGAGAATCTAGGAGGGAGTTAGGTGTGACTTCAGCACATTTATAATGAACCCCAGCGCATGCAGGAGGTTCGCCGTAGTCTGGAGGTGGTGACAACAGCCTGGGCCAAAGGAGCCTTCAAAAGCCAGTCATCGAAGTAGGGGAAGACTGGAACCCGTAGCCTGCGCAGATGACCTGCGACCACCGCTATCACCTTGGTGAACATCCGAGGGGCACTGATAAGGCCAAAGGGTAGTACAGTGAACTGAAAGTGCTTGTTGGCTAGTCTATGGATGGCATGGTACCCCATCCCTTACGAAGCCTTGAAAGGGGCGATATAAAACTGTTGGCGAGGGGTCGCCAACAGTCCCAAGGACTTGGCTGCAGCAGCGGAGTCATAGAAGCATTCCAGTGCAGAGTCTACCTTTTCCCCAAATAGGCAGATCCAGTTGAAGGGCATGCCCATATGATTTGCCTGGACATCACCCGAAAAGCCAGAGGTACGTAGCTGGGGTGGCATCAAAGGGCCGCTGTCGAGGAAATTGCCGTGTCCAGCGAGTCCGCTGTGTCCAAACCACACCTGATGGTAAACTTGGCTGCATCTCTCCCATCACCACAATGCCAGACTGGAGGAAGAAAACATCTTCTTTCCCAACTGGTCCAGCCTCTTGGATTCCCTAAGCTCTCTGGGGTGATGTGCTGCATAAGGAAGCTAGGGGTGCCCAGAGCCAGGCAATGGTAGTGGCCAATTGTCCTGTTTACAGGCGCCCCTGTGTTGGGTTTGGACCATGTCCCCAGCAGGACATCGGTGAGGGCCTCATTAAAGGGCAACATCGGTTCCGATGATGAAGCCCTCGGCTGAAGCACCTCTGTCAAGATGTTAGTCTTCACCTGTACCAGGGTCCAGGAACCTCAGCTGCCCTCTGCATCACCATTGCATATGATGCAGCCTCCTCCGTAGCCACTGTAGGAGGTGAGAGCATGCCGGTATTTGGAGAGGTGTGCAGTCCTCTGGCCTCTCCTAGCTCCTCATACCAGTACATAGGCTCTAACTGGGACTCTATAGGGTCCTGATACACCTCCCATTCCTCACCAGTGCCTGGCTGTTCATTAATACACTCAGGCAATGATCTGGCACCTGTGGGTGATGTTTGCACCAGAATTGGCATTCTGGGATGCCGTTCCAGCTCCAGATCATCGGTTATTAGAATGAAGCTTGCGCCACCAGTTGGTGACAGTGGTGCTGAGAGGGTCAACATCGGGAGCGCCGCCAGAGGAGGTCGACTGTGCGGACCCGGCATTATTCCAGATCTGATATCGGATCCAAGAAACCCCAACGGCACTGAGGCCGAAGCTACTAGCATGAAACTTGATGGGGCACCTGCCCACCCCACATGGGCCCAAAGGTTCTCTGGTGGGACTAGCCCACTCAAATACAAGGCGCATGGCCTCATAAAACTCTTTGAGATGAGTGGGGGCCACTCCGGCTGCTGGAAAGGTGGGGAGGCTCAGAGTCGGCCCTGGTTACGGTTCCGCAGAACTGTGTCTGGAATGTTGACGTCAGCCAATGGATGAAGCGGACTTCGACTTCACCTCGTGCACAAGTGGGAGGGACAAGTGCCTGTAATAAGGAAGGGCCAAAAACATGTGGATTGCCATTTTGGAACCACTTTGGTTCACCCTCATTTTTTCATTTTATACGTTTTTAGGCTGACTCTGCTTTGGGCACCCACACAAGTGAGGTATCATTTGATTTTAATTGGTAAACTAAAATGAATGCTGGATGGTAGGAAAGTTGTGCCAGTGCAATGATCCTACAATATTCTCACACAGAAATGTGATGAAATTGTAACTATTTTGTTCAATTTGAGGTTTGCAGGGGATTCTGGCTAAGAATGCAAGCCACACCGCCAGCCAAGCGCCATTCCACGCATACCTCCAGCAAAGTGCAAGTCTACACAAACCACCAGCAACATTCCAGTACACACACAGCCAGCCAAATGTCAGTACATGCTGATCATCAGTCAAACTTTGGTTCAGACACACAGAAACTTTCTCTGGTATCTACTGTTTTTGTGCCCCCCTGAGGTCAGTTGAGCCTAAATTATCGCTGATCTGCACCCAAAGAGGGGCAGAAATGTCCAAAATATGCACCCAACAAAAGGTGACTGACCCATTACTATGGGGCCACTCCCTGATATGCCCATAAACACATCCCTGGTGCCTAGTGGGCTTTCTGGCTCCCTTGGGCAGATTGGGTGTAATAACCACCATAAACCCCCTAGGGGGGCAGAAAGACTGTGCTTATTTTTTTGGGGGCGAGGGCATGGCCATGGCCATGTTGGGTAGCCCCCACCAATCACCAATAATGCGTTTCTTTAAGTAATCCCTGGTGTCTAGGGGGCTTTCTGCTCACTTTGGGGCCAGAAGGGAGTAATTGCCCTATTTCCCCATCCCAAGTTGGCAGAAAGACTGTTTCCCTTTTTTTGGTGGGGGTGGGGACATTGCCATACCCATGCTGGGCAACTCCCACCCCACAAATAAAAAAAATCCCTGGTGTATAGTGGGCTTTCTTCCCCTTCCGGAGGTGCAAATGGGGTAATTACCTTATCTAACCTATCAGAGGGGCAGAAGGACTGTTTCTGTTTTTTTTGGGTGGGCGCATGGCCCTGTCAGGCAGCTCCCACCCCTACAAATGGAAAAAATAGAAATATCCCTGGGGTCAATTCCCCCGGTTGGGGGGCGATCAGCACATTTCACTTTCAGTTTCACTGTAATAATGTCAGCAACCATGCGTGTTGATCGTTATTACAATGACAAAAACAAATGCTCTTCCCTCTGGCCCTAGGCTCAAAAATAAAAAAGGAAATCCCTCTGCTACTTACAGCAGAGGGATTTGGTGTTCATGTAATGAGGATGGAACAGTTCCATCCTCAGCACACGAGCACCGCAGCTGAGGACAGAACCATTCCGTCCTCAGCATGGAAAGGGTTAAGAGTGATCTGATGGCAGGACTTGAGAACTCTTTAGGATACAGGGATTCCCCATGAAGATATTATAAAAGGTAAATGAGCAACTACATACCCTTGATTATTTTAAGAATGAACACAAGTGTGTAGAGTTGATTTATTGCATTAATAAGAGGATTCACTTGTATATAGGTCCATAGAGTTACTTCTGGTGAAAGCATGAAACATAAATAATAGGTGTTTAGATTATATAAAATAAAGATGTATCTGGAATTAAAATATGATAGAGGACAATATTAAAACAATAAACCACTTCAAAACCATTTTGAATTGCAGTTATCTGGAAATTATTATTCAGGAGGTGACTGAATGGTGCAGTAATAGGTAATTACATTTCATCCCACTGAGGTGTATACACTGACTAAGATTAAGACTAAGACCTTCATTTCCCTTTAATGTGATGAGATTGGGAGAAAATAAGAACACCTTCCAAGTATATTAATGGCAGCATCTGATAGGTGCAGGTTTCCAGGAGTACCTCTTGGAAATTCCTACTACCATTCTTAATAATGGCTTTACAGGATGTCACAGTATGAAGTTTACATTTTGCTAATGTGAAAATGCCATTACAAATTCATAATTACTTTTTTTTCTCAACATAGAAAAAATCATTTCTCTGATAATCCACCAATTTTGGAGTGTTTCCTTTTCAGACCCACCCTGGATCTCCTACCATTCTACAGGTAGAAATAGACTGGAAAAAAGATTTGCAATCCCCACAGATTTGGGTTTGTGTGTGTTGCTATACATCACAGTGAATTTCATCTTCAAACCGTTCCTTTCTTATCAGAGGAGAAGAAGTTACCTGTGCATAATAAAACCATCACACATTTTCTAGTCATTAATATTAGCTCCAATTTAGATTTTGTGAACTCTGCATACTATCAGCCATTTGTGAAAGTCCCTCAATGGTTAATGTGGGTCAAAAAAGAGAACTTGTTTCAATTATTTCCTTGTGTGCATATAATGTTGTCACTATAGTTCTGTTTTGATTTATACATTCAACTGGTAATGTTCATATGCTAAATCATTTTGAAACTAAGAGTAAGGTAAGGTAATATTCCATGTTTTATGACTGGTTGAATGACAGAGAAAGTAATCTATCAAGCTTCAGAAATTGTGATTTGCCTGTGCACATTCTGATTTTTAGTCTGCATTTGTTTTAGTGACAGGGGTAAAAACAAATCACATTTGGCTAAGAAAGCACTGCAGGAGGAAAGATCAAAGCACAGCCCATATGTCTATGAATTTCTTTGTTGGTGGATTGTCTGACCTTACACATTTCAGCGTTTAGCAGCTTTTATTCCCCCCTTGGAAACCTACTGCAAGGAATCCTTCAATGTGACAGGTGAAAAGTAAATTTAATGTTTCAGGTAGGAATACTAACAGAAGAATAAGGGATTCATATTATATATGGAAGGAGGCAAAATGACAAGCCATTGGGAAACTGTAGCAAAGTGGAAGACATCCAGCTTTCCTACATGGTCACCCCAGACTATCTGCCTTTTTTGGACATAGTGTGGTTGATATTCGGACTCTGTGAACTGCAACAAGGGCTACTTCTGTGCCTCATTAAGAGTTTCTCTCTAGGCTGGCGGGCGGAATTCTCGGTTTCTACCCACCGGCCTAGCCGAAAACAGGCAACAGCATTGTCTCCAGCTCGTAATCGAGCCGGCAGCAATGCTGAGGTAAGCAGGGTGCACCAACAACCTTGCAATGTTCACTGTTTGCAAAGCAGACAGTGAACATTTCAAGGGTGCTGGCCAGGGGAATCCCTGCACTGCTCATGCCAAGTGCATGGGCAGTGCTGAGGGCCCTCTGTTGCCCCCTGCACCGATTCTCTGCCAGTATTTTCATGGCAGTGCTACTGCCATGAAAAGTCTGGTGGAGAACGAGGTGGTAATCAGGAGGGCAGAGCTGCATTCAGTGTGGCCCTGGTGGATTATGATCTCTTCCACCGCCAGATCGCTGGGATCCAAGATCCTGCTGGAGGTGACGGTTCGCTGGTGGTCAGACCAGCAGGGTTGTAATGCGTAAGACCATCACACTCGTAATGAGGCCCTAAATGTCATGCATGGTCAGCAGTGTTGATTTTTATATAGGATAAAACATATGCCTCCCAAGAGCACCTCTGTGTTCTGGATGGGATGCATATTAAAGGCACTGCAGTAACACATGACAAAGAAAAGTGCCTTTGCCACATAAGAAAAGCTATTTGTGTATTAATAAATCACCCATAAACTGTGCCACATAGTCCAGCAAAGCAGGGTGCCAAGTGGTATTAAAAAGTGACATACTATTTACATTTGATTGACAACCAAGAAGCTCCTTTAACTATGGATTTTAAGACTGAATTTTACACAGACAGTAATAGGTGTGATGAACATATTTATTTCACATCACTGCTCTGGAAAATGCTTGAAAAGATTTCTAAGTTATTTTTCACTTATTTTTCAAGATGTTATTTATAGATGCATTCAGATAGTTGATAACGTTACTGCAAAAGTATCCTTCTGCCACTCATCTCACTTTCTGAGGTTGAATACACATTCTGGCTGTAGTTAATGACCCTGCTCACCAGAGAGCAATGGCTTGCCTCTAGACCAAAGAAGGCAGGGCTTTGTCAACAGCTGGCCAATTAATAGTGATAAGCCATTGGGAATGGGTAAAGGACAGTTGGCAGACAAAAGCTTAATTATAACACTTCTTCTTTTGTCTTTCTGATTCCAAATGGGGCTGACAGGTTCTGCTCCCATTCATTCCTAGAGACCTCCTAAACTCTCTGATACCAACCACATCGGGAAGGAGAACTAGTATGGACACTGACTCAGAGGATGTGACTTTATCTAAATTAGGTGGTGTCTTGGGGCCTTGCCCAGAGTTTCTTCCGAAGGAAGACAAGTTCAACCATCTCGACTTTATGAATTCAGGGGATTTTTACAGTGAACCGAAAACGAAGTGCTTGAAAACTAGGTGGGCATCCGTTAGAAAGTAGACAGGATTGGACAAGCAAAATTATCCAATTACTTACTAGTGCACAGGGTAAACCTGGCACATCATCACTGCCTCCTCAAACAATTCCTGGACCTGGAAAGAATATAGCTCTGCTATAAGAAAGAAGACTCCTGCTTTCTGCCTGGTACTCAAAATGTGCAAGAAAACTAGGTTCGAGCCACCTTGAGCTTTATGAACAAAAGGTTCAGCCAAATCTTCCAGAGACGGTGTCCAGAATTTTAGGGGATTTCGAGAAATAAAAGCCTGATTAGGTTAAACAAGGTACAACTTTGTACCAGGTTGAGGTGACAATTCTGTCCTAGCTACAAATCAATCTCACTGACAAAGAGAAATCCAACTTTGTCTTGCTCTGAGCTTTTGGTTAGGGGTGGGTTTAACTTGTGTAATTCCATGTAGTGTAATACATGGAATTACCTACAAATTCTGGGAAATTATGTGGAATTACACAGAAGAATAATTCTGCATTTATCAATATTTTCTTAGTAAAAAAATGCCCCCTCACTTTTAAGGTGGACACAAGAATACTTTTGGCACTAAGAAATATCACTAAATACAACAAAATAATATAGCAATGAGAGCATCCTCTTGTGTTCGCTAAATGTACTCTTGGGGTAAGATTTTCCTCCAATTTATTCCTGGCATTTAGCAATATTTTCTTAGAGCAAATGCCTGCTCATGTCCAAAATGGACATGAGAAATATTTTTGCACTAATCCTAACTATGCAAGTGGGCATAATTGCATTACTGTCAGTAATTCAGCATCACAGAACAAGACATAATTATGAAAATTACTCTGATTACTCTGGTGTAATTAAAATTACTCCCAGATGTACTGTTGGTGGAACAATTAATAGGATCAGTGGGCGCTTCATGACTATGGGCCTGATTTAGATATTGATGGATGAGTTACTCCATCACAATGGTGAAGGATATCCCGTCCACCAAATTCTAAATGCCATTGGGGGTCATTCAGACCTTGGCGGACGGCGGAGGCCGTCCGCCAAGGTACCGCCGACAAATGCCCGCACCGCGGTCAAAAGACCGCGGCGGCCATTCAAACATTTCCGCTGGGCCGGCGGGCGCTCTCCAAAAGAGCGCCCGCCGGCCCAGCAGAAATGCCCCTGCAACGTGGACGCCGGCTCAGAATTGAGCCAGCGTAGTTGCAGGGGTTCGACGGGTGCAGTTGCACCCGTCGCGTATTTCAGTGTCTGCAAAGCAGACACTGAAATACTTTGTGGGGCCCCCAGGGGCCCCGCGGCACCCCCTACCACCATCCTGTTCATGGCGGGTTTCCCGCCATGAACAGAATGGCGGTAGGGGGTGTCTGAATCCCCATGGCGGCGCATGGAGGATTCAATGGGGCAGCGGTAAACCGGCGGGAGACCGCCGGTTTACCCTTTCTGACCGCGGCTGAACCGCCGCGGTCAGAATGCCCTTGGGAGCACCGCCAGCCTGTTGGCGGTGCTCCCGTGGTCGGTGACCCTGGCGGTCACCGGCCACCAGGGTCAGAATGACCCCCATTATGTCCAAAGGGATTTAGATTTCGGCGGATGGAATATCTGTCACTGTTGTGACGGAGTAACCCATCTACCAATATCTAAAGCATGTCCTGTGTATTTGACTCAGCAGTATCAAAGAGGTCCTCAACCTTGGACGTTGGCCTACTGAAGGATTTTGACTTACATATCCGAAACTAATGGCCTCATTTTGAGTTTGACTTGTGGGCAGCTGTGTGCCAGAGAGGCAGAGGTCATAATCTCTGCCAATTGCCACATTTTGAGATCACCGCTGGTGTGGCAGAGAAAACTGTTCCTTCAAAGTAGCTGCTGTCATAACAGATCCTATGAAGACCTAAAAGTTTAGTGAGCAGCCAGAAACTTCGTTGTGGCCACTTTAAAAAAAATCAAACTCGAGAAGCAGGAGCTTGTTTTTTTTTATAAAAAACAAGATACTAATGACGCTGGTTAGAGATCAGGGTATTAGCTGAGGAGAGTAAATACCCACCTCAAGTAAAAATCACAACCCTTGTTAGTTTGAAACACTAAATTCACTAAGTAAACCTGAGCTCAAGCCCCTGGTAGCTATGGCACCGAACAGACAGGCTTTATTTAGAGGAAATGTTTAAAGTATTTATGACATACCAAACATTCATAAAGACAAAACACACAAAGTCAAAACAAAACACAAAAAATTTCCCCCAAAATTAGAAAACAGGAGAATAGTTCTAAAAATAAAATTAAACCAAAATGACAAAACTCCATGATTTACGTAATGAATCTGTGAACTTTAAAGTACAAAATAGTGCCAAAAATTGTTAAGCACAAACTGATGTCATTTGGCTGCAGTCGATCAGTACTAAGGTTACATTTAAGGCAAAACACAACACAGCATGGGCCATATACAGGGACCATGTTCGGATGTCTTACCTTCTGACTGAAACTTCTGGAAGTTGAACATTTTTAGAGGGAGGAGGCAGCAGGCTGTAGCCACAGATGAGCTTCTTGATGACAGATCATTGGATGACAAGGTCTCTGTGAAGCCGCTGGTTTAGGCAGGAAAAGCTCTGAGCAGGATAAGTTAAACTTTAATGTCCTGGAGATCCTCAACATTGATTGGATCACCTTTGTTAGGGACGCAGTTGAAGCTTTCTATTTTGGACTTTTAAACTTTTCTGGAGTTAAACTTCTTTCAGCTGGGCAAGGCTGCAGATTGTAGCCAAAGATGGCTCAATGTTGATAGTTTCTGACATGGGGCTATCCTGCTAAAAAGGATTTGCTCTTATGGAGAAGAATGCAGAAGTAGCTTTGGTGAGCTCAAGCCCAGTGTCAAGGCTTGGCAAGTTGGTCCCTGTGCCCTGCAAGTTCTCAGAGGAAAACATTTCCAAAATGTGTTTCAGCTGAATGTTTTAGGGTTAAGCAGGAGAAATATCCTTTGACACCCACCAAGGGTCCAACTCCTTGGGGACGGCACTTGGGGGGGTGACTCATTCCAACAAAAGCCGGCAGCAGGGTCCATGGCAGGTCCATTTGTAACTAGGCAGCCGGGAATTTAGGAATAGGCCCCTTGAAGATTGTTGTGTCCCCTGCAGCTCTAACCGGATGTCAAACATAAGACCCTTACAGTTACTTCTCTGTTACTGGATACAAGGGAAGCAGTTCCCATCTTCTCAGGTCTTCAAGTCCAGCAGGTTTCTGAGGAGGGTACTGGGGATGCCACATGTATACCCAGTGTCAGTCTGTGGGTGGCGGGGGGACACTTTTAATTCCCTAAACAATGATGTATAGGTTCCCATGGGTGACCCTGCCCACTTTAAATTTAAAAGCAATTACTTGTGTTCTGCTGTAAAGAATCCCACAGTGCCCCTTTCTTTCTAAAACCAACATGGAAGAATCTTTCTTCCTCAGGTCAGAGGTGTGACAATGGAAATGGGCAACACCCCCATTGGGATTGGTGCCAGCCTGTCTAGGAAGGCAATAGAGGGGACAGGCCCAGAGCTAAATCTACCTGTGACTGGATGGGCTTCCAAAGAAGCTACCCTAGGTCCTCGGCAAACATCTCTAGGCCATCCTGTCAAGGATAGATCAACACCTTCCCACACCAAAGGCCCTTGGTCCCTATCATGGAAGCAATTCACAATTTATTAAAGGTGAGACATCAGTTTCAAGGTGACAGTTGAAATACTTACAGGAAAGGCTCTAGATGTTTTAGACAGAGGAAAAATACTTTTTTTTTCTTAAGAGGTAGATAAAATTTGCCTACCAGTAATTTGATTTTTTTCTAACTGTTAAAGAAATCATTGAGTTGAATGATGTAATCCTGAGTTTTCCTACAGAGGCTGCCAGTCTTGCAGCAGTGAAAATAGATTTTAGGATTTTCACTGTAATTACACGTGTAACATTTACACGTTTACACATCCTGCTTTTCAATACCATGTACCCTGCCTTATGGAAACTAAGGCCTACTGAAGTGGCAACTTACTAATGTTTAAAAAGGAATGTTGAGGCTTGGCAATAGGTTTTTTTGACAAGTCAAATTAGCAGTTTTACAGTTGCACAGCCAGGCAACAATGGTAGGCCTGGGGACAGAATTGCTGTATTACTCTGATGGGTGGCACAATGGGTGGTGAAGCCCACTAGTAGCATGTAACTTACATGCCATAGGAACACTTTGTACCTTATACTAGACCATGTATAGGTACATTAAATATGCCAATGAAGTGCTCTGCAAACCAATTTCATTGTGTTTAAAAAGGGAGAATAGCAATTTATTTCTGCCTGGCAGGGGGGATGTTCACAGAGTTTGAAGGCCAAAAAAAGAAGTTAAGATAAAAACCTGGGGGATTACCATACAAATGATGGTGATTTCTAGATTGAGATTCTGGTTGGCAAGTATGCAACCTTTCAAGCAGGAACCACAATCCTAGTCAGAGTAAATCAGAGATACACCATACATTAATCTGTGCTCACCCTCTGGTAGTTTGGCACACAGCCTGTAGGTTCAACCTAAGAGGCAATGTGTAACACTTAAACAGTAAAACAATGGAAGCACTACACAAACGAATACCACATCAGGTTAAAATATTAATCCAATAAGTAGAAGTAAAGATAAGAATATCTGAAAATGCACTGCTTAAAAGCATAAAGCACCAAGTGGAGCTATCTGGTGGTGCTTGAAATCTGAAAAGTCAGACTCATCACGAGGAAGCATGGTCAGTTACAGGTATCAACCTTGTCCCACTGAAAAAGTACCTTGTTTTGCCTCAATGGGTGCGATGATTGGAGCAAGGGAGACGATGTGTCATTGTCGATCCAGCTGGATGTAGGCATTGGTTCCAAGTCATAAGCCGTTTCTTAGCAATGTAGCAAATGCGCTGCTGTCAAGCCCCACAGCTGGTGATGCAATGTCTTTGTCCTCAGCAGCAATGTTTTGCTTTTCTTGTTGCATATTTCTATTTCTAGCCCGATTTGGGAATTGTTTTATTATTGTGTTGTGTTATGTTTTTTCTTTAAAATTGTTGGTAGTACTTGAGCTTAACACACATTTATCTGAATGAATAATTGCCTGTTGTTTATGCCAGAGTTTATCTGAGACATATGCTATGAGTGCCTGCGTGTACCTACTTAACTGAGAATAAATTAATAACCCATTTGCTGACGAAAACTATTTTTGAAAGGTGAAAGAGGAATTGCAGATTGTCAAAAGAAAATGCTTGGATAGGATGCAGACTTGAATGTAATATTAATGCACATAGATTACTGTGTGCAACAAGGGTTTACAGATATGCACCAATTCTGAATACATTTTTTTCTTTTACTCTTAGGTTTTCATTTACCAAATGAATGCATTCTGGGAGAGGTGCTTTGTCTGCCTCATTTTACTTAATTGTACTAAGATACTTGAAAACATCATTTTGAAAAAACAAAAGCCCATAACTAAACACATTTAGTGCATGTAGTGTAATGTACATTGTATGAAATGGCAACGTTAAGTGTTACATAACTTATTTGCAGGGAGAGCGAGGTAATGAATGGCTGTACTGCATATGGATAAATATATTAAACAGGCAATGGAAGTAATAGGCATGCAGAAAGTATTCCAATGTTACATATAGGTGCCCACTTAAAAAAAAACACAAGAGGAGGTTGGAGGCTTAAATCAACCACCATCCAGAAGAAGTATTTTTGAGTCCAAGGAAGGCAGGGCAGGGCTAGGCAACTGCTTAATGGCTGACCCACACTGCGGCTACCATTAACTAGGAGGAGGGCAGGGGATGGAGGACAGGGCTTATAATTATGATGTAGGAGCTGCGGTGCTGGTAGAAGCAGGTAAGAAATGGGGAAGGAGGGAAGGACCAGGGAAGTGAGAGGCAGAAAAAACAGGCATCAAGAGGGCTAAAGGCAAGAGACACACAGGTAGAGGAAGCAAACAAAGGGCAGAAGAGGTGAATGAGAGAGAGATAAAGTAAAGAGATGGGCAGAGAGAGTTCAGTAGGTGAAAAGTGTGAAAAAGAGAGGAAGAGTGAAGTGAGAAAACCGGCAAAGTGAGCGGAGAGTACAGAATTAAAAAATGCACATCAGTGTGAAAGATAATGTACAGTGGGAGGAAAATGGAGTGCTGTGAACAGAATGAGCAAAGTGAGAACGAAGAACTCACAGTGAGTGATAGAAATGGGCAAAGAGTTCCCAAAAGCGATGGAGAAGGAGAAAAAGTATGAGTCTAGTGCAAAGGCAGGAGCATCAGGTAGGAGATGGGTCCATAAGGGCCTTGATCTGTCAGGAGGCAGATCCAGATGAGCACCTGCTTAATACATAGCCAAGGTTCTATTCTGGCACAGATGCTCAAATCACAGTCTGTGTGGGTATCTGAATATCTGTTGGTATGTCTGATGTTGTGGCTTTATTTCAGTTGGTCCTTGTAGTTGTGTGCACGTAGGTCTGGTGTGTGAACTCAGATATAAATAGGTGTGTTAGTGTGTCTGTAGATGTGTCCATTGGCGTTGTCAATGCTTCGTCCTGGCATAGAAGGAAGAATGGAATATGTTAATAGCAAGATATTTATGTATCTCTTATCTTACAGATGCGTGGTACTATTTACTTCTATCTCTCTGTCTACTCTCTTTCTCAGAGGCGGGTCCTCTGTAATAGTGGATACGCATCGCCCACCCGCTCAGTCAGGCAGTCGGTGCACATAAAATGATAGTAAAACAATGCTATTATCATTTTATCTGTTGCTGTCTCTCGGACAGCTGGAATGTAGAGTGAGGTGAGGCTGGGCCATAGGGAGGAGGAAGGGTGGGTACTGTAAAGTGTGCATGTCATTTTAGCTGGCTGTCTTAGTCCGGACAAACCGTCATGTGCACTTACATTTTTCCAACCTGGGTGTGATACACAGCTTGGTTGGAGAAATGGAACAGACTCTCTGTGCCTGATCGAGCCTCAAAACAGCCTGCTCAGGCCAATCATGGTGCTGCTCTCATGCTTGCTTTAGCTTGAGAGCAGTGTCTGGATTGGGAGCCTGTGGTGACTGCCGGGAACAGAGGGAGCGGCCGGCAGCAGGACTGAGAGCAGCAGTGGGATGGAGCAGCAGGTACGTTTTTTTAAATTTCTATACTCCGACACCCTCCTCTGACCTCCGACACCCCATACCCCCGCCCCACCACCCTTGATTGGCAGTAGCTGGCACTGCTCTTTCTTGCCCTCTCAACTGTTCTGGCCTAGGTTCTTCTGTAAGAAGCTGCTCTGTGATCAGAGCAGATGACAAATTGTTGAAGGAAGCTGCGTTATTTTGTAGCTTTTTTGCGATGACGGTCTTCTGGCATCCCGTGCTCTGATGCAACTGAAGTATACAAGGAGGGGAGAAAGTGTCTTCTTTTAAGAAGTTTGACAGACATGCAGTATTGTTACCATCTTCTTAGGGTTGCACTCATCAATCTCATTTTTCTGACAACTGCCATATTTAAACCAAAATTATTGATTGATATGTTCAATGGTTTAGAGAGTCCCAGGAGCCAATAACATGTACAGAAACTTAAAAACACGGCTTTTGAAAATATTCCTGCATAACCGAGCAGTTCGCAGTGATCAGAAAAGAATTTAAACATTAAGGAGACGGTTTCATTTCTTCAGCACAGGGCACAGCATAACTGTGATATTTTGGTGAAACAGTTAAAACTAGAGAAACTTAAATGAATTTTCACAAGCGACAAAAAATGGGCACGCTGTGGATTTCAAAACATCGACGCAATTTTTTTTTCATAAATTCGAACGCTTGTCATCTGAGTGAACTTTTGAAAATGTAAAATATTCCAATTGCTTACATTGACCCTCAGGCTTCCTTTTGAGTTGTGTGCTCACGTATTTTCAATGCTCGTGTCTGCATTTTTATACTAAGCTTTTGTTTGCTCGTTTCTATCTTTTTTCTGCAATTTCTGTTGTGAATAGCATGTCCGTTTTGTTTTTGGTTGGTGGAGTCTGTGACTCATGCTTTTCCCGAATTTTACATTTTTCATGTGTCACAATCAGATTTATTTTATGTGATTCTTGTGGTGGCCCTTTAAGATGCCTTTTCGTCGGCGACGTCATATTACGAGTTCTTATTTAATGAAAGTATATACAAATATATAAAGGAAGTAGTACAGTGAGAGTGGTCGATGGAACAACTCCCTTCAGTCATTGGCAGTAGTGTTGTAAGAAAGTAGAATAATTTTTGGGGTGTGCACTCACATCAAGGAATGATGACACTAACTTGTCGTAGTTAACACTAAAGTCACTAATTTAAACTGAACTCAACTCTCTAATCACTGTGGCAGTGAGCAGAAGGGCTTAACTTAGGGCAATGTATAAAGTACTTATGAAACACTAAGACAGTGATAAAGTCAAAACACCAAACAATAACAATCCCCAATTAAATTAGAGAAATTGAGGAAAAATTAATAAAATTGCACCAAAATGACAACAATCCAATAAGAACTGGAAAATTATTCTTTCACTTTTAAGTAAAAATAGTGCTAAAAACCACTAAGTGCCAATGATAGTCATTGCAAGCAGTAGAAAGGAAACTAAGCATGATTTTAAACTGACCAGTATAGAGCTTGGTGCGTACTTACAGAAAAACATTGATGGATGGGATGCTAGAATTAATCTCAGCCACTGGTAATTACTCAGGAGCGTCCCAGTTCATCGTTATGTTGCCCACTATGCCACCTCAGTTGGGACCCACCCACATGCAAATCGGTCTTGACCCTGCTCCAATGGGGACAGTGAAGCCTGAACTGCCAGGCCAGGCCCTTCCCGGACAGGAAAACCAGTAATCCAAGACTGGTTTTGTCCAGATTTGGGCTCTTCAGTCGGGTAAAGCTTTGTTTCAGGGTACAGTATGCATGGGATCCAAGTTTGAGCATCTCTGACCCAGTTAGGGCATTGCACTGAGGTATAAAAAAGTGGTGGGTGGAATGTTTGAATTAATCCCATCCACTGGTAACTGTTTGGGCTGCATCCCAGTCCATCATTATTTTACACACCATGCCACCTCAGTTTGGACCCAGCCATATGCAAATCAGACTTGACCCTGCTCCAATAGGAACAGTACACCACAATTTATGCGGTCAGGTCCTTCCTGAACTGGAACACAAGCCACCCAAAAGCAGATTCACCTTAATTGGGGCTCTTCCATCAGCTTCATTCCAGTATTGATGGACTAGGATGCAGCCCAAGTGATAACCAGCAGCTGAGAATAATTCAAGCATTCCATTCATCACTTTTTTGTCTAAGTCAGAATTATGAAGCATTGGTTGGATACAGAAGCAGGCGTGTCCTGGTCAAAGATTTTACCTTTTTACTTAATCTTTTTTTATGGAGCTCAAAATCATCCAGGAGAGCAAGCCTGAAGCTGTATGCACAAAGTTAGTTATGGAGCTCTTAAAATTTACAAATTTTCTGGGTTTATGAGTAGCTCCTCTGGGGCATTTTTAAGGCTCCCAGGACCTCAGAGACAGAACTTAGGGCCTCATTATGGGTTTGGCAGCCAGATTGCCATGTTGGCAGCCCTGAAAAATCTGCCATGATGGCAGTCTTTCTGACGATCCTATTATGAGTTAAACAGGCAGGACTGCCAACTACCAACCAAAAAAGGCAGACCAGCAGCGGCGCAGAGGGCTGGAAGTAAATGGTCTAACCTCCAGTACTGACAGCACTGTGACCAACCACTGACTGTACTGCAAGCACAGAGTTGCCATGACGGACCCCCATGGTGATCAGCCAATGGCGGTCCAAACCCCAGTCGTCCGCTGTCACAAAAGTAGTACACAACTGTACATTGTATGAATTTGAAAACACAGCTGGCACACATTGCCACGTTGGACACACCTGCAAAGGACACTATAAGACACACCCCTTAACACACCACAAGCCTTTGCATTTACAATACCAAACATAGAAGCCAGAGCACCTTATTTTGTAGGATTCATAGATCAGGCACTACTTTTTTTCACCCTCCCATTGAACACCCTACACACACTTTTGTCCAGTCATACCCTTTTGCACTTCCCCTCTTTAGTAAATCATTTCACCCATTTTTCTTCCACCAAGGCACGTCTAAAAAATTCCACATTTTTCAGAAGATGAGTTAAGAGTCATGGTTGATGAAATCATAAGAGTAGAGACAAAATTGCTTGGAGCACAGGTCCACCATACTCCTCTTAGTAGGAAAATGGAAATGTGGGACAGGATAGCTGAATGCTGTAGGCACCATCCTGCGCACCAGGGAGGACATCAGGAAAAGGTGGAACGACCTCAGGGGCAAGGTTCATTCCTGGGTCTCCAGTTATCAGCTGCAGGCCAAGAAGCCCTCCCGGTGCCCCATTACATCTCTTTCCTTGGAAGGAGAAGGTCTTGGCAATCCTGCATCCTGAGGGCTTTACAGGAATACCTGGGGGAGTGGTGTCTGGTAAGTCACAACACTAAAAATTTCACCAAAATGCTATGTCATGTGTGCTCACAGCTCAACCTTTGCCACTTTTACTGTCACTCGACTCATCAGCCCAGTGTCCACCAGTCCAAAGACCTCTATTGGGCAACTCTCATTCGACGTGTACTCACTTGGGGAGATGACATTTGTACAGTGTGTGTAGTACAGGAACTGACATTACAACTACCAGGAGGCCCTATTCCTATAACTACAAAAGCTAGCAGAGTGGTCACATGCTACAATACATCTGCTAGCGAACTCTCAATTAAAGTGTACTCACCTGGAGGGGGGGCATTGGTCAAGTGTATGCATTAGAGAGAGTGACCTGACTGCAATTCACAGGAGGCACTCTTTCAGCAACTCCAAATACCAGAACAGTGGTAACTTGTCTAAATACCACTGTCTGGCAACTCACAATTTAGGTTTACTAAATTCACTAAGTAAACCTGAGCTCAAGCCCCTGGTAGCTATGGCACCGAACAGACGGGCTTTATTTAGAGGAAATGTTTAAAGTATTTATAACATACCAAAAATTCATAAAGACAAAACACACAATGTCAAAACAAAACACAACAAAGTTCCCCCAAAATTAGAAAACTGGAGAATAGTTCGAAAAATAAAATTAAACCAAAATGACAAAACTCCATGATTAACTTAATGAATCTTTGAACTTTAAAGTACAAAACAGTGCCAAAAATTGTTAAGCACAAACTGATGTCATTTTTCTGCAGTCGATCAGTACTAAGGTTACAGTTAAGGCAAAACACAACACAGAATGGGCCATATACAGGGACTATGT
This sequence comes from Pleurodeles waltl, assembly GCF_031143425.1. Classification (NCBI taxonomy): domain Eukaryota; kingdom Metazoa; phylum Chordata; class Amphibia; order Caudata; family Salamandridae; genus Pleurodeles; species Pleurodeles waltl. Next base: position 792,826,927 of record NC_090445.1, read on the forward strand.
TCAGATGTCTTACCTTCTGACTGAAACTTCTGGAAGTTGAACGTTTTTAGAGGGAGTAGGCAGCAGGCTGTAGCCACAGATGAGCTTCTTGATGACAGATCATTGGATGACAAGGTCTCTGTGAAGCCGTTGGTTTAGGCAGGAAAAGCTCTGAGCAGGATAAGTTAAACTTTCATGTCCTGGAGATCCTCAACATTGATTGGATCACCTTTGATAGGGACACAGTTGAAGCTTTCTATTTTGGACTTTTAAACTTTTCTGGAGCTAACCTTCTTTCAGCTGGGCAAGGCTGCAGATTGTAGCCAAAGACAGCTCAATGTTGATAGTTTCTGACATGGAACGATCTTGCTAAAAAGGATTTGCTCTTACGGAGAAGAATGCAGAAGTAGCTTTGGTGAGCTCAAGCCCAGTGTCAAGACTTGGCAACTTGGTCCCTGTGCCCTGCAAGTTCTCACAGGAAAAAATGTCCAAAATGTGTCTCCGCTGAATGTTTTAGGGTTAAGCAGGAGAAATATCATTTGACACCCACCAAGAATCCAACTCCTTGGGGGCGGCACTTGGGGGTGTGACTCATTCCAGCATAAGCCAGCAGCAGGGTCCAGGGCAGGTCCATTTGTAACTAGGCAGCTGGGAATTCAGGAATAGGCCCCTTGAAGATTGTTGTGCCCTCTGCAGCTCTAACGGGATGTCAAACAGAAGATCCTTAGAGTTACTTCTCTGTTACTGGACACAAGGGAAGCAGTTTCCATCTTCTCAGGTCTTTAAGTCCAGCAGGTTTCTGAGGAGGGTACTGGGGATGCCACATTTATACCCAGTGTCAGTCTGTGGTTGGCGGGGGACCCTTTTAATTCCCTAAACAATGATGTATTGGTTCCCATGGGTGACCCTGCCCACTTTAAAAGCAATTACTTGTGTTCTGCTGTAAAGAATCCCACAGTGCCCCTGGTGCCAGCCTGTCTAGGAAGACAATAGAGGGGACAGGCCCAGAGCTAAGTCTACCTGTGACTGGATGGGCTTCCAAAGAAGCTACCCAAGGTCCTCGGCAAAAATCTCTAGGCCATCCTGTCAAGGATAGATCAACACCTCCCCACACCAAAGGCCCTTGGTCCCTGTCATGGAAGCAATTCACAATTTATTAAAGGTGAGATATCAGTTTCAAGGTGACAGTTGAAATACTTACAGGAAAGGATCTAGATGTTTTAGACAGAGGAACAATACATTTTTTTTCTTAAGAGTTAGATAAAATTTGCCTACCACTAATTTGATTTTTTTTCTAACTGTTAAAGAAGTCATTGAGTTGAATGATGTAATCCTGAGTTTTCCTACAGAGGCTGCCAGTCTTGCAGCAGTGAAAATAGATTTTCGGATTTTCACTGTAATTACACGTGTAACATTTACACGTTTACACATCCTGCTTTTAAATACCATGTGCCCTGCCTTATGGACACTAAGTCCTACCGTAGTGGCAACTTACTAATATTTAAAAAGGAATGTTTAGGCCTGGCAATAGGTTTTTTTGACAGGTCAAATTTGCAGTTTTACAGTTGCACAGCCAGGCAACAATGGTAGGCCTGGGGACAGAATTGCTGTATTACTCTGATGGGTGGCACAATGGGTGGTGAAGCCCACTAGTAGCATGTAACTTACATGCCATAGGTACACTTTGTACCTTATACTAGACCATGTATAGGTACATTAAATATGCCAATGAAGTGCTCTGCAAACCACTTTCATTGTGTTTAAAAGGGGAGAATAGCAATTTATTTCTGCCTGGCAGGAGGGATGTTCACAGAGTTTGAAGGCCAAAAAAAGAAGTTAAGAGAAAAACCTGGGGGATTACCATATAAATGATGGTGATTTCTAGATTGAGATTCTGGTTGGCAAGTATGCAACCTTTCAAGCAGGAACCACAATCCTAGTCAGAGTAAGTCAGACATACACCATACATTAATCTGTGCTCACCCTCTGGTACTTTGGCACACAGCCTGCAGGTTCAACCTAACAGGCAATGTGCAACACTTAAACAGTAAAACAATGGAAGCACTACACAAAAGAATATCACATCAGGTTAAAATATTAATCCAATAAGTAGAAGTCAAGATAAGAATATCTGAAAATGTAGTGCTTAAAAGCATAAAGCACCAAGTGGAGCTATCTGGTGGTGCTTGAAATCTGAAAAGTCAGACTCATCACAAGGGAGCATGGTCAGTTACAGGGATCAACCTTGTCCCACTGAATAAGTACCTTGTTTTGCCTCAATGGGTCCGATGATTGGAGCAAGGGAGACGATGTGCCATTGTCGATCCAGCTGGATGTAGGCATTGGTTCCAAGTCATAAGCCGTTTCTTAGCAATGTAGCAAATGCGCTGCTGTCAAGCCACACAGCTGGTGATGCAATGTCTTTTTCCTCAGCAGCAATGTTTTGCTTTTCTTATTGCATATTTCCATTTCTAGCCTGATTTGGGAATTGTTTTATTATTGTGTTGTGTTATGTTTTTTCTTTAAAATTGTTGGTAGTACTTGAGCTTAACACACATTTATCTGAATGAATAATTGCCTGCTGCTTATGCCAGAGTTTCTCTGAGAGATATGCTGTGAGTGCCAGAGTGTACCTACTTAACTGAGAATAAATTAATAACCCATTTTCTGACAAAAACTATTTTTGAAAAGTGAAAGAGGAATTGCAGATTGTCAAAAGCAAATGCTTGGATAGGATGCAAACTTGAATGTAATATTAATGCATATTACTGTGTGCAACAAGGGCTGACAGATATACACCAATTCTGATATACACCAATTCTGAATAAAAAAAAATCTTTTACTCTTAGGTTTTCCTTTACCAAATGAATGCATTCCGGGAGAGGTGCTTTGTCTGCTTCATTTTACTTAATTGTACTAAGATACTTGAAAACATCATTTTGAAAAAACAAATGCCCATAACTAAACACATTTAGTGCATGTAGTGTAATGTACATAGTATGAAATGGCAACGTTAAGTGTTACATAACTTAGTTACGGGGAGAGTCAGGTAATGAATGGCTGTACTGCATATGGATAAATATATTAACCAGGCAATGGAAGTAATAGGCATGCAGAAAGTATTCCAATGTTACATATAGGTCCCACTTAAAAAAAAACGCAAGAGGAGGTTGGAGGCTTAAATTAACCACCATCCAGAAGAAGTATTTTTCCCAGCCAGACCAATTATTTTATGGGTGCCAAAGAGCTTCATATGACGTGAATACAGCATCTTAGACTTCATAACAGCAATTAAGCATACATTCCCCTGTCCATCTTATCATGTGTCTCTTCTTGTCTGTTTGTCTGACCACTTTCTTTCTAAGTGTGTTTTCCAGTTTGCATTCTGACTATAAGTGGGTTCTGTGTTTGCATGGTAATTTATCTGGTTTCCAAGTCTCTCAGCCTATCTGTATCATGTGTGTGTGTGTTAACATCTGTGAAATTGTGTTTTTGCCTGTGTACCTTCATTTCTCTCTGTTGGTCAGTGTGGTGTTGTGGTTTTACATCAAGCATGGGTACATAGAAGTCTGTATTATGCTGTTATGTTATGTCTTTTTGTTAGCGTACTAATTACTCATGAAGGTATCCAAGATCCTTGCAGGTAGTTCACCAACTATCGCCAATCAATAAAACAGGTCTAATGCCTCTTGGGGAGCTCGAGGACCCATGAGGAGGCTCTAATGGGGGAGGTCATTCCACACTTTGCGTAAGATGTAGGAGCCTCTGGCTGAGGCTCTGTGGATGCAAAGCAAGTGTGCTAGTGAGAGTACAGCTGAGCAGAGTTGCCTGGGAAATATGTGATGGTGAATGTGGCTGTTGATGAAGGCAGGGCCACTTTTGTGTAGTGCCTTGAATTTGTGTTTGAGCAGCTTGAACTGGCTGCATTTGTTTATGGGGAGCCAATGAATTTCTCTGAGATGTGGGTGCTATAGGTGTGGCAGGGTATGTTGAGCATGAGTCATGCTGTGGTGTTCTGGATGGCTTGGTGTTTGTTCAGTAGTTTCTTGGACAGTTCCTATGCAGAGTGCATTTTTGTAGTCAAGTATGCTTGTAATCAGGGCCTGTGCAACCATTTTCCTGGTGTTCTCTGGTAGCCATTTGAAGATCTTTCACAGCATCCTCAGGCTGTGGAACTAGGCAGAGGTCACTGAATTCACTTGGGCTGTCATCCAGGATGATTAGATAAGAGCTGGTGTGTGTTAAGGTGCTCAGCAAGTTATTTGTTGATGGCTTTCTCTATGACCTTAGTTGGGAATGGCAGAAGGGAGATAGGGTGGTAGTTTGCTAGTTGAGTAGGGTCTGCCAAAGGTTTCTTCAGCTGACCACTGCTTGTTTCAAAGCATCTGGGAACATCTTATAGGTGATGGATTTGTTCATAAAGTGGACGGGGACTTTGCTGATGAGGGTGGCACTCATATTGAAGATATGGTTCGGGCAGGGGTCCGTTGGTGTCCTGGAGTGGATGGTCCTCATGATGCTGGCTGTTTCTTTTGTGGTGCGTGTTTCCCAGGTACTCAGAGAGTTTTTCTGTGAATGGCTCTAGGTAGGAAGCAGCTTGGTTGGGGGTTGAAGCTGTTAGAGTTGGCTTTGATTCTATTGTTGAAAAATGCTGAGAGGTTGTTGTATAGGTCTTGTGAGGGGGATACTGTTCATGGTGGCAACTGGTGAGGTGAATAATTTGATTATCAGAAAGATAGCTTTGCTGCTGTTGTCTACATGTAATGCTAGAACCATTGTCTTGGATTCTTAAATTTTTTAGAGGTAGTACCTTAGGGCTGCTTTGTATGTCTCTCGTCTTTTTCAAGGGAGTTTTCTCTCCATCTTCTTTCCAGTTGTTTGCAGTGTCGATTTTTAGCACTGAGGTCCTCAGTGTGGCATGTTTCTGGGTCCTCCTCAGGGCACTATATTTGCTAGGTGTCAAGGATTTCGATCTTTGATGTTGCCGTTGAGGTTGTCAGTACGATTTGGCTGATTTTGGCACATGATGTAAAGCCAGTTGGAATATGAATTGATGCCCCAGTTGCTTCTGCTCAGGCTAGTGGTGGCAGGAATTGTTTGGAGGGGTATGCTGATTTGGAATTGGATGACAGTGTTGTCAGTCCATGTGAGCCTCTAAATGTAGTGAAGATAGGGTCAAGGGTGTGTCTAGAGGAGTGAGTTGGTCCAATGACATGTTGTGTCAGTCCCAGGTTCCCTAGGCTCTCGAGGAGTGCATTGGTGCATGTGTTGGTCTTATCTTCAATGTGGAAGTAGAAATCTCCTAGTAAGATGTAGTTGTTGGAGTTGAAGGTCAATGGGGCGATGAAGTTGGTTAAGTTGCTGGTGAAAGTGGCTCGTGGTCAGCAAACAGAGGTTCCGCTCAGGGTGTACATTGCTGAAATTCTAATATTGAAGTGTAGGTACTGCATGTAGGGCATTGCGATCTCTGAGGTTGTAGTGCAGTTGAAGGATTCTTTGACTATTAACATTATTCCTCCTCCTAGTTTGTGTTGTTGGTCCTGATGTGTGAGCTTGTATTCTGCTGGGATAGCCATGACCATATCAGAAGTCATCTCAGTGGTCAGTCATGTTAAAGTGAGGAAGAGAAGCTCCAGGTTGCAGTGTTGCAGGCATTGGGTGCATGCAAAGGCTCTGTATAGTGTGGTGCAGCAGCAACAAGGGGGTGGGAGCCTCGGGTTCAGAGACCAGTGTAGGGCAGCTGAGTACCTCAAGGGGTGGAAGGACTGGGGTTTGTAGCTCTGTGCATGGTCTGGGCACAGATGGGCACGGATGGGCTTACCGTTGGTGTGATTTCAGGCCGCCAGCGGCTTATACGAGCTGTGGCTGTCTGACGGTAAGCAGGTTCAGGGAGGGGGGGAGGAGCACAGGGGGCAGTGAAAGGGCTTAGTGGGAGCACGGAAAAGTAGTGGTGATGCAGGAAGAAGCAGGTAAAACTAAGTGCAGAATGTAGAGTTCAAAATGGGAAAACGTTTGAAAGAGAGAGTACAGTGAGGGAAAAATGAGGCAGAGTGAAAAGAAAGAGCAAAGTGAAAAGGAAGATCGCACACAGTGAGTGAGAGAAATGGCAAAAAGTGGCCAGAAGAGCTGGAGCAGAGGTGGGAGCCTCAAGCGCTGGCAGCAGCGGAGTATGCGAGGGCCTTGACCTGTCAGAGGGCAGGCCCAGATGAGTCCAAGGAAGGCAGGGCTGGGCAACTGCTTAATGGCTGACCCACACTGCGGCTACCATTAACTAGGAGGAGGGCAGGGGATGGAGGACAGGGCTTATAATTATGATGAAGGAGCTGCGGTGCTGGTAGAAGCAGGTAAGAAATGGGGAAGGAGGGAAGGACCAGGGAAGTGAGAGGCAGAAAAAACAGGCATCGAGAGGGCTAAAGGCAAGAGACACACAGGTAGAGGAAGCAAACAAAGGGCAGAAGAGGTGAATGAGAGAGAGATAAAGTAAAGAGATGGGCAGAGAGAGTTCAGTAGGTGAAAAGTGTGAAAAAGAGAGGAAGAGTGAAGTGAGAAAACCGGCAAAGTGAGCGCTGAGTACAGAATTAAAAAATGCACATAAGTGTGAAAGATAATGTACAGTGGGAGGAAAATGGGGTGCTGTGAACAGAATGAGCAAAGTGAGAACGAAGAACTCACAGTGAGTGATAGAAATGGGCAAAGAGTTCCGAAAAAGCGATGGAGAAGGAGAGAAAGTATGAGTCTAGTGCAAAGGCAGGAGCATCAGGCAGGAGATGGTCCACAAGGGCCTTGATCTGTCAGGAGGCAGATCCAGATGAGCACCTGCTTAATACATAGCCAAGGTTCTATTCTGGCACAGATGCTCAAATCACAGTCTGTGTGGGTATCTGAATATCTGTTGGTATGTCTGATGTTGTGGCTTTATTTCAGTTGGTCCTTGTAGTTGTGTGCACGTAGGTCTGGTGTGTGAACTCAGATATAAATAGGTGTGTTAGTGTGTCTGTAGATGTGTCTGTGTGTATGTAAATGCTGTAAATGAGCACGAGTGAGTAATCTATGCCAATGTGGGCATTAATAGTGTTTTCTTTTGTGTGCTTGTGCCGTACAATGGCCAAATCCATTGGCGTTGTCAATGCTTCGTCCTGGCATAGAAGGAAGAATGGAATATGTTAATAGCAAGATATTTATGTATCACTTATCTTACAGATGCGTGGTACTATTTACTTCTATCTCTCTGTCTACTCTCTTTCTCAAGAGCGGGTCCTCTGTAATAGTGGAGACGCATCGCCCCCCTGCTCAGTCAGGCAGTCGGTGCACATAAAATGATAGTAAAACAATGCTATTATCATTTTATCTGTTGCTGTCTCTCGGACAGTTGGAATGTAGAGTGGGGTGAGGCTGGGCTATAGGGAGGAGGAAGGGTGGGTACTGTAAAGTGTGCATGTCATTTTAGCTGGCTGTCTTAGTCCGGCCAAACCGTCATGTGCACTTACATTTTTCCAACCTGGGTGTGCTACACAGCTTGGTTGGAGAAATGGAACAGACTCTCTGTGCCTGATCGAGCCTCAAAACAGCCTGCTCAGGCCAATCATGGTGCTGCTCTCATGCTTGCTTTAGCTTGAGAGCAGTGTCTGGATTGGGAGCCTGTGGTGACTGCCGGGAACAGAGGGAGCGGCCGGCAGCAGGACTGAGAGAAGCAGTGGGATGGAGCAGCAGGTACGTTTTTTAAAATTTCTTTACCCCGACACGCTCCTCTGACCTCCGACACCCCATTCCCCCACCCCACCACCCTTGATTGGTGGTAGCTGGCACTGCTCTTTCTTGCCCTCTCAACTGTTCTGGCCTAGGTTCTTCTGTAAGAAGCTGCTCTGTGATCAGAGCAGATGACAAATTGTTGAAGGAAGCTGCGTTATTTTGTAGCTTTTTTGCGATGACAGTCTTCTGGCATCCCGTGCTCTGATGCAACTGAAGTATACAAGGAGGGGAGAAAGTGTCTTCTTTTAAGAAGTTTGACAGACATGCAGTATTGTTACCATCTTCTTAGGGTTGCACCCATCAATCTCATTTTTCTGACAACTGTCATATTTAAACCAAAATTATTGATTGATATGTTCAATGCTTTAGAGAGTCCCAGGAGCCAATAACATGTACAGAAACTTAAAAACACGGCTTTTGAAAATATTCCTGCATAACCGAGCAGTTCGCAGTGATCAGAAAAGAATTTAACATTAAGGAGACGGTTTCATTTCTTCAGCACAGGGCACAGCATAACTGTGATATTTTGGTGAAACAGTTAAAACTAGAGAAACTTAAATGAATTTTCACAAGCGACAAAAAATGGGCACGCTGTGGATTTCAAAACATCGACTCAAATTTTTTTTTCATAAATTCGAACTCTTGTCATCTGAGTGAACGTTTGAAAATGTAAAATATTCCAATTGCTTACATTGACCCTCAGGCTTCCTTTTGAGTTGTGTGCTCACGTATTTTCAATGCTCGTGTCTGCATTTTTATACTAAGCTTTTGTTTGCTCGTTTCTATCTTTTTTCCGCAATTTCAGTTGTGAATAGCATGTCCGTTTTGTTTTTGGTTGGTGGAGTCTGTGACTCATGCTTTTCCCGACTTTTACATTTTTTTCATGTGTCGTAATCAGATTTATTTTATGTGATTCTTGTGGTGGCCCTTTAAGATGCCTTTTCTTCAGAGACGTCATATTACCAATTCTTATTTAATAAAAGTATATACAAATATATAAAGGAAGTAGTACAGTGAGAGTGGTCACAACTCCCTTCAGTCATTGGCAGTTGTGTTGTAAGAAAGTAGAATAATTTTTGGGGTGTGCCCTCACATCAAGGAATAATTACACTAACTTGTCATAGTTAACATTAAAGTCATTAATTTAAACTGAACTCAACTCTCTAATCACTGTGGCAGTGAGCAGAAGGGCTTAACTTAGGGCAATGTATAAAGTACTTATGAAACACTGAGACAGTGATAAAGTCAAAACACCAAACAATAACAATCCCCAATTAAATTAGAGAAATTGAGGAAAAATTAAAAAAATTGCACCAAAATGACAACAATCCAATAAGAACTGTAAAATGATTCTTTCACTTTTAAGTAAAAATAGTGCTAAAAACCACTAAGTGCCAATGATAGTCATTGCAAGCAGTAGAAAGGAACCTAAGCATGATTTTAAACTGACCAGGATAGAGCTTGGTGCGTACTTATAGAAATAAATTGAGGGATGGGATGCTTGAATTAATCTCAGCCACTGGTAATTATTCAAGAGCGTCCCAGTTCATCGTTATGTTGCCCACTATGCCACCTCAGTTGGCACCCACCCACATGCAAATCGGTCTTGACCCTGCTCCAGTGGGGACAGTCAAGACAACGGCCAGGCCCTTCCCGGACAGGAAAACCAGTAATCCAAGACTGGTTGTGTCCTGATTGGGGCTCTTCAGTCGGGTAAAGCTTTGTTTCAGGGTACAGTATGCATGGGATCCAAGTTTGAGCATATCTGACCCAGTTAGGGCATTGCACTGAAGTATAAAAAAAGAGGTGGGTGGAATGTTTGAATTAATCCCATCCACTGGTAACTGCTTGGGCTGCATCCCAATCCATCATTATTTTACACACCATGCCACCTCAGTTTGGACCCAGCCATATGCAAATCAGACTTGACCCTGCTCCAATAGGAACAGTACACCACAGTTTATGAGGTCAGGTCATTCCTCAACTGGAACACAAGCCACCCAAAAGCAGATGCACCTTAGTTGGGACTCTTCCACCAGCTTCATTCTAGTATTGATGGACTAGGATGCAGCCCAAGTGATAACCAGCAGCTGAGAATAATTCAAGCATTCCATTCATCACTTTTTTGTCTATGTCAGAATTATGAAGCATTCGTTGGATACACCAAGCAGGCGTGTCCTGGTCAAAGATTTTACCTTTTTACTTAATCTTTTTTTATGGAGCTCAAAATCATCCAGGAGAGCAAGCATGAAGCTGTATGCACAAAGTTAGTTATGGAGCTCTTAAAAGTTACACATTTTCAGGGTTTATGAAGTAGCTCCTCTGGGGCATTTCTAAAGCTCCCAGGACCTCAGAGACAGAACTTAGAGCCTCATTATGAGTTTGGCAGCCAGATTGCCATGTTAGCAGCCCTGAAAAATATGCCATGATGGCAGTCTTTCTGACGGTCCTATTATGAGTTAAACAGGCAGGACTGCCAACCACCAACCAAAAAAGGCAGACCAGCAGCGGTGCAGAGGGCTGGAATTAAGTGGTCCAACCTCCAGAACTGACAGCACTGTGACCAACCACTTACTGTACTGTAAGCACAGAGTTGCCGTGACGGACCCCCATGGTGATCAGACAATGGCGGTCCAAAATTACAGTCGTCCGCTGTCACAAAAGTAGTACACAACTGTACATTGTATGAATTTGAAAGCACAGCTGTCACACATTGCCACGTTGGACACACCTGAAAAGGACACTATAAGACACACCCCTTAACACACCACAATCCTTTGCATTTACAATACCAAACATAGAAGCCAGAGCACCTTATTTTGTAGGATTCATAGATTAGGCACTACTTTTTTCATCCTCCCATTGAACACCCTGCACACATTTTTGTCTAGTCACACCCTTTTGCACTTCCCCTCTTTAGTAAATCATCCCATTTTTCTTCCACCAAGGCACGTCTACAAAATTCCACATTTTTCAGAAGATGAGTTGAGTCATGGTTGATGTAATCATAAGAGTAGAGCCAAAATTGCTTGGAGCACAAGTCGACCATACTCCTCTCAGTAGGAAAATGGAAATGTGGAATAGGATAGCTGAATGCTGTAGGCACCATCCTGCGCACCAGGGAGGACATCAGGAAAAGGTGGAATGACCTCAGGGGCAAGGTTCATTCCCTGGTCTCCAGATACCAGCTGCAGGCCAAGAAGCCCTCCCAGTGCCCCATTACATCTCTTTCCTTGGAAGGAGAAGGTCTTGGCAATCCTGCATCCTGAGGGCTTTACAGGAATACCTGGGGGAGTGGTGTCTGGTAAGTCACAACACTAAAAATGTCACCAAAATGCTATGTCATGTGTGCTCACAGCTCAACTTTTGCCACTTTTACTGTCACTCCACTCATCAGCCCAGTGTCCACCAGTCCAAAGACCTCTATTGGGCAACTCTCATTTGATGTGTACTCACTTGGGGAGATGACATTTGTATAGTGTGTGTAGTACAGGGACTGACATTACAACTACCAGGAGGCACTATTCCTGTAACTACAAAAGCTAGCACAGTGGTCACATGCTACAATACATCTGCTAGCGAACTGTCAATTAAAGTGTACTCACCTGGAGGGGGGGCATTGGTCAAGTGTATGCATTAGAGAGAGTGACCTGACTGCAATTCACAGGAGGCACTGTTTCAGCAACTCCAAATACCAGAACAGTGGTCACCTGTCTAAATACCACTGTCTGGCAACTCACAATTTAGGTTTATTCAACTTGGAGGATAACATTTGTCAAATGTGGGAAGTAGAGGGATTGAAAGACAGTAATGCCCTGTGTCTGTAAACCCAACCATCAGGCCAGTGTTCTCTTGTCCAAATACCATTGTTTTGGATCTCCCAGTTGAATTGGACTCACCTGGAAGGTTAATATTTGCACAGTGTGAGTAGTACTACAGGGAATGACATGAATTCAACTCCCAGCAGCCCTTGTATCTTCATCTCCAAATATCAGCACAGGGGTGCTCAGTCTGAGTTTGGTGCTAACCATACCACCATTCCGCTGGCGGTCTTGTGACCGCCGGCACGGTGGCGGTGCAGACCGCCAAAATACAAGGCGGTGAACCCAACGCAATACAGACATCTCACCGCCAGCACCACTGACTGCAGAAACACCTCAACGCTGGCATAGACGAGCACATTGTGTGACTCCACACATACACACACACCATGAACGTCATGTAGCAATGGCACACAATCAATAGCTGTGAACACACATCCAAACAATCATACAGGTGACACAACACGTAAAACCAACAATCAAGGAAATACACACATGCAGCACTAGGCACAAGGACGCACACAGCATCCCATACAAACACACAAGCAAGCAGACACACACATCACAACATCCCCATGGCCCAAACCATCTACCAAGCGCATGCAACAACACAGACACAATCCAAACACAGACCTCACACACCTTTGCACACAGATGTCACACCACCATGTAGAAGGAAACCAGGACAAACATCTTATCTTGTCAACCACAGCAATGTGGGCAGTTGTATTCAAACAATAAATAAACTATATCCAAAATGTGCCAATGGCAAGTCTAACGTCCACTTCAGCAGGACACATTGTCCATTAATATGGGCCCAACTTGACTCCTGATTGAAAATAGGCCTTCACTTCATAGGGGCAGCAATGGGGCAGGCAGGCACCTCAGACGTGTGGGGATGGTGGGCGACGCTTGGATATGGAAAGGGAATGTTTTGGCTTGGGTTTGGGAGGGGTGACCTTGGCACTGGGAGGGGTTGATTTTTTGCTGGGTGGAGGAGCAGGGGAAACACCAGAGTGGGTACCCAAGGAATGGGAGGTGGAAGGGCCTGAGAGGGACAGGGGGACACGCTGTTTTTGGGGAAGACGGGGTGGGAGAGGAGTAGGGAAGAGGTCAAGGGCGGCAAGGAAAAAACTCCTAGGCACACAGGGCAGTCACATGATTGAGGGTTAGGAGTGGAGGTAGAGTGACTGCTCGTCTGATGTGTCTGTGTGATGTACGTGGATGCTGGTGTGTGCAGTGTCTGTATGTGTGTGGTGGCTGAATGTTGGGTGGGTGAGTGGGTACGTATCCATTTTTTGGGAGATGGGAAGAGATGCAGGGAGAGGGGATGGGTGATGTGTGAGTGAATGTTGTGATGGTGTGGGCAAGTGAGATGTATGTGCTGCAGGTGGCAGAGACTGTAGTCGTGGTGAGTGTGGATGTGGTTTGTGGGGTATGTGACTGTGAGTCTGCTGTTGTGGTGATTGAGAGGATGACAGGAATGACAGCAGGACCAGTGTGTGATGATGCAGTACTGACAGGTATGAGTGGAGATGTGACTGTACGGGAGGAGGTGGTGGGAGAAGTGTCTGTTGTTGTGTCTGCAGATGTGTGTTGGGTGTGCATGCCTGTGTGAACACTTGTGATGCCCATGTCTGTCTTTGTGCACCTTGTCTGTTGTAGTGGGTGTATGCATGCCTGAAGGTGTGCCATGGATGGGTGTAGAGAGAGGGCTTGTGGATTGGGAACAGGTAGCTGGAGGGGGGCCAAAAGATGAAGGGACACTGGCTGCCATCAACGAGGAGTCCAGAGCCTGGAATGATCTCTGTAGGCCAGACAAGGCACTGTGAATGATTTACGTGAATGCATTTGTCTGTTGCATCTGGTATGCCAGTCCCTGGATGGCATTCACAATCGTTGTCTGCCCCACAGAGATGGACCTTAGGAGGTCAATAGCCTCCTCATCGAGGGCAGCAGGGCTGACTGGGGCAGGGGCAGAGGTGCCTGCAGCGAAGGAGACGCCCACCCTCCTGGGTGAGCAGGCACGGGCAACTGGGTGCGGTGCAACAGGGAGGGCGGTGCTGGTAAGGGGGTGGTGGACAACAATGGTGTTGGTGTGGTACCAGAGGGGTCCACCACTGCCAGGGAGCCACCATTGGAGGAGGTATCTGAATCAGATGTTGTCGTAGCTCCAGTCTCCCCTGTGGTGCTCCCCTCGCCCTCCATCCCACTGGTCCCCTTTGCTTCACTGCTGGCCGCCTCCTGGGTCCGTGGGCTGCAGCATCCCCACTCGCCAGTGCCCTTCCTCCCTTGCCAGATGATGCTAATGCACACATTGACAGAGAAGGAGAGAGAAAAGGAGGGTGGGAGAAACAGAAAGGGAGGAAAATGTTAGAACCCACACATCCACTTCACATACAAACAATGCAGATACCAGTCCATGCCTGCGGAAAAATAGACCAATTAGCAATTATTCCCAAATAGAGTCATGCAAGCTATGTCCACCTGTCACTATGTCAACCCTGCAGACGAAACTCCTGCATGAAGACAACTACATGCCCATTAATGCCAAAATGACTACTCCTAGAATCAAGCCCAGGAGTATACTCAATCACATGTAATCCATTACAAGATGATACTAATCTAAGCGGAGAGGGACTCAGGACACTAACTAACTGACAGGAATGGGAGGAGTTCATGTGGTACAGAGTATCCATTGATATAGGAAGTGATGAAACTGCAACCTTCACGTAACATGCTTGTCATTACCCATATACAGTGCTATCATGACCACTTTGTACTACTACAGTACACGCAGAGATGGAGGTTGCAGCCATTGACATGTTAGCAGACTTGAGAGACCCATACCTACAGCTGAACATGTGTCACAGTACCACCACTTCTTATCCTACATGGCTCAACATAGCGACCGTCACACACTCCTACTTGATGGGTGTGGCAGCCAGGACTGTACATTCACTAAATCACATTTGACTACGTTCATTCTAAGTCCAAGGAGAGTGACAGAGCACAACCATGCAGTAGTGACCTGACAGTCAACACTTAGGTGGTCATTACATCCCTGGTGGTCGGTGTTAAAGCGGCGGTAACATTTTTGGAATTACGACTGTGGCGGAAACCGCCAACCAAGACAGCCACTTTAACACTCCGACCGCCACGGCGGTACAAACAAACAGCTCGGCGGTCACCGCCAACAGACATGCGGAGGACAATGTACCGCCCACACTATTATGACAGGCCAATCCGCCACCTTTTCCGGGCGGATTCACCGCGGATAAAAACATGGTGGAAACAGGAATTTAGAAGGCAAAACGCTCACCTCTACACACTCCACGAGGAAGGAGGACACCATGGACCCAGAACTCCAAATTCTCCCTGCGATAGTCTTCCTGCTCCTGTACCAGGAGGACCAACGCCGGCGGCGAAGACCACGGTGAGTACTGCACCTACGACACAGAGGAGGGGGGAGGCAAAAAACAGGGACACACACCCCCAGCACGCAACACCCCACCCCCACCCTCACCCACTACAACACACACGCTAATGCATAGCTATACATTATAGTTACACCCTCCAAACCGCTCGGAAGAATGCAAAGACAAAAGGAAATGAATGTAACCATTGTAATATATCAAAATTCAGTAAGCAAAAATATACATATATACACTATTAACAAAATATGCACCAAGATTAGTAGTCCAGGTATTGCACCATTCATAGTCAGTGGACAACTGAGCCCAAAATGCATGGGCGAGGCCCACACACGATACCAGATCAAAACAGAGAGAACACTGCAGGGGCATCAGATAGAAATACAACAGGCACCTCAGGGGGAAGGGAAGGGGGGGCACCTCAGCCGGATGAGTGCACGATGCCAGATCCACGAGGGGTCTCCATGCCCATTGATGTATCCTGGGGAGTGCAAAGCCACAGTCTCTCAAGTCTCTACAGTGGGTGGTTTGCCCACTGCTGCATCCTGGGGAGTGCAAAGCCACAGTCTCTCAAGTCTCACAAGTGGGTGGTTTGCCCACTGCTGCATCCTGGGGAGTGCAAAGCCACAGTCTCTCAAGTCTCTACAGTGGGTGGTTTGCCCACTGCTGCATCCTGGGGAGTGCAAAGCCACAGTCTCTCAAGTCTCTATAGTGGGTGGTTTTCCCACTGCTGCATCCTGGGGAGTGCAAAGCCACAGTCTCTCAAGTCTCACAAGTGAGTGGTTTGCCCACTGCTGCATCCTCTGGAGTGCAAAGCCACAGTCTCTCAAGTCTCACAAGTGGGTGGTTTGTCCACTACTGCATCCTGGGGAGTGCAAAGCCACAGTCTTTCAAGTCTCTACAGTGGGTGGTTTGCCCACTGCTGCATCCCGGGGAGTGCAAAGACACAGTCTCTCAAGTCTCTACAGTGGGTGGTTTGCCCACTGCTGCATCCTGGGGAGTGCAAAGCCACAGTCTCTTAAGTCTCACAAGTGGGTGGTTTGCCCACTGCTGCATCCTGGGGAGTGCAAAGCCACAGTCTCTCAAGTGGATAACATTCTCCACTGGTTTCTGGAGGGGGCTTTGTGCCCAGAGTGCTTCATCCTGCCAAGGACATATGTAGTGGATGTGTTTCTCCACTGGTTCTGGAGGGGGACTGGTGCCCAGAGTGCTTCATCCTGCCAAGGACTGAGGTAGTGGATGTGTTTCTCCACTGGTTCTGGAGGGGTACTGGTGCCCAGAGTGCTTCATCCTGGGAAGGACAGACGTAGTGGATTTGTTTCTCCACTGGTTCTGGAGGGGGACTGGTGCCCAGAGTGCTTCATCCTGCCAAGGACTGAGGTAGTGGATGTGTTTCTCCACTGGTTCTGGAGGGGGACTGGTGCCCAGAGTGCTTCATCCTGGGAAGGACAGACGCAGTGGATGAATGTCTCCACTGGTTCTGGAGGGGGACTGATGCCCAGAGTGCATCACTCACCCCATGACGGTCCCTGTTGCGTCAGTGCCCCTGCCGCTCATGGGCTAGTGGTGCTTGAGTTGGCGGTTCTTGCCCTGTTCAGCGCTGCTTGCCCTGTTCAGCGGTGCTTGAGTTGGCGGTCCTTGCCCTGTTCAGCGGTGCTTGCCCTGTTCAGCGGTGCTTGAGTTGGCGGTCCTTGTCCTGTTCAGCGGTGCGTGCCCTGTTCAGCGGTGCTTGAATTGGCGGTCCTTGCCCTGTTCAGCGGTGCTTGAGTTGACGGTCCTTGCCCTCTTCAGCGGTGCTTGCCCTGTTCAGCGGTGCTTGAGTTGGCGGTCCTTGCCCTGTTCAGCGGTGCTTGCCCTGTTCAGCGTTGCTTGAGTTGGCGGTCCTTGCCCTGATCAGTGGTGCTTGCCCTGTTCAGCGGTGCTTGAGTTGGCGGTCCTTGCCCTGTATAGCGGTGCTTGAGTTGGCAGTCCTTGCCCTGTTCAAATGTGCTTGCCCTGTTCAGCGGTGCTTGAGTTGGCGATCCTTGCCCTGTTCAGCGGTGCTTGCCCTGTTCAGCGGTGCTTGCCCTGTTCAGCGGTGCTTGAGTTGGCAGTTCTTGCCCTGTTCAGCGGTGCTTGAGTTGGCGGTCGTTGCCCTGTCAGCGGTGCTTGCCCTGTTCAGCGGTGCTTGAGTTGGCGGTCCTTGCCCTGTTCAGCGGTGCTTGCCCTGTTCAGCGGTCCTTGAGTTGGCGGTCCTTGCCCTGTTCAGCGGTGCTTGAGTTGGCGGTCCTTGCCCTGTTCAGCGGTGCTTGAGTTGACGGTCCTTGCCCTCTTCAGCGGTGCTTGCCCTGTTCAGCGGTGCTTGAGTTGGCGGTCCTTGCCCTGTTCAGCGGTGCTTGCCCTGTTCAGCGTTGCTTGAGTTGGCGGTCCTTGCCCTGTTCAGCGGTGCTTGAGTTGGCGGTCCTTGCCCTGTTCAAATGTGCTTGCCCTGTTCAGCGGTGCTTGAGTTGGCGGTCCTTGCCCTGTTCTGCGGTGCTTGAGTTGGCGGTCCTTGCCCTGTTCAAATGTGCTTGCCCTGTTCAGCGGTGCTTGAGTTGGCGATCCTTGCCCTGTTAAGCGGTGCTTGCCCTGTCCAGCGGTGCTTGAGTTGGCGGTCCTTGCCCTGTTCAGCGGTGCTTGAGTTGGCGATCCTTGCCCTGTTCAGCGGTGCTTGCCCTGTTCAGCGATGCTTGAGTTGGCGGTCCTTGCCCTGTTCAGCGGTGCTTGCCCTGTTCAGCGGTGCTTGAGTTGGCGGTTCTTGCCCTATTCAGCGGTGCTTGAGTTGGCGGTCGTTGCCCTGTTCAGCGGTGCTTGCCCTGTTCAGCGGTGCTTGAGTTGGCGGTCCTTGCCCTCTTCAGCAGTGCTTGCCCTGTTCAGCGGTGCTTGAGTTGGCGGTCCTTGCCCTGTTCAGCGGTGCTTCAGTTGGCGTTCCTTGCCCTGTTCAGCGGTGCTTGAGTTGATGGTCCTTGCCCTCTTCAGCGGTGCTTGCCCTGTTCAGCGGTGCTTGAGTTGGCGGTCCTTGCCCTGTTCAGAGTTGCTTGAGTTGGCGGTCCTTGCCCTGATCAGTGGTGCTTGCCCTGTTCAGCTGTGCTTGAGTTGGCGGTCCTTGCCCTGTTCAGCGGTGCTTGAGTTGGCGGTCCTTGCCCTGTTCAAATGTGCTTGCCCTGTTCAGCGGTGCTTGAGTTGGCGATCCTTGCCCTGTTCAGCGGTGCTTGCCCTGTTCAGCGGTGCTTGAGTTGGCAGTCCTTGCCCTGTTCAGCGGTGCTTGCCCTGTTCAGCGGTGCTTGAGTTGGCGGTTCTTGCCCTGTTCAGCGGTGCTTGAGTTGGCGGTCGTTGCCCTGTTCAGCGGTGCTTGCCCTGTTCAGCGGTGCTTGAGTTGGCGGTCCTTGCCCTGTTCAGCGGTGCTTGCCCTGTTCCGCGGTGCTTGAGTTGGCGGTCCTTGCCCTGTTCAGCGGTGCTTGAGTTGGCGGTCCTTGCCCTGTTCAGCGGTGCTTGAGTTGGCTGTCGTTGCCCTGTTCAGCGGTGCTTGCACTGTTCAGCGGTGCTTGAGTTGGCGGTCCTTGCCCTGTTCAGCGGTGCTTCCCTGTTCAGCGGTGCTTGAGTTGGCGGTCCTTCATTGCCCAGCTGGGCTGGGCTGGCGGGGCCCTCCTGGGCAGCTGGGCTGTGGCTGGCGGGGCCCTCTTGGGCAGCTGGGCTATGGCTGGCGGGGCCCTCCTGGGCAGCTGGGCTGTGGCTGGCGGGGCCCTCCTGGGCAGCTGGGCTGTGGCTGGCGGGGCCCTCCTGGGCAGCTGGGCTGTGGCTGGCGGTGGCCTCCTGGGCAGCGACGATGGAGCTGGCAGTGGCCTCCTGGGCAGCGACGATGGGGCTGGTGGTGGCCTCCAGGGCAGCGAAGATGGGGCTGGCGGGGGCCTCCTGGGCAGCGACGATGGGGCTGGCGGTTGCCTCCTGGGCAGCGATGACGGGGCTGGCGGTGGCCTCCTGGGCAGCGACAATGGGGCTGCCGGGGGCCTCCTGGGCAGCGACGATTTGGCTGGCGGGGCCCTCCTGGCCAGTGGGGATGATGGCATGTCTCCTCCGCCGTGCTGCTCCTCCCAGACTTGCCAGGTTTCTTCAGGCCCTTCCCCACCTTGGGAGGAGT
Source organism: Pleurodeles waltl (assembly GCF_031143425.1). Classification (NCBI taxonomy): domain Eukaryota; kingdom Metazoa; phylum Chordata; class Amphibia; order Caudata; family Salamandridae; genus Pleurodeles; species Pleurodeles waltl. Next base: position 792,846,066 of record NC_090445.1, read on the forward strand.
CACAGCTGAGTCCACACTCCCACCGGGACCCCTGGGAGCGGCTTGGGTGGCTCGAGTCTTCCCCCTCTCCCGCCGGGCACTGGCCAACTTCTGGTGCTTCACCGGGGGGGACTGGCTGTGCTGTGGCTCCGTGCCACACTGGGTGTCCTGGTGGCCGGTGCACTCCATATACCTGTGACAACAGTCACCACTGGTCCCGGAGATGTTGTGGCTGAGGTGCTAGTTCGGGACCTATGAATTGGACGGGGGTGGTGGGAAATAGGTTAAGGGTGGACAGGAAAATTTGTTCGGAGCACTGGGACTGGTAGCTGGAGGTGGTTTGGGAGTGGAGGAAGAGGTGGTGGTTGTAGGAGGTGTACGTTTTGTGGCTTTGGGTGCAGGTGCATGCGCTGGAGGCTGTTGTGAGGTGGATGTATGTTGGGTGGGTGTGTGCCTGCGTTTGTGTATCTTCAGAGGGGGCGTCACAGACACACTGGGAGAGGACACAGGGGACGTGTGAATGGTAGTGGGGGTGGTGACTGCACGTGAGTGGGGTGTGCTGGTGGGTGTGCTGGTGCGAGACGTAGTGGCTGTAAAGGTAGTGCATGCAGGTGTGAGTGTAGACGAGACTGAGAGGGATGAGGGAGACGACAAGGAGGGGGACACAGTGCAGGCAGTGGATGCTGGTGTGTCTGTATGTGTGTGATGCTTGCGTGAGTGCCTGTGGGATGTGTGGTGCTTATGTTTGCCTGAGCTTCCCTTGTGTGGTGAGGTGTGTGCAGGCTGGTCTGATGGTGTGCTTGGGATAGGCAGAGGTACAGGGGATTGGGTCTGGGTGGAGGAAGTTGGAGGGGGGAGGCTAGACACAGGGACAATGGCTGCCATCAGTGCTGAGGCCAGAGTTTGAAAGGATCGGTGAAGGGCCGCCTGACTAGAATGAATGCCCTCCAGGAATCATTGATTTGTTGCAACTGCCTTTCTACACCCTGAATGGCATACAAAATGGTAGACTGCCCAACAGTGAGGGACTTGAGGAGGTCAATGGCCTCCTCACTGAGGGCAGCAGGGGTGACTGGGGCAGGGGCTGAGGTGCCTGGGGCGAAGGTGATGCCCACCCTCCTGGGTGAGCGGGCACGGGGCGAAGACTGAGGGGCTGTTGGGAGGGCAGTGCTGGTAGGGGGGGTGGCGGCTGTACCTGTAGAAGTGGGGGGTTCAGATGTTGCCACCACCACAAGGGAGCTCCAATCGGAGGACGAGTCTGTGTCGCTGGTTTCAGCTCCTGTCCCCGCCGCGGTGCTTCCCTCGCCCTCCGTCCCACTGATGTATTCGGAGTCCGTAGTGTGGCCCTCCATGGCCATGTGGGATGCAGCTCCCTCATGCTCCGGTGCCACTGCTCCTCCGCCTGATGATGCTATTGCACACAAGAACAGGAAGACCGCAAAAAAGGGGGGGGAACAGAAGAAAGATGTGTTGAGTGCATGGATTACCGCTACCGTTGGCGGACAAGACAGACACAGAAGCCCCCTGCACTACGTCGCGCTGTTGGGCTCTACAGTGCAATTCCTGGGAAATGGCCTACAAGGCTATGGATGACATATGCACACATAGATGACACAGGGGCATGAATAGCTGTACTTGGCACTCTACAGAGGTGGGGTTGGGGGCCACAGGGCCATGCCGCACAGAGGGGCCTAGCCTACGGAACTCGCCCTGGCCTAGGGAAACCCACAGCCCTCCTCCCCCTCCGCACCCCTCCACTGCGCGCAAAGTCAGCTGAATGAGAGTGTACTCACCCCCTTGTGTCTGCTGTGATGCCCTCAAGCGCCCATCCAACTCCGGGTAGGCCACCGCCAGGATCCTGAACATCAGGGGGGTCATGGTTCGACAGGCACCCCTCCCACATTGGGAGGCCATCCCCAGCTGAGCCTCCGCCGTCTTCTTGCTCCAGCGGCGAATGTCCTCCCATCTTTTCCGGCAGTTGGTGCTCCGTCTGTGGTGGACCCCCAGGGTCCGGACGTCCTTGGCGATGGCACGCCAAATATCCTTCTTCTGGTGGGCGCTGACCTACATGAAATGTTCAGGGGAAGAAGAGATGTCATTACCAACTGCGCCGTCAAAATGAGTGGCCCCCATCCCTACCCTTGCCATGTGGCACATGCACTCACCGTCTTTCATGCACACAGTACTCTGCCCCCTTCCTTCTTACAACCAGCCCTCTCCACACAGCCATAGCCCATACAACATGCTCCCTGTGTACTTACCTGTTGGTCTGGAGGACCGTAGAGTAGTGTGTATTGGGGGAGGACCCCATTGATGAGCTTCTCCAACTCCTCTGATGTGAAGGCAGGGGCCCTTTCCCCAGACGCATGAGCCAGTGTCTCTTCCAGACCGAGGTCACAGCAGCACTTGCAGTGTAGGTCCTCTCCTGTCCAAGATCAGGTATCGAGTGATTCAGCAGATAGAAAATGGCGGTCACGTCCGCGGCGGTGCGTACCATCACTGCCGGCGTACATCATCATTGGTTCGTGGGAACCATAGGGTCCAATGTTAACCAATGCAGCATTGCGCCGCGGTCTTCGACTGCCTACCGCGACGGTGTACAACGCCAGCGCAGTTACCTCACATCCCATTGTCCCACTTTACAGGTCAGACAGCCGCCATTTCAGGGGCCCACATGGCCTAATTACCAACTGCGTCACACATACCTAGGCCTAGTCTCAACACACATACAGGCCAGATTTTGGGTATGAATGGTGTTCTGTGTAGACTGTGGGTACATACCTCTGAGTTGTTTGACTCTGTGCTCGCTGTTGTCCTTCATAGGCACCGTTCGCTGGGACATGTGAGGAGATGGCGGAATCCTCTGGTGTACCGACCGCTGGTGGACCTGTCGACAATGGAGGAAAGAAATTTGATTATCACCTACAGGTTTGACCGTGCCACAATCCAGGAACTGTGTACACAGTTGGAGCCTGACCTGACAGCAATCCGCCATCCCACAGGAATCCCCCCTCAAGTGCAGGTGCTATCAGTGCTCCATTTCCTTGCTAGTGGGTCTTTTCAAACAACTGTGGCCATGACATCAGGGATGTCCCAGCCTATGTTTTCAAATGTATTGTCCAGAGTGTTGTCTGCCCTGCTGAAACACATGTGGAGCTACATCGTTTTCCCTCAGGTGAAGGATTTGCCTACAGTGAAAGGTGACTTCTATGCCCTTGGATATATCCCCAACATCATAGGTGCCATTGATGGGACCCATGTGACTTTGGTCCCTCCCCACAGGAGTGAACAGGTGTACAGAAACCGGAACAGTTATCATTCCATGAATGTACAGATGGTATGTTTGGCAGACCAGTACATCTCCCATGTGAATGCCATGTTCCCTGGCTCAGTGCATGACGCCTACATCCTGCGGAATAGCAGCATCCCTTATGTGATGGGTCAACTCCAGAGGCACCGTGTGTGGCTATTAGGTGACTCTGGTTACCCCAACCTGTCATGGCTACTGACCCCAGTGAAGAATCCCAGGACAAGGGCAGAGGAACGCTACAATGAGGCCCATGGTTGAACTAGGAGGGTGATCGAACGGACCTTCCGCCTCCTGAAGGCCAGGTTCAGGTGCCTCCATATGACAGGTGGATCCCTATTCTACTCACCAAAGAAGGTGTGCCAGATCATCGTGGCCTGCTGTATGCTTCACAACTTGGCTTTGCAACAACAGGTGCCTTTTCAGCAGGAGGATGGTCCAGATGGCGGTGTAGTGGCAGCTGTGGAGCCTGGGGACATTGATGAGGAGGAAGCAGAGGAAGAAGACATGCCTACATCCTGCGGAATAGCAGCATCCCTTATGTGATGGGTCAACTCCAGAGGCACCGTGTGTGGCTATTAGGTGACTCTGGTTACCCCAACCTGTCATGGCTACTGACCCCAGTGAAGAATCCCAGGACAAGGGCAGAGGAATGCTACAATGAGGCCCATGGTTGAACTAGGAGTGTGATTGAACGGACCTTCCGCCTCCTGAAGGCCAGGTTCCGGTGCCTCCATATGACAGGTGGATCCCTATTCTACTCACCAAAGAAGGTGTGCCAGATAATCGTGGCCTGCTGTATGCTTCACAACTTGGCTTTGCGACAACAGGTGCCTTTTCTGCAGGAGGATGGTCCAGATGGCGGTGTAGTGGCAGCTGTGGAGCCTGGGGACATTGATGAGGAGGAAGCAGAGGAAGAAGACATGCAGAACAGGGACTCAGTCATCCAGCAATATTTCCAGTGAAACACAGGTGAGAATACATTCCTGCCTACTACATGTACTTTTACACTTCTACCTCTATCCTGTCTGTCGATTTCACCCAGTGTATGGTCACTGAGTTGTCACTTTCCCTTACGGTTTCACAGGTGTGGGTCCCAACGTGTGTCATCTGCTTCGATTCCTCATGGACTAGAGCTGTGTGACATAGGTATGTTGACATTACTATTTAAAAAAATGTTATCACTGTAATTGCTAATACACTATTTCGAAATCACAGACAGACTCCAGATCTTTTGGTGCTTTAGGTGTGTTTATTTGAGGGGTGATGGCGGAGGACTGTCCAGTCTATTAGTCTCACAGGTGCATTGCCCATATGGGCATAGGAAGTGGAGCTGGGGCTGTTTCAATATGGACAGGGTGACAAAGTGGGACAGTGGGATGACAATCAGGGTGGTCTCATTTCTTGGCGGGGGTCTTGGCATCGTGCTCTGTCTTGGTCCTGGATCTCAGGGACCATTTGCGGGTGGTTCTCTGTCTGCAGGGGGTGGGTTGCTGGTGTGGTGGTCCTGTGGCGGTGCCTCCTGTCCACTAGCGCCGGTGGAGGTGGTGGGCAGTTCATCGTCCATGCTAGTGTCAGGGGCCCCTTGTAGTGCCACAGTGTCCCTCCTGGTGTTCAGTACTTCCTTCAGCACCCCCTACGATGGTGCCCAGGGTGGAGCTGATGGTTCTGGGTTCCTCCCTGAATCCCAAATACTGTTCCTCCTGCAGGCGCTGTGTCTCCTGAAACTTGGCCAGTACCATTGCCATCGTCTCCTGGGAGTGGTGGTATGCTCCCAGGATGGAGGAGAGGGCCTCGTGGAGAGTGGTTTCCCTTGGCCGGTCCGCCCCCGTCGCACAGCAGCACTCCCAGTTCCCCTGTGTTCCTGGGCCTCCGTCCCCTGGACCGTGTGCCCACTGCCACTGCCCCCAGGTCCCTGTTGTTGGGGTGGTGGGTTATCCTGGGTTCTCTGTAGTGGTGGACACACAGCTGATTGACATGTCCTGGGGCCGGAGGTATGGGCCCGCTGGGTGGGTGCTATGCTGGTGTTTCCAGAGGGGGTAAGGTCTGTGGTGGCCTGTGCCTGTGTGAGGGGAACCGACTGTCCCGAGGCCCCCGATGGTCCGGGCTGGTCATCTAGATCCAGGTGGACAGAGGTGCTGTTATCACTCTGGGCCTCTTCTGTGGGTGGAGTGGTGATGTCTGGACCCTCCTGTCTGGTGACGTTGGGTAGTGGTCCTGCAGGGGTGTAAAGGCATGATTATTGCATCTGTGTGTGTCGTGGTGTGGAATGGGTGGGTGACCGTGTACCCCAGTGCTGGCATTCCTGTGTGTGAGCTTGTGTAAGGATGGTTTAGGGGGGTGTATGGGAATGTGCAGTGGGCATGCTTTAGTGATGGGTGTCCATGCGTTGTTGTTGCATGCAGGGCTTGGTGTTGGGATGTGTGGTTTGTGATAGTGGTACATTTGTGAGGAGTTGGAGTGATAGGGGTGGGGGCGAGGGTGGGGGTATGTGATAGCATGCAGGTAGGGTGGGGGATGTAATAGTTAAGATTTGACTTACCAGAGTCCATTCCTCCACCGACTCCTGCGAGGCCCTCAGGATGCTGAATCGCCAAGACCTGCTCCTCCCATGTTGTTAGTTGTGAGGGAGGAGGTGGGGGTCCACCACCAGTCCGCTGAACCGCCTGGTGGTGTCTTGAGACCACGGAACACACCTTCCCCCGTAGGTCGTTCCACCTCTTCCTGATGTCCTCCCGATTTCTTGGTTGTTGTCCCACTGCGTTGACCCTGTCGACTATTCTTCACCATAGCTCCATCTTCCTTGCAATTGAGGTGTGCTGCACCTGTGATCCAAATAGCTGTGGCTCTACCCGGACGATTTCCTCCACCTTGACCCTGAGCTCCTCCTCCGAGAACCTGGGGTGTTTTTGCCGTGCCCTGGGGTGGTGTAGGTGATGTGTGGGGTGGTGTGTGTGTGGTGATAAGTGTGGTGATATGCAGTGGTGTGTGGTGTTTTGTGCGTGGAACTGTGGATGCTAGTTTGTTGATGGTGGTGTCTCTCTCTGGCCTTCTCTCTGTAATTGTGGTCGTAGGGGTTTGTGGGTGATGTGGGTGTGTGTTTTATTTTGTATTGGGTGTGTGGGAGTGGTGTGTGTATGTGTGTCAGGTGTGTGTATTTGGAATTGTCCAATGTGATGGTGTTTTGTATATATGTGTGTATTTTGAGTGCGGCGGTGTGTACCGCCAATGGAATACTGCGGTTGAAAGACCGCCACGTGGATTCGTGTGTTGTGATAGTGTGGGCGTATTTCTGTTGGCGTGACGGTGGAGGTTTTGTTTTCGCCAGTTTAGCACTGACCTTTGGTGTGGCGGACTTGTGTGGGTGTCTGAATTTTGTCGGATTTCGAGATGTGTGTCATAATAGCTGTGGCGGAATTCCGCTGCTGCGGCGGTGTGTTGGCGGTCTTCTGCACGGCGGTAAGCTGCTTTTACCGCCAATGTTGTAATGACCCCCTTACTACCTTGTGGCTGCTGTGCTGCCTTCAAGCGCCCATCCAACTCAGGGTTCACCACCGCCAGTATGCAGGCCATTAGGGGGGTCAGGGTCCGACTGGGACCCCTCCCACTTTGGGAGGCCGTCCCCAGCTGGGCTTCTGCAGTCTTCCTGGCCCAGCGTCGCAAGTCCTCCCACAGCTTCCTGCAGTGGGTGCTCCGCCGGCAATGGACCCCCAGGGTCCACACTTCCTTAGCGAGGGCTCACCACAACCCTTTCTTCTGGTGGGTGATGACCTGATTGCGAAACAGCGAGAAAAGGGGGGACATGATGTAAATGATACCTATCCAGCAGTAAGCTTTATCAACAAAAAACTGTTGTGTAGCCATTTTAAGTATAGCTCCATGCACGTTAGTTTAACATACTAGGCCGCTGTGCACTTTGCCCTAGATATATTTTATTCAGCTTCCCATTGTTATTTTACAATAACCAGTTTTTACGGTCTTGTTTTTATTTCTTCTATCACACTGTTTAGCTTCGTTCAGCACTGTGTTTTCAAACAATGCATTCTTGATCGCCCTGTGCTTCAGTTAAGGCTACAGTCTGGTACATTGCCGGTAAACGTGATAGAGGATTATTCTCCAACATTCGTAGAAAATACACATCCTTACGTAGGGATATTTTCTTAGAACATTTGCTGTGTTAGTTATAAAAACACTCTCTAGTCCTAGTACACATCAAGAGGGAGATTCCAGCCAGGGAACCACAACTGTATGCTGAATGCCTCGTTGCAGATGCTGACGCAGATTACAGGCCTTTGCTCAGGTATGAGGGTTGATGTCCTCCCGGGGGAACCTGAAAGGCAGGCTTAGAGCTTAACATGCTGTGCTCAAAATATAACTTAGAGAGAGAATAATCTAGCAGCACTATGATAGCCTTATTCTTGTGTTTCATTCTCCTCGTCACTATTTTAATATTACTGTGTTGTGTAGTCGTGGTTATTGCAGCTCACGCTTTGCTATCCAAAATGCAGTTGTTTTATTAAATCAATCTTTAAAACTTATACTGCCTTTATTGTCATTTATATATGAGACCTAACTATGTATGAGAGAACCGGTTGTGACCTGTGTGACCACGACTTCCCTGAGAAGTACTGATATGTCATGCGCTCGGCTGCCCAATTGTCTCTACCATTTGGGAGAGATGAGGCACTGCTAGTTAGCCGGAGCAGAACCTGGATTTGGAGTGTCAAGTGACTCAGTCCCCCACATTGTGGACGATCTTGCTGCTAGAAATACAGTAGTCTCATTATGAAATGAGAGCCTACGCGACACAACGAACACTGCTCATTCACACTAGCAATATCCCACACATATCATGTGCATGCTACACACCTGATCAGTCATGAAATGTCAATGTGCACACACATACATCGTCAAACACCACCCAACATATGGGACAAAGGATGTTGTACTGACCTGTTGTCCTGGAGCTCTGTACAATCGCCCATAAAGGGGTAGGACCCCTTCCACAAGTTTATCTAGCTCCTCTGTTGAGAAGGCTTGGGCCCTTTCCCCTGCACTGTGTGCCATTGTTGCTTCAAGAGACAGGAAACAGCAGCACATAAAGTGGAGGTCAGTCTATCCCAAATGCCAGGAGTCAAGTGAGCTGTCCCACACAAAATGGCGGTTACGACCGCAGCGGTCATGACCGTCATCGCTGGCGGTAATCGTCATTGGTCACAGTCTCCCATTGACATCAATGTTAACCAATGAGGAGTTGCACTGTGTTTCTGACCGCACTCCGCCATGACGACTTCCGCCAGCGGAACGAGGTCACTTCCAGCCATCCAATGCATGCCGGACACGCAGATGGCATTTTAGTCTGTTACATTACTTTCCTGTGTATACACAGCGTAACTACCTGCATGTCGTCAAAAATACATTGTTCAGGTCTGACATGGTGAATATAGACACATGTAGTGCATGTCTAGTGACATTTCCACACTTGTCACCACAATTGTCAGCATATAGTGGAAAAAAGGGAAGGTGGTGTAGGTGTACATGACCTGTGTACTTTCATTCCCACAGGAATTATGTCCCATTGTCTGGTTAGGTACGGAGGGTGGAGTAATGTGCACAACATGACAGGCAACTTGCAAGACTATTACATAATGACTGTTGTGTGTCATACCGAATAGCCTACATTGTGGGAGATTCCCATATTGTTGTTTGTGTCCCCACACAGAGTTGGCCACAATGGAGTGATGAGGAATGCACCAATTTACCAGTCACTCGTAGATCTTGAAACTATGGAAGAGCACCACATCATCATGACCTTTTGACTAAACCGTTTGTGCATCAAGAAACTGGTTGCTCAGTTGAAGCTAGACCTCCTGCTGGATTTGAGGGATCCCCATGCCATCCCTCCAACAGTCCAGATGTTGTCAGTCCTGCATTTCCTATTGAATGGCTCTTTTTAGGTCACAGTGGGACTGGCTGCAGGGTGTTCACAGCCCAAGTTCTGTAAGGTGTTGCAGGATGTGCTGGATGCCCTACTCAAGCATGTGCACAGATACATTAGGTTCCCATTACTCAAGATTTTCCCACTATAAAAGCAGCCTTCTACAACATCTCAAATGGCCCACATGCAATTGGGGCATTGCTGGGACTCACATTGACCTGGTCCCTCCGAGGATCAATGAACAGGTCTACAGAAACAGAAAAAGTATATATTCTCTCAATGTACAAGTGGTGTGTCTTGCAGACCAATACATTACACATATGAATACTAAGTTCCCTGGATCAGTACATGATTTCTACATCCTGAGGAACAGCAGTGTCCCTGCAATGATGTCACAGCTACAGGGAGAACAGGCCTGGCTCATAGGTATGTGTACTGCTCTCCATGTCAGACGTTTATACCCTTCATGACACAGTCAGCACTCTGCCTTGCAATGTTACCTATGGCCATGTTTCCTTTTCCACACCGGTGACTCCGGATACCCCAACCTGTCCTGGCTCCTGACACCTGTGAGACATTCAACTACATTAGGGGAGAACAGGTACAATGAGGCACATGGCGGGACGAGGCATGTGATTGAACAGACTTTCGGTCTCTTGATTTTGTTGTCTTCATGTGTCTGGTGGTGCCCTACAGTACAATCCAGGAAAAGTTTGCAAGATCATTGTTGCATGCTGCATGCTCCATAATCTGGCCATCAGAAGGCACATCCCACTTTTGGAGGAGTGAAACATTAATGCTGGAGCAGTGTTTGTGGCCGGTGACTCTGATGCTGAGGGGGAGGCTAACAAGGAGGAGGCACATGACAACAGGACTGACATGATTCGTCACTACTTTCATTGATGTACAGGTATGACTGCATTACATATCATCTGCGCATGGGAGATGTATTGCTGAACCCAATCTGTAGCCATTATTTGCATGCATCAAGGTATGTGTGGGGACTAGAGCCTTATATATTGGTTAACGACCTTGAAGGGTAAGTGACTCACCATGAGAGGTAGTGGAAATGTACAGCTACTACGTTCATTTGTGGAATGCTGGTGCCATTGCGGTACAGCCTTCTAGTTGTACTAAAGGTATATCATCCTGAAGCTGCCTGTTTGTGGATATGTTAGGAGGACAGTCTTATCCTGCTGCGTAGGCATGTCATGCATTGGCATCTGCTGCGTGTCAAGTACCTGTTCCTGACTACTCAGGGAGTTGTGCAATTGAGGATGTTACCTATGTTTCATCTTTCCTGTCCCACACATGTGTGAATGCCAATGCAGACCCTTACATATGATGTAACATAGCTGCTGGGACACTCATCCTGTATTTGTGTTCAACTGCAATCGATGTATGACTGTAGATTACATTCCTTACAACATTGTACCTCATTCCATTTACTTATCCCTCTTCAGGTGACATATCTGTTTGAAGTCTGCTTGCTGGTTTGCCTGTTGGCATAGTTGACAGTGGATATTAAAGCAATATGGATGTACCTACACACTTGCAGGAGTATCCTACTACATCAGTAACTTTGATATTTTTGTTGTGTAGACATGTGTATTCTTTTGTTGTTCTGTAGCAAATTTGTCAATACAAACAATAAAGAGACATGCACCATGACTTGTGATAATAGGTGTTTATTTAGAGTAGAATTTCACAGTCCAGAGGAGTGGGGTAGTGCTCTAGGTGATGATCAGAGTGGGTGGTCTAGCTGTTAGGTTCATAGGTCCTGTGTCCATTTGCCTCAGAATAATGTGACCTTGGTATTGGACAGGCAACTGGGTGTAACAGTGGCACACAAGGGTGACATTTCAGAAGAGGGATCACTTCCTGGTGGGGGGATTGGTCTTGGCCTGAGGTCCTGTAGGATTCTGGATGGGCAACCTCTTTTACAGGGGGTTCCTCAGCTGCAGGGGTAGGGGTGCTGGTGTCCTGTGAGTCCTCCTGCTGTGCCTCCATTCCAGTAGCAGGTGCTGATGTTGAAGGCAGTGCTATTGACTGACTACTGGATGGGGCCTGTTGTTGGGTGGAGAATGTCCATATGGAGGCCATGGTGGCATTGTGTGCCTACCACTGCGGCCTGGCCTCCTGGTGGTATTTCTCCTGCAGCCTTTGTGTCCTGCAAGGTGGTGAGTCTCTGGCCCAACTGGTCCTGGATTTGCTGGTAGGCTCCCAGGGCCCTGGAAACGGCCTCCTGGCTAGTCGTGTCCTGTACCTGCCTCGTCTCTTGTCCCACGATTGGCCTCCCACTGGCCCTTGCCCCCTGTGCCCCTGGTGCAGTGTGCCCCCTCCGACTGACACCGGGGTCATCATTGTCTTGGGTTTGCACCATTGACTCCTGCCCCTGTCCTGTGGGGCACACTGATGATTGATGTGACATTGGGACACAGGTATGGGAAGGTGGGCACTGCTGTGCACTAGCTGCCACAGGGGAGGTGGTTTGAGTTGTGGGCAGGGTGAGGCTGGTGGTGGTGGACTGACCACTCATGTCTGATGGGCGAGGTTTGTTGTCCGAATCCAGACTTGCAAATGAATCCTCCCCTATTGGTGCTGCATCCAGGCCTGGGCTTCGTGTCACTGGGCTCCTCTGCTGTGTGTCAGTACTTGGGAGACCTGTGGGATGAGAAGTATTGTGTCAGATGATGGTATTGTAGCAGTGACACAAATGGTTGTATTCCCTCATTCACTGTATTTGCAGGGCAGTAATGGCATTGACAGTTTCAAATCACCTGCTTGTTTTCCCATCAGTGGAAGGTTGCAATGGCCCTATTTTGGAGTACAGTTTACATTTGTCTTGCTACTGTCATTGCCATGTACTGATTTCTATCACATATTGGTGATGGTGAGTGGCATGGCTTAACGTGCAGTTGCAAAGATGTGACATAGATGTAGCAGTCAGGCAAGGGTAGGAAGTGTTGCATTGTGGTAGTTGTGGTACTTTCTGCTGTGTGAGGCACACTTGCACTAGGTGGGGCTGTGAGGGAATGGCATAAGTGGGGCGCTGTGGCATGCAAGGGTGGGTATAGGGCCATTAGTGGGTTTGTATACGTCCAGGTGGTTTAAGGGGGTGAGAGGGTGGTGGGGGTGCATGCTGTGCACAGGGACATGGTGGCCAGTGAGTACAGTGGACTTACCAGTGTCCAGACCAGTAGCAATTCCTGTCAGCCCTTCCGGATGTAGTATGGCCAGGACCATCTCCTCCCATGTTTCCAGTTCTGGGGGAGGTGGTGGGGGTCTTCCACCAGTCCTCAAGACAGCTACTTGGTGCCTGGAAGCCATGGCCCATACCTTCCCCCTAAGGTTGTTCCACCTCTTCCTAATGTCCTCCCTTGTGCATGGATTGTTCCCCACTGCATTCAAGCTGTTGACTATCCTCTTCCATAAGTCGTTCTTCCGGGCTATGGATGTCTGCTGGACCAGTGCTCCAAACAGTCACGGCTCCACTTTGACTATTTCTTCGACCATTACCCTGACCTCCTCTTATGTGAATCTGGGTTTTTTTGTGGTGCCATGGTGGTTGTGTTGTAGGTGGGGGTGTATGGTGTGCAGGGGTTCTGGGTGTGATGTTTGTAGTTGTGAATATGTGTAATGGTATGTGTGTGTGCGCTCTGTGGTGTTTGTGTTCAGTGGTGTGTTGTGTGATGCGTGCTTAGTATGATGGTACCTGTGGTATCTAGGTGCAGTGCCTCCTTTCAGTGTGCTCTTCTCTCACTCTGTCAGGGTTTCTATTTGCAAAGGGTTCTGGGTATTTGTGGGGGTATGTTTTGTAGTGCTGTGGACAGGTGTGTGTATGTGTTTCAGATGTTGCTATTGGTGTTATCCCATCTGGTGCAGTGCTGATGCAGTGGTGGCTAGTTTTTTCCCGCAACGGTTTGGACCGCCAATGGATTACCGCTGTGTTGGTTTCCTTGGGGCTGATTTGTGACTGAGAATTTGGCGGGCAGGATTTTCTCGGCGTGGCGGTGGTGGTGGTGCAGCCGCCTCCTTCATACAGTCGTTTGGGCAGACAGTGGTGTTTTTTTGGTCTATTTTTGGCAGTGTTGTGTGGGTCACTCGTTATTCGGCGGTCTTCACTCCGCCATTGCTGGCGGTGTATCAACTGCCGTTTGCACGGCGGTCTCCGGAAATGACTGCCAAACTTGGAATGAGCATCAGGGTTTACTTGCCCAAATCCCCCTGTTTGTTATCTCTCCGATGTTCTTCACTCACCTGGGAATATACAATTTGTCAAGTTTTGGGAACTAGAGGGAGTGACATGACAGCAACTCCCAGCAGGCCCTGTATCTATAACTTCAAAAAGCCTGGCCATTGTTCTCTTGTCCAAAGACCCCTGTGTGTTGACTCTCAATTGAAGTGTACTCACCTGGGAGGATGATATTTGTGTAGTGTGTGTAGTACAGCAAGTTACATGACTGCAACCCCCAGCAGGCACTGTTTTACTAACTCAAAACATCGGTCCAGTGTCCACGCCTCCAAAGGCACCTGTCTGGTTGCTCACACATGAAGTATACTCACCTCGAGGGATAATATTTGTATAGTGTGTATAGTACAAGTATTGACATAACTCCAGCTCCCAGCAGGTTCTGTTTCTCCAAACACTAGCACAGTGGTCACTTGCCACACACCTCTGTTTGTCAGCTCACAAAGGAAGTATACACACCTGGGGGGAGAATACTGGAACAGTGTGAGAACTAGATGGAATAACCTGGTAGAAACTCACAGGAGGCACTGTCTCAGAAACTCGAAACACCAGAAGTGTTCATTCATTGAAACAATCATCAATGTAGGTTTACAGAGCTGTGAGGATAATATTTGTATAGTGTGTGTAGTAGAGGGACTGACATGACTGCTAAGGCCAGGAGGGTCTGTCGCTGTTACTTCACTCACTTTGGCGTCTCGTCCAAAGACTTCTGTTTGTTAACTCACAAATGAAGTGTACTCACCTGGGGGGAGTAACATTCGCTTAGTGTGTGTAGTACAGGGACTGACATGATTGCTAAGGCCAGCAGGCCTTGTTTCTGTTGCCCCAAACACTAGCCCAGAGTTGTCTTGTTCAACTCACTCCCAAAATGAAGTATAGTCATCGGGAGGGATACCATTTGCCAAGTATTGGAAAGTAGTGAGAGTGACATGACTGCAACTCCCAAGAGGCACTGTTTCTGTAATTCCAAACACCAGCACAGTGGTCACAGGCCCAAATACCTCTGTGTCTTAACTCTCAAATGAAGTGTTCACATCTGAGAGGATAACATTTGCATTGTAGTGGGAAGTAGAGGGAGTGACCGGAATGCTAGGCCCAATAGGCCCTGTGTCCCTAACTCTCACCATAAAAACAATGTTCACTTGCCCAAACCTATCTATCTATGAACTCTCGATTGAAGTTTACTCACCTGGGAGGATACCATTTGTCAAGTGTGTGTAGTATGGAGAGTGACATGACTGCATCTCCCAGGAGGCACTGTTTCAGAAACTCCAAATACCAGAACAGTGGTCACTTCTCCAAATACCCTTGCCTGCTAACTCATAATTAAAGTCTAATCACCTGCGAGGGAACATGATAGAGATCATACCCAACTCTGAGATGTTTGTTTTCGGCCATCCAGCTTCATCCTAACCAGGTAACCCCAGATGAAATTATTGAGTTCAGGAAGGACCACTTACTAAGTGTGTAAAACAGTGATCCCAAATGCCTCAAGATGCGCCATCAGAATGGTATTGGCCGGCAGACACATTCACACTTCACTAGGCATATGAGGACTCCAGTCACATAAACAGCAAATTCCTGGGACTGCCTGCATCACAATCAACTAGGCCTCAAACCGTCCAAAGACATACCTGGCATAGCCACTGTTTTGCCTGCACTGGTGGCAAGATGACTTTATCAGACCATCCTCCTAAATGCTAATGATCTGCACGTTTTAGCAGCTAGTTGACTCAGATGGATTTGGAATGCTTCACAAATGTCAGTCAATACAACCAACACCATGGGTACTTGCTACAATAAAATTAACTGCAAAATAACTTAGTACAAGTTCTATGCTTTATGTTAGACTAAATTGTTGGATGCAGATGTCACAATACAACCATAACAATTGTATCTTTGACATCAACAGGTCAAGCTGCATCTAGGCACACAGGCTGCAGAAGAGACTGCTACTTCCCACCTTGATGAAGCCCTTAGTGAAGATGACACTCCTGGACTTCTGGATAGGGAGGATGGTTCTGGCCCATCTGGGCAATCTGCTCAGACACCAACAGTGGATATCACTCTAGCCACATCAACACCTCGCAGCCCTTTTGCCTCAAAATCACAGGCAACAATTTGCCCACCAACCTGTGTTCTAAGCACAGTGATCCTGAGTTGCAGTGCAACACTTCCAACAATGTTAGTCCAGGAACTAGTGGCAGAGGGTACCCTGTAGCAAGGGCACAGGGCCCTGGGGGGAGAGTATGTGGGAGGGATGTTGAGGGCCAATGGGGTGAGGTCACTGGGGCTGCTCCTGGCCAGGATACCAATATCCAAGTCTTGGGGGTCTATCAAGACTCCCAAGGCATGATGGGCCAGGTCTTGAACAAACTCCAGGAAATCAAGCTACTACAGAGGGCCATCCATAGGGATATGCATGAACAGTGGGAGGCTCACAATACCAACATGGCCTCCCTAACAGGGGTGATGAGTGATGGGAGATCCTGCTGGAGGAAAAAGTCCCAGGCCCCCCTGCCTTTGTAGCAGCAGACCCTCCCCCTACCACACAAGCAGGGACATCAGGCAACGAATCCAGGAGGTGTGGATGGCAAGACACCCACCACTGCAAGCAAGTGACCTCTTCCTAAAGGAACTCCTTTGTGTGCCACACATTGACTCTGTGGACTGATCCTGAACTACCTACCTGTTCGAATCGGAGGGGTACTCTGGACTTTAGACTCCCAATGGTGTGGCAATGACTTCATTCACCATGGCTGACACCTTCACTTTATAATTTTTCTTCCTTTATGTCTAAATTGCATTTACTGCATCAGCACTGTAATAAAGTCACACATCACAAACTCATTGTCTGCTTGCTTAATTTCAACATTTTTCTATCTAGAGATGTAAGACTATGTGAACCATAGGATGAAGACATAACTTACTTGATCAAGGATGGATGTTACAGGTACACGTTGTCCTGCTTAGGATTACAACCATTACACACAAGCACATAAGTACTTGTCAGCACGAGCGCGGCGTTTAAAATGCCGGCGAGGGGCTTGTCCTTATTTCACATAAGTTGGAGGTTTTAAATGGTGCCCTCGACTCTTTTGGCCACGATATATTACAAAACGGAATTAGAACGAATTAAAAGAACAAAAAGGTTGTCTTTTAGGTAAGGGGAAGTGTGTTTCATGTAATTGAATGAAAAAATGGAACCTCATTTGAGTGTTTGCTCGATTACTGAACGGTAACGATAACGGTAGAGATATTGGTATAGAGTTTACTATATGGGTGGATGATAATTATATTGAAATGGAGTCTCACTTAGAGAGAATACCAGAGATATTTTCGATTATTTATATTGCAGTTGGTTCCTCAACACATGAGGTCTGCGATGCCCCTTCTAGATTGATTTTGAAGAGGAAGAAAAAGAGGGGACTAACTGTGGTTTCAAACAGGTCAGTAATGACATTACGAAATATTATATTTACATTCTGGAAAAATACTTTTCGATAAGCAGAAGGAGAGCATTTAAATTGTCATTTTCCTCCCTTTTTTGTAGAGGATGGTAGAAGGGATAGGAACATACGGACATAAAAATAATTCGAAGGTATTTATTTATGGGATATTCTTTCCCCATTATTATACAAGGAGGGTTTGGTTCTGATAGAAAGCGGCTTATTGCCGACAAAAGGGAAATTTAGGACACTAAACGATCTATGCCAACAAAAAAGAATCCCCTTTTCACTTGGGTTTGCATGTGGCAGGGTTGAGTATTGCTGTGGTTGTAATGGACCCTTTTTTGGAGACATGGGAAGTATCTTACACTATACTTTCGGATGTTTAGAGAAAAAAACACTTAGCCACTAAGATTGCGTGGTGGTGGTTCTTTTCCTTTCCTTTGTAGTCTTTTGTTTAGATGGAAATATAGTGCCATATTTTAAATATATCATATATATAAAAGTTTGTGCATTTAATTGAGTAAAAAACGGTGTCGGATGTGTTTTGGGAAAATTAAAGAACAAAATGTTAAATGTTTAAATATTTTAATTATTGTATATAATTGTACATGTATATGTGTTGTTATTGATTGTTGTTTGTTATGATTTTCTCAGCCTTGAAGAAGTCCATTCAGGACAAAACATGTGTCGGCTGATTGCTTTCTATTGTTTTTTGACATGTTTTGTGTATATGTATATTTGTGTATGTGCAAAATAAGTTTTTCTTTGTTTTGTATTAAAATTTCTATTGGTATGGACATATTTTGGAATAGTTTGTTTACATTTTTTAGGAAAGGAAGATAATTTATTAATTATTTTAGTTAGATTTCTTTTTTGATTTTTCCATGTCTTCTCTTTAAGATATCAAATTATCTTCAAATGTAGACTTTGTCGTGTTGATGTGCCCCACTGAGTTGTTTTTTTCATTATTAGAACCGGTCTACTCTTAGCAGATCTGGCTTTACGCATCAAGGCAACGATGTGTGTCAGTGTATGAGCACTCATAATTTTTTGCTTATATATTTAGAATGTGCATTTATTTCAAGTAATGAGTTGCCATGTGTTGTTGATTGTATATGTTCATATTGATTATTTGCACTTCGAAAAGTACCAGATCATTATTGTAGGGGTTGCAGCATAAGCACTCCAAAAAAATGGCGATGTTTGAAGATGAGAGAGACAAGATCTTTCATGCAATGTTTTCACATAATCCAAACACTAGCAATGTTACCCAAGGTACAGGCAATCGTCTAGAAGGTATGAAATCTAAATACCTACGTTTAGAAAAACTTAAAAAACAGGAACTATCCCGATCGTGGGACGCCACGGTTTTGAAGAAATATATTACAGAAAAAAAGGTTCCTCGAGGCCTGAGAGTTATTATATTTCCCACTTTTGACGATCTGTCAGTACAACATATGCTGGAGTGGGAACAGTTACTCTTTGAGACTTCGAAGGGCATGATGAAAATTTTAATACAACATGCAGAGGAAAAAAGGGAAAAACTATTAAAAGACATACAGGAATTAGAGAATGAAATTAAGGCTTTAAATTTACCAGATGTCAAAACAAAAAATGATAAGATTTTGAAGGAAATGCTTGACAAACATCAAATGTATATTAAGAATAAAAAATTGTCAAAATTACGAAGAGATGACAGAGATTATGAAAGTGGCAGAATATATACGTTCGCCAGGAGATTTGATAATCTCATTTACAAAGGGCAAGCTACAAATACGAAGGGCACATTGGGAGCTATGACCCATGAATCAGATTTCTCAATTACATCAGATGAATCAGATAGTACGAGCATATCCAGTGACAATACCAATTCAAATCCCAATGTTGACCTAATGCCCACCAATAGTTTCTTACAGGAAGCAAAAAGGTACAGATTAGGAAATAAAAAGTATCCTTACAATCAGCCTTTTCAAAATGTAGGGCCAAAACGCGGAGAGGCAAAAGGAGAAGAGGAAGCCAAAAATCAGCCAGTCATAGGGATGCAGACCAGAGCAGCAAGGAACAAAATCAAGAACAATTAACATTTGCATTTAATAAAGAGATATCAGATGCTGCACAGGATTGTAGCAGCATTTCAATTGTTAATCTATCCAAACATATTCTCACTGACGAACAACTAAAGGTGTTAGGTAAAGGATTGGGCTTCTGTGTGTCCAATCTTTGTGATATGACGCAAGTACATATTGATTTTTTCAAATTTCTTCGACAACTGAAGCTTAAAAAATATTTTGCAGACAAGATTGAAGTACATACAGAAATAATATCCGATGCCACAACGAGTATTACACTAAGTGATTACACCATCAAAGATATTGGAGATATTGAGCTTTTACTTACCCTGGAAAACATGAATTATAATAACATGGATAGGTTAGATTTATTAAATGACCTTAAAATTGTTCAGGATACATCCTTAAATAGTGGCCTCAAACCTAAATCTAGTTTCACCCCCAAGTTACCTAGTAATAACGCCATAGACGTGTTTGGGAGATTGGTGAAGGAGGATTTGTCTAAACTTCAAAAACAAATCAAGTGTGGTAACTTTCATAAATCATCCAATATAACGAAAAAACAGAGACTGGCTTTGAAGGAACTGGGAAGTAATCATGATATAGTGATTAAAGAGGCAGACAAGGGGGGAAACATTGTTATTTTAGATAGAGCTAACTATGTCCAAGAAATAGACAGACAGTTGGCGGACAGTAGTGCATATGTAAAATTGCAATGTAACCCCATTAAAATGATTGTTGATGAACTGGAAAAATTGTTATTCTCATGGTGTAATCAGGGTTTAATTTCCGATTTGGAATTCAAATATATCTTCAATCCTTATCCCACATCACCATGTATATATATATTACCTAAATTACATAAAAATGCCACTTCACCACCAGGCAGACCCATAATATCGGGAATAGGAGCACCTACGGAAAGACTTTCCGAGTTCATTGATAGCTATTTACAACCGGTTGTGAAAAACATTCCCTCATATCTACAGGATACGAAGGATGTTATTCTTAAACTGGAGGACGTGAATTGGACTCCAGACATGATGCTGGTCACCTTAGATGTATCTTCTTTATATACATGTATCCCTAAAGATAAAGGTTTACAAGCAGTGCAGCACTTTCTGTCCGGAAGATCAGCATCTCACATGGAACACACGGATATGATATTGTGTATGATTGAATTTACATTGGAAAATAATGTATTTTTACATGAGGGACAATGGTTTAAACAAGCACAAGGAGTAGCCATGGGCTCACGGTTCTCTCCATCATATTCAAATATATACATGGGTTTCTTTGAAGCAATACATGTTTGGAAAAAGGGCCCTGCTTCATTCACTGATAACATTTTCTTCTGGGGAAGATATATTGATGATGTCTTAATGATTTGGACGGGATCTGAACAACTACTAATGGAATTCTATGAATATATCAATTGTAACATCTTTAACATTCAAATGACGTATGAATTTAGTAAGAGCAAAGTTTGCTTTTTGGATCTAGAGATATCCATCATAGGCAATCGGATCCACACAAAAGTCTACCGTAAACCAACAGCCTGTAATTCTGTATTGCATGCGGAAAGTGCGCACCCCAAAAGTCAAATCTCAGCGATTCCCTTTGGGGAAATGATTAGATTGAAAAGGAATTGTAGTGATCCAAATGTATGTAACATAGAATTAAACAAATTGGAAGACAGATTTACACAAAGAGGCTATTCCGAGCGTACTATTAAAACATCGAGGAAAAAGATTGATCAAACATGTAGGACTACCCTACTGAGTCAAAAGACAAAGGTGCGAGATAGCTCGTCATATAGAGGAATGAGTTTCTGTACTACGTATAGCCAGAACAGTCCCAATATATATCGCATTCTTTGTAAACATTGGAATATTCTACAGACAGATGAGACACTTGCTGCTCTACTTCCTAAGAAACCCAAAATGATCCACAAAAGAGGTAAAACTATTAGAAATGAAGTTTGCAAAAGTTTCTTACCACCGTTAATGGAAAGCAAAACAACATGGCTTCCCAATAAAATTGCGGGTTTCTATAAGTGTGGGAATTGCAATATGTGCAGTATGGCAATGCATAAAACTACTGAATTTAGTTATAATGGTAGTGATAAGTATACGATCTCCACTCTTATTAATTGCAATACGAAATTTGTGGTATATTTATTGGAATGTATATGTGGCCTGATATATGTGGGCAGCACAATAAGGCCCTTGAAGGAACGTATTCAAGAACATATCAGAGCCGTAAGAAATCATGACACAGCATCACCACTAGTACGGCATGTTAAAGATAAACATCCAGGAATGGAGGTACCATTAGTAAAATACATGGGTATAAATCACATCCCAACGAATGCTAGGGGTGGCAATAGAACATTGGATTTGCGTAAAAATGAAGCAAAATGGATTATTAAATTAAAAACGATTGAAATGGGTATGAACTTGGATGACGAATTGTACCATTTCCTTTGAATTTATTTATTTGGTATATTATTGATGATGAATAGCATACAAATGGTATGAGTTACTAACTTTGGTGATAGACATCCTATACCCTAATCTGTTACAGATCCCTTTTTTTGTTTTTCTCGTTTTTTCTTTTTCGTATTTTCAATATACTGGGGATACACGTTTACTTTGCATGTTCACTTATGTGATTTATTTCTACATATATTCGGGGTAAGAATTTTTGGTGCCATCATGACATGGGATGGTTGATAATTTTTATTTTTCTTGTTTTTTGTTGGCAAATAGATCTAATTAATATCTTTTCATAAAGTCCAAACCTTATCACTTTAGTAACATTCTATAGAAATGGTATATGTTAGAATGATACATGATATATGAAGTTCGCCATTTACAAATGGCCGTTGTTCTTATTGTGTGATAGCTCTTACAGAACACGAACCATTCCAAAATGGCCGCCGTGGCTTTAATTTATAGGCGTAAGTCCGTTTTTGTTGTTCAGTAATCTTTTCAGAGTTTGAACGCGGCGCTCAAAATGCGATATATAGATTTTACCTATATCTCTTTATTAAGTTTGATTCTCATTATTTTAATGGCATTCTGTAAAAATGGTTTATAGCAGATCGATACACGATATATGTCAATCGCCATTCAAAAATGGCTGCCGATCGTAGTGTGTGGTAACTTCTACTTAATACGAATCTTTCTAAAATGGCCGCCGTGATTCTAATGGGTAGGTAGAAGTCCCCTTTTTTTGTTCAGTAGTTCTATCTGAGTATAAACGTGGTGCTGAAAATGCAGGCATGAAATTTATACACATTGTCTACAAAGCGGGAAGACTCATAGGGGGTTAATAATATGGCCGATGTTTTAGTTATAAGATAGGATACATCAAAATCAACATTAAAAAATGGCCGTCGGACACATAGTTTGTATTAGTGGGTATTGAATATGAGCCACTTCAAAATGGCCGCTGTGTCGCTAATGGACAGGCGTAAGTCCGTCATTTCTGTTTATCAAGCCCCTTGTCAGCACGAGCGCGGCGTTTAAAATGCCGGAGAGGGGCTTGTCCTTATTTCACATAAGTTGGAGGTTTTAAATGGTGCCCTCGACTCTTTTGGCCACGATATATTACAAAACGGAATTAGAACGAATTAAAAGAACAAAAAGGTTGTCTTTTAGGTAAGGGGAAGTGTGTTTCATGTAATTGAATGAAAAAATGGAACCTCATTTGAGTGTTTGCTCGATTACTGAACGGTAACGATAACGGTAGAGATATTGGTATAGAGTTTACTATATGGGTGGATGATAATTATATTGAAATGGAGTCTCACTTAGAGAGAATACCAGAGATATTTTCAATTATTTATATTGCAGTTGGTTCCTCAACACATGAGGTCTGCGATGCCCCTTCTAGATTGATTTTGAAGAGGAAGAAAAAGAGGGGACTAACTGTGGTTTCAAACAGGTCAGTAATGACATTACGAAATATTATATTTACATTCTGGAAAAATACTTTTCGATAAGCAGAAGGAGAGCATTTAAATTGTCATTTTCCTCCCTTTTTTGTAGAGGATGGTAGAAGGGATAGGAACATACGGACATAAAAATAATTCGAAGGTATTTATTTATGGGATATTCTTTCCCCATTATTATACAAGGAGGGTTTGGTTCTGATAGAAAGCGGCTTATTGCCGACAAAAGGGAAATTTAGGACACTAAACGATCTATGCCAACAAAAAAGAATCCCCTTTTCACTTGGGTTTGCATGTGGCAGGGTTGAGTATTGCTGTGGTTGTAATGGACCCTTTTTTGGAGACATGGGAAGTATCTTACACTATACTTTCGGATGTTTAGAGAAAAAAACACTTAGCCACTAAGATTGCGTGGTGGTGGTTCTTTTCCTTTCCTTTGTAGTCTTTTGTTTCGATGGAAATATAGTGCCATATTTTAAATATATCATATATATAAAAGTTTGTGCATTTAATTGAGTAAAAAACGGTGTCGGATTTGTTTTGGGAAAATAAAGAACAAAATGTTAAATGTTTAAATATTTTAATTATTGTATATAATTGTACATGTATATGTGTTGTTATTGATTGTTGTTTGTTATGATTTTCTCAGCCTTGAAGAAGTCCATTCAGGACGAAACACGTGTCGGCTGATGGCTTTCTATTGTTTTTTGACATGTTTTGTGTATATGTATATTTGTGTATGTGCAAAATAATTTTGTCTTTGTTTTGTATTAAAATTTCTATTGGTATGGACATATTTTGGAATAGTTTGTTTACATTTTTTAGGAAAGGAAGATAATTTATTAATTATTTTAGTTAGATTTCTTTTTTGATTTTCCCATGTCTTCTCTTTAAGATATCAAATTATCTTCAAATGTAGACTTTGTCGTGTTGATGTGCCCCACTGAGTTGTTTTTTTCATTATTAGAACCGGTCTACTCTTAGCAGATCTGGCATTACGCATCAAGGCAACGATGTGTGTCAGTGTATGAGCACTCATAATTTTTTGCTTATATATTTAGAATGTGCATTTATTTCAAGTAATGAGTTGCCATGTGTTGTTGATCACATAAGTACAGGTGCCTGGTCACACCAAACATTTTATTCAAGTCTACAGCACATAGGCTGTCCATATGTCCGGACCTTTGTGACAAAATATTGTCTGGTTCATACTGAGTCAAAGTACATATTCCAGGATACA
Source organism: Pleurodeles waltl (assembly GCF_031143425.1). Taxonomy (NCBI): domain Eukaryota; kingdom Metazoa; phylum Chordata; class Amphibia; order Caudata; family Salamandridae; genus Pleurodeles; species Pleurodeles waltl. The sequence continues at coordinate 792,870,261 of NC_090445.1, forward strand.
GCCCCCTAGACCACGGAAGGGAAGGATTTGTCAGACATTGTCCTGTTGAATAGGCAAATATTAAAGTGGTTGATGTTACCAGCTTGAGTCTTACCACATACCACACCAAAGTAATCCAACATCACATAATCCAATAAACAGACAGATCGCAGTACAACAGTCCTTGATCACAGCCCATCATAATTCAATGGCCATGCATCTGGTGGCATGACACAAACATATGTCATGGCACAGGCACTGTGACCTGCGATGATGAAATACATCTACAGCTACATACAGGTCATGCAAGAGGAGTGTTATGCCATTGTGAAGGGTGAATGACTTGCTAGAAATTGATTTCTACATATTTCATGCCCACATGATAACAAACATTATGCAATTGGCCCAACACAGCACACACAACAAGTCCAACCTGCACTTCAGACCTTCCACTCAAACACTGTGTAAGCTAACTTGGCACAGGTCTCATACACCCCAAATCTGTGACTCACATTACTTGCAACAATCCTTGTCCATTTTGCATGTCAGAACAGCATCAGAGACCTGCTAATGTCACAACTCAGAAATGCCCACATGAGGATGTGATGGTGAGGGTACCTGACAAAACAAGAAGTATCGGCTTGTAAACATACCTATTACACAAATAAAATAGCAAGCATCTGGAGATGTAATCACATTGCAATGAAAATGACACAATCAAAGCAGCATCATCAAGGTGGGGATATGTCAAAGTGTGACTCTTCAAGCAGCCTTTGGCTGAATATTGCAGAGTATCAGCTTCTTAGTTGCTTCTAAAACACTCAACTTCACACATTCTCACAACTATATTTCATTGTACAGTCACAATCATTATATCACATGACATACACTCATGGAAAGTAGCTGTTGATGAGGTCTTCAAGTAAGTCAGCTCCTTCCTCTTCTCCACTGTTATCCTCACTTGGCATTTCAGGGGCCTTACCCAGTGGCACTGAAGGCTCCCTCTCCTCTGGGATGTATGGGATGTTCCTCCGCAGGGCAATGTTATGGAGCATGCAGCATGCAAAAGTCATCCGACACACATTCCCAGGTGAGTAGAGAAGGGAGCCACCAGTCCAGACCAGACACCTTAATATGGCCTCCTGGAGCCCATAAGCTTGCACCACTACCCGCCATGTTCTGTCATGGGCCTCATTGAAGCAGACTTTCCCTGGTGTAGTTAGGTTCCTTAGTGGCATCAACAACCAAGGACAGTTTGGATATGCAGAGTCTCCTGTTAAGTAATGGGACATATGTGCAGCAATGAATCACTCACTACATGTTTGTAACAACAGACATTGCACACACAAAACAGGAGAGATTTTACTGACCACCCAGCCAGGTCCTCTCAGGGTACAGTTTTGACATTAGCTGGGGTATGGTGCATTTATGAGTTATGAAGGAATCAGGGACTGAACTAGGACAACAGGCACAGACTTGTGAAATTTAGAGACCTGCCAAACAGACAACTTGCATGTTGATGGAATGGAAGGTCTTTCTGTTGTGGCATACTTGTTCATTGGCCTGCGGTGGGACCAACCCAACATGTGTGCCATCAATGGCCCCCACCACATGTGGGATGAGTGCAAAACCATAAAAGTCCGACTTCACATGGACTAAATCCTCATGTTGGGGAAACTGGATATAGCTGTTCAGGTGTTTCAACATTGCTGACAGGACATCCTTCAACACCAGACTGAACATAGGTTGGGGCATACCAGCCACTAGGGCCACTGTATGTTGGAAGGACCCTGTGGCTAGGTAGTGCAATACTGACATGATTTGTACAATAGGTGGTATGCTGGTTGGATAACTAATAGCTGGCATCAGATCTGGCTCCAACTGGCAGCATAAGTCCACTATAGTTTGCCTATTCAGACAGTACCGCAGGGTGATGTGTCAATCTTCCATGGTCTGAAGGTCTGGCAGTGGATGGTAGACAGGTGTTTGTTGCATCCTTCCTCTCCCTGGGTACCTATGTATGATGAGACATGATTTCTAACTTTAGTCATTGTGTCCACAGCAACATACATGATGAATATCAATGATATCTTATGACAAGTCATTTCTGAATAGATAGATGTGGAAACCAGTATACATCACAGCTGCAAAGAACACATGGGTCACATGTGGCCACCATGTTTTTCCGCACATGTGGTCACAACATGTATATGGACCAAACTAAAAGATGTGCAACACAATTGCTCCTCGAAATGTGACTGGATACCCCTACTGCCAAAATGACTGCTGGCAGTGGTGGACTGTGCTCTTCTGTTAAAAAACATCTGTGCTCTGCAACATACTATAATGATGTTTGAGTAGTAGGACCTACATGACAAGACAAGGTAAGCATGTTTGTGAGGTCAAAAATCAATTTTTGCAGGTGTGAAACAGTTTATATAGCAAATACAGCATTTCAGGCTGCCAAAATTGTGGTTGCCTTCTCTACTGGACATTAGGAAATGCCGCATCTGCCGGCGGAAGTTGCCATGGTGGCTGAAACCATGACAGACACAGCCATAGGCTAACATTGTTGCCAGTGGTGGTCACGGGCTAATGGCTGTGTCTGCCGGCTGATTAGGTGGCAAACATGACCGCCATATTCTGCAGAGTCCTTCACTTGTTTACTGACACTGCCGCTAGCAAGACCTCCATGACTTGAGCTGCTGTGTGCTGCCTCTGGGAGCAAACATGCCACATCCAGTAGGTGATAGGGCCCCAGGCTTCTCTCAAGAGGAGCTGGAGAGGCTTGAGGTCCTATCCCATATGAAAAGTTCTATGGTTCACCAGAGGAGCACGTAGAAATCTCATAGGCACAGTTGATTCTGTTCAACACCATCCTTTCCCTCCTCACAGGCTTCAGTGTACCCCTGTGTGCAAGTTAGACTTCTTGTGTTCCTGTTGTTGCAGTCTATGTGGCATCAATGGGATGTACAATATGCAGGTATTGGTGGCCAGTGCCAGATGTTATGTTCAGTCACCTTGTGTTGTGTGAGGTTTTTGGGGTCCTAAATCATCCTTGTGTTGGATGCACATAACTAGTTAAAGAGACATTACAGCAATCCACTGACATCTCTTTCCTCATGATTATTGTAAATGTCAGAATACATGTATGTGCAGACAGTATGAACTGTGTATGCATGTTGTATGAGTCAGTTGAGAGTCATGTGAGCAATGTATATAGTGCCACAGATCTTTGAAAACACATCTGTCCTTGCTAAACAGTTGTAGGGAAGGCATACCCCGAGTCACTGTGCCCTTCAGGTTGCCACACACAACATATCCCAGATTGCTGTTGGCTACATGATGTACTGTCATGCATGGAAGTGATGGGAATGGACTGTTATGTACGTTCTGTCAGCTCAGCCTGCAGAGACCAGGGCCTGTCACATGAGTCTCCCAGTAAGGGCCCTAGTCTAAGCTGTGGGAGAGTCACTGTGGTTATGCAACTGGAACACTGGACACTAGGAGATCCTGTCATGTGGCAAATATGAGGCTCTGATGGCAAATCCTGCCCTGAATGACTAATTTATTTGACTAGATTAGGAATGGCTAGAGAGGGAAATCATTAATCTGGTCCATATTTGCACTTAGCATCATTGTCAGTGTGTGTCTTACACTCATGATAGGTCCCTTACTTCCACAGCTCTGTTGCTGCCTTCCCACAGGTCATATTTGGCCTGTACAGGCATACTGCATGACTGAGAGTCTCACAGTGCATACAGTGTGTTGATTCCTTGGAGGCCATGATATGTGAGTCATTAGCTTGGTCATATTGCAGGAACTGTACAATGCTAGCCTTTGATAGTTAGATGTCATCTCTGAAGGATGGACACATATGTCCAAAGAAGTGTCCTGTGGTACAGGTATATAGCACATAGTCCCACCCCCTCAAGTGGTATGAGTCTGCATTTGTTAGTCCACCTGTCCACACATGGACATGGAAGTCATTGTTACTCATGTGTTATGTTGGAGTTTGTACTCCGGCAGTTGCCTATAGGGATTGCATGCAGTGAGGCATTCTCACAGTGTGAATGTGTTGGTCCATTCATTCCTAAGGAATTTACCATTCAGAACCCACCGTGGTGTATAGTGTTTCATTGTGGCTCACATCACAGTACAGGTTGTTAGAGCATGGGCTACCTGATGTCATTACACGTACTTAGACATTTAATCAATCAATCAAGCAATCAAAAAAATTTGTAGAGCGCGTTACTCACCCGTGAGGGTCTCAAGGTGCTGGGGGAGGGGAAACAGGGGCGGGGCAGGGAGGGTCACTGATAGAACAACCATGTCTTGAGGTTCTTTCTGAAGACCAGTAGGTCTTTGGTTTTGGGAAGGTCGGTGGGGAGGGAGTTCCAGTTTTGAGGGCGAGGTAGGAGAAATACCTGCCTCCTGTGGTGGTGCGTTGGATGCGGGGGACTGTGGCCAGGGCGAGGTCGGCTGATCGGAGGTTGTGTGTGGGTGTGTGGAAGTTAACTCTTTCATTGAGGTAGGTTGGGCCGGTGTTGTGGAGGGATTTGTGTGCGTGGATAAGGATCTTGAATGTGATTCTCTTGTCTATGGGGAGCCAGTGAAGGGATTTGAGGTGTGGTGAGATTCGTTCATGGTGGGGGAGGCCAAGGACGAGGCGTGCGGCTGTGTTCTGGATTCTCTGGAGTTTGCTTTGAGTTTGAGTGTGGTGCCGGCATAGAGGGCGTTACTGTAGTCCAGTCTGCTGCTGATGAGTGCATGGGTGACTGTCTTTCTGGTTTCTGGGGGAATCCATTTGAAGGATTTTTTTAGAGTGCGGAGTGTTTAGAAGCAGGAGGAGGTTAGAGCATTGATTTGCTGTGTCATGGAGAGGGAGGGGTCGAGGATGATGCTGAGGTTGTGTGCGTGGGTTGCGGGGGTGGGTGCGGGGCCTAGGGCGGTGGGCCACCAGGAGTCATCCCATGTGTTTTTGTTGGGGCCGAAGATGATGATGTCGGTTTTGTTTGAGTTCAGCTTGAGGTGGTTAGTGGTCATCCAGTTGGCGGTGTCGAGGAGAGCGGCGTGTAGGTTGGTTTTGGCGGTGGTGGGGTTGCCGGTGAGGGAGAGGATGAGTTGGGTGTCATCTGCATAGGAGAGGATAGTGATTTCGTGTGCTCGGAGGATGTTGGCTAGGGTGATCATGTAGATGTTGAAGAGTGTGGGGCTGAGGGAGGACCCTTGGGGGACTCCGCAGGTGATCTTGGTAGTGTTGGAGTGGAAGGGCGGAAGGCGGACTCTCTGGGTCCGGTCAGTGAGGAAGGAGGTGAGCCAGTCTAAGGCTTTGTGGCGAATTCCTATGCTGTGAGGCGTGTGCGGAGTGTGTGGTGGCAGACGGTGTCAAAGGCTGCGGAGAGGTCTAGGAGGATGAGTGCGACGGTCTCGCCTTTATCGACTTTGGTCCTGATATCGTCAGTGCATGCGATGAGGGCAGTTTCTGTGCTGTGGTTCTTGCGGAACCCAGATTGTGTGGGGTCAAGAGTGTTATTTGCTTCGAGGAAGTGGGATAGGCGGGTGTTGACTAATTTCTCGGCAACCTTGGTGGGGAAAGGGAGGAGGGAGACGGGGCGGTAGTTGGAGAGGATCTCTGGGTCGGCTTTTTTTTTTTTTTAGGAGAGCAGTGATTTCCGCGTGCTTCCAAGGGTCTGGGTAGGTGGCGGAGTCAAAAGAGGAGTTGATTATGTTGTAGAGCATGGGGGCGATGGTAGGGCTAGCTTTGTTGTAGATGCGGTGTGGACAGGGGTCAGAGGGGGAACCGGAGTGGATGGAGTTCATGTTTTTTTCGCTTTCTTAGTGTGTGATGGGGGTCCATGTGGAGAGTGTGGTGGGGGGGTCCTGAGTGGGGGTTGGGTTGGGTGAGTGAGGGGTGTGTGTGGTGGGTGTGTGTGGTACGAAGCTGTTGTGGATGTCCAGGATTTTGTGGAGGAAGTGGTTGGAAAGGGCGTCACATAGGGGCTGTGTGTGTGTGTGTGTGGTCTATGTTGCTGGCTTTGGGTTTGGCAAGTTAATTGATGATGGTGAAGAGTTCTTTGCTGTTTTGAGAGTTGTTGTCAAGGCGTGTCTTGTAGTGATTTTTTTTGGCGGTGCGTATGAGTTGGTGATGGGTGCGAATGGTGGTTTTTAGGGTGGAGAAGTTGGTTGTGGAAGGTTCTAGTCTCCATATTTTCTCAGCTTGGCGGCATTAGTGCTTGGAGTCTTGGAGTTCAGGGATGAACCATGGGGCGTTCTTGATGTTGCGGGTGGCGATGTGTTTTCTGAGGGGGGCTAGTGTGTCTGCGCAGGTAGTGATGCATTTGGAGGGGCTCCTGTGTTGGGGTCGTTGGTGTGGGGGGGGTTATGGGCCAGTTGGGAGTTTAGTCGTTCTGTGGGGATCTAGTCCCACATGCGGTAGGGTGTGGTGTGTTGATGGTAGTGTGTGGAGGGTTTGGTGAAGGAGAAGTGGACGCAGTGGTGGTTAGTCCGGAGGAGTTCGGTGGTGTGGGTGTAGGCTATGTGTTGGCTTGAGGTGAAAATTGCGTCAAGCATGTGTCCTGCTGGGTGGGTGCGGTGACCAGTTGTTAGAGTCCGAGGTTGGTGAGGTTGTCTATTAGGGAGGTAGTGTTGTGGTCTTGTGGGTTTTCTAAGTGAAAGTTGAAATCACTGAGGATGATGTAGTCTGTGGAGGTGAGGGCGTGCAATCTGATGCTGTCGGCGATGGTGTCGCAGAAGGCGGGCGTGGTCCGGGTGGTTTGTAGATTAGTGTACCTCTAAGGGTGGAGTTGTTGTTAATGTGGATGAGGAAGTGGATGTGTTCAATGTTGTCGATAGTGTCTTGGGAGCTGGTGGTGACTTTGATGGTGTCTCTGTGTAGGATGGCGATGCCACCGCCTGGCCTGTTGAGGCGGTCTTTGTGTTGGAGTTTGTATCCCTTGGGGGAGGCTATGGCGATGTCGGGTTCTGAGGAGGGGTTGGTCCAGGTTTCCGTGTGGAAGGCGATGTCAGGTGAGTGTGATGTGATGAGGTCCCAGAGTTCTATGGCATGTTTGTGAAGGGAGCGGATGTTGAGGAGCAGGCAGTTAAGGTGGTTGTGGTGGGTGGCGTTGGTGTGGTGCGTGAGGGTGTTGTTGCGGGGTGTGTTCTGGTTGTGGGCTGGTGTGCTGCGGGGTTGGTTGGTGGGGGCAGGGTGGGTGAGTCTTGTGTTGGGGGTGTTGTGTTTGTTGAAGGTGGGGTCGCTATTGTTGGTGTGTGGTGTGAGGGATAACGAGCAGGAGAAGTGGCAGGTGAAGGGGCCATGAGTGTGTGTGGGGCTAGATGTGGTGCATGTGGGGCGGGGCCTGGGTTGAGAGAGTGGAGAGTGAGGGGGGAGTAGGTGTGTCTGAGAGGGCCAGGGGTTCTGGGGCTGGGCACGGTCCAGGCGCAGACAGGCGTAGACGGGCTTGCCTTTGGCGCGTCTTCAGTGCGTCCTCGGCGCGGGGCCCCGCTGCACGCGGCCCTGCCACGGCTGCCATAAGAGGAGGGGAGGGTGGGAGTGGCAGCTGGGAGGCGGGAGGGCCTGTCGAATGAGATGGCTGGGGGGTAGGGCCACAGGGGATGCAGCAGCGGGAAATTAACAAAGAAAAGGTGAGAAGGAGGTGGGAGGTGGGAGGGGCCGCAGGGGACGCAGGGGACGCAGCAGCAGGGAAATTAACAGAGAAGCAGTGAGAAGGAGGGGGGAGGCGGGAGGGGCCGCAGGGGACGCAGCGGCAGGGAAGGAGTAAGCAGAAGTGGAGGTGGCGCGGAAGGCCGGGCGGGGAGCGACCTGCCTGCAGTATCATGAGCTGGGAAGTGGGTTAGTCTGCAGATGAAAATAAATATGTCTGTAGCCAGGTCTCTGTACATATTGGCATGTGTATATTGACAGATAGAAAAGTCCTAGCTCAATGTTATTGACATATATGTGACTCAACCATTTGAAATGAAACTTGTGATTATAATCCCTTGATTTGCCTTTTGCACTCATGCAGGTCAACACCATCAGAAGAAGGCACTATGGAGAGCCATCACCGGGAAGGAGCAAACCTTGGGGGCTACAGCCATTGGAGCACCCACTGCAGGAAAAGGTGGGAAGACCTGAGATGCTGGGCCAGGAAAATCACTGACATCCAGCTGGAGATGTCCTCCCAACATGGGTGGGGTGCCCATCAGACCATGACCCACCCAATGGCCCATATTCTGGCGGTGACCTACCCAGAGCTTAATGGGTGTTTGACTACAGCATAGCAGCCACAAAGGGGTGACTACAGGGTATATTCCTGCCTGTAATATTGCCAACTGAATGTGTTAGGTTCCGACAGCTCCCCCTGACAATTAGGGAGGAGCCATGCGTCACACAGTAGATGAGTGATTGTTTGTGTAGACATGCCATGAGTTGTATTTACCTTACCTATTGGCCCAGGGACCTAGGACATAACAACTTGCTCTCCAGGGACGACATATGGAATTGTACGGTGATCAATCAAATATTGTTTGTTGTTGTAGTGTGTGTAAATTCTATGCAACAGACCACTAGTCCTCAATGATACAGGCCAAAGGCACGTGATGGATCATTGTCCTCAGCCATGTGTCTGGGTGAATTAGTATATTGGCATCTGCCACTCAGAGGCGACTTGTCTTCAGCGTATGACGGGTGCAGGTGCCTCACTGCAGTCAGTAATGTAAAGTTGGCAATCATACATGTGACAGAGCATTCATTGTGCTTTGGGTGCAGCTACAGATCACTACTTTCCCCTTGTAAGTGGGGAATGTCCATTGACATAATTTATGTGCCAACGCTGTTGCCAACATTCCTTGTGCCTACATGTCAGCATGTGTCCCTTTTTCATTAGCATAACAAACTTAAGCTGCGGTTTCATACATGGTCTATCTGTGTTGATGGGATGATGTCTGTAATCCCTCACAAATTTGTGCATGGCAAGCTGTGTGTGGAATAAGACATTTACAAGTGGGGTACATTTCACGTTGTGTCACATACAGGAGTGTGTCACCATTGTTTATTGGCTGACACATTCCCTCATGTTTCATAGCATGTCAGTTGGCATGTACAAATTCAGTAGCAATAAAGGACATGACAGGTAGGCCTAGAGGTTTGAGCCACAATGTGCATTTCTATGCCATTGATGTGGCATCATGTATCAAAGTGCACTGCACATATGTAATGGGTAAGGTTTGTGACCTGACTGCTGGCATGCGCCATGGAATGACTTGCAGTTATGTTAAAATCACATGTGTTAGGGTACAAGCATTCATCCACACCCAGATATCTGCGTCAGCATGAACATGATGGAGACAATGATGTATCTTCCAATTGGGCAACATGTTCAGGGCCTTCAACAGACACTTGCAAATCTCAGGGCACACACAGAGATAGCTGCGTCTGCATGACCATGATGGAGACAATTATGTAGCTCCCAATTAGGCAACATGTCGAGGGCCTTCAACAGGTATTTGCAAATCTCAGGGCCTCTCCAACATCCAAAGGACGAATGGCATCTACTGATGCATTCAGAGTATGTCATTGTAAGGGGTGCCAGACATTAGTGGTGATTACACTGGGGCTTGTTGATTCATTGTGTTTCGGATTTTGGGGACATTGCTCCCTGACATATTGTACTTGATGTCTACAGTGTCTATTTCCATGCCACATGTGTGGCCTATCTGAGCAACCTACATGACTCCATTGGGACAAATATCACTTGGTGAAGTGTGCATAGTGGAACTGCTTGCAGTGTAACATGAGTATTTCCATTTCACCTTCTCCAGAGTATTGTACTTTTGTCTGCAACATCGCAGGGTTTTGGAGCACCATTTCTTATTTTCAGATCATTATGTATGTGACAAATAGATGTGTGCATGACCTTGTATAGTATCTGTGGGAATGCATTTAGCATTGGCCTGCTATTGTATGACAACATGTAACCGAGGTCTGCTGCATGTGGCAAAGCTTTGAGGGTGCTGAGGTCTCCTACTTGTTGAATGTTTACTATGATTGCAAAACTTCAGCTATGCAATTGTAGTTGTCTGAGATCCTGAATTTCATGCGGGCAACTGTTGACAGTTCAGACGGCATGCATGCAGCTTATGTTGAAGTCAGGGGTTTACCTGTAGAGAAACAAGTAGTCTGCTTCTTCTCAGCTATCAAACTGGTTTTGGGACCAGATTCCCATGTGACTGAAATGCTGCACTACCCGCTTTCTTAGGCCTAAAGAACAAAGGCTGACCTTTCTTTAATTCTCCCTAATCACTAAACTATGAATTAGCTTCACCTCCGTCCTATTCAAGTTAACGAAGTCCCTGGCACCTCTAGAGCTGCCTATCCTGAGATGATATGCGTCACACGCTCCATTTCTAGTGCATCCTGCCACCAGTTCTCAGCCAGTGTTCTACTCTGGGAGCAGTTTTCATACATTATTTCTATCAAACATGGGTGAGGCAGCTGCTGTCAGGCTAATGCAATTTAGCCTCCTGAAGCTTCTGGAAAGGAAAATGTATATGTCTATAAGTTTATTGTTTTAAAGAGTTCTAAAATTTCTATCACCGGTGCCATAGAGTCTTTGAATGACTATTTTAGTTGTTAGTTACAGACTAAAGTTTCTAATCGGTATTTTGGCATTTTCTAGAATCTAGCTATAACCTAGCTGGTGGAAATAGAATTTGGAGGCTTGGCACTGGACCATAGCAACTTTATTTATTGCACATTTTCTACTTTTAAATTTCAGGCACCTTTCTTTGTTAGCAACAAGATGTAGATTAGAATGATGTATTGCCAGGTTTCCAGCCTGTCAAAAAAGAGTAATTTGACAAGCTTGACAGCAGATTCTTAGGCTGATGCAGTCAGATTACACATGGTAAGTTCGAAGCCGTGTTTTACAGGCCAACCCGGTCAGTGGCAAAAAAGCTGCTGCATTTCAGAGGCAGCATTTAACTTCCAAGCCTGGGTGATTTTTTTACACCATATTCAAGGGACATATAGGCAAGTGAAATATGGCTATCAGGGGTATTGATGGTGGAGGTTACCTCTATTCAAAGTAATTCATACCTCTAGACTGTATACTACTGAGTCCTGGATCCACAAACCATTGACGAGAACTTGGAGGGACGGTAGCTCCGACCTGTGACCCAGAAGTGAAAACTTTGTCGCAACGCGTTGAGCCGCCAACCAAGCACCTCGCCCCGCAACCCGTGGCCCGTGGCAGCACCCGGCACCCGCTACTCGGCCCTCAGGCCCCCTGGCTAAATCAAGCACCTCTTTCTGTGGCCAGCGGCTCCCAGCACTCGGCCTTCAGACCAAGCACCACGTGGCCAGCGTAGCCAGTGGCAACACCCAGCCCTCGGCCCCCTCACGGTAAGCCCGGGTGTTGGGGTCATCTCTTCTATGCCGGGACTGAGGGGGCAGTGAGGATGTGGCCTCAATACTTGCGCCTGCATCGGCTCTTGCTGCTTTTCGACGCCTGAACTTAGGGAGCCGGCCTGTGGACCCTATATGGCTTGCGCTGGGATTTAGGCACTAAGCATCAGGAGTTAGATCTGAGGAGCCTGGTGAGGAGACTGAGAAGATTTAGCCCGGGACTGCGTACTGTTGTTTACTGTTGTTCACTGTTCATTTTCTACCACTGCCTATTGCTGCCTATTGCTGCTGCCAGCCTTGACCACAGGCCACCAGGGGCTGTCACTTGGGCCCTTCTTTGGACTTCTGGGGTCTTGTGAACTGGCAAATAGTGGACTTTGGAAATAGGCCTTACTCCGGATAGCCGCCTGGGCCCCGGGCCTCGTGCCCCTTAATCTCCAGTATCCAGTATCCTTCGTGACCCCCCTCCACCATCCTTGGCCCAGGCCACTTAAGGGTCACAGGTGTGATATTGCACTCCTTTAATAGGTGACCTGGTGCGGGTATCCTGGTTCGGTAAAGGAGAGAGTCAGATCTTTAAGCAACAGAGTTAGAGTACCAGGAGATTCGAGAAGGGCAAAGGAAGAAAGAAGAAAGAAGTAAGGAAGAAGTAAGCGTGCTCGTGCCCCCCCCCTCGGCTTAAGGAAATCTGTGATAAACAAGGTTGAACTACAGTAAGTGCAGGGGGTGTGGCAGCGCTTAGTACTTCTTTGCCTGTGGCGACTGAACTTCACATTGGCACTCCACACCATATTGTACATTGCACCCCGAACTTTTATACGGCTCAAATAACTAAAAAAACACTGTCAGTATCCTATCAGCAAGTAGCCACAGGAGCTCTAAGTCAACATTAGATTAGGACTAGAATCGGTCGCTAGGCCTGGCGCCAAGCAATTACATCTTTATCTTTACCCTTCCTTCAGCATCGGTTACAGTGTCCCCTCAGCAGTATCACTCTGCTATTTTCTTGCGCCATTCTGTGAGGATACCAGAGGACAAAAGCTGAGCCATAAAACAGTATAAATAGTATAAGTATAAAGAGAGCAAAATGCTGTGGTCAAAGCGGGTAAAACTGCTGAAGGAGGTCAATCCCAAGGGCCCGAAAGCACAGAGGGTCCATAGGGCCTTTGGTGATAATTGGAAACTGGCACATAGAATTTTTATTTTTAGATGCAAGGATCATAGCAAACCAAAGCAGCAGAAGAAATCACTCAGGGCAAGATGTCCCCCCAAGGCTCTAGGCCTGACTATTAATCGTAATATGGGGAAAAAGCAACAAAAAAATCTCTGGTGCTGCAAAAACCTCCTTAGCCCGATTGATCCAAGCCTAAAGGGCCCGATTTTGCAGGTGAAGGAGTCTTCAATACCGGTAAATTCCATAGAGCCTACAGCTCCCATTGTTCTGGCCAGCCGCAAAGCGCACAACAATGACTTGACCTGGAGTACTAGAAAGGCCCAAAGCCTGAAGCGAAAAGCGCAAGATGTCAATCAATCATACATCCATAACTATTTTACAAGCACCAGAGTTGATCCAGGCATTGCAGGAGAAACAGTGGTTTTTACCTCCCACAAGGGGACATAAGGTTTATGGTCTGATCCAGGAAGCAAGATAACGCAACTAGAACAAGCACAAAATGTGCCCTGTGACATTGTAGGCACTGACAGCAGCCTGGACGCCTCACTCATTGGGGAACTGATAGAGTTGGCAGATACTGCAATAGGAGGTAGTCCGGCTACTCATTACAAGAACCAGCAGAATGATAGCCCTGGAACCATTACTGGCAATAATATCAGCACCTCACAAACACATCAAGTTAAAATAAAGAGCCCAGCACTGATGACAGGATTGCCAGGCAGAGGGTTGGATACTCATGTAAGGGATAGCCGATGGCAGTCTCCTGTTGAGACTCATCACATTGCATCAACCCAATCGGTAGTCCGGTTTGCTCAAGAACCAACAGACACTTGCTGGTCCACATCTTGCCCGGAGTGGGCCTCGCAGGCTTCATACAGTGCATTGACTAAGGATGGGTTGTCCCTGCAAGACTCTTGCCCTAAAAAACAAGTATGTGAAGTGGATTATGAAAGGAATACCGGGGAAAAATCAAAAGGAAATCATGAACCCAATGTGGAGCGAGTGGCAGGGGGCAGCACTGACTGCATTATAACCACTATCAATAACTCCTTGCTGGCGGCAGTTAAGGCGCTGACATGGCAATCCTCTAAGATGGAGATTCAATTAGATTTAATTCATATGATGGCTCAGAATGTGCTCCTGATAGACAATAAACTGAATGCGCTAATGGGGAAGCTAGAAGGGTGGGAACAGTGTGGTCCAATAGGTAAGGGAGAGGAAGGGAGCCACACAGAAGCAATACTGGATAAACGTTCTACACTGCCAGAGCTATTAGCCAGTCTAATTCAATCTTGCAGATCCGTGGGGGCCATAGAAAAGGAAAAAACAACTAGCTGTGTGTCACGTGGAGGCAAGAAGCAGGACACCCGTTTAGGGTGTCCCTGGGCCTCCAAGCCTCAGGGGTCAGCTAGTATGGAGCACAATGTTAGAATTGCCCACCTCTCCATGGTGCCCCCACAATCTCCCGTAATTATTGTGAGGGAAAAAAGTTCTGAGCTGTTAAATCTGCAGAAAGCTGCAGACCAGCTACAAAAACCCTCATCTCTCAGGGCGTTTCCACCCCACTCTCCCACTACTGTGGGAAACAATAGGTTAGAAGAGCTAACCTCAGAGATAGGTCTGAAAGTGTCCCAAAATGAGTCTCCCTTGATTGTGTTGCAACCTTGCCCCACAATCACTGTGGGGAAAAGTAGACAAGAAGGGAAAACTGTGAAGAAAGAGTTGGAAAAGCAGCATAAGCTGAGCATGGAGTACGGTCAACAGCCACTGTTGTCTAGAAGACAGAAGAAGAGATTGAAAAAATCTTGGAAATCCACAAAAAAAAATGTCATATGGAATCCGACTGAGAGACCACTTAACGAAACTAGCAACCTGGTTGACACACTGGCACCTTACCCCATTTTTATGCAGAGATCAGTAGCCACCTCCACATTGAGCACCTGCCATGTAGACGAAGATACCTCATCTAATATTGAGTTTAAACCCCAAAACAACAACAACAAGGCTGTTTCAGCTAACAAAGAAATCTATAATCCCCCACTTATCAACTCTGGGTTGAGTGTTTCTAACACAGCACTTAGACAAGTACCATCTATAGTAGGTACTAGGTATGTTAGAACATCAGTCACAGGGCTAACAAGCAGGCCCTTACTAGCTGGAGGGGAGCTGCCCGTGATGGGAAAGGAATCCACAGAGAGTACGGAAATAGCACAGGTGACTGGCCACACCTTTGTGCCTCACCATTTGGGCATGAAGGGTGGGAGCAGCATCATTGAAGGAAATCTAGATAGAGCTTTAAACAACAGGCCTTGTGTCTCTAACAGGGCCGCAGATCTGAATATACAACATTATAGTGTCAATGCAATCGACCAGCATCTGAGCTTTGTAGATATCGCTTCTGCATTACATGGGGCCTTGGAGCCTGTTGAAAGGGGGCCTCATTTAACAGGAAATTTAAGTCCAGGCCAGGAGGGTGCCTGGAGTAGTGAAAACAGATGTCAGACTCGTCCAGAATCAGACTTTGAATACATTAGGGTATTAAAGATAAAGCCTGCAATCTATCAACATACGGACCTGTCGACCATAATTTTTACTCCATTATATGCCACTCAGAGGACATGGAATATTCTCACTAGATCGAATATCCTACGATTACTACATCACATATCGGCATTTGCAAACTTAGGGGGTCATTACAACCCTGGCGGACGGTGTTAAATCGGTGGTAAGACCGCCAACAGGCTGGCGGTCTTTTTTTGGGAATTATGACCATGGCGGTCCGCCGCTCCTCCGTTCCGCCCGCCAGGGAGGAGACGACCGCTGGGCTGGAGACCTGGGTCTCCAGCCCGGCGGCCGTGACAGTACCGCCGCCGGTATTGTGACCAGGCTTACCGCTGTGGATTTCCAGCGGTAGGAACCGCCATGAAATCCATGGCGGTAAGCACTATCAGTGCCAGGGAATTCCTTCCCTGGCACTGATAGGGGTCTGCCCCACCCCCACCCCAACTCCCTCCCCTACACCCCCCACCACCCCTGCCACCCCCCAAGGGTGGCAGGACCCCCCACCCCACCCCGACCCCCGACCTTACCTTCCACATACACACCCGACATGCACGCAGGCACCACCAACACACATACATGCACACACACCGACACACATGCCAACATCCACACACACAGTCAGACACGCACACCCACATTCACACATACACGCACACAGCCATACAGACATACCTACAGACATACACGCACTCATTCCCAAAACACGTAACACCCCGCAAGCATACATGCACTTACACATCCCCTCTACATACACCCACGCACACCCCCATGCACCCACACAACACACAACACCCCCCACCCCCTCCCCTAACAGACGATCGACTTACCTGTTCCGTCGATCCTCCGGGAGGGGACGGGAGCCATGGGGGCAGCTCCGCCGACACCACACCGCCAACAGAACACCGCCGCGCAGAATCACAGGACGTGATTCGCTGGGCAGAGTTCTGTTGGCGTGGCGATGGAGGTGGAGCAACCTCCACTTCCCCGCCGCCCGTCACTGTGGCTGTTGGCAGCTCTCCGTCGGAAAAACGACGTAGAGCTGCCAAGAGTCATAATACGCCGAGTGGAAACCGCCACCACTGGCGGTCTTCAGCACGGTGGTCCCTCGGCGGTCTTGTAAAAAGACCACCGAGGTTGTAATGACCCCCTTAATGACAGAAGACCTAATAGAGGTAAACTTTAGTACTCTCACATGCATTATTGAGCTTGAGTCAACATTGACGCAAGGTCGGCACAAAGTAATATTGGTAGAATTTTTTAATACGAGGGCATCTTAGCAAACTGGGGCATAAGAATTAGTAAGGAAACCGGAGACTGGTACCCACGAGCCACTGGAGACCAAGCTCCATCTCTGGCAAGAGAAAATCTCAACATATCGAGAGGTACCTTGGTTATGAATCCACTACTCTCAGGGGAAAACATAACCATACACCTGATAAGGGAAACTAGTGATCCCAACCAGGAGAGGCCTAAGAATATAGGTAGGGCTAAATCTTGTGGGCTAAATGAGAGCCATGATACTCTGAGGGGGCAAGGTTGGGATTGGCTCCCTGCAACATTGTCTACCAAAATGAAGAAGTGTATTTAGCCCTGTACGCACTTCCAATAAATGTGAATTTAATCCAATTAAAATAATTTGCTGGAATGTGGCAGGCCTACCTTCACTACTAACCGGGGCGGGCTTTAAGACCTTTGCAAATGAGGCAGACATAATGTGCTTTCAAGAAACATGGTCATCAGAACCACTGGCTATAGAGGGCTTCATAACATGTCAGTCCCCTGCTTATAAAAAAAGAAATTGTTTGGTAGACGTATTGGAGGCCTTGCCACATATGTTAAGTTAGATCTGGCCGTTAAACTAGTAATGTGGGAGAAATCGACTTGTAACATGCTATTGCTAACAATACGTGGCTTAGCCATATGTAAAAAAAATATTCCGGTCACAGTGATAAACATATACATTAATCCATACCAAGGCAAGAAATTGAAGATGGCCAAATTTACTCTAGCCCTACTGAAAGAGTTTATTCATGACCACTCAGGTCATGAGTATGTGCTGGCTGGGGACTTTAATACTCGCCAGCTTGGCCAGGAAGGGGGTCATTCTCGAGATCCTGTACGACTGGTCTCAGATACTTTTTTTAATGACTATGGCATAAAAACAACTGATCGTAGCAATATAGCAGAGGGTGCCTGCATTCCTACTTTTAGAGATATATCCACAATAGATTATAATTTTCTAAGCCCAGCACTCCTGAGCCGGTTCCTAAGCAATAAGGTGACTCACACACCTGAAAGTGACCACAACCCGGTGGTAATAAAAGTTGATCTAGGGGCTACAAGACATGACCTGTATAAAGCAAGTGGTCATCAACTCGCAGAATGACCCACTATAAAACGCATTAAACGGTCTGCTCCCTGTAAAACAAAATATGAGGCATGGAAGAAGGCAAATGGTCCAATAAACCTTCATCAGGGGGTTGGTCAAATAATAGATCAATGGGGGCTGGTGCTTAAACAACTTCAAGCTCACCGCTGCAATAGAGTGCAGCCCAGTCAAACTGGGGGTAATCAGAATAGGGCAGTTAAGCAGCTAGTACCCCAGGAATGGTCGCAGCATAAAAAGAGATATCAGCAGGCAGAAAGACTTTACAAGAGGCTCAAAACTCTGGCCCCAGATGCATTAAGGAAGTCGGCACGGAAATATTATAAAAAAAGCCTTATGAATGTTAAAGACCAAAGAGACGGAAGAACGCTGAAAACATCTTGTAACATTGTTTCCGTCCACCAAAAGCAGAGAATTTGGGGACTTTATCAGCACATTCCTTTACGATTCCAAAACAAGCACTAACGTGATCTCTGCCAGCAACTGGGAAAGGCATGTCGGAAATCGGTATGGAGACAAAAAATATGTAGGGGATCAAGCCCATAGCGCTGGTCCCTACGAATTGGAAGTATTAGAAATCGGCCCCATCACTATTAAAACTGTGCAAACTATCCTTGCCAAAATGAGGCGGGATGGGGCCCCTGGACCCAATGGTTTGCCACAGAGCATTTTCAGAGATGACGAAGCCTACTGGGATGCACCCTTGACCGCTTTATTCAATGACTGCTTATATCTTTCAGTGGTCCCGGCTGCATGGAAGGGATCGATAC
Source organism: Pleurodeles waltl (assembly GCF_031143425.1). NCBI lineage: Eukaryota > Metazoa > Chordata > Amphibia > Caudata > Salamandridae > Pleurodeles > Pleurodeles waltl. Next base: position 792,888,542 of record NC_090445.1, read on the forward strand.
TTCAAACTATTTACTAAAAAGGGGTCATTACTTGCCCTGAAAACTATAGGCTGATAGCCTTATTGGATGTAGATGGTAAAACATATGCAAGGGTCTTATTACAAGAGCTGGAATAATGGATCTCAGCAAATGGCATAATTCCACCTTATCAAACAGGTTTTAGACCTAGTTCCTCCATGTTAGATAATGTCCTGGCAATCTCATATCTTGGACAACAAGCACTAAAACCAACGCCCCACACCTTTTTGCATGCTTTATTGACTATAGTGCGGCCTTCGATGGGGTGGTGCGCCACATCCTGTGGAAGAAACTAGCATCCTGGGTGATCCCAAGGAAATTGTTAGCCTCAAATTTTGCCCTTTACTCGGACACCTGGGTGAGAATAAAAATCACAAAATCACACGTGACTAGGAATATTTTTACAAACAAAGGCCTAAAACAGGGCTGCGTTATAGCACCCATGCTCTTTAATTTATATACAGCTGACCTGGGTGCTGAGCTGCTCATAGGAAACACGTTTGCTGGGGCAACTGGTGCTCCCCATAATAAAATATGCGGACGACATGGTTTTGCTTGCCCAAACCCGGATCAGGCTTCCAAGGGGCCTTGACATACTGCATAACTACAATGAAAGAAATGCTTTGAAAGTGAATCCAGTTTTGGTTTTTAGCCGTCAGTCAAGAAATTTGTATAGAAGATGGAAACTCGGTCCTCTAAGTACAGAGCTGTAAGATAAATATCACTACTTGGGGGTCTGGCTAGCAAATACGGGGAGAATAACTCATCAGGCAGCGGCATTGACTTCTAAAGCAGTAAAAATCTCCCACGTATTAGAAAAACTCCATCGACGGCTCAAGGCACCCACATTTGAACCCTAGGAAGGGTGATAAGAGCAAAACTATTACCCTCAATTACTTATGGCCACTTGGCTTTTCCGGGCAAGTTGACAGTCACTCTAGAGAATGCCCAGATGAGAGCTTACAAAAGGATCCTTAAGATCCTTAAGATGCAGGGATACGTTTGGAATTATTAGACATAATATGCATGGACTTGTTGTGCAAAATAGATATGATAAAGTTTTATCAAAGTGTCAGTAGGGTAGGGGATTGTAGCCTTAGGGGGGCTTTGAAAGTAATTTTTAATAATAAAAAAGTAATTGGGCCATCTATATATCAAAGGCTGAGAACCAGTTCAATCTGACCCCTTCCTATTCCACAGATCCTGTCATCACGAAAGCTGTTTTGAATAAAAAACTGAATGTGCTTGGTATGCAAGCTTCAAGACCAAAGACATCCTAACAGTTAGGGACATCCGTGGAGCTGATGGTCTGCATTAATCGTATGCAACTACCAAAGGCCAGCCCTACCTAAAAGCCCCGCTAGGAGATCGAGTGTTCCAGAACATCCTCCAGATGCGCCTGCTAACCTTACCTGCCTGGGAATACCGATGGAAGTGAAAAACTGCACAAGGGCACATGCATGAATGCTCGTTGTGTAAATACCACAGAGAATCAACAAAACACCTTGTCTGTTGTTGCCCCAGTTTGGCGTCTGAACTGCCCTGTCAGTTCACCGTTAATTGAAACCATAAATAACTATGAATTATCACCTCTTTGAAGCTCATGCTTAGCTCATTTGTTATCTCATCTGGTCCCGCAGCCTTCCCTTTCGTAAAGAACTTAATACTCTGACAATTTCTCCTTCTCTTATTTCCTTCATCAGGGTCAGCTACTGATCATTGGTTAATTTCCTTGGATTCTTCTCCTCCAACCACTGCCTGAATTTAACTTTTTCTGGGGACTGTCTTTCCTTATACAAAATACCAAAGAAATCAGAAAAAGGCTTTGCTAATACCTTCACCTAAGGAGCACAAGATTTTTGTATTACAATCACTATTTCTTTTTGTAGCAGGCCCTGTTCTGGTCAATGTTAGTGTGAGGATTTGGGTGTATTATATGATATGGTTGTGGGGCCTTATCGTGGAATACACTTGCAAATACTGTCTTGGGTCCAGTCAGGCTCATTTATATCACCTTTACCTCAACCCTGGGTAGCTGTGGCTTCAAGCAGGAAAGCTTAACAAAGGAACTTAGCCTAAAGCATTTAACTGTACCAAACAACAAAATAATAAAGTCACACAACATGAAAGAACCAGTACACCAATTTATAAACATAGAGGATATTGTTATGAATATTTAGAGTCCTTGATGAGCAAAATCCACTTGATGGTTTCAGAGATACAGATTTTGCAAGATACCATCCCTTTTAAAAGCAACCGCAAACAAGCAATGTTCAACAAAACGTTTGTAAGCTTTTGAAAAGTTTGAGTTAGTTTGACTTCTCCATTCCAGCTTGGGCAACCAAATCAAACAGGACGGAGGCATGGGGAGCCAGAATGGGTACTTTGGACAGTCACCTGTCCAACAGAGCATTTTTATGGCAAATCCCACCTTTACAGGTTGGCCACCACAGACTTCAATAGAGTGGTCCTGATGCTAGGGATGCAGATAAAAGGATACTCAAAGATGCTCTGGTTGAGGTGAAGTAGAGCAGTAGACAGGGGTGTCTTTGTGATATTCCTCAGTCCACGGGTGAAGTGGGGCAACTGTGACCACAGAGGCCGGGTTCCATGAAAGTCCTCTATGTTGGGGACGATGCTGGGCTACTGGTCCCCCTGAACCGCAATTACAGCAAAATCCTTAGTTGGGAGCTAATGTCCCTTGTGGACAATGAATACAGGCTCTGATAGCACTCCCAGGCCTGGCAGACACAGGCACAACTCTTGGCAATCTCAGATTTGTCCTTTGAGGTGCACTGTGACTAGTGGTGGGTAAACTTTGGTTTTGGCTACAAACTTGTTGATCTGGGCTTCCTCAGCCCTTCTGTCCCTGGTTCTGGTTCCAGGGTATCAGCTAACTGATCCTTTGAGTCACGGCTTTGAAATCGGGACAGGAATAAACTTTTTTCCAAGCCAGGGAAACAGGCACAGTGAGAATTTTACTAGCCCAAAGAGCAGCAGCTGCAGTCCTTCCAACAGTGAAGCTGCTCTTCATGCAAGTTCAAGGGTAGCTTGGCAGTCCTCCTTTAGTTCTTTCTCCAAGTCCAATTTTATCTGAGGGGGAGAGCACCAGGGGTGCATATTTATCCCACGAAAGTGCCCTGAGGGGACCTCGCAGACACTAGCCAATGTGCTACTAGGTACCCTCACTTCTAGTGATGTGTTTCCTGCAATGTGTGGCATCTGGATAACCCAGAGTGCACTTTCCTAGCCATTCTCAAGATGTCGGGACCCCTCTTCAGTCCTCAAGAGCTTGGTAGCCCACCCTAGAGGTGTGGCTACCTAAGGGCTACGCGGCCACGGGAAAACTGGTTTGGGCCGTGGATTTCTCCCACTTTCCCTGCCTCTAACTTGTCTAGGAGTGTTATCACCATTTGCCCAACAAAGGCAGCTTCCCCTCTGAAGTTCACCTTTTAGGCTAACACCCCGGTAGCCATGCTGAGAGGAGGTCAAATCCTACTCTGTAGCAACTGCTTTGCTCTTATCCTGGGAGTTAATCACAAGTCTCCCCAGGGGCAGAAAGCTGTCTTTGTGGCAGAGTCCGTGTGATTCTATTGGACCAGCTGGGACACAGACTGGCAACTTTGTGACATTAAACTCAACCTTGGCATCAGATCGGGTTTAATACTACGATTAAGTTGATACCTTACAGTACCCAATTAGATAGTCCAGTTCAGAACTTAGCCAGGTTGGGGTGTCAGTCGGTAACCCTGTGTTAGCCATTGAGGCTACTAACTTTTCACCAAAAAAAATGACAATGTAGAAGTTCTGCTTTTAAGACATATGAAAAATATATGTCTTAGGTAACAATATATAGCTCACTGCCATAGGGCTCCATGAGCCTTCCTTAGGGGAAACCTGTATGTAAGGTTAAGGCAAGTGGTGGCTATGGCATTGGTTTAAACGGCAAAGTCAAATTATCAGGGTAAACTCTGCTCTTCCAGTCTGCAGTGACAGCCTGGGAGCCATTTCCCCCTTTGTCACACTGAGGGTGGCACACACAGCCCTGGGTGGACATTCTGTCTTACATGCCTTGGGTACCCTGGGCGCCATATTCTAGGGACTTATAGGTAAGTCAGCACTTGCGAATTGGGTATTGCCAATTCAGCATCTACTTTGTAATGCCTTAGAATGCTGCCATTGTGGTCTGGTTGGCAGACCTCAGTGTACTCTCAAGGTTGAGAATGCAAGCAGCCAGTATTCCAAATGGGGGAAAAAAATGGGGGGATCCTCCATAAGGCCTGTTTCTTTACATATATCTTGGAGACCTCAACTACGCTATTGGTGAGTATCCCTGGCCATTCAGCAAGAAAGGATGTAGGAAACTAGTGTTCCCATTGCAGGGCCTACTCTTGGCTTAAATTAAATCCTTCTGTCAGGCTCTTTCCCTCTGTCAACTGACCTACCTATTTTGACAGGACCTATCCTGAACAGGACCTTAGCCAACTCTCTATCTTTACTATCCTTGAGTTTAACCTTGGCAGTGAGGTATCTATCTCCCCACCCCTCCTTTATCTAGAGCAACACCTAACTTACCCAAATAGGTTATCCAACATTGGAGTAATCCACTATCACCAACAAGGTCAAGGGACCTACTTTGATACCTATTATGGGTCTAACCACCATGCTAGGGACAGTGCTGCCAGAAAGGCAAACACCCAACAGAGACTACTGACAGCTGTCAGTGTGCAGAACCACACCCTTAACTCTCCACTGACAAGTGGATGGGCTGTCTTAGGGGGTAGCATTGGGATCTTGGTGTATCTCTGCTTTTTCAAAGTAGGGGGCCACCACATCATGTGGTAGACACCCTCCTTAGACTCCCACTTCTTTGACCTCAGTGGTGACATACTATTGCTGAACAGTTACCTGTCTCTTCAAGACTTCCCGGGTAACACAATGAGGCTTTGCCAGTGCCAATTTTGGGATCCTCCCTTACTTTGTTAGAATTCCATCATTTCACTGGTTCTCCTTTTAAGAGTTGCCTCCCTTTCCTACTTTTTGCTTCTTGCCTTTCTTCTGGGGCCTCGTTTTCCTAACATTAGGTATAGTACCTCCAGGGCCCTTGGGTGAGGCACTGCATTGTACAGCTGTGCTACCTGGGCTTAGACAAACCTCTGGGAGGTCATTGCTAGGGAGACAATCTAGGGGCAGGTTTGGACTGACCACCACCCTACATCACATAAGGGAACCACCTATCTCTAGAGTTAGTAAGGTCACAGGCCTGTTGGTAACCTTACCTGGGATAGCCCTTACCCTTTTCATTTCTCCTGGCAGGTACCCGTCTGGGGACGTTAAGCTGTCAACAACAATGGTGTGACTGGCACAAATGGCTCTAAGAGCAGTGATTGAAATTCCATTCACCTTGAGGGGGTAAAAGTGCTTACTGCTCTCAGAAATCATCTTTTCCCAGATAAAAGCTAGTAGGATCTCTTCATCATCAGAACCCTCTTCTAAGGCTAAACTGGCCATCCCAGTTGTAACTTTTTTCTTTAGACAAGCTGTATCCTCTCTGTAATGCCCTATCTGCTGACAGTCAAAGCAAGGTCTGCTGTCTAAAGTATTTTTAAGCCCTGGGTCTCAACTACCCTGCTGACTAGAGGTAGAGTGGGTCTTGATCTCCACCACTCCTTTAGAGTTTTGGGGTTCTGACAAATTTTCTTTGGTGGCTTTACCACTTCCCTCCTTTCCCTTTTGTGGGCTCAACATCCCCCTTCCTGGGATCACCCCCTGGATTTTATTGGGTAATCTTGTCCTTACCCTTTCATTGGCCCCCTTGCCCAACTCTCTAGTACTAGAACACTTTGAATATACCACATGCTTATGTAACTTATCTGAGGTACAATTTGTAAGAATGTGTTGCTTAACCATTAAATTGTAGAGCCCCTTACCTTGTATGAACCCTGTTACCCTTAATCCAGCCTTTCAGTGACTTCACAGATGCATCCACAAAGTCCACCCATGTCTGTGTTCACCTCTTTGAGGTATTCCTCAATTTAAGTCTGTACTAGAGTTAGGCCAAATAGCTCAATGAGGGCCCCATTCATGTGGACATAGGATTCTGATACCACATTGTCCGGTGTCAATAATCTATCTCGCCCTGCTGTTGACAAGAACTCCCACAATAGGGCCCCCAATGTTGTGCACTCACCCTTCTCATCCTGAGAGCTCTCTCATAGGATGCCAGGCTCTTGTCAATATCACATCCTTAAGCCTGTTTCTTTACACTTAGAGCCTCAGTTGCAAATAACTGGCGCACCGGCTCCTATGCACCAGTTAACTTGTGTTGCCATGCACTCCCTATTGACACCATGGTAGCACTGTATTTGTAATACAACGCACCATGGCGCTAGTTAGCACAACTGGGTCAAACATTTTGACGTAGTTGTGGCGCTTTGCTAAACTAGCATTGAAAATGTTTACGCTAGGCCAGCACAGCTGAGGGAGGCCCATTGAAAAGAGCCTAGCGTCAGTTTCACTCCTGCCCTGGGCAGGCATTCGAAAATGATACTAGAATGGTGCAGTGAAACTGAGCCTTTTTTTGGGCCTCCCTTGAATACATTATGCCTGGTGCAGGTATAATGTGGTGCAAGGGTTTACAAACTGGCACAATGGTGACATTGCGCTAGTTTGTAAATACAGCGCAGGGTGGGGGACTTTTTTGTGCCACTGTAGAATTTTAAAAAAAGATGCCACAGTGGCACAATGGCTTATAAATGAGCCCCTTATTCTTCCACAAGAGCACTTTTCCACACTTTTCTCCATATTCAAAATGATTACGTTTACTCGACCACCCTTTCTGGAACGACTGGTATTCCAAAATATTTTTTAAATCATTCTGCAAGACTTGATGCTTAGTTTATGATTCCCTCTTCTCTTTCCGTTCCAGATTACAATTCTTCAATAACTCCTATAGTTTCCCATAGTATACACTTCTGCCTTACTCTTCTTATCTTGATGGTGATTCAGGCTAATAATTTGCTCTCTCAGAAACCATTTGTATGTATCCGTGAAGGAACTGGCTCTTTTTGCAGGGTTATCCCCAAACTTCTTTGCCTTCTACTCTTGCTTTCCTGACCCTCTTTTTGTTGGTCTTATGAGCCTGGGCACTTTATCTCTGCTGATCAGTCCTAAAGTGCATGCCATGTGCTGTCACCTCTAAACTTGATATGATTGGTTTACACCTAATTGGCACTTTAATTTACATGTAAGCGCCTTGTTCAGTGGTACCCCTATACCCAGGGCCTGTAAATTAAGGGCCATATTTATGAACAATAACGCACAACTGTGCTAGCGCAGTTGTGCATCAACATTTTTAACACAAGCTAACGTCATTCCCTAGCACCATGCATGCGCCATATTTTTAAAAAATGACGCAGGAAGGAGCTAAGGAATGTTTGGCATAAAAAAATTACGCTAACCATTGCGACATGTCATAAGGAAAAATTATGCTAATGCTGTAAAAGTGGCGATAGACCGTTTTGCAGCATGTATATATCACACAAAACAGGTTGGTGCCATTTTTACCACATAAGCATCAAAAAACAATACGCAAGCAAGAAAAATTCAAATTGAAAGACAAGATGGAGATTGCAGGCCGGGAGAGACCCCAGGGAACCCTAATCACCCAAGTACCAGCCAGGAAGGTCCAGCAAAGTCCCAGGAGAAGGAGAAGAGGAAGCACAAGTGTCGCTTTAGTGAGGAGGAGCATGAAATCCTGGTCAGAGAGGTGACGGAGCACCAACACCAGCTCTTTTTCACCTCCAAATTGCCAGTTGGTAAGAGAGATGCAATATGGCAGGCAATAGTAGCCAAAGTCAACAGCGTGACAGTGGTGAAGAGGACTGTCACCGACTGCAAGAAGTGCTGGCATGATGGCAAGCGCAGGACCAGAACTGAAAGGCAGCACTGCAGACCGGTGTTGAAAGTCCCACACCACAAGAGTACATGGATGAGTTGGAGGAGATGGTGACAGTTGTCATCCCGGTGGAGCTGGTCGCTGGAATCACAGGACAGGATAGCACAGACTACCAAGAACCTCCACAAATGCAGGGAAAGTTGCAGGGGTGGAATGTCTGGAATCCTATAAATAGCAGAAAGGGGAAGGCACATAGGACACACTCAATTCGTGCTAAAGGGTTCCACTGGGACACATAAGCCCTGAATAAAGATGTCCCATCCCCAGCCAAGCCACACATGTACTGACACTTTGGTTTTGCAATGCACTCCAACATATACACATCATGGACACAAGTCGCTCACTATGGCTATACTCGCCCATGTAAATATGCAGCTCATAGCCTGGAAGGGTTGTGCAAATAGTGTGGCTGTGGCAGTGCCATGAGTACACCCATTAGATAGTGTCAAACCCCCTGATCCTACACAACTTGTACAGCAGACAATAGGACTGAAGTTAATATCACCCAAGGGGTGGTGTCAGGGTGGCGTAACAGGCCAAAATGCATCCCTTCCTCCTTGTCTCATTGCCCTTCTCATGTGTGCTGCCTCTTGCTAATTACATGCCATCATTGTGTCAGTGGCAGAGACAAGGAGCCTGCAAGGAACTAGGTGGTGAGGGGATAAAATCACAAAGGCCCAGATGTAACAGGAAATTATGGTGTACCACGCTACCCCAAATGTGGCAGCGTTGCACACTGTCATTTTCTAAACTCACTGATAGCCAGCATTGACCAGAATATGGGGTACCTCTGTGTCACTGCCTGTGCTGGGGCTAAATTAGCTGATGTGGGCCAAAGCAGCAAGCCTTGCACCATAGTACAAGGATGGCTGCGTTGAGGGAGAGATTGGTTTTTGTGCAGGAAGCAACACCTTTCTGCACAAAAGTATTCTTAAAAGGTCATTAGCTCTGTCTATATGTATTGCTAAATGCAGCACACCTAGGACAGGTTAAAAATGAGAAGAACATATGGCATTTAACATCTTTGCACCATGCTATTGCCACCCCTGGGGTGGTGTGATATTTTGGAAAGCACTCTGGTTTACAGAAAGTCTTCAATCTGAGGCACTGTCAAAAAGCAATAGGTGTTGCTGTGGCATGCCCTTCTTACATGATGGTCTTAAGCTACAATACGTCACTTAGCGCCACATTCTAAAACTCTCACAGGGCAGTGCACAACCTGATCGTCATGAAAAGAAATACTCAGGTGGCTATAGGGTCACCTAAATATGCCCCAAAATACCTTTAGAGCTTGACCCAAGTGTGATGCACAATGCTACCCATAATTTACAACTACAACCATGGGTCTGTAACATGGCACTGAGCCTCCAGTAGCAAGTAAATGATGTGCCATCTAAACAGCCACCACAATCCAAGATTGTCTTTTCACTATCTCGTTGCAGAGGATAATGGCTTACCTCTGCCGACCTACCTGTCCTGGATTTTACAGATGAAATCGATGACCAGCTGCCAACCATCAAAGAAGAGACCCTCCAGGATGTGCTAGGATCCCTCAAGACACTACCTCCAGTCTCAGGGAGGACACACAGCGTTGCAGGGTCTTCACATGAACCACCCAGCTACAAACACACACCACAAGCCAGTTCTGACACAGCCCTGGACTCCGAGGACCCAGACATCACCTTCTAGAAGACAGTGGGAGGAGTCCAGCGGGAACTAGCCAAGCAGGTGGGGGTGAGGATGGAGACCATGGCAGGCAGCCTAGGGGGAATGCAGAGGTGCCTCAGTCCAATTAAGGACAACTCAGTTGCCATCAGATGCACCCACTCACCGCTACATGGGCTCCAGTTTCACCTGGTCGACATTGCTGCTGTCATAAGGCAGAGGCTTCAACAATTGCCCTCCCACAGTGGCAGCTGCTTGGTAGACAACATGCTGGGTGCTATTTAGAATACCCTGGAGTTCATACAGCGGGAACTTGCCTCCCTCAGAGAAAACATGGCTGCCTATCACCACAATGGTGCTGCAGTGTTGAGAAAGCAGCAGTTGCGCCTTGCTGCAATGATGTCTTATGTGTTCCCACAAATGGCAGCTGCCGGGACCTTTGACTCCACATCTCTATTCCCTGATATATGTGTGACCCCTTCAACCTCAACAACAGTACCACCCGTGGTACAGGATGCACCACACACATCAGAGGATGAAGAATAGAAGGAACAACATTCACAAGGAAAACCACCCGGGGGCAGCAGTCTGTGCCACATGGACAGTATCTCCTTGCTTGAAGATCATGCCAGTGTTGTTACAGCTGGAAATGTGCTCTCTTCACTCAACCACTGTTGACTTGCCTGCTATGTACTGTCATTGTCTCCATTCTTACCTATTGGCAATCTTAAACGTCCTCACTAAGGCACACTTCTCAAAATCACGTCTTGTGACAAGCCTCACCCCTGGACTCTGATTGTACTACAAATGGCTACAGTTCTCTTACGGGGTCTGTGAACTAGACATTGTATAGCATTTGAAATTACACTTGTACCTGTAAATAAAGCACCTTGTATACATGTAACATTCTACGTTTACTGTGATCCATCTATTCAGCTAAATGATTTAATTGTGTGAATCCATGTCAATAAGGACAGTACATCGTTACATGAGTGCATTACTGTCAGACACAAAGCCACACACTAGGATCCCAACATGAGAAAGGTGAATAATGGAGTTGTGGGCTACATCCATCTTAAAGCGTATTCTGCACATCTATTGAGCAGAAATCCTTGGAAGTTGACATACGGCATATATGGCTCAGAACTAATTCAATGGTAATTTATCAAGATAGGAGTCCGGTACAACTAATATGTGTGGTACAGAAGAGACTAACCTTATCAGTGATGGGCACCTGTCAGTGTTGCAGAATACAGTTCCAAATGTGCCTGTTGTCATATGTGCCACACTTGCCAACAATGACACTGCAAGACCCCACCAATGAAAGTTGAAGTTCTATACTTACCTGTCCAAAATAACTCATACGTAAACAATGTGAATGGCTGGAACAGTGGATGGCAAATGTATGGACTAGTTGATGTTAGTTAGCAGCCAATCTGATAGATCCTTGTCCGTAGGGGATGCACATGGTAATCCATGGAAATCAAGACACTAAGCATACCCTAAGCAATTCCTCCAACCTCCTTGCCATTCTCTGGTACCTGGCATGCACATCCAAAATTTGATGGTATTTGTCTGCCCTTAGGTGGAATGTATGTTGTTCCTCAGGTGTCATATTGGCAGGTGAAAATTGAGGAGAATAAAACCTTAAATACAGCATTGGGTGGAGGTAGAACAGACATATAGGTGGTCATTATGACAAAGGCGGTGACTGTGAAAGTGGTGGTAATACCGCCAACAGGCTGGCGGTAATTACCGCCAAATTATGACCATGGCGGTGATAACTCCCATAGATAGCCAATGTACCACACCAGCCGCCAAGGTGTTATCACCACTGACCACGGTAGCAGCCATCAACAGCCAGGCTGAAGACAAGGTACAGCCCACCATAATGTGACATAGCAAAATACCATGATTTCCGGGGCGGTACCAACGCCATCAAAAGCCTGGCAGAAACACTGTACAGAAGATGAAAGACTCACCATCAGAGACACAGAGAAGATCAATGCCGCCATGGAACCGGAACTTCAAGTCTTTCCAATGCTCTTCTATACCATGCTCCACCTGGAACACCAATGCCAATGAAGACTACGACGGTGAGTATAACCGGCTAGCACACAAGGGAGGGAGGAAAAGGAGAGTGATACACACGCACAACACATACCATTAACACACACCATACACACAACCAGCTGCAGAGGAAAACCAATGTCACAGGACCCACGTCATAATAATGCAAGGACAACATATGGGTATAACAGACATTGTAATTTGGTGCCAACAGCCACCATATTGTCCATGTGATGAAAGAAATTGGAGTAAATGTTCAGAAAGGGCCAATGGCAGTCCAAAGTACAAAAGGCCCACATGGCCACAGGGCACAGTCCAAGCCCCAACTTGTTCCCTGACAATAGCCGCACTACACTGTGCAGGGGCATCATGTTGGAAAAGCACCTCAGGGAGAAGGGTAGGTGGGGGAACCTCAGCTGTAGTTGGGAGCGTGCCCACTGGTTTTGGAGGGGGCTCCATGCCCATTTTCCTTTGCTGGGGAGTGCAAGGTCAGTCTCTGAGGTGGGAAACTTGCCCACTGGTTCTGGAGGGGCTCCATGCCCATTTTCCTTTGCTGGGGAGTACAAGGTCACAGTTCCTGAGGTGGGGAACTTGCTCACTGGTTCTAGAGGGGGCTCCATGCCCATTTTCCTTTGCTAGGGAGTGCAAGGTCACAGTCTCTGAGGAGGGAAACTTTCCCACTGGTTCTGGAAGGGGCTCCTTGTACAACAGTCCCTGGAGGGTGGGCTACATGTTCTCTGCTGGAGGTGAGGGCTGCAGTGTCCCAGCTGGAGGTGAGGGCTGCTGTGTCCCAGCTGGAGGTGAGGGCTCCTTGCCCACTGCTGTTGGAGGTGTAACCCTGCCAGCCTATGCTGCAGGTGAGGGCTCATTGCCCACTGCTGTTGGAGGTGTTACTCTGCCAGCCTCTGCTGGAGGTGAAGGCTCATTGGCCACTGCTGTTTTAGGGTCCTCTTGCCTCTCTTAGTTGGTGGAGTGGGAACCTTCTCCTTTCCTGGGTGGTGGATAGGGATCCTTCCTGTTCCTGGGTGGTGGAGTGGGATCCTTCCCTTTCTTGAGTGGTGGAGTGGAATCCTTCCCTTTCTTGGGTAGATGAGTGGGATCATTACCTTTCTTGGGTGGTGGAGTGGAATCCTTCCCTTTCTTGCCTCCGCGACTAGGAGGTGCCTCCACTGTCCCCATGGACTGTTTGGCTGAGGTGCTGGGCTGGGTCGTTGGGACTCTGCTCTTACAGGCAGGATGGGGGATGCGGGGGCGGGAAGAGGTCAAGTTAGGGAAAGAAAAGCTTCTTAGGGACAGTGGGGTAGGATGAGGGAGTAGTGATGGGAGTGGAGGTTAGAGGTGTACGTCTCATGGACTTGGGTGCAGGTGAATGGGCAGTGTGCTGATATGAAGTGGATGGCTGTTGGGAGTCTGAGTGCCTGCATTTGTGTCTCTTGGTAGGGCAGACAGGGTGGGAGAGGACACAGGGGACACGTGGATACATGTTGTGGAGGTGTCTGCCAGACAGGTGTGTGTGTTGCTTGGTGTGGTGATGGTGGTGGTGGCTGTTGATGCAGTGCATGCAGGTGTGCGTGCGGATGTGACTGTGAGGGTGGAGGAGGGGGAGACAGTGGAGGCAGTGGAGGCAGTGGATGTTGTTGTGTGTGCAACTGTTTGTTGTTTGTGTGAGTGCGTGTGGCCTGAAGTGTGCTGCCTGTATTTGTCTGTGCCACTCTTGTGTGATGTTTTGTGAGCATGATTGTCTGTATTTGTGCGTGGGATGGGTTGGGGTTGAGGAGACTGGGACTGGGAAGTGGTAGTTGAAGGGGGGACGGTAGGAACAGGGATGATGGCTGCCATCATGTAGGAGGCCAGAGCCTGAAACGATCTCTGTTGGGCCGCCATTCCACTGTGGATGCCCTCCAGGACTACATCGCATTTCTGCATCTGGGATGACAGCCCCTGGATGGCGATCACAATGGTTGACTACCCAACAGAGATGAATCTCAGGAGGTCAATAGACTCATCAATTAAGGCAGCAGGGCTGACTGGGCAGGGCCTGATGTACCTGGGGCGAAGGAGATGCCCACCCTCCTGGGTGAGCAGGCATGGGCAACTTGGTGAGGGGCTACTGGGAGAGCGGTGCTGGTATGGGGGTGGCGGCTGTACCTGTAGCTGGGGTGGTCCCAGAGGTGTCCGTCACCACCAGGGAGCTTCCATCGGAGGAGGAATCAGAGTCATTGTTGTCACCTCCTGTCTCTGCCATGGTGCTCCCCTCATCCTCCGTCCCACTGGTTCCCTCGGTGTTGGTGGACTCTGCCTTCTGGGTTGTGTGGGATGCAGCTCCCTCTGTCTCCGGTGCCCCTGCTCCTCCACCAGATGATGCTAATGCACACATGTACAGGATGACAGAAGAAAAAAGGGGGAGAGAGAGAAAGGGAGCACTGGGTCAATTACAACACCAACACCACAGATGGCATACACATTACCGTCACACACAGGGATCAGGATTGAGTACCATGCATAGTACTAGCATTCCATTGGCCAGGTACCACAGCAAGATGAGAGCCAAACACCGCCAACTGCACCCCTCCTGGGATCTCCTAAGCCCTGTCTGACATGAAATGCAACTAGCTAGGTTACCAGATTTTGCAATACACCTGTTATCCTTGAGCAGGATCACGCTGCAATGTCTGACCTGGCACTAAGGGGCACCCACTAACTGATACCTTCCATCAGGGTCCCATACCACCTACCAATTATAGTTGTAACACCCACTGTACTCACCCCTTGTGGCTGCTGTGATGCCTTCAAGCACCCATCCAGTTGTGGGTAGGCCATCGCCAGTATGTGGGCCATCAGGGGGGTCAAGTTCCGATGGGCACCCCGTGATCATTGGGAGGCCATCCCCAGGTGGGACTCCACGGTCATCCAGGCCCAGCGTCTCAGGTCCTCCCACCTTTTCCTACAGTGGGTGCTACACCTGCTGTAGCCCCCCGGGTCTGCACGTCCTTGGTGATGGCACACCACAATCCCTTCCTTTGATGGGCGCTGACCTGCAGAGGTAATACAGACAGGAGGACACCATTACACATACAATCCCGCCTGTCACAAATATGGCCCACAAATCCCATTTCCATCTCCATTGGCACACACATCACCAGTCGCCCACTATTTACACTACCACCAGTTGCCACCCACCAAATGATATGATGCTTGCACACACATCTCCATGCAACCTTGTCACATGCATCGTGCCCATGGTGTACTCACCTGTTGGTCTGGAGGCCCATACAGCTGTCCATACTGGGGTAGGACCCCATCCACCAAGTGCTCCAACTCCTCCGATGTGAAGGCAGGGGCCCTTTCCCCAGTCACATGGGCCATGGCAGGATCCAGACACAGGTCACAGCAGCACATGCAGTGTAGGTGTTGTCCTATGCAAAGTCAGAAATCAAGTGAGGTCATTGATTGAAAATGACGGTCACGTCCGCGGTGGTGTACACCGTCACCGCCGCTGGTGATCCCCATTGGCCACTGTACTCCATAGAGCCTCATATTAGCCAATGAGGAATAGCACAGTGGTGCAAGACAGCCTTCCACCAGGACTTCCACCTGTCCCTACATACAGGACAAGTGTTCTCCATTTTATGGTGGTGGAAAACATTCAGATAATCAAGAACTGCGTCATTGCTATGATTTGCACATACATTGCCATTCCCCTAGTGCCAACACATTAATGTTCAATGTACACTGAGGTGGTGGTTCCATTGTTCAAATTGTGACACCCTACTCACTCTTGTGTCCCTTAGATACCTACCACTGCGGATGAATAGGAGGAGGAGTCAAGACCCCGTGTACAGACCCCTTGTGGATTTGGCTACACTGGAGGACAGGCACATAATACTGACCTATAGACTGGACAGGGCCACAATCACAGCACTGTGTGCTCAATTGGAGCCTGAACCGATATCAGCCAGTTGTCATCTCACTGGGATCCCCCTTCTTGTGTGCTCCATTTCCAGGCAACTGGTTCTTTCCACGTGACAGTGGGCTTGGCAGCAGGAATGTCACAGCCAATGTTCTCAATTGTGCTGGCAAGGGTTTTGTCTGCCTTGGTCAGACACATGTGCAGCTACATTGCTTTACCCCAGGTTGAAGATTTGGCCACTGTGAAGGCAGGATTCTATGCAATTGGACATATACCTAATGTTATTGGGGCGATTGACAGAACACATATGGCGTTTGTCCCTCCGGCACAATGAACAGGTGTAGAGTTTTCACTCACCCAATGTGCAAATGGTGTGCCTGGCTGATCAATACATCTCCTACGTCACTGCCAAATATCCTGGGTCAGTGCATGATGCCTTCATCATGAGGAATAGCAGCATCCCAAATGTGATGCCACAACTACAGAGGCACAGGGTGTAGCTAATAGGTGAGCCTGAGTCCCCACCCATTGTATGTCAGTGTATGCCTTCAGGAGTTAACCCCATACCACTGTGTAAGGCTAATGTTTGTCCCTCAGTACTTGCAGGTGACTCTGGCTACACAAACCTATCATGGCTCCTGACCCCTGTGAGGAATGCCAGGACAGGGGCTAAGAATCGATATAATGATGCACATTGGTGAACCAGAAGAATTATTGAAAGGACCTTCAGTCTCCAGAAGGCCAGGTTCAGATGCCTCCATCTGACAGGTGGATCCCTGTGCTACTCATCCAAGAAGGTCTGCCAGATAGTAGTGGCATGCTGCATGTTGCACAACCTGGTCCTCAGACGACATGTGTCTTATCTACAGGAGGAGGAGATTGAAAATGCCCCTGTGGCAGCAGTGGACCCTGAGGAAAGTAAGGATGAGGAGACAAAGGATAAGGATGTGGACAACAGAACATCAGTTATAGGTCAGTACTTCCAATGACACACAGGTGAGACAGTGTAACTGACCATTCCTCGGACTATTGATGTTTTCTGTGTGGCTGTAGCAGGATGCCATTCATTTACTTTGCATCTCATCTGACTGTCACCTATGCCTTCTAATTTTGCAGATGTTGATGTTATAACAAATGTGTACTGATGTGATGACTACAGACAGCTATAGGTCTTCATTTGTATGCTATAACAGTGTTCAGATCATTTGCACTAGATGTGACTGTTTCCATAATTGCACATTTTCCAAACATAAAATACTATCACTCATGTTGGGTTCAAGGATGTTTATTGTAGTGCAAATTATAGACAGTAAGGTGCAATGGAATGGGGTGATGGTAGAGGTAAGTCCAGGGTATTGGTTCAGTCTGTTTGTAGCACAGGTCCAGTGTCCAAGGGGCCATAGGAAGGGGAGCAAAAGCATTTCAGAGTGGACAAGGTGACAGAGTGGGACACAAGGGAGACACTCAGGAGAGTCTTATTTCCTGTCGGTGGTCTAGGTCTTGGCAAGTGTCTCTGGCTTCTGTCTGGGTCGCAGGGAATGTTTGCGGGGTGGTTCACCTTCTGCAGGGGGTGGGGTGCTGGTGGCTTGTGGATCCTGTGGCAGGGCCTTCGGTCTACTAGCTGCAGCAGAAGTGGAGGGCTGGTCAGTAGACTGGCTAGTGTTAGGGGCCCCCTGGTGTGCTGTCCATTCCCTCATGATGTTGGCCATATCTACCAGCACCCCAGCAATGGAGACCATGGTGGTGTTGAGGGCCTGTAAGTCTTCCCTGATCCCCTGATGGTGTACCTCCTGCAGCCGCTTGTTCTCGTGTATGTTGGTAAGGATCTGACTCATCTTGTCCTGGGATTGTTGGTAAGCCCCCAAGACATTAGTGAGTGCCTTCTGGAGAGTCAGTTCCCTGGGCCTGTCCTCCCCCTGGCACACAGCTGTCCTCCAAGTGTCGCTGTTGCCCTGTGCCCTGTGCCTGTGTCCCCAGAACGGTGTGCCCACTGCCACTGACCCCAGGTCCCTGATTGTCTTGGGGGTGAGGTGTGGACTGGGTCCTAGGACAGGTGGGCACATTGCTGATTGACATGTCCTGGAAACAGAGGTGTGGGGTCACTGGGTGGGTGCTGTGGTGTTGGATACTGATGGAGGACTGTGAGTGGGCTGGGGTGGCCGACTGACCAGTGTCCCTGATGGGCCAGGTACTTCATCCAGATCCTAAAGTCCAGAGTTTCTGTCATCACTGGGGGCGTCTTCTGTTCGTGGACTGGATAGTCGTGGCACCTCCTCGCCGTTGAGATTGACTGGGGCACCTGTGGGGATGTAAGTGATATATTATGCTTCATGTCTGTGACATATTGTACATCCCTTCCTTCCCCTCTATCGATGCTGTGGCCCTGCCACCTTTGTTTGTGAATGGTGATGTATTGTGTGATTGTTAGTTCTCCATGCTGTGAATGCTTTTGTGATGGGTGTACATGCAGGGCTGGGAGGGCTATACATGCTTTGTTATGGCATGCACAGCTTGGCTTTGGGGTTAGTCATATGTGTAAGTGCACTGTGTGGGATGTAGTGGAGTGTTGGGAGTCAGGTTGAGGTGGTGAGATGGCATGCAGGTATGGGAGGTGATAAGTAGTAAATATTGACTCACCAGTGTCCAGTCCTCCGGCTACTCCAGTGAGTCCCTCAGGATGCATGATTGCCAAGATTTTGCTCCTCCGACGCTGTCAGCTGTAGGAGAGGAGGTGGCGGTCCACCGCCAGTCCTCTGGATGGCGAGCTGGTGCCTTGCTTCCACAGAATGTACCTTCCCCCGTAGGTCATTCCACGTCTTCCTGATGTCGTTCTTTTTTTTTTAATGCTTTCCCACGGCGTTCACCCTGTCCATGATCCTCCGCCATAGCTCCATCTTCCTGCCAATGGATATTTGCTGTACCTGTGCTACAGACAGCTGTGACTCTACCCTGACTATTTCCTCTACCATTACCCGCATGTGAAACAGAGATGCCTTAGTGGATACATGGGTGTTGTGTGGTGTGTGTTGTGCAGAGGGTATTGAGTAATGTGGTGGGGTGTGGGATGTGGGGTGCATGACAGATGAATGGGTGTTTGTAGGGTGTGTGTTTAGTTCTCTCTGTGATTTTCGTGTCTGTCTCATGCCAATGTTTGGTAAAGGGTTGTGGGTGATGAGAGTGTGTGTTTTATAGTGCTGTGTGTGTGTGTGGTGTGTGTATGGATTTCAGGTGTTTGATTTTCGTTTTGGACAATGTTGTGCTGTTTTGTATTTGGGTGGCCATTCTGAGCGTGCCGATGTGTACTGCCAATGGTTTACCGCCATTGAATGTCTGCCATGGTGATTCATGGGTCATAATGTGGTGGGCGTTATTTTGTTGGCATAACGGTATGGGTGTTCGTACCAACACTTTAACACTGACTTTTGGGGTGCTGGATATGGGTTTTTGGCAGTATTCTGTCGGTTTGGTGTGTGTCTCATAATAGGGTGAAAGGATTATCGCCACCGCGACAGTATGCTGGCGGCCGTCACCACAGTGGTAAGCGGCATTTGCCACCAATGTCATAATGAGGGCCATAATGCACACTGCATCCGCAGATGACACATGTAGTCCAACACACATTCCTCAAAAATGACTCACTCCTAATCTATGACTATTTCCAACCGGTCATCTACGTTATCATGTACATGTCACTGATATCCATTGTTGACCATCATGGCCCAAAGGTGAGTGGACTAATGCGTCCTTCCTCAACGTTTGTGTTAACAAGCTTGTGATAATCATGCGCCCAACAAGTCTAGATTTCCTGTGTCCTTGTCAATATGGGGGGCTTTCTATGCAATCCACTACTTTGACACCCTTGGTGCTACTTCAAGTCTTGTCCAGGCATCATGGATGCAAGATGGGTGTCTTCTGGTAGGGGGGCTGGGAACTTCCCACCGGCTCGTCTAAGGTTTGGTAAAGGCTTATTCATGTGCCCTGGTTTATTACCTGGTCTGAGCATACGTTTCAAGGGAGCACACCATTGCTCATGAGGTTCCCACATGTACAAATAATGCAATGTCCCCATAAATTTTGGCCAAAGCCTGACCAGCACATCAAAGTTGTCTACAGATTACATAACTAATGCCTACTACCCTGTGCTATGTTGTGCACAATGTGTAACACACACATGGTGGCTGTATGGGTGCCCTTAGGGTAACAGTAAATTTGGCACTGCACTGGGTGCACATGCATGTCAGACATGATCAAAGTACCAGGTATGCAGTCAGCATTCACATCATATGCACATGTGATGTGACCAAGATCACTCACAAACATCATGATGGCAGGACCATGTTGGTAATTCTGCTGAGCTCTAGCTTGGGACAATCCATAGACATTTCCCACAATCATCTGGAGGCGAGTTTTGTTCTAACTGGGTACTCTACTGACTGTTGTTCATCACAATATAGCTCCTGGCACTACTGCGGCCTCAGTTTATATCTGAAGGATACTGGGTCACCAGTGGTGCAAGTTTCTCCTACATAGGTCTCCTTCATCTGCACCGATTTGTGAGTAAGTGTAAGCTATGTATGGCAGACAATGCTGTCAAAAGTGCTGTGACAAAGTTGTTATCAACAGGCATGCTAATTACATGAACAGCTGCTCTAAAGCCTATCATGACATACATCAATGTATATGTGGCCATGCATTCCATTTTCTAACACCCACAATTCCATACCAGCACACTTTGCCACTTGTGCAACAAGCTAGCCATTCTCAATGTTCAACATTACAACAGACATGATGTCACCATCCTAACTCCAATGATATCATAGCATTTGTCACGCACAACTTTTATTCATTGCATTGCACACATCAGACTGTCTCATACCAAACCTTGGATTGCCACACATGACGCACAAGGTGACACTTACTTGCAGCATTAGGGTCTTCAAATCTGGCCACCTCTCCAACTGTGTAAGTTGGAGGTCTACCTGTAATAAATGATAGGAATACATAGCTTTGTGATATTTGGACATTTCTGTGAGCGAACAACAGTGTGAGCAAGTCAACCTAGTGGTGATCAGACCAACTGTTAAACATCTATGATCAGTCAATCACACATAGTCTCAGATAATGGAGACCCTGGCACCTACAAACCATCACTTTCCCTCTTTCCCTGACTCTCCTGTGGTGCTTTTCACGGCACCATATGTACATGGAATTGTCATGCATGTATTTTGTAGTTTTACACCTCCATGACCATATGGGACTGCATGACACTGCATTCTGCATTTGAGGGACATGCAATGGTTGTTGCAGTGGCCATCCCATTGTGACACCCATAGCTTTTGAGCCTGCCCCAGATGTTGACGAGATCTACCTAATTGCCATTTCATGTTGTTAGACAGAGCATATCAGGTTACCATGCTGACACATGTCAACCATTGTTGGTACTTTCAAAGCCTTTGCTACCTAGGCCATACACCTGTACATCAGTCTTCACATATATATCTAGATTTGCTGTAGGCATGTCAAGACAGGGGATTTGTGTGACAAGTCTGTATATAAAGTACATAGGGAGTGGCACACATTCTGCCTACATTCCACCCGGTCAATAATATGGTGGTGCATTGTCCCATTTTATTCTTAGATCCAGGCAGTGGGTCATATGTTTGGATTGTTATTCAGCACCCATTGCTGCATACTTTGTCTAGAAAACACAGCACACTCCACAGCCAACATGTGTGTGCCATAAGTGAGGTACAGGACACCATGTTTAAGGGTTGTGCCCAATGGCAGTTCCAGGACATAAGCCCATGGATACATAGTGCAGGCTCTGCCTCTAACATTGGTTACAACCATGTACAGTTACTGAAGGTCCATAGTTACCAATGATGTTCCCCCCTTTTCACACATGCACAGTGCTGGCGAAGAAGCAACCAGCCTGAGATCTGACACTGTTCTGTTCCTGCATTACTTAAACACCATTTGATAACAGCCCATGCCTTATGTATGTCCCCCCGCATATATCCTGCCAAGCGTGGTAATGATGTGGGAAAAGGGCTAGGGATTAGCACATTGCCCATTGGACGGCACATTATATGTTGTGGTGCATGGATCTAGGCCTTCAAAAGTCACATGCCTGTGAGTTACATGCGACTGATGTGTGACATGGAGGCCCTACACCCTCTTAAATCACAAACTGTGTTGCTACCATACTTGTAACTGTTGTGTTTCTTACCTTCTCTCTGAGGTTAGAGTTACATTCCAATGGTATATGTAGTGGAGAGTGAGTAGACAAAGGAGATTCAGGTGCAAAGTGTTTTATTAGTGATATTGCAAAGTGATAATAATTGTACAGTGACCATGTGTAAAATGTCTGTACAATTTGTAGTCTCTTGTTATGTAGTTCCCCCTCCAAATGTGCTGCACCATTGTCGTCATCCACCTTGTTGGGGACATCTACCTGTTCCTCCCAGGGAACATTTGTCCATATACATATATTTTGCAGGCTTGCACATACCAGTATGACATTACAAACCATTGGTGGAGCATACAACAGACTTCCTTCTGTCAGGGTCAGGTACTTGAACCTTGACTTCAGAAGCCCAAATGTCCTCTCCACCACATTGCGTGTTCTTCTGTGCCCTTCATTATATGCACGCTCCTCCACCATTGTGGGATAGGCAAATGGAGTCATGACTCATGGCTGGATGCCGTAACCTTGGTCGGTTGCAAAGGAATGAGAGAAGATGTTTTTGTAAAGCTTGATAGTGGTTTGGTATACACCATGGCAGTTGTTAGTTTTAGGTGGAGTGGTGAGTCAGACTTGCTTCTGATATTATGCATGTTCCTGTTTTGTGAAAAGGTTTAATAGGTCTGTGTTGATGGAAATGATAATCTTTGGTTGTGGCTAACAATTGTGCCAGTGTCGTATTATTGGTGGATCCATCCACCTCCTTGCACCATAGTGGTGCCATATGTTGAGACACCATGGTAACCCTACAAAGAAAAACTCCGCCATCCATGATACCATGTGGCACTACGCATGCAGTGCAACACATAATGACCCTTTGTGGCAGGTGATGGGCGTGCCAGCCATCAAGTGTACTAGGGTGTGAATCACACACGTGTAGGATAATCAAAAGATGGTACAGTGGAATCTCCCAAATTCCTATACATGATTCATCACAGACAATTTCAACAGATGTACAGTGCAGGCTTTGGGAGGGGGCAAACCATTCTTTTACATGGGTCTCTATGCACAGTGCATGAAAGGTCAGGTCTGTCCACTATACTCCATCAGAGTCCTACAATAGCATCCAATATTATAGCATTACATTATTGCACAAACTCTGTGCCATGGTGGACCGTTTTGTCTATACAGCACACACATGGTTGTGTTAGGCGGTGCTAAGGGGCACATGTCAGGTGGCACTGGACTGCTCATCATTCAGCATTTGATATTGGTGCTGCCAGATGGTTGTACCCCATGACTGATGTGGTGCTGTGACTAAGTGTGACTTTGTTTACATTGACATGTCCTAGGCAATTCACTTTGCTGAGCTAAACATTGTTAGGTATGATGGGTGTGGGATCCGTATTTAGTTGTCAACCAGTGGACACTTGTCGTGGTTTGTGCCCAGTTTCTATATGCAAAAGGAACATTGCTCCACCTGTCCTCATGTGGTGTGCCAGTCAGGTTGTGGCTGTATCATGCACATGTGGATGTATATGTGTGTGTGATGTGCAATGATTGCGGTGTAGTGTGGCATATGTGATGTCTGTACATCTGTGTTCCTCTGCCCATCTGTATTTAGTGTAGTGTATGGCCCTCATTCTGACCCTGGCGGTCCTAAACCGCCAGGGCCACGGGCCACGGAAGCACTGCCAACAGGCTGGCGGTGCTTCAGTGCCCATTCTGACCGCGGCGGTAAAGCCGCGGTCAGAAAAGGGGATCCGGCGGTTTCCCGCCGGATTTCCCCTGGGCCAGAGAATCCTCCATGGCGGCGCTGCTTGCAGCGCCGCCATGGGGATTCCGACCCCCTTCCTGCCATCCTGTTCCTAGCGGTAAAACCCGCCAGGAACAGGATGGCGGGAACGGGTGTCGTGGGGCCCCCTAACAGGGCCCCACAAAGATTTTTACTGTCTGCTATGCAGACAGTGAAAATCGCGACGGGTGCTACTGCACCCGTCGCACCCCTCCATTCGGAGCCGGCTTCCTCGTTGCAGGGGCTTTCCCGCTGGGCCGGCGGGCGGGCGATCTTCTGGCGATCGCCCGCCGGCCCAGCGGGAAAGTCAAAATGACCCCCGCGGTCTATTGACCGCAGTGCGGTCTTTCGGCGGTTTCAGAATGAGCCCCTATGTCTTGTTTGTCCTACATGGTAGGTGTATTGTCTGGGTGGTATGGTGGCTTACCTAAAAGTAGGCCATTGCCATATTGGCCTTCCTGGAATCACTCGTTGATGTTTGAATGCTGGAATATGTAGGCATCATGTAAGCTGCCGGGGTATTTTACAAGGATGTTTGTGAAGAGCCCTCGATGGTCCATAATGTCCTGCACATTTATGGAATAGGTGTGCTTACGGTTCCCGTACAGGTGTTCGGTTGCAGCAGGTGGCACCAGTTGGACATGGGTACAGTTCATTGTACCAAGCACATGCTGGAACACAGCAATTAGATGAAAACTTTGCTTGATCTCCTGCTGCAATTACTGGGTGATTGGGAAGCAGATGTGATGGGGTGTGAGGTGTATGATTGTGTCCAGAACCTTTGGAAGGAAGACTGAGAATGATGGCTGTGAGATACCACCCACTTTTATGCCCGTTGTCAGAAAAGATCCAGACGCCAGCATATGAAGGACAGCGTGGAGTTTGGTCATGGGTGGTATGTTTGTTGGGGTTGCCACCCTTTCAGTGATGTCTGGTGCAATGTGGTGCAGCAACTGACTCCCAGTTCAGACGGTAAGTCCTGATGACATCTTGTTCCTTGAGCACAAGGATGGTTGTACGCTGTAGAAGGATCTGCTCCTGCCTTCTGTGCTGCCTTTGTGGTTGCTGTGGTAGTGTTTGTGTTGTCGCGGTGGTGGTGGAGGGACTCGTTGTCATCGCTGATATCTGCGGCTTGTGCCAAGCTAGAGCAGTAACACTTCCATGTTGTCCTGGAGGTTGAAAATGCTCCTTCTGTGTGTTTTCCTTAAGTGGTGGTGTGTGGGCCTCTTTTTAATGCATGGTCTGAGCAGTCGTTCATTTTTTATGCAAATCGGCCTTTGCATAATTTTTGGGGTCCACTTCCTTAGTGTGCATGATTTTTGCATCAGGAGGTAAATATGGCGCTGGAAGGCTAGCCTCATTTTTTGGAAGGGAATGTCTACCTTGCATATCATTGTTGCAACCCGATGTAAACTGGGTTGGTGCTCCCAAAAAATTATGCTAGGGTCTAGGGTCAGAATATCAATATGGAGTTAAGTTAGCACCCCTTTTGCGTAACAAAAAATGACACAAAGGCACCACAAACATTTCATAAATATGAGCCTAAATGCTACTAGTGGGCCCACAGAGCAGCTTGCACAACAAGTGGATTTTTTATTGCTTTTGTGGAAATGCCTCTTTTAGAAAGTGGGCATTTCTCTGTGCTTATGTCTCTTGTGCTTTGCTGTCTTACTCCAATCCACGTCAAGGGTGGAGTGACAGTTGGACTTTGTGCATACTTTCCAAACAGCAATCACAACGGGTGGGTGGAGGTGTAACAGGATAACATCTGCATACTGAGGAATGAAGAGGATGACGTTGTCCACCAGCAGCAAATGGCCAGCACGGATAAAGTTTACTCTCATTGGTGCCCCCAGGACACAAGTAGGCATTCACTCTTGTGGAAGTTTTGTGGAAGAGGCGCCGAGCGATAGGCACTCTCTTTAGCTGTTTACTCACCACCACATTACCTGGGGAGGAGCAGGAAGGGCTTGTGAGGCTTCCCCCAGTTAGGCAGCCTTGTGGGAGGCCCTGGAGGACTCCAGTCATACTTATTCTTGAAGGAAATGCTGGAGGTCACCACCTGAATTGCGTGGACTTAGGCAGCTGGCTTGGAATATTCCACATACGGGGACCTAACAAGGTCTCCTCACCGATGTGGGCTGTATGTGTTCTCCCTCCTGGTGGCATTTCTTTGGGGACACTCACTCATTAATTAGCAGGATGGATAAGCAACCCTTGACGGAGGTTCCGCTCCTGCTCGTTTTGCTTGGAAATTACTGTACTAACTGTGGCAGTCATGCAGGTGCTCCCGTGTCCTACAGTTTCCCAGAATTTACTGTAATCATAGAAGAAGGTGTGTAGGTGTTCCTGTAACCTACAGTTGGTGCTCACATTACTACCTAATCTATAATAGAAATGCAAGTGCACTGGATCTATGTGTTCATGATGGTATTTCCCAACTCAGATATTGCTGATGCTATATGACGGCTAAGGTTGGTGATATCTGTACTAAAGGGATGGTTGGTAATCCATGTGCTTTTCTGCCCTCAGTGTTTATGCTAGATGTTATGACTTGATCTATGTTATTTGTCATTTTTCTTCTGCTAGGCTGGCGAGTCTATTCCATGATCTGCCTTGTTTGCATTGAGAGGGTATGTTTTTTATGACATGTTGTGTTTTTATGACATGTGCAATATACACGTTTCTTTCATATTGCACTATGGTGGTTTGACAGTTGCCTAGTTGTCAAAGTACTTATTGGTCTACTTTTTTTTATGTACTACAGTTTATTTTCATATAGTCTGGTGTGAATTCTCTTTTGTGGTGTATTTCTTGTGTCACTAGTGTGAGTGTGTTATGCAAAAGCTTTACACATTGCCTCTGGGATAAGCCTGTCTTCTCTAGCCAAGCTACTAAGGGGACGTGCTGGGGTTATCTTGGGTGTGTAACTCCCTTATCCTGACTAGAGTGGTGAGTTCTGCTCGGCTTAAGTGCATATCCTAGCCAACCAGAAACCACATTTCTAACAATCCCATACTATATGAACTTTGCTCATCCTGTATTTGCCTCATAGAATGCCCTAGAGCTACTCTCTAAGTCCAGAACTCCCTCTTCCATATGTAGGAGTCACTTATCCATAGTCCACCTCCTTTCTGCTCCCTGTCCAGTGAATACAATTTTAAGATACACAACTGAATGGTCTGATATATGTAACAGTTGGTGTTCAAAAAAATGAACATAATCAATTGCCCTTCTATCAATGAAGGAAAAAAATCAAAGCAAGAAAAAAGACCGTACTTTTCAGAAAGTATATATATCCTCTCAGGTTACCTGCCCTCAGCTGTGCATGAACTGTACATCTATCCAATCCATTATCCAGCTTGACATTAAAATCCCTTCTTAGAATTATCAGAGCATTATAATCCAGCAATCTTAAAATTGCCTTCCTCAATGCTGCTGGATAATCTATGTTCGGTCCATAGAAGCCACACTTACAAAATGTTTTTGGCACATCTAAATCTGGGTCATCACCAATCTCCTATTTTCATCAACCCAACTACTCAACATCTGGCTCTAGGGTAACTTGATCTTTGGTATCTACTTGCCTGATCCACCCTCTTTCCTGAAGTATGTCAGAAGTTTTTTTTCAAGAGATATGTCTCCTGCAGTGTCATAATAGCACCTCCATGACATCCAAGCTATTCAAACACTAACCATTGTTTTTTTCTGTCTCCTTAAACCATTTACATTCCATGTTAGCAAGGATATTTCATTGTCAGAAGTCTTACCCTGTCACCCCTACAGCCGTTGCTTCTTATTTGTCTCACCCAGTTAGCTAGACCTAGATGTGCCCTAACTTGCTAAGATGCAGAGGAGGACTTTGTTTTCCTTTTTCTCCCTCATGCTTCCCACCCAGTGTGACCTGCACCCAAATCTTACCGAAATCCCTTCCACCCTGAGAAAACCTCCCTCCTACACCTCTTGACATTCTCTATAATGTCAAATTGGAACCTTTCCTGTTTGGCTTTCCCAGACTATGGGCATAATGCCAACTTATAAATACGGCCCCATCACACGCAGCACTTTGCGTGGTAGGAGCGTGCAGTGGGTGTTGTTGTGGGCGTGCCACAGCAACACCGATTAAATTTTGACGCTGCCCCAGATATACGTATTTTAGTAAATCTGAGGCCGTGCCAAAATCTAACGCCGTCCCAGGGGTGGCGTTAGTAAGGCGCAACAAGGAGGAATACTTTTATTGCTCCTCGTTTTTTGCTTTTTCTATGTGTGATGCATCTGCAGCATGCTTAGAAAGAGCAAAGTTCCAGTAATTATTGTTTATGTGTGGAAAAGTGTCCCTTCCTGCACATAAACAATCATTTCAAAATGACGCTTTGGCACTTCTGTGTGCTGCATTCTGCAGCACACATATAATTGCCAAATCACCATTATTGATTGTTAATGTGCAGGAAGGGACACCTTCCCAAACATAAACAATCAAACCCCTCAACGCAGACATCCTCGCACAGTAGTGCAAGGATGCCTGCGTTGGGCGCTGGCAGCTAAATTTAGCACCACTGTAGGGGACAACACAGGGGTGTGCCCTATTCAAATAAATATGGCACATCCCTGCATTGTGAAAATGATGGAGCGCGGCACTGCCAAATTTGGCGCAGCGTCGTGCTCTATCATTTTCCTTTAAATATGGGCCTATATATCTCATCCTCCAGTGGATATCTTAAACTCACTTTTCAGCTTTAACATTTAAAATAAACATACTTACCTCATTGAAATCTCTAAAATTATGCATTTTATAACGCCGGGACCTTCATTTGTGCTTTTGCCCTTTTGTGCTTTTGCCCACATTCCCTTCAGCTCATCCATCCTCTTCCTCAACTCCCACCACCTTTTCTGTGTCTGCCTAGAGAGATCAGAGCGTACGCTGAAGTTAACCCCCTACAGCTGAAGTGACTTTGCTTTGAGACCTGCCAGTGTCGGCTCCTTCACCCTGTATGTTAATCAGAGTCAAAGAGTTAAAAAGAGTTAAAAAGTTAGTTTGAAAAAAATGGTTAAAAAGTTGACTAAAGTCCTTCTGGGTTTTTTCTGCCCCTTACTCAATTTAAAAAGATGTTTGTGGACACTCTCAATTTAACACATGAGGTCAATATTTATGGCATCTGATACCACAGTACTCTAACTACAAACACCTTTAAGTAATCTCCTTCAGTCCCCTCCCCTAACATACAAAAATCTTATGCTATTCCTTCTTGCACTATTATTTAATCTCTTCATGCTATCTAAGATCTCCCTGTTCTTTTGTTTCATCACCTGAATACCCAAGGTGTTTGTTTCAGTTCTTTCTCTATTGCCTCATTACACATTGACAGAATATCCATTTTGTGCTCTAGTACATTGCAGGTTTCTTGTATACCTTTCTGATTGGCCACTGAGATCTCAAAACCCTCCCACATTTATAAGGAAATATTCTGCAACATTTTCTGGATTCCAGACTTGCCACTTTCCCCCATGTCGACTAACTGGTTTTGACATTCACGTTTGTCTCAACGTTGCTGGTGTTCTTGATGACACTGATAGCCTGATTCTTCGTCCTTAGAAGCACAGCAAATCTACTTATCTCAATCTGTCTGAGGGTAGCATTACAGAAACATTTCCTCTGTAACTCTCTGTCCTCCAGGCCCTCTAGTATTTTGCCCCATATGCCTCTCTTAACCTTTAATGTGACATCATGCACTGGACCTATAGTACTGATACCATCCCTCCCCTCTGCAACATTTTCAGCCATTTATTCCTTAGTGTTATTTTTTTGTGCAACCTACCTCCCCTTTACCCTTCACAGACTCTGCAGCTACTTAAAAAAGGATCTTATGGCTAGTTTTAGCTTGATCTGAGAATTGATTGCCTGCTTCTTCTGTTTCTGTATTAAATCTTTAAAACTAGCTACCTTTAGGACCTCACACAAAGAAGCTACCTCCTCTCCTTTATTCTCTTGCAGCCATTGGCATTTACTGAGCTCATAAAACGTCCCCGTCCTCAAGTTGTATCAACAAGTCTCCTGGGGGATCCCTAGCTTCACTCCTATTCTCTGTATCATAACCTCTATATTCACTCTGCCCTACCTTTTCACCACTTCCACATTTGAGTGTCCCTTATCTCAGTGCTTCACCCAAATATCCCAAGCAGGCTCTGCACTCCC
The DNA here is from genome assembly GCF_031143425.1 of Pleurodeles waltl. Taxonomy (NCBI): domain Eukaryota; kingdom Metazoa; phylum Chordata; class Amphibia; order Caudata; family Salamandridae; genus Pleurodeles; species Pleurodeles waltl. The sequence goes on from NC_090445.1 coordinate 792,918,334, forward strand.
CCATCCAGATACAGCAGTCACTGCTAATACTTCAGACTGTGGCAGCTCCCCATGCCAACCGGTCTGTCTTCCCTCACTCACATCTGCAGACTCCCTCCTCCTTCGGAGCAGCTGACACATGCTGGTGCTGCTTGGCTTGGCCTGTGGCAAGACTCGCTGTGCCGCTTCTCGAACCCATCTCTATTCGAGGGCTGAAAGAGATCAGCAACTCTGCAATGGCCTGTCCCAATCCCAGCTGGGAGAGTAGGACGGTTAGCTACCCCACCATGTAAAAAAGGTCTAGCTACAGAAACGTCAACCAAAAGACATCCCAACCTTGGGGAGAAAGGAATCTCCTTTATGAGAGCTATGACGCCTTGTGGTGAAACCCATAAATCTCTGGAAGCCACAAAACTGATCCACCTGCTTTCAACCAAGACCATCGTCATCAGGACATGGAACATGAGGACCATATACAAGAAAGGCAAGAAAGACTATGTGGCAGTGGAGATGAAAATATACAACCTTGCCCTTCTTGGCATCAGTGAGACCAGATGGACACAGTCCAGACAGAAACAACAGGCTCCAGGAGGTAGCCTTCTGCATTTTGAACATGAGGAACAGAATGCCCCCATACTCAGGGAGTAGCACTGATGCATGGTGAAGGCGTGAGTCATAGTTATCATAGGGCACGAGTTATTGTTACTAAAAATAACTCTAACTATAACTGATGAATTTTTATGGTTTTGTATGAGTAAATTCAGACCTATAACGAACCTGTACCTTTGTTTTTTTTCAAGGAATTTCAGTGTCTCTTTAAAGTGAGCAATTTTAATAACAATAAGTTATTCCAACCCCCTCCGTGCACGGTCTTCGGCCGTGCACAGTGGGGATTAGTCGCAAGGTCTGGCCTGCAGCAAGGCCTTGCAGCCAAGCCCTTGTAACCACTCAACCCCACACACGTCATTTGGCTGTAGGCAGCGCAGGTTGGCCACAGGACCTGTCTCTGCCAGTGGATGTGTGCGTGGGTGCATGGGTGGTTGAGTGGGTCTGAAAGTGGGAGTGTGAGTGGGTGTGAGAGGTGCATGAGTGTCTGAGTTGGTGGTGTAGTAGTCAGGGTGCAGTCAGCCAATTACAATGCTTCTTTGCGCACAGGTATTTGTGAAAAATTCACAAATGTTATTAATAATTTGCAACCAGAGATATACAAACATATTTTCCCTTTAATATCTCAAGAACTACTGAACAGATTTACACCCAAGAAGTGAAAGCGTAATCTGCATATCAACAGCTAGCTTTCTGCCAAATTTAGTGTAATTCTGTCCAGTGATTCGACCTGTAGTCGCGTCTAAAGAATCCGATGGAAATTAACATGGGAAATGCAATGTTTCTTGATCCCCCTTTTTCTTGACCCCTACTTGACGGATCACCCCGAAACTTTCCATGCACAACAAGAATCGCCGCAACAATTTTATTGCAAAATTCTGTGAAGATTTGTCAAGTGGTGCCAAAGATAGAGACAAGTAAAAAAACCAAAGGTTACGTGGACTCACATTCTGAACTATAACTAGTGCCCTAAGGTAACTATAACTCGCACCCTCGTCATGAATTTTTTTCATAAAAACTTTTACTGCAAATATTACATTGATATTATCAATTATGTTATCAAAGATGTGATGAGTGCTGTAATTTGTAGGGTAATTAGCAGTGCATGGCGAGTACGCGAGTTATAATTACCTTAGGGCACTAGTTATAGTTACTTGAGATAACTCTAACTATAACAGGTGAATTTCTATGGTTTGGTGCGTTTAAAATGTGAGCCTAACCATAACATCCCTGTAACCTTTGTTTTTTTGAGTGAATTTCTATCTTTTTTTAATTCTGTTTCCTAACTCTAACGTCCCTGTAACCTTTGTTTTTTTTCAGTGAATTTCTATTGTTGTTTTAACGTAAAGTAATTTTCATTACTATACATGAATCCAACCCGCGCCACGCACACCCAAAGGCGGTGCACAATGGTGGTTGAAAGCAGTGCAGGCCTGTCGCCAGACCCTGCGGCCAATCCCTCTAACCACTCAAACCCATGCTGCGCATGACCCTTTTAGCCGTGCATGGTGGGAGCTGGCTGCGGCCTGTCGCTCTGGGAGTGAGAATAGATGTGAGAGGGTTAAAGCGGCTGTGAGAACATTTCTCTGGGTGTGAGAGTGGGTTTATCAGTGTCTTAGTGGGTGGGCCAGGGTTTGTGTGGTTCTGTGAGTGGGTGCGTGAGGGTTTTAGTGGATCCTTGATTGGGTGTGTGAGAGTTTGAGTGGGTCTGTGAGTGGGTGCATAAGGGTCTGAGTGAGTGTTTGAGTGGGAGAAAGCAATTAAAAAACAGAAATTGAGATAGGGAGAGAGAGAGAGGAAGAGAGTTAGAGAGTTTTTAAGGCTTTTGAAAATGATATACTTAGAATGAGATACTTCTGGACAAATTGAAAAGAACGATGTATTTGTCAATTAAAAAGAGTGAGATACCTTCAATTGTAAACCTTTAACTTTTGAAGTTGAAAATACATTACAGTAGGGAAATGACCACAGACTCATTTGAACTAGACACCTCAAATTTCACCTTGACAGTCTGTATTCTTAGCCATTATGCCACAGGTGACTTTTTCCTGTTGTGAAAGTCATTGCATGGAGAGACAATGAAAATTAAAATCTCTCTCTCCGTCCCATCCCACAATGGGATGTATGAAAGAGAGAGAGAGTGACAGGACCGCAGGAGAGTCTCAGGGCCCCCATGGTCCTAGCCGGTTCCCCTTGTCCTGCGGGAGCTTGCATTGCTCCCACAAGCAGGGAGCTGCTTTAAAAAGCTTGTGGGACCAATGCTTTCATCTGTCTTTCTCGCATGCATATTTGAATGCAGGGAAGACAGATGAAAACTGCGCTTTCTGCCTTTGTTTGCCTCTGCTTGGTGGGGGCTGTCAGTTCCCACAAATCAAAAGCAAACAGCAATGTCCTGGGGTGGACACCCCTGGACATAGCAGGAGCCAGCTCTCTATGGCTCCACGGGGGTACTGTGTGGCCCCCTACTGACCTTTGCCCTGGGGAGGTGGTGGTCCAATGGCTCAGGTATCTGCAATGGCCCCCTTCACTTTTGTTATTGTAGCTCTGGGGAGAAGGTGGTCCCTGAGGCTGCAGGGGGGCTAAATCCTAGGGAAAGTGGCTGTCCCAGGGGCTGTGGAGGACTGAGTGGCCTCCTGCACACATACTTTTTGTGCCCCGGGGAGGTGGCAGTCACCGGGGCAGTGAGGAGGCTTGGTGCTCCCAGCATTATTATGGCAATGCCCCCAGGACCTGGTCCACCCAGAGGCTGTTTATAAACCAAGCATGGGAGCCCACACTTGTTTTTAATAAATTTCCCCTGATCCGCCATGAATCATGGTGAAAATTCAAGAAAATAATAATTTTTAGCAACGGAAGGGCATCCCTCTGGGATCCCAGCACCAGAGCTAAGGGGTCAAGGTGTCCCTACCCTGGCCCCTTTAGTGTTTTGACACGTTTTTGCCCCTTGACTTGGCTGAAGTTGAGTCCCAAGACGGCTGCCAACACTTCCTGATTAAAGTGTTAGGAGCCAATCAGACCGCAACATGAGATCGGTAGGGTTTGCAAAGCCTTCGCGTCCCTATATAGACAAATTTGGATTTTTCTTAATTTCTCAAAAACTACTGAACAGACTTACACCAAGTAACAAAAAAGGCCTCTTTCTGGATCAAGAGCTACCTTTCTGCCAAATTTGGTGTAATTCCGTCCAGTAGTTTGGGCCCTATCGCTGTTCAAAATCCCTATGGAAAAATGAATGGGGAAAATGTGTTTTGGGCCTCCCCCCTTTTTCTCGGCCCCCGCTTGATAGATCACCCCAAAACTTTCCAGACAGCAGCTGAAGTGAGCACCTTTTTTTGGAAGATTGTGCTGATTCATCAAACGGTGCCAAAGTTATTAGCAAAACACAAAACACTTTTTCTATGGAAACTAGGTCCTAACTATAACTACCTAGCGGTGGCCGCCACTATATATATATCTATATCTATATATCTATATATATATATATATATATATAATGTATATAGTAGACCAATTTTTAGGCATTGAAGAAATTCTACCATGACATCCACTCATCCCTCTGAACAAACGTCTACTTAATATGTTTGCCATTGCTTTCAATTGATCCACATTTCATACTAATGATCCTGTAACAATTCATGAATTCCATTGTAAATACATTTTGTATCATTGACATTGAAGTAAACTACAGCATAATCAGTATCTATTTACTCACATCTAACAAAATTAAACTATGAAAAGAAAATGAGAAAAAAAGAAAAATACAAGATAAGGTAAACAAACATCCCTTCACTTAAATCACATATAACCCCATGGAGAGTTCAAATATGTCTTCTCGCAATAGGTGGAGCCACCTCCTCTGTAACCTGGACCACTCCAGGGGGAGGCTGCATCTATAAGTCTCTAATTATATCAAATCAATTGAGTGAACCATTTGCAACAAACCTCATTGTTAGAATATGCAAGAAATCAGAGACCAAAATGGTCTCCCATGCTTTTACTGGACCAGTGCCCTTTTATATTATTCTAATATCCACACATGCTTTAAATAACATTTCAAGATCAGGTTACTCAAACCCAACAGTCAGAAGAACCAATCAGGTAACTAATCTTATAATCAAAAGAGCTTCATAAAAGAATATAAGGAAAAGTGGAACCTAAAAATCCTAACGTGACCCAACATGCTTTATTACATACCAAAATCTTGTCATACCACATGGACTTTCAGCACCTCAACCTTATTTAACCGGATAGTTAAAATCAAAATTATTTATAGCCCGTTGATGCTCCAAAGTACTCTTCTGTAAAGGAAAGATGCTACTTCCCACATACAGAAGATGAAATGGGCACTGCAAAATATAAACATAAAAATCAGACACACAATTTAGATCCTTTCTGATTTTTCTCTTGTGCCCCTCAAATGTTTGAAATTCAAAAGTATTAGCAATGTGCTTATTTGCCTTACAGTGGGTGCATCTAAAAAAGCCCCAGCGTCTTAATAACCACATATTGGTAGGGTGAATCACAGCAAAACAACTGTGTAAGAATGTCTCCCAAAGTCCTCCCTTTCCAGTATGTGATTGAAGGTTTTGTTGTTAGTTCAGTACCAATAATTACATCCTTCTTCAGGATGTTCTAATGTTCACCGAACAGATTTCTAATCCTGGCTGAGGACACACTGTACGTGGTGATGAAATGTATATATGGGTCTTTCTTTTTTGTATTTTGATTGGCTTAGAGCAATGGCTCCCTGGTCAGGGGACTGGCTTTCTTTTCTGCTGAACACAGTATACACTGCTTATATTCCCCTATCCTGAAATCTCAATTTCATTTGTTAGGATTGTATCCTGAACTGCTCCTCGTGCTACATACTCGCTTGAGGCATTACAACTCCCCATATGGGATACTTTTTACAAAGGTTGGGGGATGGTAACTGTTATAGTGTAAAATACTATTACTTGCCATGGCCTTGCAGTGCACTGTAGTATGTACCTCCCAAACCTGCTATCCACAGCCTAACACAGTGGAAGTTGATCTCCCAGCTACTGATGGTGGTTGTAAATCTTAGGTTAAAAGGATTACCATTCAATTTTTTGCACAAATGTCTCAGCTTTCCCAAAAGAACCATTCCAAAATTAGAAATAGATCGTCGATATATTGGGTCCATATTGGAACATGTTGCATATACTCCAAAGCAGGTGCCCATCTCCATCCCGACTCTCTGACTGTAGAACACTCCATCATGCATGAATATATTTTCCCTCAGACAAATCTGTATCATGTCTAAAAGAACACAATTGTGTTCCAAGAAGCTTAGAGATTTTGTTTGCATAAAATGCTCACAAGCATGTAATTCAAATGCATGATCAGGTAAAGTGAGGTCACAGCCATAGTTATCATTCAAATCATGTCATCCCACTGTATATTGTGTACATTGTGTATCTTGGTCAAGAAGTAACCACTGTCCCTACAGTATGGTGGTGAAGCCTTCGCTAATGGGGACAAAAATAAATCAATATAGATTGCTGCATTCTCCAGCAAGCCCTCATCAGAAGAATCAATTGGTTGCCCCGGGGATTTGTGGTGCTTTTATGTACTTTAGGTAGCACATAAAATGCTGGTAACCTAGGATGATCTTTCCTGAGAAAGCTATACTCATCATCATCAAGGACACCACAATCCCTCTACTCCACTCCACTAGACATATCTGAAAAGTGTTTACTGCTGCTCAATAAATTTCAGGGGTATTGATATCATAACATTCCACCTGAGACAACTGTCTCATAACCTCTTGCTCATACAGTGTCACATCCATCACCACCACGAGATTTTGATCTAAACCCACTACCACTGGGTGTGTTAGCATCCGCCCCCAACATCTCCAACATAGATGAAAGATCTATCTTTGGTTCTTTTCCCCTTTCCTCCTTCTGTAGGGCCTCTAATGCCAGCAGCCCATCTCTATTCCCAGCAGAAAATTTAGATGGCAAACTTGTGATTCCAAAACCGAGATTTTACATTTTGAAATTTTATGCAATTTCATCAACCCCAGCTTGCAAATAAATAATTATAAATCAATTCTTGTTTGTGCATAGTCCCAGTTGGTAGAAGGGCAGAAGGTCAGTACCAACTCAAGGAGCGTGATCTCATCCTTAGTTAGTTCCCAGTTGGATAAATTCATCACTGCGAGCCTGGTCCTCAGTTCTTCCTGTTCTGATGGGCAAATCTACCCATTTGCAGGACCCTGCCGTCGGCCTCTCCTAGTCATCCACCTTTGCTTGCGCCTTTTCCCGCCCCTCCTCTCCTTCCTCTGGGATGAGGTTTGTCTTGCTTTTCTCTGGCTGCATGGCACAAAAGCCGATATTCATTTTGAAACCATAACACTTCCCCCATTCTTTCCAGGCCACTCGAGTCCTCACTGTCAACGCTCACATCTGAGCTTGATCCTGTAGAAATGATATCATATTTCTTCTGCATGTCCTCCTGCCTCATGTTTTACCTAAGTATATTATACTTGCACACAAATGTCACGATTCTACCCTCTGCATAATCGCTTATCCCATTGACATTTTTGTTTCTTTTTACGTTTGACCGCCTCCTCATGTTCGGTAAACTTTTCTTTCATTCTAGCAGAAAGTTTCTTTAATTGTGTCTGGTCTTCCTCATCCTCTAAACCCTTTCTAGCCTATCGGATCTCCTTTCGTATGCGCACCAAAACCAACTCCTTATATTTGATGAGGATTTGCATCTTGTCTTTACTAGATTTTGCTGTAAAATCAGTCCATTCCTTTAGCAGTCACTGTTGGGGGGGTTTCATATACTGGTATGGTAAAGATGCGGAGGACCCTAGGAATGGGAAACGACCTCCACATATCTGGTTAAAGACATCAGCTTCCACAATTTACTAACTAACCTCTTTCTTAATTTGTTTCTCCAAGGCAAATCATTTCTGTTTTAAAGATAAAGTACTTGATGTGTTGCCCATTGTACTTCAAGCCAGGCAAATTTGTATTTTTTTATGCATAAGGGGAGCAGCCTCTTAGGCAAGGGCCACTCCCCATGGGGGCAAATTATTTTACGGCTATTTCTGCAGGGGGAAGAAACCTCTAGACACAAAGGATCTTTTTTTTTGTTTGTTTGGTTTTTTTTTTACATGTGTGGAGCAACCCCTTAGGCAAGGGTCACTCCCTTGAGGTCAAAATTAATTCTAAGCCGTTTCTGCCCCCGTTGGGGTGAGAGCCCCTCAAGCCACCCCATCCTGGATTCTCCCAGGTGTATAGGTTTAAAAAAGGCACAGGTGTGTTAGGTTTCTCTAGGTGCCAGCTGAGATATAGGCCAAAATCCACTACTAGGCACTTTGCAAAAAACACATCAGTTTTCAATGTAAAAATGTGATGTGTCCATGTTGCGTTTCCTGTCGCAGGCATTAGGCCTAACCATGCAAGTGAGGTACCATTTTCATCAGGAGACTTGGGGGAACACGGAATAGCAGAACAAGTGTTATTGCCCCTTGTCTTTCTCTACATGTTTTCCTTCCAAATGTAAGACAGTGTGTAAAAAAGACGACTATTTGAAAAATGCCCTGTAATTAACATGCTAGTATGGGTCCCCGGAATTCAGAGATGTGCAAATAACCACTACTTCTCAACACCATATTTTGGGCCCATTTGATAAATACAAAGCTTTCCTTGATACCTATGTTGTACTCTTTATATTACAGCAAATTAATTGCTGTATACCCAGTATACAATGAAAACCCATTGCAAGGTGCAGCTCATTTATTGGCTCTTGGTACCTAGGGTTCTTGATGAACCTACAAGCCCTATATATCCCCACAATCAGAAGAGACCAGCAGACATAAGGGTATATTGCTTTAAAAAATCTGACATCGCATGAAAAAGTTACAGAGTAAAATGTGGAGAAAAATGACTGTTTTGTTCACCTCAATTTCAATTTGCTTTTATATTAGCTGTTATTTTCTGTAGGAAAACCTTGTAGGAGCTACACAAATGACCCCATGCTTAATTTAGAATTTTCTCTACTTTTCAGAAATGTTTAGCTTTCCAGGACCCAGGATTGGTTCCACACCCATTTCTGTCACTAACTGGAAGGAGGCTTAAAGCACAAAACATAGTAGAAATGGGGTATAGACCAGTAAATGCCAAAATTGTGTTGAACAATGTGGTTTTCTGATTCAAGTCTGCCTGTTCCTAAAGGCTGGGAAGATGGTGATTTTAGCACCATGAGCATTTTGTTGATGCTATTTTTAGGGAACAAACCACAGGCCTTCTTCTACAGCCCTTTTTCCCATTTAAAAAAAAAAATACAATTGCTGTAGTTTGGCTAATTTTTTATATCCTTCAGGAGAACCCACAAACTCTGGGTACCACTAGAATCCCTTGAATGTTGGGAAAAAAGGATACAAATTTGGCGTAAGTAGCTTATGTGGGTAAAAAGTTATGAGGGCCTAAGTGCGAACTGCCCCAAATAGCCAAAAAAGGCCTGGCACCTGAGGGGGAACAGGCATGGCACAGAAGGGGTTAAGGCAGTTCTAGTGGGTCACATGCTTACTGTTCATTTTATCTGCAATGCACCACATCCCATATGGCCACTTCCTCTAACCTAGGACCCCTTTAAGGAATGCTGTTTCTATAGTTTTCCCAGTCCAAGATGGCTAAAGTTTGTTCTAAATGTAGCAGCCATAATTGAACTTCAAAATAACAATAGACTATTTATAATACCATTGCATGACAGACACCTGCAGCTATATGTAGTTTTCTTATTGTAAAAATATGCCCCCTATGTACACATGGCAAAATGTTTTATTTTTACTACTTCTATTATTTTAATTTAACTTGCAAATTTTTAAAAATCTTTTTATTGACATTTTGACATTTTCAAATATGTTTAACACCTTATATTGCCTCTGCACATCGAGAACGTAACAAGTAATGTACCATATCACAGCAAGATCCACCTACATTAATACCAGAGTAGGTTTTACATAAACATTATTGATAGTTGAAATATAGATGTGTGGACTGGGCACCTGTTGCGTTTGCAGTTGTGTAACAGGGTGAATGCAAGTAAGAGTTAGTAGATTTATGAATGCTTGCATAAGCGTAAATATAAGCGACAGAATGCAAGTGTGATGACTTACTGAGTGCCTAAACCCATTATTGACACACAAAGGCACTTTTATTCATCATCTAGACGTAATGGCATTGCCAATGATCATCATTGTATGTCAACTATTAGCTGATCTCAGCTTGTGCTGCGAATGGCAGTTCAGGGACGTACTTTTGGTGTTCTAATTAAAGAAAAACATGCAACCTTTCATTTTGTACTTATAGGTAATGGATAAAACCCTAGTGGCTGACAGGCCTTGGCACATAATAAAGTTTAATATAATTCATTAGTAAACAAGCATCGGCACAACAAATATTTTGTGGAAGGGGAATTGTTTGGGAATTGTAGAGCCACTTTGTGTGTGCTATCCTCGACTTTTCTGCTACCTTCTACTGTTCTAGAAAAAAATGTCATAATGAAGCAACAACTTGGGTTACAACAATATGGATGCCAGGAGGAAGGTCCTTCCTTAATATATTGAATTAGCAGAATTGAGCTGTATCTTGAAAGAAGAGTGTTATGAATAGAAGTTAGAAGATGAAGTATGTGTAGTAAGTGGTGAAAATAAAAGGCATAATAAGTACATTTCTGTATAGTGGGTCATTTTGGGAAAGGGGCAGTAGTTTCATGGGATCTTTGAGAATGCCGTAAGTGGCTTAACTTCAGAGTGCTAGGCATAAAGTATTTGTACCAACACACACAGTAACTTAATGAATACACTACAAAATGACACAACACAAGTTAAGAAAAATAGGAAATATGTATCTAAACAAAACAAGACCAAAATCAACAATACACAAGTCAAGTTATCAATTAAAAAGCAAAAAGCGTCTTCATGTAGTTTAAACCACACACTAACAGGTTAGCGTGAAAATGTACCTTGGGTGCGTCAAAAATAACCCGCATGGGCGAGTATGCATCAAAAAGTGCTTGCGATGCGTCGATTCCACTCATGAGCAGGACCATGCATAGTTTCTCCTTTCGTCGGGACGGGCGCGTCGTTCCTTTTCTCTGCAGAGAGTGATGCGTCGATCCGGTCAGCACTCTCGGGTCCGGGCAGGCCTTGCATTGTTTTTACATGCCCAGCTTTGCTTGCGTCGGAAATCCAGCCGCACGATGATCCGAAAACCACGCATCAGCGATGCTGCACGTCGTTTCTCCAGCTCTGTGTGTCGATTCTTCAGTCGCGTTTCCGGCGAGCATCAATTTTCAGCCGCAGAGCCGGCGGCACATCGTTTCTTCAGCTGCAGATCAGAGTTGTGTCGATCTTTTTCCTGCACGGCGCTCTGTGCGTGGATTTCTCACTCTTGGGCTGCCAGCTTCTCCTTTCAGGGTCCCAGGAACTGGATGGGCACCACAGGGCAGAGTAGGAGTCTCTCCAGAGACTCCAGTTGATGGGTGAGAGAAGTCTTTGCTGTCCCTGAGACTTCAAACAACAGGAGGCAAGCTCTAAATCAAGCCCTTGGAGATTTCTTCTCAAGATGGAAGGCACACAAAGTTCAGTCTTTGCCCTCTTACTCTGGCAGAAGCAGCAACCGCAGGATAGCTCCACAAAGCACAGTAACAGGCAGGGCAGCTCTTATTCCTCAGCTCTTCAGCTCTTCTCCAGGCAGAGGTTCCTCTTGTTTCCAGAAGTGTTCTAAAGTCTGTGGTTTGGGGTGCCCTTCTCATACCCAATTTCTCCTTTGAAGTAGGCCTACTGAAAAGTAAAGGCTCTTTTGAATGTGAAAACCTACCTTGCCCAGGCCAGGCACCAGACACCCACCAGGGGGTTGGAAACTGCATTGTGTGAGGGCACAGCCCCTTCAGGTGTGAGTGCCCACTCCTCCTCTACAACACAGAGCACAGATGGCTCATCGGGAAATGCAGATTACACCCCAGCTCCCTTTGTGTCACTGTCTAGTCTGAGGTGCAACCAGCCCAACTGTCAAACTGACCCAGACAGGGAATCCACAAACAGGCAGAGTCACAGAAATGGTATAAGCAAGAAAATGCCCACATTCTAAAAGTGGCATTTTCAAACACACAATCTTAAAATCAACTTACTAAAAGATGTATTTTTAAATTGTGAACTCAGAGACCCCAAACTCCACATTTCCATCTGCTCCCAAAGGGAATCTACACTTTAATCAGATTTAAAGGTAGCCCACATGTTAACCTATGAGAGGGACAGGCTTTGCAACAGTGAAGAACGAATTTAGCAATATTTCACTGTCAGGACACAAAAAACACATCACTATATGTCCTACCTTAACCATACACTGCACCCTGCCCTTGGGGCTACCTAGGGCCTAACTTAGGGGTGCCTGACATGTAAGAAAAGGGAAGGTTTAGGCCTGGCAAGTGGGTAAACTTGCCAAGTCGAATTTACAGTTAAAACTGCACACACAGACACTGCAATGGCAGGTCTGAGACATGATTACAGAGCTACATATGTGGGTGGCACAACCAGTGCTGCAGGCCCACTAGTAGTATTTGATTTACAGGCCCTGGGCACCTCTAGGGCACTGTACTAGGGACTTACTAATAAATCAAATATGCCAATCATGGATAAGCCAATGACATACACACTTTGTAAAGGAGCAGTTGCACTTTAGCACTGGTTAGCAGTAGTAAAGTGTGCAGAGTAACAAAAACAGCAAAATCAGAGTCCAGCACATATCAACAACTGGGGGAACAAAGGCAAAAAGTTAAGGGAGACCACGCCAAGGATGAAAAGTCTAACATAAGGTAAGTAAAAATGCTTTTAAATGATTGTTGTTTGCGTGCGTTTATGTAAGAGAGTGGGTGAATGTGTTTGTATGTGTAAGCATGTGTGTGTGTGACAAAAGTAAAGGTTAAATGGTGTGTGATGTCACTTCTGCTACCCTTGGTATTTTGGTGAATTGACGTCCATGTTCACTAGACTCCTAAAATAGACCTTTATTATTTGATCAGAAGTTACAGCGTATGATTGGTCCAGTGGCTAAATTGTAGATTTTGTAATCAGGGGAGCTGAGTGTAAATATTTGCACTGTCACTTGTCTGAAAATTGTTTGATTCTGGGCAAATCAGCTAATCTCTTTGAACTAAAAATTAAAAATGTGTGAAGTGTTCCTGCATAATTAAAATAGCACAACGTGCTGGGATATGCCAATACAGTAATGAAATAACAGCCTTTGCAGCAAGTGCCTTTAGGAACCAAGACATAAAATCAGCTAAAAATATGCAAAACTCACTATGAATTATTATTAACATATCAGCTTGCAATATATTTTTGAAATGCAATATTTTTATCTCCAAACTTCAACGAATCGTTTTCTGACTATACAAAAATTGTGGTGCCATATACAAACTTTTCATTTTGGGTAAACACACTCAATCCCTACAAATAGCTTATCACTTTCTGAAATAAAATCATGTTTGCTTCACAATGCCAGTTTTCATTTTAGTAAGTATGTTAGGTCTCCGCACATCAGCGTGTATTTTCATCAAGTACTCAGAGATGCAACTGCCTCACAGACCCATGTATTATTATTACGTGACAGGGTGATCACTATAATTCAAGGTATATCCACAATTTGCCAAGTCTTTTCACCATTATGCAATTGGTGACCATTACTATGCAAGGGGTGCCTTCAGTTAAGCCAACAATGTCCACATTATGCCATGAGTGGCTACCATTATGGCAGCAGTGCTCAGCATTATTACAAGGATGCTCAAAATATATCAGAAATTGCCATCATTACGTCCCCACTATGCCAAGGATGGTCACTATTAAGCAGAGAATGCTCAAAATGTGTCAATGATGCCCATAATTTTGATGGAAGTAGGCAGGATTATGTCAATGATGACCAACATATCCCAAGATTACTATTAGGAAAATAATGTCCAAAGGTACCAACTGTAAATCAGGCATTATGGGGCTTCAGTATTTATTATGTTAAAAGAATAAATTTTACACGGTGGATGATCAGGAAATGTTCTTTTTTTAAATTCTCAGGCAGACTTGCATACCATCAGCAAATTGGTGGGCATTGCACCCAAGGTGTTGGTCAGGCCCTTAGAGCGTCCAATTAAACGTCTATAAGCTTAGGATATAATAGAGCCGCATGTGGGGCTCCAAATGGCATTGACCCTGGTATGAACTTAGAGTCCTTGATTTTGATGAGATTAATGTTGTGTTATAGGGAAGATGAGATCCAGCAAGGACTGCTAGTGGCTATGTTGGCCTTAATACTGGTAATTAGAATTTCACCTTCTAGATTTAAAAACCATAATACAACTGAGACCAAAAGCAACAGCAGTGGTGTCCTTGTAACCTTTATGCATCCTTAGGCCCAGATTCACTAAGATTTTGCACTAGGGTTACATCACTTTTGTGGCACAGCCCCAATGCAAATTCTTTTTTGGCACTTACTAAGCCATGCATAGTTGATTTGTACGACTTTGTGTGGTTTAGTAAATACAAAGTATTGCAACACAGTACATAGCACTGCATTGCGTTACTTTGCGGCAGGTAGGTGCTTCGTGGGTTGAGGATGGGCATTCCCATGTATCCACCCATATATTTTGACCCAAACCCATATTTAAAAGGCTTGTAAACCTGGGTGTGTACCAATATAGTACCAGGTGTGTTTTGAGAAGAAATATTGTTACTCCTTGTCACTTTTTTTTTCCATGTGTGCTGTGTGTTTCAGAACACATGGAAATAGGAATATGCCTCTAAGGACTGTTTTGGAGTAGGAAGGTATCATTTCCTGCACAAAATCAATCCTGCCCATAATGCAATACCTCATGCACTATGGCGTTGCCCGCATTGGCACTATTAAAGGGCAAAAGAGTGCCATATCTTACTGAATGTGGCGCTGTTTATCTTTCTGTTGTCCGCACAACGTGGTGCAGCAACTTTCTTTGTTGTTCTACATTGTGTAAACTTTTAGGAAGTAATCCATCGTTGTGCCTAGCATTATGGACCCAGCGTCGCTTTCAATTAGAATGACATGCATGTGACATGTTCCCCTTTTGCAGACAAATGTGAGAAATATTAGAGGGCATATATGGATTCTGAGATGATGCCATGAATCAAGCTATGCGCTCTTTTGGCCGATTCACTCCTGATACAATTTATATAATAAAATCCTGCCTTGTGTGTTTTTTCTTCCTGATTCTTTTGTTTAAATCATTTCACTTTCTCAGTGTAATTAATGAAATCCGATCCTTTCTGGCCACAAGCTTGCAGATCGCCATGAAAGAAATGACCCGGGCCTTTTGCAGAAGTGGTGAAAAACTGTCAAAGGTGTAATTGGAAAATCTTGAAGTCGGGGATTGGGGAAAGGGTCAGGCAGCCTACTCATTATGGTGATCACATTGGAAAGCGAGTGAAAAAGACGCCTTCAAAAACCACAGAGGGCGCCGAAGGTGGTTCTGGGAGTCACACTCAGAAGTGTACTATAGAGTCACAGATTAAACGACGTAGTCCAGTCTCCATTAGTTTGACCAATGCGGAAATAAAATCTAGGGCTGGTATACTGTATATCACACCACTCTTGATTTATTCAATGCCTCAGTATGGAAAGCATCATTTGCAACAGATGTGCCTTGATAGCATTTTGATCTGGCACCACAGAGTTGCAGTTTTATGGCAAGCTTGCTTACTTTCCTCTGAATTACATTTCTGCGAATAGCTGCTGTTTAAATACCGTTGTGATGATTAATAGCCTTTAATATTGGAGGTGAGACGTCAGCGGCCTCCCAGAGGTCATTTTTATTTACAGCGTTCAGGTCGGCATCGATTGGCTTTGGAGCCTGTGCTCGTGGACCTTTTTATAAGTTATGCGGGTTAAAAACGAGGGCCGCCGTTAGTTTTACTAATTAAAACGGGATCAATTCAGACACGGAACTTGGTTCACTGAACATAATGCGTTTTACAGATATCGCACTACGACTAAGAATGCTGTCACTGACGATAAGACAAAATAACTCAATCGTGGGGCATGCGCAGTGTTGTGTATTCATCATTCAAAAAATTATTCATCCTAAACCTATCTGTTCTATTTCTAAGGAAATAATGGCCCTAAATGGGCCACTGTAAATCGTTATGCGGATCATGTCAAAGGCTGCATCTGTTTTTTGTTTCAAATATTCTGTGTTGTAAAGTGGCTAACTTAGACATTTATTAGAAGAATATCTGTCAGGACCGGAGGAATCGACCCCTCTGCTAATGGCCGTTATGAACATGGGCAGTGTACGGCGGTGACCTTGCGTGGCGTGGCCTGGTCCACCAGCGGTCATCAAACAGAGGAACATTTGAAGAAAAGAAGAGACTTTGAATAGCCCGATTATCTGAAATAAGAAGTTGTGATTTGTATCAGGCAATGAACTAATTACAACCCATATCAACATCAGTTCAAGAAAAGATTCTACTATTTGTGGAATTTTCCCACCATGACGGTGCCAGGAAACAAGAGGCCACTCGAGTTGAGGGTCACCCAAATGGTAACCTCGAAACATTAGGTGGTTGCAGAAGTTATTTCGCCTGGAAAAGAAGGCAAATAATAATGTGTTTATGGATTTTGTCTATATGAAAAGCTTGTAAAGAGGTTGAAAAACATTCCTCCAGATTTAAAAATAAAAGTCCAGAGTTTTATGCCCTGCTATAGTCTTCAAAAAACCCACTAGACGACTTTGTCCTTTACAGTTATGAACTATCTCATTTAATATGTTTATTCATTCATTTAGACATTTGATATAATGCCGCGATTCTCGTTCTGGTAACTTCAGAGCACTAGGTGGAATCCAAAAAAATGCAATTTAAGTGGTTTACACTAGAGCTCTGCAAAGTTTTTTCTAACATCATTAAGTTCCTGATTTTGCCCTTCAATGAACTGCTAAGTTACATGCAGTTTCTTTCAATTAAACGAACAGCAAAGGTTTATTTCCTCTAGGTCATTTTAACATGTAAAATCTCTCTCCAATCAACCTACTTTTGTTGTCATAACTTTACGAACCAGCAAAAATACCAGCGTTGTGTGTTGAAATTACAAATATACAAAGGATAGAGTTTGCATTGATACCATTAGTGGAATTTCCCAAGTACATGTACGATGTGGGAAAAATGTTAAAAAACAACATGACAGAAGCCATGCGTCACACCTGACATTACTTTCTGGGCGTGCAGCTGCTGGGTGCACAACTTAAATTTTTCAGGGCACAGTTTATTTTCGGAGATTTTTAGTTGTTGCTTTCATGTTTTTTTCATGGTTCTCTTGCTTGCCATGTCAATCATATCCATGGCAGTTCACTAAAGGCTACATTGTCCTATTTGAATTCCAATTACGTTTTGGTGATGGGGCATCAAGGATTCCTTTTGCTGAACTGCAAATGCAATATGATGTGTAGCTTGTAATTTACATCCAGTGTTTGTCCTATCATGTATTTACTTGGTTGACATGACAACATATTATCCCTTAGCTGTTGGTCATTCTACACCTCTGACTTTGTGAGTACCTGTACGAGCGTATGATTTGGAGGGTGTTTTTCAAAATATCATGTTTCTTATACACTGACTTAAATTTTAAAGGCAAAAACACAGTGAAATTCAATTGGTAATAACAAATGTTCTGCTTTTCTACACTCTCACAAGCCTCCCAATAAAAATGATAGCTCACTTGCGAGGGTAGGCCTATTGCCCGTGACAGGAAACTGGCCAAAACACAACATGGACACCACATTTTTCCACCAGTAATCTCCCTTTTTATGGGCGAGCGCAAAGCGCTCCGTCCATTCTGTAATCTCTCTTTGTGCTTCAAACCATGCCCATGCCACGGCAGTCACTTACATTGGTTTGTGGGTTTGCCTTTTAAAATCCGCTTGCTTTCATTTGTGAAAGGCATGCATACATCATACCTTTTCCAGTGTTTAGCCCACCTACACAGCACCGATAAAGTACTAAAATCATACGAGGCTCGATGTTTTAAGCCTGGTGTCCGGACTGTTTTATCGGTTTATTTTCCACGAAGCGCGATCGTGCGGCATTTTGCATAGCGCGATCGCGCTGCGTGTTTTTTTGCTTTACAACGCTAATAGCTCTAACTCGAACAAATGCGAGATCCGTTGCATTGAAAATGCTTGTTCCCAATGTGGGCAGTTCTAGATTTTGGACCCTAGCTCATCCGGCACCTAGGAAAACTTTGACAACCTGTACATTTTTCAAAACTAGACACCTAGGGGTATCCAGGGTGAGCTGACTTCTGTAACTCTCACCATGTTTTTTGACCCAGAATCCTTTGCAAACCTCAAACTTTGATTTTAAAAAACACATTTTCTGCATATTTCTGTGATGGAAAGTTCTGGAATCTGTGGGAGAAACAAAATTCCTCCCACCCAGCATTTCCTGAAATCCCATGATAAAAATGGTTCCTCACTCGAATGGTTAGACCTAGTGCCCACAACAGGAAACAGTCCAAATTGCAACATGGACACAGCACATTTTT
Organism: Pleurodeles waltl; assembly: GCF_031143425.1. Classification (NCBI taxonomy): domain Eukaryota; kingdom Metazoa; phylum Chordata; class Amphibia; order Caudata; family Salamandridae; genus Pleurodeles; species Pleurodeles waltl. The sequence continues at coordinate 792,936,519 of NC_090445.1, forward strand.
TTCACCGAAAACTGACCCTTTTTTCCCAATGTGTGGTAGCTCTAGATTTTGGACCCTAGATCAACTGGCACCCATGGAAACCTAGCCAAACTGTACATTTTTGAAAACTAGAAACCTAGGAGTATCTAGGGTGGGCTGACTTTCGTGGCTCTCACCATGTTTTTTGACCCAGAAACCTGTGCAAACCTCAAACTTTGTTTCAAAAACAAATTTTCCTCTAATTTCTGTGATGGAAAGTTCTGGAATCTGTGGGGAGTCACAAACTTCCTTCTACCCGGCATGCCCCCCAGTCTCACAATACAAATAGTACCTCACTTGTGTGGGTAGACTTAGTACCTGTGAAAGGAACAGCCCAAAATGCAACTTGTACTCAGCATATTTTCCCACCGTAAACTGACCGTTTTTTCCAATATGGGTAGCTCTAGATTTTGGACCCTGGTCAGCCCACAGCTAGGGAAACCTAGCCAACCTGCATATTTCTTTTAAAACTAGACATGTTGAATAGTCCAGGGTGTGGTGACCTATGTGGCTCTCACCAGGTGTTTTTATTCGGAATCCCCTAAAAATTTCAAACTTATCCTAAAAAAACACATTTTCCTTGCATCTCTGTGAGGAAAAGTCCTGGAATCCACAGGCAGCTACACATATTTTACCAGCCAGAATTTCCATAAGTCTCCTGAGAAAAACAGTGCCTGACTTGTGTGGGTGAGCCAAGTGCCTGTGACAGGGAAGGGCTCAAAACCTATTGTGGAGAAATCAAAATTATCTATCACAAAACGAAAATGGCTCAGCGGTCATCTAGGAAAATATACCGAACGCAGACATTTTTTAAACTAGATACCTGGCACATGTGGCTTGCATGGATCCCCCAACTTTTGTTTAACCAGAGTACGCTGCAAACCCCAAATTTAGCTAAAAAGTCACATTTTCCATACGTGTCTGTGTGGGAAAGTTGTGGGATCACTGGGCCATCACATATGTCTTACCAGTCAGCATTACTCCAGGTCTCCTGATAAAAATGTTACTTCACGTGTGTGGGTGGACCAAGTGCTAGCAACAGGGTAAATCATAAACTCCTGGACTCCTCATGTTGTCTAGTTTTCAAAAATGTGCAGGGTTGCCTAGGTGCCAGCTGAGCTAGGGCCCAAAATCCACAGCTACCTAAAATGAATTTGTTGTGACATTACATGGGGAGGGGAGAGTCCATTCTGAGCGTTGCAACGTATCTGTGAATATCGCATGTCAAGAACAAAATTGTTATCAAGGGCTTATTTTGACTCTAAAAGACCCCTGCATCACACCACTGGGTAACCCCACTCTGACCCCTTATAATCGTATCAAATTTATTTTCAGCCCTCAGGACCTTGTCTCGTAACAACAAATGGCAGCTGCATCTTTCTGCTCAGGTTGCTGCCAGTCAATCACAGCATTCCTGTTGGCATGTGCATTTACAAAAATGTTGCAATGGATCTGTGGCCCCCGATAAGCAAATTTATTTACCCTTTAATATCTATTCGCACCAAATAACCAAAAGCACAATCTGGGGAGCAAAATCTAGCTTTCTGCCAAATTTGATATAATTCCATCCAGCAGTTTAGGCTTAAGTCATGTTCAAAACTCCTATGGGAATTAACATGGGACACACACATGTTTTGACCCGCTCTTTTTCTTAGCCCCCACTTGGAAGGTCACCCCAAAACTTCCCATGGACAACAAAAATCATCAATAAACTTTATTTTTAGAAAATGTCTTGAAGATTTGTCAAACAATGCCAAAGATCTAGGCAAAACAAAAAATGCTCTAGTTTCTATAGAAAGAGCATTTTTTGTTTTACTTATAACTTTGGCGCCGCTTGACGAATCTTCACAAAATTTTCAAAACTTATACCTTGCTAAGTTCAGCTCTGTCATGAAAGTTTTTGGGTGATCTGTCAAGTGTGGGTGAGAAAAATGGGGGGTCCCAAAACCCATTTTCCCCATTTATTTTTCTATAGGTCTTTTAGGCATGCCTACAGCAAGAACCACTGAATAGAATTACACAATTACACCATATGTGGCACGAAGCTAGATTCTGTTATGCAGGTCACGCTTTTTGTGATTTGGTGCACATCCATTCAGCAGTTTTGAAGACATTTAAGGCCAAAAAATATGCGGGGTGTCCTGGGGTGCCAAACCCCCAGAACATAGCAGTTTGCTGTGGCTTGGCAGCAGCGTGCAGCCAAGCTACAGCCAACACTGTGCTATTTAACAGCGAGACCTTTAAAGAAGGTTCCGCTGTCAAACAGCAGAGCTTTCATTTCTGTCCCCTGCACGCAGGGGACAGAGATGAAATGCATCAGCAAGCCTAGAGCTGCTGTCAAAGCATTAAGCCTTAAGGCTTTCCCTGCAGTGCCAGGTAGCCTGTAATGGCACTGTATGATAAATAATTAAATAAGTAAATAAATGATTAAATTAAAAAATATGTAGGGACCGTGGGGGAGCCCTTGAGGGCTCCTTCGCAATCCCAGAAAAGCTAAGAAAGGGCTAAAAAACTTAAAAACAAAAACTAAGCCCCTCAATTCAGTGTGAAGGTCATAGACCTTCACACTGAGCTTTGGGGGTTTGAGTCCAGCCAGACTAATTAACATTAAAAAAAGAAAAACATATATTATATATATTTAAAAAAAATATACATTTTTTATTTTAAATTGGATAGAAATATTTTATTCTTTATTTGTATTTCAGACATCAAATCCTAAAAACCTCTCTCTCTCTCACACTTTCTTTCCTTCTCTCTCGCTCTCTCTTTCAATAAATTCTCCACTCTCGCACATCCACTCAGGCATGTATGCACCCACTCACAGACCCACTCACACCCCCACTCACAGACCCACTCAGACACTCACACACCCACTCATTGACCCAGTCAGACCCTCATGCACCACCTCAGACCCACTCAGATAGTTATGCACCAACTCAGATCCACTCAGATAGTTTTGCACCCCCTCACACACCCACTCAGACTGTCACACACCCACTCACAGACCCACTAATACCCTCATGCACCCACTCAAAGACCTGCGTACACACAGATGCACCCACTAAAATACTGATGTATGCACTCTCATACCCAGACAGACAATCTGACAGCCACTATCACATCTATGGCCAGATGTAGCAAGTGTTTAGCGAGTCGCAAACGGCGAAAATCGCCGTTTGCGAGTCGCTAAAGCCACTTTGCTATGTAGAAATGCATTTTGCGAGTCGGAACCGACTCGCAAAATGCATTTCCAACTCGCAAATAGTAAGGGGTGTTCCCTTCCTATTTGCGACTCGCAATGCTATGCATTTTCATTTGCGACCGCGATTGCGGTCGCAAATGAAAGCGCAGTTACCATCCACTTGAAGTGGATGGTAACCCAGGCACAAACGGCCCTTTGTGTCTGGGAAAAAAAACATTTCAGAGCAGGCAGTGGTCCAAGGGACCACTACCTGCCCTGAAAAATACCAAAGCTAAAGGTTTCGTTTTTTTTCTCAAAGTGCAGCTCGTTTTCCTTAAAGGAAAACGGGCTACACTTTGAAAAAAAAAGACTGCTTTATTTAAAAGCAGTCACGGACATGGTGGTCTGCTGTCTCCAGTCCAGTCCCAATTTTAGGGGATCACATTTTTTACAGAGGATATCTTTCAGGTTTTTGTTTCTATGAAAGGTGATGTTGGGTTGGTTTGACAAGTATTTTATTAAGGTCTCCTCCATCTGAAGAAGGTGCCAATAATTACACAGAATATACCTTATCTTACCATCTTGGCTACTGTAAGTAGTGAAAAATCTGACAGGATACTCTTGTTGTCCCTTTTTGGGGGCTACAAGTTGACTCATTTGATCTTGTCTACCTTCTGAACAGCTGCTTTAAGGGCATTAGGATCATACCCTCTCTGAAGGAATCTCTTAATCATCACCTGTTTACCTTGTTCAAAAGCATGGTCCTGGCTGTAATTTCATCTTGCTCTTCGCTATAAGGAATGCACAGAATAAAATTATTTGGGTTACTACTGGCAGCATGCAATATGCTGCTGTCTGCAGTTTTCTTGCAGAATAATTTAGTCCCAATCTAGGAGTCAACGACCTCCAATATGAGGCCAAGAAATTCCACAGAGTGTTTGTCAATCTGACCCGTGAAACTGAGATTCAATTCATTAACATTGAGATTTCTTACAAATTCCTCTGCAAGCTGTTCAGACCCTTTCAAACTGATGAATATGTCATCAATATAGCACACCCAGAGCACCATGTGGTTGCTGTAAAGATGGACATTCAATACTACATGCTCCTCCCACCAGCCCATGCATAAACCTGTGTAACTGGGGGAATATAGGTCCCCAATCCGATGCCCTGGGTTTGGTGGTAAAGTTGGGCATCAAAAATAAAAAAGTAAAAATTTGAGACAGTATTCTATCATGTCAAGAATCATCTCATTATGGAATAAATATAAGAGTGATCTTGCACAGAAAAAATGCGGAGAAGCCATGATGCCTTAGACATGTGGGATATAGACGTGAAGGTTGCACATATCGAATCCCAAGAGTATAGCATCTTCTTCCCCAGTGATCCCTTCAATTATCATAAGGAAATCCCCACTATCTTGCTCATAAGAGCGCAATGCCTTGACCAACTTGCTGGGAGCACACACAATTGTCCTTCTATCTTGGGAAGGACTGTTATCAGGATGTTACAGGATTCTTCCTGCACCTGTCCATGTGCTACAATTTAGAGTTTGTGGGAAATGCTTTTTTATGAATGAGGATATGGAAGTGTTATATATATATTTATTTTTATGTGTGTATATATATATATATATATATATATATATATATATATATATGTATTTATATATATATATATATATATATATATATCTTTTTTTTTCTTCTTTTTTTTCCACTAAAAAAACAAAGGTTACAGGGACAATATAGTTAGGCTCTGAATTTACTCATGGAAAACTAGAGAAATTCAGCAGTTATAGTTAGATTACCTATAACTCATGGCCTAAGGTAACTATAACTTGCCCCGCCCCACCATGAACTGTTTTTTCTTCAATAATTTGACTTTTAGTGTTTCATTGATAGGTCTATGACGTTATAAAAGTTATCATGAGTGTTGTAAAATCTGGGGTAATTAGCAGTGCATGTCCTGGGCTCGAGTTATAGTTACTTGAAATAAATCTAACTATAACTGCTGAATTCTTCTGGTTTTGTGCAACTCATTTCAGAACCTAACTATAAAGTCCCTATAACCTTGTTTTTCTTTACACTGAATTTCTACGTTTTTTTCAATGTAAAGTAATTTTTATTACTATATGTTAATCCAACCACCCCCACGCACTGCCTTTGGCCATCCGCAGCAGGAGATGGCCACAGTGACCGGTGGTCAATCCCTTATAACCACTCAAATGGGTGCTGCGCATGCCCTGTGGCTAACTCCCCTAACCACCCAATACCATGTTGCTTATCGTCTTTGGACATGGGCAGCAGGAGTTTGCCACAGGGCCTGTCTCTCCTAGTGTGAGAATAGGTGTGAGAGGGTTGTCTATGGGTACGAGAGTGGGTATGTGAGTGTGTATGAGAGTGTCTGTCTATGTATGAGTGTGGGTGTAAGAGGATCTATGTCAGTGTGAGAATGGGTGTGAAAGTGTCTGATTGCAATGCAATAGATGAAAGATGCAGTTACCTTCACAAAGGTTTTCAGATTGTTTTTTAATATGGAATTGTGAAGTAAACACCCTTTCTTTACCTTTGCCAAGCCCAGGAGTTAGGATCATTCATCCTAGCCAAAAGTGGAGTTTCAACAGGGGCACCTGCTACGTTTTTTATTTCTAAGTGCTTCCTGTTGAGGTCATATTCTGTGAAATGAGCATCATGGCCAGAACAGAAGCTCACCTGCATGTTTATCGAACAAGAGTCCAGTTTGCACAACATGTCTATCCAACTGGAGCACTTTCTAATGGTTAGTTAGTGAGTGGTACTGCTTTGGGTTACTGGCCTGTGTTGGGGAGAGAGGCCATGCGTCCCTCATCCCCAGGCCAATCTCTGCCCCAGAGGCCCCACCCCCTGGGCCTGGACTTCAATAAATGGAGGAGATAGGCTGCGTGGTCCCCCACCCCTAGCCAATTTGAGCTCCAGGGACCATATCCCCCAGGGCCCAGCTTAATATATATATTTTTTGGGGGGAAGAGGAACACGCTGCACTCTATAATGCCTGATTTCAGGCCCCAGGGACCCCATCCCACAGGGCCCCGTCCTTAAGATATTTATTTTTTTGGGAAAAGGAGGGCCACATGGCCCATCTCCCTGGCCGTTCTCGGCCCATCCGCCAGGGCCCAGCCATCTTTCATAGGTGCCCCATGTGCAATGGGACTTTGGGGGGCCCTCTAGGCCTCTGTGGTCCCTGCGAGCTCTCTGTCTCCTGCTGGGGAGTTGGCATTGCTGTCATAGGCAGGAAGCTGCTAAACATGTAGCTCCCTGTCTGTGAGAGCAATTGCAAAGATGTGGAGAGGGAAACAGAGGAAACCTCTGCTTCCAGCTAGCGAGAGCTGCTTGACAGCTCTAGCTTGCTGGAACCGGAGTGATTGCTCCTACCTGGCGGGAGATGTCAAAGCTCCCACCAAGTGAGAACAAACAGGTTTGTCCCAAGGGTAGGCATCCTGGGACATAGCTCTGGGGGGTGGTGGTCCCCAGAGCCATCTGTAGCTCAATGATGGTGGCTGTGTGGCCACCCTCCAATGTTGTATTTGCCATTTAGGAGGTGGTGATCCCCCCAGGGCTTTGGTATCCACAACAGTCTCCCTTCATTATTTTCTTTCAGCCCCCTGATGTGGTGGTCATAAATAACCCGAGGGAGGTGGAGGTCCCTGGGGCTGCAAGGGGTGGGTGCTGTCCCTCCTTAATTGAAATAAATTTCCCCATGGAGGTGGCAGTCCCTGGGCCTGCAAGGGGGCTGTGCAGGCCCCCATGTTAATTTCACATTTTGTCTCAGATGGAAGCTGTATAGGCCTCTCCCCTTTTGAAATTAACATTTTGCCCAAGGGAGACAGTGGTGCCTGGTTTACAGGGGAGCCATGCAGCACCCTTGCATATTCTTCTGTCATTGTCCGTGGGAGGTGGCAGTCTCCGGGGCTTATGCAAGCCCCAGGAGAAGGGCCCAGTGCACCCCTCTCCTCAGTAAATCCCCCAATTTCACGGGACTCGGCCCATCAGGGGTCAACATAAACAAAAAAAGAGGGTGGCCACCCTTTTTTTCAAATAAAATGTCAGGAATATCTGCATATCTGGATCCACTCTGCAGATTTTCCCTACAATTAAAAACAAATGCTTTTTAGTCTTGGTGGGGTCCGTTAGAGACCACTAGACCAAGGCTAGGAGCTCAGGGTGACCCTACCCTAACCCCTTTTCTTTTTTTTTTACTTTTTTTCGGACTCAGCCCAAGAGGCTACCAACACTTCCTTGTTGAAGCCAATTAGATATCAGCAGAGGACAGTTGGATCCACAGAGAATCCGCATCCCTAGATATCTATATTTTGTAAACTCTAGTATTTCCAAAACTACTGTAAGGATTTGTACCAAATTACAAAAAAGCATGCTTTCTGGACCAAGAGTTAGCTTTCTGTCAAATTTGGTGTGTTTCAGTTCAGTGGGTCAGGCTGTAATCATGTTTAAACATTTGAAAAATCCCTTTGACGTAGAATGGGAAAAGTGTTTTGGGATTCCCCCCTTTTCCTTTTCACCTCACTTGACGGATCACCCCTAAACCTTCAGCAAAGCAGCTGAACGGACTGAAGTATACATTTTGAAAATTGCGTGAAGATTCGTGAAACATCGCCAAAGTTACTGGCAAAACAAAAAACGCTCTGTCCATGGAAGAAATAGTCCTAGCAATAACGAACTACTGTTGATACATGTGACGTGTGTATATATGTAAATGTACATATATATATATATATATATATATATATATATATATAGATGTTCACTGAAAAATACAAAGGTTATAGGGGTCTTATAGTCAGACTCATTACAAACAATAGCAATTAATCTGTTATAGTTCGAGTTATCTCAAGTAACTATGGGGGTTATTCCAACTTTGGAGGAAGTGGCAATCCGTCCCAAAAGTGACTGTAAAGTGACGGATATACCACCAGCCGTATTACGAGTCCATTATATCCTATGGAACTCGTAAGACGGCTGGTGGTAAATCCGTCACATTTGGGACGGATTACCACCTCCTCCAAAGTTGGAATAGCCCCCTATAACTCATGCCCTAAGGTAACTACAACTCACGCTCCTGCTATGCACAGTTTTTTCATAAAAGATTTTACTAAAAATATTACATTGATATAATCAGTGATGTTATCAAAGATGTAATGAGAGCTGGAATTTGTGGGGTAGTTAGCAGTGCATGGCGAGGACGTGAGTTATAGTTTACTTGAGATAACTCTAACTATAACAGGTGAAGTTCTATGGTTTTTTGTACGATTTAAATGTGAGCCGAGCTATAACGTCCCTGTAACCTTTGTTTTTTTCGCTGAATTTCTACATTTTTTAAAATTCTATTTCCTAACTATAATGTCCCTGTAACTTTTGGGGTTTTTTTTCAGTGAATTTCTATGTTTTTTTAACATATAGGGGGTGATTCTAATTCTGGCGGGCGGCGGAGGCCGCCCGCCAGAGTTCCCCCCTCCAGAATACCGCACCGCGGTCGTAAGACTCTGTGATTCTGGGTTTTCCACTGGGCTGGCGGTTGACCGCCAAAAGGCCGCCCGCCAGCCCAGTGGAAAACAACCTTCCTACGAGGACGCCGGCTCTGAATGGAGCCGGCGGAGTGGGAAGATGCGACGGGTGCAGTTGCACCCGTCGCGAATTTCAGTGAGCAGACACTGAAATTCTTTGTGGGGACCTCTTACGGGGGCCCCTGCAGTGCCCATGTCATTGGAATGGGCACTGCAGGGGCCCCCAGGGGCCCCACGACACCCCATACCGCCATCCTGTTCCTGGCGGCAGAGCCGCCAGGAACAGGATGGCGGTATGGGGTGTCAGAATCCCCATGGTGGCGCAGCGAGCTGCGCCGCCATGGAGGATTCTTTTGGGCAGCGGAAAACCGGCGGGAGACCGCCGGTTTTCCACTTCTGACCGCGGCCAAACCGCCGCGGTCAGAATGCCCTGCGGGGCACCGCCAGCCTGTTGGCGGTTCTCCCGCCAACCCTGGCCCCGGCGGTCCATGACCGCCAGGGTCAGAATGACCCCCATAGTAATTTTCATTACTCTATGTTAATCCAACCACTGCTGTGCACAGCCTTTGGCTGTGCTCGGCGGCAGTTGGCCACCGGGCCTGGCTGTAGCCAGGCCCTTAGGTCTATCCTCTATATGCACCCAACCTTGCACCGTGCACAGCCTTCACCCATGAGTGGCATGGGTTGCCTGCAAAGCCTGGCCTGCAGCTGGACCCTGCAGCCAAACCCCTAACCCCAGCCAACGCCATGCTGCACATGGCCCTTTGGCCATTTGCACAGGAGTCAACGACTTTCTGTCTCACTGGCTGGGAGCATAGGTGTGAAAGGGTGGATCTAGGGGTGAGAGTGGCTGTGAGAGTTTCTTTGAGAGGGAGAGAGATAGAAAGTCGTTCAGGCTTTGATGGATGGTATACTAAGAAAGAGATATTTATGGACAAATTGAAAAGAAAAATGTAGTGACCCTTAAACTTTCGAAGATTAAAATAAATGAAAGTAGGGAAATGACCACAGATATACTTGGAGTAGAAGCCTCAACTGTGAGGGTCTGTGATATTAACCATTAGGCCACATGTGACTCCTTGATAGACAGTTTCCAGACATACTTATAACATGCAACCCAAACATGTGAGAGGAAAGGAACATGAATGTTCTGTTACTAGGAAGATTTAACAGTCAAAACACTAGCAAATAAAGAAACACACTGCCAAGCGATACTAGGATTTGAACCTTCAGCCTACTGACTTGACCATTAGGCCAGCAGTGACTCAGTTCTGCTTGGCATCAAAATGTAACTATAACATTTGAACCGAACATCTTGCTAGTTTACTCTTTGAAGTCACTGCATGAAGAGACCACTGCAATTACAATCTCCCTCTCTTTTTCTTCCATCCTATTATGGGATGGAAAAGATAGAGAGAGTGACGGGTACAGCGGGGGGAGGCTGAGGGTCCCCACCATCCTAGTTGGCTCCCCACGTCCTGTGGGAGCCGGCTCAGCTCCCCCAAGCAATAAGCTGCTTTTAATAGCAGCTCCCTGATTGTGAGAGCAATGTTTTCATCTGTCTTCCCCACATTCATATTTGTAGATGAAAACTCTGCTTTCTGCACTTGCAGAAAGCAGGCTTTGGCCTTCATTCTGAACTCAGCGGGAAATCCCACCGAGTTCAGTGCTGGTGGTCGAAACAACGACTGCCAGCATGTAGAAGACCCCGCCGGCCAAATAAAGAACATTCCGCTAGGCCGGCGGGTGGAAACAGTGTTTCCGCCCACCGGCCAAGCGGAATGCATATGGAGCCATTGGCAATGTAGCAGTGCGGCGGGTTCAGGGGGACCCCTGGGCACCCATTCCACCAGCCTTTGTCTGGCAGGCTAAACTGCCAGGGAAAGACTGGGGGAAAACAGGTTCCTTATCCGGTGGGCAGCGCTGCTTGCAGCACTGCCCTGTCAGATAAGGAACTCCGCCATCGCCAGGCTGCCTGGCGGCGGTAGCCTGGCAGTGGCGGAGTTCCGCCTGTGACGGTCTAGCCATGGACATTATACGGCGGTCAGGACCGCCACCGCTGGCATGGCGGTCCAGATGCCATGTTCATAATGAGGGCCTTTGTTTGCTTTTGCTTGGTGGGCACCCTGGGACAAAGCAGGAGCCAGGCATGGGAAGGAGGGGGTAGTACCCACCGCCATCATTAACTCCTCTGTGTATTGCCCAAGGGAGGAAATGGTCCCCTGGGCTGAGGGGTCCAAAGCGGGCCCTCTTTCTTTTTTCTTCACATTTGCGCATAGCCATAATCCTTACTAGAACAAGTAATTTGATAAACAAGTTAACAATACCCAACACTGTGTAAGATAAGTGATAAAGACAGTCTGGATTGATCTAACAAAAAGTAAACCTACTGGCATAGAGAAATTGCAAGGTAAAGTCGATCAAATCAAAGCACACAAAAGCCCATACACTGTAACTAACACTTACTTGTGAGAGACAGCTAGACTACCAACACCTACTTTGCACAGACACAGCAAGCCCCAACGATACCCCACTAGAAAGGAAAAAAAAAAAAAAATTACACACAAAACAACAAAATACACATTGTGCACAAACATAAGGAAAATTTCACTCACATTAAAACAGAGGCTGAATATGCTGCTATTATTGTGTTTCCAAAAAACACATTCATGCAGGTCATTGATACTCATTTGGAGTAAACAGCACAAAAAATGGTTTCTTACCAAACAATTGCAACTACACAAACTACAGATCTGCCATTGCTAAAACCGCAAGCAGGTTTCATAACAAAAGTAAAACAAAAGCTTTGCACTAGAATAAAAAGGAGAAATAAAACATTACGCTCACAAATTAGGACAAGAATAAAACAGTTAACATTATAAAACACTATGAAATCTGCCAAACACCAGTCAAATGCCAACCACACACAAAGCGAGTCATTACAACATTGGCGGTAAAAGGCGCTTACCGCCGTGCAGAAGACCGGCAAAACACCGCCGCGGCCGCGAAATTCCGCCACGGCTATAATGACCCATATCTCGGAATCCGCCGAAATTCAGACACCCACACAAGACCGCCTCACCAAAGGTCAGTGATAAACTGGTGAAAACAAAACCTCCACCGTCACGCCAACAGAAACACGCCCATGCTATCACGACACACGAATCCACGCGGTGGTCTTTCAACTGCGGTATTCCATTGGCGGTACACACCGCCGTGCTCAAAATACACACACATCTCCAAAACAATGCCACATTGGACAATTCAAAATACACACACCTGATACACATACACACACCACTCCCACACACCCAACACTATATAAAACACACACCCACATCACCCACAAACCCCTATGACCAAAAATTAGAGACGAAGGCGACAGAGAGAGCACAGCAATAGACAACCCCACCACACAGAGGCACATCACACCATCACCCACACAACATTACATGCACAATACACCACACACCACTACACATCACCACACACATCAACACTTACACCACCCCACACATCACCCACACCACCTCATGTCACGCCAAAGACACCCCAGGTTTTCCGAGGAGGAGCTCAGGGTCATGGTGGAGGAAATCCTACGGGTAGAGCCACAGCTATTTGGCTCACAGGTGCAGCCCACATCCATAGCCAGGAAGATGGAGCTATGGCAAAGAATCATGGACAGGGTCAACGCAGTGGGACAGCATCCAAGAAATCGGAAGGACATCAGGAAGAGGTGGAACAACCTACGGGGAAAGGTGCGTTCAGTGGTATCAAGGCACAACATTGCGGTATAGCGGACTGGCGGCGGACCCCCACCTCCTCCCCCACAACTAACAACATGGGAGGAGCAGGTCTTGGCGATTCTGCATCCTGATGGCCTCGCAGGAGTAGCTGGAGGAATGGACTCTGGTAAGTCAAATCTCAATTATTACACCTCCCACCCTACCTGCATGCTATCCCATACCCCCACCCTCACCCCCAGCAACCCAACTCCTCACATATGTCCCAACATCACAAACCAAGTCTTGACCATCATGCATCCAGAGGGCCTCGGAGGAGTCGGTGGAGGAATGCACACTGGTAAGTTAAGTCTCCACTGTTATACCCCCCACCCTAACTGCATGCCATCACACACCCCCACCCTCACCCCCTCCCCTATCACTCCAACTCCTCACTAATGTACTCATAACACAAACCACACATCCCAACACCAAGCCCCGCATGGAAAAACAAAGCATGGTCAGCCCTCACCAAAGCATGCTCACTGCACATACCCATAACAACCCCCTAACCATCATCACACAAACCCACACACAGGAATGCTTGCACTGGGGTACACAAACACCCACCTATTGCACACCATTACTCACACACATGCACTAATCATGCTCTTATATCCCTGCAGGACCACTACGGAACGTCACCACACCAGAGGGTCGAGACAACTCCACTCCACCCAAAGAAGAGGCCCACAGTGATGACAGCAGCTCTGCCTTACTGGATCCTGATGACCAGCCCGGACCATCGGGGGCATCGGGACAGTCGGTTCCCCTCACACAGGCACAGCCCAACACTGACCTTCCACCCTCTGGTAACACCAGAACAGCACCCACCCAGCGGGCCCATAGCTCCGTCCCCAGGACACGTCAATCAGCGGTGTTTCCACCACTACAGGGAACCCAGGATAACCCACCACCCCAACAACAACAGGGACCTGGGGGCAGTGGTAGTGGGCACACGGTCCAGGGGACGGAGGCCCAGAAACACAGGGGAACAGGGAGGGCTGCTGTGCGACAGGGGGCGGACAGGCCAAGGAAACCCACCCTCCACAAGGCTCTCTCCTCCATCATGGGAGCATACCACCACTCCCAGGAGACGATGGCGACGGTACTGGCCAAGTTTCAGGAGACCCAGCGCCTGCAGGACGAACTGTATTTGGGGTTCAGGGAGGAATTCAGAACCATCAGCTCCGCCCTGGGCACCATCGTAGGGGTGCTGAAGGACATACAAAAGACCATGAGGGACACCGTGGAACTCCAAGGGGCCCCTGACACTAGCATGGACGATGAACTGCCAACCACCTCCGCCGGCACTAGTGGACAGGACGCCCCGCCACAGGACCACCACACCAGCACCCCAGCCCCTGCAGACGGACAACCACCCCGCAAGCGGTCCCTGAGATCCAGGAACAAGACAGAGCAAGATGGCAAGACCCCCGCCAGGAAATGAGACCACCCTGATTGTCCTCACCCTGTCTCACTTTGTTACCCTGTCCCGATAGGAACTGCCCCATCTCCACTTCCTATGCCCATATGGGCAGTGCACCTGTGTGACTAATGGACTGGACTCTGCCATGGACATTCCTCCACCGTCCCCCATCACCATATCACTACCCCCCTCTATTTTTGAGCACTGAAATAAACACCCTTGGACCACAAAACAATCTGGAGTCAGTCTTTGATTTGGTAAATATGTATAATCAATGACAGTGTCAACATGCTTTCCATTTTTATAGCCAACATACCTATGTCACACACCGCAAGTCCTTGAAGGATGCAAGCAGATGACACACGTTGCTAACCACACCTGTGAAACCGTAATGGAAAGGTACAACTCAGTGACCAAATATTGCTATGACATGACAGACAGGTTAGAGGTAGAAGTGTGAAAGTGAATGTAATGGTGAAAAGAAAACTGTTCTCACCTGTGTGTCACTGGAAATATTGCCGTATGACTGACTCCCTGTTGTCTATGTCTTCTTCCTCAGCGTCCTCCTCATCACTGTCCACAGGCTCCACAGGCTCCACAGCTGCCACAACACCGCCATCTGGACCATCCTCCTGCAGAAAAGGCACCTGGCGTCGCAAAGCAAGATAGTGAAGCATCGAGCAGGCAATGATGATATGGCACACTTTCCTTGGTGAGTAGAATAGGGAACCACCTGTCATATGCAGGCACCTGAACCTGGCCTTCAGGAGGCCAAAGGTGCGTTAGATCACCCTCCTAGTCCACCCATGGGCCTCATTGTAGCGTTCCTCTGCCCTGGTGCCTCTGGAGTTGACCCATCATATAAGGGATGCTGCTATTGTGCAGGATGTAGGCGTCATGCACTGAGCCAGGGAACATAGCATTTACCTGCGAGATGTACTGGTCTGCCAAACACACCATCTGTACATTCATCGAATGATAACTCTTCTGGTTCCTGTACACCTGTTAACTCCTGTGGGGGGGGGGGGGCAGAGCTACATGGGTTCCATCAATAGCACCTATGATGTTGGGGATATGTCCAAGGGCATAGAAGTCACCTTTCACTGTTGGCAAATCCTGCACCTGAGGGAAAACGATGTAGCTCCTTACGTGTTTCAGCAGAGCAGACAACACTCTGAACAACACGTTGGAAAACATAGGCTGGGACATCCCTGATGCCATGCCCACTGTTGTCTGAAATGATCCACCTGCAAGGAAATGGAGCACTGACAGCACCTGCACTTGAGGGGGGATTCCTGTGGGATGGCGGATTGGTGAGATCAGGTCTGGCTCCAACTGGGTACACAGTTCCTGGATTGTGGCACGGTCAAACCTGTAGGTGATGAGTAAATGTCGCTCCTCCATTGTCAACAGGTCCACCAGTGGTCGGTACACCGGAGGATTCCACCATCTTCTCAAATGTCCAAGCTGACGGTGCCTAGGAAGGACAACAGCGACCACAGAGTCACCAAAATCCCAGGTATGTACCCACAGATACACAGAACACGACACCAAAGACAAAAATATTCCTGTATGTGTGTCGAGTGTAAGGCCAGGTATGTGTGACGCAGTTGCAAATTAAGCCATGTGGCCCCTGAATTGGCGGCTGCCTGACCTCTGAACTGGGACAGTGGGATGTGAGGTAACTGCGCTGGCGTTGTACACCATCGCGGTAGGCGGTCGAAGACCGCGGCGCAAAGCTGCATTGGTTAACATTGGGCCCTATGGATCCCAGAAGCCAATGATGAAGTGCGCCGGCGGTGATGATACGCACCGCCGCGGACGTCACCGCCACAGGCATGACCGCCATTTTCTATCTGTTCAATCACTTGATACCTGATCTTCGACAGGAGAGGACCTACACTGCAAGTGCTGCTGTGACCTCGGTCTGGAAGAGACAATGGCTGCTGCGTCTGGGGAAAGGGCCCCTGCCTTCACTGCTCAGGAGTTGGAGAAGCTCGTGGACGGGGTCCTCCCCCAGTACACGCTACTCTACGGTCCTCCAGACCAACAGGTAAGTACACAGGGAGCACGTTGTATGGGCTATGCCTGGGTGGAGAGGGCTGGTTGTAAGAGGGAAGGGGGCAGAGTGCAGTGAACATGAAGGACTGTGAATGCATGTGCCACATGGTGAGGGCAGGGATGGGGGCCACTCACTTCGACGGTGCTCTTGCTAATGACTTCTCTTCTTCCGCTGTGCATGTCATGTAGGTCAGCGCCCACCAGAAGAAGGACATTTGGCGTGCCATCGCCAAGGACGTCCGGACCACGGGGTCCACCAGAGGCAGGGCACCCACTGCTGTAAAAGATGGTAGGACATTCGCCGCTGGAGAAAGAAGACGGCGGAGGCTCAGCTGGTGATGGCCTCCTAACGTGGGAGGGGTGCCCGTCGACCCATGACCCCCCTGATGTTCCCGATCCTGGCAGTGGCCTACCCTTAGTTGGATGGGCGCTTGAGGGCATCACAGCAGACACAAGGGGGTGAGTACACAATCATTCTGGGGACTTTGCACGCAGTTGAGGGGTCTAGGTGTGGGAGGAGGGCTGTGGGTTTCCCTAGGCCAGGGAGACTTCCATAGGCTAGGCCCCTCCGTAATGCAGGCCATGTGGCACTCCACCCCACCGCAGTAGAGTGCCAAGTACAGGTATACATGCCCCTGTGGCATCCATGTGTGCAGATGTCCACCATAACGATGTAGGCCATATCCCAGGAGTTGCATCTGTAGAGGCCAGGAGCACGGTGTAGTGCAGGGGGCTGCTGTGTCTGTATTGTCCGCCAATGGTAGCGGCATGCCATGCACTCAACCTGTCTTTCTTCTGTCCCCCCCCTTTTTCTGCTCTCCATGTTCTTTTGTGCATCAGCATCATCAGGCGGAGGTACAGTGGCACCGGAGCACGAGGTAGCTGCATCCCACCTGGCCATGGAGGGCCACACCGCGGACTCAGAATGCACCAGTGGGACGGAGGGCGAGGGGAGCTTCACGTCGCGCACCGGATCACCAACCAGCGACACGGACTCGCCCGCCGATGGGAGCTCCCTTGTGGTAGCGGCACCATCTGTGCCCCACACTTCTACAGGTACAACCGCCACCTCCCTTACCAGCACCGCCCTCCCAGCAGCCCCTCAGCGTTCGCCCCGTGCCCGCTCACCCAGGAGGGTGGGCATCACCTTCGCCCCAGGCACCTCAGCCCCTGCCCCTGTCGCCCCTGCTGCCCTCAGTGAGGAGGCCATTGACCTCCTCAGGTCACTCACTGTTGGGCAGTCTACCATTGTGAATGCCATCCAGGGTGTAAAAAGGGAGTTGCAACATGGTAATGCATTCCTGGAGGGCATTCATTCTGGTCAGGCTGCCCTTCATCGAACCCTGCAATCTTTGGCCTCAGCACTGATGGCAGCCATTGTCCCTGTGTCTAGCCTCCCCCCTCCAACTTCCTCCACCCAGATCCAATCCCCTGTACCCCAGCCTATCCCAAGCACACCAACAGACAAGCATGCACACACCTCAACACACAAAAGTAGCTCAGGCAAACATAGGCACCACACATCCCACAGGCACTCACACAAGCATCACCCACATACAGACACAGCAACATCCATCCACTGCCTCCACTGTGTCCCCCTCCTCGTCGTCTCCCTCCCAGTGTTGTCTACACTCTCACCTGCATGCACTACATCTACAGGCACTAGGACTTGCATCAGAACACCCAGCACCACACCCCGCTCACCTGCACTCACCACCCCCCACTCCCATTTACACGTCCCCTGTGTCCTCTCCCAGTGTGTCTGTGACGCCCCCTCCCAAAGTACACAAACCCGGGCACCCACACACCCAACATCCATCCACCTCCAGTACCTGCACCTGCACCCAAAACACCTAAAGTGACACCTCCTACAACCACCTCCTCTTCCTCCACTCCCAGACCCCCTCCAGCTACCCATCCCAGTGTTCGTCATAAACTCTCCCTCAGCAACGTTGACCTCTTTGCCCCCATCCCCACCCCTCCAATTCATAAGTCCCGTAGTAGCACCTCAGCCAAAAAGACTCCAGTACCAGTGGTGCGTGTTACAGGTGTGTGGAGTGCACCGGCCACCAGGGCAGGCAGTGTGACACGGAGCCAAAGCACTGCCAGTCCACCCCCTGTAAAGCATCTCAAGTTGGAAAGAGGCCGAAGGGACAGGGTGAAGACTCCGGGCGGCAAAACTGCTCACAAGGGTCCCAGGGGGATTGCAGAGTCAGCTGTGGCTCCTCCAAAGGTGGTGAAGGGCCAGAGGAAGTCTGCACAGTCTGGTGAGAGCAGCACGGCGGAGAAGGGCGCCATCCTCCCCGGCGGCCGGGACGCCACCGCGAGCACCGTCGTCACTGGTCAGGAGACCACCTCCAGAGTCATTGCCCAGGAGGGCACGAGTATCGTGACTGGTCAGGAGACCACCACCAGAGTCATTGCCCAGGAGGGTATGAGTATCGTCACTGGTCAGGAGACCACCGCCAGAGTCAGTGCCCAGGAGGGCCCCGGCTGCCACAGCCCCGCTGGAAAATGAGGGACCGTCATGCCACACACCAATGCACAGGTCAGAGACTGCCATGGCAAAGCACCACTGAACAAGGGAATCACCGCCATGGTGAAGACCGCTGACAGGGCACAGCACCGCTGAACAGGGCAGAGAACCGCTGAACAGATCAGAGACCGCCATGGCATAGCAACGCTGAACAAGGGAATCACCGCCATGGTGAAGACCGCTGAACAGGGCACAGCACCGCTGAACAGGGCAGAGAACCGCCGAACGGATCAGAGTCCACCATGGCAAAGCACCGCTGAACAAGGAAACACCGCCACATCAAGCATCGTTATCCCATGTACAGCTGGGACTGTGACGGTACAGGAACCGTCACGGGGAGCTAAATGCAGTGTGGGCACCATTCCCCCTCCAGAACCATTGGAGACTGTTACTCACTTGAGAAACTGTGACTTTGCACTCCCCAGGATTGTTCAGTGGGCAAACTAACCACTGTATAGACTTGAGGGACTGTGGCTTTGCACTCCCCAGGATTGTTCAGTGGGCAAACCAACCACTGTATATACTTGAGAGACTTTGGCTTTGCACTCCCCAGGATTGTTCAGTGCGCAAACCAACCACTGTATAGACTTGAGAGACTTTGGCTTTGCACTCCCCAGGATTGTTCAGGGGGCAAACCACCCACTGGAGAGACTTGAGAGACTGTGGCTTTGAACTCCCCAGGATTGTTCAGTGGGCAAACCAACCACTGTATAGACTTGAGAGACTGTGGCTTTGCACTCCCCAGGATTGTTCAGTGGGCAAACCAACCACTGTATAGACTTGAGAGACTGTGGCTTTGCACTCCCCAGGATTGTTCAGTGGGCAAACCAACCACTGTATAGACTTGAGAGACTGTGGCTTTGCACTCCCCAGGATTGTTCAGTAGGCAAACCACCCACTGGAGAGACTTGAGAGACTGTGGCTTTGCACTCCCCAGGATACATCAATGGGCATGAAGCCCCCTTGTGGATCTGGCGTGGTGCTGTAATCCGGCTGAGGTGCCCCCCCTTCCGTTCCCCCTGAGGTGCCTGTTGTATTTCTATCTGACGCCCCAGCAGTGTTCTCTCCGTTTGGGGACACGTATCTATTGTGGGCCTCGCCCATGCATTTTTGGCCCAGTGGTGTACGGACATTGATATGTGCATACCTGCACTGCTTCTCGTAATGTATATACTTTTGAATGTGTATATATATATCTGTATATATTTGGTAACTGTATTTTGATACATTACAATTTTTTGACTGATTTCCTTTGGTCTTTGCAATCTTCGGGGGGGGTTGTGGGTTGTTACTGTGATGTTTTGACATGCATAGCTGTGTGTGTTATAATGTGCGAGGGTGTGGGTGGGGGTAGGTGTTTTGCGTGTGTGTCCCCCTGACTTTTGCCTCCCCTATGTCGTAGGTGCAGTACTCACCGTTGTCTTCGCCGCCGCCGTTGCTGGTGTTCATAAATGAGCAGGAAAACAAGGGCAGGTAGGATTTGTAATTCTGGCTCCATGGTGTCCTCCTTCCTCGTGGAGTGTGTTAAGGTGAGCGTTTTCCCATTGCAAAAGCTGTTTCTGCCGTGTTTTTATCCACGGTGAATCCGCCCTGGAAAAGGTGGCGGATTGGCAGGTTGTGATACTGTGGGCGGTACATTGTCTTCCGCCTGTCTATTGGCGGTGACCGCCGCGCTGCTTGTCTGTACCGCCGTGGCGGTCGGAGTGTTAAATGCTGTCTATATTGGCGGTTTCCGCCACGGTCATGATTCCCTTTTTTTGTCCGCCGGCCTGTTTGCGGTATTACCTCACCTTTAACACCGTCCGCCAGGGTTGTAATGACCCCCATAGTCAGCCAAACGCCTGTCTACGCACACCACCAGCCAGGCACCACTTCACGCACACTACCAACCAAGAGCCAGTCCACGCACACCATCAGCCAAGTGCCACTATACCCACAATGCCAGTCAAGCGCTAGCCCACACACACTAAGTACACACAGACCATTAGCTGAACTCCAGTTCACTCAAACAGAATCATTCTCTGGTGTCTAGTGGTTTTTTGTCCCCTCTGGGGCAGATGGTCCTAAAAATACATCTGATATGCCACCAAGGAGGGCAGAAATGGCCAAAATATATAACCCCTCAAGGGGAGCAACCCTAGGGCAAGAGGCCGCTCCACCAAACATTAAGCACCATATATAATAAAGTCCCTGGAAGTCTAGTAGTATCTGCCCCCTGGGGAAAGATGGGCATAAAAATACAAGGCTTATCTGCCCCAAAGGGGGGAAGAAATGGGCAAAACATTTACCCACCAAAAGGGGAGCGACCCTTGCCCAAGGGGCAGCTCTCCAAAATATTATGCGCTACATAAAAAGAACCCCTAGTGGTCTAGGTGCTTTTGCCCCCTTGCCTCCAAGGGGAGCAGAAATGGCCAAAATATTAACTCCCAAAAGGGGAGCAACCATTGTCCCAGGTGTCACTCCCAATAATCACTAGTCATAAAATCCTAGGCTTCTAGTGGGTTTCGATCCCCCTGGCATCTAGATTGGCTGAAAAAAATGGCCGATCTAGACCCAGGGGAGGGCGAGACACAGAAAAACATGTTTCCCCCAGGGCAGCGACCCTTGCCCAATGGGTCACTGTCCTACAAATGCACAAAAAATACATCACTGGGGCCTAGTGGGTTTCGACCCCCCTCTCCCTCCTGGGCGACAGATCTACTGAATAAATGGCTGATCTAGCCACCAGAGGGGGCCAAAACATGGATTGATATTCCCCCCCAAGTAGCAACACTTGCCCAAGGGGTTGCTGCCCTAAATAGGCATTAAAAAATCAATCCCTGGGGTCTAGTGAGTTTCGACCTCCCCTGGGGGACAGATTGGGTGCAAAAATGGCAGATCTAGTCACTAGAGGGAGTAGAAACACACACTGATATTTCACCCCCGGGAACGACCCTTGCCTAAGGTGTTGCTCCCCTAAATAAACAAATAAAAATCACTGGTGGTCCAGTATATGGATTCCTGCTTCACGATTGAGGGCCTCGTCTGCAATCTTGGAGCAGTAATTCATTCTGAACAGGCGGAGGGAAAGGGAAAAACTCTCTCCTTTTCCCCTGTGTCTGTTCCCCCCAAACATCCCCCCCAGGAGAAGGACTTACCAAGAAGCTGTCCTTTCTCCTCGAAGCGCTGGAAGCAAATGACATCCAGTGCATCCCCAGCAGCATAAGATGATGTAGGAACTCCTTGTTTTCTCTTTTTTGTCATTATAGGTAGCTGTGGATTTTAGGCCCTAGCTCAGCTGGCATCCAGGCCACCCTTCTCATTTTCTAAAACTAGACAACCAGGGGAATCTAGAGGTGCATGACTTTCATGGCTGTCACCAGTTGTTTTTACACAAAATTCCCTGCAAAGCTCAAACTTTTCTTAAAAAGTAAATTTCTCTTGCAATTCTGTGAGGAAAAGCCCTGGATTCTGCAGACAGCCACAAGTTTCTTACCACCCAGCATTCCCCCAGGTCTCCCGAGAAAAACAGTGCCTCACTTGTGTGGGTGAGTCGAGTGCCAAGGAAAGGGAAGGGCCCAAAATGTGTTGGGGAGACATCAAAATTATCTATCACAAAACAACATGGTTTTGTAAGAGGGCACCTGTGGTTTTGTTCTAGGCTCGGCGGCCATATAGGGATGTCTACCAAACCCAGACATTTATGAAAATTAGACACATGTGGGAGTCCAGGAAGGTGTGGCTAGCATGGATTCCCCAAAGTTTCCTTACCCAGAAAACCTTGCAAAGGTGAAATGCTGAATAAAAACATTATTTTTTCTTGCATTTCTGTTCCACAAGCTACAGGACTGTGCAGGGATCCACAAGATTCCTACCACCCAACGTTTCCCCACTTGTCCCGATAGAAACGCTACCCTACATCTGTACCTAGGTCCTATTATGGGCACTAGGTCTACAGACTCATGTAAGGTACCATTTTTATAGGGAGACCTGGGGGAGTGCCAGCTGGAAGGACGTTTGTGGCTCTCCACAGATTCCAGAACCTTCCATAAAAGAAATGTGAGGAAAATGTGTTTTTTTTAGTCAACGTTTGAGGTTTTCAAGGGATTTTGGGTAAAAGGACATGGCAAGTCATCCCATCCTGAATACCCCTATGTGTCTACTTTTCAACAATAAATAGGTTGGCTAGCTTTCTCTAGGGCTAAGCTGAGCTTGGTTTCAGAATCTCGAGATCCCACATTGGAAGAAAGGGACAGTTTTCAGTAGAAAAATGTGCAGCATTCATGTTATTATGAAAGGAATTTTTTGGCTCTCTGCAGATTGTGGAACTTTCCATCACAGAAATATGAGGAAAATGTGTTTTTTTAGCCAATTTCGAAGTTTGCAAGGGATTGTGGGTAAAAATGTATTGAGAACCATGCAATTCAGCCAACCCTGGACACATCTAGGTGTTTTTAAAAAAAATGCCGACTGACCTAGGGTCAAAAAACTCGAGTAACCCACATTGGAAAAAAGGGCTAGTTTTTTGTGGAAAAATGCTCTGCGTCCATGTTTGCATTTTGGGCTGTTTCTTGTCATGGGTACTAGGCCTAACCATACAAGTGAGGTGCGCTTAATATTGGGAGCATGCCAGGTGGAAGGAAGTTTGTAGCTCCCCGCAAGTTCCCGAAGTTTCCATCTAAAAAATTTGAGGAAAATGTGCTTTTTTAGTGAAAGCTTGAGGTTTGCAAGAGATTCTCGTTAAAGAAACCTGGTAAGAGCCCTGCAAGTCAGCCCACCCTGGGTACTCCTAGTTGTATAGTTTTTAAAAATGTACACGTTTGCTAGGTTTCCATAGGTGTCGGTTGATCTAGGGTGCCAAATCTGGAGCTGTCCACATTGGGAAAAAAGGCCAGTTTTCAGGGGAAAAATATATTGAGGCCATTTTACTTTTTTGTCATTTCCTGTCACATGGACTAGACCTACGCACAGAAGCGAGATACCATTTTTATCGAGAGACCTGGGGGAATGCTGGGTGTCAGGAAGTTTGTGGCTCCCCACAGATTCAGAACTTTCCATTAAAGAAATATGAGGTTAATGTGTTTTTTTAAGTGAATGTTTGAGGTTTTCACGAGATTCTGTGTGAAAATATGTGGTGTGAGCCACCCAGGTCAGTCCACCGTGGATTCACAGAGGTGTCTATTTTTCAAAAGTGTACAGGTTGGTTAGGTTTCCCTAGCTGCCAGCTGAGCTAGAGTCCAAAAGCTCGAGCTACCGGCTTTGAAAAAAGGGCCAGTTTTGGGAGGAAAAATGCACTTATTCCATGTTTGAGTTTTGGGCTAATACCTTTTGCGAGCAATCAACCTACTGACACAAGTGAGGAATCATTATTACCAGGTAACCTGGGGGAATTATGGGTGGAAGGAAGTCTGTGGCTCCCTGCAGGCTCCAGAACTTTTCATCACAGAAATGAAAAGTAAATGTGGTATTTAGTCAAAGTTTGAGGTTTGTAAGGGATTGTGGGTAACTACACGTGATGAGAGCCATGCAAGTCAGCCGACCCTGGATACCACTTTGTGTCCAGTTATCAAAAATTTAGAGGTTGCCAAGGGTTCCCCAGGTGCCAGCTAAATTATGGTCCAAAATCTCAACCTACACACATTGGGAGAAAAGTTTTCAGTGGAAAAATGTGCTGCGTTTATGTTTGTGTTTTAAACCATTTCCTGTTGTGGGACCTAGGTCTACCCATACAAGGGAGGTATCATTTTTATCGTGAGACCAGGCAGATTACCGGGTGGAAGGTAATGTATGGATCCCCATGGATTCCAGAATTTTCCATCACAGAAATGTGAGGAAAATGTGTTTTTTTGTCAAAGTTTGAGGTTTGCAAGGGATTCTGGGTAAACAAACGAGGTGAGAGCCATGCAAGTCAGTCCACCCTCAAAACTCCTAGGTGTATAGTTTTTAGAAATGTACAGGTTGGCTAGGTTTTATAGGTTCTGGCTGAGCTAGGGTCCAAAATCTCGAGCTACCCACATTGGAGAAAAATTGACAGTTTTCAGTGACAAAATACTCTGCATCCATGTTGCATTTTGGGCTGTTTCCTGTCACGGGAAGTAGGCCTATGCCTAAAAGCAAGATACGATTTTTATTGAAAGACCTAGGGAAATGCCAGGTGAAAGGAACTTTGTGGCTACCCACAGATTACTGAACTTTCCATCACAGAAATATGAGGAAATTATGTTTTTATAGTCAAAGTTTGAGATGTGCAAGGGATTCTGGATAATATAACATGGGGGCAGCCATGCAGGTCAGCCCACTCGCAATACCTTTAAGTGTCTAGTTTTTAAAAATGTACAGGATGGCTTGGTTTCCCTGGGTGCCAGCTGAGCTAGGGCCCAAAATCTCTAGCTACCCACATAGGGAAAAAAGGGTGCTATGCGCCCATGTTGTGTATTGAACTATTTCCTGTCACGGGCACTAGGTCACACAGAAATGAGGTACCATTTTTATCAGGGATTTGGGAAAATGCTGAATGGAAGGATGTTTGTGGCTCCCAACAGACCTGAGAACCTTCCATCAAATAAATATGCGGAACATGTGTTTTTTTAGGCAAAGTTTGAGATTTGCAAGAATTCTGTGTAAAAAGGCGCAGTGAGAGCTACGCAAGTCAGCCCACCCTGGATACCACTAGGTGTCTAGTTTAAAAAAATAAACAGGTTGGCCAGGTTTCTCTAGGTCCTAGCTTAACTAGGCTTCAAAATCTCGAGCTACCCAGATTGAAAACCTGGAAACCACTATGGGGGTCATTCTGACCCCGGCCGGCGGCGGTAGCCGCCTGCCTGGCTGGGACCGCCAGAAGACCGTACCGCGGTCAAAAGACCGCGGCGGTCATTCTGGGTTTCCCACTGGGCTGGCGGGCGACCGCCAAAAGGCCGCCCGCCTGCCCAGTGGGAAACACCCTTCCACGGCAAATCTCAATCTACTCACATTGGGAGAAAAGGGGCAGTTTTCAGTGGAAAAATGCTCTGAGTCCATGTTGCTTTTTGGGCCATTTCCTGTCGTGGGCACCAGGCCCACACACACAAGTGAGGTCCCATTTTATATCAGGAGACCTAAGGAAATGCCAGATGGAAGGAAGGTTTTGGCTCCCACAGATTCCAGAATTTTCCATCCCAGAAACATGAGGAAAACATGCTTTTTTTAGCCATAGTTTGAGGTTTGCAAGGGATTGTGGGTAAAAAGTCATGGTGAGAGCCATACAAGTCAGCAAACCCTGGATACTGCTAGGTGTTTGAATTTTTTAAAATAGGCCCAAAATCTCGAGCTACACACATTGGGAAACAAGAGGGCCAGCTTTCAGTGGAAAATGTGCTGTGTCCATGTTTACATTTTTGGCAGTTTCCCACCATGGACAGTAGGCCTACCCACGCAAAGGAGATGACATTTATATTGGGAGACCTGGGGGAATGTCGGGTGGAAGGAAGTTTGTGGTTCCCCTTAGATTACAGAACTTTCAGTCACAGAAATATGTTTTTTAAGAGAAAGCTTGAAGCTTGCAAGGGATCCTGTGTACAAAAACATGGTGAGAGCCACACAAGTCAGCCCACCGTGGATAGCCCTAAATGTTTTTAGTTTTCAAAAAAGTACAGGTTGGCTAGGTTTCCCTAGGTGCAGGCTGAACTACGGTCCAAGATCTTGTGGTACCCACATTAGAAAAAAGGGCCAGTTTTTAGTGGAAAAATATGCTGCACCCATGTTGAGTTTTGGACTGTTTCCTGTCATGGGCATTAGGCCTACCTTCATAGCAAGGTACCACTTTATGAGGAGATGTAAGGCAATGCTGTATGTAAAGAGGTTTTTGGCTTCCCACAAATTTCAGAACTTTCCATCACAGAAATATTGGGAAAATGTGTTTTTTTCAGTTATGTTTGAGGTTTGCAAAGGATTGTGGTACAAAAACGTGGTCAAAAGCATGCAAGTCTGTCCATCCTGGATAGCCCTAGGTGTTTTTTTTTTTTAAAGTATAGGTTGGCTAGGTTTCCCTAGGTGCGGGCTGAACTACAGTCCAAGACTTTGTGCTACCTACATTAAAAAAAAGGGCCAGTTTTCCATCACTGAAATACGGGGAAATGTGTTTATTTAGTCAAAGTTTGAGATTTGCAAGGGATTGTGGGTAAAAAAAATGTGGTGAGAGTCACACAAGTCAGCCAATCCTGGATACTCCTAGGTGCTTAATTTTAAAAAATTTACAGGTTGGCTAGGTTTCCCTAGGTGCTGGCTGACATAGGGTCCAAAATCCTGAGCTACCTACATTGGAAAAAAGGGCCAGTTTTCAGCGGAATAATGTGCTATGTCCATGTTTGAGTTTTGGGCTGTTTCTTGTCCCAGGCACTAGGCCTAACCGCACAAGTGAAGTACCATTTTTATTGGAAGACCTGGAGGAATGCTGGTTGAAAGTTTAAGGCTTCCAGCAAATTGTAGAACTTTCCATGATATATTTGTGGGGAAAATATGCTTTTTTAGTCAAAGCATGAGGATTGCAAGGATTTGTGAGTGAAAAGAAATGTGATGAGAGCCATACAAGCCAGCCAACCCTGGATATCCATAGGTCTCTAGTTTAAAAAAATTATCAGGATAGCTACGTTTCCCTAGGTGCCAGCAGAACTAGGGTCCAAAATCTGGAGCTACCCACATTGGAAAAAAGTGTCAATTTTCAGTGGAAAAATGCTCTGTGTTCATGTTGCATTTTGAGCCATTTCCTGACTCGGCCAGTAGGTCACCCACACAAGTGAGGAACCATTTTTATAGGAAGACCGGTGAAAGGAGGTTTGTGGCTCCCCACAAATTCAAGAACTTTCCATCACAGAAATGTGAGGAAAATATTTTTTTTAGTCAAAGTTTTAGGTTTGCATGGGATTCTGGGTAAAAATAAATGTGGTGTGAGCCATGCAAGTCAGTCCACAGTGGATACTCCAAGGTGTCTAGATTTAAAAAATGAGCTAGTGTCCAAAATCTCGAGCTACACACATTCATAAAAAAGAGACAGTTTATGGTGGAAAAATGCGCGTTTTGAGCCCACCCACACAAGTGAGGTACCATTTTTATTGGGAGACTTTTGGGAACATAGAATAGTAGAACATTTGTTATTATGTATTGGATTTTACTGTATTTGTCCCTTTCAAATGTAAGCCAGTCTATGAGAAAGATTACATTTTGAAAAATACCCTCTAAATCATACACTAGTACGGGTACCCACAAATTCTGAGATGTAGAAATAACCACTGCTCCTAAACTCCACATCTTGCACCCATTTCAGAAAGACATACATGTCCTTGATACACATTTTTCACTCTGCCTCTTTCACTGTAAGAATTGGTCTATACTTGGTACTCAATGAAAAACCATTGGAAAGTGCACCTCAGTTGTTTGCTCCGGGTACCTTGGGTTTTTGAAGAACTTACAATTCCTATAAATCCCTACAACCAGAAAGGTCTAGCAGATGTAATGGTATATTGCTTTTGTCATTCAGCCATTGTCAGATTAAGTCACACATGCAAATGTTGTCCCAAATGCCTGTTTTTTCCTCCTCATTTTCAATAATTCTTTATTTCAACAGTACTTTTCCTTTGCAAAACCTTTGGGGATCTACACATATACCCCTTACTAAAGTTAGAATGTTGTCTACTTTACAAAAATGTATAGCTTTTCTTGCTCACCAAAGGGTTTCATACTGGTTTCCACCACAAACTGGAAGTAGGTTGAGAGCAAAACAAAATTGGGAAAATCCCGAAACAGTGGTAGATTTTATGATTTAGCTGTGCATGTTCCTGAAAGCAGAGAAGATGATGACTATTACAGCAAACTGTTCATGGATAACATTTTTAGGTTAAAAAGCAGACACTTTTATCTGGAGCACTTTTCCCTATTTTTCTCAATAAACTCAAAATGTTGCTACATTTTGTCTTTTTTCTCAGTCTCCTCCACAAAAGGCATCAGACCTTGGGTACTGTTACAATCCCCAGGATGTTTGAAAAAAAGAACACATATTGTGCATGAATACCTTATGATGAAAAACGTTATGGAGCTCTAAGCGCAATCTACCCCAAAATGATAACAAAATGGCTCAGCATTGGGGGTTAACTAATCCCAAACCTCATTTTACTACTATTATCTCCCTAATAGTACTTTCTAGACTTTTCTCTCCCCTATCCCTCTTTTGACTCATCCCATACATCATTTTATTGCTAAGATCTCCCAAATAACCCTTTCTTGACTCTTCCCTCCTCTATCCCTCCTTAATCAGATTAAACCCAGTTACCAGACTCACATTTCTATCACTCAAATTAACAACTTATATTTCTCTATACTAATCTACCACTAATCCATTTTGGGTTTCGGAGTACTGTGCTACTCTCCAAAAAGCACTTCAATGCCTTGTCAGCGGTCGTAAGTGCTATATACATGCAAATACAATTACAATCTCTTTATCACCCTGGGACACTAGGGTAACTTCTTCTGTACCCCCCATACTAACTGGGGGAAGCTACTCCGCAAACACTACACTGACCGACCCTTTGGTCTGTCCACTAGCAGGGGTTTGTGCCCTCTTGTGTGCCTATTGTTGTTACACTCATAGTGCTTAGAGACATACTTTCCATTTTTCTCATCTACAAACTAGATTTTCTTCTCGTCAGATTGAGGCTGGGTCTCTCTCACCTGTGAACTGTTTTGTGAGCCTTGAGAGAACTTCTTTTTGAATATATCTCCACCCTTTTTTTTCTGGTTGGAACCATGACCACCTTTTTGTAAGTCTCACCCAGATGCCTATTTGGACACTCTGATGCTGATTCAGAGATCCACCTTCTTAGAAAGCACCCTGGAGTCAGTGAGCTCGCTGACGAACCAGGTACTGGTGCAGCTCTAAAAAACAGCCACTGGGCATGTGCTCCCTCAAAATTAGATTGTGCAGCCCAATAAACTCATTCACCTTGGTGCCCCTTCCCCAACCACTTAGTGGTTTGCTAGAGCAGTCCAGGGAATCCACGAAGACTAGTTTGGAAGTTTCTGACTGTCCCTAAACTTGATGCAATACTCCTCAGGGGTCATTACAAACTTTAAAAGCAAACCAGCTTTTATGAGAGTGTACCTCATGTTATCCCCCTGCTCAAATGTTAGAAGGATTTCCCTTCCTTCTTGTGTGTGTGTTTCCACAGGATGGTTCCCCAATCATCCTCTGGGACTCTATTAAACCTCTGAGGTATCCCATATGCAGAAAACCATTTTGTATATCAGCCCCCACCACATAACTGGGTACCAGGTCTTGGGGTATGTGGACCCTCACCTCTCCATAGGGTACTGGACTGATGCCATCACTGCTGATAAATCCTATTGCTTGCTCGGATTTCAGCTACAGCTCCTTTAGGCTACCCTATGATCCAGTTTCCTTTCTTCCTGTTAAAGTTTGAGCATTGTCAGTCTGAATTCCCTTTCAGCCTTCCTGTTCTCAAACTCCTCAGGAAAAGGCTGTGGGAGGAAGCACTGCTCCTTGATTTGGCAGGGGGCACCTTTACTGTAAGCAATCTACCCTCCTTCTCAGATTGTTATAGCTCAGGGTCAGTGGATAGACCCTCCTCCTCCTCTAAGTACTTCTTCCTCCTCAAGGTTGCCATCCCCTGGTTCCTCTGGGGTGGACTGCATTCTCTTGACCTCCTCATAGACACAGAGAGCTATTTGGAGGTCCACATTTGTTGCCTCCTTTCCTCCAATCAGCCTCCTCTCTTTCAAGAGCGTCTGCAGATCAGCCTTGATGTGGTCATCAATCTTGAGCAGCTCTATCTCCATTGTAGCAAAAAGCAGGTGGGAAAAACATAACTTTAGAAAAGGAAGAAAAAATAATAACCAATCAAAAACTAAAGAGAATTTAAAAAGAGGTGAAATTCAGTGTTATTTATTTGGAATTCAAGTGTTACACCAATTACTATATGGTACTGCACAAACGCAAGTACTGGTATTGCCACTGAGCACTAATGTGAGAAATGTGTATGTTGTTTGAGGAAGGTTTGAGTCCTTCTCAAACAACAATCACAATCATTGTCAGAATGAACCAGAAAAAGTCACTAAATTAACCAGTGCCTAACCCTATGGTAACTTGACACAAAAAAGCAGTCAGGCTTAACTTAGAGGCAATGTGTAAAGAACGTGTACAGCACTCAAACAGTAATAAAGAAAAAGTTCAAACCAACTTCTAAAAAAATAGAGTAAAATGTATTAAATTATTTTTCAACAAAATGACAAATATCTGATCGGTAGAAGAGGAGTTATGAATTCTTAAAGTTCAAAGTGCAAATTAGCACTAAAAGATCCAAATGCCAACCATGAATAACTAGTCCTGCGTGACTGGGGCAAAGTTGAAAGTTATAGCAGATGGCAACAGAGCATGGTTCGGATAGACACAGTGGATTTGGGAGGGTCTCCACCTACCTTTGGGCTTGGAGAATTTTTGCTGAAAAAGTATCAGAAGGTACAGTTCAATGGGCCAAGGCAGCCGTCTGAGTCCGAAGGAGAAGTAAAAAATCCCCAGCAGGATGAAGCTGCAGGCTGTAGTTGGGGAGGGCTCCACAAGGACAGCTATCCCTTCTGACAGGAGCCACTGAACAGGATTTGCTGCTGTGGAAAAGGACATAGTAGGAGTTGCTGCAAAATCAGGCCAACCTATGAAACACTTTGGGTCGATCCCGCTGCCTCCTCTTATTTGCTGACCTTGGCAAACGTCAGTCAATGAGATTCCTTACATTGTCACAGAGTAGAATGGGGTCACTGAGAGTTACTGACCCTACCCCACTATGTGACAAGGTATCACTGATGGACAGTCGTCCCTGGGCACTTCAGGGCTAAATCCAGAAGCCCCATAGTCTGAAAATGTTTTTGTGTTGTACTTAAATAGCCCCTACATTCAAACAACATTTTATAATTCACTTTTATACCAAATTCAACTTCTTAAAAAGTAAGAGGGTTTGTGGAACTATTTTTTGTGCAGTACTTACACCTGAGTGCAGCATCTGGGTCTGGTTAAGAGCTGCAAACCCAGAAAAGGATATGTAGTACTATTCCTACGGGTGTATCTGGGAATATTGAAATAAAATAGAAGGAGGCATCTGATTGGTTTATAGACTATACAGTTAAAAAAAAAACAAGTCCATACCTTCTAGCAAAAAGGAGCCAATCTTTTGGACAATACAGTTTTAAAACCAATTCTGAAAAGCGAAGGCCAGTCTGATCAATGCAGCTCAATAGATTATGGGGGTGATTCTAATCCTGGCGGTCGGTGATAAAGCGGCGGCCAACCCGCCAAAAGGCCGGCGGTCCAAAAAATGGAATTCTGACCCTGGCGGGAACCGCCAACACAGCCCGCCACCTTAACACTCCGACCGCCACGGCGGGACACACAAACAGGTTGGCGGTCACCGCCAACAGACAGGCGGGAGACAATGTACCGCCCACCCTATCACAACTCACCAATCCGCCACCTTTTCCGGGGCGGGAGCCCCGCCGATAAAAGCACGGCGGAAACAGACTACGAACGGGAAAACGCTCACCTCTACGCACTCCACGAGGAAGGAGGACAGCATGGAACCCGAATTAAACATCCTACCTGCTCTCGTCTACCTGCTCATCTACCACGAGTACGAACGCCGGCGCAGACGACAACGGTGAGTACTGCACCTACGACACAGGGGATGGGGGACGAGAAAAGTTTACGGCCACACACATATGCGACCCCCACCCCCCCCAAACTATGTACACACCAATGCAGAGCAACAAGTCACAGTGACACCACCCAAACCCCCCGGAAAAATGCAAAGACATAATTAAATAGAGAAACAAAATTTATGTAAAAAATAGCCTCTGATAAGTCATGGTCAAATAGCAATAAAAATAATAAAAAAGTAAATAAATATTTTGTGCAATCGATAAACCGAGGCAATTAG
Organism: Pleurodeles waltl; assembly: GCF_031143425.1. Lineage (NCBI taxonomy): Eukaryota > Metazoa > Chordata > Amphibia > Caudata > Salamandridae > Pleurodeles > Pleurodeles waltl. Next base: position 792,969,035 of record NC_090445.1, read on the forward strand.
TCCTGCACATTTAACGAAATTCCAAGTGTCCGTGGGCCAAAGTGTATCAACACAAGGGCAAAGCCCACACAGGAGACCTGAGTCCGTTGGAGAGAACACTGCTGGGGCATCTGATGATAAAACTACAGGCACCTCAGGGGGAAGGGAAGGGGGGCACCACAGCCACATGAGTCCACGACGCCAGATCCACGAAGGGGCCACCATGCCCACTGTGCCATCCTGGGGAGTGCAAAGCCACAGTCTCTCAATGTCTCTACAGTGGGTGGCTTGCCCACTGTGCCATCCTGGGGAGTGCAAAGCCACAGTCTCTCAATGTCTCTACAGTGGGTGGCTTGCCCACTGTGCCATCCTGGGGAGTGCAAAGCCACAGTCCATCAGGTGGATTACAGAGACCACTGGTCATGGAGGAGGCATGGTGGGCACAGTGAACCGTGAATAGTAGCTCGACACAGAACCGGCACTGTCACTGTGCCAGCGGTGCTTGAGACGGCGGTGCCCAGCGGAGCGGTGCTTGACAGGAAGGGCCCAGCGGAGTGGTGCTTGAGACGGCGGGGCCCAGCAGAGCGGTGCTTGAGACGGCGGGCCCAGCGGAGCGGTGCTTGACAGGAAGGGCCCAGCGGAGCGGTGCTTGAGACGGCGGGGCCCAGCAGAGCGGTGCTTGAGACGGCGGGCCCAGCGGAGCGGTGCTTGAGAAGGCGGGGCCCAGCGGAGCGGTGCTTGACAGGAAGGGCCCAGCGGAGCGGTGCTTGAGACGGCGGGGCCCAGCGGAGCGGTGCTTGAGACGGCGGGGCCCAGCGGAGCGGTGCTTGAGACGGCGGGGCCCAGCGGAGCGGGGCTTGAGACGGCGTGGCCCTGTTCAGCGGTGCTCTTCTGCACGGCGGGGCCCTGTTCAGCGGTGCTCTTCTGCACGGCGGGCCCCTGTTCAGCGGTGCTCTTCTGCACGGCGGGGCCCTGTTCAGCGGTGCTCTTCTGCAAGCGGGGCCCTGTTCAGCGGTGCTCTTCTGCACGGCGGCCCCTGTTCAGCGGTGCTCTTCTGCACGGCGGGCCCTGTTCAGCGGTGCTCTTCTGCACGGCGGGGCCCTGTTCAGCGGTGCTTGTCCAGTAATTCAAGGGAGCCAGACCTGGCCTGGACTCCCTGCTCAGTCGCCCTCCGACCGTACAGTTGCTGGACCCTTCGGTGACGGAGTCCTGGGCCCTTGGGTGTCCTCCCTTACACCCGGGATAGGGCTTGTGGGGCCCTCCTGCTCCGCGCTCCTGCTGGCTGACTTCTCCGCCCTGCTGCCCTTTCGTTCCTTAGATGAGGCTCTCTGGCCCTTGCCTCCCCTGGATGTTGTGGCAGGTGAAGTGGCCGAACTTTGGTCCTCTTTCCAGGAGGGGGGGGCTGGCTGTCCCCTTGCTGCTGACAGATGTGTCACTGCTGCCAAAGGGTGGACTCCAGAACCCATGCACTACAGTGACACTTGAAGCTGGGCTGGTGGTGGCTGAGGTGCTCTTGGGACTCTTAGCAGATGGAGGGGGTGGGTCAGGGGAGGGAAAGAGGTTAAGATTGGAGAGGTACATTTTTTTAGGACCAAGGTAAAGGGTGGGAGTAGTGGTGATGGGAGTGGAGGAAGAGGATGTGGTTGTAGGAGAGTCAGGTGTGCTGTCTTTGGGTGCAGGTGATTGTGACGTAGGCTGTCGTGAGGTGGATGGCTGTTGGGTGGGTGGCTGCCTGCGTTTGTGTGTCTTGGAAGAGGGGGTGACAGACACAGTGGGAGAGGACACAGGGGACGTGTAAATGGCAGTGGGGGTGGTGACTGCACGAGTGCGGACTGTACTGGAGGGTGTGGTGGTGATGGAAGCACTGGCTGATGGTGGTGTGCATGCAGGTGTGAGTGTAGACATCACAGGGAGGGAGGAGGGAGACGAGGAGGAGGGGGACACAGAGGTGGTAGTGACTGTTGGCATGTCTGCATCTGGGTGTTGCTTGGGTGAGTGTTTGTGGGATCTGTGGTGCTTGTGTCTGGATGAGCTGCCCTTGGGTGTTGAGGTGTGTACAGGCTGGTCTGATGGTGTGGATGGGATAGGCTGAGGAACAGGAGACAGAGACAGGGTGGAGGCAGTTAGAAGAGGGAGGCTGGAAACAGGGACAATGGCTGCTGTCAGTGCTGAGGCCAGAGCATTGAACGATCGTTGATGGGCAGCCTGACCCGAATGAATGCCCTCCAGGTAGGCATTGCTCCGATGCACCTCCCTTTCTACCCCCTGGATGGCATTCAAAAGGGTAGTCTGCCCAACAATGATGGTCTGAAGGAGGTCAATGACCTCCTCACTGAGGGCAGCAGGGGTAACAGGGTCAGGGCCTGAGGTGCCTGGTGTGAAGGAGATGCCCGTCTTCTTGGGCGAGCGGGCACGGAGCGAAGGCTGAGGGGCTGCTGGGAGGGCGGGGCTGGTGCTCTGGGTGGCGGCTGTACCTGTAGAGGCGGGGGGCCCGGATGTTGCCGCCACCGCTAGGGATCTCCCATCCGAGGACGTGTCAGTGTCGCTGGTGTCACCACCGGTCCCCGTTGTGGTGCTCCCCTCGCCCTCCGTATCACTGGTGCCCTCGGTGTCTGTACCACGGCCCACCGGGGCCTTGTGACTTGCAGCTCCCTCGTGCTCCGATGCCAATTCTCCTCCGCCTGATGATGCTAATGCACACATGCACAAGAATATTAAGAAAAAGGGTGGGGGGAGAAATAATAAAACAGGTTGAGTGCATGCAATGTCAACACCGTTGGAGGAGAGGACAGACACAGGAGCCTCATGCACTACGCTGCGCAATCGGGGTATACTACTCAGTACTTGTGACCAGGCCTACAGGTCTATGCACAACAAATACACACATGGATGATGCAGGACCATGGATAGCTGTACTTGGCACCCTACAGAGATGGGGGGCGGGGGCACAGGGCCATGCCTAAAGGAGAGGACTACACTACAGAAAGTGCCCTGGCCTAATGTCACCCACAACCCTCCTCCCCCACCCAGACGCCTCCACTGCGCATAAAGATAGCAGAATGTGCTGATACTCACCCCCTTGTGTCTGCTGTGATGTCCTCAAGCGCCCATCCAAATCAGGGTAGGCCACCGCCAGGCTCTCATCTGTCGTGCGTTGCACTCCTCATTCGCTCCCCACCCCACCATCTTACATCCACCCCACTCAACACAGGCATAGCCCATTCAATGTGCACCCAGTGTACTTACCTGTTGGTCTGGAGGACCGTAGAGTAACGCATACTGGGGAAGGACCCCATCCACAAGTTTCTCCAACTCTTCAGACGTGAAGGCAGGGGCCCTTTCCCCAGTCGCAGCAGCCATTGTCTCTTCCAGACCGAGGTCACAGCAGCACTTGCAGTATAGGTCCTCTCCCATGGATGATCAGGTCTCGAGTGATTAAGCAGATAGAAAATGGCGGTCACCCCCGCGGCGGTGCGTACCGCGGCGGTGCGTACCGCGACCGCCGGCGCACCTCGTCATTGGCTTCTGAAACCCATAGGCTTCAATGTTAACCAATGCGGCTTCGTACAGCGGTCTTCGACCGCCTACCGCCATGGTGTGCCACGCCAGCGCATTGACCTCACATCCCATTGTCCCACTTCACAGGTCAGGCAGCCGCCATTACAAGGGCCCACATGGCATAATTTGTACTGCGTCACACAGGCCTAGGCCTTGCATTGCCACACATACACGCCTTTCAATACATAGATAATTGTGTGCTATGCAAGCTGTGGTGAACGTACCTGTGATTTGCTTGACTCCATACTCCATGTTGTCCTTCCTAGGCACCGTCCGCTGGGACTTGCGAGGAGAAGGATGAATCCTCGCGTGTACCGACCGCTGGTGGACCTGTCGACAATGGAAGAACGCCATATCATACTACGATACCGACTTGACCGAGCCACTATACATGAACTGTGGGCCCAGCTGGAGTCAGCCCTGATGTCCCCCATCCGCCAACCCACAGGAATTCCCCCTCTAGTGCAGGTTCTGTCAGTCCTCCATTTTTTGGCAAGTGGCTCATTCCAGACAACAGTGGCCATGTCATCTGGAATGTCTAAGCCTATGTTTTCAAAGATTTTGTCCAGAGTGATGTCTGCCCTAATGAAACACATGCGGAGCTACATTGTTTTCCCTGAGGAGGATGATTTGGCCACTGTGAAGGGTGATTTCTATGCCCTTGGACATTTCCCCAACATCATTGGTGCCATTGATGGGACCCATGTGGCTTTAGTACCCCCAAAAGACGATGAGCAGGTGTACAGAAACAGAAAAAGTTACCGTTCTATGAATGTGCAGGTGGTCTGTTTGGCTGACCAGTACATCTCCCATGTAAATGCAAAGTTCCCTGGGTCAGTGCATGACGCGTATGTTATGCGTAATAGCAGCATCCCTTATGTGATGGAACAGCTACAGAGACAACGTGTGTGGCTAATAGGTGACTCTGGTTACCCCAACCTGTCCTGGCTACTGACCCCAGTGAGGAATCCCCGGACCAGGGCAGAGGAACGGTACAATGAGGCCCATGGGCGAACTAGGAGGATCATAGAAAGAACCTTTGGCCTCCTGAAGGCCAGGTTTAGGTGCCTGCATATGACAGGTGGATCCCTGATGTACTCACCAAAGAAGGTGTGCCAGATCATCGTGGCCTGCTGTATGCTGCACAATCTAGCATTGCGACGGCAGGTGCCTTTCCTGCAGGAGGATGCTCTAGATGGTGGTGTTGTAGCAGCTGTGGTGCCTGTCGAGAGTGAAGAGGAGGAAGACGATGGGGATGACACAGACAACAGGGACACAGTTATACAACAGTATTTTCAGTAGCACACAGGTAAGAATCACCCACGACATTTAACATTTACTTAAAGCCTCCTGCATCTCTACTTTGTGTATTTCCCCCCAGTTCTTTTTAACTGATTTTTGATTTTCCCTTCCCTTTTCAGTGCTGTATGACCCACTGCGTGACTTCTGCTTGGTTAGCCCATGGACTAAAGCTTATTGACATCGGTATGTTGTCATCACAAATTGACTGAACATTATTGAACAGTAATGTGTAATACATTTGTAAAAAATACAGGCTGACTCCTGAATAATTTCAGTGCAATGAGTGATTTATTTTTAGTGCTAGATATTGGTACATGATATTAAAACGGTGATGGGTGATGGTGGAGTAATGTCCATGGCAGAGTCAAGTTCTCAGTTTCACAGGTGCATTGTCCATATGCCTGTGGAAGGATGGAGCAGGGGCAGTTCAAGGTTGGACAGGGTGACAATGTGGGACAGTGGGATGACATCAGGGGGTATCTGATGCTGGCGGGGGTCTTGGCATCCTACTCTGTCTTCCTGTGAGATCTCAGGTTCCGCTTGCGGGGTGGTTGTTCTTCAGCAGGAGGTGGGGTTCTGGTGGCCTGTCGTTGTGGTGGGTCCTCCTGTCCACTAGCGCCGGCGGAGGTGGTAGGCTGTTCCTGGTCCTGGCTAGTGACAGGGGCTCTTTGTGGTGCCACATGGTCCCGCAATGTGGTTTCTATCCGGTTGAGGGCCTGGACTATGGTCCCCATAGCGGTACCAATGTTCCTGAGTTCATTGCTGAACCCCATGTAGCGTTCCTCCTGCTGTGCCTGGATCTCCGTGAACCTGGCCAGTACCGTCGCCATCGTCTCCTGGGAGTGGTGGTATGCTCCCATGATGGTGGTGAGGGCCTCTTGGAGAGTGGGTTCCCTGGGCCTGTCCTCCCCCCCCTGTCACACAGCAGCCCTCCCAGTTGCCCTGTTTCCCTGGGCCTCTGTCCCCTGGACGGTGTGCCCACTACCACTGCCCCCAGGTCCCTGTTGTTGTTTGGGTGTTGGGTCAGCGTGGGTGCCCTGTAGTGGTGGACACACCGCTGATTGACGCGTCCTGGAGACAGAGGCATGGGCCCGCTGGGTGGGAGCTGTGCTGCTATTCCCAGAGGGGGTTGGGTCTGCTGTGGCCTGTGTCTGTGTGTGGGGAACCGACTGTCCAGAGGTCCCCGATGGTCCGGGCTGGTCATCAGGTTCTAGGTCGACAGAGCTGCTGTCCTCACTGGGGGCCTGTTCTGGGGGTGGGATGGACAAATCTGGACCCTCCGTGGCGGTGTGTTGGCGTTCGGGCCCTGCAGGGGTAAAAGAGTATGGTTATTGCTTTTGTGTGTGCCATGGCGTGCATTTTGTGAGTGCCCTTGTCCCCCAGTGCTGGCATTCCCTTGTGGGAGGTGTTGTGAGGGTGGTTGGGGGGGGTGGATGGGTATGTGCAGTGGTCATGCATTGGTGATGGATGTCTATGGTTTGTGTTGGTATTCAGGGGTTGGTGTTGTTTAGGGTGGGTTGTGCTGGTGAGACATTGGCAGGGAGGATGTGTGCTGGGGGGGTTGAGATTGGGGGTGAGGGTGTGGGTTGGCATGCTGGGGGGGGGTGAAGTTGTTGTGAATCGACTTACCAGAGTCCATTCCTCCGGGTACTCCAGCGAGGCCATCAGGATGCATGATGTTTACTACCTCTTGCTCCCAGGATGTGAATTGGGGTGGAGTGGGTGGGGGTCCGCCGCCAGTCTTCTGCACAGTGATGTTTGTCGCGACACCATCGAGCACACCTTCCCCCGTAGGTCGTTCCATCGCTTTCGGATGTCTTCCCGATTTCTGGGATGCTGTCCCACAGCGTTGACCCTGTCTACGATCCTTTGCCATAGCTCTGCCTTCCTGGCTATTGTGGTGTGTTGCACCTGTGTGCCGAGGAGCTGGGGCTCTACCCTAATTATTTCCCCCACCATGACCCTGAGTTCTTGGTCCGAGAACCTGGGGTGTCTTTGGGGTGCCATGGGGTGGTGTGGATGAGGTGTGGGGTGGTGTTTGTGGTTATGTGCGTGGTGAAGTGTGGTGATGTGTGCGTAGATGTGGTGTGGGTGATGATGTTGGGTTCCTGTGTGTGTTGTGCTTTGCGTTCCCTGTGCTCTCTGTTAGTGTATTGCGGCTTCGCTCAGATATTTGTGGTCGTAGGGGTTTGTGGGTGATGTGGGTGTGTGTTTTATAGTTAATTGGGTGTGTGAGAGTGTTGTGTGTATGTGTATCAGGTGTGTGTATTTAAAATTGTCCAATGTGGCTGTGTTTTGTATGTGTGTGTGTATTTTGACCGCGGCGGTGTGTACCGCCAATAGAATACTGCGGTTAAAAGACCGCCGCGTGGATTCGTGGGTCAGAATGGCATGGGCGTGTTTGTGTTGGTGTGGCGGTGGAGGTTTGGTCATCTCCAGTTTATCGCTGCCCGCTGATGAGGCGGGCTTCCGTGGATGTCGGGTTTTTGGCGGTTTCACAGTTGGAGGTCAGAATGACCGTGGCGGTTTACCGCGGCCGCGGCGGTAGAATGGCGGACTTCTGACCGGCGGTAAGGGCCTTTTACCGCCAAGGTCAGAATGACCCCCTATGTCCCAACAACGGCGCCAGCAGAGTCAAGAAACAGCAGGCGCAGGTTCACAGTACCCATCAACAAGTTTCACGATGAAGATGTGTGTTAGACCTGAAACACTTGGCATGGTATTCTCTCACAATTTTGCCCTTCACCCCTCCTGTTGAGATTGTGTTGGCTTTAGGACTCTGTGCACTTTACCACTGCTAACGTATGTGTGCTTTCTACTTCAAACATGGCAGCATTGGCCTATACCGAATTGGCACATTTAATTTACTTGTAGGTCCTTAGTAAATGGTACTAATTGTAATGGGGGTCTGTAAATTAAATGATGCTAGAGGGCTTGCAGCACTCATGTAGCCCCTTGAAACATACCACATGTCTGCCATTTCAGCCTGTAGTGCAGTTTTAAACTGCTATTTTGGTCTGGCAAAATGAACCTTCTGACAGGCCTAAACCTCACTCCTAAGGTAGGCCTTAAAAGCTCCTAAGGCAAGGTGTATTGTATGTAAACAAGAGGAAATGTGGTTTTACCTGTCGTTATGGGAAAAAGTCCTAAAGTTGTTTCACACCCTTTTAAGGCCTAACTCTCCCATTGACTAGAAATTGGTTACCTCATTACAGTTAATATGTGAAAACTTTGGATTGCAAGCAGATTAAGATATGATGTTGAAACTCAAATAAATTGTTAAGTAAATGTTTTTAATTGTAAAGTTGGATTCTGAAAATGTCACATTTAGAAAGTTGGTATTTCTTGTCCCAACCATTCGTGCCTTCTGCCAGTGTCGGAGATCACATGACTGTGAGTGGCTCTGATGTTGAAGTTTTGTGTATGGCTTCCAAACAGTAACACAAAATGGGCATAGTTAGGGATAGGATGGGCCTGTCTGGCAGGATGGTTTGGGGAGCTGTACCCAGCCGACTTAAACTTCAAAGGGCTTTGCCTCTCACACACATAGGATCCTGACAACAGGCCCACCCTATCTTTTATCACACCAGACAGTTTGGAGCCCTGAGTGGGGAAGAACTTTCCAGAACCAGATGGGGGATAAGACAGCAAGTCCTTGCACACAAATGCTGGCAATGGGATAAATATTGGCCCTCCAGAGCCACTCTTCAAAACACTCCTAGGCCTGAGGATGTTACAGAAGGACTCCCTTCCTAACAGAGGACTGCCCTCATACAGGGACACAATAAACTTCAGCGGTCTCTCTGCAACTGCCCAGCTGAAGAACTGCACCTGCGTCTCCCGGACCCCCAGCTGGAGTTGAATGAGCCCTGCTGGCCTCTGCTGGTTTGAGTCCTTAATCCTTCTCAGGTCCTAGACCCTTGACGGGAATCAGAGATTACTCCTCTGCAGGAAAAGGTGAAAACCCTGAAGTTTAGGTTCTTCACGACAACAAAGGGCCCCTTCATGCCAAACCTTTGCCGCTTGCGACATCGCCAGTGCATAGTTCTGATGAGACTTGCTCTTCATGCTACAGCTACCATCAGTGATGAATGGCAATGCAAGAGTCCCACTTTGCACCACAGCAACACCAGCTTGTGGTGACCTCCAAAGTGAAGCCTTACCAATAACTGCTCCTGACACCGGGCTGGCTACTTCTGCTACAGCGACAACAGCCTGCAACTCCTACCTTGCAATTTATGCTAAACTGATGACCCTCTGTGATGCTCTACCTGTTTCTCATAGCCTCCTCTACCGTAAATGGAACTCCTTGTGCTGGACTTTGAATGTAACTATTTAGCGGGATTAACCTGGTCTCTGTATTTGACTTGCACTCCATCAGTCGTCTTCCACTTGTGACTTTCCCCCAGTGTAGAACAACTAGATGACTGTGAGCGGCGCTTTTTGCTTTAAGGTGCTTTTCTAAATAAAATCTTTTAAGTTGCATATCGCTGATTCTATTGATTGGATTTTAATTGTTCTGGTATCATTCTTTTAATTAAAATGCACTTTACTTTTCTAAATTGGTTTGGGATTTTTCTGGTATTGTGTTTTGAATGTTTTTATTGTTTGTGTGCTGCATGAATACTTTACACTTTGCCTCTAAGTTAACCTGAATACTTTTGTGCCAAGCTACCAGAGGGTTAGGCAAAAACTAATTTAGTGACTTTTGTGGTTCACCCTGACAAGGACCACCATTATTGCATAAGTGGGTCTTCCAGCCCTCTCAATCAACAACCCAAATTCTCATAATGTGATTGAAATACTAACCACTTCAAGAGGAAATGAGCATCTATGCAGAGTCCCTGGAGTAGAAATTGTTTGCTCACCACTGACATAACAAGAAGTTGAATGCTAGAAAAAGGATATTCACTTTATGCAACCAAGTTGTTCAGCAGAGCTAGTGAAGTTTATTCATCCAGCACAACAGAGGTGAACAAGTGCTTGTGAGAAATGTATCCCAATGAGCTCTTCCAGACTGAGATACTGCAGTGGAGACAAGAAGAGGTGAGGAAAGAAAGAAAGAGTACTTGCCTGATGAAGACATGCTTGCACAGGAAAAAGAGACTAATTATATGCTGAGGGTGCTAGTACTGCAGACAATGCAAAAACCGTTAAGACAGTCACACCAAAAACCTAAGTGTTTCCTTTCCAGCCTTATGGAACAATTCAATAAAGAAACATCTTTGAATAATAATTACACAAAACAAGTTCAAAATATTTGTTAAAACAATTAAGAAATCCCCAAAAATATTGCAATAAAACACACAAGAAGTTAAAGTTAAAGAGCCTAAACATAAAAATGTTGCACTTTAAAAACATAACATAAGCAGATAATTAATTAATTAATGAAACCTATGGGCACCATATGTTGGCCAGCAAGTTAGGGTCAGGGCCTTGCGAGAAATAAGATCCTACTGCCAGCACCTAATGCACATAGTGGAAGTCTATGGAGAGCGAAGGTGAGCTGACTGAGGAGGGGAGTTACCAGGCATGACCAGAGGCCAGGTCCTGCAGCCATCAACACTCTTCCCTATGGCCAGGGACATGTATAGTATGGGTTGGCAGGCTGCAGCAAGTTGGCTGTAGGGCACTGCCAGAGTGCTAACATAATACAATCGTAAGAACACTTTCAAGCAGAATTCACCCATTACATCTGTGACCCTCAGTGTGATCTTCCCTTAAACTATTTGCCATCAACACCCCTGTTTCACAGAGTTCATTTTTATTGGTCATAGGGCTCTGTGCATTTTATCACTTTTTACCAGTGCTAAAGTGCTTGTGTTCACTCTCTAAAACATGGTCAAATTGGCTTACACCTAATTGACATATTTAATTTTCTTAGAAGTCCCTAATAAAATGGTAAACAGTGTACCCAGAGCCAGTTGTCTTGATTCCTGATCAAAGCCTCAGGGACAGAAAAGGTGACAACCATCTCACCCGAACCCAACCTGAGTCTTGACCCTGGACTCTTGGAAGTAGTGTTGAAGGTTCCCAGATGGGCCAAATCCAAAACTTGGAACCTGCTTGCTGAGCCTCACAATGTGCATCGCCAGTCAACCTGATTTCACTGCAGTTCCCACTACATTCTTCTCTGCAGCAACAAATCCTCTTCAGCGGCTCCTTGCAGGAAAGGCTTCCAGCCTTTTAAAGCCCTTGTTGGCTACAGCCTGCAGCTTTATCCCGCTGGAGATTTTCAGCTTCCATAAAAAAGACTAAGGGCCTGATTAGATATTGGCAGAGGGGTTACTCCATCACTATTGTGATGGAGTAACCCCTCTGCCAATATCTAAATCAGGCCCTAAGTCCGAATGTAGAAATCTTTACATGATCTTGTTCAGCAGCTTCTGAATGACCATGCCTTCTCCTCAGATACCTTTGGCTGCCTTGCCCCACTCAACTTTGCATTCTGAGAATTTGTTTTTTATCAAACATTCATCTAAGTCTGAAGGTATGTGGAGACCGGGTCTCCATTGTGGTCGGCCATAACTTTTGACTTTGCCCCCCGTCCCACTCAACTAGATGTCCACAGTTGGCACTTTGATCTTTTAGTGCATAGAACTTACTTGAAATTTTTAAAAATATCATAACTGCAGCTCCACAGATTAGATTTTTGTCATTTTGACAGATTAGATTTTTGTCATTTTGGTGTATTTTATTAAATTTCACTCTATTTTTGTAAATTGGTGTGGGAATTTTCTTATGTTGAGCTTTTAATTAATTACTGTATAAGTGCTGCATACATTCTTTACACATTGCCTCTAAATTAAGCCTGACTGCTTTTGTGTCAAGCTGCCAGAGGTTAATTTAGTGAGTTTTTGTGGTTCACAGGCAAGGATTGTGGTTGTTGCCTCAACCACCACTCTTTAAAACACACCTCAATTTAAACTGTATCACATGTGAACATGGGTGTGAGTTGAGGTTGGCATTACAAAAACAAGAGGAGGAAGCCCCTTAACTTTTCTGAGTAATTGTTAACATATCAATAAACTCTAACTGCCTTTTGACTTCAGTTTTTTCTTGGAATTTGTTTTTAACATATTCATTTGTAGTACATACCAGTGACTTCTGAGTGTTTCTGTGTTAGGTGCATATTTTTTAAAACAATGTTTTTTTAATTTAAACATTTTTAATCTTTATTTTACTTTTTAAAAGTCATACTTTTCTCAAATTTTAATTGTAAAAGTGTACATTTGTATTTTTTTTATTTTATTTTCAAAGGTTTACTAACTACAAAGTTGATGGGTGCCTTTTTTAAATATGAACCCACTATGTTCATCTTATTTTTCAAAATGTTATATCCACATTAAGTCTATGAAAACAGTTATTGTTTTGAAAATGTTTTTTTTTTCAAGTAAACGTTTGTAATATTTAAACTTTTTTAATTTGTTGTGCATTTTCAGTGGTCGATGATGTTTGCAAATTGAAACCTGTTGTAATAGTTCACATGTAAGAATTATACCAGTCACCAGCACTACCCTTACTAAACTTCTATATGGTTTTGTAAAATGAGCTGTGAAGTTTGTCAGATGCATTTTGGTCAAATCAATTTTGTGTTACTCTATGCAGGAATGCTTATCTATTTTTTTAATGAACCATTGCTATTGGAACTGAACATATGAGGATGGCTTCACAGTGTCTTTGTAAAGTCCGTCTCCTGGGAAATAGATGTACTGGACAGAACAGTATGCTCAGAAGTAATCATTTAGCTGCAGACTTGTGTTGTCCTTTTGTAAAGGTAAAGTGGGTTGGAGGGTTTGGGAACAGTGGTCTCAATGCTACATTTATGTTTTTGAATGAAAAAATACCTTTCCACATGATATACAATGTACTACAATACCGACTTTCTTTTCACAAATAGCACAATGCTAAAAAGTGGTTCTTCACAATCAGCCAGAAAATTGACTTTGTTATGTTAACTGTGTTATAGGAGCACACTTTGGGCATTAACAATAAGGCCCTGTTTATGATTCCTTCAAAGCAGACTTACCACATCAGATTCCACTCCACCTTATCATGAGGGATCCAGTGTTTCCACTTCCAGATTTCACAGGGCGTTGGCACATTGGACCTGATTTTACTAGGTGGTAATTCCACCTGGCAAAATCTAATTTCTCATCCCTCAACTGATTTCATTTATTTCTGCTGTCAAAGCATCTGTCCCATCCTCACCAGACCCTTCCCTCGCTTACTCCCCACTTCTAGCCCCGCCCCACCCCACACAGAGGCCACAGCAAACATTTGACGATTCCTCAGAGCAGGTGGTAGATGTTTGTGTTAAACCAGAGGGATTTTGGAACTCCATGTGTTTTTATGACCGGTACATAGGGGTCCCTACAGTAACTCCCCATTCCATGGAGATCAGCTCATTGTTGCATGGTATTGGCATGGTTTTATTGTGCACTAACATAAATTTCATACACATATTTACTACCCTGCCAGTAAAGTGCAACTCGAAATTAGGTCTTTTAGATGCTTTTTCCGTTTGAGTGTAAAAGATAAGAAATTATCTCTGCTTCACAGAGATAGTATCCATCTTACTATCCATGGTAAGGCTTTATTTACGGCAAAGTTTTGTACGTCATGCTTCATGACCACCTGTATAGTTCTGTGTTTAAATTATCTACCTATTGACCTTAACAGTTCCTGTCAGAGCTACCATCACATTACAAATATACATAGTTATAGTTAGCTATTGGTATTTGCAAAATTGTGCAAGTTCACTTTATGTTTGGGACCTTTTCAATATTCTCGTTTTTAAAAGGGACTATAAGTACGGATAGCTTTATGTATTTCTAAACAATCTGGTTGTGCAATTCTAGGCCTAGAATGAAAAGAGAGGTGCAGACAAGAACACAGTAAAGCATTAAACATAAAAGTGTAAAACAGTGACGGAATTACCTGTAAACTACTACTTTAAACAGCTCGATGTGAGGAAAAGCATTCCAAGATGGTCCCAATTAGGAATAACATTTGCATATGCATCAGAGATCGTCTTGGAATATTATTCTTCGTAATGAACTGACAACCACTTAAGAATATGTTGTTAAATTTAATTTACTGATAGATGTGAGAAAGGGCCTCTTGTGACATGGTTGCTGACACTTTTTGCCTGGAAAATTATGTAGTTTCAAACTGTAAGTGCACTGGGCCCCTGCCAAACAGTTTCTCATGGCCAGATCTCATTCCCCAAAACTGTACTATGTTTGGCACTTCAGCCACCATTGTAAGTCCCTAGTAAACGGCACCACAGGTACCTAAGGCATAGGTACTGAAAAGGGCTCCCGAGAGCTGCATCACCAATTGTGCCACTTTGAGAGGTAAACTCGACATGGCACTCACCAAGAGTGCCATGTCCACTAACACTGCATGCAATATAGGTAAGTCACCCCTCCGACAGGCTTTATACTCCTAAGGCAGGGTGCACTATAATGCATGTGAGGGTATGTGTGTACATGAGCAAACATGCCCCTACTGTGTCTTTGCAAACCCTTAAGACACAGTAAGTGTACAGGGAAGCCATAGCCCATACATGTGCTGGACACTAGTCAGTATGAGTTCCCCAGCTACACGATGCCCTCTCTGAATACTGGGTTGTTTTATATCAAACAAGTCAGCATAATAATACCACACTGATGTCAGTGTTGGATGTAATGTAAAATGTACCCCCTGCAAAACTTACCAGCCCTGTTACGGTTTCTGACTGGTCCTAACAAGCCTGCCACCAGACATGATTATGGACTCCTGGGGTGGAAGCCTCTGCTCTGAGGAGCCAGAACAAAAAGCCTTTCCTGTGTGGTGGTGTTACACCTCCTCCCCCAGGCAAGCAGCCAGCACTAGCGGTCAGCTTCAAAGGCTTTACCGCATTTGAAATATGACCCCTGCCTCTGCTGCTTGCAGCAGATGGCCACTGTTAGAAATGGGGTCTTTGGTTGACAGTCAGGTTACCCCCTGTTCAAGCAAGGACCCTCACTCTAGTCAGGGTAAAAGAGAATCACCCTCAGCTAACCCCTGCTTACCCCCTTGGTAGCTTGGCAGAGCAGTGGGCTTAACCTCAGAGTGCTAGGTGTAAAGTATTTGTACCAACACACACAGTAACTTAATGAAAACACTACAAAATGACACAACACCAGTTTAGAAAAATAGAAAATATTTATCTAAACAAAACAAGACCAAAACGACAAAAATCCAACATACACAGGTCTAGTTATGAATTTTTAAAGATTAAACTAAAAAATAGCGCTTAGAAACAAAAATGCTTCAATGAGATGTTAACACGGCGTCGTGACGGAGTCGTTCCCAACAAGCCGACACCAGCGGCGCCGGACACGGAGTCGTGTAGACCCCCAAGTACAGTACCTTTGGTGAAGAGTGAAAACAAGCCGAGGCGCGAAGTCAGGAATCGCGGCGTCTGTGCGAAACGTTGAATCCGTGCACTTCAAGCGGCGTCGGTCACGACGTGGTGCGGCGACTTCCACGGAGTACCGGATTTCAGCGGGGCTGCTGCGGCGACGGGCCTGCGAAGAGTGTTGCGTTCCAGCGAAGGTCACGCGTCAGGTGCAGGCGGCGTTACCGGATTCAGCAGCGGCGTTGGTCCGGAGTCGTCCAAAGTCGATTTCCTTGGATTTCCACCAGCTTTCCTTTCAAGGGCCCAGGGACTGGATAGGGCACCACTTGTCAGAGCAGGAGTCTCTCCAGAGACTCCAGGTGCTGGCAGAGAGAAGTCTTTGCTGTCCCTGAGACTTCAAACAACAGGAGGCAAGCTCTAACTCAAGCCCTTGGAGATTTCTTCACAAGATGGAAGGCACACAAAGTCCAGTCTTTGCCCTCTTACTCTGGCAGAAGCAGCACTGCAGGAAAGCTCCACAAAGCACAGTCACAGGCATGGCAGCACGTCTTCCTCAGCTATCAGCTCTTCTCCAGGCAGAGGTTCCTCTTGGTTCCAGAAGTGTTTCTCTAGTCTGTAGATTTGGGTGCCCTTCTTATACCCATTTTAGTCTTTGAAGTCACGTTTCTTCAAAGGGGACTCACACCTACTTGTGAAATCCTGCCTTGCCCAGGCAAGTCATCAGACACACAGCAGGGGGTTGGAGCCGGCATTGTCAGAGGCAGGCACAGTCCTTTCAGATGAGAGTGACCACTCCACCCCTCCCTCCTAGCAGAGATGGCTAATCAGGAAATGCAGGTTACACCCCAGCCCCCTTTGTGTCACTGTCTGGTGTGAGGCGAAAAACAACCCAACTGTCAAACTGACCCAGACAGGGAATCCACAAACACGGCAGAGTCACAGAATGGTTTAAGCAAGAAAATGCTCACTTTCTAAAAGTGGCATTTTCAAACGCACAATCTTAAAATCAACTTTACTAAAAGATGTATTTTTAAATTGTGAGTTCAGGGATCCCAAACTCCACATGTCCATCTACTCTCTAGGGGAATCTACGCTTTAATCATATTTAAAGGTAGCCCCCATATTATCCTATGAGAGAGACAGGCTTTGCAACAGTGAAAAACGAAATTGGCAGTATTTCACTGTCAGGACATATAAACCACATTACTATATGTCCTACCTTATCCATACACTGCACCCTGCCCTTGGGGCTACCTAGGGCCTACCTTAGGGGTGCCTTACATGTAAGAAAAGGGAAGGTTTAGGCTTGGCAAGTGGGTACACTTGCCAAGTCGAATTTACAGTGTAAAAATACACACACAGACACTGCAGTGGCATGTCTGAGACATGATTACAGAGCTACTTATGTGGCTGGCACAACCAGTGCTGCAGGCCCACTAGTAGCATTTGATTTACAGGCCCTGGCACCTCTAGTGCACCTTACTAGGGACTTACTAGTAAATCAAATATGCCAATCATGGATAAACCAATTACATACAATTTACACGGAGAGCATATGCACTTTAGCACTGGTTAGCAGTGGTAAAGTGCTCAGAGTTGAAAAGCCAACAGCAACAGGTCAGAAAAAAATAGGAGGCAGGAGGCAAAAAGACTGGGGATGACCCTGCATAAGCAAAAGTCCAACACGACCCCCTACCAGGCTAAAGCCAGGGGAGAACAATCAATACCTTGATGTACTTCCCTGATTGGGGTGATAGAACAAGGACACAGGCCCACAACAGCAGGGGCATGTTCCAGTTCTACGCCTTCCTGACTCCAGTTGGATCCCTCTGTCCATACTCTCAGGGCCCACTAAGCTAACCCATGGGGAACCCTTCTCTACATCTACAGACACCATCTGTGCAGCATCTAACTTTACTTTGCTCACAGATGTATTGCAATTGGCAGATAGTACCACCAGGGCCAACACAGTGGTGTTGCCCACTCCACCCCCGGGGTGTGACTCTCGTCCCCCCCCCCAGGGGCAACTCTGTCCACCAGGACAGCAAGCCACGGTTGCCCCGGACAACTGTCAGGGATGAGAGCCCGACCTCAGGCCTCTCCAACCACTGTGACTGCGGAGAGTGGGGGGCAGTAGCCCCAGGTGCCTGGCACCCTTTGACCACTCTCTCTTCCACCAGGTCAGGGATGACAACCTGACCCTGGTCTTCCCCTCTGGGGCTCTGTATCCTACCTGCAGAAGCGGCACCCCCAGAGTCAAAAACTGTCAGGGTGCTTGTAGAAGCAGTCCTGCACAATTCTTCCACCAGTGCAGGACTGTTAACCTGCAACTGGTCCGCCAACCTGGGGTCTGTACCTTCAGGTTGGACCAGGGCCAGGGGTGAGGCTTCCCTCCCCCTGCCCTCCCTTCTGGGGTCCTGCACCCCCCAACTAGGAGTGGCCCCCTCAGAAGACAACATGGGATGGGCACTGTTAGCAGTAGCCCCTTCCTCCAGGTCAGGGGGGACACCCTGAACCTGGCCTTCCAATCCAGGGTCTGTACCCTTAGATTGCACTGGGGCCAGGGGTGAGGCTCTTTCTCCCCTGTCCCTACTCTCAGGGTTCTGCACCCCCCCTCAGGGAGAGTACCCCGTGAAATCACACCAGGGGGGGTGATTGGGCAAACCGCCCACCCCTTCAGGTCAGGGTTTACCCCCTGCACCTGATCCTCCAGTCCAGGGTCTGTACCCACAGACTGGACCACTGCCTGGCAACCCAGGACTTCCTGGGGGGCATACCTACCCCCCACCAGGTCAGAGTTTACCCTCTGAACCTGGTCATCCAACCCAGGGTCACCACCCTGCGGTTGAACCACTGCCTGGCGCACCAGGACTTCCTTGGGAGCACACTTACCCCCATCAGGTCAGAGTTTACCCCCTGAACCTGATCATTCAACCCAGAGTCACCACCCTGCAGTTGAACCACTGCCTGGCACACCAGGACTTCCAGGGGGGCACACTTACCCCCCTCAAGGGACACACTGTCCCCAAGGGCCACACAAGAGTCTGGCTGGCGCAGGTCTCCTGACCTCTGCCCATCTGACAGAGTCTGGATTCCCCCCAACCCAGAAATGGTCTCACCAAGGTCATTCCTGGGGGGCTCTGCTCTCAGAGCTGACCCCTGACCCTCCAGGTTCTCCACTGGGGTCCGCAACCCCCTCTCAACCCTCTGTCTGGACTTCTGCACCCCCTCACTAGGAGTGGTACTGCCAGACACCAGAACTGGTGGGACGCTGGCTACAGCCGCCCCCCCAAGTTCTCCTGACACTGTGGGGTCTCCCTCAACAGATGGCCCTATGGTACAGGCTAGGCTCCCCTCCTGGTGTTCCCTCATGGAACCCTCCAGGACCTGGGACCGGATCTCGGGCACCTTGGGCCTCAACCCATCCCCATTCCCTCTCCTCTGAGACTGGACATGGGGTCCCTCACCCATCCCACTACACTGGGACCTA
This sequence comes from Pleurodeles waltl, assembly GCF_031143425.1. Lineage (NCBI taxonomy): Eukaryota > Metazoa > Chordata > Amphibia > Caudata > Salamandridae > Pleurodeles > Pleurodeles waltl. The sequence continues at coordinate 792,987,751 of NC_090445.1, forward strand.
CCTGGGACACTACAATCCTTCCCTACCTCACCTGGTTGGGAACTACCTTGACCACTCCTCTCAGGAGCACCCCCAAATGCCTCTTCAGACTCTCTGGTACTCACCCAGAAGTCTGCCTCCATTGCAAGCTCCCTGGGGTCAGAGAACTCACACTCCACCTGGTGTTGGCATAGCTCTGGAAAATAAGGACTAGACATATGCTCTCCAGCAATTACATCACTCAGCCCCTCACATGAATTAACCAAAGTACCCTTCACCCAACCATCCAGTGACTCTGCTTTGAAAAAGCACCCCACATCACCCTCCTGAGACTGGTGAGACAGTACCTGACTGTCCCTGACACTCAACCCACACTCTTCTGGGATGTCTTCACACTCCATAACCAGGACTTCTACCTGGGGGGAACCCCTCTCCCTGTCACTCTCACCTAGAGTCAGTAGAGTGTCCCTCCCACCAGTAGGAATATGAGTCCCCATGCCAGTTCCCCAATCCACCTCAGGGACCCTTTGCATCACTGGAGCTACCTCATACCCCTGAACCTCCTGGTGTGTGTTAACTTCCTCCTTCAAGTAGGGCACCACATCTCTGGGCATGTGCACTTCTTCAGCAGCACTAGATAAAAAATTGTTGCTGCCACCATTCCAGCTGGATTCAGCCCTCATGACTTCCAGCTCCTTCATTTTGAGCTCATAAGCCCAAATCCTCTTTTTGATCTCTAAGTCCCTCCTCCTTTCTTCCAACTCCTTCTCCCTTTGCATCCTCAACTCCTTGAACCGGCGAGCCCTCTCTGCCTGTCTGTCCTGTAACTCTTCAGGAGTCAGACCCTTGGATGACACCCTGCTACCCCTCCTGGGGACCCACCCCCCAGGCGTAACAGGTACCTCCACTACACCACTGTGTATCCTCTGCACTTCCCCACCCACATTCTCCTCCTCTGTGTGCCCTCCAGCCTTCTTGATTGTCACCCAGGCCCTCTGTGCCTTTTGCAGCTCCCCCTCCCTGGTGGAGCTCTCAGTGGGACAGTCAAGATCTTTAAGAAACTGTTTCAATTGAGCAACTCAGTACTCCTTCAGTTTCTCCATTTCAAACACAGCTCCAGCTGTTGCATCTCCAGATTGAGACATGATGGTAACAAGTGCAAAGTTCCAAAGGCAGAAAATAAGTTCCCAATGAAGTAAAAAGAATCAGTCAAGGGATCAGCAAAATCATGGAAGTAAAACAAAAAGGAGTCCTTAAGAGAAAAAGCAAAAGATCACCAAACAAGTAGTATGTGGTCACGTAGTGGTCTGAACTCAAACAGTAGTGTACACTTAATCACTGTATGTCAAGTACAAATACAAGTCCAAATCCCAACCGCTGATCACCAATGTTAGAAATGGGGTCTTTGGTTGACAGTCAGGTTACCCCCTGTTCAAGCAAGGACCCTCACTCTAGTCAGGGTAAAAGAGAATCACCCTCAGCTAACCCCTACTTACCCCCTTGGTAGCTTGGCAGAGCAGTAGGCTTAACCTCAGAGTGCTAGGTGTAAAGTATTTGTACCAACACACACAGTAACTTAATGAAAACACTACAAAATGACACAACACCAGTTTAGAAAAATAGGAAATATTTATCTAAACAAAACAAGACCAAAACGACAAAAATCCAACATACACAGGTCTAGTTATGAATTTTTAAAGATTAAACTCAAAAATAGCTCTTAGAAACAAAAATGCTTCAATGAGATGTTAACACGGCGTCATGACGGAGTCGTTCCCAACAAGCCGACTCCAGCGGCGCCGGACACAGAGTCGTGTAGACCCCCAAGTACAGTACCTTTGGTGAAGAGTGAAAACAAGCCGAGGCGCGAAGTCAGGAATCGCGGCGTCTGTGCGAAATGTTGAATCCGTGCACTTCAAGCGGCGTCGGTCACGACGTGGTGCAGCGACTTCCACGGAGTCGCGGACTTCAGCGGGGCTGCTGCGGCGACGGGCCTGCGAAGAGTGTCGCGTTCCAGCGAAGGTCACGGCGTCAGGTGCAGGCGGCGTTACCGGATTCAGCAGCGGCGTTGGTCCGGAGTCGTCCGAAGTCGATTTCCTTGGATTTCCACCAGCTTTCCTTTCAAGGGCCCAGGGACTGGATAGGGCACCACTTGTCAGAGCAGGAGTCTCTCCAGAGACTCCAGGTGCTGGCAGAGAGAAGTCTTTGCTGTCCCTGAGACTTCAAACAACAGGAGGCAAGCTCTAACTCAAGCCCTTGGAGATTTCTTCACAAGATGGAAGGCACACAAAGTCCAGTCTTTGCCCTCTTACTCTGGCAGAAGCAGCACTGCAGGAAATCTCCACAAAGCACAGTCACAGGCAGGGCAGCACGTCTTCCTCAGCTATCAGCTCTTCTCCAGGCAGAGGTTCCTCTTGGTTCCAGAAGTGTTTCTCTAGTCTGTAGATTTGGGTGCCCTTCTTACACCCATTTTAGTCTTTGAAGTCACGTTTCTTCAAAGGGGACTCACACCTACTTGTGAAATCCTGCCTTGCCCAGGCAGGTCATCAGACACACAGCAGGGGGTTGGAGCCGGCATTGTCAGAGGCAGGCACAGTCCTTTCAGATGAGAGTGACCACTCCACCCCTCCCTCCTAGCAGAGATGGCTAATCAGGAAATGCAGGTTACACCCCAGCCCCCTTTGTGTCACTGTCTGGTGTGAGGTGAAAAACAACCCAACTGTCAAACTGACCCAGACAGGGAAACAACAAACACGGCAGAGTCACAGAATGGTTTAAGCAAGAAAATGCTCACTTTCTAAAAGTGGCATTTTCAAACGCACAATCTTAAAATCAACTTTACTAAAAGATGTATTTTTAAATTGTGAGTTCAGGGACCCCAAACTCCACATGTCCATCTACTCTCTAGGGGAATCTACGCTTTAATCATATTTAAAGGTAGCCCCCATATTATCCTATGAGAGAGACAGGCTTTGCAACAGTGAAAAACGAAATTGGCAGTATTTCACTGTCAGGACATATAAACCACATTACTATATGTCCTACCTTATCCATACACTGCACCCTGCCCTTGGGGCTACCTAGGGCCTACCTTAGGGGTGCCTTACATGTAAGAAAAGGGAAGGTTTAGGCTTGGCAAGTGGGTACACTTGCCAAGTCGAATTTACAGTGTAAAAATACACACACAGACACTGCAGTGGCATGTCTGAGACATGATTACAGAGCTACTTATGTGGCTGGCACAACCAGTGCTGCAGGCCCACTAGTAGCATTTGATTTACAGGCCCTGGCACCTCTAGTGCACCTTACTAGGGACTTACTAGTAAATCAAATATGCCAATCATGGATAAACCAATTACATACAATTTACACGGAGAGCATATGCACTTTAGCACTGGTTAGCAGTGGTAAAGTGCTCAGAGTTGAAAAGCCAACAGCAACAGGTCAGAAAAAATATAGGAGGCAGGAGGCAAAAAGACTGGGGATGACCCTGCATAAGCAAAAGTCCAACAGCCACCCAATGGTTTTCCCCCAAATTTGAGTGGTAAAATGTAGCCAGAGTAGGAGGAGTGGCCCCCTCAGCCTGCACCACCACTCAGGTTTGACAGGAAAGATGATCTCTCCATTTCATTTTCCTCCAACTTGGATGGTAGGAAAATAGCTAATCAGGGTTAGGGATGTGACCCCTTTCTCACAGGAAGTAGTTACTTAGGGCCAGATGTAGGAAAGGATTTGCAACTCGCAAACGGCAAAAACTGCCGTTTGCGAGTTGCAAATCGCATTTTCCTATGCAGAAATGCATTCTGCGAGTCAGGACCGACTCGCAAAATGCATTTCAGAATCGCAAATAGGAAGGGGTGTTCCCTTCCTATTTGCGATTCCTAGTGGTATGCAATACCATTTGCGACCGCATATGCGGTCGCAAATGGTGTTGCAGTTACCATCCACTTCAAGTGGATGGTAACCCACTCGCAAATTGGAAGGGGTCCCCATGGGACCCCTTCCAGTTTGTGACTGGACCCAAAAACATTTTTTCAGGGCAGGGAGTGGTCCAAGGGACCACTCCCTGCCCTGAAAAAATACCGAAACTAAAGATTTCGTTTTTTTTTTTAAGTGCAGCTCGTTTTCCTTTAAGGAAAACGGGCTACACTTAAAAAAAAAAAAACTGCTTTATTTAAAGCAGTCACGAACACGGAGGTCTGCTGACTACAGCAGGCCTCCATGTTTGCGAGTGCCCATAGTCGGTATGGGGCCGCAATTTGCGACCAACCTCATTAATATTAATGAGGTGGGTCATTGCGACCCCATACCGACTCGCAGACGGTGTCTGAGACACCGTTCTGCATAACATTTTGCGAGTTGCAAATAGCGAGTCGCTAAGACTCGCTATTTGCAACTCGCAAAATGCTTCTTTACTACATCTGGCCCCATGTGAGCACAGCCACCCTAAAGTAGGTGGCCCATTGGCCACTACCAAGTCCTAATGCCCACTAAATGCAGTATTTAGTTGGCATCCCTTGACCATCAGAATAGATTCAATGGACACAAGAAGACTAGGAACAAAGAAAACCCAAGGCAAAATAATAGAAGTCATGCTGCACAAAGTAAAAGGAACCAAACCCTGCATGCTGCTCCAAGGACTCAACCATCATTACTAAGGTGTTGCCTGGAAACCTGAAGGACTGTACAAAACCCCAGAGCACCTCCAGACTTCTAAAAATTGCCAAGAACCTCCCTCACTCTCCTGCACCCTGGAGGCAAAGAGCCAGTGAAGTCCAGTTCACTGACTGACAGCTGACCAACGAACTGGAGCAAGTAGCCCAACCAAAATCAACATGATCGACCTAAAGGGCAAAACATACCAGTGTGCCAAGTTTAGTGACACTGCGACTTTCAGGGCTTGTGACATACTGTTGCCCAGGGTAATGGACCTCCAATGTTGGACACCAAGAAGGAAAGTCCACTTTGGACTCTCAAAACCCCAGAAGCAAGCACCAGTCTAGGGACTGCAGGACTCCCAAGAACCACCCCCCAGAGTGGCCCTGCTGACCTGTAATCTACCCTTCAAGTGACCTGCCCCAGGCTCCAAGGACCTCAAGACACAGAACTTCTGGCTGATCAATCTGCACTGCACCTGGCCAACCTGGCCCTTGCATCAGCAAACCAGCTGTGCTCTAGAGGTTCCTAATTCCTTGCAACCTTCACCCTCCAAGGAGACCCCGTCTCCATTGTGCACCAGCTCCAAGACTTACAGCAGATGCTCCCGCTTGAACCAGGAACCGCCTGAACTTCTCCAGCTGGCCCACAGGACATCTTGGCAACCTGGACCTAAAACAGAAGGTGACACTTGTAAGAACATTCCCTGATTTTATATGTATTCATAAAGGTTTTCCCATTCATTCATATGGTGTGCAATTATGCACAAAAAACATATATTTTCAAAAAAGTTTAAAATCATCACAAAAGAAGTACTAACTGTATATTGATGATCTTGGTCTCAAAAATGTTATGAAAACCTGAAGTATTTTTGTAAATTGGTCTCAAGTTATTATTCCGAGTGTGTGTCCACATTTATTGATACCGTGAGTACAACAAATGCTTAGCACATCTCCAAGATAAGCCTAACTGCTCGCCCACACTACCACAAAAACAGAGCATTAGGTGGTCTGCTTTTTACCCCTGGATACGGTTGCTTGGACTCTCTGCAGAGTGAATACCATTTTGGTACACTAAATAGAGAGCCAGCTTCCTACAATGTGCATTTTAGAATAGCATTTTTTTTTTTTAAAGTATGCATACGATGCCGCGCAAAATAAAATAGGCAAGCGCCAGAGTAAGCAGTGTTTAGCTGTCTACCATTGCAATAATAATAATCAAAGGTAAATATATAAAAAAAGAAATCAATAAAACAAAGGTTGTGGAGCGGCAGGGGAGCAATGGGCTATTGGTGTACTGGCCGGGTTCATGAGTGGACTGAGAAAATGAGACAAAGAGGTGAAGAAACTGATAGGGATGAAGTCATGATTTTTCATGGAGAGCTAAAAGAAGACATTAAAAGAGAATTTAAATACATATTGTTTTAAGCATTTCTAACCCATCTGGGTGTGGAAGTCACGACCTAGAGTAAAAAGAGACGTAAAGAAAAGAACATAGTAAAGGATTAAACAGAAAAGGGTAAAACATTGAAGGCATTACCAGTAAATGACTACTTTAGGCAATCGGCACGATGTGGGAAAAAACATTCCATGGTGGTCCCAAGTAGTAACAATGCTTGCGAACGCACCTGAGACCATCTTCGCATGCTATTTCTAATAAAATAAATCTTCTCTAGAAGGCTAACGATGTGCGTGCATATTTCATAATGAAGTGACAACAACTTTAGAATTTTTTTTTATTTAATTTACTGATGGGCATTTTATAAGGTTTAAAAAATATGAATACGATGCTGCCTAAAGCAAAAGAGAGAGAGAGAAAGCAAAAGAGAGAGAGAGAGAGAAATTAGCTTCCACGGAGAGCTAGAAGAAAAAATTACAAGGAAGCTCTCTCATCTCGGCAACAGGATAAAATTAATTCAATCGAAAGGATGGTAAAGAAACTATGTTCCGGGGCAATACACACACATGAATAGGGAAGAAAGCTATGGAATCAAAAGCAGGGGGTAAGATAGACAAGAAAACTGTCCAGTCATGAGCAAGGGGCTCACTCAAAGCACTCTCTCTGTATGGTCTTCTTAGACAACAGACAGTTGAAGATGTCTGGATTCAAGACCTAAAAATGCAATGGAACGGCAGTTCATATTTCTCTCAAACACCCAGAGGTGAGGGAAAGGAGGCAAAACAATTACTGAGGATCATCCAAAGCATCCAAATTTATAGAAACACCAAACCCTTAGACAAGAAGGGACCAAGGGCACAATGTATGAATGGTGCCAAACAAGCAACAGACAAAAGAAACAAGCATGAAAACTGAAGAACGAGCTGGTGGTTTGTAGCGCTCAAGTATGGAGACCAGGTATGTATCCCACCTAATCGAGACTCAGGCAGTGCCTGGTAAAGCAGATAAGGTCTCACAAGAAGGAATCAATACCCCCTTGCATAGCCAAGGTAGAGAGAAAACATCCCAGGGTAAAAACCTGGCAACACAGGACTAATAGGTTCACCAGGTGCAGAGGGAGAACACCAAATAGGAATAAAGTACCAGGAGTGTCTCCTTCGCTAAGCATCTCCTCAATGGATTTTCAAAAAAGGAAAAATAAAATGATAATACAGTATAATAAATTATTATCATTTTAGTTTTCCTTGGAGTAAGGGGCAGTCAGCTGGAGGTAGGGGGGCCAGAGGAGGGCTATGAACCACAATGTGCGCATGTCCGTCCACAAAGATATACGCACTTTGCATGTTCTCTACCCGGCTGTATTGAACAGCTGAGTGGAGAACATGCACAGGCTCCCACTCCGAATCTGAGCCGTGAAGGAGGCAGCTCAGACCAATCACAACGCTGCTGTCATGCTGGTGATTGGCTGGGAGCCTGAGTGCACCCAGGTACAAGAGAAGGAAGGAGGGGAGATAAACTCATCTCCCCTTGAAGGTAAGTGTTTTTTTTTAATTTTTTTTTTTTAACCCCCTCTTATAACCCCCTGACTTGCCCCACCACCCTCGTTCTGTGGCAGAAAGCACTGAAAAGCACCCTACTCCTTGATGATGTCAGCACCCAACAAGAAGCACATGAGCAATCCCACCACCATATTGTGTGCCAAACAAGCAGGACAGTGTTAAAACTAAATAAAGAAAAACACACATCCTACAGTAAGAAACAATGTATAAACAAAGGAAGCCACATGACAGCAACTTCCACAATAATGGGAACGGAACACAAAACCAGAGCAGATGGACAATAATCAGCACTAAGGAATACCTCACCAGCAACCAGAAGCACGCAATCCAATAAACAGCAAACAGGTAAATTGCACTGGTGAACAAGAATGTACATGGACACCAGTCAAAAACAGAAATCCCTCCACAGAAGTGAGAAAATGAGGTAGGACAGGAAGCTTACCAGGAGTAGAGATGGAAAACTACACACAGTCTGCTGTTTAGTCAGGTAGCTCAAAAACAATCCCTGGGCCACACTCATACAGGGAAGAAAGGACGGGCAGAAAACACATTGGAACTAGTGTCACACAGATATCTACCAAACAGGGAGCACATAAAGGAGAAACAGTTTTGGGAGTCATATCCATTTAAGAGTTGCTAACAAGAGTGAACCCAAAACCAGCACAAATCCTATTATGGAGTCAGTTAAGAACTGGCCACTGATCACATAAGCCTGCACTGTTCCCAGCAGACAGTGCAGGGAATTTGAGGCACAAAATAGCTAGCAAAACCAATGAGACAAGGAACCAAGCTCAATCATCACCCAGGAAGAAAAAAGGGGGCATTTACATGTCCTACATAAGGGAAGGCCATCCCTCTACAGCAACTAGCAACATCTTTGTCCCAAACCCAGCAGAGAAATTACTCAGGGAAATGCCCATATTTGGTTCTGCCAGCCTGGGAAGGGGCGGAGGGCCATAGCTAATGAACAAGGTTCACTGCAGCATCAGGTAGACAAGAACGGAAAGGCTAAATATCAGAACAATACCACACAGTTGCCCTAACAACCCATGGGGGAGTCCAGGGCATACCATGGAAGTCTTCCAACAAATGGTCCTTTTATACCACACAGCAAACATTTAAACACTGGCCATAAAGCCAGCAAGGAGCACACAAATGGAAATGTTACACCTATTTTAAATAGGCTGGAAGGGAAAATTCACATCCATCAAAGGAGGATGACAGAAAATCACAACCCAAGCCAAGCAGGGAGCCAGAGAGGGCATGTCTTACACTTTAACCATCACAGCACAGTCACAAACATGCCAAGCAATGTAAGATGGGTATACAAACTGCCATCAGAAACTGAGCCATAATCCAAGCTGGGCTCCTGGAAGCAAGTAGTAATCAGCAACACAGTCAAACTAAGAAACAAATAGCATGTCACAAAGCAGAAAAGGCTAAGCTTTGCCTGCAAGCTAAGCAGGAACTTTCATCATGAGGCACGAATCACAGAGTAACTGCATCCCAAAGAAGACTGACAAAAAATTAGGTTTATGGGTAGGGATGATAAATGCTTATTGGAGTAGGATTTTTATTTTATTTTTCCTTTAGGTAGGAAGTGGGATGCCTATTTTCAGGGTGTAGACACACCTTATTATTCTTTTGAATAATGATTTATTACTGTATGTTAATTGTTGCGTAGCATGTATTATATCGAGACATGTTCAGTCAGCTCAGTCTTACATAATTATACCATTGTCACATCAGTTTATGGAACCATATGACCGACAATCCATTTGCTAGGTTTGGAGCTATCCATCCATCCTGTTTTAAAATTCCACAACAACTATAAACCACTGAACTAGGGCACCTTGGAAAATACAGTGAGAAAGTTTACCTAGTGATTACCTCTCAGATGTTGTTGGATTGAAATAGCACTAGCCTTAATGTACTCTCAGTGCTCCCCGGTAATTGCTGGGTGTGGTTGTATGATCTACAGTACTTAGGTGCATCTGGCTTCAGTCATCATCTGCCTTCGCTAGTATCATATGGCCATTACCATTCAACATAGGGCAAGCTACTATGATCACATCCCACGCTTCTAGGAAGCTGGAAGTACTTACTCTGCTTTTCACCTCCAGCCATAATGCATGGCCTTCAGATGCCGTCCACTTGTTAAGTTCGGTTCCCCAATTCCTGATATCTGGCCTCCTGGAATTGTCAATTAATATCTCTCTTCTAGCTAGGACCAAAGGCAGATGTTTAATCCTAAGTGCTAGCTTCACAGCTTTAGACCGCTGAGGCAGGCCCAGTAAACACATTGCCGCGGTGTCAGGTATTTCCCTATCACTGGCCAAGTTGAGGAATTGCATTCTTCTCTTCCAGTAGTAATGAAATTGTGGACAATCTCAGACCATATGAAAGAGACCAGTACCCTCCTCTCTGCATCCTGGACATTTTGCCCAGGCCGTGGAGGAAATGTGGTTAATTCGCTTGGCGTTTACATAGAACCTTTGCAAAAAGTTATTTTATATGAGTTGATTCTTCTGAAAACACACTAAACTCCATGCAGCTCCCATATCTGTACAGTTGTTTTACTGTAGCAAGCCCATGTGCCTCCCAAACACCCACCTCTCCCCAATACCCACTACGTGGAAGCACCAGCAAGGCTTTTAAGGGGATCTTCTTGGCATAGAAGAGTTGTTAATGTTTCTTCTGGAGTGACATAGTCTAAGCATGTCAGAGGATTCTCACACATTTTTGCTTGGTTTTGAATTGCCCTTTCATGGATAGATCAATGAGCAACTGAGTCATTATAGGCAGAGACGAAGTATCTGCTTGTAACATCCATACCATCCCAACAAGTAGCCCTCCACCTAGCTGCCATCTGCATTTGGGCAGCCAGATAATAGACCTTGAAGTCAAGGGCAGCCAGTTTGCACTCATCCACTAGCAATCTAAAATCGGACAGCACCACCCTACACCATGGACACACCTCATAAGGTAAGGTGGAGGGACGAGGGACTCAGGAAAGAAAGTGATGAGGAGGTAATGGTTTTTATTCAATACGGTTAAGTTCTATGGAATTTGGGCAATAAACAACCAAGGGAAATCACAAGGTTACTCCTGTTCAAGAAAATGGTTATTATTGTAAGACTTTACATGGCTAAAGAAAGTATTTAAGAAAATTGAAACAGGTGAAAATAAACAATAATAGGTGGTTCCAAATATAAGAAAGATTAGGCCCCTTGTATATAAATCTTAACATTTGATCACAATTTCTATAGGCAACTTGTCTCAAACCTTAAAGACTCAGATAATGGATAGCGAGGCCAAGCCCACTTTTTTCTCTTATATGTTAAAAAAGCTCCTGAATAGAGCCACCAAGAGAGTGATGTAAACCTAGGGCTGGAAGAAAAGAGGGGGAGGGATGAGAGAGAGAGAGAGAAAACACTTGTGGCAACAGGTTAAATAGTAGAAAACATGGACTAGACTCTCAAAACTACAGGAGGAATAGCATCATATACAAGAGGCACAACTTTCTGTTAAAGACGATAAATATGTTAATTGGACAAAAGGAAAACCATATACCAATAATGACACAAGACAGACATGCATAATCAGTGGGCCGAGGAGTCTCATTGTTACTGGCAAACGTGGAAAAGCAGAAGGACAAACTCCAAAGTAGTAGGCCGACTGAGCCGTAGAGGATTCCACAACAAAACCACAGGAACAAAGACAATGGTTCAGCATTCACTACATACAAAACACCAGTAAACACTAGATCAAAGTCAATGAAATAATGTAACATGAGGAACTTATGGAACCAAGGAGACATAACAACCGCCTGTTGCCAGACGTTCAGTTTCAGTTCAAGAAAGCCTTTATAGGTTTCTACCTATTTGCAGTAAAGTACATTTAGTAATGACCAGGGGTGGGTGGAACTCATGGAATTTCACTCTGTGAAATTCCGTAGAGTTACAAAAAAGCTCTGAAAGATTCTGTGGAGTTCCACCAATGGGCAGAAAATATGCTGCTCATGGTGCTTGTGCTGAAATGTAGTGCCGATAGCGCAAACACCGCTGAAAACTCAGACCAAAGGGCACCATGCACTGCACAACACTGTGTGGCCATGAAAGATGATTTTTCTGCCACTCGGGTACAAAAGTTACTCGAGTGGTAGTGAATCTACTCAAGCGTCAACCCTCAGAACGCGACAGCCAGCATTGTAAAATCGCACTAGGGGTTGCCAAATCTCGCTCCTGCACACCAACTCACATTTTCTGGAGCCTCGTGTGAGAAAAATTCAATCATACAGCAATTGGTGGAATTTAGCCAGAACTCTGTGTAAAAGAGTAAGGCAGAGTGACCGACATTCCGCTAATTCTGTGGATGGAATGAAACATTCAGCCCACCCCTAATATTGACCTGGAAATTACCCTCCTGCATGACTGTAGTTCCTTTTCACCATCCTGCATCTCCTCCAAATATAAGAGTTCTAGGGTCTTTTCTATGGTGATCTGACAATGCCTCCCACAAGGTCTCCCCTTCCTTTTGGGTTTACCAAGGAACATCATATGAAATGTTCTTATCGATCTTAGGGCATGGGCCAAGAATTATCAGATATATGATACCCATTCCAAGATTCTAAGTATTGCACTTGATCCCTAACAGATTGAGAATCAAGGATCTCTTTGATTTCATTCTACAGTGTTCTCTCACCTTTACTAAAGTAAATGGAGATGTTACTTGAGTGAAAGAGTCTTTTGTACTGTAGAGACATGGAATTCAAAATGGATTCTCAAGTAGCATGGTGGTTTAAACCTTAGTGTGGACTATCCCACCAATCTAGTGATGTGAAATGATGTACAGATCTAGAGGAAGGTTTTGGTTGCAGCCCTGGTATGGACAAACAATCAGTGAACATCAATACTTTCTCTCCTACCTTAGGCTTGAACTGCATCTTCCTTCTACAAATTTCCTGTATAGGAAATTAGGAGATTGTAAATGTACATGGGGGAATCCTGAATCCTATGAATGTATTTAAGTAATGCTTGCCCAGCGGTAACTATAGATGTGACAACAACAGGTGTCCAAATGTGTGGGTGAAAGCCAGAAGATCAGTAAAATGCAGAGACCCCTAATAAAGTTCTGAGGGTGTTGTTATACAAAAATGCCACAATCAGTGACCATTTTATCCACTGAACTATATAGTGCATGAAAAAACATCATAGAAATTGTTCTAGGATCTGATTTAATAGCCATGTTTATTCATCCACCTAGGGATGATCACTTGTAGACAAGAAGTGCAGGTCTCCTAGTTGTGTCAGTAATGTTTTCCAGGACCTGACTATGATCTAAGATTAAGGGCGTGCCAAATGTGTGTAACATGCTTTCACATATTTACATGAAATTATGCAGGATGTCTGCAAACATATATGAAACTACACAAAATGCTACTCTGACATTTTGTGCTATATTGTACAGTGAAGTGCGTCCTTGCATCAATTTTCGACATGAGGACACATTTTGAGCTAAGAAAGTGCAAACAACAGAAAGCACTGCTTATTTTCTATTTGTGGTAAATTCTTACAGTGAATGGCATGTCCTTAGAAATATTTTACCAAGAATGGCATATAGGTAGGTAAACTGGCATAATGGCATAATTTGGGGAATTTTGCAGAGCAGCATAATGTGAAATTTCGGAAAATACATGAATTACATCAATGCCATTTAAACGTTTCCCTCGTCTAAGTTGGAAACCCAAACTGTAATGATGATATGTGCCATTCAATGTAGCCCGAAAATGTATTTGAAAAATACTGTAGCTAATGTGGGTGCTGTGTGGATCTTTACTCTAGCAGTAGCCACTAATAAGAATATCATCCTCACTGAAAGTGGCAAAGCTGTTACAAAATCCATTGAGATTTGGAACCATGGTTTTTGAGGTATGGACTAGGGTCATAATAATCAAATTGGAGTCTTTTAGAGTACTTTAGTTTGAGAACAGTTTACACACTGTTAGAAAATATGCCATTTCATGTCTGGGAACCAGAATTGACAGACTATTACTTCCTCGGTTTTCTGTATCCCAGGATGTCCTGCACCTGGAGAATTATTACTCCATTTCATGATGTCTTTTGTAACCCAAGGTCAGGGATTAAGAATTTTGGCCTCGGTCACAAACATGATGGATATTCTGTCTGCCTTATTACGAGTACTGTATATCCTTGACACTTGTAATAAGGCGGACAAGATGTCCATTTCATTTGCGACAGAGTAACACATCTAACACATCTGCCAAACTCTAAATCAGGTCATTTACCCCTACAGCAAAGAAATATTATTTTATTTTCTTCTTTATTGCATTTTGCTCCACCTATTGTGAGGGCTAAAGGACTTAATACCTTTGTTATAGCCGATGTAAATCGATCTCTAGTGCTTCAATTTTTTGTGAGCACCACTATGGAGGAGTGTGTGATAATAGGCTTTTGTTCCTCCCTTTGCAGAGGTAATCAGGTCATTATTAAACCTTCAGAAAAAAGCTCACCTTGCATGACAAAGATTTATTATTTCCTGTAGTCTGTCTAAATGGTGATGCAATGTTGAGCCCTTTCTGAATAATGTCTCCAGTGAGACAGAGACTCTTTGATGGCCTGGACCTTTCAATCATATATGGTGCAATTGATCTCTGAAGCTGTTAAAACTCAAGAGACGTATGCTACTGGATTTAAAGAACCCGTCTAGGAATTATTTTAGGAGAGAATGACTCTGATGGCATAGAAAAACACATTCATCTCCATAATCAATGGAAATTAACTATTTAAGTGTTTTAGAAAAAGAGTCATTGTGAATGCTTCTTTCAGTTGCAGGAAATTCTCTTCTTGTTCTGCACCCGATTGATAGGGAACCCCTTTTAGTGTGTTTAGAAATGGGTCCAACTATTTCAGAAGACCCTTGTACAAAATGCTAATAAATATTTGCAAGTCCTAAAATCAATTGAATTTCTTTCACTTTTTTTAAATGGTCATTCTTGCACCTCTTTCGTTTTGTCTTGAGCCATATAAAGTCCTTGATCAAATACCCTAAAGCCTAGAAAAATGACTTTGAAGACTCTAAAGACAAACTTCTCTAACTTTGCGAGCAAAGGACTGTATTCATTTTTTTTGGGACTTCTTCGACATGTTCTTGGTTTTCTTTCAATGGCTCAGGGAGGACGAAAATGTTATCCAGCTCGATGGCCAAATATGCATCCAGAATGTCCTTGAAAATGTAATTCACAAAATTTTGGAATACTGCTGCAGCGTTATATGAGCAAATGTTACTACAACATATTCAAAGTGTTCATATCTGGTGCTAAATTTTGTTTTTCATTCATATCCACTACGTATCCTACCCAAATTGTAAGCACCTCTTTAGTGTAACTTGGAGAAAATCTTTGCAGATTTGATCTGTTCTTATAATACTGATATGATTGGAAGATTATATTGATTATGAATTGAGATAATGTTAAGTTCTCTCTAATACATACATGGGTGATACTCTCTCTCCAGTTTTGGATTCAAACAAATTGGGCACCTTCTGCATTGGTGGAATACTGATAAATCCTTTTTGCAGAGTTTCTTCATCCTGAGTTGTAAGAGGGTAAATTCATCCATGGGGAATCTTAGTCACTGAGATGAGATTTATGGGGCAGTTATAAAGCTGGTGTTGTGGTAACTAATCAGCTTCTTTTTGACTAAAAACATCTTTGTAGTGTTCAGGAACCTGAGAAAGAGAAACATCTGATTGCAGCATACAGCATGTTATTGGAAGCTCCTGCCCTAATCTGTTGTGTGGGGAGTCCTGTAGCTCTTTAGACTGTGACAGAAAGGGTATATTCAGTTCTGTCCAACTGCTCTGCAGATGCAGAGTGTTCTTTCAAATTATGAGGATCCTAACACCACAGTGAACGAGAGAGTATCAGTGAAATGGAACTTTCTCTAAAAAGTCCCAACACACTCTTTCTGCCAGCAAAGATTTGCCTCTATTCCTACTGTGTGTTCAGGAATTCATTTAGCATGCTTCGGTAGCTCCTGTTGACCATGAAAAGTCTGGCACATGAAGCAACCTAATGGAGTACAGTTTAATAAGGTAAGAATATTCAAAGACCCTCTTGTTGTTAGAATCTAAAACATTAGTTGAAAATGAGTTTTCCAACCTTTTTTTCAGGGAAGAAATGCAACCAGGGATTACTTTACAGTTGAGTGCTAATATTTTCCAACAGCGGTGGGCATTCCTTGATAAAATGTCATGCTATTTCACAACAGAAGAATAAAACCTTTATATGTCTCCTTACCATTTTTTCTGGCATGAAAGCTCTGCAAATATTTCCAACTTACATTTGCTCCTCCAGTGTGACAGAAGAATCTACTCCTATCTCCGTTGAGGTGGAAATTAATTTCTTCTGAGGACAAAAGGTCTCTCTTGACACCTTTGTGTCTTCTGAGCCTATCGCTGTACCATCAAGTCAATGAGAGCAGCAAAGGCTATGAGAAGATAAACCACTGAACATGATGCCTTCTTGGTTTGCAGTAACAGTATTGTGGAGAAAACGTAGACTGAAAAAAGTTGTGTCAAAAAAGTTGCCTACTGAAAAGATAGAATGAAAAATGTTGTGGCTATACAAAACCAAAACATTTGATATATCAAACGATGTTCGAATTATATTGGAAGCTTCCAATTTCATATTCCATGGGGACCTTAATTATCATGTTGAAAAGCTGAATGACCTGTATTCAGCATTATTAAGTGATTTTCTGAATATTCTGGATCTTCAGCACACAGGCACACCATGTGGGATTTAATTTCAACTCTCTTTTTACTAATCTTGTTTCTCCAATGGTCGCTTACCCTTTTCTATTGATATGGATCATCCTTCATGCTGTTCACATTCAGATCCTAATATAGAAAGTCTTTCATCTCTATTACTAAGGCTCAAAGCAAGAGCCCTCCTCAGGCCTGGGCCAAAATTAATCAGGTTCGTTTTACCAATTGCCTAACATGCAACCCCACCTAATCTTCCTGCAGACATAAAAGAAGTGGTGTGCTCTTTTTATGGCTGCTCAGCCATAGATATAATTACACCACTTCAAACCCAGACTCCTCATAAAAAAAAGACCCTCCACCCCACTATACTCTGATGACTTAAAAGCTGCAAAGCACCAAAGTAAGACTCCAAAATATCTGTGGAGACAACCCTACAGTCATACTTCTAACGGTACTTACAGATCTGTCTTCAAGCACTATCAGTGCTTAGTTCGTTTCACTCAGGCAACTTACTATTCATCTAGAAATGAAGAAGCCAAGAATTCCTCAAGCAGAATTGAGCTTTGTTCTTTCAAGGAAAAATCTGTAAGATTCAATTTACTTTCTTTCCCCTCACTCATACTGATGCTCCGGATATCTGCATACTGTTGTCAGTAGCTAGGACAGGAATATGCTATTTTTAGTCCCTGATTTGCTTACTTTCCTAATCGTGAGTTTGTGCTGGAAACAAGGTCAGTTGATAACCCTACAGAAAAAGCCTTCTGCCAATGTTAAAATGTTGGCAAACTACAGGCAGATATTGTTACTTTCCTTTCACACCAACCTGATGGAGAAACAAATTAATTCTCTGAATTAAGGTCCCTTCATTGTTAGGAAAATATACATTTCACAATGCAGATGATGTCAGAACCATCCTGGACCAGGGTGCCTCTGCTACTTTACTGAAAGATGTATTTTTAAATTGTAAGCTCAGAGACCCCAAACTCCACATACCTACACTTTAATCATATTTAAAGGTAGTCCCCATGTTAACCTATGAGAGGGACAGGCCTTGCAACAGGGAAGAACAAATTTAGCAGTATTTCACTGTCAGGGCATATAAAACACATTACTATATGTCCTACCTTAACCATACACTGCATCCTGCTCTTGGGGCTACCTAGGGCCTACCGTGGGGTGTCTTGCCTGTAAGAAAAGGGAAGGTTTAGGCCTGGCAAGTGGGTACACTTTCCAGGTTGAATTTACAGTTTAAAACTGCACACACAGACACTGCAGTGTCAGGCCTGAGCAATGTTTACAGAGCTACTAACGTTGGTAGCACAACCAGTCCTGCCGGCCCACTAGTATCATTTGATTTACAGGCCCTGGGCACCTCTAGTGTACTGTATTAGGGACTTATTAGTAAATCAAAATGCCAATCACGGATGAACCAATGACATACACATTTTGTATAGGAGCACTTGCACTTTAGCACTGGTTAGCAGTGGTAAAGTGCCCAGAGTAACAACAACAGCAAAAACAAAGTCCGGCACACATCAACAACCTGGGAAACAGAGGCAAAAAGGTAAGGGAGACCACACCAAGGATGAAAAGTCTAACATGCACCATAAGTGTGCAGGTAGTTTGGCTGGCTGTGTTGGGCCGGTCAAACAGACATGCACATTTAGCATTACTCCACCCAGCTGTCTCGCACAGCTGGGAGGAGAAAGTGTACAGGGTCCCACTACCTGTGTGAATGCAGAACAAAGCCGCTCACACCAAATCATGACTCTGCAGCCATGCTGGTGACAGCAGCATCATGATTGGCTAAGTGGAGTGTGGGGAGAGGACGAGGCTGCTCAGGAAGAAGATGGAGACGAAACCATCTCCTGACGAACCCCTGTTCAGTGGCAGCCACCACTGAGTTGCTCTATGGATCAGCAATAATTGTTTAAGGCCAAATAGTGAGAAAATAGAGAATTTACTTTTTGGTACAGAAATGTCCATCTGGTCACTGGCATGGTGGCCCTCAAAAATCAGATCCACTCCTACTCCTTCCTCCTACACCAGGAACCTGGGGACTCTTTTTGAGGCCAAACTGTTTTTCATTCCACAGCTATCTCAGGGAGCTTCATGTGCTTTGCCATTCTCAAAATGCTCTGTAAGAAATCTCCACTTCATCCAGTAAAATGGTCATCCACACCTTTGTAACTTCTCACATAGACTCTGGCAATTCTCTTTATCTTGGTTTGTCTTAGTACCTTATCAGTTGGTTTGAAGTTATGCAGAATACTGCTGATGGTTTACTGCTGATGGTTTGATTCTGAACATTACTCAGTCTGAACCAGTGCCACAACAACTTAAATTCCTCCACTGACTCCCTGTTTTCACCTGAAAAAGCAATGTCACCTCAAGCATCTGATCCATATCCTTAGCTCTTCTACTACCAGCCTCCCTCAGATTTCCTGCATCAGGAACAGCTGCTTGGTTGTCTGTGAATTCTTTTATGTAGGATATAAATCAAAGAACTCGTTGCATGTTATCATGAGATATACTTGTCTTTGTTCCTTTTCAGGAAACTTGCTTTTCTTTTCAAATCTTCCAAATCCTCCCTCACTACCATCCTACTGTCCCGAATCCCCGCTCCTTTGAGCACCAGGAAGTATATTCCTGGGTATCCATGTGTGTGGGAAAACTGAGCTAATTGCAGAAGCGCCCTAACTTTTTGCCCCCATTTTTCACTTATGCTTGTGTTTTTCTGACTCTGATGGTGCCCTAGGCACTGCTAAGCAGTCAAAGGGCATGTGCTTTGATTAAAATGAGTATGCAAATTAGGCTCATTATAATTGGCTTTGTCAACCTACCTATAAGTCCCACGTATATGGTAGGGCATGTAGGGTTAGGAACCCCAGCATAGGTAGTGTACCCATAGGTGCACTGCTGTGGTGCCCAGGGCCATTGTAAAGGCAGGCCTGCCTTGCTGGATAACCCTAAATTCGACTTTGGAATTAAAAGTACTGCCAAAGTCTTAAGCTACCTTATTTACACAAATACGTCCCCCCTAAGGTGTGCCCTAAGTGCCCCCAGGTTTGAGTGCACTGTAACTATAAGCAGGGACCTTATAAAAATGTTTTATATGCCCTGGTGATGGAAAAATCACTAAATTTGTATTCCCCATTATAGTGGATGGGCTCCATAGGCTACGCTAGGGAGACTTTATTTTAAAATACTATAGCCTCAAAAGGAGCTAAATTATTCAAGTTTGGTATCAAACTTATTGTTATAATAATTCCAACAACTTGGCATTTTTTAATTTAATATGACTAATTTAGAACTCTACCTAAAAGTTACCAGCTTCAGTTCTGTAGTGCCTTTCTCCAGGCTGCCTTGATGAGGTATGAAGTGGCCTGGGCTGAACACAAAGGAAGTTCATGGGGATGGAGTACTGCCTCAGCAGATGGTGAAACAGGATGGGGAGTGCAGCCACACTGTACTTCATAGGAGTGAAGGACATTTGGGCCCGCAAGTGGACCTCCCTCATTTCCTGCAAAATGTGACAGCCAGGTGGCCTCTGATTAGGTTAGGAGAGGGCTGGAAAGGGGTGTGTTAAGGGAAACGTAGCCACACCAGTGGGTGGGCTCAGCCAGACCTAACATCTGAGACTGAATTTTTGCCATCTTGGATTTTGGTAGAATGTTCCTTCCTGGGATTGATTTCTGCCACACTTCTCAGGAAGTGGTCACTCAGGAGGGTGGTGGCCTGAACATGATTGGTCAAGAGGCATCCTCTGCTTTTCACCCCAGGAGCAAGGATAACATTGGCAGAGCTGCACCCCCACCTCAGATCCCTACAAGAAATAAGACACAGAAGAGGAAGGAAAGCCTGGCTGGACCCCTGGTCAGCACCTGGACACTGCACGCTGAAGGACTGCACCAGCTGCACACTTGGGCCTCACCATTAAGAGGACTTTACCTGTCTTCAGCTGCTTCAAGAAGGGACTCCCTGTTTGCTACAGGTAGAAAATAGCTGACCAGAGTCCTGTGCATCAAGCCCTGAAGAAACTGATCGGTGGTCATTTTTGGATTTAAGCCAGGTGCACTCTGAGAGTTGGAGTCCTAACCCACAAGGAGCAACTCAAAACTTCTGGAACCTTGGGGTGAGTTGTGGACTCCTAAAGGAACTTCAAAGACGTTCCTGAAGAAGATCCAGACGTTTGGAGAAGATTGGAACACTTTTGCAAAAAAGCATCAGGAGTGGACCGACCCAACGTTGTGATGGCGATCTGGCCTGACTTGCACGTTCATCCAGCTGAAAAGCTCTGGAGTCTCAGACTTCCAGGATTTCACCGAAGACTCCTGGAACGGCAATCCGACGAATTCGACTCTAAATCGGCTTGGTGTGGAGGGTTGTCGGACGTCAGAGAGAAAAAGCTCCAAAAAAGAGACAAAGTCCAAACGCAAAAAGTTGACCAAGGCTTTCCACGCAGCTTATCCAAAGAGGGCTCCAAGAAGGTCAGCATCAATTTCAAGTTTATCCTGGATGAAGATTTCCATCAAAAAGGTTGAATTCTTCACCGAGGTCTCCTGCAACGCGTATCCCAAGAGGACTCCAGAAAGGTCAGATCCAACTTGTGACTTTGTCCCAGTGAAGAAAATCTTCAAGAAAAAGACTAAGTGGAAGGTAAAACTTTGACCGAGGTCTCCCGCTCACCATAGCCGAGCAGGGATTCATCGTGGTCGGCCTCAAATATTGACTTTGCCCCGGTCGAGTGCGACAAGATGTCCGGATTGGCGCTTTTAGTTTCTATGCGCTAAAAAACATTTAGGGAGTCATTACAACCTCGGCGGTCTTTTCACAAGAACGCTGAGGGACCGCCGTGCTGAAGACCGCCAGTGGTGGTGGTTTTCCGCTCGGCGTATTATGACTGTTGGGAGCTCTACGTCTTTTTTCCGATGGAGAGCCGCCAACAGCCATAGTGACGGGCGGCGGGGAAGTGAAGGTTGCTCCACCTCCAACGCCACACCAACAGAACACCGCCCAGCGAATCACGTCCTGTGATTCTGCGCGGCGGTGTTCTGTTGGCGGTGTGGTGTCGGCGGAGCTGCCCCATGGCTCCCGTCCCCTCCCGGAGGATCGACGGAGCAGGTAAGTCGATCGTCCGTTAGGGGAGGGGGGTGGGAGGGTGTTGTGTGTTGTGTGCGTGCATGGGGGTGTGCGTGGGTGTATGTAGAGGGGGTGTGTGAGTGCGTGTATGCATGCGGGGGTGGTGCGTGTTTTGGGAATTAGTGCGTGTATGTCTTTAGGTATGTCTGCATGGATGTGCACTTGTATGTTTGAATGTGGGTGTGCTTGTCTGACTGTGTGTGTGGATGTTGGCATGTATGTCGGTGTGTGCATGTATGTGTGTTGGTGGTGCCTGCGTGCGTGTCGGGTGTGTATGTGTCAGGTAATGTTGGGGGTCGGGGTGGGGAGGGGGGTCCTGCCACCTTTGGGAGGTGGCAGGAGTGGTGGGGGGGTGTAGGAGAGGGAGTCAGGGTGGGGGTGGGGTGTGGGGGAGACCCCTGTCAGTGCCAGGGAAGGAATTCCCTGGCACTGATAGTGCTTACTGCCATGGATTTCATGGCGGTTCCTACTGCTGGAAATCCACAGCGGTAAGCCGGGTCAAAATACTGGTGGCGGTATTGTCACGGCCGCCGGGCTGAAGACCCAGGTCTCCAGCCCAGCGGTCGTCTCCGCCCTGGCGGGCGGTACAGAGAAGCAGCGGATGACCATGGCGGTAACCACCATGGTCATAATTTTAAAAAAAAGACCGCCAGCCTGTTGCCGGTCTTACCGCAGCTTTAACACCGTCCGCCAGGGTTGTAATGACCCCCTTATTCTTTTAAAAGTCATATCCCTAGTTCCCTTTATTGGATTTTTGTTATTTTAGTGTCATTTTGAAGATGCAAATATAATCTATTTGTATAACTTGGTGTTGGATTTTTATTGTATTTTACTTATTTACTGTTTTGTGATTTTTAAATGCTTTACACACCTGTCTCCTGAGTTAAGTCTAACTGCTAGTTGCCAAACTTCCAAGGGTTTAACTGTGATTAATTCATTGAGATCTGACTGGACCCAGTGGGGTTAGTGGGCTATTGCTATGTGTAGGTACTTACTTGCCTTTACCAATAATCCATTTTCCAACAACGTGTTTTACAAATAGCTTTCCTTTATTCATTAGCTGCGATACTGTCTTTCAGAAAGAAGTATGTTCTGTAAATATTGGAAACATCAGTCCTCGTTTAGGTTCATCGTTTCTCTAGACCTCCTATTCATTCTTTTCAGCTCACTGAGGAGCTCACTTAGGAAAGTTTGTAAGCAGGTACTCCTTTAACTTAATCCACTACTTCACACACAAATGTTTTTGCACTGCGACATATTGTCACCCTCCCTTTATACATTTTTCTCCCCTACATTTCCCTAAAAAAGTTTTCCCAAACTGTATTTTGGGGCTCACTGCTGGGCCGCAAGTTGATTTTTGGGGGGTCCAAGAAAGAATTTAAGATTCATTTAAAGTCTATAAATATCTTGTCACATTTGTTGTGCTTCACAACAGTAGTCTAATGTCAGGCTATGTCTTCTGACACGTTGCTGCTTATGTTTTTTAACGAGAGAATTGGTGTTTAGAAATTCCTCTCACTTTGCAATCAGTTACAAAAGAGAAGTGAATTACATGACAATCTTGCTGCGGAACAGGGTGTGTGAAAACATGTCACAGACACAGAACAAAATGTAAATACCTGTAAACAAGTGTGCACATTCAGGTTAGGAAAGCAAAAGTGAATAACATGGTTGTACTTCTAAACTGAGATAGTAACAAACAATTTAATAGGCTCATTACCCGTTACTTGGTGATGCACAAATGATAAATATTCACTGAAACCTGATTTCCACACATTATCATTCGTGTGCAATACACTTTCATCCGTAAAACTGTATGTGTCTGCAAATCATGTGGCCATTTCAGTGGAAAATTAGCTTTCTGTGAATTCCTTTGGTTAAGCTAAAAATTGCCCGCCCCATGTCACCTAAAGTAACTCCTCTCTCTGTACGGATGTGTTTACTTGTGTTGATTGGTTCTTTAGGGAGTGCCATCTACATGCCCATTCTAATGACTGTCTGCTTGAACAGACTTATCGGCTGGCTGCCTTTCTCTCTGCCCCCACTCGCCACATTAAAATCTTTAAAGTATGGGAGAAGACGATCAAACTGTGACCTCGAGTAGCAGTGTGTATCACTAGAAGCCTGGCTTGACTGATAAGGTGTGATGCATGCTGGACATGTAAGATAATGGTTTTGAAATAAAGGACATTCAACTATCGGGAATATGATACTCCCTAAAGCGTGAAGAGTCCTTCCACCTCCATATCCCCTTTAATTTGCAAGACAGAAATGCTTCTAATTTAATTAGGGAGCAGGATAGACGAGAATCACTGCCCTACTGACTCGTTTGTGGCAAGCAGCCTTGCAAACAATCATTGATGTCACACTTCTGTTGACACAGGAGGCGTCTTACTGGGTAAAATAATGTGGAATAGGAATTCTTTGTGGCAATGTTGCACAGGGCCGAGTAGAATCCTGCTGGTTATAATACATTAGGTCTTCAATAGATTGCATGGAGACTGACTCGCTGTCTCACCCTGTGAGTGGTCTAAAGGAGTCACACTTGTATTTTACTATATTTTACATCTTAGGTAGAAAACAGAGGGGAAACATTTTCACAGTGCCTCTTTCAGAAAGAAGTCTGCAATGCATTTCTTCTTACCACTATCTGCTGACTTTGTTACTCATCTGACAGCATAATAGTGAAACCGATAATGGAAGAGAATTATAGTGGGCTGCCTTATAGTACATTTAATGGGCGACTTGCAAGAAGCCTGGCAGACAATCCATTCCTTTGTGTGTTGAATGTAAAGTGCTTATTCTACAAGCGGAAAACATCAAATTCTGGGAGCTCCTGTTCAATCTGCAAAACTACACAGAGAGGAATTGGCTGGGACAAGGCATTAAGCAATGGTGAATGTCACTAGGAGCTGAGATGATTAACTAAGGCAAATCCGCGTGTTCAAGTGCTGTGCCCGATCCCTGAGAGTCCCCACCCCAAACTCTAATAATGCAGAAGATTAAGTCCTTTGAAATTCACACAGAAAAAAGAGTTTCCAAAAGGCTCTGAATGCTCAATGTTTTTCTGTGTTTCTTCAATGAATGTCTGTACAGTTCCATGAAATGTTCAAAAGAATGCACTGTTGAAAGAGAGTCACGAATCACAGTGGGTAACAGCATATGCATGGGGCAAATCCTATCTGAGGTCGATGCAGGGCTCAATTTAGAGAATGGCAGACAGGGTACTCAGCCAAACTGACAGTCCCCCTGCTCTATTTAGTTATGGGCAGACCAGAAGACCATTTTGTTTCCAATGGTGATGCCCCTGCTTGCTTTCTCTGGAAGCTTTACACAAATGGCCTGACAAATATAGGTCCTCATTATGCCCGCCAATGCCACACCACCATAAGGCTGCCTGTGTGGCCTGAACCCCGCCAGTCCTTTTATGGTTTTTCTGCTGGGTCAGCGGGCAAACTGTGTTTCTGCCCTAGCGGGGAACAGGGCATTAACATTTCAGCTGGCTCCTAGCACCTGTTGCTCATTCCACTGCCTGTCATTTGGGCAGTGGAATGTGTGATGGGGCTATGCATGGGGTCCTTGCACTGCCCATGACAAGTGCATGGACAGTACAGGGGCCCACTGTGGCCCCCAGGGGCACCCAAGCCCCGTTCCGCCAGCCTTTCCATGGCGGTGTTTACCGCCACGGACAGGATGGTGGATGGGGACTCATAATCCCCTGGGCAGTGCTGCTTGCAGAGCTGCCCTGGAGGATTACAAGCACCGGGACTGCCAGGACTACAGAGTCCGCCAGGCTGCAGGCGGGCGGCAGCCTGGCGGTGCCGGCGATTGGACTGTGGGTCATAATGTGGCGGTCAGACCACTAGGACCCCGGCGGTCCGACCGCCACGTGACCCTGGCGGTCTAGTGACTGCCAGGGTCATAATGACCCCCATAGTGTTTTTGGTGTAAGAACCCAGACTGACCATCTTATTTAGGTAGGATGAACTGATGTACTTATTTCTCTTTAAAGCTGCCAATAAAAACATGACAGCCCTCAAAATAAACAAACTCCAATCTTAAGAGTTTGTTTTTGTAAAACCGAAAAGTTTGCTGAAGGCCCTCATGAAACAAGGTGGCATCTCAGCAAACGTTAAATGTCTTTAGAGGAGCTGTCACAGCTACAGTTACTCAGCTTTATGAATGAGTTTTTATCTGCAGGACTCTACCACAACAGTCTTAGAACAGCTGCTGAACATCAGCTGATTTCTGCTGCTGCCATTGTTTGCTTGAAGAAGGATGTGTGTGCCTTTGGGGAAATACCACTCAACTCTCCATTTCACCTCTCACTGCAGCATGAGGCTTCCCCTTCTCTGTGGGCCATGGCTGCAAGCTGCATCAGATGCTAAATTCGGCCCTTACAAGTAAGCCATCAATTTCCGACTCCACCACTCCAGCGCACATTCAAAACCAAACGCCTGATTTACCAGCAGGGGAGGGAAGCACAGTAGAGAACAGAACTGCAACAGGTATGCACATAGAGGGAGGGAGCAGAAGTGCGTCTGGCTGCTTCTACAGCTAGGGAGAGGAAGAGGCGAAAGAGAATAGCTTTTTACTCATCCACTGCAAGCGTGCACTTAATCAATGACTAAAAGAAAGAACATGCGTTTTAAAGTCCAGATCGCTGAACAAGTTAATATTTCTGCTCTCCAAAGCGGTATGAATAAAAAGCACAATGCTTCCTCGAGCAGCACATATTCTGTAGTTTGATGCAACATTTAAAGCCACTAATTCACGTCCCGACTAGTTACCATTTACTCTATGCTGTCTTCTACTGATGTTCTTCCAGTCCAGGGCGTCCTTTCACCACAGCACATGGGAATAAGAAGCAAAATCCCATCTTCCTATGGCCGCTATGATATTCAAGGAAGTGACAAAGGAAAATGTATCTCTATACTTCTGACTTTGATTAATTGCCATTAACACAAATTAAATTGCAAGCTAACAGGAACGTAAGCTGACATTTTCAGAGTTTGCACCTGATGAAAACATGCCTACAACCTGCAGACATAGCTGCAAGTTAAAAGCGTTCATATCAGGAAACACTGAATGTAATTAAAACACACGGTATCTTGTAAGAGCTCTCCGGGCTAACACAAACTTGAATGTTATGAGTTTGTTCTGCAAGCTTTTAACAATCCTATTGCCTTTTTCAGATCTGCAAGAATCCAAATGACAGCCGGAGAGGTTGAGTGCTCTATTGCCCACAGCCGTCTCACGTCCCTTCAAATCTCACTCTTCGTCCCATTATCTGAGTTAGAAGTAAGAGCAGCCGGACAAATTATTAAATATGTTGGTGAGTCATTTGTAACAAAATGCTTCACAATGTGAACGGGAATCCCAAAATATTGCTGTTATAATTCATATTTTCTTAATACCTCCATTTCAGTAGCATTATTTTAATTTTTGATTTTAAAGCATTAATATTTTAGAAACACCTTCAAGCTGGCTTCGACTTCTTTCAGGCACTGTGACATGAAATGCTCAGTGATTCGCTCGACAGACAGAAGCCTGAGTATTAAATAAGAAAGGAAGCAAGCAGCACCCTCGTGAGAGCCCAAAATAGAATGCGACACAAAAAGCACAGAATAGATTTCCTTAGGAGGGAGGCGTTGACAGGGGGAGTGCATCATTGCTTCAAGTCTTAATGGCTGCAGTTAGAAAATGCAGAGACTTGCCTGCTGAGTTCATGCTGTGCTTCTTACAGCGGGCCTAATAGTCACCATGTGCATGAAATAGAGATCAACAGCGTCTCACCATTTTAATCTAACAGTTCTGAAAAGTGTCAAACTTTATGTGCAGCACTGTCTGTTAAGTCACTCACATAAAGAACAGATGATGGACCGAATGCGGAACAAATCAAACACTCAGCCCCAGTTACAGATCTGGGTATTAATCCATCAGTTTTGTTGCTCACTATGCCATTCCAGTTTAGACCCAGCCATATGCAAATCCATCTTTACCCAGCTCCCCATGGGAAACGTCCAGCCCGAACTGCCAGGCCAGGTCCTCCCTTGACCAGAAACAAGCATTCTAGGAATGGTTTCGCGATATCATCCCTCATCAACAAGGCTAGATTGTAGCTGGTGACATAGCGAGCATGAGACCCACGTCTGGGAATACCCTTCCCACTTAGGGCGACCAATACAAAAAGAACAGATGATGGGGACAGAGTGCAGAACAAATCCGACATTCACCCCCATTCACAGATCTTGGTTTAATCCATCAGTTTGTTCACTCGCCGTACCATTCCAGTTTGGACGCAGCCACGTGCAAATCAGTCTTGATCCTGCTACTCCAAAACCATTCCTAGGATGCTTGTTTCCAGTCCAGGGAGGACCTGGTCTGACAGTTTGGGCTGGACTGTTCCCATGGGGCGTAAGCAATGCCTTACTGAGAGCTGACAAAGGACCTAACCTACACTGACATTAGGTTGCCTTTTATTTTATGGACAACAGATCGGTTTTGGTTATCTGGTGAGTGTCCAGTCATTTGGATCAAACACTGTGTTAGAAATGGCTTCTCTAGTTAGCAGTGGTTTACACTCTATCCAAGTAGGGACCCTCACTCTAGTCAGGGTAAATGAGTAACACAGCTAAGATAACCCCTGCTCACCCCATTGGTAGCTTGGCATGAGCAGTCACGATTATCTCAGAGGCAATGCGTAAAGTATTTGTGCGCACTGATAGAGTGAACCGTAGTAACAATTTACCTGTGTTCGGACGCTCTTTAGGCCGATGAATCTTTTGACTAAGTGGGAACTCTCTGTACTCTTAATCGATCCGTCGCATCAGATCAATAATCAATAACGTACATAAGCAATACCTTGATCAACATAACACTTAATGATTAATCCAGAATACATTTCGGCGAACCCTGACCTTTCAGTCAGGAATAACCACACCAGTTTATTGCAAAGTTAGTGAATTTATTTCCCTATATTAACAAAGCTAGCACGATATAGATGTGTCTCAACACCAAATGATAAACATAAATGAACATTAATAGCTGTCCATATCGTCGAAACAAGTGTAATCTATGTAGCATTTGAATCACAAGGCATTCGATAACGGCAATGCAAAGCACTAATACGATAATCTGTAATGGGCTAATTGCGTACATTTAGTCAGCATAACAAGATCTCAAATTGCATCGTGCAACATGTGGAATCCTCATCTAACCTCAAATTAGAATCGGCATGTGGGACTTCATGCAAAAAAACAATTTAGCAACATAAATTTAGAAAACTCCTATCTAGGGATCTTATCAAAAAATCAGCAGTTGGTTACCTAAAAGGAACACAATGCAATTTTACAATTTCCTTTCATATTTACCAATTACGATCAGCATACAAGGAAGTCTTCGTCTCACAGGTACCGTTTCTCGATCAGCATGGGACGGGACAAAGGGGCAGGGGTGAACGGGGCAATCGCCTCACGGCGGCAAGTTAAGACTACTACTTCATGCAAAGGGACAAATCAAAGTTAAAGTCTCTAGGGCAAGAATCATTTAAGTCTCTTTCTCTCGATTAGAGAAAGCATCAAAGTCTCTCAAAATGGCGTCGCAGCAAAGTGGGCCATAATAGCTACGAAGTCTGCAAAATGACGGGTATCGAGCTGATAATGACTAAATTTCTTCTCGTGCACCTGGTTTTTATAGACAACAGTTCGAATCCAGTAGGGTCTCCATTGGAGGGTTCATAGGTTAGCTTCAAATTGTCCAATCAAAAACGACAGTTCTCAAGCTTTTACTTAAGCATACATTATCCTTGGAGATGGGTACGCAAATCGCAACATTGTCTCCCAATTAGCTCACTTTCAGAGCCTCCATTGTCCGCACCTGCAAGTCGACCTTGAATTAAAGAGAAAATATGCCAGGCTGGCACGAAACTTTAAGATAAGCATGTGAACAGTTTCTGTGGAAAAGTACAGCTTCAAGCAGAAATACACGTTTGTATAGCACATTGGAAAAATACGAACATCTAAACCGTGAGACCAGGCCACTAGGCCAAAGCCTCCTCTAAAGTAATGCTAAGCTAACGTAGTTCAAACAAGCAAATCGTAGCATACGTTTATGATTATGTCGGATTAGTGCAATTCTAATACACCACGTTATATAAAGCACGCGTATAATGTTGGCAAACTACTCTGAGGGCACATTTTGTCCCCGTACAATCTTTATCAGTTCGGTTAATGTCACACATGATTATTTCACACTACGTTTATGCGTTAATAAATCAAAACTTTCATTTTCTGCTTCATCAATCCCTCCTCTGATGACTACTTGTCATCACACAAATTATGCCCACAAATTTTATTCCATTAAAATTCTGTCAGTTCTCTTTTCCTTTTAGTTCCCCTAGTTTGCGCTTTGTATTCTTCTGCCATTCTTTTCATAATTTTCTCTTCTTTTCTTCTTTTAATTCTTTCCATAATCATTATTATTCCCCTTTTTATTCCCCAAATTCCAAAAACACAAATTATCACTATTAAAATTCCCTCTATTATTTTTAACAATATTCCATTCCAAATTCCCCCAATCCAATGTCCCACTGAAGCAAGTCCTTTTCCAACCTTCTCCCACACTCCTGGTTCTTTCAGTTCCTTCAAATCTGCACTTTCTTTTGTTAGATTAGCAAGCATAGTTTTAATTTTCACACTATTGTCAGGTATATAGGTACAACAGTGTCTTGCACCAAGCATTTTGCAAACACCTCCATCCTTTGCTAAAAGAATGTCTAAAGCAAGCCTATTTTGAAGAGTCATAGCTCTTTCCGCTGCAAGTTCAGCATCTATCAGGATTATAGCACCTGAAAACTTTGTCAACATGTTATCCACTATAGTAGACAACTTTCTTATTTTGATGGAATTCAGCACAACTCCCAATGAAGGAATCATGGCTCCAAATATATCACCTACCACAGCAGCTGCGGTCTCTCTTTTCTGGATACGATGGGATCCAGATGTCTTTTGAATCATCGATAGGTCATCCAGTTGATAAACCTTTGGGAACACTATACCCAAATAACATCTTCCCCACCATCCCTTTGGAAGACGATAATAGGCATTATACCCACAAATGTAATATACCCCTGGAATGACAGGGTCAAGTCCGTCCATCATGAATGTCCATTTGGCCTTAAAGATAAACGTGTGTTTACATTCACTCGCCCCTACAAAAATGTTGTCATAATAAGATTCACCTCGATATATACAAAACTTCCCTACATGCCAAGCATCTAAAGCAATTTTCCCTTGTGTCTTTATGGCAGCAAAATCATAATTATCTACTGAAGTCCTCTTATGTAACTCCTTTTCTAACTTCGCCTTCATTTGAGCCCTTCTATCATCTGTGCGATCTAAAAAGCTTATTTCTACTGCAGAGAGTGAACAGGTAAGATTTTCCCTATGAGCGTGAGCCGTTTCAAAAGGTAGCATTGGCTCGAAAAATTCCCTCATAATTTTTGCATCCCAATCCTTTGCAGTCTGGCTTAGCTGCGCTATTATAGGAACATAAGCAAAGGTAACATCATAATTTGAGTAAAAATACTGTATGTTAGTTTGACCATAAAACCTAGACATTACTATACTACATGTAATCCCGTATGTAAGAGGCATGTGGTGATATGTCACCCCCTCCTTCACTGATGTCGGTATCTGGGTACATACATAACAATCTTTCGCATCCATTGTCTCAACATATTCTGTTAGTAAGCGATAGAAAACATTATACGAAAGCTCTTTCCTTTCATGCAAGAGTCTCTCATCCAGTGCTAGCCTTTTCAATGCGGTTAGTTCAGTGACAGTAACAGGAGCAATAGTAGAAGCCTCAATAGTCTCATTCTCACCCTTTCCATGCATTCCAAGCACAATTGCCATTATTATTAGTACACATGTAACTACCAAGCCTATACACACATATTTACAATATTTCTTTCTATTGTTTTGCGTCATGATCTGTATAGAATCAGAGAGTTAGAAGCACTTATAAATGAAACTTATTTAGCAATTTAGTTACAAAGCTGAGCGAGCGCAATGTTCACACCGTCTTCTTCAAGAGGCCAGTCACTTATCGGTTAGCAGCATTTGTCTCAATTCGGCAATAACTCAGTCTTTATCGGTTTAGCAAATGTCTCATCTGGTTTAGCAATGTCTCAGCTGGTTGTTTGTTTCACGTTATATTGTAGCAAGCGATATCATTTATCACCCCTTCAATCAACACTGTCCATGAAACTTTTCTTTTCTATTGGTATCTCTTCCTCTTCTTCGTTCTCGATGCTTAGAGATACAAACTCGTCAGTCCAATCGTCATTGACTGCATATGCCCATTCAGGACCGGAATACCTTCTGTTCGGTATCCTTTTCCTTTTCAATTTTGCTTCTCTTTTCGATTCTGCCTCGCTGATACTTTCCTCTTTTGTCAAGTCTTTTTCTTCACTCGAGGTTGGTACCACGACAGACACTTCTTTCCTTTTCTCTTTTACTTTTGGCCTTTCTCCGTCGTTCAAACCTTCTCCAGACCTTTGTTTTACTGGTGATATACTTAGTCTCCTCTTTGCTCCGTGTCCATTTGATGGACCTGCGACCTTTTCTGTAGAGGTTTGAACTTTTTCGTTCTGCTCTGCCTTGTCCCCTCCTTCAGGGGAATCGATCACGTTCTCCTTTTCTTTTTCTGTATCGTCTGTTTCTGGGAAAGCCCTCCTCTGATCAGGCTCCCCTGCTTTTTCACCTTTTTCGAGCCCTTCGTCACCGTTACTTTCGTCAGGCTCTGTATCACTTTCAGCTGCTTCAGGTTCTTTGTCACCTTCAGCTGCTTCAGGCTTTTTGCTACCCTCAGCTGCTTCAGGCTCTTTGTCACCTGCAGCTTCTTCGTCGCTGTCTGAACTTTCTACTTGGTCTTCCCCAAGTGAGTCGGACTCTTCGTTCTCCAATAATATCTCTTTTTCTCCTGCTGCTGCTTGTTCGCTTTCAGTTCGCTTTTGTTCTGTCTCAGCACTCGGCACTGTTTTATCAGGCACTGGCAATTTCAGCGCTTCAACTTCCTCATCTGTGGGACACAGCACCTTCTTTGTGTGACTGGCGTGAATCCAGTTGGGAACCCCCGCACACTTCACAGCGGTAGTTGTCGTCAGGATCACTTGGAAAGGGCCTTTCCAACGGGGTTCCAGGCACGACTTCCTCACGTGCTTCTTCACCACGACCCAGTCACCTGCTTTCAGTGCGTGTCCTGGACCTTGGATCGGTGGCAAGGTGGTTGCTTCCACCTGGTGAGAGAAAGAGCGAACCACGTCAGCCAGTCCTTTGCAGTAGTCTAACACCATATCATCTGTAATATTCAAAAGCGCATTTGCAGGAACTGCAGGAAGTCTCATAGCCCTGCCCATGAGAATTTCGTGCGGAGACAATCCGGTTTTTCTATCAGGAGTGTTTCTCATTGACATTAGCACTAAGGGCAATGCATCAGGCCATTTCAAATTTGTTGATGCACATATTTTCGCCATTCTCGATTTCAGTGTACCATTCATCTGCTCCACCAGTCCTGATGCTTCAGGGCGATAGCTACAATGCAGTTTCTGCTCAATGTTCAGCGCTTCGCAAAGTAACTTTATCACCTCGTTGTTGAAGTGACTTCCCCTATCTGATTCTAAAGAGATCGGGAATCCGAAACGTGGTATCAACTCTCTCAATAATAGCTTGGCAACTGTAAGGCTGTCATTTCTACGTGTGGGGTATGCCTCAATCCAGTGACTAAAAATGCACACAATCACCAACACATATTTCAGACCTCCATGCACAGGCATCTCAATGAAGTCCATCTGCATACGACTAAAAGGCCCGCTTGCCCTACCAATGTGGCTCGCGTTCACAACTGTTCCCTTTCCTGGGTTCATCTGCTGGCAAGTGACACATCGATGGCAAACTGCTTCTGCA
Source organism: Pleurodeles waltl (assembly GCF_031143425.1). Lineage (NCBI taxonomy): Eukaryota > Metazoa > Chordata > Amphibia > Caudata > Salamandridae > Pleurodeles > Pleurodeles waltl. The sequence goes on from NC_090445.1 coordinate 793,021,244, forward strand.
GCTTGACGAAATCTGGGGTTAAACCAATCAGTTTTGAACAATCTTATCATGGCATCTCTCCCTAGGTGAGCTTGCCCATGATAGAACCGCGCAAGCTGTGATAAGAGACTATTTGGCAAAAAAAATTTCCCTCATGTGAAACCCATAACTCGTCTTGTCTCTTTATACATTGTGATTTAATCCAGGAATCTCTTTCATCCTCCCTGACATTATTCTGTAGTGCTTTTAGTTCCTCTATCGTATCTACGACCTTCAAGGCAAATGCTTCAGCTGGTTCGAGTTCTGGCTCACTTATTGAGTTCCATTCATCTCTCAGTAATATACAGTTCAAGGCACAAAATCTTGCGACTTGATCCGCATATGCATTTCCCAGAGAAACATAGTCCTGTCCTTTCGTGTGAGCACTGCACTTTACCACTGCAACTTCAGCTGGCACTTGAATGGCATGTAACAATTCCCTTATTCTCTCCCCGTTTTTCACTGGGGATCCTGAAGAAGTCAGGAAACCTCTCTGTGACCATAGTTGTCCAAAGTCATGCACAATCCCAAACCCGTATTGGCTATCAGTGTAAATGGTGACTTTCATCAATGCAGACAGTTGACATGCTCTGGTAAGGGCTACAAGTTCTGCTACTTGTGCAGAATAGACTCCTTGAAGCCATCCCGCTTCCAAGACACCTGTTACAGTGCATACAGCGTATCCTGCTTTCAAAATCCCCATCCCATCTCTTAGACATGAACCATCAACAAAAAGAATTTGGTCATTTTCATCAAGTTTAGTATCCTTAATGTCCGGTCGGGGTTTTGTGCAAAATTCAGTCACCTGAAGGCAGTCATGCTCGACGTCTTCAGCGTTCTCAATTTCGACATTTTGTCCAGGAAGCAAGGTTGCTGGATTCAACGTAGTGCACCTTTTCAGCTGCACATTCGGTGAGCCCAGAATTATCGTTTCATACCTTGTGAGTCTTGCTCCGGTCATGTGCTGTGTTCGGGAGCGGGTCAAAAGTATCTCAACTGAGTGAGGGACCATGACTGTTACTGGGTGTCCCATCACTATTCCTTCACTCTGAGTGAGGCTGATACCAACTGCTGCTACGGCGCGCAAACACCCTGGGAGTGCTGCTGCGACCGGATCCAAAGTAGCTGAAAAATACGCTACTGGTCTGTTTACGCCACCATGGGCTTGAGTCAAGACAGACAAAGAACATGCATCACGTTCATGGCAAAACAATGTGAAAGGCTTTGTGTAATCAGGCATACCTAAAGCTGGAGCCCTACACATGCATTCTTTCAATTCAACAAAGGCATCCATCTCATCTCCTTTCAGCTCAATTTGATCCGAAGCATCCTTCTGGGTCAGTTTCAGTAAAGGCTTCGCTAGAGTCGAGAAGTTGGGAATCCACTGGCGACAGTAGCCCACCATTCCCAAGAATTTCCTCACCTCCTTTCTCGTCTTGGGCGGACTCATCTGAAGTACACTTGTAATTCTTTCCTTCATTATTCTCCGTGACCCTTTCTCTATCTGGTGACCCAAGTATTTCACTTTCTTCTGACAGAACTGTAATTTGGAAGGAGACACCTTGTGTCCATTCCCTCCCAAATGGTTCAACAGAGCAATGGTATCGGCTGTGCAGCCACTTTCTGTCTTTGATGCAACCAGTAAGTCGTCAATGTACTGTACTAGGGTTGACTCGAATGGCAACTCTAACTCTTCCAAGTCTTTCTTTAGAACCTGATTGAATATTGACGGTGACTCAGAAAACCCTTGGGGAATTCGACACCAACTGTACACTCTGTCTAGGAATTTGAAACAAAAGAGAAATTGGCTGTCCTCATGAAGAGGCACAGAAAAGAATGCTTGTGACAAATCGATGACCGAGAACCATTCGGCATCGCAAGGAATTTGAAACATTATCACAGCTGGATTCGGTACTACTGGGCAGCATTTGACTATGATGTCATTTATTTTCCTCAAGTCTTGCACAAGTCGGACCTTTCCACTTGGCTTTATTAGTCCCATTATTGGTGAATTACATGGACTGCTCAACACTTCTTTCAGTACCCCCTGTTTTACAAATTCGTCAATAAGTTGGGCAACTTTCATGAGGGTGTCTTGTGGCATGTGGTATTGTGGGGTCTGGGGAAAGATTGCACTGGGCTTTACAGTCACTTTCACTGGTTCCACTCCTTTCATCAATCCCACCTCTTTCCCTGTCATGTCCCACACTTCCTTTCCGACTGTTCCTCGTAATTCGGCTGGAATATCTTCTTCAGTTATCATCGGGAAAAGACAAATCAGAGGATACTCTTCATCGACAGTTTCCATTTCATCCCCCTCTACACTATCCTCTTCCTCCCCATCGCTGCTCGTCTGGATTGTTATTCCTTCGTTCGAACACATGATCGAACATCCCAGCTTGCACAACAGGTCTCTCCCTAACAGTGCTATTGGGCTTGAGTCACATATCACAAACTGATGTACCCCTTGATAGTTACCGATGCTGACTGGTACCGGATCTGTAATTGGGTTCGTCAGGTGCCTGTTTGCTACTCCCACCACTTGAACTGTCCTCCCTGAGAGTGGCAAATTTGGTACTTCACTACTCTTAACAGTTGAACGTGTGGCTCCCGTGTCCACCAAGAATGAAACACGATGACCCATTACTCTTCCCTCTACGTACGGACCCTTTTGATCAACTTCTAAGGATGCTGCAAGCACACAATCTCCTTCCTCTTCTGAGCTCTCACTCTCCCATACATTGTTTATTCCACTCTCACTGTGTAATGGGAACTGTTGTACGGTGCCATTTGTACTCATTACCTGACCCGAGACCTGTGGAGGAACCATCACTTGCTGCTGACTCATTGGTGCCAAAGGTATTTGCATTTGCTGATTAGGTACCATGGGTAACTGCTGTTGCTTCGGCTGCATTTGCGTCATCTGCATACGAGGCATCTGCATCTGCTGCGGCTGCATAGGTTGTAATCCCTGCAATTGATTTATGGTCTGAAAATTTGGGTTTGGACCTCTCATTTTCGGTCCCCTCATTGTCTGAAATGCATTGACATCATTGTTTTGCTGACCAACATCTGCACCTGCACCTGCACCTTCCTGCACCACCATCGGGCACTCGCGTTTCCAATGACCTACAATTCCGCACACGTGACACGGCATCACTTTCTTCATTGCCTGCACACCCGTCACAACAGTGTTTAAATCCGGACCATTATTCACAAAACCTCCTCTGCCTCTGCCTCTCGCCTGTGGCTGAAACGCCATGCTTCCTTGCAACTGCGGCTGCGGTTGCGGTACCTGCTGTTGGAACCCTTGCATCCCTTGCAAACCTTACAGACCTGTCTGAGCTGCTTTAAGCTGCATCATCATCACCTTCTCTTTCAGCTTTTTCTGTTTTACCTCAATTTCGTCGCTACAATATTTCGCGTAAGTCAAGACCTCATCAATCGGTTTAGACTGCCAACAAATCAAATGCGACTTTATCATCTGACTTATTTCTGGTCTCAGCCCTTCCACAAATCTGAACACAAAATGAAGCATATCTTTTGCCTCGATTGTTTCCGTGCCACTGTAATTCTTGAACGCTTTCAACAACCTCTCGTAGTAACTATGAATCGATTCTTTTGTCTCTTGGGCAGTTCGATCAATCTTCTGCCAATCCACATTTTTCGCGGCAACCTTCGTCTTCAAATGCTCAATCACCTTATAGTACAAACTCATCACCATAGGTGATGGTGCACCCGTCTCCCTGTCTCTCTCTGGTTCACTTGTCGGCCAACCTACAGCTCTTTTGCAATCCTCCCACAAATCTGCCGGAACCACGATCTCAAAGAGAATGTTCAGGTCTTCCCAGAGACATTTTGCAAGTTTCACAAACCTATCAGTCTGTTGATACCACTCAATCGGCTTCTCTCTCAGTTTGGGAAAATCATCCGTAAATGACTGAATGTCGCTTCTGTGCCACGGTACATGTATTAACTTTCCCCCTGCTGTCTCCCTCATTGGTAACATGGTTACTGTCTCGCTGCTTTGTGGTCTCTTCTCATTATGCTCTGTAGCACTGTCCCTCCTCTTTTCCTTTCTCTTTACCCATCTGCTTTCCCACTTGTCTAAGCACCTCCACACTTGTGCACTCTGTAGCAATTCTCTGAGGTGTGTCTTCATGCCTGCTGACCTCATGTGTTCAAAATCTGTGGTCCCAAAATCCAACCTGTAGCTTCTGCTCAAGTGTTTCATCTTGTCTATCTCAACCCCGTTTCTGTCAGCTGCTTCCTGCAAGCCCTTATGTACTTTGTTCACTTCCTTCGTAATCCTGGGACATAGATACCTCAGCTCTTCTTCCGTGTAGGATTCTAACCTATTTACACCCATAGTCCCTTCCACCAATTCTTGTGCTTCCATGTTCAACCTGACCCTATTCATATAGTCTTCTCCTTTCCCACTGGCTGAACTTTGTGTGGAATTTAAACTGTTGAACCACTGTGTCAGCTGTTGCGCATTTACCCCCATCAGTGTAGCATTCACATCGACTGCCATTGATGGTTGCGGCAACTTTTCAGTATTCGATGTTAAAGGTATTATCAGTGGGGGGCTCGACCTCACCAGTGTAGACTGAGCACATATGGGACTAAACTCCATCAAGGATCCAGATCCACTTGGCTGAGCCGCTATCGGAGTTATCCCTGGAGTGTTCTCTATGCACCTCCTCTCTGTCCCATTCTGCAGCATTGATCCCTGACTGTTCATGCCTAAGTTAGGCTGGCTATACAGAGGTACCGGTGGACCTACAGTAATGGGTAGTGATATCGCATCTGGGTTCTGTCCATATCCCATGTTCTGAGGCATGTTCATCCCCATACTATGGGTCATCATTGCCGGCATGCCCATCTGACTCCCCGTCATCTGAGCATGAGCGTTTCCTCCCTGCATCTGCTTTTGAGGCATCATAAACTGAGTTGATTCAGCCTGTGTCATTGTTGGATTGTAACCATTCTGTACTCCCCTTACTGTTTGTTCTAGAACCATTCCTCCACTATTGTCACTGCTGTAGTACCCTGGCATCTGCGGTTGATAATGTTCTGCTGGTTTCATTATGGGCACATCTGGATATATTCTCCTAACCTGCGGTATCTGCGGGGTGAACAGCAAACTCAGGTCCTTAGATCCCGATGGCGCTCCTGAACTCTGGGTTTCACTGTTCTGTACCGATGCCAGAGGGGCAGAACTGGTACTTGGACCTTGTCCATTCTCCGCGTAAGGTGGTGGACGGTCGTTCAGCAATTGCATTATTAACTCCTCATCCTCTAACTCCTCTTCTCTTCTCAATTTTTCCTCATCCTCTCTATCCTTGGAACACTTCCTGTCTGTCTTACAGGTAGCTTTCTTACCTGTCTCCTCTTCCTCCTTAGTAATTGCGGGAAACAATTTTATTCCCTGCAATACATCTGACCTCCACACCTTCTGCGCATTATCCCACCTAGCATCCGCTAGTGTCTTTTCTACCTTCCTCATCCTTGTTTCAAACTTATTCTTCTGTTGCTGTCTAGCCATTAATTCCCAGATTGCTAGAGCCTCAAACTGTGCCGGCCTTGGAGGCACCTTCATGTCGTACATCGTGAATCTCAAATTCTCTAGGATCCTTATATTGAATGTCCCATGTATCGGGAACGCTACGCTCCCATGTTTCTCTGTCAGTTTGTGCCATTGCTTTAGCCAAAGACACGGAGCTACCCCTTTTTCCTCCATTACAATGTAAGCTGGTGTGCCCTCGGGCGGCGTCTCCTCTCCTACGCTCGCTTTAATATAAGACTCCCCCTTCATCGCACTCCTAAATGCTTTAAGGAATTTCATTTTCTCGTCTTTTATTTCACAAAGTTTATAATCAATAGGTCGCTTTTATTCCACAAAATTTGTAATCAATAGGTGACTTTAATTCCCGGAATACTCTTCGCTTGCCTTTCCCCTTCCAATCGAGTCCCACGGACTGCGTCCAATCCGTGCGCGACCCTTCTCTCCAACCGACCTATCCCAGCGCGGCTCCTGGTGACGTCACACTCACACACACTGCGGCTGACAAAGCCTCGCGGCTAGTCTTCCTTCACTCCCCTCTTTTCGTAACAACTTCTTGCATATATTGCGAGCTACCAAAAAATAAAACAGATCTGTCGGTTTACTACAGGAAGGGTAACACAATCGCTTCAGGACCTTAGGGACCTTTCACTAGCCTCGGCCGCTATTCCGTCTTTCTCAGTCCCCACGTTCGCAAGCAAATCTGACCTGCAGACCTACTCTCAACTTGTCAATGATCTGTTTTAGTGCACTTAGAATCTTGTCAGAGCCCGAAGTCGAAGTTTCTTTCACTCCCTAACACACGTACCGACTTGTTGACCATGCCCGATCAACCTACTAAACCGCCCAGACCACAACATGGATCAACATACTCCGGAGTCTCTTGACCTCGCAGGGCCCGTCTCAACAACAACAACCACGTGGACCTTTTTATGCACAAAGCGCCACACGCACATGAAGTTCGACGACTTCCCTACTCTCACACCCGGAGCCGCACCTCCGCTATCTCTATGAAGTTCGACGACTTCTCTACTTCTACACTCGGAGTCGCACCTCCGCTATCCTTTAAAAGAAAAAAAAAATAAATCCTCGCAACCTTTTCACACACCCTGCGGCAATAAGCTGTGCAAGCGCAAAACCCTAACTTCACTCATACCATCACTAGTACCGCCAACGCTGTTTCCACACCTCCGTTCTCTCCATTCGCAAGCTCCGAGATCCCGGGAAAGTCACGGTGGACCTAGCCCATCATCATTCTGTCAATCAGTTTTATCCAAGAAAAATCTAATTCAACTTCTCGAATGAGGCCTCAAAATGCGTAACCGTTAATTCAACACCATGTATTTTAATAGTACAGGGTCCCAAAAGACTAAACCGTCCTCTGCTACCATCTACTGATAGAGCGAACCGTAGTAACAATTTACCTGTGTTCGGACGCTCTTTAGGCCGATGAATCTTTTGACTAAGTGGGAACTCTCTGTACTCTTAATCGATCCGTCGCATCAGATCAATAATCAATAACGTACATAAGCAATACCTTGATCAACATAACACTTAATGATTAATCCAGAATACATTTCGGCGAACCCTGACCTTTCAGTCAGGAATAACCACACCAGTTTATTGCAAAGTTAGTGAATTTATTTCCCTATATTAACAAAGCTAGCACGATATAGATGTGTCTCAACACCAAATGATAAACATAAATGAACATTAATAGCTGTCCATATCGTCGAAACAAGTGTAATCTATGTAGCATTTGAATCACAAGGCATTCGATAACGGCAATGCAAAGCACTAATACGATAATCTGTAATGGGCTAATTGCGTACATTTAGTCAGCATAACAAGATCTCAAATTGCATCGTGCAACATGTGGAATCCTCATCTAACCTCAAATTAGAATCGGCATGTGGGACTTCATGCAAAAAAACAATTTAGCAACATAAATTTAGAAAACTCCTATCTAGGGATCTTATCAAAAAATCAGCAGTTGGTTACCTAAAAGGAACACAATGCAATTTTACAATTTCCTTTCATATTTACCAATTACGATCAGCATACAAGGAAGTCTTCGTCTCACAGGTACCGTTTCTCGATCAGCATGGGACGGGACAAAGGGGCAGGGGTGAACGGGGCAATCGCCTCACGGCGGCAAGTTAAGACTACTACTTCATGCAAAGGGACAAATCAAAGTTAAAGTCTCTAGGGCAAGAATCATTTAAGTCTCTTTCTCTCGATTAGAGAAAGCATCAAAGTCTCTCAAAATGGCGTCGCAGCAAAGTGGGCCATAATAGCTACGAAGTCTGCAAAATGACGGGTATCGAGCTGATAATGGCTAAATTTCTTCTCGTGCACCTGGTTTTTATAGACAACAGTTCGAATCCAGTAGGGTCTCCATTGGAGGGTTCATAGGTTAGCTTCAAATTGTCCAATCAAAAACGACAGTTCTCAAGCTTTTACTTAAGCATACATTATCCTTGGAGATGGGTACGCAAATCGCAACATTGTCTCCCAATTAGCTCACTTTCAGAGCCTCCATTGTCCGCACCTGCAAGTCGACCTTGAATTAAAGAGAAAATATGCCAGGCTGGCACGAAACTTTAAGATAAGCATGTGAACAGTTTCTGTGGAAAAGTACAGCTTCAAGCAGAAATACACGTTTAATAGCACATTGGAAAAATACGAACATCTAAACCGTGAGACCAGGACACTAGGCCAAAGCCTCCTCTAAAGTAATGCTAAGCTAACGTAGTTCAAACAAGCAAATTGTAGCATACGTTTATGATTATGTCGGATTAGTGCAATTCTAATACACCACGTTATATAAAGCACGCGTATAATGTTGGCAAACTACTCTGAGGGCACATTTTGTCCCCGTACAATCTTTATCAGTTCGGTTAATGTCACACATGATTATTTCACACTACGTTTATGCGTTAATAAATCAAAACTTTCATTTTCTGCTTCATCACACACACACACACAAACACACACGCACGCACACAGTAAAACAGTGAAAACTACAAAAAGAATCCCCACCCGTTTAGAAATAAATAAAGCAAGACCAAAACAACAAAAAATCAACATACACAAGTAAATATATCACTTTTAAAAGGTTGAAATAAGCATTAATCCATAGAAATCAACAATTGCATCTTTTTAGCACAAAATACCTGTGATGCATCAAAAACAAAGATGATGCGAGCCACAGACGAGGGGTAGAAAGCAAAGCATCGGTTCCTTACTGCACAGGGGAGGTGATATGTTGTTGTTTTTTTCCTCGCAGGAGAGGTGATGAGTCTGTTCCTTACTGGCAAGGGAAGTGATACATTGATTCTTTCCTCACAGGAAAGGCAAAGCGTTGTTTTCCAGACATGCAGCCTCAGTTCCTTACTGTGGTGCTGAGTCGATGAGAAATTGACGCCCCAGGGACGATGCATGGAAAATCCAGATGCGCTGTGTTGATGGAGCGGCTGTGAAACAGTTGATGAGTTGACTGTGCAGCTGTGAGACAGGTGCTGTGTCGATTCTCGAGCTGTGAGACAGGTGATGCACTGATTTTTCTTCTGCAGCTCATCAGTAAGTAGATTTTCTCCTTCAGGTCATAAACTGACACTTCCAAGGGACCAGGGATTGAAGTTGGCAAAACTTGGCAAGTCAGGACTCCTTAACGGGAGGCAAGCTCAATTCAAGCTCTTGATGAACCTTGGAAAGCAGGATGTAAAAAACAAAGTCCAATCCTTTCACTCCCAGGACAGACGAAGGAAACAGCAGGCCAGCCCAACAAAGCAACAGGCCGAGTGGCAGTCCTTCCTTTAGCATCTAGCTCTTATTCCTGGCAGAACGTCCTCAGTCCTGAAGTGTCCTTATGTTGTAGTCTAAGAAGCCCGGTACTTATATTCATTTCCGCCTTTGAAGTAAGCAAACTTCAAAGGAAAGTCTTTGTAGTGCATAAGGCCCTGCTTTTTCTACCCTGGCCCCAGACACACTCTGGGGGGTTGGAGACTGCTTGGTGTAAGGACAGGCATTGTCTTAATCAAATGCAAGTGTCAGCTTCTCCCACCACTCTATCCCAGGAAGACCCATCTGGATATGTAGGACACGCCTCAGCTCACTTTGTGTGACTGGACAGAGGGAATTCACAAACAGCCAAACTGTCATCCTGACCCAGAGGTGTATTCCAGAACCAGACAGAGGTACAGAATAGTTAAGCAAGAAAATGCCCATTTCCCAAAAGCGGCATTTTCAAACTTGCAGTTTAAAAAACAACTTCACCAAAAGAGATATTTTTAAATTGTGAGTTTGGAGACCCCAAACTCCAGATCCCTAGCTGCTCCCTATGGGAACTTAGACTTAAAAGATATTCCAAGGCAATCCCAATGTTAAACTATGTGAGAGAGAGGCCTTGCAATAATGAACACATGATTTTGCAGTATTTCACTATCAGGACATTTAAAACACACCAGTATATGTCCTACCTTTTAAATACATTGCACACTGCCCATGGGAATGCCTTGGGCCTACCTTAGGGGTGACTTACATGTAGTAAGGGGGGGGTTGGGCCTGGCAAGTGGGTGCATTCGACAGGTCGAACTGGCAGTTAAAACTGCACACACAGACACTGCAGTGGCAGGTCTGAAACATGTTTACAGGGCTACTCATGTGGGGGCACAATCAGTGCTGCAGGCCCACTAGTAGCCTTTGATTTGCAGGACCTGGGCAAACAAAGTGCACTTTACTAGGGACTTACTAGTGAATCGAATATGCCTATCATGGATACACCAATCATCAATACCATTTAGACGGAGAGCCCCTGCACTTTAGCACTAGCCAGCAGTGGTGAAGTGCCCAGAGTCGCAAAGCCAGCAAAAATGAAGATCAGCCCAAGATTAAGAACAGGAGGTCAGAAGAAAAAAAGACGGTTAATCCTTCAGAAAGGGCTATTTTCAACACACCACATTTATGTTATCTGCAAATCATCGAAGTAAAATAGGTCCCTTCTCTTAAAAATGTCTCGGGATATCAAGTCAGCAACCTATGTAGAAGAAATTTCCCAGGTAGGTCAATTGATCTAGTGGAAGGTTTTTACCATGGGTCTTGTGTAAACCATTAGCTTCCATCTCTTTAGATTGATGCATTGTCTGTATATTAGAACATACAATTTCTTTGTCTGTAATACACATTTTATTATGGTCGACTTCACTTGAGGCTGATGGGGATAATTAGGAGGGCCATATGGACATCCTGTGATATGAAGGAATTTGTATTAAAGAGCTACAGGAACAGAATAATGAATTTCGGTTATTGCTTATTTATCCTCAAATCTACTTTTACCATGCATGTGGGAGGCTTTTTAAAGGAAAATTGTGCAGAGGTGTGCTACACTAACTTTGGCACTCAGGCTGTAGCTCTGATGTCTGAGACAGTCTCTACTTCGGACCAGCACTTGATATAAGGGGGTAAGTGTCATCGCCACACCAGTCCTATGAAAGATGTCCTTTCAAACTTTAAATAAGGCCTCAAGTACATACGTTCAGAGAAGAAAAAAAGTACTTATTTGTATGTTTTCTGTGGCTCTCAGAGTTGGTCCCAATCTTTTGATGTAAGGTCATCGGATCACCTTTCCAGAAGACCCCAGTGAAATACGGGAAGTCTGGGGCTCCAGAGCTTTTCAGTGAGATGAACCTGCAAGTAAGGCCGGGTTGCGGTTGAGGTAAACCGGCTTGACTCACCGCGGCGGGCCAGCCCTGTTATGGAGCTTTTTTCCAAATGCTCTCCAACCTTCTCCAAATTTCTAGATCTTCTTCTAGAAGGTCTTAGAAGGTCCTATAAGAGTCCACAGCTCACCCCAAGGGCCCAGAAGCTTTGCATTGCTCCTTAAGGGGTAGTACTCCAACTCCCAGAATGCACCTGGTTCAAATCCTAAAATGACCCCTGGCCACCGGTCAGCTGGTCAGTGCCCTCAGGTTTTGATGCAGGGGACTCTGGTTAGCTGATTTACACCTGTAGCAAGCAGGGAATCCCTTCTTGTACAAGTTGAAGAAAGGAAATTATTTTTAATGGTGAAGCCCAAGTGTGCAGCTCGTGCAGCCCTTCAGAGTGCAGGATCTAGGTGCAGGTTAGGGGGGTCCAGCAAGGGCAGTCGTTCTTCTTCTGATGTTGTTCCTTGTAGGGATCTGAGGTGTCGATACAGCTTTCTCAAATGTATCCTTGCTCCTGGGGTGAAAAGCAGGAGGAGGCAACTGTCCAATCACAGGCAGGCCACTACCCTCTTGGATGACCATTTCCTGGGAAGTGTGGCAAAAATCAATCCCATGGCGCAACATTCCCTAAAAATCCAAAATGGCAGAAACTGAATTTCGAGGTTAAGTCTGGGTGAGCCCACCTACTGGTGTGTCTAGAAATCCTTAACACACCCCTCTCCTAATCTAATTAAGAGGGGATCTGCTTGTCTGGGTTTGCAGGAAATGGGACAGGTCGTGAGCTGCTCCAAATGTCCTTCTCTCCTTTGAACTTTGAAGACCAGTTTGGCTGCTCTCCCCCAATCCTGTTTCACCATCTGATGAGGCAGATCTCCTACCCCAGGCACGTCCTTTGTGTTCAGCCCAGGTCACTTCAAGTTTCAAGTTTATTTCATGAGTTGGAACTCCTAAGTGGTCCTCATGCATACCTGATACAAAAGTGACATAAAACATTAAAGATAAAATGTCTAAATAAAATTAAATAATATCAATTATAGAATCCCAGTAATATCCCTCAAAAAATAAATATCGGAATTTATCATGGTAAGCAATTTAAAATATTTACCAATACAGCAGGTTTGGAAAAGGAATTAGCTTCTGTATGCAAAACACGAAGACTCAACCCCTTTATCTCTTTACAAGTAAAAACATAAAGTGCATCAAACAGTGCAAATCAGTACCCTAAAAGAAACCACACTTGTAGAAAACCCTACCGGACATTAAAATTTACTTCAATAAGGACAAATTGTGCAGCGTATGTGTTAGGAGTCTTTGGTTGACAGTCAGGTTACCCCCTGTTCAAGCAAGGACACTCACTCTAGTCAGGGTAAAAGAGAATCATCCTCAGCTAACCCCTGCTTACCCCCTTGGTAGGTTGGCAGAGCAGTAGGCTTAACCTCAGAGTGCTAGGTGTAAAGTATTTGTACCAACACACACAGTAACTTCATGAAAACACTACAAAATGACACAACACCGGTTTAGAAAAATAGGAAATATTTATCTAAACAAAACAAGACCAAAACGACAAACATCCGACATACACAAGTCAAGTTATGAATTTTTAAAGATTAAACTCAAAAATAGCACTTAGAAACAAAAATGCTTGGATGAGATGTTAACACGGTGTCGTGACGGATTCGTTCCCAACAAGCCGACACCAGCGACGCCGGACACGGAGTCGTGTAGACCCCCAAGTACAGTACCTTTGGTGAAGAGTGAAAACAAGCCGATGCGCGAAGTCGGGAATCGCGGCATCTGTGCGAAACGTTGAATCCGTGCACTTCGAGCGGCGTCGTTCACGACGTGTGCGGCGACTTCCATGGAATCACGAACTTCAGCTGGGCTGCTGCGGCGTCGGGCCTGCGAAGAGCGTCGCGTTCCAGCGAAGGTCACGGGCGTCAGGTGCAGGTGGCGTTACCGGATTCAGCAGCGGCGTCGGTCCGAAGTCGTCCGAAGTCGATTTCCTTGGATTTCACCAGCTTTCCTTTCAAGGGCCCAGGGACTGGATAGGGCACCACTTGTCGGGGCAGGAGTCTCTCCAGAGACTCCAGGTGCTGGCAGAGAGAAGTCTTTGCTGTCCCTGAGACTTCAAACAACAGGAGGCAAGCTCTAACTCAAGCCCTTGGAGATTTCTTCACAAGATGGAAGGCACACAAAGTCCAGTCTTTGCCCTCTTACTCTGGCAGAAGCAGCACTGCAGGAAAGCTCCACAAAGCACAGTCACAGGCAGGGCAGCACTTCTTCCTCAGCTATCAGCTCTTCTCCAGGCAGAGGTTCCTCTTGGTTCCAGAAGTGTTTCTAAAGTCTGTAGATTTGGGTGCCCTTCTTATACCCATTTTAGTCTTTGAAGTCACCTTTCTTCAAAGGGGACTCACACATACTTGTGAAATCCTGCCTTGCCCAGGCAAGGCATCAGACACACAGCAGGGGGTTGGAGCCGGCATTGTCAGAGGCAGGCACAGTCCTTTCAGATGAGAGTGACCACTCCACCCCTCCCTACTAGCAGAGATGGCTAATCAGGAAATGCAGGTTACACCCCAGCCCCCTTTGTGTCACTGTCTAGTGCGAGGTGAAAAACAACCCAACTGTCAAACTGACCCAGACAGGGAATCCACAAACAAGGCAGAGTCACAGAATGGTTTAAGCAAGAAAATGCTCACTTTCTAAAAGTGGCATTTTCAAACGCACAATCTTAAAATCAACTTTACTAAAAGATGTATTTTTTAATTGTGAGTTCAGGGACCCCAAACTCCACATGTCCATCTACTCTCTAGGGGAATCTACACTTTAATCATATTTAAAGGTAGCCCCCATGTTATCCTATGCGAGAGACAGGCCTGGCAACAGTGAAAAACGAAATTGGCAGTATTTCACTGTCAGGACATATAAACTACATTACTATGGCCCTCATTCTGACCTTGGCGGGCGGCGGAGGCCGCCCGCCAAAGTCCCGCCGTCAGGTTACCATTCCGCGGTCGAAAGACCGCGGCGGTAATTCTGACTTTCCCGCTGGGCTGGCGGGCGGTCTCGTTCAGACCGCCAGCCAGCCCAGCGGGAAAGAGGTTTCCACGATGAAGCCGGCTCGGAATCGAGCCGGCGGAGTGGAAGCTGTGCGACGGGTGCAGTTGCACCCGTCGCGTATTTCACTGTCTGCGCAGCAGACAGTGAAATACATGTAGGGGCCCTCTTACGGGGGCCCCTGCAATGCCCATGCCAGTGGCATGGGCACTGCAGGGGCCCCCAGGGGCCCCGCGACCCCCCCCTACCGCCATCCGGATCTCGGCGGTCCGACCGCCGGGATCTGGATGGCGGTAGGGGGGGTCAGAATCCCCGCGGCGGTGCAGCAAGCTGCGCCGCCGCGGAGGATTCAATGGGGCCGCGGTACACTGGCGGGACCCCGCCAGTGGTGCCGGTCCGACCGCGGCTTTACCGCCGCGGTCGGAATCCCCATTGGAGCACCGCCGGCTTGTCGGCGGTGCTCCCGCGGTCCTCCGCCCTGGCGGTCAAAGACCGCCAGGGTCAGAATGAGGGCCTATATGTCCTACCTTATCCATACACGGCACCCTGCCCTTTGGGCTACCTAGGGCCTACCTTAGGGGTGCCTTACATGTAAGAAAAGGGAAGGTTTAGGCCTGGCAAGTGGGTACACTTGCCAAGTCGAATTTACAGTGTAAAAATACACTTACAGACACTGCAGTGGCAGGTCTGAGACATGATTACAGGGCTACTTATGTGTGTGGCACAACCAGAGCTGCAGGCCCACTAGTAGCATTTGATTTACCGGCCCTGGCACTTCTAGTGCACCTTACTAGGGACTTACTAGTAAATCAAATATGCCAATCATAGATAAACCAATGACATACAATTTACATGGAGAGCATATGCACTTTAGCACTGGTTAGCAGTGGTAAAGTGCTCAGAGTTGAAAAGCCAACAGCAACAGGTCAGAATAAAATAGGAGGCAGGAGGCAAAAAGACTGGGGATGACCCTGCATAAGCAAAAGTCCAACAGTATGCTTCCATTCCAAAGTGGAAGGAAATAACTTGGATCCAAAACAGCCAACCCGCCACACATCAGGGATGCATTTTAGGACATTATCATGCTTTGCCACACAGTAGAAGAAAAACTCCTCTCCCTTGGTGCACAAAATAACAACTGATAGTAATTCTCAGAGCGGCCTTGATGGTTCACTTACAGTCATCTTGAGTTACCACCAGTACACAAAGACTCAAAAAAGGTTTGAAAAGGACTGGCAAAATCTAAAAATCCTAAAACAGAATAATTCATTTGGATGATTGTATACAGCTTCCAAGGCTTCTCTGGCAGAGCAAATATTAAAATACAGGAAGCAAGGTTTCAACCATTTTTTCCTGAGTGTGGGTAAAGCCGGACAGACAAATAATACATACTTAAAGTTCTGTACACCCAATTGACAAAGATCACACTTATTGTCGGATCCATCCCATTTAGAGGTTAGTTCTCTGAATGGCAATGTATCTAATCTCAACAAGATGAAGACGCTTCACCCCATATGGGTGATTCAAGGACAGGTACGGCTGAGACTGTTTGAAGGTTGCTGTTTTAGTAAGCGTGACCCAACTCCTCTTTAGACAACAAGATCCTAAGTCTAAAGAGAAGCTTTTGGAACAAGTCGCTTCTTTCAGAATTTGTTTAAGAACAGAAGGTGGTAACAATGGGATCTGGCCCAGATCAAGCTCCAGCAATTACATAGCCAGATTGTAGTTTCTAAAAAACGTAGATTTTTTTTTCATCTGCCAAAGATTTTTATATAAGCTAAGTTTCTTAGAGTGAATTCCCTACTATGAGCAAGGCTATAAGCCCTCCGGACCACCGCCGCGCGACAATGTACAAAAGTGTTCTTAATACCAAATTCAAGCCTGAGAGCAGCCACTGGGGTTGAGTTGTTACAAAAGGCTAGGCATCTTAGACTCTGCCCTTCCATCCTGTCGAGAAAATTCCATTTAGAAATTTCTGTACACTATAAAGCGTACAAGAGGGTGGGCGGGATATTTATTTTGATAAGCAGTTAGTAAATGGAGGTAATGACGCCGGCGACTGCGTTAAAAAAGGCCACAAAACTTTGTGCTTGAGATAGATCCTTATTAGCGTTATTACTCATGTGATCTTGGCCATTGAGTGAAGAAGATAACATTTTTACCAAAAAGCAATAAGATTTTACCCGCTCTAATTTTTGTTGACCCAGGGACCAGGAAAAATTATTTTCTTGCCCAATTTTTTTCCTATGAAATATACTACTTGCGACTTTGATATATTAAACTGCAAATGGTGTTGTATGGAGTAGTGACTTAACGCAGCAAGACGCCGATTTAACCCTTTCGGAGTGAGGTCTATTACTACTATATCATCAGCGTATAAAAGGCAGAAGAGTGAATGACCTCCAATTTTGGGAGCAAAGTAATCTGCATTCTGCATGGAATGGGGCAGATCAAAGATGTATTAAGATAATAATAGTGGCGCCAATAAGCAGCCTTGCTTCAAACCATTTTTTATGTGGAATTTAGACGGCAGGCCCTGTTCCCCTCCTAACAAAACTTTGCACCAGGTAGAAGAGTGCAAAGCTATAACCAAATGTAACAAGTTTGGGGGTACACCCAACTCATATAATTTTTTCCACAAAATGTTCCTATCTACTCTATCAAATGCCGTGGCGAAATCTATAAAAGCAGCATATACTGTTCCACCCTGATCTGAACATATTTTTCATTTATAATTTGCATCAATAAGATATTATTCAATGCACTATGTTCCTTTCTGAAACCTGCTTGTTCATGAGGAAGTACGTCATTTTCCTTGACCCAAGAGGTTAAATTCATTATTATACTTTTTGTGAATATCTTGCCAGTTGCATCCAGCAATGCAATTTGGCTTTAGTTTATGAGCAAAGATTTATCTTCCTTTTTATATAGTGGGGCTATGGCACTCCCAATTCAGGATTCAGGGAACCTACTGTGTGAATAGCAGGTGCTGAAGACTGGGTGGAAACTTGTTGCCCAGAGCAGCAGTTCCTGTTTAGTTAATGACATCAGAACCTCATCAGGGACCATTGCTCCAGATGCCCGCATCGACCCGATGAACCCCTCAATCTCCGATACAAACGGGGAACCCCAGCAATCCACTTCAGTTCTAACCTGTGTGTTCAAATCCATTTCCCAGGGCTTATTTTCCAGGTTTTCTGTGTAAAGGGTGAGTATGTACTTCCTCCAGTCGACCTCAGCTATTGGAGGGGCGCTAGATGATTTAAGCTTTCCACACCCTTCAAAGATAATAGCCCAGAAATTATCGGGGTTTATTGACACCGCGGCCACCCTCAGTGCCACCCACATCTGCTCCGCCTCTTCCTTTCTTATGCTAACTTTACCCGCGCTCTTCTTCTTTTTAGTAAATATATTCTCCTACTCCTATCTTTGGTCTCTCATTTATACTGTCTCCTTACCAATTTATTAATTTCTCTATTCAACAATAGAATGGATTGCTTTACCTTCTTTTGTGGAAGCTTGCAGCGTTGATATGGATCACTTTGGATTATAGATTCAATGAGTTTGGAAAAGTAATTTAACGGATCCGTATTCCATTCATCATTATCTCTCACTGAGCAATCAAATGCTTTTTTGACATCTGACATTTTGGCAGAGGTCAAAAAAAATCCTACCCGTTAACCTACAGAAACTAATGTCCTTTCCCCTAAAATTCCAGGGTTCTATGGAGGAAAGCTTAATTTTTAAAGAGACAATCAGAATGTTAAGTCACTTAAAGATGTATCCTTAACTATCATATTCTCTACTGATTGGGCAATAATGTAGGAACCCAAATATAATCAATTATGGTACTGCTCTGTGGATTTTTGTGTAAAAGCTGCTGGAGAGTCAGAACGAAAATGTCCATTTAAGATGATGCAACAAAGGTCCCTCAGACCTTTCAATGGGGTGAAGCCCATGTTGTGCGACCTGATTCTAGAGGGAAATAGGATAGAAGGGATATTTAAAGCAGTTTCTCTCTCTAGATCACAAAATGTGGATAGAGATAGATTAGAAATTTTACAATTTAAATCCCTCATTATCAATAACTCGTCCTCATCCGTGCTTTCGTGTGGATTACAACAGATTGCAGAAATATGACTAAAGATATGCAAAAAAGCTATATCATTGTCCTTATCTGGTGAAATATACACATTTCCTTTTAGCATGGGGATTTTCTTGCCATTGTCCAATATTGGATACAATCTCACTATCTGAAAAAAGGTTTGAGGAGACAGGCAGGCTAACATATTCCCTTTTACTTAACAGCATAGCGATACCCCCTTTTGCATGCCCTTTCTTGGAGGGTTGTGCCTTTATACTTAGGGCCGAATACCGGGGACAAGTGAAATCAAATACACTCCAGGTCTCTTGGATGCAAATTAAGGCCCATATTGATACTTTTTTTGCGCCACATTTGTGTCATTTTTTTACGCAAACGTGGCGCAAACTTACAAAACACAATTGTATTTTGTAAGTTTGCAGCACTTTTGCGTTAAAAAATGATGCAAATGTGGCACAAAAAGTATAAATATGGGCCTAAGTCTCCCTGTAGAGAGCAAATAAGATCTAATTTTTCAGAATGGTTCCCTATTCCAGCAGCATTTCAAGAGACCATGGAGAGACTCTGCCCACACCACTTCACACCTCATGAAGGCAGCTTCGCCAGGCTGCCAGAGCCTGGCCAATCGGAAGGGCACTACAGAGCTGAAACTGGTAACTTTTAGGTAGAGTTCTAAAACTCTTTCCCAGAAATTGTTATATTAAATCCAACACTGGCAAGTTGTTGCATTTATTATAACAATCAGTTTGAGACCAAACATGCCAGATCTAGCTCCTTTGGAGACTTTATTATTAAAATAGAGTCTTCCCATTTTAACCCAAGAAGCCTATTTACTACAATGAAGGAAAGCAAATCTGTCTATTTTTCCTCACCAGGGCCTATAAAACATATTTTATAAGATCCCTGCTTATAGTTACACTGCACCCAACCCTAGGGGCACTTAGGGCACACCTTGGGCGTGACTTACATGTTCAAATAATTCTGTTTATGACTTTGGAAGTACTTTTAATTCCAAAGTCGAATTTGCATGTAACTTTAATTTAAACGCAGCTAGCAAGGCAGGCCTGTCTTTAAAATTACCCTGGGCACCCCAGCAGTGTACCTATGGGTGTGCTACCTGTGCTGGGGTCCCTAAACCTACATGCCTTACAATATACTGGGAACTTATAGGTAGGTTCACATATCCAATTATAATTAGCCTAATTTGCATACTCATTTTACACAGAGACCAGGTCCTAGGACTGGTTAGCAGCACCCAGGACAGCATCAGAGTCAGGAAAACACTAGCAAAAAAGTGAAAAATGAGGGCAAAAAGTTAGGGCGATTTTTGCAATCAGCCCAATTTTCTCGCACCCTTTCTGTCTCTTTCCTGCATTTCTTGCACCATTCTCGAAACACACAAACATGGTTTACTGGTGTCCACACACAACATATCTAAGTGGCACAGAAAGTAAACTAGACTTTCTAGAGCCTTGTTTAACTCTTCTTTCTGGTTTTTCCCTTACCACCTCTTAGTGAAAGGCCACAGGAGGGAAGTCAGGTGTATCAGCTGCGATCTCAGGCACCCCTTGAATAAAATCTATTGATTCAACGTCTCTTGTGTTGAAGGAAATCTTATTCATATTTCTCTCTGGACCTAGAGGAGCAATCCCTGTCTGTGAGGCTGCAAGAGACCATTTTCACCTGGATGACTGGAGGAAGAGCAGACAATATGTTGAGGAAGCACAAAGTTGAATCTCATTGCAGGGAATGAATGAGAGATAAAAGCCACAGAGAGAGAGACAAGTAGATTAGCAAATGTAAGGTATACAAAGCCTAAAGTGATTAAAGAAATGTCCGAAAGGTAAGGCGAAATGAGCAGGGAGAATGGTACAAAAATCGATAGAGGTAGAAGAAACATGATGAATGAGTTAACCAAAACTCAAGGATGTGGACTGGCTGCATAAATATAATACAAGAGTCAGGAATATCTGTCCTTTAGGGGAGGGTACATCCATGTAGTGTATTGTTCTGTTGGAAAGCAGTGAAGAGAAGGAAATAGCCCCTAAAGCAATTTGTCTTTTTTAAATCTGTAAGAGAGGACAGTCTCCTAAAGAGCAATGGAGTCTTTTAAAGACAATAAAAAACAAATTGCTGTGGAGCCAATACACTGCTGTTCTAGCCAAGGAACTGAAATCAAGGTAAGTAAACCTCTACTTCAAAAAAATAAAAAATAAAGTCTATAGATTGCCTTGTTGCAGCCTGCCTTTTCTCAAGGTGTAAAAAATGTGTAAATACTACTTGAATAGCTCACTGATTGCAAATTCTATAAATAGCCTTGAGATAAGGTTTATTAAGTTAACTCGAAAAACTTCAATTTTGAGAGACTCAGAGTTAAACCCAATGGGAGCGATTCATAAACTGTTCCTTGTAGTACATAAAGGAGAATTACAGTATTACTACTGATATACACCAAAATGCAATTCACAAATCTATGGCCGATGACCTCCACCTGCCAGCATTTGCAAAGATCTCAGTGCACATAGGTTTATGTTTTGAAAGTAACTGTGATAGGGACAAGGGAGGAAGGGCTGGAAAATGGGGAATAGTCACTAATAAAAGGGAGGGGTTTAGTGAAATTTAAAAAAGGAGCTTGGGTGGGACATGCAAATACAAAAGACAAAGGACTCAGATGGGTAACTCATACAATACACTTCTAAAGGTGCTACAACCCTAAAGATGTAAAACAGGTGTAAATGTACTCCAACCCAGCCTTGGAGTAAGTGTAGCACTACTCAAGGGCAACCACTGGCAATCGCATAAAAATCAATGAAGGCAAGAAAGTAAAATAAAATAGTACCTTCCACAAACTACTCTTCAATTAAATAAATTAGGTCTTTATTTAGCCATAAAAGCAGTGGATCACTAAAGGGGGTGAAAGACAAGCATGTGGCCAAACCTCCACCATGCACAGCTGAAGGCCGTGTAAGGACCTGACTTGGCTGATTTGGATGGTTGTACATAGATAACCGTATCTATCTATCTCTATCTATCTATCTATCTATCTATCTATCTATCTATCTATCTATCTATCTATCTATCTATCTATCTATCTATCTATCTATCTATCTATCTACCTACCTATCTATCTATCTATCTATCTATCTATCTATCTATCTATCTATTTATCTATATAGATATATATATTTATGTACATATATATATAGAGATATAACCTACTGGACATAGAAAAGGCATATTTTGACTAGCCTATAACTTTGCTGCCGTGTGACGATTCTTCAGGAAAGTTTCCAAAATGCATGTGCCAGAGAATCTTGTTGTGCATGGGAAGTTTCAGGGTGACCTGTCAAGTGGGGACTGAGAAAAATGGGGTGGTCAAAAAAGGACATTTTAATACCTAAAGGGATTTTAGACACAAATACAGCCCAAACAGCTGGGCAAAATTACACCAAAATTGGGAGAAAGATAGCTCTTGGTCCTGAAAGAATGCTTTTTGTTTTTTTGTGTGTATCTTTTCAGTAGTTTTTTAAATATTAAAAGAAAACCAAATTTGTAGATTTGGAGGCACAAAGGCTTTGCAAATACTCCTGAACTCGAGCAGAGATCTGATTGGCTGCCAACACATCAACCTGGAAGTGTTGGTAGCCATTTTGAGACTCGGCTTCAGCTGAGTCTCAATAAAAAAAAAGGGAGAAGGGGCTGTTACCCTACCATGATTGGCCATGATTTAAAAAAAATCCAAGCGCAGTCTCCTGAGCGTTCTTTTTTTTTTGCCACTAGGCAGGGCCAGGTCCAGGGGGCATAGCACAAAAATAGAAATGGGTATGTGGGCCCCCCTCCTAGGGCTTATGAAAGCCCTGGGGACCACCACCTATCCAGGGCACTGCTTTTTATTTATGCAGGGGTACACACGCCGTCATGCCCCCGACCACCTTCTCCCCCGGGGCAAATGCTTCTAAATTACTAAAGAGGGCCCATGCTGCACCCCTCAGCCTTCGGGACTGCTACCTCCTGTGTACTGCGTATATGCATGGCTTCCCCCGTGGTCTCAACTGAGTGTTGAGATTTCAAGCCCAGCTGGACTCGTTTTCCTCTTTTTTTTAACTACAAATGTTTAAGGCTTATACAGAAATGTGACTTACTCTTTTTAAATGACAAGTACATTTTTATTTTCAATTGGTCCAGAAATATCTCATTCTAAGTATATCATATTTCAAAGACTAAAAAACTCTTTCTCTTTCTCCCTTTCCCTCTCTCGTTCTCTCTCTCTTTCAATCTTTCTCCCACTCACACACCCACTCAGACACTTATGCACCCACTCACAGACCCACTGATACCCTCACACCCACTTACAGATCCACTCACACACTGATGAACCCACTAAAACACTGATGTATGCACGCTCACACCCAAACAGACATTCTCACAGCCATTCTCACCCCCAGATACACACTCTTGCACCTATTCCGTCAGGCGACTACTTCCAGCAAAGGAAAAGAATCTGTTTTAGTGGCAGTTTGCAACATAACCCATTGTCCCGGACTGTCATTCAGAGGCCTCGAGAAAATGCAGTAGGATTTAATTTGACAAGAATGGTCGCCCAGCGCTACCGAAATGTTATGGATGATATGATACTTGTGAAAATGGCCCACGGATAAATAGGATGTGTATCGGTCTGTCAGTCAAGGACAGCCACTTATGGCCAGAATATCAACACAACCCACAAAACAGTGAGTGAGAGTCAGAAAGCTGCAAAGTCTTAGGGCCTGATTTATAAAAAGTTAGCGCCGCCTTCACGTCATTTTTTGATGCAAAAGCAAGTATAAATCTGGGCCTTAGTATCTATGTTTTTACCTTGCCAATATGTTTTAAAAAACTAATTTGCAAATGACAAATAATGAAAATAGACTATCTGATAGCACAGAAAATAATGGAAGAAGACAAACATTTCTGTATGAGCATATGAAGGAGAATATATCATGCATTGTCCCATCAATCGTATCATATTGAACGGATTTAGAAGTAGAGAGCACGGCTTTATTCAAGCAGCAAAGCAAACACAAAGAAAGCAAGAGCTCTGGTCTAAAACATGCACGAGCGCCAGCTTACATTTTAATGAGTGTAAGAGGATGAACACTAAACAAGAGGAAAAAAATTAAGATTTAACTAGACTTCAACCGCTTGAAAGACGTTTGAATCTATTTGCCAGGCGTAAAAGAAAACGATGCTTCCTAAATAACATATGGAGTCTAGAACTTCAACTAATCTCATTTTTCAATTTAATCTAGCTACGGTCTTTCAATGTAATCTAGGTACGGTGAAGCTGGCCTTGTGGTAATGGTCTTTTAATTCATTTGAAATGTGGAATTCCATACATAATTTGACAGCATTAAAATGCGTTTGCTTTGTTATTCCACATTCTGTGAGGATTGATTTAATGGAGGCATTAATGGGTGCAGGGTTTGCACAGAGCCCGTACTGTGCAGCTCGTAAACGAGCTCTAGGTCAAAGACAGGACCTAAATGAAACGCTGGGTTACTCTATGCATGAAATTCCACTAGAAGGGTAATGTTGGCTGGCATATTTTACCTGTTCAAGTTGAGCTTCCACAAATCCCTTACAGGGAATGCTCCACTTGTGTTGTCATAAATTTTACTCACAATTAAGCAAGTCTATGCAAACCGTACAAATGTCGGAAATATTTATATGTGACCAGATGTCTTTTCAGCAGTCTCTTAGTAGAATGTAACCCAGGAGCAAGCTGCCAGTTAACACCAACTGGTAGAATTCTAAGCTAAGGCAGCAGTGTTTAGTAACCGTTGAGTGAGGTTGTGTACCCAGCTGCCTCAGACTGAATATCCCATAAAGAATCGACATTTTAGGCAACCGTTTGGAAGCAGAAAGTTGGAAATCTTTGCTGAACAGGCTGTATTATCTGAGGTAAATTTTACTGTCACAGAACAGTATGAAGAAAAAGTAAAAGGAGTCAGAAGATGACGTTTCTGTTGAAAATGGAAAGGCACCCAGTAAACAAATAGTATAGTATTTTTGTTTGAACCCTCATCCAATATGAGATGATGTATAGCAGCAGTAAAAGGAAATTTGGTTTGCAGACGAAATACTGCATGGTAAAATGTGGTACCCAAAGAGAGTGAATGAAATAGTGTGCTTATTACAATCTATGGGGTTATCGTGTTCCCATTTGGAGGGACCCTGGCTCGACAATATGGACTTTACTATCCCATTAAATAACTGTTGCTTATGGCAGTCTCTTTCTCTCCCGAGTGGTCTAGTGGGCACAAATAATGGACTGGATTGAAATCACTTTTATTTATCAGAATATCAAGACTATGCTGTCAGGTTTTTCTCTTTTTACTTTAATTTCGTTATGCTTCAGTAATCAAATCGCCTTTGTTTATTGGTTTAAACATCTTAGGAAGGCTTAGAACTGTTTGAAATATCCACTTGGGTTTAGTAGATTAACACCATGTAAACATATGCCAACAAATATTATGATGCTGATTGGAATTTCAGTTTGAAAACGTGTTTTTATTTTAACTCGATGCTGCTCTCATTGAGTAATGCCTTTGTCTGTGGCACAAGTGCTTGGCCACACTCATTGATATATATATATATATATATATATATATATATATATATATATATATACACACAAATAACCTAATGGGTTTTGAGATCATTTGAATCTATTTCACTGTATCTTATGATCATCAGAGAATGACAATTGAAAAGCATATATCTATTGATTTAATACATGACAGTAGGAGTAACAGACCACTGGAGCGTTATTTATTTGATAATTATAATGCATTTTCTTTTTGTTTTTCATTGTTTCATCATTATGTCAATCTATGCACATTATTTGGTCCATATCGATGTACTGTTTAGCTTTCTATTAGCGGGTTTCACATTCATGCTATATGTGTGCTATATTTTTTTTTCCAGCATTACATTTACAGGCTTTATTCATTCCTGGTTCAGCTCTCCAAGACGGGGCTGATGTTATGGTATATACAATTATATCCGCAGTCCTTTGTGCATCTTTGAAACGCAGATTTTTTGTTAAAAGTCTGTCCTCACTTACAATTGACCACTCGTGAACAAGACAATGGCTGTTGTCGAAACTCGTTGGCACTTAATAAAGAAGAAAACAGGAATATATTCATCTGCGTGGTGTGTACTTTCTCTTGCATTCGCGGAGTTTGGCTGTATACATCCGGTTCCCACACCCAAGCATGCACTGCAATTCAGCAGACAGAGGTACCAATGGGATTAAGGAACTTTGATATATATATATATATATATATATATTTTTTTTTTTTTCTTATCCGATTTGAAGAAAAGGTCAAGACACAAAAGAACAGTTGCAAAATGTATTAAAAGAAACACGGTCTTCCTCCCAACGCATTTCAGCCATAACCTTGTTCACGGATGGGGGAGAGTTACATACACCAAAATTAAATACCCAACATAAACATAAAAAAAGGACTCAATAACAATCAGTACATATATAAGTTTAAAAACGGTGGGCGCCATCTTGTAATGGTTTGTGGAACAGTTTTCATTTGTACCTCATATTTATCAAAGTCATAGTCTTATTCGAAATATATTCCAAATATCCTATATGGTATAAATTTCATATGCTTAGGACCCAATTATAATCAAATACCTCAAAATACATTATTTTGTCTTTTTAGTAATAATTGAATCCAAATAGCCACCAAGTCAATATAACCAACAAAACCTATTGTTTCAGTGCCCCACCCAAATATATGCTAAGAGTCCGACAAACCCCCAAACACACAATAAAAATAATGAAAATCTCTTATATACACCAAAAAATAAGGTCTAGTCAAACTCTCAATAAATTAATCCTTGCTCTACCCTTGACAAAGTCAGGCTTAATTTTAGGAGACAGATTTGGAACTCATTTAACATTAACAAAATAGTAAGTAAAGAAGACACAACACGTAATAAAAATCCAACACCAATACATAAGATTAGAAAACAATTTTAACTTGAAAATGACAAAAATCCAAAGCAGGGAACTAGAGATATGAATAAATGTGCTTTCTAGCACCTAAAAGTAAAAAGGGCAAACAGAAGTATCTGGTTGCGCTCGACTGGGACCCAGTCAAAGTTTCAAGCTGGAAGTGATGGAGTGTGGGTCAGTTACAATGAGTGTTTGGGACCAGTCAAAAGTTTACCTTCACCTTTAATCACTTTATGGAGCTTTTTCTCTCGACGTCAAGCGGTCATCCTTCGCAACCTGGCTTTCGGTTCGGCAACAGCATTTGCTCCAGCCTAATGCCTTGGTGAACTCCAGGAGGTCTTTCTCTTGGCAGTTCAGACGGTTCAATGGGGCCAGCTTGACCCTTGATGACTTCGGAGCTTTTTTACAAAATTTGCCCAAATATTTCAAAACTTCTGGATCTTCTTCCAGAAGGTCTCCTTTGGGTCTTTGACGCTAAACAACACTACCCTAGTGTCCAAATGCACTGAGTTGCCTCTTTGGAGGGTTGAGACTATAATTCCCAAAATGCACCTGGGCAAATCTTATAAAGTACAGTTGAGATCGTCTAGTGGTTTGCCCTTGCAGGAGCTGATGCAGGTGATGCTTGGTAGCTCTTTTTCACCTGTTGTCTTAAAGGAGTCCATTTCTTAGTCTTGGAAGCAAAGCAAAGTCCTCTTTTGGTGAACCCTAGATGTCCAGCACTTGTGAGTGCAGTATTTCTTGGTGCAGTCCAGGGGTTCAGCAGGGCAGTCCTTCTTCTTGAGATTTCTTCAAACAGGGATCTGAGGAGGTGTTCAGCTCTTCCATCTAAATTCCTCGTTCTGAGCTGGCAAGGAGAGGGGTATCCCCAACCAATCAGATTTTAGTTGTCACCCCCTGTGATAAGCACTTACTGGGAATGGTGGCATAGTTCTGCCCCAGAATGCATTTTTTATCAAAAATCAAATGGAGAAAATCTCTCCTTGAAGTTTAGGCCTGGATAACCCAGCCCACAGGTGTGGCTACCTTTTCCCCACACTCCTCTTCCAGTCATTCTCCTAATTCAATTACAGTGGCTTCAATGTGGCTAGGGGTGCAGGATGTGGGGGTGAACCTGGATCCTGTGCTATTTGTCTTTCTCACTTTGAATACTAGTGTAGCTACCCAGGCCCCTTCCTGTCCTGGCATCTGAAGCAGCACATCTCCCCCACCAGATGGTCTCTTTGTTTCAGCCCACGCCACTTCACACCTCATCAGAGCAGCTTGACTCAGCCTTTCAAAGGCTGACCATTCAGAAGAGGCTGCTACTTTATGAAAGCAGTTGTACAACTAATTTTCTGTAATAGTTGTTGGATGTATTGTAACTATCATTTTGATACTTTGAATCACTGTTCTCGTCAAAGGTTAGACTTTTTAAAGTTCAATAAAGCCTTTCCCATGTTAGCCTACAGAGCTAGCATTGCTACGAAGTGGACAGTCTGTCCTTCTTCATGGCATATAAAGCATATTTTAGATGTTTCTGCTTTTTGTTAAAGGCACCTTACCCTTGGGGTCCCAAGGGCAGACCTTAGGGGTGACTTATATGTAATTATGTGATTAAAGATAGTTTTAGACTTTGGAAGTATCTTTAAAGCCAAAGTTGAATTTGTACATAGATTTATTTTAAAAGCAGCCTGCAAGGCAGGATTGGCTTTAAAATGACAACAGACACCAAAGTGATGCACACTTAAGTGCTTTAAATCCACTTGGGTCTCTAAACCTACATTCCCTACCAGATACTAGGGTCTTACAGCTAGGCTTTGTGACCAATTGTAATTATATGAATCATACCAAATATGCCAATTACCATATTCCTTTTACAGATCCCTGGCTCTGGGCCTGCCTGGTTAGCAGGGCCCAGGGCACATTTAGAGTCAGTAACCATCAGTAAAATGGAGGTGATCAGGGCAAAAAGGATGCTTTTTTGTGTTGACAATAACTTTGAGACTGTTTGGCAAAACGTCACAAAACTTTCCAAAAAAGTGCTCTTGTGCCTGGAAAGTTTCCAATGATCATTCAAGAGGAGTCCAAAAAAGGGGGAACTAAAATGCAAAAACCCCATGCATTTTACATAGACTTTTTAATACAGTGGTACCACAAAAACTTGTCAACGGAATTTACATCCACTATGGCAGGAAGCTAGATTTTGGGTCAGAAAGTGTGTGTTTTTTTCAATTTAGTGTAAATCCATCTTGTATTTTTTTAGAAATTAATGAACAATTTAAAAATAGAGCATTCTGCTTGGCACACGGAGCTTCTTTTTCCTTGAGTCATCTCCTTCCTGCAGGAGACAGACTCCTGCGGGAGCGAGTGATTTGATCGGCTGCCACCAACATGAGAAAAATTTAGCTGGAAGCCATTACAGGCCTTAGAGACTTAGGGACAGATGTAGGTAGGAAAAATTTAGCGAGTCGGAAATTGCAAGTCGTTGCGACTCGCAATTTCCGACTCGCTAAATGGTATCCAAGAACAAAACGCGACTTAATTTTGCGACTCGCAAATGAAGTCGCACCGCAGATTGCGAGTCCGCTGTTTGCGAGGTAGCTTTTAGCGACCACGCTAAAAACTAACACGCAATTTGCGAGTGGGTGTCGCAAATTGCGACTGTGCCGCAAATTGAATGCAGGTGCTGCAGAACACTCTGGAAAACACTTCCTGGCTCATGATGATGACATCACAGCCAGGAAGTTTACAAATACACCTGGGAGGAGGGAGGACCACACCCATTTTAACAGCAGAACTTCAAACAGAGAGAACAGCAGCTACCATGGCTGAGACACCAAGGAAGCGCAAACTTAAATTTGCAGAGAAAGAGCTGGAGGTGCTGACAGAGGAGTGCTGCCAGCACCATGACCAACTTTTTGGGAGGGCAGCCCTCACCATGCCAGAGATGGAGAAGAGAAGAATCTGGACGGACATGCAAGACAAAGTGAACTCCCTGGGTGTCAGCCACCGGAGCATAGAAGAACTCAAAAAAAGGTGGTATGACCTGTGCTCCCGGACCAAGGAGAGGGTGGCAGAGCGGCTCCGGGAGATGAGGGGCACTGGAGGGGGACTGTCCACAATACCACCACCCACACCCCTGGAGGAAAGAGTTGAGGAGACCCTTGAGCCAGAGGCAGTGTGCGGGATGGGAGAGCTGGATACATCAGAGCAGGACCATCAACCGGTGAGTACCATGAGACATGCATGTACCCTCAATAATGCCATACCCCCACCCACCTTCTACCCAGTAGCATGCACAACCACAATAGCTCCATTTCAGAGTAGCAACCACCAGAATGGTGTATTATGGGCAATGTAGTCAAGTAGGCAGTTGATAGGCAACAGTTTATTAGGAAGTTGATAACAGATAGTAGATACTGACAGTGTGTTCCCTATGTCCCACAGGTCTCCCACAAGACACCCCACCAGCCAAATCATCCAGGGGCCACTGGTCAGCCACCAGCCAACAGATGAATCAGGACCAGCCACCACTGAGACCTGTACCACCAACACTCAGTCCCCTCATGATACACCAGTTGCCATGCTGGTGTGTGATCCAGCACGTGGTCCCAGCCACAGTGCCACTGTAGAAGACACGGAGCCTCCACTGCGTCGCAGGCGACGTGTAACTGTACCACCAGAGCCGCAGGCAGAGTCAGGGGATGCCTCCATGTTACGTGCTGAGGTCGCACTCCTACGGGGTCAGCGCCTGCAAACACAGGAGATTAGGAGAATTTCAGGAGCATTGCGGCGCATGGAGCGAAACCAAAGCAGTAGCATGCAGCTTGTACACACGGAGTTGCAACAAATGAACACACATGTGGGCGACCTTGCACTCTCCATGAGACAACTTGTGGCCGGACTCCTAACTGAGACAGAGGGTGCAAGGCGTCGTGACAGGCAGCTACTGAACCGGCTGGACCGCATGTCTGCCTCCATAGTCAGGCTGGCTGTGAACACTACTGGCCTTTCTAGGCACACGGTCAGCCTCCAAGTTGACATGGGCCACTTTGCCAGTGATGTGGCACGTGGACTGGGCCGTCTCAGCCACGCTGTTGATATAATGGAGACACAGCAGGTGGCCAGGGGCGCGGCTGACACGGCTCAAGACAGCGAGGAGGGCTCCGCCATCAGCAGTGTCTCTGCCAGTGACACCAGGGTGTTGCGTAGTGGAAGCGCGAGGCAGGGCACTGCTGACACCCCTGGTACCAGCCATGCTGGCTGAGGCCGGCGTAGGATATGAGCTCCACACTGTCCTGGGGTTGGGGCACATGAGGTCAATGTGTCCTCATGCCAGGAGGACTGTTACAGCCCTTGAACTGTTGTCAATGTATAAAGTTTTTTTGGTTGCACAAATCAAATCACTTGTTAGTTCCACTTCACACCTGGACTCTTTGTGTGTGACATTAGTGAGTGTGGTGATAGTTAGCACGTACCTTCCAAAGTATTGGTTTGCAATGTGTTCCCGTCTCAGTCTGCCTTGATTTGCGATGCTTCTATCCCCATGATGGCGATGTGGTAGCTCTTGCTCTTCATCCTCAGAATCAGGGTCTTCAGCGGTGAGAGGTAGCCCATGTCTGGTGGCAATGTTGTGCAGTATAGCGCTTGCGACAACGATCTTGAAAGCTGTTATTGGGGTATACTGGAGGCA
Organism: Pleurodeles waltl; assembly: GCF_031143425.1. Classification (NCBI taxonomy): domain Eukaryota; kingdom Metazoa; phylum Chordata; class Amphibia; order Caudata; family Salamandridae; genus Pleurodeles; species Pleurodeles waltl. The sequence goes on from NC_090445.1 coordinate 793,052,381, forward strand.
CCTCCACTTCTGTGGAGGCATCTGAATCTTGCTTTCAGCAGTCCAAAGGTCCGTTCTATTATATTTCTGGTCCTCTTATGTGCACTGTTGTATCGCCTCTCAGTCTCATTGCTGGGTGTTAAGTACGGGGTAAGTATCCATGGTCGAAGTGCATATGCACTGTCACCTGTGTGGCACAAAATGTACAATGTTAGCTGGGCATAGATGGGCTCCACATTGACCTGTGTGTATGTCTGCAAGGTGTATTCAGCTATATCTAGGAGGTATCCGTCTCCAAACTCCCCACGTTCTAGGCTTTGGTGTATCCCACTGTGCCTGAAAATGTAGGAGTCATGTGTACTCCCTGGAAATTTGGCAACCATGTCAGTGATAACATAATGGGCGTCACATACCACCTGGATGTTGAGTGAGTGGGTACACTTCCTATTGCGGAACAGATATTCCAGGTTTGCAGGAGGGCATATTTGTATATGTGTCCCTTCTACACACCCTATGACATGGGGGAAGTTGGCAATCCTGTAGAATTCCAACTTGGTGCTGTTGATTTCTGCCTCATTCCTGGGTAGGTATATGTATCTGGACATGTGTGTGAGTAAGGCTTCTAGGAATGCCCTGAAGAACCGTGAGAGTGAACTTTGGGATACCCCACCTGCCACGGCAATGACCCCCTGATAGCTACCCGAGGCCAAGAGGTGCAGTGAGCAAAGCACTTGCACATGCATAGGCATGGCGCAGCCGCGCACAGTCTGGAGTTGTAGCTGTGGTTTGAGTAATTCTATTAAATCTAGTATTGCTGCACTGCTGAGTCTATATTTATCATAAATATCCTCCTCAGTTTGTTGGAAAAGTGTCTGCCTGGTTCTGTATATCTTCTCCTGTCTCTGGCTCCTCCTCCTCCTCTGATGGGCGGCGTGGGCTCTCCTCCTCATTCCTATCACATATATCTCCGCCATCTTGAGTAACCCAGATGCCTTCTGGGTCTCCTTTTATACTTTGGTAATGGTTACCACCTGCCCTGATTTTGTGGTAAATTGGAAGTGCAAAATGGGCTTTTTGCGACTAGTCGCAATTTGTGAGTGGCTATTGCATTTGGTTTGCGACTCGCAAATTGCGATTTCCGATTTGAGGGTCGCAAAATGGGGTCGCTATTTTTGCGAGTCGGTAATGGCTCGCGTCGCATTTTGCGAGTTGGAAATGGGATTTTTGCATCCCATTTCTGATTTTGCGGTGTCGCAAATTGCGATTCGGGCCATTTGTGACTCGCAAAGGTTTCCTACATCTGGCCCTTAGCCCTCATTACGAGGCTGGCAGTCTTACCGTCACATACCCGGATGAATTACAAGTTGTGGGGTTTGGACTTAGCCAAATCACCACAACGCCGCATGGCCTGCGGTGCTGTAGCACCGACACAGCCGGCAGTGAGCTCCTCCAGGCCGGCGGCAGGCCTCAGCCTGCCAGCTGGATTATGAGGCAGCAGACTGCCAGGCTTTCCGTGACAGTCACACCGTCACAAAAGCCCTGGCGGTTACACACCAGGTGACAGGAATCCCCATTCCTGTCTCCGGTGCACACATGCATACATGTCCCCATAACTCCATGCACCCCCCACTCGTCCACATACCTCTATGTAGCCTTCCACCTGTCCACACACGTGCATACACCCCCATCCAACTGCACATATCCATACAAATGCCTCCACCTGCTCTCACACTGACATATACACACCCTGACCTGCACTCACATGTATGCACCCCATCTGTAATTATTTACACCCCCTCCGCGTTCATGCACACCCCCTCACTTGCCACACATGCATACATTAACATACTCCCCCTCCTCATATGCACCCCCTCATCCGTACACCTGCACACCCCCTCATCTGCACACCTGCACACCCCCTCATCCGCACACTTGCACACACCTCCCTCATCCACACACTTGCACACACCCTTCATCTGCACACTTGCACATCCCACCCTGATCCACACACTTACAAAAGGCACCCCTACTCATTTGCACACTTGCACACAGACACCCCCACTCACTCACACATTTGCACACAGGCACCCCCACTCAGTCTCACACAGCCACCCCTACTAAGTCGCATACTTGCACACAGACCCCCCACACTCACTCGTTCATAAACATTCACTCAGACACCCCCATTTACACACATACATGCACTCAGACAGATACCCTCATTCCTCTGCATACAGACACACACGCATTCGCACTCCAACACACTCCCTCCCCTCCGCATACATGAAGACACACACAGCCTCCACGCACACATACATACACACACGCACACCCATTCAGGCACATATACATGTACACACCACACACGCACTCAACACCCCCATTGGACAATCAACTTACCTTTACCAGTGAGGTGGTCGTCTGGGAGGGAATGGGTCTTGGCAAATTCCACCACCAGCACAGCATCATCAACATGTCTCTGCCACGCCATATTATGTATCATATACAGCGGGCGGTGTCTTGTTGCTGTGGCAGTACTGGTGGTGGAACCACCTCTTCAACTCCATCAACCTGGCTGATGGATGCGGACGTCCGCCCATAACTAGTCAGAAGTCCAAACAGGACCCGTAATATGGCAGTCAATAGACTGCCAGCAATGGCAGTATGTTGACTGCAGCGGCTTCGGTGGTTTGCTTAAAAGACTGCCAAAGTCGTAATGAATCCCTTAGTCCCCTGCACCCAAACTTTAAAAAAATAAATAAATAATCACACAAGGGGACAAGGTAGGGATACCCTGCCCAACCTAGTGTCCATGTGGGATCCCTGCGGGATCACGGTAAAAAAAAGCAAAATGGTGCTTGGGGCAGCAAGCAAGGTGCCCCCCTCCTTGAGTCATATTTGGCCACGGGACCCTTTGACACTCAGCTGGCACTGTTTAAAAAGGGACGGGGTTGTGCAGTCCCCCTTCCTGAGAAGTTACCACAACTCCTAGGGCCAGCTCACTTGCTGTGTACCAAGGCTCGCACCCCCAGGACAAAGTGGTTTCCCTCCTGCACCACCATAGGCAGGGAAAATTGTGCTTGCTGTTTTCAGAGCTTCGACCAAACAGGAGCAAACATAAAGTCTGCTCCCAGCAGGCAGGAGCTTTCAAAATGCTCCTGTTGGATGGTAGCATGATTGAAATCTGTTTCCCTGCCCACACCACTGTGGGCAGGGAGTGAGAATAACAGATTGCTCCCACCCAGAGGAAGCAGCAGAAAGGGCTGCTCCCTCTGGGTGGAAGCAATGCTGGCTCAGCCCCCAGTGTGTTGTTTATGGGTGTCCTTGATGGACAACCTACCTATTTTAAAGGTAGACACGGGGAATAGGGGACTTAAGGCCAAATACATCTCAGGGAGGGGGTAGCATGGTCCCTTATACAATAAACAATTAAGCTGAAGGACATTTCAACTTACCGAAGGGACCACTTCATTTACCACAGACTTTGATGGTGCATTCTTGATGCAGAGGAATATGAAGACATTGCCACCAAACAAAGAAGGTGTTACTTCTTTTAATTAAGAGCAAATACCTTTGTTTAGTGGAGGTTCAACTCTTTGTAGTCTTCGTGTCTTCTCTTTTTGAGGATTTATTTTTTCTCTGATTTCTGTATGAAGACGCTCAAGGAACAATTACATTGCCAAAATTACAGGTACAGAAGGTCGTTGGAGAAATTACCTACTGATCCTTCATGCAAGTGTAATGTAGAATATGCATTAGACATTCACCCTACACAGGTGTAGCATAGAATATGCATTAGACATTCACCCAATGAGGTAGCACTTACTAATTAACCAGTAGAAAGTAATCCAGTTGGGTAGACATTTTGTGCAAAACTGTATACTCTTTTTGGATAAATAAACAGGTGAGATTCCATTCTGGCCCTGATGCTCATTTCCAGAAAGTAAACCTTAAAGTAAAGCACTTACAAATATACACATAGCAGGTTCCGTAGAAGAAGCTCCACTTCTGTAAAAGATTTATCATCCTAACTACGTCTGCTTTGCCAAGGCAAAGCAAGTGTGTTTCTCTACAGTTCCAAGTTGAAAAACAATATGAAATCCTTGATGGAGGTGAATATATAATTGATTTAATTGCAGTGCAATCACTTCTCCAGTGACTCTCCATGTCAAGTAGGTTCTTTCTTGTTGTCTCCTGGTTTGAGAGCAGAGTTCATTGTTCTTCTATTTAATTATTGCTGAGTATGCAAATGTGTATTATCACCTGCAAGTTCCACCCATTAGGCCCTGCCCCTTCCACGTTAGTAGTCTGAAACAGTATTTCTGCCATTTACTAACTTATCAAGGTGACCTGAGCTCGTTTACCACCAATTTTAATGGTGAGTTCTTGATGCAGAGAAATATGAGCACATCTCCACCAAACAAAGAAGCACTTACTTTGTATAATTAAAAGAAATCACTCTTTTTTTTAAATCTGACTATCTGCTCTAAACAAGGATTCATGTTGCCACTGATTTCCTTATGATGGCACTCGAGGGACAATTACATTGCCAAAATTACAAATACATGAGGTCACTGGAGGTGGTACCGCATGCTCTTTTTATTCAGATGTTGTGTGGTGCATGAACTAAACAAAACCAAAGGTCAACGTAACATTATATTTAGGTGTGATAATAAGCTCTGTTTTTTAAAAAACCTTAGACATTCACTGGAAAAAACATGGTTAAATTGTCTTTATAGATCTGGTGAATAATTCAATGACAATATTAATGTTTTGAACTAAAGAAAACACAGACATTTACCATTTATGGTTAGCAGAACAAAATATAACTTGTGAGACTGCCATGCACTGCCTAAGACCTCACATATGATATCACTCATGACATGTTCCATAACATCATTTACAACATAATTGATGACATCTCAAATGACATGATCCAATGAGTGTCTTAGTTTGTTGTGAAAGTTTACATAGTGGCGGGTAACTGCCACATTACGTTTCTAGATAATTTTGTACAGCATGTGTCCAGCTAATGGGTGTAAGTGTTTACAAAACAAATGTGCTTCTCATGATGATAGATGTGTAAAGCTATTAAACATGTTATAAATCTTATTATAGAATAGTAACTCTGTGTACAGGTATCAGCTGAGGACTTGTGTCCACTATGCTCCACACAAGTTTTTTAGTTCCGCAGAAATAAAGTTTCCAACAGAGTAAAGATTTCATGTAGTAGATACTAAGTATTGTAAGCAACTTTGAACTCTTAGAAAGAATCGTCTCAGCATAATGACTTCTGCATAACATAGAAGACTGTGTGCAACTACTAACCCACATGTGCTTTTTTGTTTGTATATATTTATAGGAAAACAGAACAATAAAAAACATAGACATACACTTAAAAAAGCAAAGGTTAAGGGGACGTTGTAGTTAGGCTCATTTTAGATGTTATAGTTAGGCTCATTTTAAATATATGAAACCATAGAAATTAATGAGTTATCGTTAGAGTAACCTAAAGTAACTATGACATGTGCCTTCAGGTAACTATAACTTGCGCCCTCGCCATGCATAGTTCTTTCATCAAAAACTTTACTGCAAATATTACATTGATATTATAAATGCTGTTGTCAAAGATGTCATAAATACCATAATTTGTGAGGTAATTAGCAGTTCATGATGAGGGTGCGAGCTTTGGTTGCCTTAGGGCACAAGTTATGGCTACTTGAGGTAACTCTAACTATAACTGGTGAATTTCTATGGTTTCGTACGATTATAAGGTGAGGCTTATTGTAACATTTCTGTAACTTTTGATTTTTTTCAAAGAATTTCTTTAACGTATAGTCATTTGTATTACTATACATTAACCTAAGCACTGCCTTCAGCTGTGCATGGTGGCGGTTGGCCACATGGCCTGGCCTGTGTTCAGGCCCAGAGGCCAACCCCCTGTAAGTACCCAACCTTGCACCGTGCACAGCCTTCACCCATGCACAGCAGAGGTTGCCCACAAGACGTGGCCTACAGCCAGACTCTGTGGCCAACCCCCCTAACTACCCAACACCATGCTGTGCATATCCTTTTGGCTGTGTGCAGCAGGAGTAGGCCACAGCCTTTCTGGTTGTGAGAATAGGTGTGAGAGGGTGGTCCTGGGGTGAGAGTGGCTGTGAGAGGTTCTGTCTAGGTGTGAGAGTTCGTGCATCAATGTTTCAGTGGATGCGTCAGTGTGTGCATGAGCCTGTGAATGGGTGCATGAAGGTGGCAGTGGGACTATGAGTGGATACATGAGAGTCTGAGTGGGTCTGTGAGTGGGTGCATAACTGTCTGAGTGGGGCTGTGAGTGGGAGCACAAGGGTCTGACAGGCTCTGTGAGTGGGTGCGTGAGTATCTGAGTGGGTCTGTGAGTGGGTGCGTAAGTGTCTGAGTGGGTGAGTGAGTGGGAGAAAGAGATTGAAAGAGAGAGAGAGAGAGAGAGAGAGAGTGAGAGGGATTGAGATAGTTTTTAGGCTTTGATGTACAATATACTTAAAATTAGATGTGTCTGCACAATTTGGAAAGAAAAATAGATTTGTCATTTAAAACCAGTAAGATCACCTTTCAGTATGAGCCTTAAACATTTGAATAAACAAAATAAAAGAGGGAAATGACCAAGGACACACCTGGATTTATACCCTTAACGCAAAGGTCTGTGAGCTACATGCTTGATCTATTTATAATTTTATATATATCTATCTATATCTATCTATATATCTATATATATATATATATATCTATATATATATATATATATTCATATATATATATATATATATATATATATATATATATATATATATATAGATATATAGATAGATATTAGTCCTTTATGGGCTATCTGGAACAGTGGGGGAGCCTTAAGTCCTTACCCGAGGTCTCTGACTGTTTTTGTTTATTTAAGTAAATACTATGCCCTTTATTTCACCTCAAGCCCCCCCTGCAGTCCCATTGCTCCAGCAAGCAAGCTGCTGCTTTAAGTAGCAGCTTCGTGCTTGCTGGAGCAAAGCTTTCATCTCTGTTCCCGTGCACGCATATGTACGTGCAGGGAACGGAGAGGAAATCTCCACTTTTTGTCAGCGGGCCTATTTGACATCTCCCGCTGTCAGAAAGTGGAGTGTTTACTATGAGAAAGCTGCAGCTGTCAAAGCTGCAGTAAAGCCACAGCAAACAACTATGACCGGGGGTTAAGCACCCCGGGACTCAGCACGAGCAAGCCCTTGGGATTGGCAGTCCGCCGGCCATCAGTGCCTACATGAGGGAGACCGCGCGACACCGCTCCAGCAAAAAAGAGCCCTGGTGAGGTGGTGGTTCCTAAGGCTACGGGGGGCTAAAAGGGACCCCCTTTCCATGTTTTTCAATTTGCCCCAGGGAGGCGGCAGTGTGGGGGGCTGGGTGCCCCTGTGTATTAATTCTGGAAAGCCCCCCCTGCATTAAAATAGATCATCACCCCAGGGAGATGGCGGTCCCCGGGGCTATGTGTGGGGGATGGGCACCCCCCCCACTGCAAATCAACTTTGCCCCCAGGAATTGGCCCACCAGGGGGCCTGAAAAAAATGCAGGAGCCCGTGCTTCATTTTTGTTTTATAATTTTCATTGGATCCATAGATCTGCCACAAATCGTGGCAAAATGTTTTTTTTTTTTAATGCTTTGTAGCCCATGGGGTGAGAGGGGTCCCTCTTGGAACCCAGTACCAGAGCTGAGGGATCAAGGTTTCTGCACCATGGCTCCTTTTCTTTTTTTTTTTTTTTTTAATTTTTGTCTGAGACTCAACTCAGGCCGAGTCCCAATATGGCAGACAACAGTTCCTTGTTGAAGTGATGCCAGTTAATCAGATCTCAGCACGAGATCGAGGGGGTCCCGAATCCTTAACGTCCCTATGTATATATACAAATTTGGATTTCCTTAAATTTCTCAAAAACTACTGAAAGGATTTACACCAAATGACAAAAAGGGCTCTTTCGGGACCAAAAGCTACCTTTCTGCCAAATTTGGTGTGTTTCCGTTAAGTAGTTTTTGTGTCATTGCTGTTCAAAGTCCCTAGGAAAAATGTATGGGGAAAATGCCTTTAGGGACCCTCCCTTGCCTTTTGGGAACCCCCTCCCCCAGTACGGATCTCTCCAAAACTTTCCAGACAGCAGCTGATGTAAGCGTGAATGTTTTTTGGAAACTTTTGTGAAGATTCATCAAGCATCACCAAAGTTATTAGTAAAACAAGAAAACCTTTCCTAAAGCAACTATAACTGCCTAGTGGTGACTGCCTCTCTCTCTCTCTCTCTCTCTCTATATATATATATATATATATATATATATAGAGAGAGAGAGAGAGAGAAAACGGAAGTTGTAGTTTAATTTGTGGTAAGACCTTAACTCTTTTACTTACTGTTAACAATATCATTGAATAACTCAATAATCAACATTGTTTTCATTACTAATAAATACTAAGACCCTTTCCATTCTACCCGTCCAGCTTGGGGGTCGATGACTTTTAATGTTTAAAAGTACTCTTTTGTTACTAAACTATTGATACATATAGATAGGGTTCTCTATTTGGAAGGGATGCTTACAATACACCCCTTCCAAACAGCGAATCCTTATTCATTCTAAACCCATTTAGGAGAAAGAAAACTGTTACTGGCTCCTAAAATATGTTTAGTAAATTGCAATAAGAATTTATGTGGTTGAAAGTTCTAAATCAGAGCATTTGCAGTCATAAATATGCATTGTACATCCAACCCAAGATTACTTGTTGAAGTACCTGGCTGAAGCTGTCGTCGGTCTTTCTAACACCCAACTATTTTATTGTTGTAGGTGGGTCAAAAATGGTTTGCATGTGGCTGGGTCCAAACTGAGGAGGCATGGTGTGCAAAGTAATAATGGACTGGAATGCTGCCTGCGTAACCACCAGTGTTTGAGATTAATTCAAGCATTCTACCCATCACTTTTTGTACACATCAGGCTGATGTTTACAGGCACACTCCATGAGTAAGTATTGAGAAAATGGAGTTAGATCTCGGAATTCAAGATTACCAGTAGATAAATGAACCGTTACAATGCAAACACATTTGTTGCAATATATGGCACCCTACTGGCAAATCAGTTGAACACAAGATTTACAAATGGCTAAAAGCGTTGGCCATATGTGTGCTGAGAAACCAGCTGGATTAGCGGGCATTTTTTTTTTTTTTTTTTTTTTATACAATCACTTCTTACAAACTACTAGAAAACCAAATCCCCACTTAAGAAGGATTCAGTAATGTGATTATGAAATACCAAGACGAAGACAGCTGCGTAGCATCACCAAGTTGCCCTGCCAATATTTCTCAAAGCTAGCTGAAAGAATTATCTGCAGTTTGTGAAAAAGTTCCGGAAGATCAATTAAAAGGGTGCGCCATCCTACAACTCCAACACATTCGTGTGATCGTACTCCCAATGCCTCCACAGGCTACTCAGTTCTCTCTTCCCCAACATAATTTTTATGAAACTGTGTATCATAATACACTGAGGCTGGAATCAGTACATACCTGCAGCTATATCTTCGAGTCTTTAATACAACTACCGAGTCTGTCACCTAGTATTGTGGACATTGGTACATCGTTAGAGTGTCTAGGACCAGCAGGGAGACCTGTCTCACCTACAGCATAGAGCTGGAATGGTCTGTCTCTATTCAGAATAAGACAGTAAATGCAATTTTCTGATATTTACTCATCTCGAAATAACCCAGTGCAAATGACAGTATTAAAATGAACAATAATAGTCACAAAAACCCGGTTTCCATGACTTCCTCATAAGACAAGCAAGCTGCTCTATTCATGTCTTACTAGTAATGAAGGCATTTCTCAGCAAAGCAATTGTCATTTCTCCTGAAGATTGCATAAGCAGTGACTTATGTTTTATTCAGTTTTTGCATCGATTTGCAGCTTCCCGGTGGAGCCTCCCATCTAAATGTACTCCTTTGACGGCCCTTAAGAAGATAGTGTTATTTTTCTAACGTGATCACAGCTTCTGAGTTTCCCCGAAGAAAACAGCTTTGCTCTGACATATGTCAGTACCCTAATGCAAGCGTTTGGTTTTGCAAGACATGTCAGGTTTATGTGGGAATTTCCCCAGACTCCGGAAAAATGTGCACATTTTATGATAATTTAATGATTGTCCTATTTGCCTGTTTGGGCACTACCAGGTGTCTTAGCGGGTTTGTTTTATTCTGTCATTAAACGTTGTGCATTGTAGCAGAGAGTATCAAACAGTACATTTTGAATGGCTTCCTTACAAGCTCCGTCTCAAGGACATCTTCAACGTAATGATTTTTTATTTGTATTTACTTTTGATTTATATCATATAGAGCAAACTGCTCCAAGCCAGGTTGCAGAGCGTTGAAAAACATGTTTGAAAACAGCAGTCAAGCACAAATAGAAGTAAAGCAACTTCAGAAATATCAGTTCCCAAAAAGTACCTCCAGTTGCAAGTCAGGGCATGCAGTTCCATGTATGTGCACAGAAAACTACAATTGCAACATATAACATAAACAAAGCATCTATTCAGCCATAGTTGTTAATAATACTCATATAGCTTAAGGTAGTGAAGCTATATGGAGAGAACAAAAGGAAGTAAAACACGATGTGGGGATACAATCTGAGGGACAGTGAAATGCTTAGTACTATGGACAACGAGAAATAGAAGAGACACAACTATTTACTTTTAATTGCCACAAGAGATACATAGCATCGAGGTTTTGACATTAATGTATTAGGTGCAGCACCCCTCCCCCCCCCCCCTCAGCGCCTTGAGACCCTCACAAGTCAGTAGAGCGCTTCACAAATTCCTGATTGATTGATTGTATTTGAGGAGAAGGAGAGAGCAGAAAGATCAAACGGAGTACAACGAGAGAAAACAAGTGTAAGGAATAATGTCAATGTAAACATAAGGAGAGATAAATAGAACAAGGCAATCGGAGTCATAAAAATAACGTTATGATCAAATTAAACTCTACATTTCGCATAAAGATTCCTGGCAGACACAATTACATTTACTACTATGGATTTCCTCGCCACAAGAGCGGAGAAATTCGCAGTAGTGGATACCACCCAACTGACGCACGGAATGGAATATGGTAGTTTTAAGCAGGGACGTAGCTTCGGTTGGGGGGTGGTGTTACTCCACCATAATAAATGTATTTTGAGATAAATAGTTGGGTGCAGATGCTTCCAGTCCGGTATGGTGAGGTGTCTGTCCGATTTCACCTGGAGCTTTTACACACAGACAAAAATGAACACACACACTCTCTGTTTAGAAAGACTTAAAAAATGTTGGTTATTTTACAAAAAAATGCGCTTTCTCTCAGTTAGTACACTAGCCCCTCTCGCACCTTGCTTGTCTTACAATGTATTTTAACATCATGAGCCAGAGTGATAGTTTGGAAATCTGAAGCTAACACTCACCCAATCATACTGACCATGCCCCTGGTTTTAAGGCGTGATTTGCCAGGGAAGTTCAGGTTATCCACAAACATTGGCATCAGCAGGTGTTCACAACCTTCGATGCAACTTCTTTTCACTCAGAAAATGGTCCAACATTCAGTCTAACCAGGGCTGTGGCGTAACACAACTTAAAGGGGCCAACCTGCAAAGAAACTGTAGGGTTCCCTCTCCCCCCTGGACCCAGTCAGTGGTCTGCCCCCCGTGCCCAGTGTACTGTGCTGAGGGGGCTCCTGATGCTCGGGTTACAACCCTGAGCCACAGGGTGTAATAATTCCTTTTTCAGGATCACCCTCAGATTTGGTGGTGGTGTAGGGGAAGAGCTTTCTTTATGGTGAAAAAATATTTTCTCAGCGGAGAGAAAAAATGTGCTTTTGCACAGGGGGTCCATTCCCCAAGTGCAGACTGGTTTGCTATGGAGAATGTTGCACATTGGTATTTGAACTCCATGGGATAGACCACCTGACTTTCCCAATAGTTGCCTTTAAACCTGCGCTTGGCTCAGCTTTACCAGATGTCACGTACAATGTTCTCCACTTTCTCTAAAGGCACATGCATTTGGTTTTCCCTTGGGTTACCATATAAAATAACCCATACAATAGTGAATATATGATTATTAAGGGCTCACTGGGTTGTAATCCACTCACCATTGCAAGTATCTATCCACCTACTACTGATCAGTTACAAAGTCTTGAAACCTTGTCATCAAACCGGATATGGACACTAGAGTCCATTAACCAATGGAGAAGGGATTGCAACCAGGTCCCGGACTTTGACTGGGACCGCTCCCTTCCACCACTTTTAACCACCCCTTGCAAAACTTTGGTCCTTGGGCTTCCACAATAGGCAGAACAATGGAGTTTACATGACTTTTGGGGGGGACCTCCAGCCTAACGATCAAGAATTCATTCTACTCATCAATACACGTCATGTACTCAATATATGACGTACAAACCAAATTTGATATGTACATGTGGACAGTAGGCCTGGCACATAAGCAGAATACTTTTGTCGCACAGACTCAGATCACAACCTGCTAAAGTTGCTGCTAAACTATGGGAGGGTAAAGCCCATTGTACCAACATGACGACCTAAACCCAATGCCCTCCTCAAGGCTCTCTTTTTATTGGTGGAAGCTATAGATCTCTATTTTATAAAGAATGAAGGGACTGCATCCAATTCCAATGTGAAATGGGTGCCTTTGAGACCATAATAGGAGGACATTGCATTAAAACATCATACAGTGTGAAGTTGAAACTGACGTGAAACTGCAGAGACAGGGGAGACTCTGCTTTTGTTATAGATCTGCATAATTACAAATATGAGAGGCAGATTAAATCTGTTGGAGGCAACAAAGACTTACCAGGCTATGATAGAATGACTATGATGCTTAAACTATGAAGAATATATGACACACCAACATGGAGAAGGAAGTAGAGCGGTCAGACTCTTAGCCTAACTTGTGAGTTCGGCGATCTACCATAAGCCTATTTGCATTATCCACTCATTCACTGGCCATTAGGAATCCACATAAGCAGAGATGCATAAAGTGTTTAAAGAGTACTACCAACATTTATAGAGTGCCCTCGTGACATCACAATTTTGACATATTATAAACTACCAGGGGTGGCTCCTCCATTAGAGCCGAGGAGTGTCGCCTCACTGGCAAAAATGTCATCAGACGCTGCCCACAGATTAAAAATAAAATGGTAACAAAGTTAATTTATAACCATTTTATTTTTCATCACCCGCACCAAACCGAGTGTCAGGACAGGGCGGGACGAGCTGAGTACCAGTGTCAGGGAAGAGTGGTGAGCAGCTTGTGCACTTCATTAAAGTGGACATGTCTCTTTGACTGGCAGTCTTGTGATGGCCAGTCAGACATTTGAACTTCGAACCTCTCAAACTGGCTGTCTCAGACAGCTGGGTTAAGAGCAAGAACAGGCAACCAATGCCCTCAGGAGCGTCAAGAGAGACTGCTACCTCCAATTTTGGCACTTCTCTCATGCTGGTTTACAGCATCAGAGCAGCAACAGGATTGGTGAGGGAGTTGGATTAAGAAAATTGTCTCCCTACAATGATATTGTTTCTGGCAGAGTTTAGGGAAATATCATGCATCTAATTCAATTGGTACAAATGCTGTTTCTTCACTTGCAAAAGCTAGCCACAGATGACAGCTCACCTCCACACTTTTTGAGATGGGAACCAGAAACTTTCAAATATCTTGGTATCCAAATGTATGATATACAGGTGATAAACTAAAAGGGGGTAACTTAGATGAGTTTCTGACACTAGATGATCCATTTCACTCTATACCAGACTTCCAGGCTCCCCCCTGGGTGGGGTGGCAATAATCAAAATGATTGTGTTTCACAGAGTGCTCTATTTGTAATGTCACTCTGATTAAATATACTGGGACCTTTTTCCAAGATGTTAGATCCCTCCTATCTGGATTGATCTGGGTCTAACAGAGGAGACGTGTTTCCACTGATAAAGCACTGCTCTTATAGAATGCAGGGGGGAGGGAGGTACCAAACACAGAAACATACTATTTATATACTAAATTGGTGTGGATGTCACCGTAGATGGCTGCAGAGACGGACATCAAACACATGGACCTGATGACCATTATCAGAAATGACGATTTGTTGCAGGCACTGCATGGAATGCAGAGGTTGGGACCCAGGTACCCAAGATCCATGCTCACAGTTAGGATATGGTAGCATAAATACGCTCACTGACTTGTGCTCCTCTGCCACATAGTCCTCTGATCTGTTGCACATTACAGATCAAGTACATCCATCCATTGTGGATGATACTAAATTGACAGCAGTGTCCAGGTATACCCTAAATGAGACTGAACACAGAATAACATTGTCTTCCTATGGGATCAGAACTCTTGTTGATAAATATGGATTTGGTACTGGTCAGCTTCTGACATAACGCTCTGGGTGATGTGATTAAAATGATATGAAACATTGTCACAGATTAACCCCCAATACCTGAAGTGCTATGTACACTGCTCACACATGGTGTACAGTGTAAAGTATTGATAGTAATGCACAAAACACTACCCACTGCTGTTCACCATCCCATGACAGTGCTCAAAACTGTCTGGTAATGTTTTTTGAAGAGTAAATTAAAATCCTCGCTTTAAACCAAATTGTTTTTTGCATTATACTACCTTTTGCCTGCATGAACAGCTAAAGTCCATCCATGGGAGGTGTTTTTGTTGTCCTAGGAGTAGAATAGATGGTACAGATTGCTTTCACATGGTGTGGCACTCTTCAGTCATCCAACATTATTGGATGTCACTGATAACATTCTTCAAGACATTACAGCTAGATGCCCAGTTGCTAACATGGCGACTTGCTGACTTGGTAGATTTGACAGACCATAAAATGCAAAGAACACCTCCAAATTTGTTGAGTTAGTGCTGCTCATAATTAAAAGCTGTATTACAATACAACAAAGGCCCGATCATACCCAAAACTCATAAATGGTTACATGTTACATGTTCTACAGAAATACTGGTACTGACACTGCAAATACAAAGACGGAAGGGAGTGTCGACTATAGAATGGGACACTATACTGTTCGGCATACAAGGCAAAACATATGAGATGCCCCACTGAGGCTAATATATATTGCATTCTATCTCAGGCTACTCAACCAGGATACACACACCAGAAAGACCTGGGATGTGGCGAGGAGGTGTAAAATATATTAATGTATGGTTTTTGGAGGGAGGTGGTGTGGACAGGACTGGCACACCAGAATACGAGAACGTGTGTTGTTTATTAATGGTAGTTTATAGTACTTGGAAGTGCCAGAGGAATATTGTACTCAAGTTGTGACATTTTTCTCAATAAGGCAATGGATTATTTGGCCACGCTTAGTTTCAAGGTTTAATGATATAGTTTTGAGCACTATTTCTTTTCAGATCTAGCAACAATGATATTACAACTGAACAGGTTGCAACTCCAGATCAAACATACTGCCTATGAAAATATATGTTTGTATACATCAGTTACAACAAAATAAAGAGGTATATAAAACAAAAGGCAAAAAAGATTTTTATCTGTCATAAAGATCCCAATGACTGACTCCATTTTGAGCACTTTGTTAGCCTGTCTGCCTTTGGCCCAGATGCTGCATATCATTATCTTTTGCAAAACTCATTAAACTTTCAAATCATCCAACCAATGACTTTGATAAACACCTAAGGTGACACAGGTCTTCTATTAATTCTCTGCTATCTACATTGCGAGGCCTGGCAGTGAATGTGCAAAATAAACAAGTAATCTAAATTGATGTATTTTTGCCATACTGATTCATATCAGTTAAGTCTTGGACTAAGTGAAAAGTCCCTCAGTGTAAGGTTAAGCTCAGTAGTCAACTCTAGAAAAAACCATGAAGTAAACACCCAATCAGAGAGGTCTTTGCCCCAGGTTATCTTAAGAGGTCCTTCCAGATTGCTGTACTTCCACAGCAGCCATTCCTATGCTGAAAACTGAAATAGAGAGGAGAGGAGTTGAGCCAAAATGATGTTTGTTTTTTCTTTGAGGCAACACTCTACCAGCTGAAGCTGATAACCACAGCTTTTCTGCTGTTAGCAGGTATGCAGCGCACTGATCCCAAGAAACTCTAGAGATGAGTAAATAGTACAGTCTCTCATAGTGTGGGGGAGTATATTTGCATGTATTTATCCTAAAAAACATGGCACACTCTTTCTAGCAGTTCTCACTGAGGTATTAAAACAAGCACAAAATGAGTACAGGGCTACGCCAGCTGTAGACTCAAGTATGAAGTTAATGAGAAACTTTTCTACAGTATCCTCAATCATCCGAAGCAACATAAATGGAGAAGTGCAGCTCTGGATATACGCCAGAGTTTTGCCGCAGTTCTAGTTCAGGATCATCAGCGAAGTACCAAGAACAATTTTGGAAGTTTACAATTCTGTGGAGCATGATACCCTGGGTACAAAAGCCACTAAACCACATTGAAAAACTAAAAGTGACATTGAGGGTTCAGTTAAGGAAACACCTGCAACAGATAGTTAGAAGAAGCAGAGTTGGAGAGAGAACAAATGTACTGGATCTCTAGTAACGTGGGTGGTTATTATTTAAAGAGCTGTGATCAAATTAGAAAGTCAGAACAGTAGCAATATTCTGACAGCCTCTTGTCCCATTCTTTTCAGGACACTGACAGTAAAGGAGCAGAGAGAGTGGGGTCAGATTGAATACTGCAGGAAAGATGAATATAGCAAGCAAAAAGGTGAAACAGGTCAAGAGAATGAGATTAGTGTATAAAGAGAAGGGAAGGATTCAGATACTAATACTCAATTAAAAAAATTGAAGGTAGCCGTACCAGCTATGGATACTTCTTTGGAATGGGACTTGGGCGAAGTGCTTCTAGACAGTACATCAGAAGAAACAATAGTGCATGAGACTGTCCTGAAGTTTCTGGTGGCGAGTCCAACTGATGATTTCATACAAATTGGAACACCAGGTAATACATGTTAATCCTCCTGAAACGGCATATAATTTTGATATACAAATTGAGGGAGATATACAGTGCATAATTAAAGCAGTCTTTTGGCCACATCTATCTCAAAATTATGACAATATATAAGCAGATGATGTCTGTTCCCCTGTCTTCATTAGGGAAGCACCTCGAGGAGAGGAGGTAATACGAATAGCCTTTTCCTCTATGGTCCCTTCGGGCATCTGAGAAGGTTACACACAGGCAGGGTGTTAAACAAGAACCAGCTGTATACAGAAACCAAGCAGGGTAGGATAAACATTCTATCTTCATACCGTGAGCCCAAAGCTCAGGCTCAATATCCCTTAAAGCCAGAAGGAAACGTGTGATATAAAAGCAATACTAAATCAGTTGCTATCTTAAGGCATTTTAGAGCCTTGTCTTTCACCACTGAACACTCCTCTTTTTCCCATCTCAAAGCCAGATGGATCCTATAGATTAGTTTTAAATTATAGAAATCTAAATACACATGCACGAACATATGTAGTTCAAAATGTACATAGCACCAGTTTAATCATAAATCTGGTATGGAAAAAATATATAAAAAACCCTGGACAACTTTATTTGGTTCTTCAGTCAGAACATAGCAGCTGAACACTAGCCTTATATTTTGATGGAGCGCAGTACTCACTCAAATGATTGCATATGGATTATAAAACAGCCCTGGCCTATTCACAGCATTTATAATAGAGATCTTTCAACCAGATTATTGGTGTCATAACAGGTACTGGATACCACCATGATCCTGTGTTTGAATCACTATAGGAGTGTTTCTTTTCATTATGTGTATGACAACACCTGACTGTTGTTCTTCTGCTTGTTGTTCTACTGCTATTTCATTCCACAGAGCTTGATAAGACTCCTACACTGTAAACATCAAAGATTATCCTGTGCCAGAAGGCATTGTCTGAGAAAGCGTTCCCTATTAGGTTACAGGACCCACTGAGGCATTGCAATTGCCATATATGTTAAAGGTTTCAGTGAATGATGTAATTATTCTTGGTTCTATTTCGGATGACTGAAACATTAAGACTATAAAATGTATGATGTCTGATTTACAGGCATAAACCAGTCAAAGCACTGAAAAGCCTTATATGAATGTATTGAATTTTAAATAAATGTATTGCTTTTGTCGTTATGCCCAAAGTCACATACATCAAACTATCCATCCCAGGGAGATTTACAATTGCCCACAATGGGAGCATTGTTGAGCTCCACCCCTTAATAGTCATCCAAATTATTTAAACAAATTTCCATGTTTTAAGGGTCAGGACAGAACACATGCCTTAACTTTCTATTTTTCACAACATCCACTACAACTCTGGAAGAACCTAATTACCACTAACAAACTGATTTATTCGGATAAATGCATTTATAATTGGGCATTGAAAGGATAGGAGTATAGGAAAAAAATACTGATGACAACATTTTGGGGAAATTAAGTATTAGCACGGTCAAGGTAAAGAAGCCCTATTCCAAGCATACGTTACAATTAAAGAAATTATTTTTCTGAATGAAACGATCCAGCAGATTACTTATTTGGGAATTTAAACCATTAAAGACCTTAAAAAACCTCAACCCAAAAGGTTGATTCAACACAATTCACAAACAGGCAACCACAGATAAACATTTCTGAAGCGGAAATAAATCCTATGATGCAGAATGGATCTTCAAAATGTAATTCCCACCTGAAGGTTTAGCCTTATGGTCTTATGATTCCAATACATGCATGTGTCGTTTGCTTTACAGTACCAATGGCCCTAAGGCTAATTGTCCTGATCCTCAGTTGTAGGAGGCTGGCTCTCAATACAGTGTACAAAAATGATGTGCACTGTGCAGAGAGCCAAAGCTACCCCACTTTGGTATCCAGAGGTAAAAGTAGACTACCTAATGCTCTATTTCTGTGGTAGTGTGGGTGAGCAGTTAGGATAATCCAGAAGATGTGCTAAGCATTTGTTGTATTCACAGCATCTATAAATGTGGTCAAACACTCGGAAGAGTAACTCAAGACCAATTTACTAAAATACTTTGGATTTTCATAAGTGTTTTCCAAATCACCAATATATAGTAAGCACTTCTTTTCATTTGAATTTTCAAAGTTTAGAAAATGTTAAGTTTTTGTGCATAATTACACCCTATAGGAATCAATGGAAACATATTTAAAAATACATAAAAAAGCAGGAAATACTCTCACCTGTGTCACCTTAAGTTTTTAGGTCAAGGTCATCGAGAGGTCCTATGAGCCAGCCGGAGGAGTTCATGCAGTTCCTCGTTCCTGTGGGAGCCGCAACTGAAGGTCTTGGAGCTAGCGCACAAACGAAAAGAGGGATTTAAAGGGTGGAGGTCGCAAAGGCTTGGGCACCTCTAGAGCACATCTGGTTGGTTGGTGCACCGGCTCGAGAGGCCAGGAGCAGAACAGATAAGTCAGCCATGTGTCATGCATCTTTGATTCATTGCAGTCAGGAGCAGACAACTTGGAGGGTAGATTACAGGACAGCAGGTCCACTGTGAGGGGTGGTTGTTGGGTGCCCTGAAGTTCCTCGACTGGTGCTTGCTTCAGTGCTTTGGAAGTCCTAAGTAGACATTGCTTTTGGGTGTCCAATGTTGGGGGTCCGGTACCCCAGGCAGTAGTATCCCACAGTCTTAGAAAGTCCAAGTGCAACTTGGCACAGTTGTAGGTGTTGTCCCCAAGGGCTGCTGTACTGATTTTGGCTGGGTCCGGGCCATTGGACAGCAGCTCGTCACTTCACTAGACTTTGGGGGGTTCCTTTCCTTCTGGGTGCAGGGAGAAATACCTTCTCTCAAAGGGTGATTTTTAGAAGGCTGGAGGTGTTCTGGGGTTTTGTAGAGTCCTTCAGCTTTCCTGGTGACAACTCATTGGTGATTGTCGAGTCCTTGGAGCAGCATGCAGGGTTTGGCTCCCTTTTCTGTCAGCAGCAGGGCTTAGGTTCTCGCACTCAGGGTCTTCCTTGTCCTGTTCCTGGTCTGTCGATCAAATCTGATATTTGGTCTAGGGATGCCCTCTAAATACTGTATTTAGGGGGTTTAGGGGAAGTACCTGGTAATGGCCAATGGGCCACCTACCTTAGGGTGGCTACATCCACTAAGTGACCACAACCTGTGGGAAGGGGTCACTTCCCTAACCCTGATTGTCTATTTTCCTTCCAACCAAATTGGAGGAAAATGAAATGGTGTGGTCACCTCGCCTACCTCACCTGAGGGATTATGCAGGATGGGGATGGCAAATCCTCCTATTCTTGAAAAGTTTCCCACCGGTTTTCTCACCTAATGTGCGGGTAGAACCATTGGATGGCCATCTGCTGCTAGCAGCAGAGGTGAAGGTCAGATTTCAGAGCCGGCAAAGTCTTTGAAGCTGACCGCTGGTGCAGGGTGCCTGCTTGGGGGTGGAGGAGTGACACTTCTGCCCAGGAAAGGCTTTGTGTTTTGGTTCCTGAGAGCACATTCTCTCACCCTTGGAGCCCAGAATCATCTCTGGGGGTGGCAGGCTGGTTAAGACCAGTCAGCAACCATACCAGAGCTGTTAGGTTTTGCAGGGGCACTTCTAAGGTGGCCTCCGGGTACATGTCATAACAAATCCAACACTGGCATCAGTGTGAGTTTATTAAACTAAGTTGCTTGATACCCAATAACCCAGGGTTTAAAGAGGCCATCATGAACTGGGGAACTTGTAATGACCAGTATCCAGCACATGCATTTGCTATGGCTTCTCTTTGAACTTACTATGTCTAAGAATTGGCAAAGACACAATAGAGACACATTTGCTCATTCACACATAAGCTCTCACATGCATTAGAGTGCACACTGCCTTTGGGTTGCGAGGTCTTCCAGAGGGGTGTCTCACTTATATTGCATGCAGTGTTAGTGGGCAGGACACTCTTGGTGAGTGCCATGTCGAATATGCTACTTTGGAAACACCTTGCAACTTTCAACTTGCTGCAGCTCTGGCGTTCCCTCTTCAGTAGCCATGCCCTAGACATCAGGGGTGCCATTTACTAGAGATGTACAAAGGTGGCTGAAGTGCCAAACATAGCACAGCTTAGGGGAAGAGATCTGGCCCTGGAAGCCTGTTTAGCAGTGGCCCAGGGCAGTTACAGATTGAAACCACATCAATTTCCAGGCAAAAAGTGGGGGCTAACCGTGTCAAAAGTGGTCCTTTCTCACACGGTATAACAGACACATCCCCATAGTCATAACTATCCATTATGTGGTACGTTGTGCCAACATTGACTAGCAGATTCTGTCTTCTAGTTGTGAAGGAACTTTTGTCCCTGAATAAAAGAAATATGGGTCAGGTTTACAAGGCCCTAGCACCACCTTGCGCCACAATAATGTCATTTTTTTACACTAATGTGGCTCAACGAAGCACAATCACTGTATCACATTTACAAAGTGGTGCATTGTGCCACTCTGCGGCCCCTAGCTCCACATTATGCCAGGCATAATATATACAAGGGGGGGCGTTCTGGCATTGGGAGACCCTCAACAATGGTGCAATTAAATCTTCAAGATTTCATTGTCCCATTTTTGGTGACATTTTTAACGACAGCTCAAAGCAAGAGTTGAAGGGATGCACCCATTGAAATCAATGGGCCTCCTTGCACTTTGCTCCACTAGCATCCACTAGCAGCAAAGCTCCTCAACAGCGTCAAGCATCTTGACGCTATTGACCTAATGTGCACCATGGTGTGCCATATTGTAGATACAGCACACCTATGGCGTTGTTAGGTGACGATGGGGAGATGCAAGAAATCTGGTGCATTCGTATTGATGTGCCAGATTCTTGTAAATTTGGGTCTATGTATTTTTCTGATTTCCTCCTGAAACCCTGCCCCACTAAACATAAATGACTTGTAGCAACAGGAATAGATACCATTTGTAATAAATGGAACACATATTCATAAAGGGAAGATCCTAAAAGAATCTCACAGATAGCTAAAGAAATTATGCAAGCAGATTTTATAATTATCAACAATGGCATGCATACACTCTCCAAAAGAGAGTCTTCATTACATACCATCATGTCCTTAGCATTAGATCTCCTTAAAAGAGACCTAGGTCTTTTACAACATGGCCAGGCTCACTTAAGATCTATAATACAATTACACTGGGCTTTACAAACTCTTTAATCAGGTTATATTTTCTTGTAACTTCTAATTGAAACAACCATTTTTAAGCCATTCAACTTAACGTTTACACAGAAAACAATGACTAAAAAGGAATCCACCTACACTCTGCATTGAGCAAATGGAAGAAAACTCAGTTTTACGTTAGTGAAAATCAACCTGTTACATGGCTGATATAATGCCATTTTCTTGCCAATTACAACTTTTTATTTTCATGATTGCTAGAATTATATATCATTATGCATCATTGCTGGTCCAAAACAATACAAAATTCACATCTGTTTAAGTTGTGGGAATTTTCTTTCACCTAAATGTCTTTAAATGAAGATGGCACCACTAACCGTGGAAGAAATAAGGTCCTCAATCTTGACCCTCGCCTCTGGGAAGACCCCAGACCCCAATGGCATCCCATCAGAATATTACCAGGAGTTTGGGGACAAGGAGCACCTCACTTGCTTGCCCTGTATGAAGTGGCAGAGCAGAATGGCACCTTTACTTCCAAACTCAACGTGGCAACCATTGCAGCCATTCCTAAACATCAACCACCCTCGACTTCTTGTGTGGACTACCATCCTATCTTCCTACTTAACAGAGAAGTTAAAATATTTACCACCTTATTAGCCACCCGCTTCAGAACTGTACTTGGCACACACATACATACGGACCAATGTGGTTTTATGCTGGCCCACAATACGAGGCACTGGCTACATCATCTCCATGTTGCCCTTGAGCACTGCCACAGACTGATACCGTACCTGGCCCTACTTTTTATTGATTTTTAAAAAGCTTTTGATGCTGTAGATTGGATATACTTGAACCCCATGTTGAAGCATGCTGGACTTAGTCCCTGCTTTCGACAGTTCCTCTACACTAACTCCACTGCTCAGGTTCAAATGAATGGAGTACTATAACTGGCCTCCCCCATAGAGAGAGGGATGAGGCAGGGATGTCCCTGTCCCTCTCATCTTCGGGCTGACCATAAAACCTCTGGCATGTCTCCTCCGGTGGGATGTGCGGATGCATGGATGGAGATGGCAAGACAATCACAAGGATTGGGTAGCACTATATGCAGATGATGTTCTCATATACATGTAAGACACTGCAATCAGCGGCCCTCACTGCCTTCACATACTTCACCACTTTGGTGATATTTCAGGATTCCGAGTCAACCCAGCCAAGTCGGTGCTGGTCCGTTGGGCCCAGCAAGAGACTGCTTTGCCTGGCAGGATGTTATGCTCATCAGACGTCTTAGCTTTGCTATCGGGGCATCTGAGTGGCACTTCACCCAGAGTTCACTTGGTCCTTAAATATGGGAAATCTAACTGACAAAGCACAGCAAAACCTTGTGAAATGGCAATCTCTACCACTAACTCTGATAGGACTAATTGCTGTGTACAAGATGATGATCTTGCCAGGATTTCTCTACATATTTCAAAACTTTCCCAACCCCATCCCAAGGGCCTGGTTCTGGACTCTGGATAGAATGGTAACTTCCCTCCTATGATGGGGGGTCATGATCACGCTTGCCATTGGTCCACTGCTGATGAACCTCATTTGAAGGCGGTATGGGCATGGCTGATATGTACTTATATTATCTTGCCTCCCAACTCCTACTAATCAATAATTGGTTTACAGGAGGATGATCCAACCTGACCTACTCTCTAGAAATATTGACAATGGGATTCTTCCAGGTTTTGGCCCTGATGTATGGCTCCCCAATCCTGACAATGATCCCGACGGTGACTAGGGAGGTCTTTCTGGCCTGGCGAGCATCCCTCAGGCATACCCGGTAAAATGAATGCCTCACCGAACATACCCCCTTGTGGCACAGCAGTTGGCTTGGAGAGGATGTGACGCTGGAACGTTTCAGGAGTTGGGACTCCATAGGTATAACCCTAATTAGAGATGTGTGGGATGGATCTCCTTTGCAATCCTTTAATGACCTTGAAGATGCTCTCTAATGCGCAATTTTATAGATATTTGCAGCTTTGTCATGCTCTGTTGCCACACGTGTCTCATACTGACTCACTCCCCGAGTTTAGTCTAGTGGAGGCCAAACTATTGATGGGAGCACTAGGCAAAGGAGGAATGTCTCAAATCTACTGTACCTTTGTGATTAACTCCCCGGCACCGCACCGACCCCCACAGACCACGCCCGCAACCTCGGCTTCATCTTGGACCCTCTTCTCACCATGACCAAGCAAGTCAACGCCGTGTCCTCCGCCTGCTTCCTCACCCTCCGCATGCTCCGCAAGATCTTCCGCTGGATCGCCGCCGACACTAGAAAAACAGTGACCCACGCCCTCATCACGAGCCGCCTGGACTACGGCAACACCCTCTACGCTGGGACCACCGCCAAACTCCAAAATCGCCTGCAACGTATTCAAAACGCCTCGGCCCTCCTCATCCTCGACGTACCCCGCAACAGGCACATCTCCGCACACCTGAGACACCTGCATTGGCTCCCAGTCAGCAAAAGGATCACCTTTTGACTTCTCACCCACCCACACAAAGCCATCCACAACAAGGGAGCGGAATACCTCAACCGACGCCTCAGCTTCTACGTCCCCATCCGCCTCCTCTGTTCCTCTGGCCTCGCGCTCGCTGCTGTCCCTCGCATCCGCCGCCCCACGGCAGGTGGGAGGTCTTTCTCCTTCCTGGCAGCCAAGACCTGGAACTCCCTCCCCACCAGCCTCAGGACCACCCAGGACCACTCCGCATTCCGGAGAGTCCTGAAAACCTGGCTTTTCGAGCAGCAGTAACCCCCCTTTCCCCTAGCGCCTTGAGACCCGCACGGGTGAGTAGTGCGCTTTATAAATGTTAATGATTTGATTTGATTTGACTACCTCCGGGCCTGATGGGACAGATGGTTGGGACCAATTCATGATGCTGACTGGTGAGATTCACAGATAGCTCCATGGACTCTCACAATCTCCTCCAGGCTGCATCCGATACAGATGTATTACCTTCATTGTGCATATACGGCCCAATCCGTCAATTTTGTGCAAGAATCTCATCCTCCCCTTTCTGTCCACGCAGGAGGGAACCATCAGATGGTCTGGTCCTTGCCCACATTCAGGACTATTGGACAGCTAGAATAGCAGAGTTGACTAGTATCTTTGGGTGGGAGATAGAGCTCTTGCCTTTGACGATCTTGCTGGGATTGATGGAGGGCGTGGGTGTCTCCTGGGCAGAGAGGACCTTTTTGGGTATCACACTCTTCATTTCCAAACGGGATCTTGAAACTGGGTGGAATAACCCTGTCCCCCCGCCCCTATTGCACCGGCAAAGAAAAGTAGACTGGTGTGCTCAACGAGAAAAAACAGTGTATGAAGCTTGAGGCTGTTCTAAAAATTATAAAAGAGTGTGAGGGAAATGGTTTGGTTGAGTGGAGTGAGCTGTTAGTCTGATAGATCACAAATTGTAAAGACTCAATTGTGTTCATTCCCAGTTCAATTGCATGTCCAAGTAACTGCCCTGTTATGATCCAAATATCACTCAGAATGATGCCGTAATTTATGTCAAGTGCATAATCTGTTATCATTATTTCCCCTAGGTGTCCAAGACTGCTCATAAAATTAAATAATATTAACAGATTAGGTCCCAAGCTCTCAGTAATGACTCAGTGGAGGGTCTCTGGATTCCAATATTGATTTAGTGGGGGTCCCTGGGTTCCAGTAATGATAACGTGGGGGTCCACAGAAGTCAAAAGGTTGGGAACTACTGCTTTAGGTTATTCACTACTGTGTGATTCGATTTCCTCACATGGAATGTGTAACACTTTGATGCGCGGGTGAATTGCATCTTGTCATTCCCATTTCATCCATCCTCGTACTAGGTAAATTTAAAGAATGTTTTTTATTTATTGTTAACCAAAAATCAGCTGTTGTGGGTTAGAGCCTGACCAACGTTATGTAATTAAAGTTTATAAAACGATACAGTGTTGTGGAAGGACCTTATACCTTCCACTTCACCATTTAATCAAAGGTATCCCTTGGCCTAGGTTTTGACAAAATTAATAAACCTGTCACAGTTGTACCACAAAAAGAGGTCCCTTTGACTTCTGTGGCAATGATTTGCAGACAGCTAGAATGGCTTCAGAAATGCTAAGGCTGCTGCAAAAAAAATACTAAATTTATTTTCCTCACATCGTACACACAATTTTTCACATTTCCAATATAAATGGCACTTTTTCAAGAACATCGGATCTGGTCTGGTGACTAGATTTTAACCTATATTCGGACTGATTCCTTCATTTTCCGCTGGCTGTTTTCAGGTCTTTTTTGAGGATTGCCCATCACCCTTCTACTTTTTGCCTGTGGTATTGTCATCTTCCTGCTGATCCAATAAGGAAATTGACAAACAACATGGAGTATCAAGCTGAATAAGAGTGTAGAGAAGCCCCATCTCACTATCTTGGACATAAGTGTTTTTCTGAGCTCAGTGAGAGCTTGATTTTGTTATTTTGCTGAGTGGATGCTGTACAGTAGAGAGGTGTATTAACTCTACTACTGAAGTTATCTCAGAATTCCATCTAGAGCTACTCCCAGTAGATTTTCTATACATGAAAGCACTCCTGCAACCACTACAGTCACATCAGGAGCAATGTTGAGCAATGCATCTGCCCATTCTGCAAAATGCTCACTATAATGCACTAGCATTGCCCTTTAACCCCTTCGCTGCCAGGCCTTTTCCCCCTCCTCTGCCAGGCCTTTTTTTGCCTATTTGGGGCAGTTCGCGCTTAGTCCTTCAGAACTTTTTGTCCACATAAGCTAACCAAGCCAAATTTGCGTCCTTTTTTCCCAACATCCTGGGGATTCTAGAGGTACCCAGACTTTGTGGGTTCCCTTGAAGGAGGCCAAGAAATTAGCCAAATTACAGTGAAAATTTAGTTTTTTTAAAAAAAATGGGAAAAAGTGGCTGCAGAAGAAGGCTTGTGGTTTTTCCCCTGAAAATGGCATCAACAAAGAGTTTGTGGTGCTAAACTCAGCAGCTTCCCAGCTTTCAGGAACAGGCAGACTTGAATCAGAAAACCCACTTTTTCAACACAATTTTGGCATTTTACTGGGACATACCCCATTTTTGCAATTTTTTTGTGCTTTCAGCCTCCTTCCAGTCAGTGACAGAAATGGGCATGAAACCAATGCGGGATCCCAGAAACCTAAACATTTCTGAAAAGTAGCCAAAATCTGAATTCAGCAAGGGGCCATTTGTGTAGATCCTACAAGGGTTTCCTACAGAAAAAGAAAAATATTAAAATTGAGGTGAAAAAAACATCAATTTTTCTCTACGTTTTACTCTGTAACTTTTCCCTGCAATGTCAAATTATCAAAAGCAATATACCGTTACGTCTGCTGGACTCCTCTGGTTGTGGGGATATATAGGTCTTGTAGGTTCATCAAGAACCCTAGGTACCTAGAGCCAATAAATGAGCTGCACCCTGCAGTGCGTTTTCATTCTATACCGGGTATACAGCAATTCATTTGCTGAAATATAAAGAGTAAAAAATAGCTATCAAGAAAACCTTTGTTT